>NW_027122625.1:0-1390035 GCF_030686945.1 Centruroides vittatus | reverse complement strand
CATCAAATATAATGAAAGTTTAAGAAGGTAATTTTCAGAAATTCATTTGTGGACTATATGAAAATTTAGCTGCATATCTGTATTGAGTTAAATTAATTATATGATGAATATCAGATTAAAAAAAACTGAATTTGAAATCTAATTTTCAAATGTACTTTAATCACACAAAAATATATAAATGTTAACATTTTAAAATTTACTTCAATTCAAAATTAATAATCTTAATACAAAAGAACTGCCTACTTTTAAATCAATTTCTGCAATTCAAATAAAATCAGCTTAATTCTAACTTGAAAACAATGGTGTTCAGATATGATTGGTTACCAAATCAAGCTTTACTGTTTTGTATACTTATATATAAAAAGTTTATTGCAAGTACTACACATAAATATTGAATACATGACAGAAACAATCAAATTAAATTAAATTAGTAATGAAAACTTTATAAATATTTTTAATGAAAGTATATTTTATCAATGTCAAATTAATGTCGGAACATTCACAGATTTTAGAAATTATATTATAAATGCTTTGATGCTAATTACATATGCCTTAATTCTAACCTGAATTTATTTACTGTAATATTTTTAAGTCCACGTAGCATAACTGGCAATACACGTGCACTAAGCAGGAGCTGTAGATTCAAGTTGAGCTCCAGGCCAATCTTTCCTTCCAGAATATTCTAATTCAATTTAATTCTTTCGACAAAGAATGGCAGCTTAACTCTATTTCTAGCTAAATTGGTTAATATCTTATTAAATGGCTTTAATTAATATAGACTGTTTGTTCGATCAGTAAAGTTTATTGGGTGATATATGTACATCATATCAATATTTTTGTATCTTTAAAACGATTAGAATAATTTATTGAATTAAAATTTTAATTTGTATCTTTGTTTTTCACAATGTTTACAAAATAAAATTATAGTAGTTTTTAATAATTACCTTGAATATTTATATTTATATTTGGTATAACAGTCAGTTTCTCCAACTTCTTTTGATCTTTCAAATGCATTTGTTCACTGTTTGTTGCACATATTCTAAAGGAGCTAGTTCAATTAAAATATATTTTAGTAAAAATAATACTTGTTATTTTGACGATAATTATTATTGTATATTTGATTAAAATTGCATTACCTATCATTCATTTCTGAATTATATGATTCGGGATAATATAAAATTTCATCTCCGTCCAGAATTTCGGCATCCGACCTTTCATCTTCGGCTTCCACATCCTCCAATTGTAAACTACTAGTACTACTTGAATCAGTTTGCACACGAGAAGTGTGCAATTCTTGTTTCTCATGAGAAGAATGATGTTTATTTTGATCATGATATAAATTAACATGTCCGTTGGATATCTGAAAATAATATTTAATAATTAGTTACTTTAATTGAAATTCGTAACTTAAATTTTTCTAAAATGCAAAATTAAATTTTAAAATTTTACTTGTGGAAACTTTTCCATTTGTATTTCTTCGATACTTTCGGGACAAACACAGAAATTATCATCATCATTTAAATACTAAATAAAAATTCAATACAATTAATTTCAAGAAAATAGTTTACGTAAATTTGTTTAACCTAAATTTTTAATGACAAACCTGATTTGTATCTTCATTAAAATCCGTATTTTCCACTTGAGAGTTTTCTGAAAGTCATAATTTTAAGTTGAAATGGAATATCTGGTATATTAAATTGTTATAATTATAGCGTACCTTGAATATTCGGATACGGTATGACAGAATCTGAATTTAGATAAGAACGAACAACTAAACCTCCTTCATCTAATCTCTGTGCCCATCTTCCTCTGGGCTGTAGTATCTGTTGAGACTGCTGATCTGATTTTGATACATCATTTTTTGATTCATCCAACATCTAAAAAATTGAGATGTTTAAGAAATTAAAGATATATTTTCTTATTAAATATATTTCAATAAATTTGTTTTTATTGTCTTTTATTATGTAGATTTTATTAATGAATCAACTGTAAGATTAGTAATAACTACCTAAAAGATCTTTACTAGAATATTTGATGTCTCAGAGTAAATATGTAAGTATTTAATAATATTATAAACTGAAAACAAGACCTCAAAAAATATTAAATTATAATGTTAATACACATTTCTATTGAGTATTTAACTTAAAAAATTTAAAGTTAATTTGTTCTAAATTAATTTTTCAAAATATACAAGTAATAATTAAGATACAAACCTGTTTTTTTGCCCATGAAGGTAACTGGCCCATGCTAAATCTGTACTTAGGAGAAAATTCATCATTTGGCTCAATCAATTGAGAAGGTAAGAAAGGAACTTCACTTTTTTCATCTAATTTCTCAACCACTTGCACCGGTTTTGTTATTGCGATGGCAGTTTTTCGACTGAATGTATTAAAATTCGTTATTTGTTGAATAAAACAAACTTTATTTTGTCACAAAATTAAATACTTACTTATTATCTTGTGATAAATTAGGTAAAGAATCGATACACATCTGCCTACTCTGCATTGCTTGAGTTAATTCTATTGGTAGCTTCCATAAAAAAATGCACCTACAAAATTTATTTATAATGTACCATAAAATTCATTATGTATAAACTTATTGCAATTGTGTTAAGAAGTCATTACCCGTCTCCAGAAACCGAAATAAGATATCTTCCGCAATTTGTGAATTTCAATCCTGTGACTAGTTCAGAATGACCGAACATAGATGCTAAACATTCTCCACTAAAAAAGTCATAAATATATAGACATTTATCTGTACAACTGGTAGCAAGATACATTCCAGATGGATCTAAAACTACCTGCAGTAAACAAATTTTTTTTCAATCAAAAGTAAATTCATAATGCAATATAAATTAATATTTAACCTTACCTTAATTAAAGTACCATCTTCTCCCTGAGAACCACGAAAGCACCGAGTGTGTTTTCCACCGTTGACGTTATAAACGCGAATATTTCGATCTTGGCATGCAGTTAGAACATGACGTTGTTGCGAGTCGACTTCCATGTCGTAGAGAGTAGTTTTTCCAACGACATGATGTTCTCTCACAAAATTTAACTGAGGTGTCTAAATAAAACATTTTGTATGCAATTATTAAACATATTCATTTATTGATGCTATACTAATAAATAGAATGGACTTATAGAACTTACAAATTGAGCTCGTCTGAATATAATTGACTTGTCTGCGGCACACGATATCATTTGTAACTGGCTGTGATTCTGAACGAAACGTACTGCAGTAATGGACGATGAATGGTCGTCTAATGTCTGCTGAAAACCGTAATCTTGATTGACGTCAAATACGTGAATCAAACGATCCCTACTTGCTGAAGCAAGATATCTGCAATCTGCTTTTGATGAAAATAAAAATAACAGAATTGGTTTGATTTTCTGTTTTATTAATGTTTTTAATACGTCAAATATTTAAATATTTTTTTTATTAGATTATGCAAAGCTATTCATTAAAAATAAGCTATTCTTTTTTCAATTTAAATACAGTAAGACCCTGCTTAACGTAGGGGATGCAAAATTCCTAGTTCCTAGTCGAAAAAGTGCTAGATGAAGTCATTTTAACATAGAGTAAATAGGGATAGGGGAACATGCGACCAAAAATAAACAAATTTTACTTTATTTTTCAAATTTTACAAATTTTATTTTACAAATTTCTAATTCATAAATTAATCTGATTATTTTTCTTGTTTTTGTTACTTAAATAAAACTTACTTCCAAATGGCTTTGAATATTCCAAACACAAGACTTCTGCATCATGAGCTTCAATTTTACATAATTCTTCCATTTGTTGCAAATCATATATTCTACAAAAAATAAAACATCAACACATTTAAGCACTTATAGTGTACATTATATATTTTTCTTTAAATGGCTGACAAATTTACACTTAAAAAAAAAATACATAAAAGAGACTAGAATGTCTTCATTTTTGCCATGTTGAATCACCAGAAACAACAGTCTTCCATTGCAGGGAAGACTTTTTATTAAAGGCTATGCTTCTAAACTATGCAAAACAGTTAAAAAAAACATTGCATATTTTTTATTTAATTAATTAATTTAATTTATTTATTTTTATTGGCTTGTCACTGGTAAACTTTTAAGCTGTTTTGCATATTTTTGCACAGGCATAGCCTCTAATAAAAGGTCATCTCTGCAATGGAAGACTGTTGTTCCTGGTGATTCAAAAATGAAGACATTTCAGTCTCTTCTACATATTTTTTAATATATACTATAACAAGAATTGTGCTGCATAGTGCCAAAATTGCCACTTGGTGATATTTTTATTAAGTGCTAATAAAAATATAATACTGGTGATAGCAAGTGGTGATAAAAACACTAATCTGCTTGTTTCAACAATCAGCATGAAATTGAATCACAAATCACACTTCAGGAAAAACAGCAGAAGTCCAGCTCCCATGCAATGGTAGTCCCATGCACCCCACACCTAGCGATTTTGTGACGTCATGCGATAAGTTCAGGCAGAAAAGAAAAAAATGACATTGAGAACTGAAGGCAATTTTATGCAATGCCACCTGGTGTTTCTAGATTGGAAAATTTTTTTATCAACCAACAGAAAATCTGGAGAATTTTTTGGGTGACTATTTTTCACTTTGATCTTCTTTCAGTACACTAAAACAAAACTTATGACATGCAGAACCAGGGCTGCAGAGTCGGTAAAAAAAACACTCAACTCCAACTCCTGATAATTTTAGTAGGCCGACTCCGACAAAATTAAATACCAAGTCATTTTATGGGGGGCAGAAACACTCATAAGGAGTACCCTACTCTTAACTCTGAAAAGAGCCTGGGGTGTTTACCCAAATACTTTTAGAGTTAGTATTTTTAATATTTAACTTATATATATTTTTTATACAAATAAATATTAATGTAAGAGGAAAAAGAGAGAGTGATAAAATTCTACATCTACATATCTTTATTCTACAGCTTTTGCACTTCAATTTCACCTTTCCAGAAAAGTTAGTCCAACTGAAAAGTGTGCAATCTAGCTATCTTAGCCCCTTGTTCAGAAAAAAAAAATATATACTTTGATCAATTAGTCTGGCTCATTCAAAAAAATAGAGTACTTATTTAGAGCAGGGATAATAAAGGAATGAATATAAAATATTAAAATTCAATTGAGTCAAAATAATTTAACTACTAAACACAAATACTACAAAAAGAAAAACTATTGATACATATTTAATAAATTAAATCATTGCATTTTGTATTTAAAATAAATAAATTATAACAAAATACAAAAACTTTTTAAAAAGTTATTAAAAATAAATTTTCTTTCATTTAAATAAAAAAAAAACTAAATTAAATTTAAAATGCCGGAGTTGGAGTCGACACATTTTTCCCGACTCCGACTTCTCTGACCAGAAATTCCTTCAGACTCCACAGCCCTGTACAGAACTTGTGAAATACTGTTTAAACATTGTGATCAAATGTGTTTTTGGTATTACAGGTATACCTCAGGTTACATCATTTCGAGTTAAATCGTTCTTGATTATACGTCATTTGCCAAAAAAAAAAAAAAACGTGAAAAAACAAAAATCAAGTTTAAGTCTTTTATTTGACTTTACGTCTGTCTGCCACAAATATTGAAGTCATAATATTACCAGAAAAGAATTAAAAGCACATAAAATCACGTTACTGTACAATAAATAAAAATAAAAGTATATAAAATCATATTAAAATATGTACATTTACAGTGAATGTCAATACTGTGCATCATAAATCCTAGAGAACAAAATATGAAAACATCTGTGACTCTATGTTGTTGTCTTATTTAGTGGTCTTTATTGGTAAATTTAACATAAATGAGTTTATTTTCTACTATCGCAAAATAATTTTAATTTGTTATTTAACCTTACAAAATCATTTTATTTTATAATGTCTTAGAACAAACCACATTCACAAATAAAGAGTCCATGATGTACTGTAAACATGTACATTTACAAGTATGTGTGCACATGTATTGTAAATTTAGATTACTTTTTTTCCTGTACTATATTAAAAACTAAAATTTATTTGTTTGTAAGCTTAAAATAGATTCTTATTAACCATATATTATTAAAAATGTATTTATACATAAAATACAGAACTGGGAATGGTTATTTGTGGTTTAGTCTAGTAACAAGTAAATTTGACTTAAATCATTTTTCGACTTAAGTTGCCTCTCTTGGAACAAATTACCAACATAAGGTGAGGTATACCTGTATTCGTTAAAAGACTTATTCAAAAACAATTCCTATTGCTAACAAGCAAAGGGTCAGACATTCGGGTCTCCAGTTCAAACAAAACTTGGTAAGCACAGTCTTTAAACACAAACAGCTCCTTGTCCAAATAATTTATTTTTTGTGGGTTGCAAAATATTCGAACTGCATGATACTTATTAGCATTTACATTTAAAATAACACTCACCAACAACAAACTCCAGCAAAATGTAGAAATTTTAATGTAAACTAACATTTTCATCTGTATATAATGGACATCCTCAAGTTTAATTACATAGTACAGAACAGTAAAATTAAAGTTAAATGAGAATGTCCTTTATATATGGATGAAAACATTAGTTTATAGTAAAATTTCTAAATTTTGCTGGATTTTAATGTTTAATGGAGTCTAATGGTCCTTTGCTTTTTTTAATTTCTATATGTCTCATAAATATATTGCTTTCTTTTCTCTAATTTTTACAGCATTTAACTTAATTGTGCAGCCTTCTTCATTACAGTGTCTCAACTTCTGAGTTATAATAATTATATTTTATAGCTCTCATGTGTTCTGCAATTCTAATTTTTAATTTTATACTAGTTTCTCCAATATAAACACAACTATTATTGCAATTACAATTAAATTTATACACAACATTACCCTTTTCTATCACTGTTATTTCATTTAAACTAACAGCATTTTGTAGATTATTACTTACAGTATTTTTTTGGATCAGTATCAATTTTATCAATTTCCATCATCTTTATTTCCACTAATTAGGTCCAATAGAATTACCAATAGTGATACCATCCATATATGTATACTAATTATTCTTTAGTCATATTTGTTGAACTGTTTTTCTTCTAAATTTTTTAAATTAGACTACATCACATAAGTTAAATGCAAAATGTATACAATTTACAATTTTCAGAATATATTCAATACAGAATGAATAATAAATTTTCAATAAAACAAATATGACCAGCTTCGTAAAGCATTAACTTCTTAATTATTAATGGATCATAAAATACATTTTGAGAAACAATGGTATCTATATTCTAATAGATACCATTAATCAACAAACCTTATATTTCCTGAACGATCTCCAGCTGCCAAATGTTGTCCATCCGGACTTATTCGTAAACATCTCACGCCGTTTTTTCCATCATATGTTGTATCAACTTTATCATTGCTTCCAGCTAAAAAATGAATTTTTACAAATCTATTATTAAGATTCATAAATTGATGAATATAAACAAAATTCATTAAAATGTCTTAATAATTAAAATTATTTTAATAGTATATATATTTAAAACATTGTTTACAGATATTTATTAACAAAATTACATATATAAATTAAGTAAGTGCACAAGTATGGAAAATAAAACAAGCAATTATCTATTGTGACATTGTCACAATAAATAATTGCAGCCTGGTATGGTGATATTGTCACAATACCAGGCTGCAATTTTTAATCATATTTTTTAAAATTTCTTTCAATATATATGCTCTCCATCTCAAATTAGTAGTGTCATGTCCTTGCACATCATACTTTTTCTGTTAGCAATAGTCATGGCAGTCATCTAAGTAACTCCTTTAAGGAAAAATTTTTGAATTGAAATAACATGACTTCTGGTTTGCATTAGAAGTTTTTATATACAGTAGAGCATCGATTATCCGAAACAATTCAGGACTGGGGTTGTTCAGATAACCGATCATGTACAAAAAAATATATTAACCTATCCCACATTGAAATTTTTCTTTGTCACGTGTCACTTTGCGTTGAATTTTTGTCAATGTTAAGCCTAACAAAATTTTTTAAAATAATAATTAAGGTTATTGTATCATTAAAAATTATTTCTTTATTTTGCACAAACAAAATAAATACATTGATAGTAGTGATGTAACGAATAGTATATTTGGCCAGGAGCGTAGCCGAATAATCAGCCAAATTATTCGGCTCAATTAACACACACATGAAAATTGGCATTCAAACCGCATTATGGCAAGGATCACGCACCCTGCTCTCTATTGGCTTGCTGTCACTACAATTTTTTCTTCCAGTAGGTCTAAATTATTTAAAATTAATTAATTAAATTATAATTATTAAAGTTAATATGAGATGGCACCTAACGTCTACCTCTAGTGCCAAATTGGTTTATAATTTATGTAATAGCTGTAAATAGCCCGTTATGATTCAACAGTTATTGGTATTTAGATGTAAGTTATAAGTTATTTTATTTGCAATCAATCTTTTTAACTCTTTAGGCACTAAAATTTTGTTTTTACTATGTATTTGTAGACTGAATAGTACTCTAAGGATATACTTTAGTGCAGACATATGGTCTAGTTTCTCCCCAGTTGTGGAACAGTTCAAATATATTATTGGAGGGTTTCTATTTGTGAAGTTTTGTGATATTTTGTTGCTATTGTTTTTGTCAATATTTTTAAAATTAACATGATTTCAAATGTTATCTTTTGTATATAATGAGAAATGTTCATTCTTTGCTTTATATATAAAATAAATTATATATTAGTTACTCATCTTCTAGAAATAGATAAATAATTCTTTCATTAAATATGATAAGTTTCAATAAAATGTTTTGTAAATCATTTTAAAATATCGTAAAAAATATTAAAATATACGCGAATAAGAATATAACATAATTAACTAAACAATAACATTAATGCCCAATACATTCTAACCTACACACCATCAATACCACAAGATATCAGGCTAGATAAAGGCTATTATTATTATCTAATTACAAAATAATTTAATACTAGAGTTAGATGCTATTTCTTATTAACTTTAATAATTATAATTTAATGTTCAGTATTAATAAAAGTTACCA
The DNA here is from genome assembly GCF_030686945.1 of Centruroides vittatus. NCBI lineage: Eukaryota > Metazoa > Arthropoda > Arachnida > Scorpiones > Buthidae > Centruroides > Centruroides vittatus. Next base: position 1,380,950 of record NW_027122625.1, on the reverse strand, counting down.
AAATGATTAATTTACTGTGTTTTTGTTATTTCTTACTCCTGTTTTCAGCTATTCGGTCGAACAGTGATTAAATATTTGGTATTCGGCTGAATAGCGAAAAATAGGCTGAATACCGAGTAGTAAGCGAATATTTGTTACATCACTAATTGAGAGATATAAAAACAAAAAGAATTATATTTCAGAAGTTAATCTAGTATCAAAAACACTCCAATTCAGCCTGACACACATCCTGACACACAGTCCTCAGGAAAACACCACACAAAGCAAGCAAAACTCACCACTTGCAATGGGAAAAAGCCTCGTTCAAATACTGGCACGTCCTTAAGCACCCTCTCATGGTCACACCAGTGCTGCCAGCTAAAACACACACACTAACAAAAATAATATTGGACTAGCTCAAGACATAGCCAAATATTGCAGTGCCACAGCACTAGTGGAAATTTGAATTAGCCAACTGGAACGCTTTCGGTTAACTGATGTTTCAGTTGATTGATATTCAGATAATCAATGCTCTATTCTAATTAATTGGGTCTCCTGCCCCTAATCTTTCCATATCTTGTCTTGGCTTTCATCTATCTAACTCCATTCTTGAGATTAAGGAAGGACAGATGAACAGACAGAGGGAATTTATAGGTCTACAATTTTTTTTCAAATTGCAGCCCAATTAACAAAAAATTTGCTAGTTTCATTAAGAATTATCTCTAATTTAAAATGCAGCTGAGATTTCATAATCATTAATATTCCTAATATTTATCATTTAGATCAAATCTGTTTTTGTCACAAGATAACATTGTAATAAGGTCATCGCAAAGAAAATCTAAATTTGAAATAGTGTTAAAATCTTACCTTTTCCCTGTATTTAAAATACTTAATTTTAATGTTTTGTACAAATTCTTAGCACTCAAATGCTACCATTAGTTTCTTAATAAAGACTAATGATAGAAATGTTTTTTGTTCTAGAAGATTTATGACAAAGCATTAAAGTAAATTAAATTAAAATTACCTTTCTTACATATCAGACTGTAGATTGTTTTACAATTTCAAATAATGTTTCCCAAATAAACTTATATGATGTCATTTAATAAAAATTATTAATTAATTTAAAAATTTAGTTCAGAATTAAACAGATATAATTTATATCAATTTAATTACCTATTTTCTACAGTTTATTTTAAAGTTTATCCAACAATTGTTAAAATTTTACTTACAAGGACTGAAATCTGTATCACATAAATATGTTAATTCCAAATCTGTATATATCATTTTAAGCAAATCCTGTATTTAATTAAAATATAAAATATTTTTTTAAGTGATTTTGTAACAAATATAGGATTTATCATTTTTATTTGAAATTTTTATTGTACTTACAAAACTATAAATATTACGTTGATAAAACGTTTCAGGACTTAAATTATTTTCAAAATTCCATATTCTTATTGTATCGTCACTAGAGCATGTAAGAAATGTTCCTTTGGGAAGAACATTTTTGGAAGTTGAGGAAACATCTGGATAAGTCTGAAATATCAATAATAAATTAAATCATTGTAATTTATAAAATTATCAATAAACAGTATCAATAATAATAATAATTACACTTACTTCTACTCCCCAAATACATGCGCTGTGATAAAGAAATGATTGAATTTTCCCAATTTTTTTCATATCCTTTATATCCCAAATATACAAGCTGTGATCATTATATATACAAGTAACCTACAAAAAAAAAATTTAATAATTTAGATAAAATGACATATAATTTACAAAATGCATTCTTTAATTATAGTATGTAAACCTTTTTATTTTTTTCATCCAAAGAAATTGCTATAGCATTGGGAAATCTTGCACCAGATGCGGGTGGATTTAATTGTCTGTTAAAAATAAATTATAAATTAAATTAATATACTAATTTGCCAAAAAGATTATCCTTTTTCCTTTTTTCACTTTTATAACTTAAATATATCAAAACAAGCTACCTTCCGTGCAATCCTTTATCAATATCTATTCCTAAATAATGAGGACGAGGAAGAGTACATAAAAATTGAAGATTAAAAGGATTAAAGCATCTCACAATTCCTTCGGCACATCCTATAAAAATATAGTCTTTTCCTACAGATATACAGTTGGCACTAGATGTCTGTAAATTTAAAATCATTATTTTACATTACGATATATATATATATGAAAAAATAATTTTATATATCAAAAATGTAAATGTACCCTAAGTTCAACCCATTTGTCAAGTAACCGTCTACTATTAAATTCACATAATAATCCAGATTTAGTAATTGCATAGGTGCTATCTGCCATTTCGCTTCGTCCACATGAGACATCACAGAAATAATTATTTCTCTGATCTCCTAATATTGCTGATCTTCCCATTAGTGGAACTGGTTCAAGTTTATACTATAAAAGTAAGAACATTAATAAATTATTTATGTCTATATGATAAACAATGAATTCAAAAATATATTATTAAATTTTTTCGTGTTTATTTTATTCCACTGAAATCAGTTTACTGAACAAATTTTCTTTCCTTTCTTAAATTTAAATGAATAAGTCAATATTTTACAAGATGGCATCTTGTAAAATACAGATTTATTAAGGTTAGTTTTGATTAAAGCTAGGTATTACAATTATTATAAAAATTTTCGTTAGGCTTAACATCGAGGAAAATTCAACGCGAAGCGACACACAACAGTGAAAAATTTCAACATGGGATATATTAATATACTATATTAATAATGTATTTTTCATACATAATCAGTTATCCAAAAAATCGATTTTCCGAACAACCCCAGTCCCCAATTGATTCGGATAATGCTCTACTGTACACTTTCTCAAATTACACTCGATAGTGCTTTGGTTTTTAAAGTGTAGACATGTAAAGTCATTTTTTGATTACCCTAAACAACCAGTGGTGGATTTGGCATTTGAGAGGTCCCAGGCACAATTCAATTTTGAGGCCCCTATAAATATTTTCACTGCCCTTACACCATAGTGTGCACTCTAGGTACACATTTTTTACTCTGGTAGGCAGTAGCAGATTATGTTCCTTTGAGGCCCTAGGTGTAATTTTGTTAACAAATAAAATCCTTAAATAAGAATAGGTTTTTCTTTGTAATATATGTCTCAAACATTTACTAAAGTCTTAGAGGCATATTATCTTTTTGCTATGTAGTTTTTGAGGCCCCTTGTGACAACGAGGCCCAACATCTACTGCATCTACTGGGTAATCCACCACTGTACACAACATCAAACTTTTAACTCAGAAATTATTTAAAAGTATAGTAATGTTTATACCTTTGTTGAGCGTGAATATTCTAAATACCAAAATTTGACATGTCTGTTTCCTACTGTTACAAAGTAATTTCCACTTGAAGCAAATGATATGGCTTTAACCTGAAAATACATAAGTTCATTTGAATTACAGACAAACACACAAAATTTATTTAATTAGATAAAGTAGATTAAAATATAGAATTTCTTTTATTTCATATGAAAAAATTAATTTCTATATTTAATATATATAGTTTAAAGTTATTTTATTTAGCAAATATATTTAAACAGTATAGCATTTTTCAAGTTTTATGAAATTTCAGGTAATATTTGATATTTAAAAAATAAATATTACTATTATGCTTTTTAAAGACCAATAAGTTTTAAGCTGTGACTAAGAGTTCATCTTTTATAGATTACATATTTCAAAATGAAATTCTATTATAATAAAACAGTACTCCATAATTAAAAGCTATAGAATGCAATAAAATACAGTTAAAACCCATTATGTAAAAGCAAAAATTAGCATATTCAAGTAGATTCTATCATAATTTAAATTTTAAAAAAGACTTTTATACTTACTTTACAAGAAACTTTATTTGAAGCTATCTTGACATTTGATTTCCATTCCCATACATTAACAATCATGTCATGTTGGGTTCCTACAGATACTACATATTTCAAATTAGGTGAAAAAGCCTATTCATAAAACAATGAATAAATACATATTCAACTTCAGTTGTTAAGAGTATAAAAATAAAATTTGCAAGTATATAATATTCATAAAAATTGTATTTTAATTACATAAAAATAAGCCAAATATATTCCAAATTTTACATTTGTAATGTCATTTATGATCTAAGCGACTAATAAAAATCGATACAGGGATTTGTCTGCTTTATAGTTATCAAGTAGGTGTAACTTGTCAGACATTTTTGCTTTTTTCGGTAACTGATTTAGTAAAAATTTCACTTTAGCCACCACAAAGCTGTTAAAATGATTATGACAACAGTATTTGGTGAAAGTTCAAAGTACGTGTTATGAAAACAATTTGACAATCACTTTAAAGTGTGGGAAGATATTCAGTTTTCTTGCATATATGATCTCAAGTTTCTTTTTCATTACTACTATACTATAATTTTTGTGAAATGAACAAATAACTTTGGAAAAGTTTATAGTTTTTTGGTATCATAAGCTTAATTCTGACAATAAGACAGAAGTAGTTTAATAACGTTAATATGTATAATAATAAATGGTGATTGACAACTTAACCAGATTAAACTTCTCTAACAGACAAAAAAATATTGTTCAACTTTTTATAACCTGCACTCCTCCCCTATTCTTATTTTAAGCCCGTCATTATTTGACACCTATGGTCAAAATTTGTCATCTGAAAGAGTATTTGAAGCAAAACTTTGTTTCTGTTTTAAAATATTTTGTACATAATTAATTTTTTCAGAATATTGAAAGCAGGACATTTTCATAAGGATGGTTATGGACGACGGCATCCATTATTTAGAGGTAAATATAACAGATGTCCCATTTGAAGGGTGTGGGGACTGTAAAAATGTCTATTAAGTAGAGGTGTCAGATGTTCGGGAGTGTCCATTAATGGAGGTTTCACTGTATATCTAAAAATTATAATACAAATATAAAAGTATTAGATATCTAAGAGACCAATATTTTCTATTATGTATGCAAGATTCCCATTTTCACTTGTGCATTTTTTTGCTTTGGAGTGATAATGCTATGAACTTCTCCCTCACTACTTTTTTTTTGTCTATAAGATATAGCGTTACACTAAAAAATTTTAGCTTTACAAACTTATAAAATATATAAACTAAAATGGAAATAGCTTTCAATGATTTGAAGAATAATATTTTCACAGTTATTTTGAGAATTCTGAGAGAGGGGACTAAATATACTCAAAAATATTACTGGTATGTAGAAAAAGGTTTTATTTTCTTTTAATAATTAAGTTAAGGAATCATAAAATAATTCATTTGACAATTTTCTTTAAACGGTAATATAATTAAAAAAACAAATTAAATTTATAGATAAATTTATTATTATTCAAAATTGTTACAAAAAATCTTTTGCATTCAGTTTAAAATAATTTAATATTATATCAAAAACAAAACAAAGTGAAATTCTGACAAATTTATAAAATAAAAATTAAATTTGTTGGTATTAAATAAGTTTTGAAATATTGTTACTTTATATTCTAGTTTAAAATATGAAGAACTACACTTACAACACAATTAATTCCATATTTATGACCAGAAAATTCTGCAACTTGGTTACAGTCTTGCACATCCCATACACGAACATGTGGCTGATGACCACACTAAAAGAAAAGTGTTAAAACTTCAAAATTAAGTACATTTCTGTTATATATGTAAAAATAAATCTAAAACAAAAATTGTGAAATCATACAAAATTTTATATATTTCCTGATGTATTTTTTTTGTTTTTGAGATTCAACAGAACATAAAATTTTCAATAGGATGTAGTTGAAAAACTTCTTAAGTTTGTCAATTTTCCAGTCACAGACTGCTTAAATAGACAAGGATTTCAGTCTACTTAAGCAGGAAACTTTCTTAAATGGGAACATTTTTATACAGGAAAAATTTACATCTCTCTTAGTAGAAAAAAAATTAAGACTTTTGGAATTAAATGACTTACACAGGAAACCTTCTAATATAGGAACTTCTTAACAGAGTTCTACTAAAAAGTACTAGAAGGTAATTATTGACAATGTCACCGTATTTTCATTAGAGGCTGAGATTACAACATCCTTCTCCAACAGAAGACTGAAGGGTCCAGAAAGTGCAGAAATTTGAGCTGTTGTTTAGCACATGCCTAACATAGTATACACATTAGCAAAAGATCTGTAGTACATAGTTTCTGAAATAAACGGCCAGAGAGAGACTTATGTTACCACCCTGTATATGTATATATATAAAGACGTGTATAAAGGTGTTATTTGATCTCTGCACACAAAGCTAGAACTAATTTAAAATCGTAGGCACAAAAAACCTTTCACACACTATTTCTAGCAGACAAATTAATGAGCACAAACGTTTTCGGCCGTTTTAAAAGGCCTTCTTCAGGTGCACTGAGGACGGTTGGAAAGTCGGATAGCCAATGTTTACGTGACGTCATTGTTTATGAGGGGTTTCCTCTTACAAGTGACATCTTAGCAGAGAAGGTTTAAACGAAATTGACCTTGGAAAATATTTTAAGATTAGCCAAGATGCGTGAACTATTGTCGAAGATAAGCGAATCCTGAAAGGCGGAAAAAAAGGAAATAGAAAGAAAAAGGAAAAAGAAACCTGATAAATTTAGAAACTGCACGTTCCTATTCTTGACTCTAGCAAACTTAGAACAATCGAAGCTATAGAGATCTTTACTGAATCCCTCAAAGGAAACTGCATTAACAGCAGGGATGCAGATTCGCTTTCCCCTGCCTGGCGGTCACTCCTCGATAACCCCCTTAATTAAATAGGCCGGTCCACCCTCTCCTTGTCCGTTTCGTTCTCTTGTGCAGTTTCTAAATTTATCAGGTTTCTTTTTCCTTTTTCTTTCTATTTCCTTTTTTCCGCCTTTCACGATTCGCATATCTTCGACAATAGTTCACGCATCTTGGCTAATCTTAAAATATTTTCCAAGGTCAATTTCGTTTAAACCTTCTCTGCTAAGACGTCACTTGTAAGAGGAAACCCCTCATAAACAATGACGTCACGTAAACATTGGCTATCCGACTTTCCAACCGTCCTCAGTGCACCTGAAGAAGGCCTTTTAAAACGGCCGAAAACGTTTGTGCTCATTAATTTGTCTGCTAGAAATAGTGTGTGAAAGGTTTTTTGTGCCTACGGTGTTATTTGATTCATTTAAATTTAAATGCAATCAATTTTTTCTTCAGTTCTATCAATATTTAATTTTATTACACAAGTTAATTTTACATAAAAATATAAAATTTTTAAATGAATATTTTATTCCATTTGAAAATTATGTTAAATCACTATTTTTAAAACCATAAATACTGTTTCGAGTTATGCAAGTAAATGACTAGGCAAATGGCAGATTATAAAACTAGTGATGTATTGGAAAGAAAGTTATCATGTAAGTATTATTCTTCTTAGTTCTATTTCAAGTGTAATCCACATTTAATTTTTCCATATACAATTATAGGAAAGATATTAATCATTTTAATAAATAGTAATTATATTTGATCTCTTTGTAATTGTTCATTTAAATGCAACAGAATATTTTATATTCTAAAAATTTTCAAATAATTAATAAAAGTTAATAAATATTAGCAATTTCCTATATGTTTATTCTAACAATAAATTTAAAACATATCTAAGATATGAACATTTAAAGATAAACATTTTAATTTTCTAATTTTAACAAAATTAATATTTTTGAATTTAAAATCAAAAATAATTCAACAGTAATTAATTGCATAAAAATATCAAATTTTATTTGTAACAATTTTAATTATGTATTATCAAATAAATATGACTAGTGAGTCATTAAATTTTCAATTATTAAACATCTTAATGCCATTTTCTTAATTGAAATAAGCTAATACATTTAATGTTCATAAAAATAAATTTTTAATAATTTTATTAGCACTTACTTCTCCAGTAACTAAGTATTTTCCATCCCAGGAGAATGCCAAACATGTAATGGTTTTCTTGGAAGCACTAAGAATATGGCATTGCCTATTTTTCCGAACATTGTATAGAACAATTACGCACCTAAAAAATAAAACTATATTAATATGAGTGAAAATAAGTATAAAATTAAATAATTTAGTTATTAAAAACAATTAGAACTGTAATATCTAGTCACTACTTAAAGCCAAATGATTGCCAGATTAGATCAAGCTATATTACTGCTACTATTAATGATTAAATTCTAAGTAATTTGATCTAGTGATAGGTGTTAGATGCCATCTGTTAATAATTAATATTTATTAATAAATTTAGAAGGCTCTAGAAAAAAAGAATCAGCCTGGAATAGGACTTGAGCCAAAACTACTGCTTACCAAGCAGATGCATTGTCAGTTATGCTACCCAAACCTCATCTGATCTTCGTTCGCTTCCAAAACTATTAATTCAGATATAACTGTACTGGTTATATCTAAATTACGGACAGCACTGATTGAGGACAACTTAGTGTCTGTGGCCTAAGTTGGCACTGTAAATAACCACTACAGTTATACCTACATTAACAGCTCTGGAAGCAAAGATTGGATGGAGGTCCAGGTACCATAACTGGCAACACATCCACACAGTAAGAAGCAGTTGTGGGTTCGAGTCTCACTTCAGGCCGATTCTTTTCTTCTAGAACCTTCTATTTTATTTTTATCAATGAATAGTAATTTAATTACAGTTATTAAATTTAATAAGAGATGGCACCTAATACTTACCTCTAGGCAAATCACTTAGCATTTAATTATTAATATTAACAATAATATAGTTCAATCTAATCCAGCAATTGTTTGGCTTTAATATAACTAGTGAACTTACACACCTTTATATTTGTATCTAATCACTACTTATATTAGTAATTAATGATGTTTACACTTTATAAACACAGAACTATCATTATCACTGCTTTATGTTCTATATTTCACAAATATTAACATAATTCTATTAAATTTTTCTCCTATCATGTGTTTTCAGAATCATATCTACCGATCAGTTTTAGAAAAATTCATTACTTTATTTAAAAGTTTGATATCACATCTAATTTAAATACATTAGTCATAGAATTTTATTAAGAAATTAAACTCATAAATTCTGTTATTTTATAAATTTTATGTAATAAAAATGTAATTTAAATGAGCAATTACTTATTGTGACATCATCACAATGCCAGGCTGCAACTTTTAGTTATATTTTAAATTTATTTCATTTAAAATATATGCTCCACAACTCAAATTAATACTGTAGTGTATGTACTGTACATCATACTTTTCCATTAGCAATGGAGTCGTGCCAGTAATAACTAACTCCTTTCGGGGGAAAAGTTTTGAATTGAAAATAATGTATATTCCAGTTTGCATCGGAAGTTCATATATAGTTAATCTGTTGTCCCTAAGTTTTCTATATCTGATCTTGACTTTCATGTATCTAACTCTGTTCTCAAGCTTAAGGAAAGACAGACGGACGACAGTGGGAATTTATAGGTCTACAATTTTTTCAAATTGCAGCCTAAAAACAAAAATTTAGAAAAAACATATAACATGGTAGTCATTCTGAACCAAATGATTTGAAATATGATTTTCAAATATAATCTTATTTAAATTTTAATATATATATATATATATATATATTTACAAATAAAAAAATCTATATCTTTTTAACTCTCTTCTCAAATAATCATCAGACTTTATTTACATTTATGTATTTATGTTGTAGCTGTAGTAGTTGTAATAGTTTAGATACATCACTCAGAGTACAATGCTATGACTTTTTGTTATTTGGCTACATCACAAAGATAGCCTTCTAATCATGGCTAGAAAAATGTTTACATATTTAAAAATTATTAAGTACAAACTGCAAGAAAAAGCAAAAAACGCAAAAAGTTTGCTTGTTAGGAAGTTCAGATGGATCGCATTACGTGGTTTCAGCTGCAATTCAAGTCTGTTAAGAGTAAGCTGGGTACTCAATGATGTGCTCTCATGTTAAATTTTAAAAATATATATTGTAATAATAATATTTTATATTCAAATTGACCTAAAATGAAAAGGGTTCAAATATAATACAGTTTCAATGGCAAAGTAAATTTAATTCCATCATCTAATCAATTTTAAAATCTTTACTTCCATCTTTCATTGATTGATTACTATTTCATTTTTAATTTTTCTTTTATTTAATATCAAATGATGTTAATAAACAATAATTATAAATTTTAACAATTAGTTAATTAATCTTACATTTACTGAGAAAAATATTAAAGCATAATAATAATAATAATAATAATATATATAAAAACAATTTTATGCTTACCCTGCAGGATAAGCAACAATACTGGTTATTGGATCACAGTCAAGAGCTGCATTGCATGATACAGTTAAGCCTAGCACACGCTCTAATTTAACCTGAAAAATAATGTAATGTTTCAAGTAAATTTACTATTTAATATAGTTAATAATTATCTAACATCAATAAATTTCATAATTTTTACAAGTTTATAAGTAAATAGAAAGAAACTGTAAACTTTTAAGTTTACAGTTTCTTTCTATTTACATATGAGAATTATCCAAAAAATAACTTTTGTTTTCATATGATACTTGCAGTAGTAGAGATAATGGTGCCATATTTGGCAACAATGTAGAGTGAGTCAGATGTGGCAGAGTACAGGTCGTGCTCTCCGTCGTCTTCCCACAATTGCCATTCAAACTCTTATTAACGATACAGTACTCATAGCTGCTCGGTGATAAGATTTCTGTTAACCAAAAACTATAAAGATGTTGAAATTGATTGTCAACTGTGCAAAGTTTATAAAGAGAACATAATGAGTGAGGGTAAAGTGAGACAATGGTGCTGTATGTTCAAAAATGGCCAGACATATGTCCATGACGAGCAGAAAAGTGGCCGGCCATCTGTAGTGACTGATGAACTCATACAAAAGGTTGATGAAAATGTCAGAGAGAATTGCCCAAGTCACAATTTCAGAATTTACTAGTGAGTTTCCACAAATTTTATGCAGTCATTCATGAAATGATCATTGATGTGGCTAAAATCACAGGCAGGGGTATTATACAACAATTGAATACAAAAACTTGTAACACACTATGAAAGTGTTTAAATTTGACTGGAAATTATGTTGAAAAATAATGCAGAGGTATAATTCTAAATTGTATATTCCCACGAGGCAGGTTTGATGCACTTAATAGCCTATATGAAAGTTTAATGAGCTTAATTTTTAAAAGTTTGATGCATATTATTTTAAGGTTTAAAGCATATAATATTTAAAAGTTTGATGCACTTAATATATATAAATATATACAATTCTTTATCTTAAAAACTAATCTTAATAAATCAATACACAAACAGCAAACAGAATTTCTATATTAGAAAGTGAAGATATTCTTTATTCAAAGTAATTGAAATAAATAAAAGTAATATACTTCAAAAATCTAGTTTCCTTGCATCTTTTTCTGCCCCTCCCTTGCCACATGGTGGGTCCAGCTCGGTGGAGAGGAGTTGTGTAAATCAGGGTGTGTATCGGATTAGGGATGTTAGTGGATACCGTTACAGATGTGACACGACAATGGCTTATACATATACATATAGATACACATATTTCTGTAAATATGCTTGTCTGTCCATTATAAAAATTAAAAGGGAATTATCAACAGAACCAAAAAAGGGTCTAATAGACACAGAACTTTTCATAAAAAATAGAATGGTGAGATTTAAAATTACTAAAGTATTTCTAGTAGTTAATTAATTATCGTACTGATATATGATCAGACCACCATTTCTATTCCAACATACATACACCCCACTGTTTAAAATTTAGGGACATTAAGGATTAATAATCTGGTAATTTCTTCTTCAAAACAGGAATTAAAATTGTGATTTAATGTTTACATGATTATTACATATCACTCTAAAACACTACTAGCTGTATTATCAGCTGAATAGAAAATTTCAATGATATTAGAAGTCAATTTATTTGATAATATTAGAAGTAAATTTACATATTTTGTTCTTTACAATTGCATTTATTATGTATTTGTATTTATATTAGAACAGTTTTCATTTCCTGCCTGTAACAAATAATTGCACATAAAATATTACAAAAAACTTTATTTCATTTCTATTGCCACATATCTATAAAAAAGCATTGTTGCCTTTCCTTCGCCCTTATCTTACTAGCAACGGCAAAAAAAGTCAGCATAAACTTGGTTCACCTCAGGAAGTAATTTTTGACATGCCAGCCCTGCTTTTACCAATTCTTTGTAAGACTCATGTGCTGTTATTCCACATTTTGCATTTTCCAAATAACACCTTTGCGCCAAATGCAACATCATACAGCTCAAACAGGCTGTAGGAGGCTAAATCAGATGGTTCTGTTGTCAACATCATTGTGTCAGTACTACTAAATCTACAATTATGAAAATAGCATTGTTCATAATTTAATAAAGATTAAAAAGAGCATTAAATAATCCAGACACACCCTGTAGTTTTGGAGATAAAAAATTGCTACATCTATTTATCAAGTAACCCTTACATATGCACAGTCTCTATTAGAAACTCATTAGGTTTAAACATTCTTCCAAACATCAGTTTCTATTAAGACCATTATTTAATATACAGTCGATTCCGTTTAATTGGGCCACCAGTTAATTGGGGCAGCCACTTTATTGGGCCAAATCTCAAAGAACCGAAACCAAACTCTGTAGGAAAACATTGGATCATGGTTCTGTTTCCTTTTTTATAGAAAAATTATTACAAAATTAGTCTCCACCATTGTTATGGGTATAAAAAACTTTACAATATATTTAAGCTAGTGTAAAAATTGTAGGTGCAGTTAGGAAAAATAAATGTAAGAGAAATCTCAAATTAATAAAATTTTAATAATCGTACATGCCAAATACTATTAGAAAAATAAATAATGTACAGCACTGTCTGTCGGCATTACATAAAAACAATTTTATATCAAACATTGCAAAACCTGATATGTATATAGAAACATAATCAAATGATTGCCTAAATAAGGCAATTGTTTGGTTACATTTCACCAATTTATTATGCAAATACTTTCAACTTCTTTCTATGTAATGCCGACAGACAGTGCTGTACATTATTTATTTTTCTATATCTCAAATTTCATTAGAATGTGCTATCTACTGTATATTAAAATGCTAAATTCTCAATTAACAAAAATATGGTACCAGAATTGAAAAAACTCCTTTATTAAATCAATTTAAACAAAAAAATAGAAAACGTAAGATTAGGCTTCTAACAAGGACAATATAGTTTTAATAATTTAATGTTGTTGCATAACAATATTAAATTATAAAACTAAATGTTCTACTTGTCTAAAAGTAAAATATGGATTCAAATACAAATTTTAATACAATTTCAATTTTAGTTATACTAAAATTAAAAACTAATATAAATATAAATTTACAAATCAATGAAATTACTTACTCTATCTGATAAGGGGATAATCTCTCTCCCTCTTCTCAATGCTGGAGCTCGCAATACTTTACGAGGTCCTATTTTCTCCATCTGAAAAGATATTTATAATCAATGTATAGACTCAATATTAATTTTATTGTAGTTATAGATCCTAACTTAATATCATCAATAGGTTCTTGGAAACTGACATTAACAAAATAATGTGTAACAAAACCAACATTATCATAGACTAAATAATATAAACAAGATATACAGTAATACCTCAACTTATGCTACCCCGACTTACGTAAACCCGGAGTTATGTGATTTTTAAATCTTGTCGATTCATCTTTTGTTTGAGCGCCACACAACTCTTGATTACTCACTCCCCCCACACTATTGTTCGACTTACGAGTTCGGATGTGTCGCACGCAGAATCAACTCATTGCTACAATTTATTTTGTGTTATTTATTTCTGTGTTTGTTATATCTACGGAGACTTGAGAGACTCTACTATGTCATCCAAATAAAGTAGAACTGATTCTTCTGCATCAAACAAGAAAAGAAAAACTTTATGCTTTGTAATGTAAAGTTAACATTATTAAAGACTTCGATACAAAAATGAAAAGGGGTTACAAATTTTAGAAAATATAGACTCTAATGAAGAGTGCATTTCTTCTACAAAACGAGAAATAAAAAAATTATTAGCATGCTATGAGGAAATTTTGTAGGAAAAAAAAACTTTGAGCCATCAGACGAATTTGTTAGATTTTATGAAGCCTTCTACATCAAAATAACTTCAGTTTACAATTTTAATAATATAATTTGTTATACATACATACATAATATAATTTGTTATACATATTTATCTAATATGTGTGTTCACATATTAGATAAATATGTATTATCTAAGATATTATTAAACATTTTTTTCTAAATTACTGTTTTCTTTAGTCCCAGCCTCAATTAAAAATAATTTGTATGTATTTATATGTGAAATTATACCCCAACCGATGCAATATCACTCGGTCCGACCTATCGCGGAAGTTCAGGGTATTACTGTAATTCAGTTATTATTCTAATTGGATCGTGTTTGCAACTTCCAGCATTTATTTCCCATTTCAAATTTTCTTTATAAACATAAAATTGAATCTAACAACAATAATTGTGCAATATGTTTCCATAACCTGCCAAATCAAAAAAAAAAAAAAAACTCTCTCTTAAGAGTCAATTCCTACTATTTGAGGCATGCCAGATTCATTTCTGACAGTTATTTGTTTGTCAAAAAAATTTATCTACTTGTTTACACGAATTAAATATTATATTTTATTCCAAAACAATTCCATTGCCAATGTGTTTTTCACGCCAAAATCTACTAACTCCTTTGTAATCAATTGAAAGACATGATCATATACCACATGAATGATTTGTGATAGTATATAAATTTGACCAGAAAAAGTTTATTTCTGATAACTTACATGTACCAGCATTTCTTTTTCATAATTTTGTTGTAGACATTAAATTAATAAATGCCAGTTTTACTCTTCACATGTCAAATCTTATCATTACTTCAATAAAAATTAAGCAAGTGATAACTGAATCATATTCATTACTTTGGCTAGAAACAGAGTTTCATGCCAGAACCTACCAAGTTCTACTTTTATTTCCCAAACCTACAAGGTGTAAACTAAATTTTTCTTTTCCAAGTTACTGCATGCATATGCAAGAAACAATAAAAAAAAACTCTTGAAACTTTATAAATATGCATTTAATTTTACAAAGAGCAAGTATATGCTTTGATGGATGCAATTTCTTACTGTGAAACTGATTTTGACCTTTCCTGTAAAGAAAACACAGATTTTGGAGATTTTGGAAATCAATTTCTCAAAATCTCAAGAGTTTGCAATACTTTACAAGGTCCAGTTCTGAGAAGAGGGAAAGAAATTATCCCATTTGGCAGATTTTGGAAACCAACTTCTCAATTGTAAATAATTACAAATGTACTTGTATCTTTCCTAAACAATGTTACGCGAGGATTTGCTATACCTATTGAAACTACTCATTAAAAAAATAGCAAACTTTATTCTTAAACTAGTCATTTTAAAACATAATAAAATACTGTTAATACTTAATATGTCAAGTTTAAACTTCAAAATTATATTTAGTAATTCTCTGTATTTAATTTTCTAATATTTTTGTTAAAAATATCTTTACCCCCTTCACAGTGGCATAGCGAGGGGGGTGCAAGGGGGTGTATCATGCACCAGGCGCCACTCGCAGATGGGCACCCAAATGGTCTCCAAGACAAACTATATGTGTTTCTGGAGGGGGAGGGGCGCCAATAAAGTGTCGGGCGCCAGTTATGTTTGCTACGCAACTGCCCCTTCAGTATAAATCATTTGATTTTTTATCATATTTTAATTCTATAATTGAGTATTGAAAACATTAACCTTCAAAAAACATGATTGAAATTAAATGTTCTTAAAGGTGTGAAATTTGGAATATATTTGAATAAAAATGTTTTGATGTTCATTGAATGGCTTGTATGCAGAGAGTGATAAGCCACAAATAAAAATTTAAGAAACAACAATTATCAATTAAAAAAATATATATCATTAAAATGCCAGTTTTGCTATAAACTGGCATTTTATTATCAAAGATACTGATTTCGGGCTTTGTTTAAAGATTTAAAAGTGATATTTCTTAAATTTCTCTTTTTGTGGCTTATTACCTTTTGCATCTAAGCCATTCAGTTAAAATAAAAAGCTTAGAAAACACATCTAATAAGATTAAAATACTTTTAACATTTAATTAATAAATTTTTCAATTTTATTAAGAAACTTAATAAATAATAAACTGGATATTTTTTAAGTTTATTAAGCATTAGAGTATCCTACCAATATAATTAGTTTTAGTAATCTAATCTGTGAAAGTTAATATCAGTTGTAAATAGATGATTATCAGAGGAGTTAACATTTAATGTACAGTCATTCTTTTGCCAGAATTAAAATAATAAAAACAGCATTTTCAACTTTAAACAGAACACAATGATATGCTTTATAAATATATTTTATAATATCATTTAAGATACTTAATTTGCCAACAAAATTTGTATTAAATTAATAATAAAAATTTTATTGTTAATTTAATTAAAATATTTGTATCATTCTAAAGGCTTTTTTAAACTGATTATACTCATAGTTTCTTAAATAAATAATGAACTATTGTTTACAACAATTATTTTTAATTAAAAATTATATTAAAACTTCCCGAAATTAGTTCATTAAAATTCTAAATTTATCGTCGATCTACCAGTATTTTAGCATTAACATTATTATTCTATCATCTACATTCAACACAATAATGCTGTAGGCAAACCAAACAACAAAATTATGATTATTGATATGCTATCTTTGATGATATAATAAATGATTACGAATATTTTATTTTTAAAGTTATCTTAATCTTTCTTTTCATATAATTTTATGACAATTATTATAGATTTTATAAGTAAATCTTAAATTTGGTAATTATAAATAACCATTGCATTATCTTAACGAATGTATTAATCGCTATGTATTACAGTAAGTTAAATATTGAAATATTCTTGTTCAATAAACAGCTATTTAACTACTATATAACAATATCCAATTTTATTTTTTAAAGATTTTTATGTAATTAGAACAAATATCAAATGCAACCTTAACTTTAAAAAGACAAGTAAATTCAAAGTCTATTTCCAAAATTTTTTAATTCCATTTTCAAAATTAATTTTATTATGAATTATTCTAAAGATGGATAGAAAATAATTATTTGAAAATACTAAAATGTAAATTTTAAGACAAATTAATTAATTTTTATTGTATTATGGCTGTAAGATTGCCATTTTAATATCAGATTTATTACACTGAAATAAGGATTTATTATACAGTAGACCCCCCCCTATAACACGGATTCATATAACACGGTTTCTTATAACACGGCAAAAAAAATTGCGACCGGTTTCGTTCACGCTAAAAGAGACTCGTGTAACATGGTAAAACGTCGTTGCAACAAGATTGGTCAAATCTGAACCAATAGTGGACTAGCAGCTGAACTATTTGCTGCCATCCAGCACCACGCGTATATACAGAGAGTTTAGGCGGGAAAGTATTGATAAATTTTTATACAGTTCTTGTGAAAACAACATTTACAGTATTATTCAATGGCCATAAAAATTATATTTCTATTAATGATGTCTCCAAAGTTCAGCGAATTCTTCGCAGAAAGAATAACTTATCAGGAAAAGCATCCACCGTTCGATGAGTCACTCCGCGATGAAAACAAGCTTAGGCAATGGCATCTTTGAACGATGCACACTCAGTAAGTAATCCAACAATTTTTTGTTTATAGCATTATTTATATGGATTATTCCCAAAAAAATTATATATGATTTGGAAATGTTAAATCAAATTATTCTAGAATTGATTAATTTTACGGAAGAAAACCTTTCAAACAGCCATAGCCCCTAAACTGCACACGTGCCGGGCTGTGATTGGCTCATATATTTAAGGGACTCGTACAACACGGATTCATATAACACGGAACATATCTACCGTGTTGTAGGGGGGGTCTACTGTACTGAGACATGTATTATTAAAAGGAAACTAAACTCATTTTTTTCTTTTCTATGTATATTTTATTATGGAATGCATTTCAGAAGCAAGCCCCTCATCGGCCATTGTAATTTATCCTATGTAATGGCTGATGAGAAACTTGTTTCCAAAATGCATTCTGTAATAATGTATACATAGAAAAAGAAAAAATGATGTCTTCTATGTGAGAAATCTCATATTAAAATGGCAGTCAGAGCCATAATACATATAATTTTAAATAATAGGCAAGAATCATTTCCAAAACATTATGAAGAAAATTAATTTTTATTGTATCTTTATAGTTTATCTCAAATAAAGTCAAAGGTTTGCATTGTTTCTAAAAGTATTTAAGTAGAATATGACAATAAATGTTTTTATTTTCAAAGATCTATCCCAACATTATATTTACCAAAAACTATAACTTTGTTTTTATTTTCATTTCAATTAATTATATTATTAATTAATGCCTAAAAAGTAACTAGAAAAGCTTCTAAACTTTGTTTTAAACAGAAATAAAACAATGCCATACTAATAGTTTCAATACATAAAATTCAACTTAGGTAAAATGAAAATAATTTTGGATAAGATAAATTTAAGGACAAATAATCTCTTCAGAAAAATCTGTTATTCCTTGAAAGATTCTTAAAAACAAAAAAAAGGAAACTGGAAAGAAAAAAGAATTAGCAGTTTCTAATAGATAGATATACAATGCTTTGAAATCCAATACTGTCATATATTCCTCATCCAATAAAGAGTTTCTTTAAGATGTTCCAAAATGCCACACATGTTCACTTTTCCTAAAACACACAAACTAGGAAAACAAATACATCCAGTCATGGAAAAGTGTTTCTCCCAAACATTCCTATTAGAAAAGAAAATGGTCAAATTCTACAACAGGTCTTCCACATATCCCTACATAATTAACAACTCACTATAACTCCTGAAACATCTCAAAAGAAATCTCCTTATTGGAAAGAGAAATAAAGTAATATCTCGGTTTTCACTCACTTCGGTCATTGTCAGTTGCAGTTTTCGTCGATTTTTTCATGGAAAAGTTCTCGGATTTCATTGGTGTGCCCACGTGACCTTGCTGTTTTGCGAAAACAAAAGGCAACCCATGCATTTTCCTGCTCGGTGTGGCATTGTTTCTTGTTATGTGAGCATTATTCTGCACATCTAGCCAAACAATTCCATTGCTTTCCTTTCCTTTTAGCTCCATCGTGGGACCAAAGAAAGTTTCCAGAGCCAGCAGTCCTTCAAATGCCATGTTAAATGTTCATTTATTCTTTACATTAGTCTTTTAATATTCATTTTATATTAATTTCTTATTGTTTTTAGTATTAAATGCTATATTTATTCTCTATAAAATGTGTTTTTGGTATGTATTTTGGAGTGTCTAGAACAAATTAATTGGATTTACATTGATTCATATGGAAATAATTGCCTCAATTTTCGTCAGTTACAGATTTCGCAGATTGTTTTCGGATGAATTATTGACAAAAACAGAGGTATCGTGGTATATGACAGTATTGAATTAAAAGTTGGGAACAAGAAAAAAAAATCATTAGACTTAATTTACCTTTAATTCAACAGTTCTGTTTAAAAGTTTTAGCATGTAAACAGAAATCTTGCTAGGAATTACAAGTAAAAGTTGGTTAAGGAAAATTATGTAAGAAAAGGAAAGATAAGGAATGGAGAATATTTAAGAGAACAGTTAAATTTAACTATTCTTCAAAGTATTCATTGTAACAAATTTCTAGTTATTATAGCCCAAATGATTATGTCATTCGTAAACATTGCTGATAACAGCCAGAGACCGTAACTGTACTACACACAATCTCAAATTGTGAACATATTTTAAGTAATACAGTTGAACCTGCCTATCTCAAAATCCTCTATCTTGAAAATTATATATTTTTTATGTTTATCTCAAATAATTTTCTCCAAAATCTCTATATCTCAAATTATGAACTGAAGTGTCAATTACAAATTTGAAGCTCGGCAACTACATTTTAATAGCATAAACCAAAGCTGAGAAACGTCTCTTGCAATACAGTACATGGTTGCAATTAACACGGCTTTTCTCTGATTGGCTATGAGTTTGGCTTGCAGCTTATTGAAGAGAGTTGGGCATCAGAAACTATTGACAAATTATTTTTGTTACGTCAAAAATCTTTTACTAATACCTAATACAAGTGTGTACTGTACTTGCTATGTATTAATAAAATATCATACCTCCAATCAAATCTATTACAGTTTACTCTGTATGAGCCTCTATATCTCAAAACATGTCTATCTCAAATTTTTTCTCATTTGCATGAGATTTGAGATAGACAGGTTCAACTGCATGTACTGATTACAGGGTTTGGAAAATTTATGTTTATTTTTAAATAAAACAATAATACATGTTTTATTTAGAAACATTTATTTTTTGTTTTAAAACAGTTTTATATTACATTCTAAAACAATGTTTTATTACATAAATTTAGTAAATAAACTTTTTCTGACTTGTAAGCTAAACGTGGGCATGGGAATGAGGGATTTTTCTCACTCATGAGTCATGAAAGCATGTGACATATGACTTTTATTACTAAGAGGAGAGTTCCTGACAGCAAGGAACTCTCCTCTCAGCAAGTTCATGCTGTTAGCAATACAGCTAACGTATTGTAATATTACTTGGATGAAAAAAACATTATTATTATCATTAATTTTATGATTAATTGACAAAAAAAATTAATCAGTATAAACTAATTTCTGAAAATCCAGGAAAACCAGCAAAATATGTACGAAAGAAATGGCTGGATTAGTCGCTCTTATGAAAAAAACACATTGAAGATAACCACCTACAGGATGATATACAGGAATTGCAACAGTTGGGTGAATATTTTGAACAATTATAATTTTTTAAATTTTCTATAGCTTGCTATAAAGTTTTACATGGGTCAATTTGTATAGTATACAATTACATATCGTAATCATTGTGAACTGTGAACATACAGGTTTGTAAATTATTAGACTCAAACATAAAGTGTATTATTTTTGGTTCTTATCCTAAAGTGTATCATTTTATATTGCACTGGTCCGTCCTTGCAGTTAATTAGAGGTTATTTAAATTAGGTAATATTTTTTTTAAGTTTTGCAAATCACTGTTATTTCTAGATCATGTCATGTGTTTGATCAAATCCATTATAAAGCTAAAAATATTGGTAAAAATTTGTTTTATTACTGTTTTTGCCAATTAAAACAGTTCTGATATGGGTAAAACTTCCTATCTTCGGAAATTTCGGAAAATAGCAAAAATTTAAGTATTTTTGAAGGAAACTGAGAACAATCAACGTAAAATTGCATTGCACGTAGCGGTAAGCCAAAAGTCTGTCTCTCATGTACAAAATTCACAACACAATGTAAAGTCATATTATCATATTAACCAAAATGGTTTTGGTTAATATGACCCTCCACTGTGTTATGAATTTTGTCAGTTGGATCCTATTTTAGTCCAGACAAGCCTAAAAAATACAAGGGTAACCAGAAAACAGCTCTCCAAAAAAATTTAGAGGTAAGTCAGTAATCCAAATAAAAATACACTTGAATCTAATAATTTTCACATGTCTGTATATAGTAGTAATTTTAAAAATGTACACCTAATTAGTAATTAATTTATTGTTTCTATTTTTTATTATTTAGATAGGCAGGAGTCAGCAAGTCAGGAGTCCAAGTCCAGTGAGAAGCACTCCTCCACCAGTTCTGGCTCCACTAATGGCAGCGGCACCGCATCACAAATCAAAGTGAAATTGCAACACATTGATTCATTTATTGTGAAAATGTCAACTAATCAAAAAATGCAATTGGATGTCCAATGTGCAAAATTTATATATGCCACCAATTCAACCTTTACTCATGTAGACCACCCCAAATTTATAAAATTTTGTCAGATGTGACCTGGATATGACCTTCCACACAGAACAGAAGTTGGGAGACCCTTGCTGGACACTGTATACAATTCCATTGAGAATGAATCAGCTGATGAATACAGTCTGTATGGCTATTTATGGTGGAGTAATATCCATAATAAACCAGTGATTTGTGTCTGTGTGACTGATCTTAATGGAACAGTTCATTTGATTGACTCAGTTGATCAGAAAAGGTAGAAAGGTACACAACAAACTATTTAGAAATTATTGCAACTGCAACAATAAAAAAATGCCATCAAAAGTATGGTTGTAAAGTAAGAAGCCTGGTAAGTGACAATGCAAGCAATATGAAAAAAAAATGAGAGAAACATTAGCAATAACAGAAAATTTAGATATTGTCACTTAGGGATGCTCTGCTCATATTTTAAACTTACTGGCTCAAGATATCAATATTAAAGATATTAATGAGCAAGTTAAGCACATCATTCTATACTTCCAGAATCATCATTCCCCGAAAGCCAAATGCAAAGAGGCAGGTGGAAAAGGATTGATGTTACCACAGGATGTACATTGAAACAGCTTAGCTGATTGCTTACTGTCATACATTCAGAACTGGCCTATCTTAATGAAGATACTATCATCTTTAAGTAGTTTTTATTTTCTTACTTTGTACTGTGGGCAAAGTCACTAATTCATAAAACATATGCTAGTTGTGTTGAAGTGTGATTACTTATAATAATATAGTAATAATACACTTAATTTTATATTTTATCTCATCATTATTACTATTTTATTTTGTAAACTGACTGTTTACTCTAATGCTAGTTAACTCTACTCAAGTACTAAATGAGTATTGAATAATGAGTATCAAATGTTTAATCCTAAAAACCGTTATAAATGTTATGTTAACAGGTTTGTGATGAAAACAGGCTTGTAATTCACAAAGATATTGTAGCCAAAGTTCAAAACCTTGGAATTAAGCGTGATGCTAAAGATTTGCTGACGTGTTTAAAGATCATTGCTGATACATTAGATAAAATGCAAAGAAATGACTGCACAATCAGTGAAGGAGTTGAATTATGGTTTGGGTAAGTTACATTAGCCAGAATTGTTTTTTGTAACCAATCTAATTTCAAAATTGTGTTCATTAAATTCATTAATTTCATACATCTAATGATATTATTACTTTTATAGTGTTCAAAATGACTTGCAACAACTTGGAATCACGAGTCATGCAAGCAGCCAAAGATAGTCTGCGTTAGCCATATAAAATCTATCACCTTATAGCAAATCTTCTGGACCCAAGATACTAGGTGCAAAGCTCACAGACAATATGAAGGATGTTACCATGCTTACTACCCAAACGCTATGCCTTCAGTTTTAAAATACTTGGCAAAACTAGCCATTTCTGCAACACATGTTTACAGTCTGTAATAACTAATATCACTCTTCTTACATGGTTGCAGTCACTACGTGACAGAATTGATGAACCTGTTAAAATTGCATATTTTAAACATATAATTTAAGAATCCTCAGTATATCTACACATTTTACATCTTTAAAATGAAAAATTTAAAACATTTATAATCATTGTAGAATAGATATATAACTCTAGGTGAAATGTAATGAATCAGTCAATTTAAATGTTACAAACATGTACATGTACTGTACAGTACATCTGGAGGGAAAAAAAACAGAAGCAACACCATACATTTCTTGTAAGATAGCTCTTATGTCTAAACAATACTACTATTCACAGATAAGGAATTGAAATAATAAGACAATCAGGAAAATTTACCATCAAGCAACAGTTGGTCTTTTTTCTTCACAAGAATTTGAAATAAATGATCTGAAAAGTAAGTTACTAGAAGAGGAAGAAGAGATTCTACATTTTATTTCCATGAAAAAATAAGACCCATTTCAAATAATTGTTAGAATTTTAAAATAATCAGTTGGATTTCAAGCCAATAACTATTATCAAACATCTAGTGCCCAATAGTTATGCACTCACTGTAAAAAACAATTTTAAAATATTAATTTCTATAATACATTTACCTGTATTTTTTAAATCCATTAGAAGTTAATATAATTAGCAGTAATACCTTTAAATAAGTTATATTTTAACTTGACGACAATAAAAAAAAACTGTTTTTGTGCTAATTTTTCGAGCATTAAATGGTTAAATATCAAACCAATTGTTGTTCAAAAATTAGTTTTATTTTGAAAAGAATTTGTTCAAAAAATGCATAACCAGTTCATAAATACATCCTACATACTGGTAGGATGTATTTATGAAGATTAGGATGTAGATTATTACATCGGATAATCTGTTGTTTTAATTTTAATAATGTATAAAGCTGATAAATGAACTTACAAATTCTATAAATTTAATAAATGCTAGATAGTCAAAAGAATGGTGATTAGATTAGATTTCAAAATGAAAACAAAACTAATATGAGAAGAGAAACATGAAGACTATGCTAAGTTTGAGAATCTATTATAATAGATCTTTGTTCCTATAAAGTTCATTAAATTCTAAAAATGAAACAGCAATCATCTTAGCTGATTTTTGTTTTAAAACACTATAAATTATATTTATTTAATTTATAATTTTTCTCTTTTCAGGGTGTCTGCTTATACTATTTATACTGGCAATGGAAAAAATCTCTAGTTTTCTAAATATCTCCTAAGTTTTTTTAATGTTCTACATACAATAATTTCTTTTAATTTTAAATTTTTCTTTTAAGTGAATTTTATTACAATTATGCTCTAATTATTAACTATGTATTATTTCAATTTAAAAACTTGTATGGTAATCCATTATTGACATTTTAACAGTCTTATATTTCATAAATTTACAGCATTTTAGGCTATTAGTAACTGTGTAAAGAAAGTTATAAAATCAATTTGTTACTGAAAATAATGATTAATTTTTAGATAATTTTTAATATAAAGAACGAGTTCTATCCAAAATAAAATATAAACAAACATTTAAAAAGTGAATAAATATTAAACTTTTATAAAAAGTGATTAGAAAACAGATCATTTTTAAGCTTTTAAATAATCAAAGCTGAGATTTTATACACATTAATGAAAATTTAACTAATTTATTAAAACT
Organism: Centruroides vittatus; assembly: GCF_030686945.1. Lineage (NCBI taxonomy): Eukaryota > Metazoa > Arthropoda > Arachnida > Scorpiones > Buthidae > Centruroides > Centruroides vittatus. The sequence goes on along the minus strand of NW_027122625.1, from coordinate 1,355,860 downwards.
ATCATTAAATCTTTTACACTTAACAAAATAGTTACTTATTTCACAATACAAATATTAATTTCTTTTATAAATTACATATTTAAGATGAGAATATTTCCTCATTGTCTCCTTTATATATGTGAAAAGTAGAACTTTAAATAAAAATAAAAGCACTCATCTTGGAAATGATATAAATAGAAGTTTTTGTGATAGTTCTAGTTTCATTTTATGCTCTAAAAATGCAAACAGAAAAGTCATTCATTCGCTACAGTCACTAAAAAGAAGCATTATGTTCCAATAAATGCATTTTTACTATTTCATATATATCATATATTGAAAATAATTTAATAAAAGAAACTTTTTTTATATATATATATATTTGGACACTGTATTTTAAGAATGACTACAGAAACTAATCATATTTATTTATAAATTTAATTAAAAAATTAAATAACTACCTCCTCCAAGTTTAACTTAAAAAAATCTCCAAGGGAGGCAAAAAAAGTTTCTAACATTATGTTTTTTTTTTAAACAAACAAAGCAAATTTAAAAAAATTCAATTATACAGATAAATAATAGCAATTAAATATGAATTGTTTTAATGTAATTAAATAATTTGACTTCAAATTATTATTTAATTGTGTTTACTGCAATTAATAATTTTCACTAGCAAAAATTAATTTAAATTCCTGTCGACTATCACACACAAAACTAAAGTATCTGTGGTGAATATTTTGCCAAAACTGTTTGATAACAATCTTTAAAAGTTACAAAAACCTTTCCCTTAGCCTTCTTCCTTGTTAATAAGATATTGGTAAAGCAGATTCAGGTAATAAATAAATATACATATATATATTTTAAAATGATTTGATACTTTTATTTGTGTGACTTGTCATCCTATTAAAAAAATTTCAATTTGTACTGGTTCTGTTGATGGATTTTGTGTATTGGAATCGGGCACAAAATTGACTTAACGCAGTCTTGTTCACATCATTTGCACTACACTTTGCTCGGTAATTTGTATATATTACATCATTGGTATAGATGTGGTAGGTAAATGTCTCTCCTACTATTTCAATTTTAATTTTGGAACTGTTTGGTGGTATTTTAAACTATAGACAAGCCCAAGCAAATAATGTTAAACAGATAAGTCATCTGTAAAGCTATGCTTAAGCAAAGAGTTATCCATATACTGAATATCTGGTAAACTTCATGCTTGTACTGTACATACTGGCATAAATTTCACTGTTAAAACATTTATTATATGATAATTTTGAATAATTTTGTATTGGTCTACAAATTCTCTGTAACTGATAATGGAATCAAATGAATACAATTGAAAATGTGGACATAGTGAAACACTGTAAACATGAAAATAAAATGCTTTTCAAAAATGCATTTATTATGTATTTGATCAAACATGATACAAAATAGTAAAATATGTTTAACAGCTGTGAGGAAGCCGCAAAGGGCAGCATTAGCAAAAAAAAAAAAGTTGAGAATCACTGCTCTACAGCTTACACTGATTCCAGTTGTCATATAAAAAATTTGATAGTAGCATATTGAAAGTCCGTTCATAAAACAGACTTTCTGAATATCTCCTACTGCTGAATCGTCATTATATATAGGGTCACTCTAAAATTTTTTTAAAAATCATCAACTATTTTGCTTGTTTAAATTTTTTTAACCACTTCAAATTATTCATCACCACCAGTTTTACTTACTAATTAATGCAGGTGCTGGTAGCCTTATCAGTTTGGAATCTGGAAAGCAAAAACATGTTAAACTGTCACTTAGAAATATGAATCATTTTTGAATAAATAATTCTGACTAACACATTTGATCATAATGCTTAAACAGTATTTCACATATATTATATTGTTTGAATTTAATATATCAAATATAACAAATTTTATACAAGGAAAAGAACATGTATAATAGAAAATTCAAGAAAAGTGTTTCAATTTTAACAGCCAAAAACTTTATCAATAAAAACCTAAGTGTAAAAATAAATGAAAACTGGCTGAAAATATTATAAAACACGCAGTATATATGAATGTCGATTGTAATTGTCTGTAAAAGTTATACTGTTGTTGTCACTCATAATATCTCTGTAATATGCAAATCAGTACTAAACTGTAGTGCAGTAAGTGATGCGAATACAGTCATAAGACAATAATGTAAAGGAGTTCAAGTGCCTGTGAAAAATCACTCGTTCTCTGAAATATACATGTAATTGCGTCTATACTTCCTAGATATTGTAATAGTTGGATATTGTGAAATAAGCAAAAGATTATATATAGCAGGTAAACGGATATTTTACTTCCAAAAGTTTTTTAAAAGAATTTTCTATTGTACACAGTTGGTACTTTTACACACTGTTCTTTTTATACTAAATAGATTTTAATGTAATGGGAACCACTCCACTTATTGTAAAAATAAGTTGTATGTGTCAATTAGGTAAAGACCTTGTATGCATAACAGATTGAACATGGATATGGTAAGAACTATACCTTGTTTTAATTCAGTTTTGTTAGATATTTAGTGTAGTATTTTATATATTGTATCATTTAGTTGACTGATGAGGGGCTCTATGCCCGAAATGTGCAAATGGCATGTATCAACTAAATGGAGATGAAAATAAAGCCAAGTGTTTACTTTAAAACTCAATCTTGTGTTCGTAGTCCAACAAATTCATTAAACACTGTTTCAAAGACAACATAGAATTTAATATATGTATTGTACCTGCCCACACTAACACAATCCAAAAAGTTTAAGCAAGTAGTTCACATGTTCTGTCATATCATGATTTTTACACTTTAGTCTACTAAATAAAGATGAAAGTGTAAAAATATCCCAGGTGCAAGGAAAATATGTTCTGTTGACTGGACAGAAAATTTGGAGAAATTCTGTCAGTCAAAAGATCCCCAATCTGAAAATGCTGGACAGCATTGCATGAAAACTGCCTTCAGTTCTTAACATCACTTCCTGCTTTCCTGTCTGAACTTGCCCACATGGCATTCCAACATTGCTAGGTGTGCAATGCACAGGACATCCATTCCATAGTATTAGATATTCTGCTGATTTTCCTGAAGTATGCTTTGTGATTCAATTTCATACTAAATGTCAAAATATGCAGACTACAATATTGCCAGTATTATATTTTTAATGTCATTTTAATAAAAATATTTCCAAGTAGTGATTTTGGTGATATGCAATGTGACCTGTGTATATGTTCACCTTCTTTCACTTATTCACTGCATCAATTTTATTAGGAGTTGTAGTAACAACTAAAAAAGTGGTCCATTTATTCCTCTAAATGACTTAAAATGTGTCATATTACTGGATGTAATGATTAACATTGGGCAAATTTTAAATGCAACAATGACAATTTATTAGAGAAGTGAAGATATGAATACAAAAATACCAGCAAAAGATTTATTAACCACTAGCAAGATCTTATTTCCAAATGGTAAAGTCTGAGAAAAAGATAAATTACATAGAAAAATGAAACTTGTAAATATGATTTCCTATTCAAAAAGAGAATTCTAGTAAAAATACCATATGAACAATAACCTAAATTTTGAAATGTCTTCAATTTTATTACTAAACTATAAAAAAAAAAAAAATGGAATTAAAAATATAATGCTTTGTTCTTCATTACTTGCTAAAATCAGCAATTTTACAAGAGTATAGAATAAAATCTATAACATGTTTGTAGTTAAGAAAAAAAATCTATCTTATAAACTTTTCCTAAAATAAATACAATTATCAGAAGTTTACAAGATATTAAATTCAAGCTTTAAAAATCCTCAAAATTAGATTTTCATCTTCCAATTAGTAGATAAGATATTTCATTTACATATATTTGAACTAGCTTCCTGAACTAGTAGGGTTCTATCCTTATCATTTGTTGAAAAATTCACGTATAGAGTCTGGTGAAAATTTATCCTTTATTTCAATAGGTTGTGACACATTTCAGACAGCAAAAATTTATTCACATGAAATTACAAGTAAACACCAGAAGAATTTTTTCCAGTAAGAAAAAAACCTCCATCTTCCACAAATACTTTAAATTATTTACTATTAAAATATCTTAAACCAAACAATTTGTTAAATGCATTTTTCATTCACTATATTCAAAACAAAATTGTCTTGTTTGATGAAGACTTTTACAGTCAAAATGTGGCAAATCATAAGGAAGAACCTTTATAAGGTGGTTCAAATATATCTGATTTTCATAATTTAAAAATTTTCATGACAATTTCATGTTTATATTCTATCAGTTGTACATAATATTGTATTGAAGAAAAAGAAATAAGTCATAAACTATTAGGAGAGAACACCTTTAACACATTTTAAAATGAAAGTAGCAAAAACTTGATGTATTTAGTGAATAATTCTATACAGGTAATCCCCGTATAACACAGGAGTTATGTTCCAAAAAATTGCCGTGTTATACGAAATAAAGAACTAATACGAAAAGGGGGATTAGGTTCTAAAAATTAAAAAACATGCTATTATATTTTCATAATTAAGATAAATATCTTTATTAAAATTTTCTGAAGAAGTGATACATATTAATATAAATTAAACAATGTTTTCGTCGTCATCACTAAGCACTATTAACCAAAAATTTTTAATCTATGTAGCCAAAAAAAAGACACAATTAAAATCTTAAAATATACTTGTAAAGGTGTGGATTGTCCCAACAGTTGGAGGCGCAGTTCAATGCCTAAGAACCGGTGACGGAATAAAGCAAGTATAAAATAAGGGAAAAACATCTGGCAACATTGAAACAAGTTTCAAGAAAGACGACGTGTATTGACAGACGGCAGGAAAAGAAAATTTACATACTCTAATTAATTACTAATAGTTCACAAAAATTATGCATGAAAATCTGATAGTATGTACGTACTCGAATGAAAAATGTCAAATATAAAAGTTTTATCACGTTTATTGGACTGTTGTGTGGGGATTTCCCTAATTTCAAATTAGATAAAGTTCGCTTTTAATGGTTTTTATTACATTTCATATTGTACGAGGGTTTTACCCAATTCTCGAACCGTGTTAGTGATTCCGTGCTACGAAAGCACCGTGTCATATGGGGATGTTCCCAATTCTCAAACCGTGTTATACGGGGGTTACCTGTATAATAAAACATTTAAAATATTTTTAAAGATTGTTATATTTAGTGTTTTTGTGCATAAATTTTATAATCTTTAAAACAAATTTATTATGTTTATTTGTGAATTATTGTTTATAAATAAAAAATTTAAAAAATCAACTTAGATTAACATGCACTTATTAATTCATTTATATATCTATATACAATTTGATTCAGCATCAGTAATAAGACATTAAAATTAAAAAAAAAAAAATTTTTCCAATGATAATATCTTCTGCTCTTTTATATAAGTATTTAAATTAAGATTCTTTATTAGTAGATTGACTATGGAGTCAAAAAATATATTTATAATGTAGTCTAAAAACTAAACCTATCCAAAAAATTCATGTTTCTAAAATAAATAACATTTTTGTTTTGAAGAAAGACAAATTTTCATATAAGCAAAATAAAAGAAAATGATAATATATTAAGTATTAAAGTCATATAAAACTTTTAATATGCTATGTATAACAAATAATGATTACAATTTATTTCATAAATAATGATCACAATAAAATCAATGACATATAATTACGCCATTCCTACTTCCTTACTACTACTGCTTCACTAATAATAAAAATTTAAGATGAATATAAGATCAATGAAATGAATTTGTGTATTTAAGTAGATCTTTTAAGAAAAAGTTTAAATATCATGAAATAAAAAAATTAATGGTTTAAAATGATACTTATTATTAAAAAGTATTAAAACAATAATTTATATAACAATATTTCTTTAAACTGTACATGAAAATTTGATATTTAAGTTTTAAAAAAATAAACAATTTATTATCATTTAAGATGAGAAGCCAATGCGAATTTTATGACTTGCAGTTTAATCAATTAAGGAATCTAATGAAGTACCAAAAAGACAAATGTCATTTCAAAAGTAAAAGTGTCAAATATTATTATTAATCTTTCTTTTACTGTAATTAAACAACAGAAAAAAGAATATTTAAGTTATTTTGCCAATCAAATATACTTAAGAAGAATAATTAAAATTTGCTATTAAATTATTTTAAAAAATACGTGTTTTTAACACAAATCAGATAAATGAATTAAACAAAAATGAAAATACCAATATAAATTTTTGAAATGTTTAATGATTAAAGTTATTTTCTGTACGTATCAAATTTTATAAACACTAAATCAAAATCAAATTTATTTCTTCCGACATTGAAATCAGCATGCAAATAAAGATACGACAAATACGTATAAATTTATAACCTTAATGCCGATTTGGCAACAAAGTTGTAATTACCGGGAACCATATAACAAGTTCTCAAAAATCATCCATTACAAAGTATAAAATGAGCTTTACTTAATGTAATTACAAGTTTTTCTTAAAAGAAAAAGTTTTTGAAAAGATACAGACAATCACATTCTTAAATCCATGAATTATTCATTCATAGTATCAATTTATAGTGGAAAAATTTACATATCTACGTATCTGTCAGTGTATAATTATTTTCTACGTAAATATATAACTTGAAAGTAATCCATAGAAGTCGCACGGTTTTGTAACGGGTGATTATTTGACGCGCTTTTCAAAACTTATCGACCACCTTATCTAGCAGATCTTCCTGTAAATTAAATTACACCGTTAATTAATATTTAAACATTTAAGCAAACTTTTACGATCAATTAAAGTGCATTTACTCAATAAAAACTCTCGACGGAACCAGTCTTGTAATCATCGCATCAAAATTTTTAATTTTATATATAAACTAGATCTATAATTTTCTATAGATCTACAACAAGCCAAAATTACAGCAGAAATTAAGGAGAAGGAAATATTAAATAAGATTTGTTTTTATTTAATATTTCCTAATTAAATAAATGCATTATCCATTGCAAATAGATTCTACGAACGGGAAATTATCGGTAAATTATTTGTCTATATTCTATAATTAAGTTAATCGTCGCTATTTTAATTTAATTATTGGTTTAAACGATGAAAATATTTCAAATTTGTCCAATTAAAAATAAAATCTCTTTTGTAATTGGTCAGTTTAACAGCTACGTAAACAATACGTAAATGTATTGTTTTTTTTTTTTAATTTACACAAGAGATTTACAATGGGAAATACAATACGTTAGATTATAATTCGCATGGTAAATCAAACTGATAAAAGGAAAAACTTACCAGAATTAAGCACTGTGATATAAAAAAGCATTATTGATAGTTCTTACGAATAAATTCTCCATCACGTTCGTGGTTTCGTGTAGAAACTAGTCTTTTTTTCCTTCCTGACATTGTAATTGTAATTAAGGAAGCTTCACATGATCTTTCGCTGATCTAACTTCCCAAACTATACACACACACTTTCCGAAGTTTGATTACAGCTTACCTAGGCCCCCTACTGGAAGTAAAGTGCGTAATTAAATAACGATTTATTATTAAAATGTTTAAAACATTAAAACATATATCGTGTTAAATATAATTATTATTTAGGTAATTTATTAAAATGTCTTTGCTTAATATGTAACGTGTAAAGGAAAAACTTAAAAATTAAATGGATAAATAAGACGAAGAATCTGAAAATTACGGACGCGTTGCACGGTGAAATACAGGTGGATGAGTAAACCAATGAATAAACCGTTTCGTTTGAAATGAACCAAGCCATTGGCTTGCTTATCTAGATGTATTAAAGTCGCTTTACCAGGCAATACGCACTTTATTTCAAACTAGTTCTGAAATTTCCGATCTATCGATAAAACTTACGAATTGATTTTCGTTTCTATTCTGTTTAATATGCATTACTTTTTTAAAAAATACTATGACGTAAGAAAGAAGTGATAAAGAAATTACATGTTAGTTTTAATGTATAATGGTATATAAGGTTAACAAAAGATACAAAGACATTCTTGTGTATTTTTTACACTTTCTGTCTTGAGGGCGCCAAAAGAGCTTTCTTTCACGACCAAAATACATTCGGCCAGGCCTACAATGTGGAAGCCCGGTGATGAGGGACGAGTCAGACACATCCGTGACAGACTGCTCCTGAAATATTTCTGGTGTTGCCGAGTTTAATTCTGGATCTCCCTGAGCGGTAGGACCGTCGAGAGCTAGTACAGAGGTTTTTTAACTCTTTCCACTCTCTGCCCTGTGAGCACTCTTTTAGTAAGCCCATTATGTGTTCGCCAGGCCCAGAATAGGGTGGCCGGGTGGCGAGGGACGGGGCCCGACATATCTGGACAGACCACCCCCTGAAAAATTCTTGGGTATTTTTCGACCTGTCTGGATTCGATCCTGGTTCCCCAGAGCGATAGGCTGCGATTGACCGCTCGGCCATCCGCCGTCTATGGGAACAGAGATAGGGCGGAATCTTTGTGCTCCTTTATGGACATCTTTTACCACTTGTTTTTGAACAAATACGTAGAATGGTTTTTTTATTAATACAAAAAAGTCTTAGATATCTTATTTTCTGTTAGTAAAAATAGCATTAATTAATTTATAGAGATAGAAACCAGTATGTGCGCCTAAGTTTTCTCGGCCTCAGCTCTCGTCTCTCATCCAGCCGTCTAATTTAGTAGTCTGTAATGTTTTTATTTTTGTAGATGAATATATGTTATTTCAATTGAAGATTTCAGAAAAGAAGTTGAAGCATGACTTTCAATAAAATGGCCAGATTTCTAAATTTATAATGAGGAATGTTTGGATTTCTGAAGTATTTAAATGCAAGACAGTCGGAAAATTCGGCACCATTTACGTAAACTGGGAAATAGTGACCATTGTGGTAATGCCGAACAGGACGTTTTTAATTTACTTTGTGGTCGAATATACTTTAGTAAATATTATCTAGTGTTGGGTTATAGTAAAGCGTGAAACATGTTTTGGCGCCATTCTGAATCAAATATTTTGTGGTGAGTCCACATTTTGTGCTTTTTATCACATTCCTTACAAGAATGCTGCGTCTGTTTTTCCGACATAACTCATATAATTAACATATTTTCATAATTTTCTTTTGTTTTTACTCTTTGATATTATGACATGACAGTTGCTAATACTTAAATTATAATGTTTATACTGTTTTTGATGTAATGTTTTTGCAATGAAAATAATTAAAAGTTAATAGAGGCAATCACGAACGGAATGTTTGCCATAATGAACTATGATACAAATCAATGGCTCACCCAGGGGTGGGCCAAGGTGCACTGGCATCCCCGAAAGTAAAAGGAAAAAAACCACTAGTAAATTTTCAAAAAATATTTTCTTAATTAAAATTTATTTTTTTATTTATGTTGTGTCGTGTGTTCTATTTCTATATTATTAATATTTATGAATTAGTGATCACATTAGGTGGATATTTTATTGAGTTCGCTTTAAAAACTATTTTCTGTTCAATTCGTCTTCCTAAGATTAAATCTCGAGTGCGCCACTGATATAAATGCACTATTTTCATTAATTGGATCCATTCTGAAAGAAGTGAATGGGAATTACACTTGAAACAAAACCTACACTTGTGACTGTTACACAAAAAGTCAAAGAAAAATGCAGAAAACATCAGTTTTGTGAGATTTTTCTTTGAGTATTTTGCATGTGTTTTTTATGAAACTAGAATCAACATTTTTAATAACTTTTTTCATTTTATACATATGTTTGTTTCAAATAATATCAATATTTTTTTTCTTGTAACAGAATTATAATTATTTTATTATTTACTAACTTAAGAAATAGTAAAAATTCAATAAAAGCTATCATAACATATCATGGGTGATTCCAAACAACGAAATACGTACTAAAATATTTAATCCTCAGAATGTTACTTTTGAGGGCAATTTAAAAGGCCTTAAACATAGATAAATAACTTCGATTAAAAAATATTTACTATGAATCTTTATTCATAGTAAATATGAATAAAGATTTATTTAAAGACAATGTCTGGATGTTTGTTTGTTTGCTTGTTTGTTTGTTCGCTATGCATTCATAGGCCGTTTGACTAATTGCTACGAAACGCGGCACTTACGTTTACTTACCGAAATGTCGTACATCCGACTCCAAAATATCTATTGGATTTCTGTAAATCAATTAATTTCTATCTCCATTCGTTTGTTGATTTACACGTATCGTCAATAGATGGCGCTACCTGTAAATGAGCAAATCGAATGTTTGAATCGAATGTAAATCATCAATTACAATTTTCTTAAATTTCTTACGCTACGTGCGAATCTCAAGAAAATATTGTAAAATACAGTTAATAATAAAGAAAACTTCCGTAAGTATGAATTCGTCTTATTTGACGTCGTTTCCTGGTAATGTTGTCGACTGAGTGGAATCGAAAGTCTTATCTGTGAAAAGTCTATAAGAATTTAATTTTCCACATCTAACAACTCGAGTTTTTTTATTTCTAAACAGTAGTTTCCGAATTCTAATAAGCGCTCTCCAATAGAGCTAGTGGAACAGCGTTGAGCGCCACCTGTACGCAGGCAAAGGAAACTTTTTCGGGAAAACACGAGCGTCTTTGGGTTAGATACCTACTGAGACGCGGTGCTTGTTTTCTGCCTGTGATAATGAAAAACAGCTTTCTGCCACACAAAACATCAAAAAATAACTGTCGTGTGGTCGGTTGTAGTGTTACCTATATTACTGCGCCGCCAGGTACAAAGTTTTATTCGTTCCCGCATGAATAATAGGTCTACCTCGGGACGAAAGAGAAATGGCTGACTGCAATTTAATTCCTGAGGTTAATTACATAATGATGTGTTGCATTCTAACCAATCTCCAATCTCCTGTTAACCTTAGTTGGCTCTATTTTAAATTTAGTTCTCTAATGTAAAGTTTAGTAATTTTCTTTTTTTATGTTATTTTGTTAATCTGACAGATATTAATTGGCATATGATGTGATATTTGAATTTAAGAGATCTGTGGAAGAAAGGAGTAAGAAACAAAATTAGTATTTTGAGGAAATGAGGATAAGAATTTCCCTGTTAATACAATACTATTAGCTATTGCTATGGTCCTTATTGAAGTTCCTTTATATATATGGTTAGTTACAAATTTCATTATTTACCACGAAATAGATATATAGTTTACTTCTTCCACACCACCCTTTAAATTGTACAAAATTAAGAGTATAATAAATATCAGAATATTAATACTGCTCAGTCCCAATGATCTACAGTCACTTCTCGAGTTACGACCATTCGCACTTATGACGAAAAAGTTCATTAAAAAATTTTTTAAATGTATCAATTTTTTATAGGTTTCGTGGAATATATATCATATACATATATATCTTGCACGCTTTTGGCGATTGATTGCGTCATCTTTAGTTTTGTTGTGTAGTTGGTTACCCTTCGCGTGTGCTTGTGTAAGATGGCTAACTGTTTTGTTGAAGTACAGTCACTTCTTGACTTATGACCATTTCGACTTACGTCCGAAGTTGCGGAACCGAACCCCGTCGTAAGTCGAGAAGTGACTGTATTGACTAATGCAGGCATTACTTTGACCTTAAACTGCAGAATGTATGTATATATTATATATTATTAAATATATACTTATAAATAATATATAAATCTAGAATTTATCAAATTTCTATTTATTAAAATATAAATAGTTTTACACGTAACATACAAAATTCATACAGGATAAATTCATATGTTGCGAGAATGCTATTATTCCTCAACAACAATCAAATGAACAAAATGATGAAACGAAAGTAATGAACATGAAGTACTGAACTTTAAAGTTATTACATTGAAAAATCACTGGTAAGATCGTCATCATCAGAATCTTCCTCACTAGAATGTTTTTGTATGGTTGAAGCAGATAATGGTTTCCAAGTGTAACATTTTATCATTGTTGCTTTTAAGAACTCGATTTTGTAGTTTAATTTTTATTAAATTTAATTGCAAAAAAATACGTTCAACTGCTGCACTTGAATGAGGAAGAAATAAAAACATCTATTTACTGCCAAAGTAAAGTAGAAAAATATAGAAATATAGAATTAAAACGAATGTTTTGAAAGGTACTAAATTGAAAGATATTAGGATTTCATAAATAGTACTAGGAAAATGGTGTTGGGTATCTTGGTACTGGAACAAGTAAAAAGGTATTAGATTAGTACAAAAGTACTAGGTGAAACAACACTGGTGTTGCCTTTGTAGCCCCGATTCTGTTACCCGGCGTCGCCGCTACAGGCGCCTCAATCTAGTTTCGCCGTTCCTTCCACTAGCTCTATAGCCAAGTGGATAAAAGCACCGAACTTTGGTAGTTAGTTCGGGCATGGAGAATGGGCTGGAGTTTTCCGGGTTTTCTTCACGTTAGTAACACTTAACTAGAGTCCAGTTTCCCATAAAAGTCTTCCCGGAATGCATCCCTCTCGACATATCGCGTTGCCCTAACCAAATAAACCAAACTAATTCTAACCAGCGATTATTTATTGTAATGCCGGGCTGCAACTTTTCGTCACAATGTTCTCAATTCCTTTAGTGGTGTCTTGCTCCTGTACTTCATAGTTTTCATGTTAGCAATAGAGTCGTGCCGATTATCTATCTAATTCCGTTCAGGGAAAAATTTTGAATCGATGTAACGTGACTTCCGGTCGAAACCTTAAGTTCTTATATAATTAATCTGGGCCTCCTGCTCCTATGCATATCTGGTCTCGACTTTCGTCTATCTAATAGTATACTAGTATTAATTAATAGTCGTTGACCATTCTCTCTTCCGGGAGGAGGTCAACGACTACTTTTGGTCGAATTACTTCGACCTCCTTCCGCAACAGTCTCCTTTCTATCGGACAAGAGGTATAGTGGCATTCAAATAGGAAAATTGTATAATACAAGTTTACCGGCGAGCATAAAATATGTTTTAAGTGGTTTTCGAGGGTGCCGAATTTAAATATATGATCCGCATCTCTCGAAATTTAATTGATTGACAGATTACCATTTGATATTCGACTGCAAAAGGTACAGTTTCTTAGAGTTTCTTAGACGTACCGTCCGAGTATCGCGATAAACACGACAATGGTAGGCTAAAATAACCAAACTACAGTATATAGTTTTCGTTTTAATGTTTGTTATATTATAGCGTTTGATTTATATAACTACAAAGATTGTCTTATGTAAGTGTTTTTTATTCGTCTACTGTACGCAATTTTAAAAGTTTTTTTAAACGTTAGATTGATCACTCGGTGCGATAAACCTTTGTAAATATAAATGAAATACTATAATATAATATAATAGAAGCGTTAGAAGTACGAAATGATCTAATAATCTTAACCTTTGTGGTTATTTTTTGCCCGGGCAACGCCGAGCTCATCGGCTAGTATATACAGGGTGGGCCAGCGAAAACGAAACGGCAGAGTGTTCGTGTTCGTCCAAGCAAAGCGCTCGGACAGGTCGATTTTACTCTCGAGGGGACATCTTTTGCAATAAAGTTTTTGCGATTCTGAATATTAACTAAACAATCATTTTTTTCGAAATAAATGCTTTTTTAGTTAATACAAAATAAATGAGTTTTTAAAATTTTTTGTTGTCTGTTGTATTCAAAATCGCAAAAACTTTATTGCAAAAGATGTCCCCTCGAGAGTAAAATCGACCTGTCCGAGCGCTTTGCTTGGACGAACACGAACACTCTGCCGTTTCGTTTTCGCTGGCCCACCCTGTATACAGTATATACCGAAAGGCAAAAGATTTTAATTTGATTTTGAAGTCAAATGCCTATCAAATAATTAATTAAACTTAAAAGCAACGAAAACTCATTGGTAAACCATATCGCATTTATTTCAGCCACGTACGAATCTTAAGAGATTACAAATTAGCTAACGTTTTATTTCTTAAAAAATGCAAATTTATTCGAAAATAAAAATCAACAAATTAGCTTTTAAAGATCAATAGATTATTTAATTAATCACGGTTTTTCTCCCGTTCGCATTCGATCCAGGATTCTCCAGAACTGCAGGCTGACTCTAAATCGCCCGAATGTCCCAGACATTGGGGCAATTTATTTTAGCCAGCCTACTGGGAAAAGTGTTATTATAAGTCGACTAAATAATAAACATTGTTCAATATTAATATTGTGCAAATATTGAGAACAAAACCCAAAATATTTGAATCTTACATTTTCAATTCTGAATTCTTCATTACTCTAAAAACTGAATTTTATATCTATCAGAAAAATCGTTGAATGGCTTCTGTGGCAAATACATCTGTTATAATTCAAATTTGAAACTAAAACAAATTCACAAAAATTTTTCGTGAATTAAAAATTTCTTGCTCTATGGTAGATCTGGTAGAATTCTTAACGGCACGAACCCACTAATGGCCGAGTGGATAAAACCATTGAACACGGCTAGTTGGTCGTGGGTTTGCGACGGGCCATGTGGAGTTTTTCGGGTTTTCTTCACGTTGATAACGCTTAAATAGGGGCCAGCTTCTTATAAAAGATCTCCTTGGAGGCACTCCCCTGGGCAGATCGCCCATGTGTCCCACTAACTTAATCGAATAGTTGACGGCCGGATGGCCAAGCGGTTCAAGTGGTTGCCTACCGTTCTGGGGGACCGGACGGGATTCCATCCTGTCCGGTCCCCCAGAGCGGTAGGCAGCCACTGGGACCGCGGGATTCCCAGCGGGATGGAATCATGGCCGAACACCGAATTTGTTTAAAAGGCTCACTTAGTGCCCACGCCCACAGAACGGAAATAGCTTTAAAAAATTCAAAAAAGTAAGATTTGAATTCAATATAATATATCTATAATTAATAAAAAAACGACGTTGACTATAAATACCCTGTATAATAATAATAATAGTATCATAAAATTAAAATGGAAAAAAATTTTTAAGATAAATTTTTATAAAATTATTAAAATAAATGTTTTCGAATAATAATAACGACGTAATTTAATTATTATTTATTTTAAAATTTAAAACGTTTATTATTCTAAAGCTAACTTAAAAAAAGACTTTTACTAAAATAAAGACCATAAACAAAATGAATGATCTGGCAACACGGCAAAACCGAGTTTTTTTGTATCGCACCATGTTTTCTCGTCCTTATTTCCGTAAGTTGTTTAATTGTCTTTACGTACATAACACAATATTTGACGATATAAATTGTAAATACGGTGAAAATAATTGTTATACTATTACTCCTTAAACCTATTGTACGTTCTACGACGGCTTAATGCTCGATCTTGGACTCTATCGTCTTGCATTTTTCCTTGTCGATGCGATTCAGCGTGCCGTATTTTTCGTCGTATAATACGCACTTTGTACTTAAAATTTATCCGAAAATTACGATGCTCCTGTAAGTCGAATACGTTTTTCTACACATAAATGATGCGACCAATACAACGATGCGTCTTATAAGGTGAAAAAATACGGTAATCAAAATGTTAATCGTAATGACTAAATATCTTGAAGATTTCTTGTATAGAAAGAAAGTAATCGTTAAGACAACTTTGAGTAAGAAATACATTATCTTACGCTTCGTATGTTTTATTATTTACACCGGTGTGCAAAACTTAAGAAGCAATTGTTTTTTGCTGTTAGGCTTCAAGAAATCTTCTGGGAGACGTGAAATTCAGAATACAGAGACGGTATTTTGTACTTAAAGGATGAAGGAAGCATACTAGTGCAAAAATGAATAGAATCTGTAGAGTATGGAATCAAACAAAAAAAGGCTTTATTGAAAGAGTAGTTTTGGTACAAATGATTGTCTGCCTGAGAGGAATATCCCTGAGATGTCCCTTAATAAGGGATGTGACCTCCCTTAACTGCGATGGTTGCTTGGCACAGTCTCTCCATACTTGACGTCGGATTATTGAACAGTTATTGAGGTAATAGTGCTCGTTCCTCCATGAGCATCCGTTTCATTTGTTGGTTGTTCTCCGGCAAATATAATTGTGTTGAAAAGCATCCCACACGTGTTCTGTGGGATTTAAATCGGGGGAATATTCTGGCCAATCCATTCTACTGATATCTTCACTTTCTAGAAGCTCCTTGATGGAATAAGTCCGATGTGGCCTGGCTTTATCATCTATAAAAATGGAATCTGTGCCAATGACACCTCGGAACAGATGCACGTGGGGGAGGATCACTTGCTGACAATGGTGATCTGTAGTAATGGTACCGCCATCAAAAATTTGGAGCTCGTTGTAATGCCTCTTCAAACGAGCAGCTTGGGACTGCCGTAACTCTCTCTTTCCGTGATGTTAGTGGGATAAAACTGTGTCTCTATCTCTCTCTGTTTCAACTGGTGTTGAGAATCGCTTGTGATACTGAAACAATTCTTATTTGTAAAGAGGATATCGCTCCATTGATGAGATGTCTGGTCTTTGTGTTCCTTGTGCCAGTCTAGACTCTAGACAGTGCCGCCGATGGGCAGCTGTCAATGGGATATAGCGTTCAGGATGGTGGGCGAATAGGCCACTTTTATGAAGGTGTCTGGCCACAGTAAACTGCTTGGTTTACAAAAAAGTAAAAATTATTTGAGAGTTAGAACTTGGTACTAAAAATGTCAGTGTGTTTAGAAAGTTTTATTTGACTGGATCAACATTATGATAAAATAATCATCAATTAAGATTTGTAGATAAGAAGACTAACTGAAATTGGGTATATTATTAATTAGCATTACCTTTAATTACAGAAAAGTAAATTGTTTAATATTAATTATATTGTAGTTTAAATAACTATTAATTGACAAAAATACAGTATAATGAATGTAATTACATATTTATTCATTTATTTATTTTTGCTTTTTGAATCTCTCAACTTATTTAGAATTAAGAATTAAAAGATAGATTTCACAAATCATCAGTACTATGGTACTGATATGGTACTACAAAATTTTGCTGCCTGCAGTGTGCTCCCTATGTTTGCACCCAAAGCAGTCACCCATTCTCTCCTAAGTTATGTCACTGCTCTTCATGGATATAATGAGTAACAGTTATAACAAAGAAATCTTGTCTGTCTCCTAGTGCTTATTATAACTGAGTTTGACTGTATATATTTTAACTCATTCCACCATATAGGCACTAAAAGTGCCATTTTAGTAAGCTTGTTATGGGACAGTCAGGCCCACAGTGGGATATCCTGGTAGCAGGGGAAATAGGATCCAGCATATATGCATTGTTACTCCTGAAAAATTGCTGGGTATTTTGACCCATCTGGATTCAATCCTGGGTCTCCAGAGTAGTAGGCTGCAACCTTAACTGACCATCTAGTTGTCATAATCAAATATTAAAAATGAGCAAAAGGGGGACAGTCCCCAGAAATTAGATACATCTGGTAACTCTAAAGGCCATGACACACTGGGTGATTTCTCATCCCAGTGACATGTCTCTGAGCAACAAAAATCTGTTGACGTTTGGCAATGTTCAGGAGACAAGCCTGAATTATATCTTGTGATAATCATAAATTTTTGCTAATGGTACAAAAGCATGTATTTTTGAGTACCTTGTCATGATATTCTTTAATAGTGTGGTTATACTGTAAATTGGTTCATACAATTGAATTAATGAAATTAAATGTCAGTGTCTTATCAACCATGCATGAGCAACTATCCTCCATTTTTGTTTTAGTGTTGTAAACAAGAGCTATACTCATGTGATAAATCTACACATGCTCATTTGTTACAGCAAGCAACAGGAAACTTTTTGTCAAAGTAACTTGACTGCCCAACGACTGCTTACCCACTGCCTGAGAAACAAGATTTCTGTTGCCTAGCAACATTTCTCCCACAGAAATCACCTAGTGTGTCACAGCCTTAATGTTAGACCAATGATACCTTAAATAATAAAAACAACCACCATCATTTTGAATAAAACTTCATTCCATCTGTAATAGTTTTTATAGTATAAATTAAGTTATAATATTTATAGTATAACTGAAAATTTAAACTTATTGCTTTAAAACATCCAGTAATTTTCAATTATTAATTAATAAAAGATAATTAATAATGTTTTTATCTATAATGACCAGCTGATAATCGGATAACTCATAATTAATATTTTAGTAGAAATATCAGGTAACTAAATAAATAATGCCATTTTTTGAAATGTAAATAAAAATGTTGGATTTTTTTTAGTTTAAAATAATTTTGTTTGTTAAAATATTTACCTTTACATTCAATTAACTTTCCTAATGGGAGGGCAAATACCATTTTTAGCATTAAAAATTACTTCCTCTTTTATAGCTGTGTGGTTTGTAAATTGTTTTCCATGCATATGATTATTCAAAGGTAAAAAAAATGTAGTAATCCAACAGAGATAAGCAGCAAAATAGGAAGGATGGGGTGAATGTTCCCATCCCAATTGAATTATTTTGTTTCTTGTAATTGTCGCAATATGTGAGTTAGTATTATCTTGTAAAAACAAAATCACCTTTTGTAATAGTGGCTATTATAAAAAAAGTTTTTAATAAAATCTCATAACAAGTGGTGCTCCACACAATTTTATTAAATTTGAATACCTGTATTCTTTTTGAATATAGAAATTTCTCATAATTTAACAAAATTGCTTTTTTTAAGCTTTCATTATTATTTTTTATATTGTAGTATAATTGGAAATTGTCAAACTTCCTTCCTAGTTTCCTAACCTCCTGTTTGAATTTCAGGAATTTAGCTTTTAAACTAGAAGTGACATGTTTTTACATTATTTGAATCCTACTAAGAAAACAGAAGGAGCTAGTGATATTTAAAATAAATGATCTATGTTTAAAGCCTTTTCTTTAATACTGACATTGTTGTTTGTTTTTTAAATAGTAAATTTTTAATATTACCAGTCATATCCAATATTGAATAGTCAAAATACACATATCTAGAATTCTCTTCTGTTTTTATTACAACATTGACTCCTTACCTCAGTACAGTTGCAATGCAAAATGAATATAACAGGTCTCTTTAAATATAATTACATTGTATGGGGCAATAATAAAGTATGTTCATTACTTATTTAAAATTTAATTGCTCCATTATATTTTAAATCACAGATTTAACCTTACACAACTCAACACCTAGAAACAGTGATACTTTATTCAAGTTTGAATAAAGTGTGAGTATACCTTTATTTTAAAGACAGATTCAATAATTGCATTTTCTCAATCATTCTGTTTAAAGAATTTAGACACAAAGTTTAGTTTCCCCTCCCATAATTATCAAGTTCTCTACAAAATCTTCTTATGGTAGGACCCTATATTATTAAAAATAAAATTTATAAAAACTAATAAAAGATGATAAAGTTGATTCCAGTATTGCCAGTAGTACCATCCAATTAGTTATATTATAAACTAATACTATAATTACTGCCTAGTATCTTGATACTGAAAACACATTATGCATATGTTTCATATTAGTGTATTTAATAACACATTCCAGGTATTGGATTCTCTTGTTCATGTTTTCAAAAATATTTTAATTGGGATTTGTCGGTATTGCCAATTAGTTTGTCATTTTTTTTTTTTTTTTTTTTTTTTGCAGTATTAGTGTTGTTATTGATGGAAGTCTCCATCATTCCTCACCATGAAACAACGTTGTAGCCTTTGGCAAAGTAGAACAATAGCTTTTCTGTACTATGATTTTGATTTGCCAAAGGAGTTTGAGAAATTTTCTATTATTAGATTTTAGTATAATATATCAAAAAACAAAGATTTTAGTAAGTGTTTGTTAAAAGAAATAGGGTAATGGCACCATAGTTGACTGTTCAATTCTGTTCTAGACTTTGATATTTTTTATTACAATATGTAGTAACATGAAAAGCAAAATTCATCAAAAAATAAAGTTTTTGTATACTTGTCAACAGGGTAAAAATATTTTTATTAGTCCTTTGGATTGTTTATTTATTTACTTTCGTAACGTAAACAATCTTTGGCTGTTCACCCAGTAGTCTTGTTTGTTTGTTTGTTTGTTTATTAAGTTACAACAACACAACACTCGGGTGGTCTTGCCTAGGGCAGATATCTTCTGGGAGGTCTTTTGGAGGGTAACTGGCCCCTATTTAGGCATTACAGATATGGAGAAAACCCGGAAAACACTACATAGCCAGCCCGTCCTGGCAAGGCACGAACCCCCGACCAAACTCTCAGTGTTCAGGGAACAGAACTGCTTGGCCACTCACTGGTGGGACCGCCCAGTAGTCAACCAGCAGGTTGCATGATCATTTATGGCAGTTGACAACTGGGTTTTCCTTCATTGAAAACCTCACAAATTGGCAACTAATTATTGAGCAAGATCGGTAATAGGTGCTTTGTAGAAAATACACTACTGAAACACAGCATCCTCATTATCTTGTAAAGACCTGACAATGCTTTGTTATGTGGTTGACTAGCAGAAGGGGTGTTGTGCAATAATTTTCCCATCACAGTGAGTGAGGCAACTTGTTATTCTTACATGATATTGAGAATGGGGTCATCTTATGATGCTTCTCATTGCCTAAACCTGCTCTGATGGACTAATTATGCATGGATTTCAGCTTGCATGATAGATTACTGGAAGTGGTCATCAATAGGAGCCACCACCCTAATTAGTTTTTTAAAAAATAGTAATAAAAATTATATTTAAATAGTTTTAAGAATCAAGAATTAAAAAAGAGAGAAAAATGAAAGTAAAGTTCAACCATGTTTACATTTAATTGAAATTTTAACTAAAATGTTTGTGTTGTTAAAGGTATATAATACATAATGTTAAAAGTAGTTTTATAAGAAATGTGTTATAATGATAATTGTAAATGTTAAAAAAGCCAATTCTTGGGGTCTTTTAAATGCAATTCATACTTTTTGTCCCTCTTCAGTTGCAAAATGCCGACTGAAGTGGGACGAAAAGTATGAAATTCATATTGGCCATAAAAGTAATGGAAAAAGATTGTATATGTATGATAACCCCTAAGAATTGTGAGATTATTAATGGTATGATTTTTAAAATTGTAGCATTAATTGCAATCTAAACCGAAAATAAAATAATGTTTATGGGCTAAAAGCAATAAAGATGTTTGTTGTTACAAATTATTTTTTCCTTTATTTTGTGGATTTTGTTGTAGTTTGTATAGTTGTATTTCTATTATTCATATAATATTTCACAAGTTTTTTCATCTGTTCAATATAAATTAGTAATCTGTTATGTTATTTCACATGAAATTGAAGAAAAATAACTTGTCAATTGCAGAAATAAAGCTTAGACTCTATTCTCTGTGTTATATAATTTTTTTCTCTAGACAGAATAAATTGTCAGCTGTGTTGATTGTGTCAAAACTTGAAATTTAGATTCTGGTTTTTTTCTACATCTGATTTTTCAAAGTTTATATACTATGAAAGATTTATTTGTCTTTAATGTATAAAGATATATTTATCTTTCAATGAAAAGTTTAAATGAATTTAATCTCTGAGTTTTTTTTTTTATCAGTAATTCTATGAATAAAAATATTATCTTTGTGCTAATTTTATTTTTAAAAAATATGAACATTTTGATGCATAAACAGGCTATAATTTTCTTTTTATTAAAATAATTTTTTCAAATATTTGTATTTCTAATGCTAAATATTCATACTAAAAATTAATGATATTAGTCTCTGTGTGTTCATATGTCTGTGAGTATAAGTCAGTATTTACGTGCATTAAAAACTTGCATGCCATCATTTAAGTATATTTATTTTTGATTAGAATTGGTTCACCTGCCATGTCTTGATTAAGAATTTAAATTAAAAAAATGGGAGTATGGGTCTTAAATTAATTTTTTTGGGAGGGAAATATTTTTAAAGATAGAAATAGATTTATGTTTAGAATGATTTGATATAAAAATCAAGGACCAAAAGTTTTAATATAAAGAGTAAAGATACTTCATTCTATATATATCAAAATTTCAATTGTATAATTAAAAAGTAAATAAAGAATTCCAAAAATAAACGTGTAATTAACAGTTTAAAAAGATTTTTAAAAATGTGTTAGAACTAAACTTTCTTCAGAAAATGTTTAATTTAGAAAGTAGTTTTGGAAGAAACAAGATCATGTGATAATGTTGGCAAAGATTAGAAACTGCAATTTGATTGAAGATAAAAACAGAAAAGCTTAGATTGCTGGGAAAATATATAGAATATTTCAGAAATTAAAATATTGAATTAAAGATTTTAAAAAGATAGAAGCTGTTTAATAAAAAGAGGAGTGATGAAAACAATCTTATCTTCGATATTGCATTTATGAAATTATCTAGTGAGACTAATGATAGAAAAGAAATTAGCTCTGATTAACAACAGATGAATGACATATATATAATGGCAGACATCATTAAATCTATCAGTAATTTAATAAAATATGGATAGATTTAATAATGTTTAGACTTAAGTTACAGAACCGCGATATAGGTACAAAGCTGACTTGTGAATAGAAGTATACTAGTGGTGAGCACATATTCATTTACAATGTACAGTTATATCAAGAAATTATTGGATGAAGAGGATAAAAATATTTTTAAAAAACTTTAAATCTGTAATCTGAGTGTCAGGGAAAGTCTTGGAAATTAAAACAAAAATTTGAATAGGAACACTGTATATTGCATGTGTTCAAAACTCAGAGAAAAATTAAGATTACCTGAAACAATATTTACTTGTGACTTCTGGATAAATGGTGTAGATTTAAAACCAAATCAAGAGAGAATGTAAAACAAGTGAAACTAAAAGAAATTAAGAATAAAAAAAATTAATTAAATATAAATACTATTAAAATGGAATAAAAGGGTACTTGTGTAAGGTTAAAAATAAAGTTTGCAAAAACATTGTAGAAAAATTATGTAAAAAACAATCTGTCAAATGAACAAAACCAACCCAAAGGTTTACACTTCTTTGCTGGCCCTATCCACCCACAGTTTTATGCTCTGTTCAAAGTACATCAAACATTTACAGAATGTATGGCAGCTAAACAGAATGTCAAGCAGTGCAGTGGTTAATAAAGGAAAGGGAAGGACAATATAAAATGATTTTTCTTAATTTTGAAGTAATTGTTGCTAGATCTCACTGATGACTGTTGGTATTTATTCTATTATTTTCATTGATTTTTATGATATCTAAGTGTTGATAAAGTTTTCTTTTAACAGTTTCTTAGTTTTTAAAAAATTATTCACTATGGGGCTAGAACAATATTGTGCATTGTCAATACTTTTTTATATGATTATCTCTTCCACAACCTTTAAATTTCTGGTAATTTTAGGTTGTGGAAGAGATAATCTTATATGTACCTGTATTTATTAGTGAAAATTGTGCAACTGGTGTATGGTTTGTTTAGTATTAAAGTTGATTATTCAATTAGCGATGATTTTGTTAGGATAGTTGTTTAATTGAAATGTATGATTTATGTGTTCTATTTCACTTGTTTTGGTCCTAATATTACTGGTGCAGGTTTTAATTTTGTGTAGATCAGTGGCATGCCGTGACATTTGATGATAGGGAAGCTGTGTTTCTGTAAGAAGCCGACTTTCAGGGGCAATCAATTAATTGTGCGTCAGGGCCCGTTCGTATTCGTTTGTTCGATAAGCCAGTAAAAACCGTATACTTCTTTAAATGTATTTTTAATACATTATCTGACGTACTTAATAAATAAGAAAGTTCAATATAATTACCTCCGTTATTAGATTCAATAAATTCCCTATGCCCTCTAAATGCCAATTCTTGCTTTGAGAAAAAACATATAACATCTGTTAATTTAGATATACCTATTAATCATAATTATCTCGTTATAATTTTCAATATTTATTTTATATTGTCTACCAATGTTAAATTCTATGCCTCTTTGATTTCCAAATTGCTTCAATTTTATGAAAGAATCGTCATTCGTCATAAATTTTATCGTCAAAATGTCGAAAATTTTTGTTGACGTATTTATATTTAATTTAGGCATTGGTCTTTCTCTTTTAATAATGTTTTCTTTTTCATTATATGGTCTTGAGCCAAAACTTTTTTAAAATAAATTTTTTAATCACTAGCCACGATATAATGGCTAAAATTAAAATCATCAGAAAAACTTACTTGGTAAAACAAAATGTGTGACGAATATACATACCTAGTACAAAAAATTCTTCAATTGTATGAATATACTTTTAATGAAACTTATAATTAAATATAACTTTGTGAAGAAACGTACATAAAAATAACAAAATATTCTTTACTTTTTAAATCTTAAAACAATCCACTTAGTGGAATACTGTAGCTCCCTACGAGTGGCTAATGAATGGAATCAGAGACGGTCCAGGTAGGTGTGTGCGTGCCAAATCCCGAGGGTGCCAATACCGGTCAATGTCAAATGCCTCTTTTGTCACATCACTAGTATATATCAAAGGACGCGACAGGGTTGTTGTAGATTTTAAATGTTTCTCACCATAGCTGTAAAAATCTGAATATGTTAAACTTAACAGATTGTCCGTTGTTCGTTTTCTAACTAATTCGTTTTAGGACCAAGTGTTCACGGAAATTTTCAAAATTTACAACTTTTTGGTCACTCTCATTGAACTGGAAAAATTTGTCTTTATTACATCTAATATTATGAAGAGAACAGACCCCACTGTACTCGGCAAGAGATTGGTTTGGTTAAGCTTCCGTTTAAGTAAAATTTCGGCTCTTTCATCAGGGTTTTATATATGTTTCTAATTCCCTAATCGCTTAATTATTTAACTACTTCTTAAGTAGAAATAAGTCAAAACTAGTTACTTTGTACTTGGATATCTGTAGTCTTGGGAAAGAAGTGGAAAGAAATTTTTATGACAACCAATACATAAATTGTAAATTTAAGGAAAATGAATTCTAGAGCTTTTTTTGTACCATTGTATGTCTCATTCATTAAATTTAGTTGTAAATGATGCTGCCAAAGTAACAGTTAATTTTTTAACACTACTAGAATTGTACACGTTTTTTCTGCATCCCCTTACAGATGGGACATACTAAATCATAATATCACCGGTTTAACATTGAAATCCGTAAGTAATATAAGATGGGAGAGCAGAATAAACGCAGAATAAATATATCAAATATTTTAATGGATTTTTTTAAAACTCCTGTCAACTATACAGAACTATCATAAAAACATGCCAGTAAATTCCTATCGGTTGGGTTAAGTTATAAATCTAGTGTACAGTGGGCAACCTTTTTTATAACATGGGCCAGAATAAATTTTACGTTTTTTTCGCGGGACGTAGTAGTTAATTGACGCCTTCTTGTGACTTGTAATTTTTTTAGTCTGCAAATATGAAATAAATAAATAAAAAGTTAATTACTACATTTATTTCTCTTATCGTTTTCGAAAATTACAAAGAATTGGAAAAATAACTATTAATTAGTTATTTTTCCAATTTAATAATCTATTAAAGATCTCACGGGCCGAATAGAAACTTTTCGCAAGCCGTAGCTGGCCCGCGGGCCGGGGGTTGCCCGCCGTTGATCTAGTCTGCTCATGATTCACATAATCGGGCAAGGGTGGCCAAATATCTAGCAGGTGGCTAACAGCCCAAAACTGCTCCGGGATATAAAATTGGATGCTTTATGCATGTGTTGTTTCTACCAGCTAAACTGGGTGAGGTTGGTGCTCTGTAAAGCACATGTGCCAATGCCTATAATTTGGCTGCTTGGAAGTTGACATGCAGGCAGCTAACAGCTCAGAACCGGTCCGGGATATAAAATTAGATGCTTTATGCGTGTGTTGCTTCTACCAAATAAACCGGGTGAGGTTAGTGCTCTGTAAACCGCATGTGACAATGCCTATATAATCTGGCTGATTGGAAACTGGCCCGGTTTCGACACTCCTTCCGCCACTGAATTATTCGAATATACAATAGCAATCTTATCGTTTTTTTCACATGTAGTATAGAAATTTGTAAAAGATACATAATGCAGTTATAATAAAATATTAATTTTAATTAATGCAAAGTACGTTAAAATATGAAAATTTATATTTTATAAAATACAAGGGAAGGTCATTGGAAGGTGGAATCAGCGCTTCCATCGCTTCCAATGACGACACGCCACTGGTGTAGATACATATAGAAAATATTCTTTTTTATGTACAGTACATAGGTATACTGGAGTAAAAATTAATTACTTTTCCAATGTCACAGGATAAAACCTGTATTTTAATGTACTTTTTAAAAGTGATGGAATTACTAAATTTTTGCACTGTGACATCTGAAAAGTTTACAAAGTTTCAATTTCAATGTCAAAGCATATGTTATTTTCTACAGTTGTTATTTTAACTTCTTCATTTGCAAAACTTTCAGTGCTTATTTAAGGCTGATGATCATTCAATCCTTTGTAGCACTAAATCAAGGCACTACTGTATATTGTAATTTTTTTTAAAGTTTACAGTCATGGATATTAAAAGAAATTATAATGCAAATTTTAAAAAATTTAGAAAGAATTAAATTTTAGAATATGCTATTCATAATTAGAACATAAACAATTCAAAAAAGTAGCCCTGATAATGAATTTGTTGAAAATTGAAAATATTTAACTGAGAAATGAAGTAGTTTATTTTACTGTTTTCAAGTTTTTCTAATTTATAGGAATAGTCTTTAAATTATATTTGCTGTAAAAACATACTAATAATGATGCTGTTTTCTTTGTCTAAATCATCATCATCATCATCATCATCATCATCAGGTAGATCTGTGGCAAGACAAAAAGGATTTTTGAAAGATTTATTAATTAATTTATCAACAAAAACTTATTTCTATAAATAGGAAAATTTTTATATTTTCATTGCAACTAGATTGTTACTTATTATAACTAATATTCTTACTATAATTTTAAAGGAATAACAAAATTCAGTTAAATTTTTCCAAGTACTATATCAATCTTTATTATTTAAACAAAAAATTATTTCATTTATTTTATAATGCCAAAAATATATTCTTTTATTCTTTGCAATAATAAAAAAATTTATTCATATAAATGAAAGTATTTCAGTTTTCTTGAAAATCTGGACTTTGACTAAATGTTGTTGCACAGTTTTTATAAACTTAAATAATTTTCATTTTAATAATGTTAGATGAATGAAATGTTAATCTTTAGTGATAAAACTGATTAATACTAATCAATCGGAAGAGTGGAAATAAATATATATGTGTTACTGTGAAAGACCGATCTGGTGAATGTTGAGAATTTCTGGTGAATGTCAGCATTCACACAGTTGTTTTGTGTATGTACGAAATATTTGCTAAATATCATTATTTCTCACTTACACCGGCAAATGTCGACAGTCAGCATGCACTGATGGTGAATGTTGAATAAAAATATACTTCTTACGTTAAGTGAAAAATACTACTTTTTAATATATGATATATGTCAAAATAGGAGAAAGCTTAAGTAACAGCACATGTAAATAAACTATTGAACCTAAGACGAACAGTATATTCTTAATCAGAAAAGAAAAATAATACCAATAATAAACTTACAATAAATTACGTGATTAACTTCATACAATCTTATTTATTGCACCAATTTAAACTGTTATGACACTTTGAATTGCACAAAACTCCCTTGCTTTTACAACTGCATTTAGTCGTGGAACACTTTTTTTTGCAATTACAACATGTATAGCCTTGCCTTCCGCTTCTTGAATTAATTGCAGCTGCTTCTCTCGGGGAGAAATCCTACCTAACCTAACCTTACTTAACATTGCACGCACCAATAAACCCTGCATAAGACTAACAAACAGCCGTGTTCAAGAGTATAACAAATACATGTGGCTTTTTATTTTGACCTCCACCAAAGCTTATCTGTGCTTGTCGATATACACCGGCGATTGCTCAAATGTATAATAATATAACCAAATATTCAGTCTTTCACCAATGTATTTTGTATGTGTCAACATTCACCGGAGAATATCGACATCCTCTAATTTCGGTCTTTTGTGGTGACATATATATATATATTGGTTTTAAATTTTATATAAAACCATTTTTTATTAAAGAACAATGTTGGTTTAAATTGAAAATTGAAATTTTACAAAATTCTAAACTATTTTATTGGAAAACAGATTATTAGTATAGTCTTAACTGAAATTTAAACAAATCTCTAGATACTGAAAATTTTCATTATTTGATGAACAATTGTTTATGACCTTAGTGCCTACCTTTAGTCAAATTTCTTCATATCTAATTATTAAATTAGCCTTATTGTAGTCTGATAATACAGCAGATCATTTGGCATTATTTATGTTCCAGTATTGGCTGAATATGGAAATTGTAACAAAAAGTACTTGAAGAATGGCTTGAATATTTTACTTTTAGTATCTTTAACTCCATTAAAGCACTTTTTTGTTAGAATTTTTATCCTACTGGAGTATTTTTTGTTATATGATATGGAGTATTGCTCTTTCTATTGAATGGTTTTTTTTTTTAACATAATTGAAGCTTTATAAAGATGTTCAATGATTAATCTCAGATTTTGTTTCATGTAATTACATTTCTGTCTTAATGTTGAATTATGTATGAATGATACAGAAAAATAAGTTATAAGTTTTCATGTCCCTAAAGCTATTTGATTAGCATTTTTGTTTTTGAGAATTATAACCTTTTAGACTGCATGTATTGCTTCTAAGGTTTTAGCTTAGGATGCAAGAATGACTATTTGAATGATTTTTTCAAGTCAAAAATTTCATTAGTTTTGTCTTATTTTGAGGTTTTTAAATGTATTATAAATATTTTACTCATTATGATTGGTGCATACTAATCTAATCTAGTGTAACGTTAAATTTGAATTTAGAATAAATGATTTCAGAAGTACAGGTATACCTCGCCTTACGTCATTAATTGGTTCCAGGAGAGGCGACATAAGTTGAAAATGACGTAAGTCGAATTTACTTGTGTAGTTACGACGTAAGTCGAAACTATGGTAGAAAATGCCAATAATGAGCACTTAAAGACCACTAAATAAGACGATAACACAGAAACACAGATGTTTTCATGTTTCTTTCTCTAGGATTTATGATGATTATATTAACATTTACTGTAAATGTACATATTTTAATATGATTTTATGTGCTTTTAACGCTTTTCTAGTGATATTACGACTTCAATATTTGTGGCGGACGGATGTAAAGTTGAATAAAATGTCTTAAACTTGATTTTTATTTTTCCATATACTTTTTTGACAAACGATGTATAATCAAGAACAATGTAACTTGAGGTATACTTGTATTAAAACAGTAAATTATTGTATAGGATGTAACTTATAAATTTTAAATCGTAATAAATACTGATATCTGTCATCATCCTGATCTACTAAAAATATTTTATAGCAGATCAAGGGTCTCCAAACTATAGCACATGGGCTTTATCTTGCCCACAAGATTTTACCCAGCCTGCTGACATTTTTTTATTATGAAAGGTTTACACATATAACATTAGAAGAAATTAAGTAGCACTTGGAAAATATCAAAAATTATAAACTAGTGGTAAAGCTCATTAAGCTTAATACAATGAGTGTCTAGAAGCCATAAATAAAATTTTAAAGTATTGTTGTAGAAATGTCTTTGGGCTATATCTCTCAGGTTGGGACATAAACCTTCTCCTATTTTTTACAATGCTGCTCTATTCAAATTCTCTGATGCACCATTCATTAGAAAATTGTCTCTGCAGCTGTCTTCCAAAAGTATTTGGGACCACTGCACTAGACAAAACTTCTGATCCAGCAAGTTCTTACAATTGTAAAGCACAACATTAGTCATAACATTTTCTGTAACTACAGTAGAGCATCGATTATACTAATACCGATCAACTGAAACATCAGTTAATTGAAAGCATTCCTATCGGCAAATTCAAATTTCTGCTAGAGCAGTGGTGCTTCGGCATTCTCCCCTTCCCTGCCATCCTAAACTGTAGGCCTTCTTTAATGTACTACTTTATGTAAGGTATGTATTTGTAAGATATGTGATACAAAATATATACAGTACAGTTTTGTGTTTAATATATTTTTTCGTAAATGATCAGTTATCCAAACAACCCCAGTCCTGAATTGTTTCGGATAATTGATGCTCTACTATAGTATAAACTGAAAGTTGGACATATTAAGTATATTTTCTTAGTTTTTGTAACACATGAAAATGAAAAAATAAAATTCAATTTAAATACAGTTTCTTTCATATCATAGATAATTTATAAATAGCTTATCAATTTATTTATTTCAGAACATGATGATCGTGAAGACAATCGTCATGTAAGAATAATGGGTAGAAGACAGCAAAGATTTCAATATAAACATGGATATAAAGATAAGGGTATGCATACTTTAATTTACTAATTATCTTAAATCTGATTTTATTTTATTTTTTTGAAAATTTTAAGTTTAAATATTTAAAAACTTTAAAATTATTATTTGATATATATTGAAATTATCAGAAAATTTAATTTTTCAGTTATTTGCAAAAGTTTTTACTACCTTTTTAGATAATTTGTCAAATTTTAAATGTCTATTATGCTTTTTAGGTTCACACTCTTTAGTGGATAAAGATGGTGATACAGATATGAGCAGTTTGGATAGACCATCTCATTCTCGTTTGTAAGTTTTCATTTTGTTAAATATTTATATGAACATGTAATACAAAAATTGCATTTAATTATTTATTACTCTCATAAAGCGAAATAACAGTTATTGCTATATTTTTATTTATATTATATCAAAAATATATTAATAATAATAATAATATAAATTGTCATTAAAACAAAATCATTTTTCTTGTACAATAAATTTCAGAACAAAATTTTGAGGTTATTCATGTTTAATAATAATAATAATAATAGTCTCTTTAAAGGTATTTACATTTTTAAAAAAATATGAATATTATATTATTTATGTTGAATGATGGGTACTTGTTTATGTATTTGGGTGTAAGCAGGTAATTGGGTACTTAGGTATGCAAACCTGTGTACAGTACATGTTTAAAATTATGCTGTACAATATAAAAAATTTTAGACACAAAATGATCTTAAAATATGATTAAATTTTAGAAAATGTTTTAATTGAAAATAGATAGATAGATTAATAACGTTATAAACTGGAAGAAAATTTAATTATAAATTAACTTTTTTTTTTTGTTAAAACAATTGAAATTATCATTTAAATTATAACTATTTGTATTTTTTATACTTTGTTTTATATTTAGAATAGTTTGTTAACACCTGTTCTCAAATTAATGAAAGACAATTGTGAGAGATGTCAAAAAAGTTAAATATTTTTTTTAAATTGTGTAAATTTTCAATTATGCATGCTGCATAAATATAACTGTATAAATCACACCTACGCATTAATTCACCATTTTACCAAATTTTATATACTACAATAATTAATTGGTTTTAATATTTGTATTCTATCGTTATTTAAATCATAAGAGAAAAACATAAATTAGTATGAATATTGGGAAAATTAGAAAAACTATAGGCATTGTGGTATGAAATTCCCTGGAAATGTGAATTATCTTGGGTATCTGGATACAAAAATTGTCAGTGTTTAGCACTAAATATAACATATTGTTATCCAACTTATAATCAAGGAATATATTATTGATTGTACAGTTTTAATAATTTAATTATAATTATTCTACAAATAAAATAAAAAAAGAATTATGTAAATTATGAAATTAAATAAAATAACTTAATATTGTTCATCCTAAGTTATTTAAGTTTTTTTTTTTTTTACAGTAAACCTTATAAAGCTCGTCAAAGATTTGGAAAAAAGTATGGTAGAGGTGAGAATATTTTTCAACCATATTTTTATTAATTGGTTATTTAGATAGTTTAAATAGTTGATGATCAAATATTTGATGATCAATAATAATCTCTTCTTCACTAATTTCTGCTTCTTCATCACATGGGACTATTGCTAGTTGAGGGCATGGAAAGGTATGCTTGTACCTTCCTCAACCTCTTGCTGCTGTTCAATTGATGGAACATACACTAAATCATCATCATTAGCACCGATAAAATTGGAAAAATCATCATCTGCATTCATATACTTACTCATATACTTCCAGTACCCATTGATTTCATTTTCTTTGTTGTCAGTCACATTTGTATGAGTATTGTTATTATTGCTTTTAATGATCCCTCTCCCTGCAAAACAACTTCTAATTGTTGTCGCAGGAACAATCTTCCAAGAAACCACAAAATTTCACATGGCATCTAAAACATTCCATGATTTGATATCATTAAGATTGGTCAAATTTTCTTATATCAAACAATGCAGCAGTTGTTTCTGGTACTTTCTCTAGACCAGACCTCGCCAACCCAAATTGGTTCGCGGGCCACTTTGATCACGCGTAACATTATGGTGGGCCACAATTTAGGCAAACATTCTTTTAAAAAAGTAAAACAAATACAAAATGAATAAGATTTTATTGTTATACAAAGAGTTCATACTCGCACTTGCGCATTATAACAATGACACATGCAAATTTTCATTTATTTAATTGTTTTGGTATACACATAATGGGAAACAAAAGTTATAATAGATATATAATATCGTTTAGCGGGCCACACAATTTAACGTGACGGGCCGCATGCAGGCCACGGGTTGGCCAGGCCTGCTCTAGACATTATGGATGATTTTTTGATCAAGTGGTTGAAGGTAGCTTGTAATATGTGAGGGGCAGAAACAGAACATAGTACATTGAAGGTCTAATTCTTCTACAGCATGTGATGAAACCCCACCAAGATACTTGTGTGTTCTGCTTGGGCATTTGCCATTCAAAACTCATCATCAAGCTTCAGAAGATGACTGATGTTCAAGCATTTTTAATGGCTTCTTATTGGCAAGGTAGCTATTGAATTTCACACTTCATCCATCTTTAATTGGTAGATTTTCCAATTATTAATGGGAGTAGTTTTTCCGTACTATAAGCATTGTGACACAACATAGTGGTAATTCTCAGCTTGCTATGTTTTCTGTGACATTCTCACCACAAAGGACAACTGTTTTGTGGGCAGAGCATTATGGTATAAATCTGTTTCATCAACATTAAAAATGTCAAGCTCTGTGTACTCTTGCTTCATAGCTTGGACTCATTCACCTGCAGAAGCATACAACAGATACATACTGACTTTTGGCTGTTAAGGACACAATGTTGAAGCCACCCATTTTAGCATTTGAAGTTGTCCATTCCAAATTGAAAAGCAGATTTTTCTGCCTTCTCTTTCATTTATGACATGGACACTGGAATAGAATTTGCATGCACTTGACAAAACCAAATTTTGATTCCTGAATAGGATGTTTTGTACCCTGGATACATTTTACATTCTTACTTTTGCATGTCAAATGGGCAGTTTGTGTGATTTTGTCCTTATTCTTCAGCCACATAGTCAGTGTGTTAAGAGGAACTTCAAAATCTTTTGTTATATCTGTTTTTTTTTTTTCAACTTTATGGATTGTTCTCAGTGTTTAGTCAATGGAGACTTCCTTTTGCTGTTGTTTGAATCCTATTGTACAGCAAAGCAAGATAGTCAATTACTTTAGACTGTATGACACCTGCAGTACTGATGCATTTTGCTGACAGATGTAAACAAGTTCTCAATGTTGGCACTATGGTAACAAGGGAATGAGTGGGAGAAGGGGGTGGCAAATGCTGAAAATATACTCTATCAGTAAAAGGATATTGATGCAAGATTGTTATAGCATTGAGCCTTAGTGTTTGTTTGTCTTAATAGTCTGTATTCACATAAAATATAAGAGAAAATGAAAATCATAGACTTATCAAGAAGCTATATGGGGAAAATAGGTTCAAGTTATTATAAAAGTACTGGTAATTTTGACTTAACAAGATTGTATTGTATGGAAATCTTATATACTGTGATGGGACCTGTTGATGATTTTCAGTTAACACAGTTTGACTTAATGAAATTTTACAGTATTCAGCTTTGTTTAGAATTTATTTGTTTTTAGTTGGGATTATAGTTAAATTTTTTCAATAACTTTCTCTCTAAATAGGAAGCTGTCTATATTATCAAAAGGATTCAAAGCTTTTATTATTTTAAAAAATAAATGTAACCTTTTTCTGTAATTAGTTTTAATATTAATATACTTGATTGAAGTTAAATGTAAAAACATTTTATAAGTTATTCTAGTAAAATTTGAATATTTTTTTTTTTTTTAGATATAAGAAATTCACTTAGAAATTCACAGGCAGATACTGATCCAGAATATACCTGGTATAGAATAAGTGTAAGTATTAAAGAACTTATTAAATTCTTATTAATTACTTTAAAAAAAGAATGAATTAAAGTAAACATATCAACACCCCAATAACCTGATGTATTAATTAATAATCAACCAACCAGCAGCCAATTAATTTGGCAGAAATTAGCCCACAAATATTACTTTAGAAATTACATGATAAGAACAACTAGAGGTAGACATTAGGTGCCATCTCTTAACCAAAATAGAAACTATAATTTAATTTTAAATTTAGAAATTTAGAATAGTCTGGAAGAAAAGAATTGGCCTGGAGCAGGAGTTGAACCAACAACCTCCACTTACCATGTGGTGTGCTGACCAGTTATGCCACCCAGGCCTCTGAGTGACACCTCCCTTCCAGACACATTTAAACTCTAGTTGTTCTTATGTAATTTCTAAAGTAATACTTGTAAGTTGATTTCTGCTCAATGAATTTGGCTGTTGGTTGGTTGAATTAAAGGAAATTGATTGTCATCAAAATCTTACAAATTGCTATATTTATTTGAATGTAAGACACTTTTTTCAGGTTTTAGTATCTGAAAATAGGGTGTGTTTTAGATTTGAAGTAATACATCATAATCAGTGATCATTAGTGCAGTACTTATTTCTCTGCCAATAATTTCATTATGTCATTTTAATAATTTTATTAGACTAATATTAGTAATAGAAAACAGAATTGTGAAGTTGGAGTTGGTAAAATTCTTTTGACTCCAGCAACTCTGACTTCAAAGTTTACTATTGGTAAAATGAAGTAAGAAAAGTGAAGTATGTGAAGAAATGTGAAGTAAGAAAATACTTTTTAATTAATTAGTGTCTAAAGAAATTGTTTAGAAAATGGACACTTTGATAAATTTAGATAATAAAATATTGGACCTCATCACTGACCATTTAAGTAACATAGAAATGATTAAGCACTGGTCAGCATTTAACAGACTGAATAAATTATAGACTAGTAGAAATCTCACAAAGAAGTTAAAATCAAACTTTATAACTCAATTAGTGTTCTAACCCTATGCCTCTGAAGTTTAGATTCTGAACAGACAGGAAGAAAAGAGATTGGCTGCATTTGAAGTGAAATGCCTTTGACATATAAATGTAATCAAATGGACTGAACTGATGACTAAGGAAAGAGTTAGAGAGAACTTGAACTTCAACGGGTTGATCACGAGAAGACTAATCAAGAAACAGCTACAGTGGTTTGGACACAGAACTAATGAAGCCAGAGAGGCTACCTAACAGAACCCTCTATGCAAGAATAGAGGGTAGGAGACTGAGAAGTTGGATAGAATTAATTGGGGTTACAATTTAGGACCTACCATCAGATTATATCTCAAGCTAGAGACTGTAAGATGTGGAGAAAAAGAGTGAAGTCGTGGAGGACTCAATCTATCACTGATGAAAGAGTGTGATGTTGATAAACCTGTAAAGGTCATTTCATAGTAAATTGTTATGCATATCTCACACAACATGCTCTATACTTTCAGAAAATAAATAGCTTTTATTAATTTAATTTAATTTACCAATGGCCAAGTGGATAAAATCACTGAACACTTGTAGTTAGATATGGGATGGATTGCACCTGGAAAGTAAACACTTATGGTATCACTTAAAAGTGCCAAGCTTATCTTTACCAAAGAGAAACACTAAGAAAAAATTTGACTTTTATTGCAGGTGTTATCGTAATTTTTACTCTGCACAATAACTTTTACTTCTCAGATGTTTTGCTTTGGATAGCAATTTTTTTTTTTTACTAATTAATTTTTTCACTGCCCTTCTATTGGTTTCAAGTTATTTATAATAGCTTTGATAACATAATTTGGTCTTAAAACAGTCAATAGAAAAACAATGAAAAAGTAAAACCAAGATCAGAATCTAACTGCAACAAGCTGAAAGTGGAAGAGAAAACTGCGAAATGTAATTATTAAGATTGTTTCACCTTATTATTCACTGGTTTAAGTTCTTGGGGCACAATTGCACCTGTTGGTTCAAGATGATTGATTTTTTTTCCAAATTTCATATTTTAAAATTCTACTATGTTTCAGTTTAGTTAGCCATTGGTAGAAAATTAACTATTCCTGTCATAGCCAGAGCAGGAGAAACTATTTTATGGACCAGTTTATATGTCATTTATTAAATTGTTATTTTTTGCATTTTATTGTATTTAATTTTTTTTCCTTGAAAGTAATTAAATTTAAATCAATTTTTCATAATTAACCACTCAACAGTGAGGGACGTATATATACGTCGAGGGCGATCATGTGGCAGTGGTGAGGGACGTATATATACGTTAAATTCTTTTGGGGGTATCACCAAAATCTAGCCAAAAACTACCGCAAAAAAAAATTCACATAAAAAATGAATTATGTAACAATAAAAAAAGACTTTTCTTTACTAGACATAACTGTTTACAAATACTTTTTCTAAAACGGAAATGAGAAAAATTGCGTGAAAAAATACTTTAAAAATTTTTCGGGTATATTCTCCACTACTAAGGGCTAGAACCATACCTGACTCTCCCACTGCTGAAAGGTTAACTAATAAAAGTGGAAATTTTTTTGGTTTTGAAGATCTAGTGCGTTTCTTCAAATATTCTAAAGTTTTTCCAAGGTAAATTCATTACATCCATTTTTTGATACTTGCATCAATTTTAGTACAAATTTCACAGAGAAATTTTAGATAAGAATGCCCACTGATATCTCTCTTATAAAAGGAATCATAGTCTGACATTTTAAAAAAGGGTAAGGTCAGAGTTGCACATTACAAATTTGCTGGAGTTGGAGTTGGACTTTTTGTTTATTGACTCCACCACACTAATACAAAATTTTTAAAAGGTAAACTTAGGTCAATTTTGTTAGTTTATTACAATAACGTCGTAATTACCTGGATGTAAATCTCAGAAAAGGTTATGCAGAAAATATTGCATCAGTTATGCAATATTTCTTGAAAGAGGCACTGATTTAAATGGCACTGAGTATGATTGCATACAGGAAGGTGTGAACATTTAATTTAATGTTAATTAGTGTAGTTTTAGTTTGTTAAACTAAAACTACACTTATTATACAACTAAAACTAATATTCAGGAATGCAACTAAAACAACAGTTAGTGTTGATTCAGAACAGCTTAATATTAATATGTATGACAAATGAAGATGTTTCTGATTTTGATACCATTAGATATATTGGGAAAATAAATCATTACTGTAATGTATATTTGGCATACTGAACCAAATTTAACAACCACTCTAGTATTTGTTTTAAATTTTGTTCTAGTAAACTATTAAAATGCTCTGCACCCTTAATTATAAAATATATAAGAAAATTTTCTAAGTATTTGAAAACATTCAAATTAATATTATTTGTGTATTTTTTTTATAAAATAGTTCCTTGCATATTTTTTCTTATAAAACTCAATGTTTATTTGCAGATTCCTCATGGAAAGAAAATGGGAAAAACTTTTGTATTGAAGTCTATAACTTCTTCTTGTAAAGTTCCATTCACACCTTATAATGTAAATATTTGTTGAAGTTTTTATTTATTATTTTTAATTAAATAATAATTAAAAAAATGTTAGTTAAATTTTGTTAGAAAAATTTAATATAATACATTTTTATACTAAAGTTTATCTATTTGATAATTTTACTTGTTTTAAACTTTTGTTAATAGGGCTAATGTTATTTCAAAGGAGTGTTATAACTCTCCTCTTCAGTTTTGCATTTTAATTATAAAAAATATATATATTTTTTTTAGCAGAATTAACAATTTTTGTTTTAAAATGGTTTTACATTTATATTTTGACTACAGATTTATTGAATGAGCAAACATTATTATGTTTATAACAGCTGGTTGATATAAAATAACAATTATTTTATCCTAAATCTTTTATAAGTAATATTAAAAATATTTGAGTATCTTAATGTTAGTATATACATAAATATATTGGATCTTTCTTTCAGTAAATCTAAGTACTGGTGATAATTATAAATGTTCATTAATAAAAAATATTATTGTAAAAATGCGTTTCAAGTTTTCATTAATATTTGAAAAAAATTATAAATAAATTTTATTATTTTTATAGTATGAAATACACAATGCAAATGCAGTATTTTATGTAACTGGATATCAAACAGCCAATGCAATAAAAGATGTTCATAAAAGAATAACAACACCTGATGGATTTAAAGTAAGTTTTTAAAATGTTGAAAATGTCTATTTATCTGAATACTATATGCACTTTTTTCTGAAGTATGTGAATAGAAAAGTTGTACATATTATATTCATAAAATAACTTGGAAATTCTAAGATTTTATTACTGGTTGAGGTGAAATTCTTACAGTAAAATTTATTTAATTTAATGAAAAATACATATTTTTGTTTATAGTTATGTATGACATTTCCATAAAACTTTTATCTGTTGATTTAAGTTTCTATGCTTGTCTCAGTTTTGCAGATATGCTTATAACATGTATATTTTATTATAATATAGTAATAGTATATAATATAACATAGAATAGTTTTATAATTGAATTTCTAATATCTCTAAGCAGATACAGCTGATGAAAGGTTATATTAGAATGTCATTTATTTAGCAGTTTTAAATTTTAAGTTATTTTATACTTTATTGTTGTTGGGTTGCAATTTGAAAAAATTAGACCTATAAATTCTCACTGTCATATGTCTGTCCTTCCGTAAATCTTGAGAATGGAGTTAAATAGATAAAAGCTGAGATCAGATGTGGAAAGATTTGGCGCAGGAGACCCAATTAACTGTGTATGAACTTTTTATGCAAACCAGAAGTCACGTTATTTCAATTCAAAATTTTCCCCTGAAAGGAGATAGATGACCAGCATGTGACTCTATTGTTAAAGGAAAAGTATGATGTAAAGGAGCAAGCCACTAGTAATTTGAGGTGGAGAACATATGTTTTAAATTACATAAATATATATAATTAAAAATTGCAGCCCAGCATTGTGACAATGTCACAGTAAATAATTGCTTGTTGTCAAATGCATCATTTCTATCTTAATTACTTTTCACAATGTTGTTATCATGAGATTGAATTACTGTTTTCTAATCATTAATGAGTAAACATTTTTGTTTTATAGTTTCTACTTTCATTTAAAATGATATTCTTTAAATCTCATTGTTGCTTATTCTTTCCATATTGTATAATATATTATTTATATCACTCAATTTAATTTTCTTATTAGCTTATAATTAAAATGTATTTTCTATGATATAAAATTTAAGCTTTCATCATCTGAATATATTAAAATTCATGTTTTTGTGATGCATTTCATGGAAATTAAAAGAATTGAAACAATTCTGTTCAGAAATACAGCTTCATTTGCATCAGAATTTTCATTGTAAATTTGTTTATTTGAATTCCAAGGAATGTAGGAAAAAATTGAATTATCCAGTGTTTAGATTATTGGAATATGAATGTAAATCAAATAATAACAGTTTATGTATAAAATTTGAGAATTTGTGTCAAAAGTTCATAAAGCATTCATCTTCTCTTTCCCATAAAATTTTTTTATAGGAATGATAAGATTTTATTTATTTATACAATTAAAAGACACAGTCGTTCTAAAAATCAGATGATCACCATTTTTTATTTTCTTGTAGTGTTCCAGAATGAATCAGACAGCCAGACCTTTCCTTTTAGGCTACTTAGCTGCCCATTTTTAAAAAGAGTTCCTTAAAACACAGAAAAACCAATAAAAATTAAGAAATTCTCTTAAAATTGGTATGGTAAATCTTACGATGTCTTTAGTTGTTCATCCTTATCCGTTTGGGGTTTTGGCTTCTTTTATCTACTGGGGATTTGCGCTGACGAATGTAGATTAAGCCTGGACGTCCCTCTGGTGACAAATTTTGACAAATATGTTTTCATTTCCGTTGGATGAATAAATATTTCTTTATACAATTAAAAGACACAGTCGTTCTAAAAATCAGACGTCTGGAACACTACAAGAAAATAAAAAATGGTGATCGTCTGATTTTTAGAACGACTGTGTCTTTTAATTGTATAAAGAAATATTTATTCATCCGACGGAAATGAAAAGATTTTATTTAATTGAATTGTTTATATTTACCACAGATATTTTTGAATATCGTAAAAAAAAAAAAGGTTTGGTTTTAAACCAGGGATATCCAACCTGCGCAGGCTGCATGCAGCCCAAGGCAAGTTCCAATGTGGCCCAATAAACACATAAACAAAACTAACAAATTATTCTATTTTCTTTTATTTATTTATTTCAATGGCATAAACTCAGAAAACAAGTTTCACGAAGTTTATACATATTTTATTTTTGAGTGGAAAGGAAATATTTTCAAATACTTGAAAATGTGTGAATGAGGAAGGAATACTAAATAAAGCTAAAGTTGGGACTCAAAGAATTATAGACCCAAATTTGGGGAAATGAGAGAAAGGACAAAAGATAAAGAAATGAGGAAGGTTAGAAAATTAAGGGTCATAAAGGACGGTTTATTTAACCTTTCTCACTACTTTTTATCTTTTGGTCTTTCTCTCCTTTCCCCACATTTGGGTCTATAAGCTTTTGAGTCCCAACTCCAGCTTTATTTAGTATTCCTTCCAATGTTGCAAGATTTGGCTACCCTTTTTCTAGTTTGGCATAAAAGATATCATTTGGCGCATTGGCTACTTTTTGGGCAACATGTTTTTTATAAATATATTAGTCGAATAAAAATGCACTTTAAAATAGTGTTTCATCATTTTTTATTAATTAGAAACCCAAATAAAACAAATATTTTTGTTTTTCAAATAAATTTTTGTTTGTCTCCTTTATAATAAAATGAATTTATCTATTTCTAAGTAAAAATTAAAAGTGTCTGTAGAAGTAATTTTTTAAAGTATCCTTTTTTGTGATAAAGTTTTAATACTTGTTACTATACTCTAGATATGTTAATCCTTAAATATACTTGTATATTTAAGGATTAGGCCACAAGTAGAATATAAATACTTGTGTAATATATATATTGGGCCAAAACTCCACGACTTATTCCAATGTGGCCCAGAGAAACAAAAAGGTTGGACACCCCTGTTTTAAACTAAATATAAGTTAGTCCAAAATTATGGAGTTACAGGACATTTTTGAAAGTTGGATAAATGGTATTTGAAGAATAGAATTCTCTGATAGATATAATTGATAAGTTTAAATATCTGAGTATTGTTTTTGATTCATTATGGTAGTTTTTGTTTACATTATACAAATACATTATTCAGATAAATGAGATTTGATTGCTTTGTATGCTAAGATGAGAGTTAACTTAAAAGATTCTAACATTTGTTTCATTCAGTATACTTGGATAAATGTTTGTTTGTGACACTAACATGATTGTTTGTTTTTGGATAAAATGGAGATGATTCATTTCCACTTTCTGAATATATTTAAACTTAATTGTCAGTCTTAAGTTGTGCATTTCAGGCAGAATTTAGTAGATTTCTACTGAAAATTTTCAATTTTTAATGTTGTACAATATATTGTAGAATAATAAAAGAAATCCTTCTAACCTTTTTTACCCGGTGTGGTTCTATTTTTAGAATCGCTTCGTTCTATTTACAGATTAGCAAACGTTTTCACAGCCCCTCCTGGGCTCTTCTTCAGGCTTCGTCGAATAGGCCGTTAACATTCGAAAATATTCAATTTAAATTTCTTTCCGGAATATTATCACGTGCGGCAGCTGGATATTTGTACTGCGCATGCTCGATGCTCCT
Organism: Centruroides vittatus; assembly: GCF_030686945.1. Taxonomy (NCBI): domain Eukaryota; kingdom Metazoa; phylum Arthropoda; class Arachnida; order Scorpiones; family Buthidae; genus Centruroides; species Centruroides vittatus. The sequence continues at coordinate 1,313,845 of NW_027122625.1, read as the reverse complement.
CTCCTTTAAACGCTGTTTTCTAGGACAACCTGCCATGCGCTCGATAGGATCATTTCGTCCTTATGATTAACGCAGGTGTTACGTAATCCAGCCTTAAATATCTCTATGGCTTCTAGCCATTTCAATTGCTGTGGGTTATAGCTGGGTATAATGATTTTTGCCGCATGCAGGTCCGCCGTTATCTCCTCTTCCGACGCGTACGTCGCCAGGGCCGTGGTGTATCTACCGTGGTGTATGTCTGACTCGTGCTCCTTTAATCTCACTTTTAACGCACGTTTCGTGGAACCAATGTATGTTAATTGTCTATCGCACCTGTGATCTTCTGGTGGTATCATATATACTCCCGGAAGCCTGTCGGGGTTTGGTGGGTCTTTACTGTTGCTTAATATTCTGAAGAGAGTCTGACATCTTCTGTACACGATGTTAATTCTTTGACGGTTGGCCACGGTTTTGTAAATGGATTTCATCAGACTCTCTTCAGAATATTAAGCAACAGTAAAGACCCACCAAACTCCGACAGGCTTCCGGGAGTATATATGATACCACCAGAAGATCACAGGTGCGATAGACAATTAACATACATTGGTTCCACGAAACGTGCGTTAAAAGTGAGATTAAAGGAGCACGAGTCAGACATACACCACGGTAGATACACCACGGCCCTGGCGACGTACGCGTCGGAAGAGGAGATAACGGCGGACCTGCATGCGGCAAAAATCATTATACCCAGCTATAACCCACAGCAATTGAAATGGCTAGAAGCCATAGAGATATTTAAGGCTGGATTACGTAACACCTGCGTTAATCATAAGGACGAAATGATCCTATCGAGCGCATGGCAGGTTGTCCTAGAAAACAGCGTTTAAAGGAGAGGAGCATCGAGCATGCGCAGTACAAATATCCAGCTGCCGCACGTGATAATATTCCGGAAAGAAATTTAAATTGAATATTTTCGAATGTTAACGGCCTATTCGACGAAGCCTGAAGAAGAACCCAGGAGGGGCTGTGAAAACGTTTGCTAATCTGTAAATAGAACGAAGCGATTCTAAAAATAGAACCACACCGGGTAAAAAAGGTTAGAAGGGTTTCTTTTATTATTACAAGTTCCGGTGAATAGAGAGATTATATATTGTAGAATATTACAGAATTCCCAGTAATTAGGATATCAACTATTGAAAAACTTTATTCAAAAGCACAGCTCTATGATAGGAATACTCTTCTGATTGGGTAACTGTCAAATATTGCTGTATCACTGAGTTTTAACCTTATGGTAATTATAGAAGACCAGTCGAAACGCCCGATGACTTATTCCATCAGGGTATACTAAATTACAAATAAAAATAATAATATACTGAATATTATTCTGTAAAAATATAAAATAATTTAAATAATAGCAAGGGATGCCCTAGTGGCCGTTTTGGGCATACCATGACAGAAAGAAAGAGACTGCCCATTTTTTCAGCTTTATATTGCAGGTAATGGAATTTATTAAGACTTCTAGTTACAAATTAAAAATTGGTGGTTGTATAAAATTGTAATCAATTAGATCAGGAGAAAATACATAAATTGATGTTTTGCTCTTTATGCCCATGAAGTTCTCTCTATAATTTAATGAATTACCATATTCTCTTGAATTAGCACTGGGTCTCAAATAGGTGCCCAGATACTAATTTAAGGAAAAACTGTAGACTAAATAAATTCCATATCAGATGCAAAAATCAAACTGTCTTATTGTACCCAGATTCAAGGTAAGAAGAAATTATAGCACTCTAGAAAGTTATATCAAAATTCAGAAATTTTTTCTTGTAGAATTGTAGTTAGTAGAAAGAATTATTATTATTATTATTGTTGCAATATTAAAATACTGAAGAAGAATGACCACAAATGCCTACAGAGTTTGCAATGACTGTTTTTAATTTTCTTTTTACTTAATTTTTAAGTTCAAATTTGATATGATACATTGACCAGTTTTCACACTAAACTTTTGCAATTGAACATAAGGTTTATAATTAAGTTTTATATGTTTGTGTTATGCAAAAAAATATTTATTTTGTAATATTAATTTTAGGTAAATGCTATATATTAATTTGAATATCTTCTTTTTGTAATGATATGAATATAGATATGTAGAAATTACATATTAATACTCTGATGCAGTAAATATCTTAAAATAATACTATTCAGAATTCTTAAATGCTTTAAAATACTCAACCAAGGGATGTGCATCAAGGGATTAAAGAATATTATTTGTAACTTTTATATACAGTGGACCTTTGTTATAGCGCTGCTCACTATACTGCGTACTCGGTTATAGTGCGAGCGATGTTCGCAACGCAATAAGCTCAAACACGTTTATACAGGATTGTGCGGTGTTAGTGAGTAGTGCATTTTATTGTTACTGTGTATTGAGTAATTGTGTATGTGTTGAGTTCCTGCATGTATTTTAATTCCTGTTTAATTATTGTATGCATGATGAGTAAAAGAAAAGCTTATAGTGTGAAAGAAAAGTTTGACATTATTGCTAAAGTAAAGAGGTGAACCGCATTACACCGAGTGGTGCGGTGTAACACGGGTGTTGTTTCCCGCCCAACATGCGCGTTATATCGGGGGTCCACTGTATCATTTTACAATATAAATAAAAAATTGAAAATTAAGAGTTTATGATTTACTTATCAACATTTCTTTGAATTAGATGTCTGTGAATGTAACAGAGTCACCTCCTCCTATTCCATCAATTGATGAAGGAATCTCAGAAAAAATAAAGGTAATTTAATTTTTATAACTTAACATATTTATGCAAATTCTATATCAATGTTTAATTATTTTGGTATTAAACCAAATATCAATCAACAATAACAAGTTTTGTTTTCCAATAATTCATGGATATTTATGCTCTTCTGTTATAATAAAATAATCAAAACATTTAAGTTTGTTTTCTATATAATTCTGTAAAATAAAGTCTGAAATTATACTAATTAGATGATACAGCCAGGTTAACTGTTGGGCTAGAAGCTAATTAATACTCAAATTCTAACCTGATAATTAACCGAAAATTAAACTATTATTTGATGATTATTTTGTGAAAATGAATTTTTTGAGACTTGGAATTTAGTTTTTTTCACATATAACTTTTTAGTTACAAATAACATTTTGTCATCATAATACAATTGTTTACTATGTTTGCATATCTACTTGATAAAATATAAAGTGTACTATGTACTTTAACTTCTTTATATATATGTGTAGAAAATTTTATGATAAGATAAGAATATTATTATTAAATAACAAATACTATGTTATGATTAGTATCTGGATACTTGCTAGTATGCAAATGATCTTTGTTTATCGAAAAATTAATAGAAAGTGCTAAAATTTTCAGCCTGTATTACAGTTTATAACTTTCACATACTTTAGAATATCCTCCATTAATTTTTTTTTGTCTGAAGATGTATGCAATATGTATTCTTTGATATTTGTTCGTGAAAACAGTCATTAGTTAAATTTTATATTTTAAGAAATGTTTTTTATTTGATGATCCAATTCATTCCAAAGACTTTCAATGGGATTAACGCTAATCTCTGAGCTGACTGTAATCTGTCTACGGAAAGAATCGACTTTAGAGCAACATCATGATGTTTCAGTTAAACCAATCAGCACATTCCCTAATAATGTCAGCACTTCTCACTTAATATGTCAGGCAATGTGTGAATTTTATTTTATTTCCTCTCACTGTATGACAATGACTTTTCTGTTAATTATATTAATATTTTATATCATTTGTAAACTGTAAAGAATCATGTGTTTAACTACTACTATAGTGAACTTCCTTGTATTTCAATATCAGAACGTGAAGCTTCCATAACATTGTTTATAATGGCGGTGATATGTTTAACAAATGAAGAAACCAGAAGTGACTTGCCACAAGTAAATAATCAGTGGCTGATTCTTATTGGCTAATACCCAAGTTGATTCCTTTCATAGATGGACTGTACTGTGCTTTCTAGTTAATTTTATTCTTAAGTCAAAGTCAATCACAGACAGTAAAAGTATTATGACAGAAAGTATTATTTTATTGATAATAAACTGGGGATTTCCTAATATAGTTATAAGTATGATTGTCAAATTGTGCAGATAAAAGTTTTCCTTCCTTGTTTTATGCAAAACAAATAATCAAATCAGATTATGAGAAATGGCTTGAGATAATTTGTACTGCATTCATATAACTTAACCGTTAGGATGGTATGATCCATCAAGTAATGCTGTCTGCACATTGCTTCATGCAGGCATGCTTGTCAGAATATAAATGAGATATCATTCAACAGTGCAGCTTTTTTATTTTTCTTGGCTATAGAAAGATACTCCTTATAGTAAGCTAGCTGGTACTTGACAATGGCTAGGAAAATGAATGACTTTGACTACATGTCTGGGTGAATTATGCAATTTTATTTATTGCATTGGTGCTGAATTAGTACAGTATACTCCCAATTATCCAGGCTAATCACCAATAATGGAGGCATGGATAATCTGCATTTTTAGTAAAAGCTAATTGATTTTTCTTTTATTTAGTTTTTAATTTCACATTAAATTTAACATAATAGTTTATATGTTATGAATAAAATACATTTTGAGAATGATAATTAATTATTAAGCGTTAGATGTGATCAGAGTTGAATAAAACTTCTCTAAGGAGAAAATTCAGAAAAACTTATTGAACTAGCTCCTTGCAGTTCACTATGAGTTTCTTGTATTATTAACCAATAATGAAGATTGCCAGCTAGATATTATCAATAATTTTGTGATGTTAATGATTTATTGGTAAGTAAATGGTTCAAAATATTTTCTTCAAACAATTTTACAACTTTATTTAGTAAAAAAACAAAATAATACAGTAAACACATAAATAAAGCTGTGTTGTTCAAGAATAAACTGCACTTACTGTATTAGTTAGGCTATTTAATTTATGCCTTGACATTCTGGAAATTATTCTAATGCTCAATATATCATTTTAAATAGCAAGAGTTAACAATGTAAATTTTTTAAATTTTAATGCTAATACATAAATTTTTATTGTGACATATGCACGCACAGATAATTGAGAGTATACTGTATTATAATGGATATTAGACTAAGGATAGATAAAACAATGATGTTTCCAATGCATTAAGACACTCAAGGAGATAATATTATCATGTGTATGATCATGATCTGATACCCAGTTCTAAGTAAAATATAACAATTGATTAAGATATTAATTAGAAGATTGCTTGTAAGTAGAATGCAGCTATAAGAAACAGATTGAGGAGGTTTATTGTTATTTGTAGAACTTGTTAATGCAAACATAATGATAAAAAAAAAGAATTAACAAATACATAACAGATGAAATAGGATGAAAATTAGATTTTATTGATACTTATTGTAATTTTAATATAAATTTTTAAATTATGCAGTTTATGATAATGCTGTTTATGAATAAAAATAAGTTATGAATCGTGATGATCATCATCATTATTTCACTGCTTTCAATATTATAGAAATAACTTATTTTCATTTTTTTTTACCAGACTGTAATGAGTAAACATTATGATTCTATGATCCACAAACTTGATTTAAGTACTTTTCATTCAGATAATGGTAAGTTAAATTCTTATAGTTATATATTTATATATAGTTATAGAATAATACTGTTTCATAATTATATTTTATATGAACTTGAATGAAGATAAAAGTTTTATTTGAAATTTTAAAAATAATTTTTTTAGCTTTTTTATTATTTTTTAATGAAATTATGGTTATTGGAAATTTTTTGCTGATGAAATAACTTTAAATAGTTTTTGTCTTTGTTGTGAATTTAAAATCCCAATTAATCATTTGAACATTACATTTAAAAAACACTATTATTAGATTTAATTTTTACATTTTGAAAATGTTTATCTTGAGTTGTTTTTAATTGTATAATCATAGACTCAAGATTCAAATTCTATCACTTGAGAAAGAAGTAGATTAATTAATCGTGTATTGAAATTATTTGTAATTATTATGGAATTTCAATAGTTTATAGTATCTACACTTTATTGATCAGATTAACATGTTTAATAAAACATAAACAATAACAGATATGGAGAAAATGGTCTTTTGCAGCAAATATAGTAACTCAAAAAGTTTTTACTTACAGCCTCGGGCACTTAATAGATTTAGTAAATTTCTATATTGATGTCTTTAGTAGCATATACTGTACAATATCAAATTTGTAATTGATTTCTTACCATCTGTTTTTCAGCATATTTTGGCAAACTGAAACCACTATGTCCGCTATCCAATGTTTCAACTATGCAATGTCTGTACAAGTGTACCTTGCTTCAGAATGCTTTGCTAATACTGTGTTTTTCAATTAAATTTATATTTATAAATTTTAGTACTTGCTTTGCCTTAACTGGATTTTGTGGCTTTTTATTTATTATGTTTACTTTTGCAACTTTTTTTAGATCTAGTACTTCTGTGCATTTAATAAATGATAGTGTAAATGTGTTTTTAGGCTTTATATGCACTGGCAAGTGAAATAAACCATGATTTGCTTTAAGACAACATTTTATGATATTAATCTGTAATCTAATTTATTGTATTAGCTAGGTATATCTGTAGCCTTTTTTGCATATATTCTGTTCTTTACATAGCCTCTCAGAAAAATCCAAAAGAATGAGATCTGGGTCATGGTGAAACCATGGAATAAAGCAATTACATCATATCTTAAGATTTATGCATGTATAATCTCCAGTATGGGTGTAATTCATCCGTTGGAAAAATACATCAGGTTACATTTCATTCATCTGAAGTATACTAAACAATTCCAATATAGCCATGTACTAGTCAGCTTTTGCTGTTTTTTCTTGAAAGAAAAATTACTTCAAAATTTTCTCACAGTATAAATGAAAACTTTTGAAGTTGCTGTTTTCAATGCAAAAATCTTCTTGTGACATCTGTCCTGGTTATCTTTTTATTAATTGTCTTAATTTGGTTGATAGATGACATTCCACATATTAATTTCATATATCTATATAATTTTGATTAATCTTATTATTTGGTATTTCCTTTGTTCTTTAAGCCTGTCTGTTTTTGATATTTTACAAGTACTTTATCAATGACAATTTACAGTACCATTGATAAATGGCCATTAGCATGATAGCATCAATTAAACTTAGTTCTTTCATTCACTTTTCGTTTTTCTCAGACAATGTTGACATTGTAGCAATTCTGTTTAAGACTATAGTGCATTAATTAATGCCAACTCAGAAAGAACAAATCTAAACTTTATTTTCATATTACATTAATTTTCAAAATAACTTAATCACAATGAAATTATAAAATTCAAAGAGTAATTTTAATCAAAACTTGAAATATACAAACATTCTTATAAAGAACTACATTATGTATAGAAAGATTTTAAATTATATATATATACAGTCAAACCTGTTTTTATGCGGGGGATAGGGACCGCATTAAAAAAAACGCATTAAAAAAAATCTCACGAAACTTCACGAATGGCTGTAAATAATAGTTTTCGCAACACAATTAAAAAATATTTTTTTTTATGCGGTCAACAGGGACCGCATAAAAAAAGTCTCACATAGAAAATAACTCAAAACCGTACGAAATAGAATTTATTGACAACAGATGTCAGCACTTGACTGCATCGTCTGGTCTATCGTCTGTTTTACATATTTTTGTCCAGGTTGTGTTTTGTTGACTTAAAAAGTAAATTATTTCATTTTTCGCATATTCATGCAATAATATTACTATAATAAGTGCATTTATGCTATAATAAGTTTATTTAGCTATAATAAGTCAACGTAAGACATGACGAATCGCACGAGACTAGTCGCCAACTATACCGCACAAATTAAAAATTCGCATTAAAAAAATCGCACAAATAAAAATCGCACATAAAAAGAGCGCATAAAAACAGGTTTGACTGTATATATAGTAGGCCCTCAATTTAATGGACTTTGGATTTAACAGACAAAAAATTTTTGTTTTTGCTCTGCAGGAAAAATTTAGAATTGTTTGTTTGATTCACGAATTAGAACAGTTGGGTCAATGTGTCGGCATTAGTTACATTATATAGCTTTGATATGATTAATTAAAATAAAGTGTGGTTTCTGTCATAAATTTATTTTTATATATTAATTAACATATATTTTAGTGGTATGTATAAATTACTCCATGTACAGAACATTATAATAGCATTTTAATATGTCCTATACATATTAAGTTTGTTATTAATGATTTTGAAATAGTGGATGCCCCTTTCCTAATTAGTTAGTCAATTGAGGGCATATTATATATATATATATTTATTTTAAGATACATACAAAACTTTGAATGATTTAGACAGGTTTAAAAAAATAAATATTAATTATTACAATTAGAAAATATAAAAATATTTAATAACATTTCAAATAACCAGAATTTTATATTTCGATAAGAAATTTAAAAAATTAGATTGCTCAGTGAAGATATGAAAAATTTTCTGTATATAGTTAAATTTAAGAAGAAAGAAATTTTTAAATTAATTATATTTGATAGAAATGGGACAAAAGTGAATTGTTTCTCTGGCTGTGAAAAATTATTGTCGATCATACAAATCTGTTTTAATTTGATTACTGATCTTATCTGACAATTATTTGCATAAATTAAATTTGAGTTATTTATTTTTTAAATCGTGATTAATTGTTTGTTTGTTTATTATCATTTTAATTGAATGAGAATTTATTAATATTTTTGATTTTTCACTCTAAAAAATTTAAAATTCTTATGTACAATATTACTTTTCTTAAATAAATATAAAATGCTAGCTGCTTATTCTTAATATAGTTGTTATTAATAGGAACAAGACAATAAACATCTGGTAGGAAACTATCAGTTACATCAAACATTTCCTTTGTTTATATTACACATAAGGTTTACACAATGATTATTTCCATAATGTATTTATTTTAATTTTAGTTGTAGCTAATTTTTGGAAACTATTATGAACAGTTTGACAAAATAATTAGAGATATTCATTAAAACATGTTAATTTTTTGTGTTATTAATTTGAAAATAAAGAACTTCAGCTGACCAATTTAGTGTTGATTAAATTTCACATTTATGCAGCTGATTTATTATAAAAATATTTTTAAAAAATCATACTATAGTTGCAAAACTTATTAAATTTTTAATCAATGGATAATTAAACTTAATCTCTAATGATTCTTTAATTATTTTTTAAATAATAAAAATCTTCATTCTTAGAAGTATGTATCTGATACAGAGTAGCAGAAGTTTCTAATTGATGGTGAATTAGTATCTTTGTCTCCGAATAAATGCTGATTCTGTCTTTCCATAATTTGTATTTGTTTTGCTCTTCACAATTTTTTTAGTTAGATGTAGTTTTTGAAAGATTTTTATATCCTTTAATTGGATTGTTGTTTTTTAAAACTAGTTTATCTATAAAAAAAATATTTTGTATCATTAATGAAACAAAATATTGTGCTTGAAATCCAAGACATTTTGATAACTTTATCAAGTTACTGGCCTCTTTCGATGAACAGAGTTTTATAAATCACCTTTGAATAAACAAGAAAATGATTTATTAAATGTAAATTTCATATTTTTTTTTCAACTAATTTTATAAAAATTTTATTGTTTATTGAAGTTGCATTACAGTTGTTTTTTTAACATGTAGTAGTTAAATTATTAACATTAAAAAGAAAAATATACATTTTGTTTTCTTAATAATAATAATTGAATTGCTTTGTTTTATAAGATGTAAAACAGAGGAAGAACATAAAATTTTCATATAAATTATATGAGGCAGATTATAGAAATAAAAACTAAATAAGAATATAATTGAGTTTTCAACAGTTGAGCTGAATAATTCTTGAGATTAATAACTGATGAATAAAAGCAGTTGGAATAACAATAAACATTATAATAATATATTAAATCTTCTGTAAAAATGACAACTCTTTTAGATGTAAATGTAGATTGATTTTAAAATAGTCATAAAATATTTAATAAATTTTGAAAAGATATAATTCCTCTACTCCAGTTTTCATATTGTAAGTCCAAAAATACACCAGTAAATTTGTAACAAGCAAAGAAGAAATGAAAATGAATGATATAATACCACATGATAAGAAAGCAATTTTTAAATTTGACAAAATAGTACAATATTAACAAATGTTATACAAAATGGTATCTGATATATCTGCATTCATCAAAAGAAAGCTATAAATAAAACATGATGGTTGGACAGTTTTTTTAAGTCTGTATGATGATTTTCTGTCTGGAAATATCTTTTTTTATTTATAGGAGCTGGCTACAGATTTTCAAATGTAATTGCCAATGTTAAAATAATACTTCTGAAAATTGATGGGTATTTAAAACAGACTCAGTTAATAAATTGTTTTTGTTTTGTACTTTATGATTAAGTTCATTTGTTGGTCATCAGTAGCTTACGAATAAAAACTGAGGGCACCTTGTTTAAAAATTGATTATATGGTTTAAATAATTCAAATATTGTTTCGACTCTTACAGATTTATGTCAAGAAGGAATTTACGTTCCTCTTTCAAGAAGAAATGTCATGTCTTGCGTCGTTCAAATTATAAAAGAGCACATCCCATTGGTATGTTGTTAATATGCATTATTAATTACAGATTGTTGTTATGTATAAATGAAAATATTTTAAAATTAATTGCACATTAAATATACATCAAAAATTGTATATTTTTATTATGTTTCAATTTAGATACAACAGCTCGATTTATCTAAAAATAGGCTGAATAATTTGGAGGATTTAGCTCCTCTTGTCACAGTATGCAAAAATCTGAAAATACTAATATTAAAAAACAATAAGGTAATTTTAATACTGGATTTGATTATTTTGTTTACTATAAATATAATTGTAAAATGTGTTTTAAAATTATTTTTGGTGATACAGCTGAAGAGAATGGCCGTACTTGATGCGTTAAAGGGATTGGATTTAGTTGAGCTCACATTGGACGGTAATCCTTTGTGTGACAATTATAAGGACCAATCAACTTATATCAGGTAAGATATTTATGACCATTTAATGAAACTGGAAGAAGAAGCAGCTTCTACTCCTGAATGGTCTGTATGTGTAGAAGCAAGTGCTGTCCATTGGAAACAACAGTAATATGTATTAAAATAAAACTTAATATCTGAAAATATACACTTAAAATATGACATAACCATACATGGCAATATTTGCAGATAATGTAATGAATAATTTTTAATAATTTTATATTAAATATGTCAAAAGTAAGGCATCAGTATCGAAATGGAAGAGAAAAAAAATAAAGGACGATTAGAAGCACTCACAATAAATCAGCTTTATTTCTTGAAGAAATAATATCCTCTAGTTCATAAATAAATGTACAAAATAATGTATTTTATTAAGAATGTATGATTTGCCATCGAAAAGAATTGCTGGAAAAAGTTCTCTTATCTGTACTGTTAGCCAAAGACGGTGGCCGAGCTCTCGGAGTCGCTCACTATCAGGCACAGGCAGAAAGAGATTTAAAATAGGATGAAAATCTTGTTCCAGCTTGAACTAGATGTGGCAAAATCAGATTATGGAATGTAATGTGCAATAAAACAGAGGATATAAAATCATTAGAATGAGAAGACAATTCTGAAATGCTGAATGTGTGCAAAATGTGCTTCTGCATTTGAAGAAAAGATAGATACATGCCAATACTTTTGAAAATTTTAATATATTTTTTTATGAATCTGTTTTTAAATACAAAATATCTTTCAAAAATATTGCCAGTGTGTTATGTATTCACAAAAATTTAAGTTTTAAAAATGATGATGATGATGATGATGATGAATGATGATAAATGATTTTGTAATAATTAATTTTATAATTTTTCATAAACTTGATACAAATAATATTTTTATTATGAATATATTTCAGTGCAGTAAGAGAGAAATTTCCAAAAATAATTAAGTTGGTAAGTATAGTTTAATATTGGTAAGATTACCGTATGTTTTCACAGATAAGACGAGGTATAAATTTTCGTCAAAGTTTTATAGTTTTAGCATATATCTGTTCTATAAGACGACTTCTAAACTATCAACGGCCTATGAATTTAGTTTAGATCAGCAATCATTCTCTGGATAATAATACTGTTATACCATATACAGAGTTATGTCCTATTTGTAATTTTTCAAATGAACAAATTTTATTTTCTTGCATCTGGAATTTGTTTCTGTATCTTCTGCCTTGCAGTTGTTGCAAACATTTGCACTGATTCTGGCATTCGGGTAATGACCTTGATTATTCACAAAAACATCATATGGACTATTCTATTTTGTGGACATACTCTACTCTCTACTAGTAAATAATTATGGTTTGTCTGGTTTTTTTTATAATGGTTTTAATTTATATAAATTTCAATCTAAATTTTTTTGTATCTGTCCTATAAGACAACCCTGGATTTTGGGGCCCTTTTTTTTGTGATTCAACTATCATCTTATCTGTGGAAATATACGATAATTTATTTATTTATTTTTTTTTATGTGGAGAAATATTGATAATGAATGATAACAATATTTAGGATGGACAAGATTTGCCTGCTCCTATTTTATTTTCATTAGAAACGCATGAAGTTTTACCTTCATCTAAGGTAAATATTTTCATATTACAAATTTAATTATGTAAGATTCAAAAGTATTCATTAAGAAGTGCTTTGTTGTGATTGCAAAGACAAAGAAAAATTTATTTACCTTTTAACATTTTTGTAACATGAATGTATTCTAAATATTAAATATTAGTTTCTGTTTAATACTTAAAAGATTTTCAAAATATCATGAAATGTTATATTTTTTATTGAGGTGTAAATATTAAATCATTATAATTATAGATTATAATTTTGAAGTGAATTAAAGAATAAAATAATAACATTTACATAAGAGCGTATCTTAGACTTTTTTAATTTCAAACTCTTTCCATCCTAAGAACACTAAGAGAGGGAAAATTTTAATCATGAGGTTGGCAGGACTCACAGTTGATCAACTGGGATGGGGCACAACAAATCTGGATCAGTCTATCCGTGAAAAATTCCTTTGGTTTTTGCCCACTTGAATTTGTTTCTGTATTTTCTGAACCTATAGGCTGAGGCTGATGCCTTGCCCTTTTTGACATTTGGCCCTCCAATTCTCAACACAGCCTAAATTATGGAAACAAAGTATAAAATGATAAAAACTTTTACTAAGAAGTTTTAATAAATAATCAATTTGTCTAAGTTAGTGATCTCAATAATTCTATTTTTATAGATTATTTTCAAGAGAAAAGGGAAATATTAATATATAGCATTGGTTTAATTGTTAGTTGTATCTAATGAAATTTGATTTCATGGTTGTTTTTTAGAATTTGTAATATTTTGATATTTTAAGTAATATTTATGTTATATATTTATCAGTTTCATTAATGCAAAATTATTGTTCCTATGAATATGATTAAAGAAATATGATAACTTATTTTAGCAATATTAATTTATCTTTACCACATTCTCCTTTGTAATGCTCTTATGAAAAGCATTTGAGAACAATCATACCTTAATATTTCACCATTTTTATATTATATTGATCTATTTTATAAATCTGTGAAGTAAAAATAAAAAATTATCTGTAATATCAGAAGAACTCTCCTTCATTTATGTATGTGAAGGAAACTCTTCTGTCAAAAAAACTTATCATGAGTAATATATTTATTGATGTTTTAGATTATTATTTAATATTAGTCTTTTTACTTCATTTAGGAAAGCTCATTCCCATCTGAAGATGTCAAGAATATCGTTGTGCAATTTTTAGAACAGTAAGTTGTTTCAAAATGTTTATTTTACAGTACACACATTTTATTTTTGTTTTACATAAAATGTATGTTTACTCATCATATTTGTATAAATAAGTAGATTTTCACTACTTTGTAAATTATTTATAAGAATATAAGTGAGAAAAAAATTATGATTATTCATTTTATATCAATTAACAGGTAGATATTCCACATGATTTATAATAATAGCAACAACTTCTTAACTTAAAAAAAAATTTACTTGTTGAATAATCATAATGCCATATTAGAGAAATAGACTTTTTTTATTACCATAAATTTGGGTAGATAACCTGTGGGGTGTGTGTGAAAGATAATAAATTTAAAAGGAAGTATCGGTTATTTACCAGTTTTAAATTCCAGTTGCAAGTTAAAGTTGTTTCACACTTTCACTGGATGGTGGCGGACAACTGACCCACCAGATGGACAATTATGTATTCGTGTGTGCACAAAAATGATACCAAATATTTAACTATATTTTTCATTATTTTTACATTCCTGGGCTATTTCAATAGATTTAGATTTAAGTTTTTAATAAATACTTGCAATTAAGATACAGATTAATTTTCAGTCTAATACAAAATACAAGAAACCAAAAGGAATTAAATTTTGCAAAATGAAAAAATATTAAAACAATCAATACTTGTGACAAAATCAAATTTGAAATGTTATGACATTTGGAACAAAAGTAAACAGAAAATAATTTTACTATCAATAATAAAATTATTTTAAAATTTTTTTCTGGGTTTATTTTATTACTATTATTATTATCACTATACAAAGGAAATTAGTCATAAAATTAAAGTATGGAGGTGGCCAATGAATACAGGGGTGAATTTTTTGGTATTTCAGAGAGATTTTTCAGTAGTTCCTTCTCTGTTAAAACTAAGAACTGTACCATACACAAGACATCTTCAAACATGTTAGCAGAAAATACACAAGCGCTTTCTTGTGTATGTATGCAGTCACACTAAGTTACTGTGTTTACTAATATGTGCTTGGATTGAAAGTTATTTAATAATAGATAGTTTAATAAGATAGCCTACTTTAAAAAAATATTTTATGTTAATTATTACTAGTTAGCCAAGGCCCGCCAGTGGCCAAGTGGTTCTGTTCACTGAACACTGGGAGTTCGGTTATGGGTTTGCTCCTCACTAGGACGGGCTGGCTACGTGGAGTTTTCCAGGTTTTCTCTTTACTTTCTTTAATTGAATTAAGCTTTACAAGATGTTTGCAGTTTTCAGTTACTTTGGTTTAATTAATAAAACTATATGTAAGTAACTATAGAGAATTCTGCTGAATTTATGTTTTTGAAATTTAAGGTCTCTAGAATTATTTTATAACTTTAATGAATAAATTTTTCTATAGTTTTGAATAAAAATAATGGTCAAAAATAGAGCATATAGTCAAATACAATAATTAATATGATAACTTATCATTATTGATTACTAATAATAATGGAGATGATAATTGTATGTTTATCTCTTTTTTTTTAATCTATTGTATTTCTAGTTTTAATAGCCAAAATAATCAATAAATTTTTGTTTATCTAATTTTTAATTGTCTAGTTCTGATTTGGAACACAGCTACTAATGATATAAGTCATTATAGCTGTTTCAAATATATTTTTTCCTGTGATAGTATAAATGTTTTATATTAAATTTTCATTCAGTTACTCTCTTTTTCTAAATTTATATATCCAATATATTTGTGGTTTTTCCTCCCATTACTTTTAATTTTCTTTAATCAATATCAAGCAATATAATAACAGTTGTATGGAAACAGCATTCTTTGTATATGGATACTTTATTAGTGTGTATATATATATATATAGCAGACATGGGCAAATGCAGCTCTTTTTGAGTTACATGCAGCTCTTGCTGAAAGTGTTAATTTCTGCTTTTTATTCTTATTTTTACTATTTTATTTCCACAATTTTGTGAAAATATGTTTATTAAAAAAATTCAATATTTGTTTTATATTATATTTATATTATATAATAAAATGGCAGTAAAGAATAAAAAAGTACAGAACTGCGGCTCCCATGCATTTTGCAAAACCTACATTTCAGCTCCCACTGAACTCTTGCTTGTCCACCCCTGATATATAGGGAGGAATTTTAAATTAGGATGTCCAGATTTTTTTTTATATCTGTTACTGTAAAAGCCCGTATATTGGTAAATCCTAGGTTTTACTTGTAAATCTTTGGATCTACCAACATGAGTTGGTAAATGTAAGGATTTTTATAAAGTGAGATGATTTTCCGGGCTTTTACCATTAGAATTTGGTACATGCTAGGTTTTACTAAAGACGATTAGTAAATGTTGGTTTTGGAACTAAAACTGAGTATTTTAATAATCATTTATTGCAATTGTTATAAACACTCAACTTACTAAGTCCTATTTATTAATAACTAGTGAAACAGTTTAAAAATACTTTTTTAACATAACAAGAATTAAATTATCTTGTCAAAAATAATATAATAGCCTATGTTGGCTACCTCTGGTCAAAGACAATTTTGCGACAACTTCTCGAAGACTCACTTCTTTATCTCTAACAACTTCTATCTTGATAGTCTTTCAGGACATGAGATAAATTGATTTTGTTTATAAAGCTGCTTTAGTACTCCAACTTTGGTACCTAGTTGGTAAAATTCGTTGTCCTTTACATCTACTACAACTGCAATAACGCTTTTGGGATCGGTTTAGCTTTGTCAATTTCAGGCACTTTCAATCTTACATTTTGGCCAATTTTCACATTTGGATATTTATCAACAGACGTGGCTTTCATTTTTTCAGCTTGTTTCTCCAAACTCCATTTTGCATTGTTACTTATAGTCACTACAGATTCTATCTTGTTTGGTATTGGCTCTATAGTTACAAGAACTTCCTGAGACTCAATAGTGTTTCCTGTTTCTGAATCGTCACATTGGAATCATCAGTTATTTGCTTCGCCTTCATCTCAGTAATAATCATTTCATCTTCTTGTGTTTTTTGTTGACAGTGCTATTGTCTATATCCCCTTCTGACTTATTTTCAACAATGCTTTCTTCCTTGTCCTGTTCGATTGCATTTTCGACGTCATTATTTTGTTCCGTGTTGTCATGCAAATGCAACAACTTCTCTAAATCCTCTTCGGATCTTATAACTCTAATCATATTACTAGGGATTGCTGAAGTTGCAAGGTCGTTTTCATTGGACAACCAAACATTGCTTTGTAGAGGGAACATTTGATTTCCTCGTGATATGCTCTATTTTTCATCGCCTGGATGAATCTTAAACTTTCTGACCACTTTGATATAACTGATTGGTTTCCATCCACGTGCTCAACATATTTTCTATGTCTTGATTAGCAGGCTCCACTGATTCTTGACTTTGGCTATGTCTTGCCTTTCCATGTACGATTTATACATCCGGCCACATGGAGCATAAACCCTCAGTAACTTGGTTAAAGAATTCCCGACCATTATCCATAAAAGATGCCTGGCACTCCAAAAGTGGTGAAAATATCCAAAAGATGATATGCAGCTTCTACCGCGCATTTAGTTTGAAGCGTACGAAGGATCACAAATTTGGTAAGATGATCTTGGTAAACTAAAATGAATTTATAATTTCCATCTGGGGTAGTGTGTAGATCTATTAGATCAACCTGACAGCATGAGTTCATTTCACTGTGAAGTATAGGTCTGATAACAATGCTCTTTTTCAAAGTCTTGTTTCTTTTGGCAAGGTTGACATAGCTTCAAATATGTCATAGTAGCCTCAACTGTTACATTTTTATACTTGAGGTTACACTCCTTAAGCATCCGTGTCTTTCCACCGTGACCAACAGCAACAAGCGTTTCTTCGAGAATGTTAAATAAGTCCTCATAACAAATGTAATACCTTATTTCTCTATTCTTCTCCTTCATAAGCGCGATTAGTTTTTCTTTGCCGCCTATAGTCAAAATGTCGTAGCGCTTTATACGCCTATAATGAACAGCTAATTTCTTTTTCATGTTCTTAACAGCTTTTACTTTCTCCAAACACTTTGCATATTTGTCCCTATTGAGATAAAAGTTATTATCTTTCTTGCTTGCCACGAGCTCTTCCATTATTTCATAAAATCTCCGTTTCACACTCATCTTGATTTATAAATAACTTTTAGAGAGCGAAATCTCAAACAAAATTAGAATTAACGTGCGCGTTCTAACGTGTCAAACGATAGAAGACTGCGGTGCAGGTAGCAGGGACTATTTTTTCAACATTTACCATGTCTCTGAGGTAAAACCTATGATATACCGAGTCAGTGCTGGTAAAAGCTCAAAATTAACAATGATCGCAGAAAATTTCGGACTTTTACTACAAAGAGTTGGTAAATCTTAGGTTTTGCTGGAAGATCTTAGGATTTACCATAGTTCGAGCATTTACAGTAACATATCCACTCAAAACTCGATAATGAGAGAGTATTTTACTCATCTTTGGCCTGACCCTCTCCTCTATCCAATATATTTATATAGATGAATGTGAAAGGTATCTGTAGAATTAGATGGAAAGTATGTTAGTTTTTTAGAATATTTTAAAATATTTTAATGAGGAAAAATGGTAAGGGTGTTATTACTTAAGAAATCCGGTATAAAATTTATCATCTACTGCTTTAAAATTTTGTATTTTGTCAAATGTAATTAATAGTAATGCTATATATTTATTTCTTTTAGATGAAACATAAATAATATAAGTTTATGTCAGGGGTCACCAAACTTTTTTTACAGCAGGCCACATTACTGAGAGAATGACAAGTGCGTGCTGCATAACCATTTTGTTCGATACAGTATATGGAATATGCAAAAAATAAAGACAACCATCATATTTATTTACCAATACACAAACACGATGGCTGTTGCAAGCTCTAAATTGCTTTTCTTAGAAACTTCATTGAAGGTACCAATACTTATACGAAAAGCTCTCTGATATCCAAAGTCACACAAAGTTGCCAAGTTTTTTATTTCACTGATTTTCATAAAAATTATATTACTGTCAAATGCGAAAATCAGTTTGGATCAATTTTAGCATTTTTACTCACACTTATTTTAATTTCTTCTACATAGTTTAGGACAAGTTTATCTACAATCTATGATATTTCCATATAAATAATTATATTTTAGCTCATTTGTGGTATGGTGCGGCAACGGGCCGTAGTTTGGTGACCCCTGGGTTATGTATTAATTTGTCGTAAGAATCAATAATATATTTTTGAATAAATCAGCTAGAAATTAATCAAATTCTCATAAATTAAGCCAGTAAATTTTTAATTTTTTTTTTTTTTTTTTTTTTACAGATACTATACAATATATGACTCTAGTGATAGACAACCTTTACTGGAAGCATATCATGATCAGGTAAAATAATAATAATTTTTGTGTGTGTGTATATATATATATATGTTTATTATATGTACTTTTGTTTATTCATAATTGAAATATTACTTTGTTCATTTATTTATTTAGGCAATGTTTTCTATGTCAGTAGTAAGAAATGCTCAGAGGTAAATTATTTTAAGTTCTTTTCTGTTTAAAATATTTTTAGAGTTATTTTTTTTTATAATTATTATTTTGACTTGTTTTTTCTTTTAGTCATAGAGATGGAGGAAAGCTGCAAGATTATATTTCTGATAGCAGAAATCTTATGAGAGTACTTGATCCAAGTAAGAAATTTTTAATTATAAATTTGCACTTATTAATTTATGTTGTTTAATGTTTCTATTTCATTCGTAGATCTCAGACATAAATTGTTAAGACAAGGAAAATTGAGTATAGTGTCCGCATTATCGGAAATGCCTAAAACTCAGCACGATCCTAATTCATTTACCGTCGACGTTTCTTACGTATCTGTAAGTACATTTGAATTCCTAATAAATTTTTCATTTTAATATTTTCCAATGTAAGTAATTCATAATTTTTATTGCAGCAAGCATTAATGTGTTTCACAGTTACTGGTGTTTTTAAAGAAGGTATGTATATTTTAAATAAAAATATTTTTTACTAACAGTAGAAGTTTATAAACAAATAAAATATGTTTAGTATAAATTTATTAAATGAAATTTCAATTTGTTTTAGTGAATTCTAAGATAAACAACGTTCCCTTACGAACGTTTAGTCGAACATTTGTCGTCATTCCTCAGGGACAAGGGTAAGCCCGTTTAACGTTTACAAAAATTATGCATTATGTATAATCCTTGCAGACATTTAACCATTATCAAATTTTCTGTAATTATTTCAGATTTTCTATAATTAACGAAATGCTATATATTACCAATGCCACTGCCGGACAGAATAAGGTATACTGTTCTATTGTTATATTTCAAATAAATATTAATTTTTAAAAATGGTATGTAAAGCAATTACAATTTCTTTTTCTTATTTTAAAAGTTTTTGTGTATCTTTCTTGTCTTTTAGGCATATAAAATGGTTGCGCCGACTCCGACGCCGAGTCCCGCACCCAGTAACGAAAGAACTGCGGAAGAACAACAACAGATGGTTATAGAATTCTCTAAACAGACCGGAATGAACTTTGATTTCTCTGCCAAGTATGAAACTTTGATTGATGAGAATCTAAAAAAAGAAAGGAAAAAAAAAAAGACCTGCCTTTAACTATATAATGATTTGTTGTTTCTGTTTTTTCAGATGTTTGGACGAAAATGATTGGGATTTTCAAAAGGCCGCAACTGTATTCCAGACTCTAAATGTAAATATAGAAAATAGGCCTTTAATTATGAATTTGGAAAATTTTTTGTCAAATTCTAGAAAATAGTTTGGGTCATTTTAATTTTTGTTTATTTTTTTGTAGGAGAGAGGAAGTATACCCGTCGAGGCTTTCCAGAAAACATAACCAAGAATTTAAAAAGAAGAGTCGAACATCCGAGTTTTTATATCATTCCTTTGTAATTTCAAGTGAAATTTTCTGACGGCCACACTTCCAAAACTAAAAAGAAAACAAAAAAAAAAACTGTACATAGGTGGCCGATAGATCGGACCGACATGGGATTATTTTATTGTTCCGAACTCTTTTGTTGTACATAACAAAGAAAACTTTCAGAACGAAGATAAGAATATCAGTAGAATGCAGATTTGCTGTGTATTTTATTTTCTAAATGCCAAAAAAAAGGGAGACCGTGTCATACATCCTCATCAGAATTACAGAACACATCAATATAATTTCATTATTTGATACAAATTTTCAGGGGATGAGAAAAACTAGTGTGAGAGAAACAAAATTCAGTTTGCCAAGAACAGTCGCCTTTCTCCTCTGTTTTAATATTGTAAATAATAACAAGTCATTATGGCAGCCACCAAAAGAGAAAAATAAAAAAAAATGAAGTAAAAAAATATTTTAACTGTTATATTTTGACCAGTTCAAAATACATTTTATCACAAATAAGTTGTGCGCATTGCCATACTCTACCATTAAAACACGCCGAGAAATTTCAGTTCAACTGTAAAAAAAAAAAAAATGTTACTTTTACATGACAATAAAAGGCTGAATTCTCTTTTCCTCTGTTGAAATGGCTAATTTTTTTAAGTGTTGCCACTCGGTTTCGTGCGCCCCCTCACTCAGAAAAAACAAATGATTTTAAAATTACGCGCCCTCTACCGGTCTACGACGTATGCAAATTTGCAAAGGTGAGATTATCTACCGATAAGAGTTGCAAGAAGTAACGATATAATTAAGAGCGGGCGGCGGCGGACAAATATTAATTTGGAATCGAATCAGTTGGAAAATGGTGGTTAGGGGGAAAAAATGCAGGGATTTTTCTTTCCGGTCCGGCATTAGAAAGAAGAACGGACATGTGTATCAGTTGCAGATGAATGGGTCGCCAAGGCATGACAAAAGAGGGATACATAACGAACGATCCGATGTGTCAGGAGCAGATGGCTCCGGACCGAGAATAATGAACGTGTTAACAATTACTTCTTAGAGGAGGAGGGAGGGAAAGAAGGAGTCGCAGCATATATCAGCTGACAGATGACAGTTTTACAGGAAATGATCATTAGTAAGTGTTCATTCAACATGATAATTAGCCCAGGCCAATATAGGTGGCGCCGCCGTTCTACCATTGATTTATACTTTTCAATTGGTCGACACCACCGCCTTAGTTCTAATTTTGCACGTAAGTAGTCGCTTCGCGGTTTTTTATTTTATTTTTTTAAATTCTTACTAATAATAGAAAATATCCGAAGCCGATATCGAACGCTTCGATTTAGTTGCCTTGGCGCGCACCAGATGGCGCGGCAGGGAAGGAGACCGGGGAAATTCGGCGACGGGGCGAAGCAGATTACTCATTTTCAGTTGTCCTCGCGACGCCCGAGGTGTTGGGGACGTTATCGTTTTGTGTCGGAGGCGCCCCTGCGGTAAATCTCGCCATTGAAAAGGCGACAATGCAGAGGAAATCAACTGAAAGCGCATCAACTCTGTTCCCCCTCCCCCCGTGATTTGTTTCTCTCAAAAAAGCAATTCGCTAAGCAAAATGTCGTTTCTCTTTACGCCCGATTGAAATTTATTCTCTGCCAAAGCCATCTCGTTCCTTTTTTTTTATTTTCGAAAGCCCCAAACCCCAATTCTACAGAGCAACCCCCTCCCCAAAAGGAACACAAAGAAAATAAATCCATTCCCCGTCACAAATAATCGGGAATGCGAAAATATTAAAGTCACTACTTCTTAAGCAAAGTGCATTGGATGTCGCGTGCCTAAAAATTTCCCGTTTCTAAAGGGATTGTGTTTATTAAATTGGATCATAATTCAAGATCCCGTGTTTACCCAAAGAATGGACGTTCGGTTATAGTTGTAAACTGGAAAACATCCCGACCTTGATCTGCCATTTTTCCTCAGCAAATGGAGTTTATACGATGTGTCCCCTCCCGTCCTTGAGGGCTGAAACTTCAATATCTTTAGAAGAAGATATATAAGTTTCTCGCTGCGCGACCATGACGACGATGATGATGATGACTTTCAGCTGGGTTCCCGTCTCCAGATGGAAAACGTTTACCACTCGAAGTGGGGCATACACGCGTACATACGCGAATATTCTGTAGCGGTGAGGTCAAACGCCCTCTGACCCGACGCCCGTTTGCAATCCCCATCCATATTTATGATGGTAATCTGCGTCCATTGGGCTTCTATCGGGGTATATTTTTTTTATCTGAGTTCTTGGAGGAACGGATCGTTTCGGGATGATTGATGGCAAAATTGGGTGTTCTGTCACTGTCTGGAGTCATGTGCATTTAAATTGCTCGATCGATCTTCGTGACATGTTGTACTAGCATGTTTACCTGCAGAAAGAAAAGTCCCTCGTCCCTTTATGAAACTTGAATTTGCTGCCTTTCTTTCACGATCAGATGAAATTTCGGGTGGAATTTTTAAGGCTCATCTTACCCCCCACAAAAAAGGAGTGGCACGAAATACAGAAAGTAACAAAGACAAAACGGAATTGGATGACAAACAGAAGTAAGAACGCAATCTCGGTGTTGACCGTTTTATTGACAGTAAGTTACACCATTCGGGAAAAAAAGTACAGCCACGTAACAACAGTCACACGACGGGGCCGGTGTCCTTCGGCCCCGGATCCAGTGTCCCTATATGGCACGAGCGTATATACATTTTAGCATGTGACATACAGTGGATGGGGAGAGGACACGAACTAAATACAATGTCGCCTAGCGACCACTTTTTCAGCACTACAGCCCAGACTACTGGTTCCTCTTTTATTTTTTTATTTTTTTGTTTTTTGTTGTTGCACTTTTATTGTCTAATCCGCCGTCCAGTCCCTTTCCTGGGACTCCAGGCACTGGATGGTCGACACCTTAGCATCACCTGACAGGTGTCCCGCGGGAGACTCTAACTAGCGTGAATGTCCATGATGTGCTGTCCCGATCCGTCGTACGGCGAACCCTGAGGTGGCAGGCCCGGATGGCCCATAGGCCCGTGAGCCATCATCATAGCGTGAGGATGTCCGGGGAGTAACATGGCTTGAGAGTGAACCGGAGATCGGAGTTGGGACATCTGAGAGTATCCTCCCATTCCTCCCATGTGTCCCATGCCCATGGAGCCTTCGCTGCAGGAGAGGTTCTGCATTCCTGTCCAGAAAAAGAAGAGCCATAAGGGTGGGTATCCGGGCACTTAACGGTCGACGAGTGTGATCGATGCTCGGACGGTAAAGAACACCTACCTGGAGGCCTGATGTGCATCTGCTGGCTGCCATCCATCATGTAGCCCATCCCCGCACCATCTGGTCCATAGGGGGTTCCTCCTCCGGCTAGGGTGCCTCCTGCCAGAAAAAAAGGAAGAGAGAGACTGACTTAGTCGGGGCGGGAAAGAGGAAAGGGCCCGCCTGGCGGCTTCCATTTACAGAAGGGGAAATTAAAACTTTCCACCTTGCGCGTCATTAAGACGAGAAGAGCAGAGCCGGGAATTGAAACGTCATCAATCTTGGCCCCGTCAATTTCCGATCGAATGAAAAACCAACACAATACGGCACCCGAGCAGGATCTGTCGCAAAACCTTCGGGCTCAATGATTGATGACATTTCTAATGAGTGCAGCGCACACAGGACGTGCCGGCATCCATTAAGTCCCGACTCTCTTCCACGCGCTGGCGTTGATACCACAGATGCTCGCTACCTACCTGCCCTGTTCGACTGGTCAATCATGGGCTGCACGATTCTTCTTCTGGCATTAATAAACCTGCGAGAGAAGAAAAAAAGAAGAAAGTTCTTATCTCTTCCACCACAAACAGCTGTTTATTCGGCGTCTCCACTCGTAAATTTCTCACCTCGTCCGGTCGGAAAAAAGTGGAGCCGTGGCTCCACTTAGCGCCCGCGATAAGGCGACATTAGCGAGTCCTGCAGGCGAGAGAAAACTCCCGAACATAAAGTTTTCCGGACGTGCCGTCCAGACACAAGGTGTAAGCTTGTAAGTGAACAAAGGAAAACGGGGGGAGGAAGCGAGCCAAGATATATTTCGGGGCTCCAATACAAGCGGGGAGGCAGAAAGGGAGAAAAGAACGATTTATGGGAGGAGCAGATGCGACGGAATTTGCCGAGCAGCAGCAGCAGCAGCGAGCGAGCAAGCAACTGCACAACTGTGTGCCTGGCTGTCTGCCTTCCCCTCCCACTATAAATCACTGGCAGAAATTGAATAGCACCCCCTATCGCGTACTACGTCATCGGCCAACGTCGAGCTTATCTTTTTCATAAACAATCGACAAATTGCCCCAGCTCCTACGCCTCCTTTAATATATTAGAGTTCATTAAAGTTCTCAGCTAGCGGTCAACTCGTCGCTACTCGGCGGAAGCGCACCCCTTATCTACCAACTCTGATGAGTCTTTGATGCCAGCCGGGACAATGTGGATCCAGTCGTAAGATGCGCACCAACAAAGACTCTTGGTTACTTTTTTCCCCTTTTTTTCTTCCTTTCCTCCGAAACTTAATAAGCGATAAGCGCAACAACAATAATAATTACCGAGGGGCCCAGGGTGCTGCCCCTATAATCTCCAACTCCTCTATCTAGGATTTGAAAGTATCGATTTTGCAATTTGCGCTTTGTGTTAGCCAAGGCGTCAAGAAGGCAAAACAAGAAACGCACGCGCGCCGATACAAGAACATGCGACTAATTCCCTAAAATATTTATACACTCGCGGGGGGTTTGGGGGCGGTGCAAAAGTTTATTGGAGCCGCTATCAGGTGCGTCAATCAAAACTCACCTGAGTGACGTAATTAACGAGTAAAAACGGATATAACGGGGTATAGGTGAGTGACTATGCGAAATGTTTTGTTAATGCCGGCATCGCCCCGAGCATCCCGTCAAGTGACAGCTCATAACGTCGACAATAATGAAAGTGTGATGGAGAAGATAAAAATTGCTACTTCATAACCTCGTGGCAGATGGTGTTAATGGCAACTAGTAAGTATTCATTTGACTTCGCAGCTGACGCTCTTTGATTTCGTCCCTTATCTCTCTCTCTCGCTCCCGGACGGGGGTGCGGGGGTGGGGAGGATATTTATATCTATATCCTTAATTTATACCGCGACTAAAATCGAGCGGGACTTACATTATTTACAGGTATAACGCGGGTGGAGATTTTTATTTAGCTAGCAACCGACCGGTTTTACGATCATTAAGGAAAAGCGAGTGGGAATGGAGAAGGAGGGAGGAGGAGGGAAGGAAAGAAAAAAAACTGCACCTTTCTGGTATTGGGCGGAGAGGGGCCGGTCGCCATGGATACCAGAGAATCACTTACAGTAATGCAGCAATGTCCCGGTGGTGGTCACAGTAGGCTTAGTTTATGACCGTCCAGGGACGGGAGAGGTTATTTTTCATAATTTGGAGCTGATGCCAAGTAATCGGTAATTGCGGCCAGTATTGATTCTAGCCAGACTAGTGTCCCACGAGACACAACCGTATCGCGTCAAGCACGATTGATGGGGCGCAGTTCGCCTTCCGTCCACTCGGACCCAGACAAAGCTGGATGCGCCACTCTAATGGCGTTTTCTTGTCTGTTTGTAAATTTTACCGCTGGAGGGACCCGGGACGGTCCCCGAGCTGGTTGCTGACGTCACCGGGGCTCGCACCTTGTAAACTCGGACGTTTACGGCCGCTGAGCGCCCCGTCCCTGGGCTATTTTATAATATTTATGCCGGCGAGAGGATGAGAAGATCCGGGCTAATGAGTTTTTGGAGGGTCCCATCCTTCCATTGGCTGGTGAGTGGGGCGGGATGGAACGGGCAACACGAACACACTCAATAGATAACGAGGGAGTCGGAATCGATATATGGAACCGCCTACATCTCCACCTGCCCGCACCTTAAATGATTACCTTTACCTGTCAGGTGCTAAGCGACAGGTTGATCGTTACATCGATCCGCGAGTTGCGTCCGAATAGGGGTCAAAGGACGGGGCGATAACTAGTTACAATTTACGCTGACGGAGGGAGAGAGGAGAAAAAAAGCGAGATTCGGCGGAGCGTGATGGCGTCATCGAAAGGGATACACTTCTTATCGGAGGCAATCACCTGGCCGGTTGTGTTGACACGGGACGGTTATCTCGCACGACTCCCTTTCCCTACCTGGCGCTCGTCGCCATTAAGGTTTAGACGGCGCTTGGCAGCGCGCGGCGTTAAAGAATGGAGAGGGAAAGGCGATTACAATGCATGCTGTAGTTGGGAATATCCGGGCATCCCGTAATTCGGGCGGAATTCCGAGGACCAGGGGATGAGAACTCCTTGCGAATCGCCGCGCTTCTTTCAGAAAGGCGCTAGAAAATTCCAACTTAGCCGAGCATCTGGATGGGAGGTTTATGGAGCGAGAACCGGACCGACGCGTGAGCCGCAGTCTGAAAACGGAAGCCAGCCATGCGTTCTGAATATGTGATTACGTTTTAAAGCGAGACGATCGTGATTTTAAACCGAACACATAATGGAGATACACCTCTCATTCGGAGTCTGGCTGCAGTCTCTTCACAAAAGGGGGAGACAAGGAGACTGGAGAGGTATAGCATACCATTAGCGACAGAAAAATGGCTGCACCCCATTGTGAACAAAGGACATTCGGGAGCCATAAAGGGACCCCCGTCTCGCCAGCCTTGAATGGAGGAATTCCTGGTCCGTACGCTCTACTGCTTCTCCGCATATGAGAAGGGAAAGACGATCGCTTCATGCAAACCCCGAGCTATGATCTATGTCTGCAATCCCTCGCCTGTAAATGGGAGGACGGAACACCTTCTTCTCCGCACCGCCGGCAATAGAAATATTTTAAAACAACAATAACAGTAAAACGTGAGTGAGTGCCAGGGAAATTTCCCTTCTTCTCCCACCCTATCTGCCACTTCTTTGTCTTCCCGTTCAAATAGCCGGGATAACAATTTTCCAACTATACCTCCTCCTACCAATTGCTGCCCGCACCAACTTTACGAATCGGGTGCGAGGAGGGATGACGCACGCACGGGGATCAATACGGGAACGTAGCGTGTTCCGCCATGCACGGGCCGAGCGCAGAATAATCAATAATGTTTGTTGTTTGAAGAGAATGTTTTCATTATCTTATACTATTGTCGTGTCACATTCAATTATTGCGGGTCGTTAGGACTACCATCCGACCGGGCCGCGCCTTTTAGTTTTGCATATAAACGCCCGGATAATGAGTCCGAAGTGGCGGCCTGCGCCCCAATAAAACCCATCGTAAACGCCGGAATCGAATCTTTACGCACTCGTAACACTACATAAACGCGAGCGCCGATCTTTTACTGTGTTTAAACAGCTAAACTTCCTCCCCTCCGACCGGCCATCCCTCTCCTTTGCCCTCGTTACGCGCTTACGCGTGCGGGTCCGAAACCCCCACCGACGTTCGAATTTTCTCCCCTCCCCCAACGAAGTCGAGTGGTTCGGGCGCGAAGGGAAGGAATTAACATCCATCAAGTGCATCTGATTATTGCCAACTGGAAGGACAGTCGTAATGCCAGGCATCCATTTCTGACGCCGCCTTATTACTAAATGGCAATTATGAGTCCCTCTAACACTAGCCAGGAGCAATTTCTCGCTCACAATCCAATTCCTGCGGATCACTAAATGTCATTAGAGGGCGCAGCCATTCAGTCGGAGCGTGTCGGACGTCGCGAGCGGTAATTACAGCAAGGACCTTTTTGTAGCAGCTCCGCCTGGTACGACATCGAATTGCTTTCAGCGAATTAGCCCTCCCTCATGGAGATTTCATAAATACGGAATAACTGGTAATGACGGCCACTGGCTGTTCTCCAGAATCGCATTAAATCGCACCTCTTCCAAATTTGTATCTGGATTTTTAAACTCTGTGTCGTTTCGCTCTTAACGACCTCGACTGGTGCACCTCCAGTTTTTTCCCCTTCCCCTTCCCCTTCCCCCGGCCAGATTTAGGGATTGCCGGAAAATCGGAACTCGGTTTTGTCCCGTTTAAAAACCCATTCCGCCATTTTCTCAACGGTTTGAGGGAGGATTTCGCACTCTCTCGCCTCCGATAATATCGCGAGTTTTTTTTAAAAAATAGAATAACCCCGATTATCCGTGGATTTGCGTGTTTTGCATGAATTTCGCTCATTAAAAAGGTCTTTTTTAAGCACATTTAATCGCTCTTCACCCTTCCGTGCACCGAACGAAACCTTTAAAGAGTATTGTCGTGCCCATCAATGGCATTTATTTTATTGTTAGAACAGTAAAAAAGGCATAAAACCGATGCATCGCTGAACAAATTCCCCGTTAGAATACTTTATTCGAGTTTACACAAGAGTTGAATAACTATTTTTTTCAATATATTTATAATAATAAAAATGGCGATCGGCGGGCGACTCCTTAACTCCTTCCACGAATCCTCACGAAGCAACGCGATGGGAATTTTCTTCTAATTCGTTTATAGAACAATACCAGATTCAAATTACATTTTAAATTTAATTTCTTAATTATCTTTATCACCCTAAAACACACGCGGGGTGTCAATTTAATCGCAATTTAATGACCGAAGAAATAATGCCATCAATCGCTCGGCTAAGCGGAAGCGAGCTTTTGTAAATCTCGAATATCGCGGTTAAAAAAAATGGCCGAAAAATTAACTTTATCTCCAATTATATGCGATTTTTTTTCTTTTATACGCAGAAATTAAATTGTTATCGAGAGGTGGGCGCACGAAACGGTCAAGGAGAGGGGAAGGTGGGCATTAAAATACATTTAATATAAAAAACGGGACGATGAATATAATGGGTTTATTATCGTCCATTATCCAAAATTGATGGGCTCCTTCGTGATTTTAAGATTCCAGATAATGTAGGCCTATCAGAAAGTCTTAATCCGAATCCATGTAGGGGTGCAGATAAGGAGTAAACCCCTTTGTTTACCTTACTGTGGGAAAGTAGAAATTGCTAATGGATGATGGATGTAAGGACCCGATCGGGTCCTTACATCCATCATCCATTAGCAATTTCTACATTCACCCGAATGGATTTAGGGATACACTTAATCCCAATGGATGCAAGGGTCAGATAGGGGGTAAATTTGTTACCTTACTGTGGAATGTCGTAGGGACGTAGAAATTGCAAGTGGATGGTGGAAGTAAGGATCCGAACGTGTCCCTACATTCATCCTTAATCGAACGGTGCGAATAAGGAGTCGACCCCTTTGTTTACCCCACTAAGAATGCCGTAAAGAAATAGAAATTGCCCAACGTCAGCCTGACTCGAGACGAGATATTTGTAACAAAAACGGCTATTAGGTTTACCAAACGACACCTTACAAGCAAATAAGGGAAGACATCTTCTTTGATTAGACTTTGTAAGGTGATATTTCAGCCGATAAGTAATATAATTTGCTTCTTGTCCGACTTTCTAATTAAAAAGTCCCGAAGTGAGAGATTTTTCAGAGGTCGGTAATTACCAGGGAAACCTGCCAGAACACAATAAGGTCGTTTGATGGTATTAAGCGGGAGAAAATCGTCGTCTGATACAATGACGTGTTTACAGCGGACGGGAAATTAGCTCGACTCTTTTTCTGATGCGCACCACTAACTAGAAAGAAGTACAGTAACACCTGATAAGGAGGGGGGAAAAAACTGAAACAAATTAAACTGATGCCGTGATGGATGAGATACCGAACGACCAGTCGATAGTAGTATTTAGCATATTTTTATGTAGCCAAAAATTGCGAAATTTTCTCTGGGAATTAACGGATTTTTCGCCACCGGCATGGCGTTTATAGATTGCTGCCGAACATCACGCGAAGACATTGGGCTGGGGGGAGGGGGTGATTAAAATCGCCGGGTTAAGTGGCCTTTCGCTATCTTTTAAAGAAAGTTAACCGTGTCCTTTGCCGGGCGATAGCGAGAGCGACGTCGCCGGCGAAAAATCGTTTCTGGCGTGCGATTGCCAATTCCCCGCAAAGCAATAAAGCTATGGAAAAATTAAAGCTGAAAAATAGTGTCGTTCGTCTACTACATCGTCATGGTAACCGCCACTAACAATAGCCACGAGGAGTGACAGGCAATATCACGTGACGGGAACGACGTCCAGACCATTGACACCCCAAAGACAAGCTCGTAAAACAATACTTAAAGGTGTTAAATAAGTCTTATTATTAAGTGTTACTGCAGATAAAAGGAGGAGGGAACGGTAGCAGATGGTGGCAAAAGAGACGGGGCAGAAATAAACTTACTTTTATCGTTTGCCACATTTGCATAACCGATGGTGACTCGGGGTGGAGTATCCGTGCAGCGCGGACGAAATGAAGAATGACAGTCGGAGCTAACATCGGAGAAAAACGCAGGAATAATTAAGGAAGTCGCATCTGACTAAACAAGATCATTGCACAAGCCATTAGAGCCAGTCATGTACTGATTCGATTACTACCAGTGCAGCATCGTCCTTTGCCGCTGATGAGGCGGGTGCAGCCATGCGTCCCTATCCAAACCGAATGGATAATTTAGAACAGAGCAGTTGACCCTCCGTTTCCATTTTATAAAACGCCTCGCCTTTGAAATATTGCACTTCGCCAGCGGAGAGACCTTGTTTTTCTGGCGCCCCGGACGTTTCATACCGCGTACTTACGGACGTTTCATAAAGAACTCTTGTGTTTCTAGTGTGTGCGACACCCTTATTGGTGCTACTACACCAATATCGGCCATTCTAAAGCGATAAACAAAGGATTTCCTGGAAAGAGCTTCGAGATACGGTTTCGTTTAGGCTCTGGCCGTGCTTATTTTCGCTTCTCGAGTTTGGTTTTGGTTGGGACCTAACGATAAAGTTTGGAAAAGTCAAAATGGTTGGCAGCTCGCAACAGAACGAAGCGAAGCGCCTGTGCCAGGAAGGGTTGGCATCAGATATCCGAAACGGAGGATGAGGGAATCAATAAGACGACTGGAGATCCGGGTCCACTTCTTCCTTAAACATTGTTTCCGAGCTTCTCCGCTAATTAAATTCCATTTGGTCGCCAGAGGGCGTGCGGTGGGCAGCCATCTTGAAAACGTTCAGCTTGATGAAAAGTGACAGGCGTCTCCGGCTGCGAGGCGCCACGCAGGAGCAGGACGCTGACAGTTCACCAATTATTTCTTCTTCCTTCCAAATTTACTGTTCTTTCTTAACTAATCCTCCAGGATCGAATCTCTAGCGTCCGCTAATGACGTTTCGTTAGTGTCACTTTTTCCGCCCGCCCAGACGAAAATATCAAAGAAGAAATAAAAGAAAAGCAAAGCCCCGGGGTTTCGGCTCGTATCTACCAGGCCAAATGGCCCGGCTCGATCACGCGAAAATGCGAGACATTCGAAACTACGACTGGTGTATTAATGGAGGGTGCTCGCTTGAACAGAAACCATTGGATCTATCGGAGCTGTCACAGACATCGGACGGACGGGATTAATATTGTTAACGGTGCTGCAGCAGTAAGCGGCCAGGTGCTCCTGACAGGTTTGTTCGGTAATGTAATAAACAGCCGAGTACAATGGTCCGGGGCTCGAATTTATCTTGTCTGGCTCGGATCATCCCGGCGGAATGGAGCTACCCCCGACCGAGCCCAAAGCCATACGTACAGCTGTCGGGCTGTAAACTCACCTGGGGATCACTAGGTCAAACCAGTTAGTGTAGTCCGTGTAAGAAGATAAGATTCGGCCCACCTACGGCATGCTGGCCAGGGATGAAGTTTCTTTTATGTCGCCCCACTCTCCCCTTGGGGTCGAAGAGGTCAGGTGCAAGTATTCGGCCTCCCGGGGTTCGAGAACAAAGACCCGTCGTCCTCCGTCTGTTCTTTTGCTACGCGCTCGGCATAACAAGTAGGGGGTTTTAACCCGTAGGACACCCCGAAACCAAACGAGACTCGTAAAAAAGGGCCGAAAGTTGGTTTTATGGTGGCTGGACATCGTCAATAAACGTTAATACGTTGTTCGAGGCAAGCCCACTTTAATTTCTTCTACCGCCACATGTAATTGTCTGCGGAGATAACATCGCCTCTGCCATCGATTACGTACGCCCGCTACCAGGCGCAAATAATAAATCAGACGCGTTGTGCCAATGCGCCTGCATACGGTATCCGAACTACGGCGCTTTCGCCGCTTGGCGCGCGCGCGCCAGGGGCGCGCCGCCATCGAAACGGTAATGAATATACCGCGCCGCCCATCCATCAAACGGAGCTCCCCGTCGGCAACCATCCCCCCAGTGACACGTGACCCGACCGCGTTGACAGAAAAATCGTCAAAATTGTCCATCCCGCGCGCCGAATCATTAATAATCGTCATCTGGGTCACTTTATTCCCCAAGGGATTAACGGAGGCACTGTTGCGTCCCACAACGGTAGCGCGGTCCGATAATAAAACAGGAAGGGAAAATGTTTTGTCGTTCGGCAATTAAGAGCTCCTGCAGAATGTTTATTTCCAGTTTAATAGCATTCCATCACGGTTTTATACGGGGTGGCTGCCATACAACACGTGTAGCGCCCGGATAATCTGTGCCACTGATTTAAGTCCCGGTGGCGAGATCCGTTTGCAGAGGCGCAAAAATAAAGAAAAAACAAGAGCCGAGCCGTGGCCCAACCCGGCAATCTCGTTAGGTGGACAAGGCCCTGTCATTATCTACCTGACTGCCCTTGGGAATTACTTTCGATGTAAATTACCTCCAGTTCCTTACTTACTACAAGTAGGCCTATATACCGTGTCATTAGGAGAAAGAGGAGCGAGCGGTATGCACCCCGAAAGGGCCCCCAACCCGAGAACCAATCGCCGTGGGATGAGTTTTACCGATTTCGGGGAAGGAAAAAAAAAAGAATTTAGGTGCTCCCGCCAATTACCCCATACGCCAGATACCACACATTTCTATAAAGGGCATCGTGAGAAACGGAGGAAGATTCGCTCGAATAACCTTCCACCCGCTCAGATATATGCCTAACTAGGCTATATAGGTAGGGACCACCTTAGGAGTTCCGCCACTTGACCGACATAATCACCACTTCTCTAAAGCACCACAGCAACAAAAGTGTCCCTCGCCTCTCCCTCGCTTACAACAGCCTTTTTTTTTCCTTTCCTTTTTAAATTCACTTTTCTTCGGCTCGAGGTGTGTGTGCGGGAAGTCAAACCTAAAATTATTCTCTTCTTAGGGGGCCTTCGAGCGACGGTAGCGATGAAAATCGCTACACGTAAACCAATCTTCTGCGTAAGATTTCCTCCCCTCGTGGCCTGCTGTATCCAAAGCCAATAAACCACCGAAAAAATTATAAATTTTTGTATCCGACCAAGTTTTTCTCCGAGGGGTCGAATTAACAACCACTCTCTCACCCCCTTTCGTAATTTTTATTAAGTGAAAAAAAGAGATTAAACACGGAGAAAAACCGTTTACGTCCTGCAAACCAATCAATACCGGCCTCTTATTTAATTAACTACTAAACTAGAAATAGAAGTTACACGAAGTTTTTTCGTTAACTTCTTCTACTTTTTTTTAAACTCGTTAAAATTCTCATTTTCTCTTAAATATGTTTATACAGTTTTAAATTGGATTATTATTAAGAGTTTTCATCCATACGGGTGGGGAACGAGCGGCTAAAGAAGGGGTGCAAAGACCCACAACTACTCACCAATTGTTGACCTGCAGAATCGTCAAGCCAGTATCCTGAGCCAACTGCTTCTTCTGATCTTCCGAGGGATAAGGATGCTGAAAGAAGGATAATTAAAATAAGAATAATTCGACACGACTAATTTCCATCACCCCCCCATTAATAGTTATGAGGCCATCTGCGGATCGATAATTGCCACCATTGCCTTTCACGGGTATTAAATTCGGGAAAATTAAAGCCTAGATTTTCATGAAAGATGAATGAGAAGGAAAAGAGAGAAATGAAAAATCCCTTATTTTCCAATATCTTCGCTTAAGAAGCGGAGAGCGAGCAGCTAATAAACAAACATTAAAATAAAATAAAAAAGAAAGCCGAGGGAGGGGTGAAACGTGTCTAAAGTTTACAAAGACGTAACCGAAGAATCGGTGCGGTAGTTTATGAACGCAGTTTAGAAAGAGAAGTATAAAAATTTAAGAGACGTCATAAGGCACGAGTGTCACTTTTAATATTTACAACCGCGGAAAAAGTGAGAAGATAAGATTTGTGTCGTTCACCAGTCCGACTATCTGTTGTGTTTCTATTGCGAGTAAATATCGTTGAATGTTATCAGGGCAGTGAGCAGTCGGTAGTCGTCTCCACCTTGGAAACAATCGGAGTTTCACGGCTGACAGCTTTAGTATTCATAAAACGAACATATTTCACGGG
Source organism: Centruroides vittatus (assembly GCF_030686945.1). Lineage (NCBI taxonomy): Eukaryota > Metazoa > Arthropoda > Arachnida > Scorpiones > Buthidae > Centruroides > Centruroides vittatus. The sequence goes on along the minus strand of NW_027122625.1, from coordinate 1,278,671 downwards.
ACAAACCCACTTCTGCACCAACATCGCCTGTCCGACTCTTTCTCACGTGATCGAGCCGCACTTTAAGAGCAGACGAGCTACCCCTGTTTAAATAAAGATATCGGGAAGAGAGAGGAAAAAAAACCTTAGACAAACCTTTATCGCTTTCTCGCTATACAAAATGTTTTTGTAGCCAGCCCTTTCGTGCCAATGGCTGCCGAAGCCGCAATATGCAAAACGTGTTGCCATTTCAGCGCTCCTTGGTAATCCTGGATGAAGATTGAGTGAAACGGGCATCCTATCAACGGGCTTAACGCTTTTGTAACTAATGTAACTACGTAAACAACACTAATTAAAATGTGCAGTCTTTGAAATGAGATTCGTTTTTCATAAAATTAATGTACGTCACGGGACAAATCTGTTACAACGGCGTCGACGTCACACACTTCCTCACGTAAATCGAAATGCTCTTTGCTAAACAGGCGATCCCGGCTTGCGAACCCCCCTTAGACGTGTACTTATCATTTGTTTTTATGCTCAAAATACCTGTTAGATGATTTTATCTAATATAATTTGAATGCCGTGATGATTAACAAACTGAATTTTGCTCTTTAATGGACATAAAAAGCGAAATTCGGTTGCCTTAATGATCCCCCGAAGCGATGAAGAACATCGGATGAAGACCTCCTTTTTTAAATAAGTTTCACTATTGTTTCAATTAAGTAATACGGGCAATTTCAATTAAAATACGAGAATCGTAAGTGTTTTAAATGCGGCACGTTGCGGCATTTAAAAACACCGATGATCCCTGTTTTGTCAACGCCGTGACAAACCGCAAAAACCAGCGAAGCGAGATGGTTAAAACGAGAAATCTTTCAGTTACTTAAGCAAAAATGAATAGGAAGAACGGGAGGCCGAGCAAACATAGATGTCCAGTGCTTAAGCGGGAAGTGCGTTACACTAGTGAATGGTACACAAAGAGAGCAGTTACAGTTGGACATATGTCACCTCTACTAGAAGATTTATCGAATGTCCGAGAAGAAAGAAAAGACATTCATTACGTTGGGGCAATAAGAAAGTGTCACGTAAGTCGAGCCCCAGAAGGTAACAAAAGACCCATTCCGACAAGGCATACGGGTCCCGTTTACGAAAAGAGTTTGGCGAAATAAATAAATAAATAAGTACATTATGTAATTTATATAAACTTCGTAGCACCGTTCGGAAAATAAAGTGCTAATCTGTTACAGTGAATAACGGTGATTGAATTTTCTTCTCATTTAACCATGCGGTGCAAGGTTGTTGTCATGTATTGTTACACTTGCACACCGGCACGAGAGCGGCAAATGATAACTGACAGCATTCTTGCCAGCTACCTTCATATATTTTGACGTGTCACCGTCTCGTCTTACATCCCCAGGACACCTGTGAGTCTTTAGCCACCCGCACCGGTCCCGATTTTTTTCCTTCTAAGGATTTTAAGTGGAGGGGAGAGAAAAAAAAAAGAGAGAACAGGTAATGGTTGACAATGCAAAGGGGAGGAGAGATGGCCTAGCTGCACGAGCCAGTAGGTGGTGCCTCCTGACAGAAAGTAATCAATAGCGTGTAGTATAATATCAGACAAGGTCAAATGTACTATTTACTGTGACAATCCTATGTAATCGGGGCAATGGACTTTGAGGATTACACGTGATGTCCGACGGGGCCTGGAACATAATTAGTGGAAACTACAGCCAAATCCGAATGTACAGATTTATCGCCGTGACAAGTGGCAGCCATTATACAATATTTGCCGACAATAATCGTCAGTCGTCGAAAATTCCCGGGCCTACTAGAAGGCGGGTGCAAAACTTTCCGACTGACAATCAACAGCTGCTACAGCTACAAGCGCCCTAATAAACGCGGCCGTGTTATTAGCACCTTCAGTTAATAATGATTTTGGCCCCTTTAACAAAGATCCATATTGCACCGGCTGAGTGTTGTGTTGACCGAGTTCTTCTTCACCCAACGATATTGATACTGTGTCCCCCGTATTTGCCAGAGAGATCCTCCTGAAGTTCTTTTTTTTTTTGTCTAGTGCCATGGCACGAATCTCCTTGACCAAACGGAAGATAAAGCAAAGTTTAATTAGAGATGATAAATGGAGCCGGCTTTTGGCTCATATACTTAATTGGCCCGAATTGAAAGTAATCATCGTGTTTTAAAACGTTTAGTTTAGTTGAGATAAATATCTTTGTGCACGAGGAAGGCGCCCACGAAAAAAAGAACCCGATTTTTATAAAGGTTGATGAAAATTTATAAGTGACAAGGGCTCACTTTCATCAAAATGGCGATCGTTAAAGGTCAAATGCGGTCATCCCCCGGATTGGAATCGCTTTGCGAATCTTCTAAAACGCCCGTTTACATGAAAATTTGGGCATTTTACTGTTAGAAAAAGTTCCTGGATGCTGGATTATCCAGATAATTCCGCGCCGAATCCCCGGAGAGAAGTTGGGTTTGGTAATCAGTTTTGGTGGGGTCCATCGCTTTTGGATAAGCTGGCTTCCCTTCTCGAATTATTTTTCAATAAATCGGTTGGCCTAGAGGTTTCTGGTTTCAGACTTAAACCTTTCTCGAATTTAAACGAATCGGAATTTGGATGGTGGCACAACTGATGAAGAAGAATATTACAACAAAGATTCATCCGCATTCTTTATGGCAATTCCTAATCTCGTCTTTTGCACCGTTTGCGGGTTCGAAAATGAAAGCTCTCGTTCTTATTTTTTAAGAAAATCGTCCATCTTTTAAACTGTTTCGTGACTAGCGTTAAGAGTTTTGGAGGCCCGTTCGGGTGTTTCTTGAATAAAAACAAGTCTGAGCTCGGTCTTAAGAATATCCGGCCTAGAAAATATTTTACACGTGAATAGTGAGAAGACTTTTCCGTGGTTCGCTCCCTTTTATCTCCAGGGCTAAATTTAAAAAATTCAGTTTTCCGATGTTGTTAATTCGGTGCTCGGAGAACGACCGTGCAATTTATAGAGTTGGACTGTAATTTAAGGAACTGGGTAGTGTATTTCGTAAGGCAAGATGCCCGTAAGACCTCAATCATCAGAGGTCCTCTCGGGTCTTAGCTTTAGACAAAGAACCTAGATACTAGATTGTAGGCCGTAGTGGCAAAATTTTGGAAGGTCGAGGGATCTCCGAGAGGCCTAGGCCAGGATTTTGATTGCCGACTAATCGGGACGTTTTCTGCCTAAAAAATTAAACAAAAATTCTGACTGCAACGCGCTGAAAACGCGTAGAACTAAGCATGTATATCTCTAATGCCCCCCCTAAACAGATGGCCTGTATGTGGCGGATGTTTGGCCCGTATCGCGAAAGAAAGTGACCAAAATAAACTTACCGTGAGGTGCTGAAACAGCCACGCCCTCATGATGTTGGTGGCCACTTTAGGGAAAATGCCCCTTTTCTTTTGTCGTTTCTTCCCTCGATCGTCATCGTCATCATCCCCCGTCCCATCTCCAGACCCTATACTGGCATCCCCTAGGACAAAAAAAGAGGGTTTTTGATCAGAAAAAATGGATTTTGATCCAACCAAAATAAAAATTTTTTATTTTAATTTTGGCCCAATTTATTTTATTTTTAAAACACACGATCTTAAGGCATCCCGCTGGGTTTATTTTGGTCACGAATCAAAATTCATTTTGCCAGACCACATACAGATTTAGTATTAAACTTAATTGTTAACTCGCTTTAGTGAGAACTATTTTATACTTAGTCGCGCGACGAAAAATAATAATAATAAAAGGGAGTAGAATAAAGTACACAGCGATAGAATTGTATGTACAGGCGACATAAAATTCTATGGTTGTGTGTAGTTTATTGGAGTGTGAATGCGATTTTGTGTCTTCAGCCGGACAGGACAAACCCTACATCGATGGGATTTATATGAGTGAAGGGAATCGATCCGGGATAAACACTTTTCATTCTGTGTGGATTGTTTTTATCGAAAGTTGATAAGAAAGACTCACAGATCGGAAGTTGTTGGCATTGCAGCCACTTCCGGTCAGACAGCAATCACTTCCTGACGAGCAAACCTCCATGTCCGGTGCCCGGAGGCTACTCACGTCATGAAGAGAGAGAGAAGAAGACGAGGCCGTGGCGAGAAATCTCCGGAGAGCGAGGAGGGTCGTTTTTCGTGGCCCCCCGGGGCAGAGGGGACATTTCACGTCCATTAGGTGTGGCAGCAATAATCGACACCTTTCACATACATTCCGGGCACATAATGTGCCAAGTGAAGTTTGAATGGCATCCGGCGGGAGATCGAGACCCAGGGGACAAGAGGATGACCCCGAATAAGACCGAAACCTGTCTACGTGATCTCCTTCAGCAATCATCTTTCAGATTTGACATTCTCTGGGTACAACAGCCTGGCGTACACAATTCGGCCAAATCAGTCAAGTTGATATTGGGCGCACGTCCACAACAATGATCATGTTTATTTTTTCCCCTTTATGACGTTCGCTTTACGGATAGACGAGACCTCCTAATGACGCGGGGAGTCGGGAGGGTGAAGACCTTCTTCTCGGCATTAGATGTCCGGATGAGGCTTTTAGACATTCAATTGTCCATGTTGTAAAGCGAAGCAAAATCGATGCGCACGCCTTTGGCGTCTAACTTCCCATCCCCACTATCACCGACCATTACTTGGTAGCAACTAATGAAACCATAAACTCCTGTACAGTATTGTCCCAGAGAAACCACTTGAACGTGAGATCCCCTCGCAGAGAAAAATCTGAAATTTAAATGTTCCCAGCAGGAACCCCAAAGGACATTGTTCCAACACTTTGCTCTTAGTTTATGTGGAAATTAAAGGAACACAACCTCCTATGACTCGCCCATTACCTGGCTTTATTTTCGCTTTAAATGTCCCTAAGTGAGAGAAAGTCGGGACCAGATTTCTCTCTATTCTTTGCCACAGAAAGGATTCTCTTCTGCAACAATCGCGGCACGTATCTAACCTGTGACTAAACTCGAAATATTCCTTCGCGCTGCATACTCGGCCTAGCGATTTCCATCAACTTTCTCATAAACAACAGGGTTTCTGGCCAGATTAAAGGAAGTCGAACGGGGAATACGCCATTCCCACAAGTGTCACAGCGCGGTAAGACGTGTCACGGTGGCGGCAAATGAAGTGCTTAAAATCACCATTAAGAACGAGTAGCGTATGTAAACCCGTCGCCGTGCATGCCGGGAGCGTTTTTTTCCGGCCCGTGGACCCGAGGGAGGCGGGTATGAAAATGAGATGTGAAAACCCTTTAGGCAGGCGAGTCCCCGAGCCGTCCGCGCTAAGCCAGACGTCGTATTACGCGCGCTGCGTCCCACGTGGCAGTGGCCTACCCGCTTAATTTTCCGACATTATTGCCTAGCAGGCAAAGCCCGGGCTTTGTTCTGACGGGCGCGCGTCTTGTATGACAGCTCCACTAAACACTCATTTGTTCTCAAGACTGTGAATAAGAACTCCTCCACTCCCGCACGCGCCTATAACCTAGATAAGCCGCCAACAATACAAAAGGGCCGGGCGAAAATGCCATCTAGCGGTAATTACCGAAATATCTCGGCGACGGGGGGCAGAGGAAGGGAAGGTGGTATCGTTTCGGCCCGCGGGGGCTTAATGAACAGAACAAACGTGGCATGTTTGAGTTTTGAATCTGCCAACCGATCCGAGTTGGACAGATTGAATTATTTACAGACAATTGAGCAGGATCTATAAAAAGCTCAACTGTTTGTATCTGGCAGTAAATCCGCTTAGCCAGACCGGAGGCTGCACAATGGACAACGCGTCCCGCTACTGTACGGACGAATTAATAGCGGCGCTTGTCACTCGATTGTCTTCCTAATCTGACAGATAAAACCGCTTAAAGACAAATCCGCAAATGGACTTGGTTGACGATTGCTTCTCTGCACAACGTCACTATCCTACCCGTACGTAATAGAAGGAATCCGACAAAGCCCATGCCCATTTATCCAGGTATAACATGAAAATAACCGCTCGCTATCCATCTGAATCAGCGATAATCGATAGCGATGAGTAAAGACCCGCAGTCACGATTCTCCCAAGAATTCCGATTTGGAGAGAGAGAGGCCTCGAATCGGTTGCTGGTGGTTGGTGGTGGTAGCGGTGGCACCCGGGTGAGAGGCGCCCCCAAAAATAATGAAAACGGGGGGACGTCTTGCGGCGAAGGACGCGTGGGGGGAGAGATTTTCGAGGGAACCCGGTGGCAATTAGGGAGATCCAAACGGCTTCTATAATTATGGAGAGCAGACGTATCGATTTTTGGCCTTCGAGCCGAGCAATAAAAAGTAAATTGTAGATAAAAGTATCTCGTCCGTTTGTAATTTCAATACAGAGATATTTACCGCCGAGCTTATCGGTCCGGGAATTTAATTCGGGAAAAAATAAAATAAAAATACGTATATATGTATGTATGTATATATATATATATATAAAAAGGATGCCGAGGATCAAACGTGTGGCAACACGGCGGCGAGGAGGTGGGGAGGTAGACGGGCCCGCCCACGCTAGTCGGCTGGCTAATATCGGGCACCTGTAGCACGAGGGTGGAGCCAAGACGGGTAGGCGGAGCTAGTAGCGGGACGAGGTCAAAAAGTCACGTGATTGGCACGTGTAGGGTCGCATATTAATTACGGCCCTCCCCGAAAACCGAAGGGCAGCCCGGGGGTGGGACATCCCCCACGTCTCGATCCGGGAGCGTTCCCAAAAAGAAAGACTGAAAGATAAGAAGGGGGAGGCAACAGGACAGTTCGTTTTGCTCAGTCTTTTTTTTAATAGGCCAAAAACGGAATTGTGAGAGAGAGGCAACATGTTTTGTATGTCTAGTTGCGTAAGGGTAGATTTTGCAGCCACGCTGCGCAGCGATTGTCCCGGCCATTGTTCTGCCACTCTGTGGAATGTCTAAAACTCGGCGCTCATCAATCATGCTCGCCTTGCAGATACTCTGTCTCTATGGCAACCGAGCTTTGTCCGGCAGCAACATCGCCGTCCACTATTGATCCAGTCCAAAGTTTGGGCCTGCGGATCGAAGATTAACAAAGTAACGTTTGTTCCGTGATAAATTGTGACAAGTCGATGTCTGCAGCCCTCTCTATTGTGTCCACCAGGACGTAATGCTCGAATAAACATGCGCACAGAATTTATCCTACCCGGCATACCCGCATCTAAGTCCTCATCATCCCGCTTGACAGTGACAAATTACCGCTGGATTTGTAGTATTAACGGTTGCATCCCAGCCGCTAGGGCCCTATACGCGGTTGGACCCGTGAAGCGACGATTGTGCTAGCTGTAAATTCATCCTATCTGGACACTGCTACGCGAGCGACGACTGCACCGGGGCAGTTTAGATAAGTAATAACTGCCGAGTAATGATCCCATTTTAGCGCAACCTACTCCATCTCCACTTCTTTCCGCCAATAATTGACGCTCGGGATACAAAAATCTCGCATCGCGTCGTCGCGTCGCTCCGTCGCTTCCACCAGCCGCCGACCCAAATTACAAGACTTTCCGACGTCCATTATCGCCGTTACATCTTTATAGTGGAGTATTAAGTCGAATTTTTAGCGATAACATCTTATCTATCCGGCAAGAAATATCGAGCAAGGCTTAATTAAACGTTTTAAGAACGGGAGGCCTTTAATGGCGGGCGTCTAATCTTGTTGGGATTTGTACTAAAACTGTAGCTAACAGGCAATGAAATATCGTTATAGATGTCACGAATTTTTACGACTCGTCAATCGTGCTGCCGGATATGTCTACTGCCTCTCTCTTTTTTCTTCTTTCCTTTCTTCTTTTCTGTCGATGCTATCAACCTTAACTGGCATGGTTTTGTCGTTCTTTGTTTGCAGCATCCACGACAAGCGATGACACGACTCTGCCAGATAAAAGCCCTTCTGTGTCGTCTCGGGATAACCCTTGACTTTATCTACTCATCTGGCAGCGCGGTTTAAAGATTGCCAATTTTCGCATCACTTTCGACCTCGCCGAAAACTTTCGAAGAAGAAAAAAACAAGAAAAAGATCTTCTTACAGGTTACAAGAGCTGGCAAGAATGAAAAATCCCGATTACCGAAGATGCCTGGTTGTTCTCGTTCCGCCCTTTGTGTGTCGCGCCACTCATTTGCATGCTAGATTTTCGATCGCCGCTAATTGAAGCTGCAGATATCACGACGTAACCCGAAACTCGTTCGGATCGGCTCGATTTTTTCTTTATTATTTTTTTCCTTAACTTTCTCCCCCCCCTTTTTGATCGATCATACTTTTAGAAAGTGGCTAAATGCCCGGTATTAAGTGTATAAAATGCACGGCAGTCGCTAAAAACCAAAAGATTTCTTCATTCATCTGTAGCTGCCAAAGGGGGATGCTTATCTTGGACGAGAGTCGCGGTCGCTACTATTTTGGGATCCCGTCTCATTCTCTATTTCGGTTGAGAGCGGGGTGTGAACGAGCCTGCACTTAGCGGAAACTAATCTAAACTGTGATCTGGTGATTAAGCTGGCTCGAAACGAACGCTCTAATGGAGCCGGAACAAAGATGCTCAGTTGTAAGACACGCGGGACTGACGAGAGGCTGCAAACAGTAATTACGAGTACGAGCCGCTTTTTTTTTTCTTTTTTCGGGTCTCGATTATTTATTTACGGACCGAACGATTAATCCTTGCGTTTCTAAATATCCAGTTGGAAATCAGACAACTGGATTAAGGACCTTCCGTTACTTTAATTAAGGATAGGAGAGGCGGAAAAAGTCCGGAAGAATGATTAATGGATCCTGAGAGAGTCGATGCAGTGATGTATGGAGGCACCGGAAAACCTTCGTGACATCACTCAAGGTGTCCAGCTTGTGGTCATTACGGCTACAATTCCGACTGGTCACTTCGGGATTAGGACAAGACCGCGATGTTGTAACAAATGGCTAAGATATTGACCCCGCTCTTCCCTCCTTAATCTACACCAGCTGTTTCTAACTCCTACTGGACATAATTAAAGGTTGGGAGTTACGACGCGATACGAGAATTGTCGCCGTCTCGTCACGCGTAGCGACGAAACCCATAGCGACCGATAATCGCAGTTGACCGGATGTATTAAGGGACTGTCGGATTTTCGGACAGAGTAGGCGAATTTCGTGAAGGGTTTTCACCCTTTAAGCCATTTTGGAAGATCTTCAAATCGGATGATTTATCGGGGATGCGGCAAGAAAGAAAAAGCGTGGAACTGTCTCGCGCGGCGACAATTTGATTGTTAGTTAGACAGTTTGTCTTATATTGTAGCGGTCTCTAATTGGCGTTGTCTGTAATCTTCGGTCCAAGACGTCCAATTAAAGAGCCGCACTTAGCGGAATAAATTCCCGACGGAGGCAGGCTGTTGTTTCTACTAACCACGGATCAATGCCCGGATGTAACAACCAGCAGAATAACAAGGAAAATCCTCGGACAGCCTGACTGACAAAGCATGCCAAGAATTTCCATTTTCCCGCCTGCCAATGGAAAATCCTCTGACAAACGGGATGGGGGGAAGTGTTGCCGGACTCCGAAGTGCGTGTCCTGCTGATATTACATCGCTGCTTCTAATTTCCTAGCTCCACTTTACTGCTTGTAAAACGTCGCCGTAAAACTTTATAGATTCTAGATAGAGTCCCCGGGTCTGCCAAGCTCTGCATCACTCTTTTCCAAAAACTTTCGCACTGTAAAACCATTCAAACAGGTCCACGCGATTTTTTCATCCCTTGGCCTACTCGCAGCCCACCTTAGCCATAGGGAAAAACTCAGTTATATATCCCATTCGTTTCGTCGTCTCTAGGAAATTACAAATGAAAACACAAATATCTTGGTAACACGAATGAGATGAGCAACGTTTGCACGCTCGACTCGTAACAATTCACTTCGGTTAAAGCTTATTAATGCAATCGAAACCTCGACCGAACGTTAAATATACGATAAAAGGAGCCCCCTTAATGCATTTTCGTAAGGTGTACCTACCGACAAAAGATGCATTTGCTAGTGTTTGTTTACGCATTTCCGATTCTCGATAGCAGCGATAAAAAGTGGCGATTTTCTAATCGAAGTGTTGACACAAAGCAGCTAATCAGACGTCAATTATCTTGCTCGCCACATGAACACGACAAACTAGAGGAGCGAAAACAGTCAAAGTGCTCCTCTATCAGCACCTCGGACGATCTTTGACCTTTTCTCTACGTGGAAGTCCAGTGTGTGCGGATACCTGTGCAGTGTACGGGATTTGTAACCGATAAGAAGGTTGGATCGGTTGTATAAATATATCTAAAAACAAGTGTAAATGATCGTGTAAAAAGTCACGTCTCGAACGAACCGAAAGAGACGATGTTAGAAATCAGGTCGTCCACCTCACCCTCGCTTAATTAATGGAGAAAATTTCTTTTTCTAGCATCGGCACAAGCCATTCGTGATCGGAACGAGGACGTTTTGCACAAGCTGAGCTGTCAAAAGTTTGATGACAACGAGACAAGTTGCGTGATGAAGAAAATAACAGAGGAGTAACACGCGAGCTTTTTTCTTTTTCGTTCTTCACTCGTTAGGAATAACTGTTTGGGGCCCGTTCTGTTTCCAGCTTATTTTCCAACTACCGGACTTTTCTGAGAAACTGGAGATGGAATTTCGACCCAGTCCTCTGTTACGTGATCTGTCCGTGTTGTCCCACATGTATCAAACGAGCTCTCCATTGCTAATTAAATCAGTCAGACGTTCCTAATTAACATTCTAGGTGCACGCCACCCTCTTCTTGTCGGGGACTTTTTTTATATATTCATTTATGTAACCCCGCGTAAGTATTTATGTATGGTCGAGAGCCCAGGTGAAACGCCGAGGGGGCCACGTTCTCGTTCGTCCCTGACCTCCGACCTCTTCCCACAGTCATGGTCAGCGGGGATGAATGTTTCTGGCAAGAAGGTGAAAGCAATGTCGTCGACAGAATCGTTCCAATTAACGTCCTGCAAGTTGGCAGGACGATAAAATGGGTGCCATTGTACACGTCAGCGGGAACGAAAAGAAAAGTTTGTTGGATGGAGAAGCTAAACTAAAGTGAACAATAGAGTGGAACGGTGAAAAGAGTTTAAAGGGTCTAAAAGGGAGTGTGAACGGAATGAATGAGAGAGGTGCCATGCTATAGTTTCCCGTTTCGCCAACCTTTATCGCCGAGCTATCTTGCCCGTTGGGGTCTCCCTCCAACAAAAACCGTGTGTGTGTGTGTCGACGCTAAGTCTGCTTTACCTCATTTATTCCGTAGAATCGACTACAAGAGGGATTATTCTCCATTTTGATAGATTATGCTAAATCGGAAACATTAGCGAGGCTCGAGTATGCGCGGCTTGACTCCTTCGCCGTTTTCTGCCTCTTTTGTATGGCGTTGGTCCCTATCGAAAGAGCGAACAAAGGATATAAATAATTACGTAATCTACACACACGTGACAATCTTCACACTAGAGTGGTCGTGACGCGCTCTCCCCAATGACGTCATGCTCTACAAATGACCCGGGTGCCATTTCCAGCCCGGCCGCGGCAGTTAAACATCCTCTTCCGAGTGAATAAAAATCTTAAAGAAAACACCCGAAAAAGCCATCGATGGTCACGGTCTACTTACCTTATTTTCGTGACGTAATCGTGAGAATGAGCTCTCACAACATTAGCCTAACCAGGATTGGGTTAGACAATGGAAGGAAAGCGAATTCGCTTCTTTGTTTCGTCTGCGTGGGAGGGGGATCGAAGGAAACGTAAAGAGATGAGCTGTGAGCAGGCTTACACATGGAAAATTTGCTCGTTCGTCCCTTTGCTGGGTCTATCCACGTCCCTTATCTGAACGACAGGACCTCGTATCAACTTTCTGTACCAAGATCAACACGGTTCAACACGCCTCGGGCCTGAAGCCGAATGGCAAAGAAGAACAAGCAAACGGGGGGATGAGTGGAACGGGGAGGAAAAAGTTGACATTTTAAGCGAGGATTGAAAATAGAAGAATCGATTCAAAATTTTTACCGAAAGCAGGTTAAGTATTTTCGTGTTTTGACCAAGCTCATACGAGTGCAATGCACGAATCTATCGAAAACAGGTAGAGATCGGGAGAGCCCCCTCATAAAAGATCGATAGGCGTATACAGTATTGTTTAAAATCTTATCCAATGGATTATAGTCAAACATACTGAAGTGGACGACCCAGTTTCATGGAATGAAACTGTTTCGTGGCACGACAGGTCTCGCGTGTTGAGCCCACGAGACTTTACGTATCGAAAGCCTGTTCTACCTTTCGACTATACGACGATTTTACTGTCGTTTTATTATTCGTATTTTTCATTGAAAGGTGTTGTAGTTCGTTTTTCAAATATTTTGATGGCTGAAAAGCTACTAACATCCGAGCTGATAACAAGCTGAAAAGTACACAGCGATAAGCAATAAAAATCTTAACGGCCAAACACAAAATGAAATACCTCCGCACGATTTACACCATAATTAATTGCTCTTCTCTGCTTTTTTAATGAAGTTAACTCGGAAGCGTTACCAAATCTTCACGCGGAGGGGCCATTTTTTTAGTATGTTCGAAGACTCGGTGGGGTTTCGACTATAGAAAACCGGGCACAGATAGGAGGACGGGTCCAATCTAAGAATGTAAAATGGAGTGTTTTATCCGGCTTTAGATTCGCTCTTAGGTCACTTTCGGGCCCCTCTGTCAATGCTATAAATATTTCATATCGGTCGGAATGGGAGACCAGTCCAGATGGCGTCATCCCGAATCGAAGCGGAGGACAAGATATGAATGAGGTGTCACGTGATGGGGCAACGTCCCCCGTGTTCAACGTTCGGGATTAAAACCGCGCCAAAAACTGGCCAAACAAAAATACACCGTACGACTAACAATTACGGGACAATTTAAACATCAAAAGAGGATTATCGGCTCGATTTTGAATTCGTTAATATTCATGAGAAGCGCGAAAGAGGAGGAAGGGGAGGAAAAAAGTCTGGTCCATTCGAGAAAGTCGAGCCGAGTCTCGCAATTCTCGGAGGGGGTGGTGGCTGTCCCTTCGGGTTATTACGGAACACGAGCGATTGTAAGTCACAATACGCCATTCAGATTCATTCTGACGTCTCTAATAAAAGTTAGGACGGCCATTTTCTGTCGTGGCCGTACACTCGGTTTCCGAGAAACCTCTATTTGGTAATCGCTCTCCGCAACGACCGCCATCTTGTTTCTGTTCTATACATGCCACGCCACTGGGTTTTAAGAATCAACCGTTTTATAAATTCGATCGAATTCCATCTCGAAACTATTTAAAACCGTAACGATAATAAGCTTAGACTGGCCACATAATGTTTTAATTAAGGAACTACTCTCCAACTTTTAGGCATTTCTGTTTACTTAAAGATCACGTTTCGTGCTGTAACTATCGGAAATCGGAGAGAACCCATTCTTCGTTCAACCCCCCCCCGGATAGAACCAGGACTCGGTACCACTCCTAATAAGGTCAACATGACTCGTTCCAGATATGGACGAAAACAAGAACCCAACATGGGGTAAGGGAGCAGTCTGACTCGCCCTCTTACCCACCACACTCAGAACCCCTACTTGCTCACTTTCTCCGTGGTCTCTAGTTAGAACATGTTTTATTCTGAAACCATTTGAAACTTCTCTATTCTTTGGGGGTATTTTTCGAAGGAATTTACTCGAAAAATTCCATAAACTGAGCTATTTTTTTGTGAATTAACCGCAGTTTTTTCGTTGTAAAACTCATATCCGTAGTTTAAAACGAGAAGATAATTTGGTCACGACGTAAATTAAAAGACCGTATCGCCATCTTTTTACGTTTTAAGACGAAGAAACACCATGCAAATCCACAGACGTCGAGCGTAGAAATTAATTAACCCGCTTATGTAAGTCGATGTTTACGGTGGTTTTAGTGGGTTCTAAAATAAAATCCGTCTGATTTAAACCGCAGAAGATTCTATTCTAGAGCTAAACGAAAAGATCTCGATTCAAGTTTCTATTCTAGATTGGTATAAAACCCTCATAAACACTAGGGAAAGTTTTTAGGGTGGCAATTCGCCCCGATATGAGCGTAAGTGTTTTCTAATGGAGCCCAAAACTCTTGTTAAGTAACGCATTTGAAACGAGTGTTGATTATTTAACCCAAATCCCATTTATCGTTATTGACTGAAGGCAATGTACTCAACAAGAGCAGAACATGGACGCAGTTGTCTGGTCGGCATTGTTTCCTTAACACCGAGAGCTTTCAATGAAAATCCAGTACACAATGACGTCGTTGAGAGAAAATAACCGGCGTAATTCCGTTTTCGAGGAAAACCACTTATTGAATTATTTACCGTCGCTCGTCTTCCCTACCTGCAGGCACACCCTTGGTTCCTCATCTGGTTTGCAAATGGCCAGCCGACCGAGATTGGATTAAAAAAAGAGCAGTGGGACGTGCACGAGCGCCACTACTTTTGAACCAATTTCCCGTAGGTCGCAAGGGAAGAACGAAACAAAAGCCAACCAGAAAACACTCTTTAAAGTGTCGGAAGGGGGGGGAGAGAATCTTTTAAAAAATAGAAAAAAATCGCGTCTAATAGGCACTTATTAAGAGAGAAAATTCGGGTTTTTCCGCTCCGAAACTAAGACCCGTGTAAGGAACAGGATGTGACGTGGACGGTGTTTACACTCTCCCCAGCTGCACGGCGTTGACATATATACGTTGCAGCTGGCCCCACGATGTTCATTCTACGGGGGTTTCATATTCTGTGTTGGCTAACCCGGTGGCCTTTTTTGATTTTTATAACTTTGGCTTACCTGCTTCGCTGTTGTTGTCGGTGCTATGTTGAGAACTAGGTTGTTGAGGTATTGGGCCTGGAGTACCTGTCGATCCTGTCGGTGATCTGGCATCTTCGCCGCTCATGCTGTACGAATTGAGCGATTGAGAAGGCGGTCTCTGCCAAAGATAACGTTTGCAATTACTAAAAACACCGTAAAGATTGTAAAAATTCACCTTCTACTCTAAACATAACTTTACGTTCATCTTGAAGATCCCCGTGTTGCAAACGGTTTGAAACTCGATAATTTAAGGTTCCTCGCTCGATAACGGCTACAAATTCGGTTAATACATAAACGGAGGTTTATCTAACAGCAAAAACTTTCCAGCGATTTAACACCTCCGCTCCACTTTTACCGCGAATTTACATAAATGAATGTAAAAAGCGGACCACCCAATTACGTCATTAAAATGTTGGCCAGAAAAAAGTGAGAGAGAGAAACCATGAAAAATCGCTTTAAAAACATAATTAATAACCGTTCAGAGTTTAATCGATGGCATTAATTAATATGCAGATGAGGAAAAGAGGAAAAAAAATGTATTATATTTTTTTCTTTAAAAAAACTCTTTTTGTTGCAAAACAAAAATTAGTGAGGAGATGCTCTGCTAACCAATTAATCCGTCTATGCTCCCCTTCCATCTTGTGTTTTTTCTTTTTTCTCCTTCTTCTGGTGGAGCTATTAATCGAAAAATATCATTATTCTTAGTTACGGTTCTAATTTGAACAATGAAATTCAATTTGGAGAAGCGGACAGAGAGGGAGAAAGGCCACAAATCATTTCTTGGCAGACGAAAAGGGCAGATGAATTTTGAACAGGCGTCGATATAATTTGCAAATCGGAATAAGTTTTCGATAACTATTATGCATTATTTACGAAGCAGAAAGAGAGTCAGCATCCGATCATCCCTCATAGCAGAGTCAATAGAAGAATCTTTATTTCCATTTTAAATCCGATTGTTTCCCCTTCTTCACTTGATTTTCCTGCTATTAATAATATTTTACATAATAACCGTCGGGGGCAGGAGGGAGGAGAAGAAGAGGCGCTCTCCATAGCAACTCCACTGTATACAATCTGCACTTGTACTTTAACCTGGATTTTCCAAGCGGCCGTTTAGAAATTTGCGTTGATGTCGAACATTATTTTGTAGAATCGCGCGTCAAAGACAGAAATTTGGTTACAAATCAGGGCAAGCTGTCAAAACTGGCTTCCAATTTACATGAATTGAACCAACCTTCGAGTGTAGAATGAGCGTGTTCGACTAACGTAAACACGGCCGCTTCTCGACTGATATACGAGCTCTCCTTTTGTTGGATTAACTATCAATATATCAAACTTTGTTAGTTTGCTCGATTATAGATCGAAGGAAGGAGAAACGGCGTTTCGAAAGAGGCCTATGAATATTTGACTAGCATTTACCTATGCCCGTCGACTGAGAGATGCGGCCATTTTATATATTATTTAGAGAAAACAAGCTTCTCTTGTCAAAGTGTCACTTCGTATGAAGTTCTAGGTGTGCCTTTTAGGTTAATGGCGAGTTTATTAACGTTTTATAAGACGTACTCCTCTTCTAAAATTTGAATTATGCCTCTTCCTACCCGTCAACTTTTTTTCCCCGTGTGAAAGCCTCTTCTGACTTCCAACAGATAAACATTTGCTTTCGTTTCAAACTCTTATATTCGACTTTAAGACAATTTCTTTAATATTTACAAGTTCTAAATTATAAAAATAAATCTTTCTCGTGAAAATAAACAGTGTTCGGAGATTGTTCCTTTCGTAAAATGTTCAGCAAAAGACTTTCACAAAGTTCTTTGATAGGAATTTAAATAAATTCTCTTTAAGAAATTACTCTGAAAAGTCTACAGAACTTCATTTTGAAGCTTTCAAAGCCTAAAAATGAAGTTCTGTAGACTTTTAATTATGACATTTTACTTTATTTAGCCTATTTAAGAACTTTAAAGTGCTTATTCCCCCTCCCAAACGTTGGCAAGTTATTAAAGTATAGAGCAAAATATTTTTAGCACGATAAACTTATCTGAGAGACGTTGTCTGTGCAAAATTCTTAACAAAAGACTCCAGTCAAGAGTCAGAGTAACAACAACGTGAGTCTGGCTGTTGGGAGGGGGGAAAGAATATTTATAAAAAATTATTATACTACATACGAAAAACCGTTTGTAGAAAAGAGGTCTATGAATCTGTGTGGTTCCCTTCTATTTATAAATGTACCGATCACGTGATTCGAAGGCCGACTTTGATGTAAAGAAAACCAAAATGATGGATCTCGAGCTAGAAATGTTGTGTTGAAAACCATTACATCATCGAATTTGTCATTTTTCTTAAAAGAACATTCCAAGTCGTTCCATCAGAAAGAAAAAAGGAAGAGAAGGGAGGGAAGAAAAAAATAGCCGTACACTTAAAAACTTTTAAAAGATCCAGACAAAGTTTGGGCGGAGTGAAGACGCTTTTTCGTCGGCGAACTTTGACCCCGAAGAAGAAAACAAGCACCCGAACTGATCAATAGTTAAACAGGAGCCGAGACGTAGCTTAAAGGTGGGGGGGACGGAGGAGATTTTTCTACTCCACTCTAATTGTTAGTGCAACGATAAACGACGGCGTTATTTTTCATCATTCTCGCCAATGACAAGTGGGTAAGAATCGTCCACGTGATTATTCGCTGGCGCAGTCATAAAGTGCAGCTAGTGATGCGGACTGAATATAGGCTATAGAAAAGTCGTTACATATAATTTACAACTGGTGCCGTCAACAGTGGCGCACAGACACAAGCGAATATTTTAGTGCAGCAGATGGAATACCGTCTGCTGATTGTCGTCTAGCTCATCCGCAACTTCTTGCCAGAGTCCGTAAATCATCACAAGTCGAACGACATCGTAAAAACACGCGACAAAACTTTCTGTGGTCTGCTCAATGTACGGACCATAATTTAATATAAGCGAGCGTGTGCCTCCGTGCTGCTTCCAAGAGTTTGCAACGCGCGTTTTAATTCGATTTTTTCACCAATTTTTTTCTTTTTTTTTACCATCGTAAACTTTCCCGGATAACTTTATTTGAATAGATACGAAAGTGTGCTCCAGTAGGCCTGCGATTCTTTAAAAAGTGATAGTAAACCGCCGATAGCGTTGTACGACTCTTCAAACGGCGCCATGGATCCATGGCTGAATTTTCAGTTTTCCACGTAATCCGTTCGAAATTTATTGCCATTTACAAACGGGGTCTCTTAGTAGACACTAGGAGCCAAAAATTATAGACTGGAAGATTGGGTACGAGCCACACTCTAATGTCTTCTTACGATGGAAATTTCGAAAATGGAGACGAGAGATTCGTTTGCGAATTTTACCACAGAGATTTTGGTGGAGGGAACTCCAATTTTCGGAGAATTCGCTAAATTTGCCATGCTTTAGAGCTACCGGCTTTCAATTTTATCTTCTTATTGCCGTTTACATCAATAAAACAAGATCCAAATTCGATTTCCAACGAGAGGATGGTCTGGTTTATTTTTCCTGGTCAAAGATTATGAATTGGAAGATTATAGAATGTAGCAATTCTAATGAATTGCTTTCTAAATTTAAAAAAAATCGAGATAAAAATTTGCTTGGAAATTCTCTTAAAATTCTTTTTTAACAAGAGCCACTCCGATTTTTTTCTTTTCGGAACTTGAAAGGTTCGTTAAATTCGCCAATTCTGAAGGATTACCATTCTTTTAAACACGTTGCAGTTCAAATTCGATTTTCTAGAAGAATAATTCTCGTTTATTTGACTTAACAGATGAAAGGTGAACTCTAACTACGAACTTCGAAGGTCGGAATGACTCGTTAATAATTCTTTTAAGGACGTTTTTGGGCACTCGTGAAGCTCCTTCATTTGGCTAACCGCATTCAGAATCTTGCCATAATCTATCTGAAAGATAATCCCCTTTAAATTTTAATATAACACCGAAAAAAAAGGAACTGGAAGTTTGATTCTCGAAGAGGGAATTCCTAATTTGGTAGTTCCCAGCTAAAGATGATGGACTTGGAAGATTGGGCAGAGACGACAATTTTAATGAACTGTAGCTAGAAATTTTGAAGAGCGGTATGAAAAATTCGTTGTGAATTCTCTGCAGATTCTTTTTTGACACGAGTTTTGCCCCGAAATGGCTCTTGCCACTTTCGTCGGCTAATAAGAAGTGAACTTCATTAAGAGAACAAAGAGGCGGTGGGAGAATCCCCTTAAAGCTACAACTAAGAGTCTTGCCGCATTGTGCACCAGCATATGCTAATTTGCGACTTGTAAAGGTCCAAATGAGCTCTATTAAGCAGTCACCACAAGAAATAATTACAGGATGTTCCGCAAAAAGCAACACGGGCCGCGAGAGGCCATTTGGCGCGACAAACGAGCGAATTATCCAATCATAATAACGATAAAACTGCAATAAGCGGTGTTTTTTTCTCTCTCTCTTTCTCCCTCCTCTCTTCTTTTCGACTTGTTCAGTTTGGCGCAATGGTCCCGATGGCAAAAACCCAGCCAATTCCCGCTACAAATTAACCATAGCTTCGATTCGTGCAGCGATTTATTGCATGGCACCGCAGAAGCTCATTTCGCCGCGTCGAGTCTGAATCTGCTGCCATTCGATCAGATGGCTATCGAGGCCCAGTAACGGCTCCGGGTCGAGATGGCGTCATTAGAAAAAAAAAATAAAAAAAATAGGGCGGACCTTCATTCGTTTACCTCTAAATGGTAGAGCGGAGCGACTTTAGCTCTCCGTCAATTTTCCGCAGGGAAGAAGAGAAGAAAAAAAAATCAATGGGCTGCTGCACTTTATTAGATTTGGGGAGAAAAGAAAGCTTGGCTTGTTTGAATACTGCGATTGACATCAGTTTGGCTCATGCACAATTCAATTTGTGTGGCCGCCATTTCTATTCCATCAGCTTTCATCCATCTAGGACGGAAGCCGTCCGGCTAATGGTATCTCGTGATTAAACCTCGCGGCTCCCCCCCACGCTGTCGTGGCACATTTCGTGAAGGGCTCGTGACATGCCCGACGACTCCACAAGAGTTATCCGAGAAGTCCAGCTAGCCTTGTCAATCTTGAGGCCCTGCTCCCAGTTATGTAGCAAGTATGCGGACAGTATGTGGCTACACAGGATGTGCCATCCAGAGAGAGAATTCCGCCACACGACAGCAAAAGTTTTCACAAAGAGAGAGATGGACAGCCTCCAACGAGATCCCCCTTTTCGATAGTCTTCACCTGGTTGGGAAACTTTTGCCACTATCTCGAGGAACCATCGAAGAGTTTCCACTCTCTCGTTATTAAATCTGCAGTTGGATCGTTTTCGGTAATTCTAAACTTTGCAGGAAAGAATTTAAGAGTAAATTAAGGGTAACAAGTCGTTAATAGTATCGAAGTACCTTCGTAAACTTGTAGAACCAACGTAAAAACGGATAATGTAGAGCCTCTCCCGAAAGGGTAAAGATTAACGGATCGCCTTTCTCAAACTCGATTAACCGTTTCTTAATTTTAATTACTCCTGAGGCACGGGCTACTCTTCCATTATTTAATCCGTTAAAGTAGATTAGAGAAGGGAGTAATTCGTAAGTGGGCTTACCAAGGATTAATTGCTAGTGTGGTAACACTTCGGAAAGTGACTTCTTTGTCGAGAGAATTTCGGTGTCAGTGGACGCCATTGCAGCTCGGGACCAATCACAGTCTGGTTAAAGTTTGATAAACTTCCAGGAAATGAGCGATTATCTGCAAGGTTATTATTATTTCGTTGTCTGCTTTGACAGATATATAGAATGGAACGACGGAGATGATGTGACTTTTTTCGTTCAGACAATAGTACTTGTTGCTAGATACACATATGGACATACACATTACTAATTTTTTCTGTTCGCCTTAAGCAGATTAATTAGAAACTTTGGATATTAAAATTGCTGTTGGTAATGCAATTATAAAGTAATTATAACTTGATATGTGTATAGAAAAGATACTGCTTCGATTTTTGTGAGAGTGTGTGGTGTAGCATCTTTGGTTTAGGGGGGAAAACGAAGGAAACAATAGAGCCAAGAAATCAAAAGTATCAGGGAAAGTAAAAAGAAAAAGGAGAGAGAGGGGGAAAAAAAGAAAATCGGACAGTGAAATATAAGGGGAATGTCCCAATTCAGCGTTGCTATCTGCAAACAGCATCACAACGGTTCGGTAATGTAGTTCGTCCTTATCGGAAATAGAAACGCGCTATCGGTCCTCTGACGCACAGCAACCTCCCATGACAGCTGTGAAGAACAAATGGAGCTTAGTTAATGTGCTTATTTAACAGAGGCACTGCCGAGTTCCGTGCGTTATCGGACAGCGATAAAATCCCGCCAGTTGTGCCAGGTCGGGTGTTGATAGTCCGACATCAGCTACAAGGTCGGTTGACTCCACCTCTGCTGGCCCCTCCTCTTTCGCTCCCTTCGTCACGTGACCTGCAGGGTCAAAGGTCACGCGAGTGGCGTTTTTTCGAGGCGGAGATTAGTGACGTCGAAGCGACACCTCATTCGTTCGGAAAGATCGGCGATTCGGTGCCGAAGCGGAGCTTAATATCCTTCGATTATAACCAAACATGGCGCTGACACCCCGACGCTATGCGGGCCGCGAAAACGATAGAGAACTGGTTCCTAGAAGTTTTTTCGAGTGAAAGAAAGAACGGCGAAGGAGCAGAGATTGCCAGCTCGATCCATGTAAATCCACAGATACAAGAGGACATCTTTCGGGCTGCCAGGAAGGCTTATCTGTCATTTCTACCCAAAGTGCAGTCGGACATGCGGGTAGATACTCCTCACTTATAAATTATGGATGGTCGTGGAGGGTGTAGCGAAAATCTTTTAAGCTGCGGCGGTGGCGAAACCGTGTGAGATAAAAGAAGAAAGGAAAGAAAAAAAATGGGACGATACTCGAACGGCAATAGCCAGAAAGTGGAGTTTTCGCTCGTTTCCACTTTTAACAGTCTCTGCCAGTGATTCCGAGCAAACAAGCAGTTTGTTCTTTTATTCCAAGCTCGATGCAACGAGCCGATAACTGAACAGTCAAGATACAGACCGGAGGAGAAGGGAAAATGTGTGAGAAAGCGCCGTACTCCATTAACTGGTAGTGCTCCTCTTGGCTGCACCTGGTTGTGTACTCTGATAAAATCTCGTCAGTCTCCTGTTTCTGTGCCCTTCTTTTCCACGTCAAACCTATGGAACTAGGTCCATTTTACTAATGACGCCACCTATTGCTCGAGTTTCGACGCCAACTTGGCCTGATAGAATTATGCAAATTCCCTCTTCCTTCTCTTGTACTAAAATTCACCGCAGCGGTTCCGTCTCTGCACAACGGCATTCCCACCTTATATTCTTAGGTCAGAACAATATCGATTGAATTGCTAAGTGGTCTGAAAAGGAAACAGTTTCTGACCATTCGCTTAGAATTTCTGCCTAGAAAAACGAGTTGCTCTGATTTCTCCCCTGTCCATTTACACGATAAGTATGCGCGCCCGTTTTACTTTCTTCTGATAAATCATTTTTTTATGGAACTGCGCTCACTTTTATTCTTCTTCCAGCAAGAAAACACACAAATGCACGCATCCATTTTATTTAGGAAAATATATCTATACTATAAACAAACATACAAACGGTCCATTTTTATCACTTTACAATAACCGTAATGGGGGGATGAGCTCGGAAGAAGCTGGATACTTTATAAAATGAAGAGTACCGAGTACTGAAAACACCGTATTCTTTATTTACAAAGTGTTTTCTGACCATTTTTATCTTTATACGTCCAATTAATTATACGCGTAGGTGACTAAGGCCGGTTCTAACGCCACTTTTACCAATCGTAGGGGGTTGGCATGTAAATTTTTCTCGGAACAAAATCGATGAATCGATTTGCACCAACTTCTTTACGAACTTAAACGATTTAGCAAGAAGAAAAAACAAGAGTAATGCAGATTGAAGGAAGTCCACTTATTAAAAAAATTGATTTTTAATTGGATAATAAAAATAATACTGGCCTATTACTACAGTAATAACAACCATCGAGAAAATTTCATTAGGATCTGGCAAAATTGAATTGAATCTTTGGCCATTTAATGTTTTAAGAGGGGGGAAGGCGATTTGTAGCCTATACAAGAGCGGAAAACTTCTTCAAAAAATCGTTTTCCTCTTTGTTATTATTAAAGTTGTGCAGTCGACTACCGTTTCGCCGTAAGTCTGAGGATCAAGGGCACGTTTGGTTATTTAGATAATAAAATGGGCCGACTTTCGATCGGTAAACATAAATTGGTAGAGCAACACCGGGTTACGGTTTGCAATCAATAAATCTACTTGACAGATCGTTAGGATGGAGTAAAATTGCAAGTGGAACCTTGGCTCCGGAGATGGGGAACCCGAGACCCGTACCGTTTTCCATCCAAAACTGATTAATGGCTCTCTGTAACCCACGTTACGGATCGGTCTCAAAATGGCTCGCCATCTTATTATAACAGTCTGCCGGAGAAATATCACCTACCTGGTCAGGTGTGGACGAACTGTCTGAACTGTTGTGTCCCATTGTGTCGGGATTTCCCCTGCCGCCACCTCCTCCACCATTGCTTCCAATGTTGCCACTCCCACCGTTACTATTGTTATTGTTATCACCCAGATCGCCGGGCTTACTGTCCCTCTCGTCGATGACCAGGTCAATTGGCATCTTACCCTTTAGGCAGCTGATGTACCTTTGACAGAAATTATCGCACAATTCGTGTACCTGAAATCAACACAAAAATATAACACCAAAGATACAAATTCAATTCAAACGACAACACAATTTACATGCAATTCACCTTTCGCCCCTTCTAGACGACTTAATGTAAACAAACTACACTCGGCCCACCCAGAAAGGCCATTTTTCTCGGCGTTAATACACTCGACTGTACTAGTTACTAGTTTAAATTTAGTGTATTGTGGGACTAAAAACAGCTCTACCCCAGGCCTGAAGATTTAAAGAGCGGCCTAGAGATACGGGAAAACTTATTAAAGCGGGATAACGAGAAGCAATAAAACTCCAAATGGCAATATTAACCAAACGATTGACATTGTCGCGTTATTTGGTTTCTCCATAAATAATAACGACACTACGTCGATACTGGTGCCCTTCGTCAAGCTGCTAGACATTAACTTCCAGGCCTTCAGGCCAGAATAATTAAGCATAATTAACTAAATATGGTTGATTCCGCTTTAGGAATTTCGGGAATTTTTATTTAAGATTGAATAGCGGGGACTCTTTCGTTTTGCTAATTACGGTAACCCCCCTTTTTTAAAATTTTAATTAATTGGCTGATGTTTCGCATAGTTCTTGGATTTCATGTTGCTGCCGGGGGATCTCGGGCCAAGATAAGCCGGAGAAGACGTAAAAATCAGGCCTCTAGCCTTAAAAAAATATATATATCCGCGACTTGTTAAATATGCAAAAGACGGGGAGGGGGGTTGAGTGACCGATGGTGGAAAGCCATCCTGCTGTAATAATACTTAAAAATATCGCGTTTCAGGTATCCAGGTCACTAAAAATAGGGGGAAGGTTTAAAATAACTTTAAAAATGCAAGATTGACTGGAGAAAAAAGAAAAAAAAAAGATTTTTAGCCTGATTCCTGTTAGGACGGACAGGGTGTTCGGGGGAGGGGTACCATTCGATTTTGCTGCTAAACTTGTCTAAAAAACAATTTCTTCTTTAAAGGGCCTGAATTTATCGATTGCGATAAAGTGCCAAAACTTAACCCACGAATTTCAGTCCTATCGGCTAACGATACACCTTTATTTATAGGGCATTCCTGAGGAGGAGATGAACCCAATTTAGGGCAATGCAGAATCCGAGCTAAACTTAGGCCTATGGGAGATAGCGAGGCGAGTCCTCACGTGGGATTACTTAAAACGATAGAAGAGTAAATTTCGAGAGCCATTGACACGGGATCGTGACAAAATTAGGCATTTTTGACAGGTTAAAAATTGCCAAGATAATGTTGCGAGGAAGAAAAAAATAAATAAAAATACAAGCGAGAAGGAAGGAAGAAGAAATTCCGATGTTTGGAATTCAAAAATCGAAGTTGAGAATTTAAAAAATATGCAAAACAGAATTCCTATTTGGCAAATCTTGTGAATTTCTAGAGGCACATTTTTAAACAATGTGGAAGATAAGATCAGGAAATGTTCGAGGGTGAGGCAAGGCGTGGAGGAATGTGACTAATATGCCAGTAGGAAATTTTGAGGAGAAGAAAAAGAAAAAAAAAAAAAAGGAGCAGCAATAAACACTAAATGAAGTGATAATCCTCTAACGCTAATAATTATTTTGGGAATTAGAAATCGAATTGAAAGGAGCAGCGGCTCGTACAATTGCAACAAACTATAAAAATTTAGTGATACAGTTTGTTGCTTCACACCCACCTTGAAAGTTTCAAGAACGAAAGTGCATTTTGCACCCATCAATAATGCGTTAAGGCAGTGAACAATCCGACACCTCCATTCTGCGGATTAATTATTTCTTACCTTCTTCCCCACTCGTTGAAACCTTACTCTAGAGGTGAGCACAAACTATGAAACTTGGAAAACCTGGAGAAAGAGTTAATTTTTTTTCTTTTTTTTTTTAAATATAAGAAAGGAGGTCGACCGCGGTCACAAAAATCGCTGTGCGAATCGTTTTTCGACCTCTTTTACTCTCTCGTTTATTGTTAGTGGCAGTAGATAAAACGCTATTTAGTCCCGCTGCTCGTACAAAGTGATAAAATTATCTCATTTTTATTATGGTTGTAATCATTGTATCCTCGGAGATAGCGTGAAAATGAAATGTTTATTTATGCGCAGCTCGACAATAAAAGCCAGAAAGAAAAACAAGCGATAAAAGGTTGTAAAATTCGAAAATAATAATAAAAATAAAAAAAAATCAAGCGAAAAAAATGAAAACCCCAACCGGAATCGTCATAAATAAGAAATTAAAGTCCGGGATTTATACTGTATCACGCCAGTTTTAAAACCTATCGTCTTACCTTTTCCAGTTCAAGCAGGTGAAATCTCAGCACCTGGATCGCTTGTACCATCTGAGACAAGAAAGAGAAAGCACTGTTTTTAGCCATCCCCATGTCCAAACAAATATAAACATCCCATCTCGCATATTTTCGCCCCTTTCTAACATAAAAAATAATAATAAAACAAGATATATATGTACATACTGACCAAAAGGTAAATACTTACAAGGCTATCTAATTCTGGATTTGGTACGTAATAAGGTTTTTCTTGCCTAATCTGTAAAATTAAAGAAGGAAAAGGTAAATGAGGATATACTTACAAGAGCGTCTAAGTCTTCATCTGATGTATATTGCGGGTTTTCTGTCATTATCTGAAAGTGAAGGACACAAAAAAAAGTAAACCTTGCCAGAAAGAATCAACTAAGGTTAGATTTTTCATCTACACAAAGCATTTTTATATTGTATACAAGCTAGAGGTGCGAGCTGTTCGGTAGCCTTCGGACGGGAACCCACCATTCCCAATCGGGACGCTCCCCCCCTTTCCATAAACCAAAACATTGTTTACGTCGCCGTAGACGTTTGCCTTTGTTCGGGCCTGAAACGTGGCACCATTTAGTATTCGGGTGCATATTTTCCGGGCGAAAATCGATTTCCGACTCCGAACGATCCTCTATATAAGTGGCGAGCGTCAGCCACCCCCATTTACGAGTTACTAGCTCCGTTTTGCGGGAGATAGCAACAAAGTGGAAAGTGTTCTTCCGTCACCTTAACATAACAATTGCTTCCAGCCGGGCAAACATCTGCTTTCCGTTTTTTTCACCCCCTCTTCTTCTCTCGACATTGGGAAAAAGATGAGGTTTCCGTCCGTGGCAGAGAGTGAGAGATAGACAGAGTGAGAGAGAGAGAAAAAGATATAGATTTGAAGAGGAACCTGTTTGGCAAAGACAGCAATGTCTTCGTTGAAAGACTCCGAGGAACAAACATCTCCACCAGCAATGCCGGGCTCCCTCGGTGTGCAGGTCGCCAACTCGCACTTTTCGAATATGAGGGCCAGCAATGGGAACAGAGGATGGCTAGGGAGAACAAAAGTTAGATTCAGTGGCCCGCAGCTGTGGGTCGGTCGGGAGCGCACACACTTTTCTATCGTCTGTTGTCCCGTTAGAGTTTGGGGCGGCTGTTGACGGTGTTCTGGGTCGCTGCTCCCGTTCGTTCGTGAATGACTCGTATACGTTGTGTTATGCTAATCTTTTATTCTAGGAATGCGCAGATCAAGTCCCGCTTTCCACAATTCAAACTTTGGAAAGTTTCTTTCCAAGCGTGTCCGTTCCGTCCGTTGTGCCACACCAAACAGGTTTGTGGCCCGGAGGCAAACCCACTGGCTAGAACCCAACGTAACGCGATAACACAGTCGAGACGAATATAATAATAAACGGAAAGGAAAATGTATTATATATACGTACACATAAAAAAAGGAATAAAAACTCTGACGTTTTCAATGGAAACGATAGGAAAGTGTGCTTGTCCCGTAACAGAAGTTTGAAATCTCATTACAATATTAATCTTAGATAAATAGTGAAAACATCGTCGACTGTGACCTGTCACCAACTGTCGTCGAGCAAGACAAATTTGCCAAACATATGAACCACGGACATGTCACAGTTAAGTGAACTGTCAACTATTGTCAACGCGCAGAACGCTTGAATTTCTACCTTCATTGATCACAATAACACGTGCTATGTCAAAAGAAGTGACAAACGCAACTCACCCATATATAGCATCCTTGTCCCTCTTGTGGACATCTGGCACTGACCCCATGATATGGTTCGACATCACCCCAGACACGTGATTTCCATGGTATTGGTGCATTGTAGGCGCGTGATTCATGTGCGGTGCATGGGTTAAAGTTTGCATGGACCGGTGGGGATCGTATAAAGAGGCTGGCCCATCCATAGCACCATAGTGGGGTATGCCGTCATCATACTGAGGAGAGAACATGATGTTAGATTGGGACGGTCGAATCGTTAATGACACGTCAGGTGGCCCGTCACTTACCCTCTGTGCCATGTTCTAAGTTCCCCGTCGCCGATTGCACGTCATCAGGTCTTAGCGCCTGTCTGTCACTGGCAGCGAGCATGTAGCCCAACTGAGCTCGTCCTTCACTCACGCCATCCCAACTGCCGGCCTCAACCATTCCGCTTCGAGGGGAGAATCGGCGCTGACGTCGCGACGCGCCGATCACGAGGGGCAACGCGCGGGGAGGATCGCCTTTTAATCCCGTCGCCCCCCTCGACATACGTCGTGTTTGTTGTGGCTAGGAAATTAAAAACCAGTAAAAACCTTCCCGAACTCCAGGTCTTCCAAGCACGATAGGAAGAAGAGAAGGAAAAACTGGACTAGGGCGTGTTTACGTAATTTATGACCGCATAAAGAGTGTAATGCAATGTTGTAAAACTCGAACGTACGTAGTGATAATTCTCTAACTATCTCGTCCAATAGCACTAACATAGACAGAAATGCCCGTTAATTCTAATGCCCGGACCCTCTCTTAATGACGTCATCCAGTGACGGTGGGGTGGTGGGCGGCTGCCATAAGCTAAAAAGGGGGGCAAATATAATAGAGGCCCGCTTGTGTCGTCTCACCTAAGTGCCGGCCTCAAGTACTGTACTTAAGCTGCTAACGGACGGCTTCCCACTATTACAACCTACTTGAAATGCTAAGGTTAATGGTTCGATGACAGTCGGACGGTAACAGGCCGTCCCTTACCCCGTCATTACTCCCACTTGCCAGACGCGAATTTTGACAAAATGGCAACCTGCGGCGTTTTCTGCTCCATTGTGCCAACCCCCATTCAACTTCACAATAGCAAAAAAGGAAACCCCCCTCGAAATCTCATATTTATTTATTTCCCTGGCGGAGTTTGAGGCTCCGAAATTCCACCGAAACCAATCTTTCCTGCACTTTGCAATGTCCTGTTTAACTTCCACAGGTAGAAGAAAGAGCGAAAGGAATCGACAAACTAAGGGCGTCGACGACGTACGCACACCCCGAACGCGCCGGCTCCACCATTGGTTAAAAAGTTTAAGGGAGGAGTTATAAAATCGACCAATGGCGAGGCGTGCCGAGATACGTCGCTGTTGCTTTCGAGCGAACTGCACACAATGGATTTCTTTATTTAATTCGTGCTTAAGCGCCATTTAAAATTAATCTCTACCCCCGATTATATAAACGCCGGTGAGTTGATTTTGATTATTTGCCTTCTTCCGTGACGTCATAAGTACTATTTGCTTTCACTGTCGGTGGCGTCGCTTTTCGTACCCAATAATAATTGTCGCTTTATTCCTTAAAGAAGAGTGCCCCACCTCCCCCGTATTAATTTTTATCATTAAGATAACCGTTGTCTGGGATGGATATTGTTGTTGCATGTTAACGAGTTGGCGTCACGAAATCACTCGGAGGGTTGCTGCACCTGTCGTCTATTCTCACTTTCGACCGACAGCGATTTTTCCTATGAAACATGTCTGGTCTGTCGAGGATGCACGTTGTTGGGTTCGTGATACGAATGCCGACGAAGGTTAGTCTGCCCCGCCACGCCCTATCTCCGACCTCTAATAAAGAGAACATTATGTAAACAGGGGGTTGAGTGGACGAGTGGTCATCAAATCGCCGCGCCCCTTCCACCAACTATTATTGATGATTTATCATTTTACTAACGTCGAATTAATAAAATGCTTCAGGCTATTTTCTCGTTTGCCCCCTCTTTTAAATAGTATAATTTCAATCTTCGACACCTGAAAAATTCTTGTTTTTAATCTTCTACCCCCTTTTTTATCTAGAATTCTTAAAAAATTCGAGCGTACTTCGATGCTGGAAGGTGCAAAAATTTTCATTTTTCTACCCGTATCGTATCGAATTAATAAAGTGCCTCGGGTTATTTCCTCATTTGCCCCACGCTTATCTTAATTATGAATATTTATAAATTTTTGCTAAATTTGACTTCAGAATCTTCAAAAATTCGACTTTTCTCCGGTATTAAAATCCATCTTGGCTTTAATTTTCTGGAGGAATTTAAAATCCTCCAGTTTTTTAGGGGTCTCATTTCAGTAATTTAAACCGCTTCTACCTCCTGCAATTAATTTTTTTAAAAATTTAAACTAATCTTTTGATTTTTTTACGAAAATTTAGAACTTTTAAGGCTGTAATACTCCAACGAAATATATTTTTTTGCCAAAAATTTATCACGTAAATGCGCCCGCCACGTTCAGTTTCCGAACAATCGACTGGTAGAGAACACACAAAACATCTCTGACGTCACAACCGATCGGTGTGGTCCGTGCTCAGGTAATTACCTTAGTAAGAAGATGAATGGCGCAGTTAAAGGATGCACTGGATGCTGTCACTATTCACGAGAGACACAAATGACTGCAACCAAATTAGGCCTACCTGCTTGTTTCTTGTCGTCTATCAGATTAAGTTTAGCTACTGTCCAGTCCCGTAATTCAATTAGCAGATGCCGTGTGCCACACTCTTTCGAAACAATGCAGTAATTAGTGTAATGTCCAGGACCAGTCTATCACTCTTCGTTCAACGAACTAATTATCTTAACGGCTTTTATCCCGAGTCACGTGCAATCTGTATATTTTGCTTTTCCGTCGCATCCCCCTGCCCTTTTCCTACCATCCACACACACTGCAAGTAAATTGAGGAGTTTTAGTCGTCGACACGCTTCCTAATTATGTAAGGGCACGTAGTGGGGCAGGAGGGGGGCCCACTCTTACGAAATTTCCAAAGATGGAACCCTCTACTATGCCAAAAAATTCGTCAAACACATGTGAAAACCGGTAGGGAATTTGTTGAAATTCGGAGAAACTCCAAGTATTTCCTGTAGCAGAAAAGATGTGTTTACGAGGTTTAGCCCCTTTCCCACGTGGTTTAAAAAATTTCGGGGTGGATGCAGTTTCGTGGTAAATCGTAGAAGGTGCCTCACTTAAATTACTTCTCGTGTAATTTAACACCCGCGTAATTTAAGTAATCGTTTTACAAACTTCGTGATTGACTCGAAACACTATTTTAGCTAAGCTTCTTCTTCTCTTTCCTTTTTTTTGGTCAATAGGTAGCATTTTTTTAAACAAGGCGCCATCTGTTATCCGCTTAGAGAAGTAATAAATCTTTAATTTACTTAAAAAATGCAACAAAATCTCTTCTTTAAATAACAATGTATCGAAAGGGGATAAAAACGAGTCGAACACAATAAAATATTTTAAAAATAATTACTATCGTCGTCTTTTCTGGAAATATTATAATTAAGGGCGACACACGGCGGTGAAGAAGTTTATTTTTATATTGGCGTATTATCATCGAAATCGAATCCGGTCTCACCTCTCTGCCAAACGCGCATTAAACGGGATCGGCTATTTTATATATTTTTTTCTCTCTTCTATTCTATGGACGTGGTAGAATTAACGTAGACGCGCGAAGGGAAAAGGAACACGACGTAAATTACATCCAATCATAACGCTGTAGCGTTTGTGCAGAAACAAACCTAGCTATTACAGTAGAGGTCTTGGCAATGCGCCCTGTAATCGCCCTGGTGCATCATGGGAGGGGTCAATGGGATTGTTATGCGATTAAAGTTGAACAGAACGAGCGTGACGCATACTTGAAACCAAAGCGGCACGTTCGACGGATAATTACAGGTGTTCTCGATCCCTTGTAGAACTCGTACGTTGTTATATTTAAAGAGTTGTAAGTGATGTTCGGGCCTTCCGAAAGCGAAGGTGACGGAATTTATATACACATGTAAGCTTTAATTAGGGTATCGGTTACTTGGTCTCATTTTAAATTCAATTTAGTCGCCGGTTGCAGACGTCTACGGAAATATTATTCGTGTGTTTATACAACAAATGACGATTAGTATAGTTATTGATGTCATTAATGCGTTGTAAGTGGTTAGTCCCGAGGCAAGGTTCCTTTCGCTCCATTTGTCCTTGACAAGTGCATTGATTCCTTCGAGTAAATAAAAGGAGGATCGTTTTGGTCATCAAGCTTGTAGTTTGGCAGCAGCGATGACAAAAGCCGGCCACGCATCTATCTATGTTTTATAATTACAAATTCGGACGCCGTTATCTGTTTCTTCTTTCTCTCTCTTTTTTTAACAGTTATTATCCCTGGACGCCATTAGTTATTCTCTACGGAAGACGGCCGTAGGGCTCGATTTTACACCCCTCTAGCTCGGGAAAATCCCCCAATGAGAGCGAATGGAGTTTTGTTTTAATGTATGCACGCCTCTCGTGATGCCATTTACGTCGAGCTTTTGTACCCCCCCCCCCGATGGAGGTTGGCTTGTATTGAATATGTCGAATTCGGTGTAATGGCAAGAAAATTACAGAGCTGGCTGCTAGCAAGGTATGCAGTTAATTTCACGCAACCTAATTCAAGGTTGGGGTGATTTTGACAACGTGGTATTAGTCTGGCAACAGGTGGGCAGTCGAAGGTGCCTCCTACGGGCAGTTTGGGAACCTTCTGATGACAGTGTTCCATCCTGTACCGTTGTGTTTATGGTAAATGCAAGGACTTTAATACTATACCCGCTTAATGCCGCACCACTAGAAAAGCATCCGTCCCTAATGTATTGTTGAAAGGCTGGAACTATGTAGGAGGAGAGGCATTGTTGTACTGATTATCTACCCTGACTCGTCCTCAATTGATATTTAACAATTTAATCACAATTTACTCGGTTGGTGATGCTTTTAGTCGAATTTACCTCCAACCTATGATTTATTTTACACAGTTATTATCTTCTTTGTGAAAAACGATAGAAGAATTAAATATTTTCGGATTAATTATAACTTTATGAGATGTAAAATCAATAAATATGTCTTTTTCCCCCCTTAATTATTTTTGTTTCAAGGATTAAATCTGTTTTAGATTGGTTTAAAAACACAAAAATGATTCCCCAAGCTAATGATTTTATAATGTTCTCAACTATTAATTGATGCGAATGGGAGAGAGCATTATTCTCAATGATCATCTAAGCATACCTTACACCAAATTCTAATTTTGAACCCAATTTTTTAGTGGAAAAATTAACGTTTATAAATAAAACTCGTGTTCTTTACGAATAACACACGTGGGTTAATCTTATTTTAATGTAAACTTCATATTAGATTAATGGAATAACTTAAAATGGCCGACATATTTCAAGGGTTCAATTATGATACCAGATCTACCCACTTTCTTCCGCGAGTTGTTTTTATGAGAAATAATAATAATAATAAAAAAAAGTCATTATGAAATTCACATACCGAGGTTCATTCTACAGGTTAAACATATATAATTTGCGAGCAATTATCAGACTTGCAAACATGATAAAATTTAAACTGTTAATAGAGGAGGGTCGCAAATTAAAGTTAGCATTTAGAATTTATTATAGGGATGAGGTTAGCGGTAGAAACTAATTGCATAATCCAAAGTTAATTATTACAACAAACCAGATGCTAAAATAATTCGGACTTTAGTCCCTACAATTACCACATCAATCGTAAATAAACTGCGGTTTGTCAAATGTGTGAATGGCATGTTATTTTGTTGCCGCAATACTGTAATAGAATTCGCTTCGGCGCCTTTCATGCACTATACGTCATTTTACGTGACGTAATTTCGGACCTATTTTCTTACGTCACACCAGCGGTGGCGTAAAATAACCGTTTCAATTGTATTTTTGAATTCTCGTAATTTAATTGGTTAATAATAGCGATGACGTCTTTAACGAAAGGAAGAAGCGAAATATTTTGTTATACAATTTATATTATAAACGAATTTATTCGTTTACGTAAGAATTAAAACAGAATCGTGCTCGAGTTATTTAGAATTTATAATTTATTTTTTAGCGAACGGAATAATGAATGCATTCGTAACCAGATGGCGCTGTATTTTGACGTATTTTGAAATTTAAATTTAAAAACATTGAAATTAACCAATCGCAATTGATCGTCGAATCGTTTTGTAATTATCCAAATTTATTTTTCCGAATTAAAATTTATATTTTGTAACAATTTAACGAAATTGATTAAAGTGAAAACTGGGTTATAACTCACATAAAAAAATGGGGGAAAGATTTATATTCTTTTATGAAGGCGAATAAATAATTGGATAATAGAAATGGAGGAGGAATACTGGTAAAAGACTTGTTCCACATGGTGTAGTAAGGCATAAATAATGATACTTAATGGTATCTTACTGGGAATAACTATTATGATAATGAATTCTTGATATTTTACAGCAACTTCTATTGTCATTACGCTTTTTTTCCCCGAATAAAATTGACTTTTTAATTTTACATACATGTAAGAAAATCGAAATTCAATTTAAGTGTAGAAAATTAAAGATTATACACTAAAATCAATTAGTACATTATAAACTGACTACGTTTCAACATATTAATTCATTAAAAAGGTAGACTACACGCAGAGAAAAGATATAAGGCTTTAAGCCCGCAGAATATGAAGAGTCTAATGTATTACCTATACTGTTACCTCTATACTTAATTATACTCTATCTTATTTACAGGTTATACCTATTCTGTATACTGTATATTTAACAGTCTACAATGATTTATGTAGAAATACAGTAATACCTATTTTGTATACTACATATTGAATAGTCTATTGTACTGTACTTTATATATAAATACTGTAGCCTACATATACTATAAAAAGGCTAAATTAAAATGGAGATTATTTAGGATTTGACATATATAAAAGGCCTGGATGTATAAAATAACACAATAAATTACTTAATCGATAGAGTTTATGCCAACGAGTTGCATTAATATAGTAAAAATCTACGCTGGAATCCTTTTGTAAAATATAAAAATAGACGAAAATTAGTTACATAATTTATATTTAAAATCATTTAAATCGGTATTTTTTTTCTTGGAAGTACTACTCTTTATGTATTGAAAGCAGAACAATTGCAGTAGTTGTTCCCTCCTGTTTAGGCATTTCCATCCACAATAAAAGACATGGTCGCTATGAATAGAAATTTATAAATCCGGGGAAGGGGAGAAAATTATTATTTCAAATTTATAAATGATGATGAGAGCTAATAAATTTGTTGTAAAAGACATGAAAGTACAGAAACAAAAGAAAAGAGCGAACAAATGGATGGAAATTATTTTTGAATGGACTGCAATTATATCAAAGGAATGTTTTTAAATATGCGTACATTTAATGTATAAAATATTGCGTTTTAAAACATTTTTATTCTCTAAGAATTAAAATAAGTAGTAAAGGGGGAAAAATATTTGAAAATTCTTAACTTTTCCCTGTATTATTAATCATAGTTAATAACTATAAAGGTAGAAAAATGATTGAACTTCGCAGAACTACTTACTTATAGTCGCTAATGTTTTGTACTAATATTAAATATAAGAAAAAATGTAATAAAAAGTAGTATTTTAACAATAACAAAAGTAAGAATTTCGATAATTTAGATTAGAAACTTGTTCATGCCGTAACTCCAAGCCGGGTTGTTATGCTTGAGTTATTATCTGCATTATTATTCAACAGGATGACCAGTCCGTGTATTGGTATGTGCACTACACGCAATTTTGTCTAGTGTATTTACAATAAACAGTAGAAATTGTTTCCGTTACTAGTCAAAAACCATGTCTACTTCGTCATACCATTTTTTCCCCCCACAAAGTAGGCCGTGCTTTTAGATAATTACGGGAAACAAAACTGCATGCTCTTATCACAAATAGAATGCAAAACTCGAATTTTTTTTTTTTTTTTTGTCTTTTACTGTCGATAATGCGTAAATGTGTGCATTCTTTAAAAAAATATATAAAGCTCTTATCTCGAATTTGACATCAATAAGACTTTACACGGATAAAGTCCCTAGCGAAAGAAGAAAAAAGATCATTAAAAGGACAACTACCAATAATTGAATATAATGTAATGTTGAAGAATATAGATTGTATCCAAAGTAAGAACAATATGCGTGACTTTCTAGAACCATAAATGGATGTATTGTTTACCTACATCAAACGACAAGTAATCAGGCTAGACTTGGAGCCATGACAAACGGGCATAAAGCTTTCCCTCTTTTTTCCTTCCTCCACTCCTTTATTTTTTAAAAAATTTATACAGTTTTTAGTTCTGGCCGAATCAGATACAACACACAAATATTATTGTATGAGAATGGCGATAAAGGCAAATTTATTATACCACTTGATATTCTACAAGGTTACAGAAATATTCCCTGTATCACGATAGGTTGTCTGATCCTGAAAATAGAGTGGAACATCGATTACCTAGTTGCTGCTTATCCCGAGCTATTTTATATATATTATTTTTGTCTTACTACTTAAAGAAATTACTTATCCTGAAGAATATATATATTTTCTTAATCTCGATTGGTTATTTAAAAAAAAAAAATCGATTTTTGTAGACTAAATCGCTTATTAACGTCTATCGATTGTCTATGTAAGCACCTCGATATAAAAGAATTCCTTACGTTTTCTAGCGGTAAAATGGTTCATTTTTCACGTAGAAGTTTACTTTAACGGCTACAAAATTAGTCGTAATAAATTAAATTGATGGATACAATGTAAAAATTTGTAAAATAACACATTTTTAGACAGTAAATTAAGCCGAATTTACCAACCGCTGCTTTTAATTTATTGCTAAATTTATATAGAAACTCTAAAAGATATTTATATACTCTGGCTGAAAACAAAAGAGCGTAAAGTTTTTCTAAAATGTAAGGTCGTTATATTAAAAGTCAAGGTTTGTTTACATTGGAATGTCTTCTTCTAGTATACAACACCGAAAAAAAAAAAAAATCTAAAAAATCTATAATACCGAGTTTATTTTTACTTTAAATACTTGAAATTTTCTAAGGAATCATTATTGACTAATAAATTATTTTACAGTAAAACAGAGGTAAACAAGTAAAGAAAAATTTATCAAGTAAATTATTTAGTTATTACATTACATATTTTTATTTTATTTTATTTTTGGAGAGTTTGTAAATTTAAAATGGAAACAAAATGCATTCAATGAGTAAATTATATGATATAGAGGATAGATTATTATAAAAGCCAAGGCATTTTTCGAAAAACTGGTTGAATGCTTGGAAAGTTTCCAACAAGAAATGAAGCGGTCCAAAATATCGTCGAATCTATGAAGGAAATTAAGTAGAAAGTAAGAAAAAAATAAAAATAAAAATAAAAGAGAATTTTGTTATTTTTCCACTCAACTTTACACTTGATAAATATTTTTATAACTGCATTAATAAATCAATTTTAAACGTAAGTGAATAATAATTTGTGATGCTTATCAAGTTGAGTTACAAACGAGCACATTTAATATAAATCACAAAAATCTTAATAAAGCAAATAGAAAATTTGTTTGCCCATTTTTTAATTCTTTAAAATTTTAAAAATTATTCATGTAAAATCTCTTATAATTAACTCCGTAAGCATTATTAATTATTTTACAACTTAACAATTACACACTTATCCTACGAAATTACAACAGATTCTAACGAAATTTAGGCCTGAATTTTGTAATAAAAATAACATTTTAATCAATCAAATATGTTTTTTTAAAATAAATAATTAATTTTAAATGTATTTTTCCGTGATATTTCTATATTTCTTTTTCTTTCATCGTAAACGATAATATCCTGCAGCACGCACCTATATTAAAAACTGTGTTAATCTTCCTATTTTCGTTTATTCACGTCCCAAATAGATCTAAATGGGACTCTAGGACTACAAAAAAATAATAATAATAATAATTCTTGATATCCTAAAAAGTTAAACGAAACTATACTAGTGAAGCCCAATAGAGGAAGTATCCCAAGAAAAACTGGGTTAAAAGATAAATCCTGCTTGATGATTTCAAACAAGGAAATAATATCTCATACTGAAGTAAGACAAAAATTGAATTCTTCTTCAATTCCACTTAATGTATTTCGAGTGTTTTTTTATATATATATTTATTTAATCCCAGAATAAAAAAAAGAAACTATCATAAAAATGCAATTTTTTACTCTATATTGTCTAGTTTAACCTAAATTTAATAAAATATCTGGGTGAATTTTGCTTATAGTAACGATATAAATTAATATATGTAACGTATAAGTTAATTTCTTCCATCAGAAATCTCAATTGTGATTAGCTTGGGCGTGAATTTGGTCCAGGGTTGATTTTTCTGAATTTTTACACCAATAAAAACACTAGTAGCGATTTCTAATTTTCTTATAGCTTCGTGGGGCTTTAGAGGAGGGCCCCGTGTACGGTACAGTGTTGACTTCAGAAATTTTTCTTCGGAGGAATTTTTGGGAGAAATACTTTCTTATAAAAGATTAGTTTGGGGCCTCCCTATTGATGGGGACTTCGGGCAATTGCCCTTTTTGATCATACGATAAGGCGCCACTGTCCCACGAATAATTTTTCTGTGCTTTTCACGAATTTTCCCTACCGTTTTGTCTCCCTGTTCCGCCCTCGGATACGATGATTAATCTAATAAACTTTAGGAAAATATTTTTAATACAATTGTTAAAAATGAACAAAGAATTATATAAGAATACTTATTTTATTTTCCTTTCTTTTCTTTGTGTTTACTTCAGATAACTATAATAAAATTCAATTAAGTCTGATTATCCGTCCTTTAAACTTCCACATACCATTTATGTTTTAGATACCATCGGTTCCAGATTTTGATGATGATTTCTTTAGTGTACCCAAGCTAAGTTATTTTTGTTTTAATCATATAAAAATGTTTAAAATTATATTTACGTATCCAATGTACATTTAAAGAACTTGAAAAGGATTTAAAAATCTAATTTTCTAAGAAAAACAATTGTATAAAAATTACTTTTATTCCTTTCTTTCTACTCGTCTATGATCCTCCTTAATGGAGAAATACATTATAAAATGGTTCCTATAATATAAAATCCTGTATTTATTCAAGAAAATTTCTAATAATTTCCATTATTCTTTGTACTTATATATATATATATATTTTTATAATTAATAAATATACACTACACTGTTCTAAAGTGTTCTCTGTTTAATATTTATGGATCTAGAGCTGGCCTTAATTTATACAGTAACATATAATAGGCCCTTCCCTTCCACCATAAAAGGAGAAATGTCAGGCCCTATAGACTCGTCCCTAAGCTTCAGCTTGTTTAATTTAAGGCCCTGTAAGAATCCGTTCGCAAGTATTCGCTTTACTAGGGTGGCGTTGTATAGAATTTTACTTTATTTTCTCTATTTTATATATAATTTTAACATTAAAAAACTCGAGTTTTGAGTAGAAATTAAGTGTAAAGAAGTAAATATTGTCTTTATAAATATTATAACAAAACTGAAAACATTCTTTCTTTAATAATTATGTGATGTAAAATATATTTTTAACAACAATAACATCAACATAACCTATAATTCTACAAAAATTACAACTTTAAA
The DNA here is from genome assembly GCF_030686945.1 of Centruroides vittatus. NCBI lineage: Eukaryota > Metazoa > Arthropoda > Arachnida > Scorpiones > Buthidae > Centruroides > Centruroides vittatus. Next base: position 1,239,329 of record NW_027122625.1, on the reverse strand, counting down.
AAAAAAAAAATGTATAAATAAAAGTTAAAAATGAGAAAATTAAATAACACCATCATCTCATTTTACTAAATAATTATTTTATAATTTAATTTTGACTTAAAAACTAAAAAATTCATCAAAATCTATTCAGCAATTTTTCCTCTTTTTTTTTCCTCCTTTTTCTTTATTTTCCATCAAAAGTAATCAACTGAGATTGTTCTTGGGAACTTTGTAACCTGTTCAGAAGCAAAGGTTATTTTTACAAGTCCAGTATACCAAATCAATGCATCATTTTAAATTCAACTACATCACTCATTCCTCCCAAACTTATGACAATATATGTTAAGAAATTTATTTAAATTTTAAAAATAGTTAATTCCATAAATTTCATCCATTTTCTATGTTATCATTTTTAAATGTATCATACAGTTTAAAAGAAAGAGGAAAAAAAAAAAAAAAGATCTGTTTACAATTCTAAAATATTCAAACATAGAAAAATTGATATGTTATAAACAATGAATAATTTCTTGTTGTAAAAATTTGATTTAAAATTCTTTCAAATACTATGATTTCAATAGAGAAGAGAGAGAGAGAGAGAGGAAAAAAAATAAATAATATAAAAAATATCTTTCAAATGTTTTGTGTTTCATGTTTATCTGGCTACTCATTATTTATTCAAAGTTGTTGGAATTTCTCAAATGATTGAATCTGTAACTTTACAAATCACATATGAAAATTTTCTATTGTTCATTAATAATGCATAACTTTCAAGCCAGGAGAGAATTGATCTGAAAACTGTAACCATTTTAGTAATAAAAATTGCACAAGTAAAAGCTGTGTTTAAGATAATATTTAAAATTATAAAAATTTCCAATATTTAATGTTAAATATATATATATATAAGTTATTTATATATTATAATTTTTCCTTTTTTTTGTAGAAAAGTGCATTAAATTATTGTCTAAGATTATCATTTTTATAAAAATGAAACTTAAAAACATGTTTAATTCAGTAATTATTAATTAATTCAGATGCCTACTATTATTGATCATTAAATCATTAAGCTAAGACATCCAAAATATGAATATATGTTCCATTATTGCCTTAAAGGGATTTTTACACTCCAAGGCTGGCACACCCATCACTTCTGGTTGCGGAGGCTCTAAGGGGAACAGAAAATAAAGTGCATAATTATGTTTTGGAGATTGTATTTCTGCATTTAAATCTTACCTAATGATAAAATGTAGCCGAAAACGTTGGAGTCGTAATCTTGTTTCCATACGTATTAATTATTTAGCAATCTAAGATTAATAATATTCCGAGAATGATTTCCAAATAATGTTTTGTATGGTATTAAATAATTTAAAATTTGAAATGTTTTATTGTTTATGATCTAAGAATGAATATTTTGTATGATTTAAGATTAAAAAATGTTTTTTAATTATGTATTATCTAAAGATGATGTTCTGTATTCATTACATATTCTAAAATTGATGATGAATATGATTTAAAACTAAGAAATTTGTTGTATAATACAAAATGGAAGATGTTTTTTTGTTGTAAGATATAAAAAATACTAAAGATAATTTTTTTTCTTATGTTATATGATCTAAAACTGAAGATATACTGTGTGATAAAAAAAATCCCTTTGTTTTATGGACTACAACTGAAGACATTCTTTCTTTTGTGCTATAAAAATCAAATGTTTATTTACTTATTGACTTAAAACTGGAAAAAAATTGTATTTTTAATGATTAAAATAAAATTATTCATTGAATATATAAATGATATTTGAATAATTCTTGACTTTATATAATTTTGTAAATATTTAAAACAAATAAAACAATATTGATTGCTTCGCCTGCTTGATAAACTAATCAATATTCAGCTTCTATAAGCTAAAAATACATTTAATTCCAAATTCAGTTTAAAGATTAGAGTTTAACAACTAAGAATTTTTATTTATCTTAAGAGAGATTAAGCAATTTAATGTTTAAAATTGATAATTGTAATCTTCATCTTAATAAAATATAAAGAATAAATTTGTGACTTCTTATCTTAAATTTTTAAAAATTATTTCGTAACTGTTTATAGTTTAACACTCCGTCTATTTATTTATAAAGGAGTTGTTCGACTCATAACCTAATTATAAAAAGAGTACAAAACAACAAATTTAGTTAATTTTATCAATAAAATAAACCTGTTAATGTTAAATTAAAAGGTATCAATTTAATTTATAATATTAGAGATAAGATACAAAACAAATATATAAAAAATTAATTTAGAAATTGGTTGGCTGTAACAGAAATAAAGAAGTAATGTTTCTTTTTTCTTTTTTAGATCAATGAGTAAATGTCAAATGTCCAATAGTTGAAAGCTGCATTTACATTCATCCCACCTGCCTGGAGTTAGTGAAACTTTTATGATATGATTTATCTTATAGAACAAGTTTTACTAAACAGTTTTAGAAAGCCAAAAAAGCTTCTTAGCACTTAATCATATATTCCATGCAGTGTTCAGGAAGTTATAAATTAAATTATAATAATTTAATATTTATGATTTTTTCATGTTAAAATTACTAATACTTAATAGTCAAATTTGTATATTGAAAAAATATATGAGGGTTAGTTTTATATACTTTTACACTAAAAGTAGCCACATCTTGTAGGTATTTTTCTCATATTATACTTTATTTTCATTAAAATTCTCTTTATTTAGTCCTTATAAACATTTATTTTACTTCATAACCTGTATTAAAATGTTTTTTTTTAATGTATTTAATGTATCTTAGTGAATATAATTATTAAAAGATGTGGCTATGTTATTAAGAATATCATTAAAAAATAAAGTTATTTAGGCTTTACACTGCTTTAAAAATTACAATAAAGTGTAGATATATAACTTTTAATAATAATTTAACTGGTAAATTTACTAGCTAACAATTTGAAGTTTTTTTAATTAACTGATTTAGACATATCTCTTTTTTTTACATAGAGAAAAACTGGATTTTTCTTTTCTTTTCTTTTTTTTTTTATTGAATCTCTAGAATCTAAATGAATGACTTCACATACTCTATAATTTTAACAGTGGACAAAAAAACAAGTTTTCACATCTTCAGTCCATGAACAAATGGTTTTATTAAGAGGAAAAAAATCTCTTGACATTTTCTTTAAACAAAAAAAAAGTTCTTGGGAAGAATTGTTATTGAAATTTATTATTTCTGTCTGGTTTGTTAACAAATTTCAGTTTTAAATAATTTTTTTCTTCTTTTTCTTTTCCTTTCTGGTGATTGAAGTTAACTCCGTTCCTGTCAACTTGTAACTCATCCATGCATAGAGAAGCGCATAATTATTATTACTTTTTTTTATTTTATTGTTATTCTTTTGATGCTGGACGAAATTACAGGGAATATAAAGCGATTTTTAATCGTTTTTGTGGTAGTATTTATATATTAGGAATGCCCGGAGAGGTGTTTCTTTCGGCCGTTTGCAGTTGATGTGCAAAGATCACGACATCATGGTGACCACTCTGCCGAGGTCTGATTAATAACCTAGAGATCGGGATGCGAGGTCACTAGTCATTAATCGTTCTGTCAACTCAACACCGACATTATCCAGGCGACAATCGACCAACTAATACAAAACTTCAGTTTGTAAACTGCACCACGTTATGTTTCTATTCTAGTGTTGATAGCATTCCCTGGAGCCTTAAGAGTTCGCATGTTTTTCAATGTTTACAAATGTTTCGCGGGGCTGTTTTAAATGTTTTTTATTCCCCCCTAGTTGACCTTGCTAGAATCACGTGTCGGGCATTCCTTCTGTTTCGTCCCCACGGCCCCGAAATTACAAAGCTAGGGATGTAATCATTCTACTAAACATCTCGTGATGTTGTCACCGGACGTCATCACGGACGACATATTCATCCCAGCATTAAGATTAGAAAGGGGAAGAAGGAAAAGTAAATTAAAAAAAAAAAGAAGAAAGAAAGAAAGAACAAGAGGAACAAGTTGCTCGTAATTGTCTTTTAGATTTTCGGTTGTAGTCCCGGGCTATTTATTTCCTGGCAGCAGATTACAACTTCACACCAATTGGAGTGGATGCGGTGGCCGAATGTCACGCAGGAAGCGTCACGAAACATGATGGACGCGTTTAGTGCGTGAATGTTAGCACCTGCGATTCGTGGTGTTCGATACACAACTTATCAAAAATGTTACAGGCCTCGTCCGATGACGTCAGCAAGCTGCGAGTCGAGTTAATGAATTTGCTCCTCTCTGTATCTTCGATTAATTAGTCCCGAGGGATTTCTTAAGGATCTATAATTGTCAGGTGCTGTTAGGTGAAAGTCGAGAAGAAATATTCCAGATGCGATACGCCGGGTTTTATAACCGAACTCGTATTCGATGTAACGTCCTAAATACGAAAATATCTCTTTTGATTTATCGATTTATCGCTCAATTTATTTATCGATAGCGCGATAAGAGATAAGTTTTCCTAGTGGCATATGCTAGGCATAAGTTGATAATTATATTGGGTGCCTAACCGAGTTAAAAGTCAAGACGAACATAATGAAAAAATCGATAATCGCACAGGAGATAAATCAGGGATTAATTGTGAAATTATCACCTACTTAACAACATTATCACGTATTTGGTCCTATCAGCTAGGGCTGGAGTTTTATCTTCAGACCACGTGATTTCTAGGATTTTAGAGGTAATAAAATAAAAATCGGGCTTGTAATTGATCCCGATTTGACGTATTATCAATTAGGAAACTGAAGGCGACAATTACACTAGGAAAACGACTGGCTGCATACCAATTACCGCCATATTTACGCTCCAGCTGCACTTGTATGCGGTATATACCTATATAAAATGATGTGGCCGTGTAAATTTTGATCGCACCGACAGCTACAACGGTGGATTGTGCATGGTCAGTGACCCGAATGGGCTCTTCGTAGCGATATTTTCTTGAATCCTTGACAGTTAGCCACGTATGGGGGGAGAGATAAACGGTTCTGGTGTTGCTTAAAGGCAGGTGGAGTTGTACCTCCCTCAACTATGCACTAATCAGTATCCGTTCGACCAACAAAACTACAGTTTTCGCTATTCCGGGGACGGCGTAGTTTGGACAAGTAGAGATTCTCGACATTCCAACTTTCTGGAACAATACCGAGATGAGATTTTCCACGAAAATACGTCTGGAATGTTTGAACTGTCAAGACGTTGTGCACTTTCGGAAAGCGGGTACGATTCGCGCACTTCTTTCTTTTTCCTCGTTTAGTATCAATACTAAAGCTGAAATGATTAAATTTGCAGATTTATGTCAGTCGAAGGCCTTAGAAAGACGAGCCTCTTCTACCTCCGAAGCGTTTCTGTAACAGATCTACAGAGAGCAGTCGATTGTTACAACGTGCCATTTTGGAAAATCCTTCTTAGATAAATGCTGCTGGAGCTAATCAGGAAGGATTTTGCCTGATTATTTGATCTGATTCTGAAGTTCGTACAGACCTCGTTTTTGTGTTCCTACGTTGTTTTCGCGCAGGCCTATCTTCCATTACAGCTAAGCGCTCCGAAAACTGGAAGAAAATTGGTTTCTCCGAATTTTTAATAGAAAACGTGGTGTAAACAATATAATTTAGTTAAAACAAGGCCATTTTGTACCGAATTTTGCTTGTGGCATTGGAAATTTCATTTTTCCAAATGTGACTTAAGCACGAATTTTAATAATAGTTACGGCTATTATCTATTAATACTTACGATTCTTTCAAGGAAAAATAAAAATACACGGGGGGAGAATGGTAATAAACTTTTAGTGCCATCTATGGACAAATCTATAAACTATTTTTAATGATTTTGCTGCTGGTAAAACAGTTAGGTTGGTCGTAGATCAATTTTTCCGAGTTGAAACAAATTCGCATTAGCACAAGTGCCTTTTATACATTAATTGGAAAGAACGGGAGAAAATCAGTTAATCATAGCAACGAATTCTATTGTTGATCGTTAAATATAATAATTCGATAAATTTTAGAGGTTGGCTAACGATTGTGCAGACTGGATGGGAACGATCTCATTATCGACTGGAGTGCAACCGTAACTCTCTGCACTCGACTTGTATACGCCATAATTTAGCCAAGTCGTGTAAGTACAGGTTCGAGTCCGGCTTAAAAATAAAACCAGCGGCTGCACTGTTTTAGAAAATTGGTGTAAATAAGCAGTTTGTTAACGAGAAAATTGGTGGTTTTACAATGAATTTGTGTCAAGCCCTTTCCGACTAACAACAATTAGCAGACAAATGGAGATAGGGAGACTTCGCTTGGACGAGCAGCTGATTCTCAACGGGACGAAGCCAAGTCTCAAAACAATGGGCTACACATCACTTCATTGTAACGCAGGCAGGAAGTGTAGATAATCACGCAAAGTAGACAGACGGAATGGCTGCTGCCAGCAAAACCCAATGATTTCAAACAGTACACGAAGGGAATTTGTTACAAGACGGAAGCAACACCCAACACGCGATGCTTTTATACTTGTTTTCGTTGTTTTGAGGAAAGAAGAAAGAAAATTTTCTCTTTAGGCACTTCATCTATCAACCATTATCGAAATCCCTCACCGGGCTTTAAAAGGAAATTTGGTATCCCCGGGCATGTCGAAACCCGGGAGAGATTGTTCACTTTCGTTCGGAGAAAGAGAGGCGGGAAGGGAAACAATGACCCAAATGTCACTTCAGACGAAATGGTTCAAAGGTTGGCGACCCAAACCATACAAAATCAAGGGTTGCAAGAAACTAATTATCCAGTAAGCACAGCCTTTCAAAACTCTTCACTCAAGTTTGACAACCCGTCCAGGCTGATGGCATGGGATGATTTAGTTGAGCAGTCACCATGCGGGGCCTTCGTGCGAATCAAAATGCCAGCTATCAAACATGATTAATTTGACTCAAAACTATTTTTTTCATTTGATACAGAAGGTTCCTTCACCTCAAAACCAGCACGGACGACAATTCTACATCGATCGCTCTTCCCCGTTTTCTCCCCTTTAAAAACCCGGACAACCAACTTAATTCATTAATAATTTTACCCAGTAAAGTTTAAAATTAATTAAAGATGTATTTTATACTTAATTAATATATTTAAATCAGGGGAAACGAGCTTTAAATAAATAATTACAAGACGTTAATTGATGTTGGTGCGGAACTGAAAACTATCTATCCTTCACCTAACGATTTGTAGTTGTAATAACTCTTTATCATAATTTTCAGCTATGTTATTCGCTGTTTTAATAAACAGCAGTCGTTAATCAACAGCCCGCTCCTTGATCAGTAATTCTTTTATAGGGCTCCTTAATATTTCCTCTTATCGTATAATCTTCCGATCGTGTATAACAGTATACCATGCCATGTAACAAGATGAGAATCAAGTAGTTGACTATCCAAAGGGATCATTTCTATTGTCAGACCAGCTTGACAGACAATAGATGTCCTTGTACAGTTATCGTGTCCGTCTAGCAAATCTCTTCCATTCATCATCCTTAATTTATGCAAAACGCTTTGATAAATGTAGAAAAATTGTTAATATTTATTGTTTCGGTGAAGAACAAGACCGATAGCTTTCCAATGGAGATATTCAAGACACGAGGGAGGATGGCAGGTGAACAGTTTATGCTTATCTGAAGGCAGACTCTTGCGATATAAAGCAAAAGCCGGAGTACAGTTCGACAGCTACGAAGGCGCCAAAACTGCATTCTTGACACTCGATGGAAGGAAAAAAATAAAAGAATTGCATGGAGTAGCCTACAAATTATTTTTAGAACTTGGGAATTAATAAAAGTATGTTGGATCGAATCACTCTTCCTCCTCAAAATGGCGGAAAAATTCCGTTTTAATAAATGCGCATTATGTAGCGGTGCTGGAAAAACGTCCAGGTTAGTACTAATTAATGTTTCATTAATTAGAGATATTAATGTATGAAAGTGCTTGGCGGAGAGTAGCGATCAATAGCGTCGACGTGACTTTCCTCTTCTCCGTTGAAGTAAACATCATTTTCTGGGTGCCGTGTGCAAACAACGGGTGCAGGAACGTAGTAAATTTCCCTGGCAGGCACGTGCCCTTAGCCACGTGGTCAGTAGAAAGCCTTCAGTAGGCTTATTTATGACAGGCTTTGTTTTACTTTTCTCTGCTCGTAAAGTAAAACCACTAGCAAAGCCATCCCTTTGGTTATAAATTTAGGCCAAGAAATTCACTGTTTAACTTCTACCATTTCCCAAACTCGAATTTCCGATTTCACGAGCTGGAGACGTCACCAGAAATTTTTTTTTAATCCTAATTTATTCTCCCCCCCCGAAAAAATCGTACGTTTTACAAGAGAAAATAAATATAATTAAGCTGTTTTAACTGTATTGATTGTTATTTCACGGGTAGTAAAGCGGCGTGTTTACTCTTTGATAAATATTCTTCGAAAGAAGAAGTTCGTGCGTATTGCATTCCGTGCTTATCTCGCACACCTGAATGAAGTTAGCGTGATGAAAGAGAAAGCTGTCGGCAGCCAGTGGACAGATGTTGTTGTCCTTTCGATCAACTAACACCCCCGACTGGCCAATAATATGTCGGACACATGTAGTGGAGGAGAAGGTCGTTGGAGTGCACCAGCGCGCCACAACCTCTCTCTCTCTCTCTCTCCTCCACTCCATTCTTCTAAGGCCATTATCGCTAAACGCTCTTCCACGACTTTCGCTTTCTAAAATATTTAAGAATTATATCTGAATCGTGTTTGCGGAGTAATTAAAAATTGAAAGCGATAGTTGTTCCGTTACGGCTTTCATTTTTTTTTTTTTTTTACCTTCTTCCTTTATACAGTATACTCGAAGAGGTGCAATCCAGGAGCCGGGTTTGTGAAAGGAACCTATTAAATGTCACGCTGTTGAAGTAGCGTGCAAACTTTGGTAGTTTGCGTGCCACAATGGACACGCCCTATGTCGGTGTCGGACCAAACGGGCTCTCTGTCTATCACCATATCATTTTCCATTCAAGCGAATTTAAATCTTCGTTTTCATTTCCATGAATGAGTTTGCTGTATTTCTGTCTGTCTTTCATATTATTTTTTTCCGTTCAATTCAACACCTTTCATAAACATCACTCAAAATACGTAGAAGAATAATAATAAATAAAAATTCAATTCTCTAAAGCTCCATCTTTCAATACGTAATCAGTTTATAGATTGGCGGCTTTTAAAACTTTTGACGTTTTAAGATGATTTCCTCTTCTTTGAATTTTTATTTTTTCTTTATGAAATTTCTTTTTCTTCTTCTTCTTCTTTTTCTGTTAATGACGGAACGTAATCGATTTATTTTTTTTTTCTTTTTCTTTTTGTGTAATTGTGTTCGGTAAAGCGGAGTATCTGAAACATCTGGTTTGGGTGTGGTCCCCAATGGGTGACACATTGCATTTGTTAATGCGGTCGGTTCTGCAAAATTATTTAAATTAAAATATAAAAATATTTTAATGAGGTTTAAGTTGTTAAGTGTTGGATATGTTTAGAGCGTGTTGCATCGTGGAAGAACTTCGTAACACATTATAATGCGCGGTACACGTCTATCTGTTAAGATTCTGCAGGGAATATTAAGCTTATGATTCATGTTTAAAATATATTAAATAAGTAATTTTTCTAGGCTTGGAAAATAATTCTAAACAATTTAATTCTGCCTGACAATTCTTTAATCGTTATACCGGGCCCTTTTATCTCGTATAAAAACTTACCGATCGTTGTTATAATTATATAACAAGGACATGCTTATGGCTTCACGGGATCCAGGCAAGTTTGAATTAGGGGGCCTGTTGACTTCAGACATTTTTCTTCGAGGGATGAATATTTTCTTATAAAAGATTATTGGGGGCCCCAGGCAATTGCCCATAGGATAACGCGCCACTGCCTACTTTAAGCAATTAGGTTTATAATTTCTGTAGGGATTTAAACCTTAAAAAAATACAATAAAATAAAATAGATAAGGGATGTTATTTTTGGATTTAAACCCCTAAGGACCCAGGAGATGCTCCCAAGTTAGAATTAAAGAATTCTTTTTATGTCAAACGAAAAAATAACGGATAGAAAATTGATATATCGTGTTCGAAGAGGCGATCATTCATTAAGTAAATCATACAAATTCCAATTCTGTGCATTAATCTGCAAATGAACCCGATGGGAATGTTCAATTGGGCGCAGAGTGTATTCGTGAGCGATATTAAAGTGTCATCAACAAGCTAATGAGGTGTCGTCATTTCTGATTGTTTATCCCATATAACGAGTGGACTCAATAGTAGCTGTTATTTAGTAAGCTCCGAGAGATGCGAGGGATTACCGAGTTAAGTTAAGGAGAACGGATGAAGGAAGCTACTATCTCCCCCCCTCTCCCTATTTCTTTGCAGTATAGGATGTCGTCGTGTATAGACAAAACAATTTTCTACGATTGAACCAAGTCGAAAGAACGGGGGGAGGGCAGAGGAGGAGGAGGGGAGGGAAAAAAAAACCAGTGCACTCTCTTTCAAAAAGCGCGTTTATAATCGATAAAACGTACAATTACGAGGCTCTCGGCTCTGAAACTGTCGATTTTTTTCCCATCGTGTCCGGTGATGATTCACAGTTAAGCAGGCAACCGACATAATGGACGTTTCGATTCGCTGGTCAGCTCAATGCAAAATGTTTTGGAAGCAAACGTAAAGAAAAGCAGGAAATGTGGAAGTTGGTTTCGTGCCAAGTAATCATTGGATGGTTTTGGCCTGACTGAGAGGTTAACACGCCTTCTCAATTAACGTTGTGTCCCGCGAGGTTTTTGGCTTGGTTCTATGGTAACAGCGCATGCAATGTGCCCTCCAAATGGCACTGTTCACGCCACTGCACATGACTGATATTTTGAGGAGGGGGAAGTCGAAAAACCAGATCTGTCTGGATGTATGATGTCTCTATAGGCCTCTAGGCCTCTACACCTTGTTTTTATTTTATTTTTTTAAAGCGATATCCTATGGAACTCGAGGGGAGCAGCAGCAAGAAGCGGCACCAACAACGGCATCTATGTCTCAAACTCGAAGATAACACAACTGAAAGTCTCGCGACTCGGTATCTATCTACTTGATAATTCACCCAGAAGGTAGAAAAAGGCAGATTTTTCCGTTCTTTTCCATCGAAGAGTCGTTAGATCGAAATAATTATCGGTTTTGCTCTTGACTGAGTCATTAAAACGAACATTAAGAAAGAAACAATAATGGCCGAACGAAAATAGAAAAGTAATTTGGTACGAAGAAGTAGATGTAAATGAGAATATTTATTTTCATAAGGAAATTTTTACATTATGTCTTTGCAGATATTATCTTGCAAGATATAAATTATCCCGAAATTCCCGGTTATCATCTTACCTAAGGTGATTCGGATGCTAATTGTACAACTTTAGTTTTTACGACTTACCAGTTAATTATAGAGATACACTAATATTTAAATAATTAGCGCGAGGGTTTCCCCCTCGCCAGAAATGATTTTCTCGCCACTCACCCATCGTTCAGGGGGATGTAGAAACGACCGCTCTTCCATCTATCGTCGGATAACGCAAACATTCAAACTTTAAAATAATTTTTCCTCCCTTTTTATAATATACTTAAATACCTACCCCATTATAAACTACAAACATTTTTTAAATAAATTTAAAAATTTTTGTAGTTTATAATATTATTTTATTTTTACTCTTTCCTCCTCTTGAGGAAGTCGTGGCATAAATTTATGATTGTATGGAGTTAATAACAAATCATGATAGATACGAAATTAATAAACTTCTCTTGTGGTTATTTACCATTTCTAATCAAAATTCCAGACGTTATCTTTACATAATAAATCTTCCAAACTTGTCTTAGCTTATCATCACTCTTCGATAATTTCCCAATTATCATCGCCTTATCATCGCTTATAAAAATCTTTGTAACAAGCACGGAACATAAATTCCTTTTCAGAGAAATTTAAAAATAAAAAATTACATATATATATACTTATAAACCCTGTCAAAGGATCACTGACACATTTTATATGAGGTTTTAATGTTTTTTTAATTGATAATGGACTTATCTCTTCTCGCTCCTCATTATCCTTTGAAGGAGATGTAATTGTTAATTATATTTATATAAGTTTTTCTTTATTTTTTTATTTCTTTTTTTTTTTTTAAATTTGGGAATGGTTAATTGGAGTTTTCTAATTGAAAAATTTCTTAATTGTAGACTTACAACTGTTTTTGAAGACTTATAAAATAAAGAAAAACAAAAACGTAAACGGAATCCTTACATTCTCGGTCCATTGATTAATATGGTAGATGGAAAACAATTAAGAAAAAACAATAAAAAATAAAAAAATTAAAGTCAAAATGAGAATAATTACGAGTTGGAGAGTTTTAATTAATTAAAAAAAAATGCTAAATTAAATCATTTTGTATTATCCTACGCCATGTTTTTGTTTCTATATCTCTCCCCTCTTTTTTAAAAAATTGATAAAAAATTTTAACTTTAATTCAATACTGCAATATACTACTGGCCTTAAACTAAAATATATAACAGGCCCTTTCCCTCCACTAAATAATGATACATAAAAAGTGAGGCCCTAAGTTGCTTAGCTTGTTTAGCTTATAATATATCGTTTATAAACCACGGAAATAACGTATCTAAATTCATTTTAAATTAAAAACACTTGTCTTTTTTTAGCCTTAAATAATGAAAGCCCGTTCTATAACACGGTAAAACCTCGTTATAGCGATCTCTCGAACAGCACCACCCTAGTAAAGCGCCAATGAATACTCGTGAACCGGTCGCCTCCATAAATAGTATTTTGTGAATTACTTTATGCACGATTTTGCATTGTAAACGACATAGTTACTGCCAAATGACGTGACTTGTGTTTATTCTTATTGTTTTCTGGCCCTTTAATTTAACGCCAAACTCGATTTAGTGCCAAGTTTAGAAGCGAACAAACGACGATGCTAAGTCGGAGTTCGATTGTACACATAGAACGACCCCTTTACTGTAATTTCTTTTTAAGTTAAATTATATATAAGTTAGGGGTTGTAGAATTCTTTTAATGGGTATAATCAGAGACTTGTAAGTGTATGTAATTAAATTAAATTAAGCGAAGAAAATTTCATTCTGCAAAACAAAAGAGTATTTTATTAAACAATACATAAGTATCAATTCTAAAACAAAGAGTAATTTGTAAAGAAAACAGTTTTTTTTTAGTGGAAAAAAATACACTTTTATATTAAAAGAAAACCGATTTTAGCCTCTAATTTTAGTAGGAAATACATTAAAATTTAAACGAAGGACTCGCGAGCCTCCCTTCTACAGTACGTCGTTGCGTTAAAACGGGATAGAAGGACGTAGAAAAACAAAAAAAAAAAAAAAAAACAAAAAAAAAACAAAAGTATTAATTATCAATGTCACGATATATAATTACACATAAAATATATTTAAAATTATTCTTAAAACAATACATTCATAAACAACAACGAACAAAAAGGAGGAAGGTGTTTAGAAAAATTGCGATACTCGAAAAGATTTCTGTTTTATTGGGAAGTAGCGACTTCCTTTTATATCCACTTTTATCGAGAAGTAAACTGCTAGATCTTTCCTAGAATTTATTAGTTTCCCTCGAGGAAAAAAGAAGACCAGGAGATAAAATAATAAATAAATAAATAAATAAATAACAATTCAAAAAGTATAGAGAAGAAAACAATGAAAATTTTCTATCTTTTCGTAACAATAAAAATTCCAATAATTAAGAAAAACTAGACTTTAAAAAGGAAAAATGGAAAGTAAAATAGGGAAAAATGAGAAATTTTACAATAGAGTAAGTACGATTTAATTGTCGAACGAAAAAAGAAGCATTAAAATTATGCACGAAGAAATGAACTTACAATAATGATTTAATCGTCTCTATTATATTTATACAGTCGAACCTCTCATAATGGACACCCTTAAACGGCAAACGTTTCTTTTTGAAGTGAAAAATAATAATAATAATTAAAAAAACCTTTAAACGACGGCCATTTTTAAAGGAATGTTTCCCCTCGGAATACATAGAAAATAATCACCAATTTTTGTGTCCCGTCAGTGGCCGTTGTTCAGAGGTTTGACAGCAATCTTTTAATTTTATTTTTTTGTTGATATATTCTTTAGATATTTATGTATTAAAAGAAAAAGTTTAAAGTGTTAACAGATGTGTTTATTTTTCTTTATAAAAGTAAATTTGTTAAATATATTAAATATTTATTTTAAAGATTAATCACACGTGTTATTTTCTGAAGTTGAGTTATTCGTTCGCAGATGGAGCCACTGTCAAGGATGTGTGTATAACTTGGGGTAAGTATCACTCTAGTGGATATTTATTGAGACTTTATTGAAGATAATAATTAAAAAATGTATAAAATAAAAGTATAAAAGTCTAATAAATATTGAAATTTAAGCCATTGTGAAGTTTTACATAATCTAAAACATTTATAAAAGGGGACGTGTACAGTACAGTTTAAGGGAGGGAAGAAGTGGCGAAAAGTACGTACAACACTGTACACAATAAAGGAAAAGGGTAAAACGTAGCTACAAAAAAACTATACAAGTAATTAATAAACAGTCCTTACTTGATTTTTTTCTTAATTTATTTATTTACAAAGGTAAGCGAGGTAAACAGGGAGCCAAGGACTCCCGTTTACGTTAATGTAAAGAATTAATATTGCCCCTTAATATGTTAAATGAACTCACAATACATTTTACAGGTGGAAGACACGAGCTAGAAAAACTTACTTTTAAGTATGTGAAATTCGAGTGTATATTTAGGTCAGAAAAAATGCTTTAATATAATTTTAATGTACAGTAAAACCTATTTAAACCGGATTCTCACGTTACCGAATACTTTTTTCCGGTTTGGCAGGTTTCCGTTTTGAACAGGTTTGTTTTTAACACATAAAATCATTGTTTCGAATCATGTTTCCCGTTTAGGCATGTTTTCGTTTCATTAAAGTTCCGTTTCGAACAGGTTATCCTGTATATTATTACATATACTTATATCGTAACCTGTCCAAACCGAAACCTGCCTAAGCAGAAAAATATTCGGCACCGTACGGTTCCGATTTACACAGGTTTTACTGTACCTTACGCGATAGGAGATTTCGATCCAGTAAATGAAAACAATGAAAAGTAAAGCTTACTGTGTGACGAAATAATCATTTCATTCATAAAATAATCAAGAATGATTAATTTCTAAATAAAAATATAACTTAATTTTAACTCCGAGAAACATTTCGTATGAGAATTAAGCATATACATTTGATAAATCAATCATAACTCTATCGTTATTTTATCTATTGAAGCGTTGGCTTATTGACTTAATGATAAGCAGATAAGTTATCAGAATACCTTAAGATTAATAAATTTTGAAAAATGAATTGAAACTCTTTTGAAAAGACACTTTATTATAATACAGTATATAATTTTTTATGAAGTTAATGCGTCCATAAGTTACGCTCTATATGCCACTAACCATTTATCTTCGAAAAATATATTTGCCTTTTTTTCGCTTACAAAGGATTCCTAGAAAACTATTTTATGTTATTTTCAAATTTTGGAGGAAAATGGACTAAAATATGTTAATTTCAAACATTGAATACACTAGAATATTATTTCCTACAAAAACAAAACTGTATAAAAAGGACATTTAAGCATCCGTACTTGCATACAGTAAAACCTGTATAAACCGGAATCGTACTGTACCGAATATTTTTCCGGTTTGGCAAGTTTCCGTTTTGAACAGGTTTCTTTTCAACATAAAAATATCGCTCCGTTCGGAGGAACTTTTTCCGCTTAAACAGGTTTATTCGCTTTTTTACTGTATTCTTGTGGATACAGGAGTGAATTTCAGGGGGGATTATTAATGTACTGTATTCTACAATTAATACAGTAAGCTTTACCACGTCATACTTTTCTTGAAGCAGGGATCCCAAACTGTTTGGACAGTCTAAGGATTCTTCCAACTTTTATCGACTCCCTTCTTTCTAATACAAGTTAATGATAATAAAATAAATCTGTTGAGCTAATCTTGCCGATAATCCACACATAATTTCCATAGATCTGTTTACAGTATGCAGATTTACAGCATCCTGAAGTGTCATGTACTATACATAACCCACTGGACTAATCATTTTTCAATCGATCTCCCGATTAATTTTCGATTTAATTCTAAGAACTCCAAGAACTATTATAAAGCATAAGCCATGAAGTGTTACACAGGTTTCAAGGTTGAATCAGAACAATTGCAAGATAATACTTAATCAAAAGATTGATTGATGGAATAAGGCTACGCGACACAGTGGCGGGTTATCCTATGGGCAAAAAAGGGCAATTGCCTGGGGCCCCACCAACGGGTGTCCCCAAACCAATCTTTTTACGAAAATATTTCCCTAAAAATTCCCCTGAAAAAGAATGTCTGAAGTCAACATTGTACATGGGGAGCCCTAATTCAAATTTGCCTGGGCGCCCAAGAAGCCACGTGGCAAATAGGGCTATTTGCCAAAGAAGAGATGCCTCGCGGAATAATTATTTATGAAAAATTGGCCCCTGTTTAGGCGTTATAAAGATGAAGGAAACTCACTTGACCAGTCTGTTGGTGAGGAGTAAACCCGTGTCCAACTTCATTGTTCAATGGTTTTATCCATTCGGCTAACGGCGAGCACAATCAAAAAAATTGTACATTGCCATATTTTACTTTTAACTTTTATAGTTTGTTTAAATACATTTTCAATCACTTTGGTGTCAGTTTTTTAAATTATATGTACAGTACTGTACAATGAACAATTTTAAATATGGACAATAATCAATCGCCGATACGCTGGCAAAAAGTCATATTTTAATTTGTGATTATTTTACGTTTTCTGGTCATAAAATTACATTTTAAAGTCATTCCTAATATCCTGATAATTAACTTTTTTAATCCTGTTATCTGATAGTCAAGTGTTACATAAAAAAACTGGAAGTTATTTTGGCTAAATTCTTTACAAAATATATGACTAGATTTGATAACTAATACTAAAAAACGTTAGTTTTGGGGATGGTCGGTCTTGGATACGTCGGAACCCATCCGGCTGCTCCATTGTGGGTCTGGCCTAACCCATAATAGACTTGATAAAAAAGTCCTCGTAATAAACATTAAGGGCGGAAAGACCTATAAAACGCAATACGAGGGCAATGCCTCCTGGGAGGATTCCCAAAGAGAAGCTAGCTCTATTGAAGTATTAGACACGTGAAGAAAACCCGAAAATTTCACGTGATCACTCCGTTGGAGAGGCGCGAACCCTCGACCCAGTGTTCATTGGTTTTATCCACTCGGTCAATGGTATTTCACAGAATTGAAGAATGAATTGCCGTTCTCAACTTCAACTGATCATGCCAAACATTTTATTAACTGTTTAAGTTATTTTTTGTTTTATGTCAAAAATAAACATTCGGAAAAATGCCAAATATTTTCTGTCGACAGAGTTCTAAGTCTTACTCTACCGGATATTGGACGATATTCTACATCACTCAGCCAAATTTTTCCACTTACGTCACTCTATTTTAGTTGATTCTGCATTGTTATTGCTGAATAATGATTACGTATGTAAATTTAAATAACTTTTTAAATAAAAATTTCGCATTTTTTGGCGTTGACGAATAAAGATTTAAGGGCAAAAAGGTAAGATCTAAGAGTTATTTTTGATTATTTATTACTTTACATCATAGTTCATTTTCTACCTGTAAACATGCAGAATATTCCTAGAAATATAAGAATATACATGCAGTATATTTCTACGTTTTTCCGTAATGTAAACCCACTAGAGGAAGAGTGGATAAAACCATGAATTAGTAATCGGTCGCGGGTTCGTACCTGACCAATGGGTTGGCCACACGAAGTTTCCCGAGCTTTCTTCACAATTTACTGTAAAAAGTCCTCTTGGAGGTACGTACTGTATCTCTCCTTGGCAGATCGCCATTGCGTTGTCTTATCCCATTAATCCTACAATCATTTTTACTTAAATAAGAATAAACTTGAAAAGCTGAAAGTACAAGATGTACAAGATGTTCATACTACAGAGACCTTAACGACGCAGGCAATGCTGCTTAATATGATTTCCATTCCGAAGGCGTTAAACCTGAATGCGATGAACAATGTGTTCAACTGGCTATCTTATTTGGCTTATATGCAGTGTGATAAATAGTCTTTCAACCCTGAAAAATTTGTCAGACATGTTTTCGTTAAATCACACTTCTTAAGTGTCTTCACAACTAAAACCACACGGATTAAGATCCGAAGCGCCAAAAGTACCATAGTGGCGAATTTTGGTACTAATTTTTACGCAAATGTCTCCACTTATCCCTAAATGCCACCGAATCCATTTTTGGTTGCATTTGGACTGCTAAAAATTTTTATAGACAGCGTTAAGTAGGGATACTTTATATATATATGTACACTACATAAGTAAAAAACAAACGAATATCCAACTATACTGTAAAATGTGGAATCTTTCAAATAGTATGGCATCTGAATACGGTTGTAAGTATTAGAAAGGCTACCTTGTCACATGCAAACTGTACTTAATTCGGATTGGATGAGATAAGTCAAGATAATATCATTTTCATAAATAATAAAGCTAATCTCAAAAGAAGCAATTGCCCCTCCTGGCATCACCTTGTGAGAGATATTACCTCTTACTTCTAGCGTAGAATCGCATAAAATGTAAATTAGGCATTATACAAAGGAATAAAATTACATATCTCACTATACAAATGAGATAACCAGTTTGTAAAATTGCAATTTTCTACGAAATGATTTACTGTATGATAAGATATAATATGCAGTGTATCTTTTATATTTCGAAATTATTATTATTTTTATTTAAAAATATAATTTAAAATATCTGATAAATATACCTGTTATCGTTTTTATCTGTTATGATAATATTTATAACACATAATTTTAGAAAAAAACATGGGATGTTTTTTCATTAACAGGAAGTGATAAAATTTCACTTGTATTCAGAAGAAATTAGAATTAAATTAGAAAAAAAATGGCCGCCTTTAAACGGCGGCCATTTTTTTTTTCAGGAACTGTTTTTGCTTTTTCCGGCTGTTATATATATAATATATAACAAAAGAGTATGGCGATCGGTCAAAAAATGATCAAATGACCCCCAAGATTTTTACATTTGGGAATGCAAAATATTCGGGTTTTTTTTTTCTGTATGTATGGATATTAGTGTGTGCGTGTGCGTATGCCACAATTTTGTTCAGCCTGTTTAAAGCTTAATAACTCCTGTGCTTTTTTGTTCGAAAATTTTCTAAAATTTTACAGGGAGGTTTATGTATTAGGGGTTGATGTTATTAAATTTTGGTGGTTAAAGATCGACGGATTAGGGAGATGAAGGGGTCGTGTTATGGTCTGACTTAATAACGATTTTACTCGTTATTAGCATTTACAATTTTTTTTTTCTTATAAAACCTATCCCTACCCTCAAAATTAGTTTTTTTTTGCCATTTTATAATAATTAAAAATATAAAAAGAATTTAAAATAAAATATCGCAACAGATGGCGCCAACAAATGTTGCCGGGAAAGTTAAGCAACTCGTTGCTGAATTTTTTGTTTTTGAAATGGGTACAAAATAATTTCTCAGCAATGAATATTCTTTAATGTTTTCGTCAGTGGCCGTTGTTCGGAGGTTTGTCTGTATTCATTATATTCAAATTATAAATTTCAGTTGTGATTCGAAATTTTTAAAAATATAGTGAATCTTAATTATATGTCGGAGTTCCTTTATTATTTTAGAGTCCATAAGATGTTTAATTACTGTTTTTTAAATCCAATATTGTTGGATGAAGAGGCTTTTTTTTTTTTTTTACTCTTTCTGCCCTTTGGACACTGACAGGGCCTTTTTTCGGGCCCGGAAAAGCCCAAAAAAAGGCGATCGGGTGGTGAATGACGGGGAACCGAAATACCGAGACGGGGATCGCTCATGAAAAATTCCTACAGACATTCATACTAACCAAACTCAATTCACTCATTTTTAACTCACAGGAGTTTTAATGGTAATCGAGAATAATAATTCACGTATTTTCGCAATGGGCACAAAAAATAGGGAAGAGATATCCTAGCAGCGGCATTGTATGCAGCAATCGATGTTTCGATAATTATTGAATGAATCGTGAATGAATTATCATTCATGTTATGCTAAATAATATTAAGAAATACTTAGTATAATATCTAATTTTATCGCTTTTTTAATGTATACAATCGAACTGTGAGTAAGCAATTTCGTTACATTAAGTGCAACTTTCCACGAATGAAAAAAGTAAAATACAAAACATCAATTTACTGTTTTAATATTTGTATACATTATTTGTTTTAAGCAAATAAAAATGTAACAAACAAAAATAGATATCAGGTAATCATATCGCAAGCTGAACTAGTAAAACTGTCATGGAAGAATGTAAGCAATATTATATGATGTAGGATATTGTAAGATACTTTTTGAACCCAAGGACCATTACCAGCCTATTTTGGTACCGGCCTTTCTGGCATTTGCCAGAACTGCCCTATGACCAGTCTTCCATTGACACCATCTTTGACTGAGGTAGAACAGCCTGCATTCGAACATCTCCAAACAGCAGGTACCAATACAATAAAAATCTGAATACAATGGTATTCTGCGTATGAATGGTATGACGCTGCCATTGTAATAATAATGAATTAACTGTAATAATTAGACGGCCGGATGGCCGCGCGGTCAAGGTGGCAGCCTACCGCTCTGGGGGACCCGGGATCGAATCCGAACGGGTCGAATAATCCCCAGGAATTTTTCGGGGGGTGGTCCGTTCGGATATGTCGGCCCCGTCCCTCACCACCCGGTCGCCCCATTGTGGGCCTGGCCGAACCCATAATGGGCCTACTAAAAGAGGCCCTCTTAGTGCCCACAGGGCGAAAAGAGTTAAAAAAAAACTGTAATAATAATCTACCCAGATAGAATTCTCCGATAATCGCAAAATTAGACATACAACTATGTCTCAGATGACAATAGAAATGATTACAGTTGGCACAAATGATTACATACCAGGTATCAATGGTATGACGCTGCCACAGTATCTTATAGAAAAGGATACTGTGGTAGCGATGTTAAGGGTACGTCATACGTGACAGCGTCATAACATTGATACCTGGTATGCAATCATTTGTACCAACTGTAATCATTTCTATTGCCATCTGAGACATAGTTGTATGTCTAATTTTGCGATTATCGGAGAATTCTATCTCGGTAGATTATTATTTATTTATTTTGTATTTTGTCAGTGGGACGTATTTAAAATAAAATATATTAAATAATGTACGATTTTGTTATACGTAGTTGTATAAAATAAAAACCAAACGTAACAATTTAACAAAATAAAGAAATTCATAACAAAAACAAGTCCAATTGTTTTGAAATGGTTGCGCAGAATAATAAATGCCGGATGAATATTGACATAATGAAGCTTCTAGATAGAAAATTTAAGCTAAAATATTAGAGTAAATGAATTAACTGTAATATTCTATGGTCCGAAAAAATATCTTACGAAGGAGGAGTGTGGACCATTAAAGTGTATTTGCCTGATGATTATCCACACAAGTCATCTTCAATAAGGTTTGAAAATAAAATTTATTACCCATACCTCGACGAAACATCAGCAAAAGTTTGTTTGAATGTAATTAATCGAAACTGGACATCAGGACGTGCACCAAAAACACCTTTCAGTAAGGTCATTATGGATTCAGCCAGACCAACGATTGACACAGCAGGGTGGTGAAATACGAGACTCGACATATTCGAACGGATCATCCCCAAAAATTCCGGGTTTTTAGGGTGGTTCGTTCTGATGATTAGGTTTTGGATTCTGGATCACCCATAGAGGATAGGATGGTACTTTATCCACTCGGTCATACTGGTCCAATGACATAAGTCATTTGAAAGAAGGCCAATGACGTAGTTCATTTGATATGAAACGATCTGTGTCATTGGTTTGCTGAACTGCTTGACAAGGAAACGCGCCTACTATCACGCAGTCTATTATTACAATCTTTCGTGTTGTACGATAATTTGTATCTTAAATTAAAAGTGCCGAATTTATTACATGTTTTACTTTAACGAACATAAATTACTTTTAGTGTATAAAGTTTTAACAACCTATTGAATTAAATATTGGAGATCGTGAAGTCCCGACTTGAGCAACATCGAGTATG
Organism: Centruroides vittatus; assembly: GCF_030686945.1. Lineage (NCBI taxonomy): Eukaryota > Metazoa > Arthropoda > Arachnida > Scorpiones > Buthidae > Centruroides > Centruroides vittatus. The sequence goes on along the minus strand of NW_027122625.1, from coordinate 1,217,044 downwards.
AATGGCTTTGTCAAGGGCTGCAGAAACAGCATCACAACGTCAAGCTCGACGTGAAGCTCTTCTCAATTCTTCAATCTCTACTTTATCATAAAAAATATTCCGCCATGCTTGACGGAAGAATTTCTTGTACTTAAATGTAAACGGTGGTGCGTTATTCTATGGGCAAAAAGGGCAATTGCCTCCAAATCATTCTTTTATAAGAAAATATTGTCTCCAAAACATTTCCCGAAGAAAATTGTCTGAAGTCAACACTGTACACGGAGACCTCTAATTCAAATTCACCTGGGCCGCCACGAAGCTTTAAACGCGCCACTGAATATAAATAGGAATCACTAAATAATCTCGTTTAACCATTTTTATACGCAAATTCCAACTATTACAGTTGTATATATAGTATATATACACAGTACGTGATACTGTGTACCTGTACATGTACAGAGTATATACACTGTATATAATACATACTTTTTAAAAACTCTTTCCGGCCTGTGAGCACTAAGAGAATCCATAATGGGCTTGTTAAAAGAGCAAGCCCATTATGGATTCGGCCAGGCCCACAATGGGGAGGTCGAGTGTTGAGAGACGGGATTCCACATATCTGGTCGGACCATCCCCCGAAAAATTCCTGGGATTTTTCGACCCGTCCGGACCAGAGCGATAGGCTGACCGGACGTCTACAATATATATATATAAATATAAGTATTTTATCCGAAGCCTTTTTTATATTTTATTATTTTTAATTCGATATTTTAATTTATGATACGACATACAATACGCTAGTGTAACCGAAAATATTTTGTTTCATAAAAGCTAAATAAATACGAATAAAATAAAATTTGACCAAAGGGGTCGCACCGATTAAAAGGAAAGCAAGAGTGAAGGCGGTTTAATGCCAGAGAAATTATTTACATGGAAAATATCGGATATATTTATAAATATGGAATTTTTTTAAAACAATAGAATTAAATACGAACTCGTAATCAATTGTTTAATTGTTTTAAAGGTGAGGGAATTTTTATTTATTTATTTCTCTTTGTTAAACTTTAGGCTTATTTTATTGTCAAAATGTGTCACGTGACGTATCGGAAATGGAAATAATAATGTGAAATTGATTTCTTTAAATAAACGTTAATTTAAAACGTGATTAATACGTATCTTTGCTTTACAGATTTGAAGGCGGAAGTTAACTACGTAATTTGTGTACGTTAAAACCTGTGTAAAGCGGATGCACGGCATGAATGTTTGTCCAGCTTGGCAGGTTTCTGTTAACAAAAACCTGTTCAAAACGACAGGTTTTTGTTAACATAGAAAATTGCTCCGTTCCAAAGAATTTTTTTTCCGTTTAGGCAGGTTTCTTGTTTCGTTCGGGTTCGGTTTTAGACAGCTTTTTTTACATACAGTTGAATATGGCTATCTCGAACATATTTATTTCGAAATTTATGCATTTTCAGCCAAAATTCAATATATTTTTCTGTTTATTTCGAATAATTTTCTCACAAAACTTCTCTATCGAAGTGTGATTACAAATTCGAAGCTTAGTGACTAAGTTTTGATGGTATAAATTGTAACTGAGAAATGTCCCTTGCGATACGGTACTTAGTTGCAATTAATACTGCTTTTCTACGATGGGCTGTATGTTTGGCTCACTCCTTGTCGGGTGTCAGAAACTTTCGACGAATTATTTCTGTTCGGTGCGTTGAAAATGTTTTATTTACATCTAATACAGATGTATACTGTACTTGCTATTCTATTAATAAAATACAACTTAAGTCAAGCTTCGAGTGAGACGGTTGGGACCTTACCAGAGCTGTAGAGTATACCTGCAGGAGCAAAAAAGTCAAAAGAACCACACATCTACATGTGACTCTTTGCCAGATATAGCCCCTCAAATTACTGTGACATATTCCTATGCTTCTTTTCTATCTCCAAACCCTCCCACTGATGTATGATTTTTTTGTTTTTTGTTAATGCTAACAAAACAAGGTATTTTATTAATGAAAGTTTAAAATTACAAGAAGCTATTTAGTTTTTATTATTAATACATCTAATTAGACATAGGCTGCAATGTTATTTTTAAATCTGAATCAATGCTTGGAATCCTGCATGTAAACAATAATGCTCTTTTTATTAGGCTGCCGATAGAAAGAGCATTATTTTTTCTGTTCCTTCCAGTTTGAGTTATCTACTGTGTGGTTTTTATAATTTTGTGTTTTAATAATCTGAGCCTGAATACTGACTGAAGCCTTCTGTCTTGATAAATACGTTTTTAGATTTTAGCCAGGTAATGGATAATTTTTCGTTGTTGTCACTTGTCAGAGTAGTGGAATATTTTCCACATCAAGCATTTGTTTTTTTCTTGAGGTGTTGACTTCATACCATACACACATCTTTGGAGGATGAATTAAGTAGTGTATGTTATTGATCAATGTAAATAAATGCTGCATTGATAGATTATTTCATTAAAAAATAATTTTATAGTTGGCTAATTTGTTTATTACATAATTCTTGGATATTCAAGTGATCCCTTTTCTCCCACAGACCTCTTGTGGATCTTGCTGATCTTTGATGATGAGAATGGAATTATTTAAATATAAATCTTGTCTGTTACAGGTATTCAAATTAGTCTTTAAATAATTTATAATATCAAAGTTACAAGTTAGAATAGGTACATCAGACATATTTATTGAATTGATTTCATTTTTAGAGTTTGGTTGTGTATTCATTATTTGTGTTACTTTTTGTTTGTATTTATTAGAACTGCTTTAACTTGATTGACATAAGTACAAATTTGAGTTTCCAAATATTTGTCTCTTCTCCAGTTAGCATGTGGAATTTGTTTTCTTCATATACTTCCAAGTTTTCAGTATTTGGCTAATTTATACTTTTATTGAGAACTAGCAGGATAAGCCCGGCGTTGCTCAGGCAAAAAGTAACAATGACAAAGATTAAGATTATTACATTATAGCCAATCTTACCCATTTTCACAGAATGCAAGAATTAGGTTCCCCTGTTTCCAGACTAATTAGAGAATTTTTAGATGGGTTTAAAAATATGTTCAATTTCCCACAAAAATGCAAAAAACTGCATCTGCACCTGTAAATCTTGCACGTCGCTTTCTCTTAACACTTCCATTCTTAACACTTCCATTGTTAAAGAATACACTTCTTTCATCCCCATGTGGTACCCTATTAAAACGAGTTAAAAATAAAAAAAATTGCATCTAAAATAGTACAGTAGAAGCTGAGTTCTTTAGGATAGGCCTTAATCCTTTCCCTCTCTCTGCATGGGGGAATTTCGAAAAGTCCCTTTTTAGTGTGCACTTTCATGTTGTACCCTAACTGTGTACCAAATTTCAACTTTCAACACCTAACCATTTGGGCTCTGCGCTTATTATTATCATTATCGTCAACTCATCTCAATTATATTATAAGTGTTGCACATTTATCTATTTTGGATTCCATTTGTATTCTTCCACTGAAATTCTCTGTCACATGGGGTGAAGATCTTTCTGAGAGAAGCCAAATAGCTTAAGATCATCTATATACAAAAGATGATTAATCTTCTGTTTATCATATTATGGTCCAAAAATTGAATGAGGTTTGATGATCTCTCAAAAGACTGATGAGCTGGAGCATTGTTTTCAAGCAAGATGGCAGACAAGCTGTTACATGTATTTGTACATTTTATCTATCAACTTTACCTCAGCATTGCATTGTTTCTAGGTGATGTCAGATGAATATCTATCATATTTTTATCACCCAATGCATGAAGATGTCTGATTTAAGACAATTGACTTTTTTACTAAATTTATGGAATTATACCACAGTTTTCCTTCACTATGGCAAATTATATCAAATTATTGTAGTGATATAGACCAAAAAAAATCAAGCATATGCCATTTGCTTAATAAATGTAGAGAAATGGATCATGAGGCTACTAAACATACAATCATTAAAACTTCAACTCTTTTTGAATTCTTTATCGTAATGAGTTGTTTAAAGTAAAAAGAGTTATTGTGATGTTAAGGTTGCCATTTTCTCCACATCTTTTATCACTAAAGGTCCAGATAAATATGAAAGCACCATGTATAGCAAGGCAATTTACCAACCTATCTACATACCATGGACGTTTGTTGACCTGATAGAATACCAAAAAAAAATCTTGATGTTAATAGAACAGAATTTCTCTCCTATGATATTAAATCCAGTTTAAGGCCAGTGTAACACTAGCATATTTAAGGAACAATTGTTGAGAGAAAAAATAATCATAACAATGATCAAGAAAACATAAAACGTGTTTTCTTTATCATAATCCTTATTATGCTTTGCAGTTATTTTGGAATGTAATACAAACGTTTTTGGTCCACTTTAGGACCTTCTTCAGTTGGAGTTCTAGAAAAAAATATTTTTTCTGGTGTGATTAGTGTTCCATTCAATTGGTTAGTCAACTGCTTTCAGTTCTGATGAGTATCTTGCAGGTCTGTCGGACTCATTATTAAATGGAGCTTTGGAACATATTTATAGAGAAGATCTCACTCTTGGAATCAAGCAATCTATGGGATCTTTTACTGTAAAGAGGATCCATCTTTTCATTACAATAGAAAAGATGGATCCTCTTTACAGTATATTGGAGTAAGAGCATTTAAAATCAAAGAACAAATTTCTGAACATCAAAGTGGTACACCATTCTGGTGCAAATGCTACTAGATGAAGACTTTAATACTGTATGGAACAAAGTAGATGTGTTTGATCCTCTTCAATTTGTATCCAACTGCCTTACTGCCAGTCTATATGGATTCTGTGTGCTGTAAGCTAGAACTTCTAGATAATAATAATAAAAACACCTTTCTCACTTTTTCTAGCAAGTTTTAATAAAAATGAACTAATGTTTTCAGCTATTTTGAATAGTCTTCCTCAGGTTTAACATAATTTTGAATTTCAGTAGATCTTTTGTTTTAATTGACATTTGAAATTTTGTTAAACCCGAGGAAGACTATTCAAAATAGCTGAAAACATTCGTTCATTTTTATTAAAACTTGCTAGAAAAAGTGAGAAAGGTGTTTTTATTATTATTATTATTATAGTCTATATGGATCAACAAGACAACTTTTTTTATTTCAACGAGTATATTAATAGTTGAGATGAATGTTTTTGGCAGTTTGACAGCGTTGCTTCAGCTCAATTATAACTTATAAATGTGTTATATTTTGGAACATTCATTCTATAATGCTTGAACAAGATTTTAAAATTTGAAATATAATTCAAATTTATAAAATTAGTTAAATTAAATGTTCTAAAATAGAATACATTTGTGTTTGGCTTGAAGCAGGGCTGTCAAAATGCCCAAAATATTTGTCTCAACTATAATACACTTGCAGACATCTACAAAGGGTGGCAAACAGGGCATTTGCACCTCCTGGGATCGAGTAAAAAATTCCATAACATACATTAACCCAATTTTTGATTAAGGCCAAATGATCTGCCAGATTATATCAAGTTATAAAATTGCTACTATTTTATAATTAAATATTCAGTAATTTTACCTAGAAATAGGAATTAGGTGTCATCTCTTTATAAATTTAATAATTATACAGAAATTAATATTAAAATATTAATTTAGAGAGTTCTGGAAGGAAAGAATTGCCGTGGAGCAGGATTTAAACCCTCAACTTCCACATACAGTTTGGATGCTTTGCTAGTTTCACTATCTGGATGTCCATTCGATGGTAGCACCCTACTTCTAGGCAAAATTACTGAATATTTAATTATTAAATAGTAGCCATATTATAACCTGATGTAATCTGGCAGATTAACCTTCCACGAATTATAATTATAAAAGTGATTCAGATACCTTACACCCTTGACCACGGGATGTTTTTTCTGTCTTGTTGTATTGATGGAATATGGCATTCTATAAACTACTTGTGAAAAATACTCCAAAAAATTAAAAAAGTTAAATAAAAATATATCAATGTAATTATTTGTCTCCAAGTTTTGTTCCCCCTGGAAAATTTTCTGCTGACACCCATGCTTGCTGGAATAAAAGATGGTCGTCTTGCTGTTAATATCAAGCATTTCCAGTCACATTTAAAGTAACGTCTCCTCGTTTTATTTTAATTTATTTTATTGCTGTTAATATTGTTCCTTGTTTTTATGCATTTTTTATTATATTTTTTATTCAGTTTATCTAAACGTTCTATTTGTGTTCCTATAGCAGTGTTTTTTTTTGTTCTGCTTTCCCAAAGGTGAATGAGATAACGAAAAAGTACTTGAAAATTATGTAACAGTTGTTTCTATACTCCATTAAATCATACCTCCTAGTTTTAGTTGTTTAATTGTGGAGTTCTATCTTACTAATTTTTGTTTTTTGCATTTTTTTGTAATTATTATTAATTTTTCAAGTGTAGCTATAAAGATTTCTCTTTTTGAAAGCAAATTGACCTGTGCGATTTTGTTTTTTTATTTGAGTGCTGACAACTGATATCGTTTAGTGTATTTTATATATCTAAAATTACAAGTTTCATTATGTATTGATTAAAAAAAAGCTTTTACAAGTTTACATTTTTTAGTGTTTCTTTTGAAATTGTGAAAATTTTGGTATTTAAAATGATTATGTTCATTAAAATTTTATTATTAAATAATTATTCTTTTTCAATTTATATCTTCAATGTTACTAAAACAATGGTGGTGGTGTACAGTTTGTTTTCCAGCAATCAACTATAGTAAAGGCACTTCTTGTTGAGAATTACGTTAAATGTTAGTTACTTATGATTAATTAACTAGGCCGTTACCTAATAGATTTGTATTTGTGTTAACATTCCAATAGAAAGTTTAAAACTTTACTGATGAGTAGTTTTCTGATTTTTACATTAATATTGTTTATCAAGCTATTTATTTAATACTTAATTTATAATTATGAAAATAATATACATAAAGTTTTTTGATTTCATATTAATTAAGTTTTATTGTTTAGTTTTTATTAAATTGAATCTGCATGAACGATAGTGACGGAGAATCTGCTACAGAAATTACCAAACTAATGTCAGGGTATGTGGAACAAAATGTGAGTCAAACAGGAGGAGAAAGAAAACGGAGAACTGCGCGTAATCATTCGGGAGAAAATTCTCAGGTAATTTTGCATTTACAGATTTTTATATTTATTGTAACATATTATTTATATAACCAGCATAATTTATTATTTTTTAATAAATTTAATTATTGATAAAATCTAATTTAACAGAATGACTTTAATTATTTGTATTGGTAAATACTATCGCACATAAAAACTGGAATGGTACAACAGTGAAACTAACACCTATATATGATTTTCAGCAAATAACAGTAATGTTCTAATGTTTTTGCTGCTGTGTAGAGGCTCTCATTAATATTCTCTGTCGAATGATAGAGGAGTTTTTTTTTTTTGTTTTATTTCCTGATATGGGCCACTAAATAGTGGTCAAAATCATTAGAACATTACTGTTATTTGCTGGAAATCGCATATAGGTGTTAGTTTCACTGTTGTTTGTATTGAATTGAAAACAAATTTTTAAAATGTATAAAAGACTCCACAAGATTAAAATACTGTAAAAATATATTTGTTTTATTGGTGCATCAACTTTGACTAATTCAGATTTGAGCATCTTTGGACTTTCATCCATCTTTACAAAATAATTAGGACATAGAAAACCTTTATCATGTTATGTTATGTACAGCTATATTAAGCTGCTTCCTTAACAGCATAATTATTTATAATGCATTACCATGGGAATATAATTTTATGTTCTAAGTAGGAAATAGTTTCTTGGCCGAATAGTGAATAATTATTCGGGTGTTACTGTTGCCGAATACTGAATATTTGATCAAATATCAGCTAATTTACTGTATTTGGAACTACATAATACAAAAGGCTAATAGTAGTGTTTTCCAAACTTTTTTGGACTATTGCCCTTTTTAGTGTGTATATTTTATTAAAGGCCCCATAAAATCATTCAAAAATGGTACAGTAAAAATTGAATTTTAATAAAAATGTTTTAAATTTAAGCATTTATTTTATAAACAAAAAATAATTGCTTAATTATTTTTTGATGAGCCTGATGCAATGAGACAGTTAAGGCATCAGCCTAATGCTTTAAGGACCCAAGGACCATTAAATCAGCAAATAACCCCAGGGATTTTTTACTGGTTTGACCTAGATATGTTAAGCTCTGTCCTTCACTATTCGCATTTTTCACCGGATGCTCGCCCTCTGGTGTTTAAAAACAAAACTATTCCATCTGGGTCGTTTGATTAATTCTTGTGTATTATCAGCAGTAAATATGAATAACAATAAAAGAAGCAAAGCTTTCTGTTGCGTTCCAAATTGCAATTTCGAAGATTTACGGGAGCCTAATATAAGTTTTCGTCTATTCTCACACGAAAAACAGATGATTATTCGGAAATCGGTCGGTTATATTTATGAGCTTCTCCGAATTGGGAAAGAGTGAATTAGACTTAAGAATTGGCAGTTTCCCGATTGTCCAACTTTACACGAACAAGTTATGCTGTCAATTTTAAAAGTTATTTTCTTAAAGTTAAAATGCCAGTTATTTTGTATGGGACACAGCGTCGGATTTAAGCATTTCGAAGCCTTAAGCTGAATGTAAGCCCTTCACAATTTTAGAAGTCAATCATAAAAAGAAAAAAAATAAATCAGACTATCTCTCTGATTCAATACGGTTATTGGAAAAAAACGATGTGAGGTTTCACTAGTCTTCTGTTTTATAACTGAATTTAATTAAATTTTTATACCCATTCTTTTAAAAATCTTTTTTAAAATTGGTTTTATCGTTTTTTTTTAAAAAAGACCTTACGTTAATTCTTAGAAAAAAAATTAACGAAATACTACACAAAATAAAAAGTAAAGTATGTTTTGTTGGTTTGTAAAAAAAATGTTTATTACAAAATTCGATTTTTTTTTTTTTGTACAAATGTTTGAGGCTGCTTGAAAGTCGAAGCCTAAGCAACAATTTACATAGCTTTTTACTTGTAAATCTAACCCTGATAGGACAATGTCAAAGCTGATGTTTTTAACACAAAGGGCACAAATATGCATAGAACGATCTCGTTCACTTGCTTTGATAGACGTATCCCGCTAGCAATAATTGTTCTGCTACTATAAAATTTCTCGATAAACAGCTGCAAGCAGCATATATCATTATATCGGGCAGTAATATATGATTAATTTTACATTACTAGTTACAAGCGACCCAGATAAAGTAGCCATTTTGTAAAAATTCAGCGCCCTCTATAGTTCATGAAAAACGCGAATAATGGTGAGAAACATTTTGGAAATCTCTCTAAGCTCTCCCTACCACTATTATCATTTCCAATATCAAATGTTGCTGTAAAAAAAAACTCCATGTAAGAAATTGTAAAAAAACAAACTGCAAAGTCCATTGTAGGTATGGCCAAACCCACAAAGGACATGGACCAAAAAAAAGATTTTCTTAGTGTCTGCAGGCAGAAAAAATAAAAAATATATTTACAGTAAACCTCATTTATGTGTCCACCCCAGAAATTCCATTGTAAAATTGCTTAAGTTTTAATATAAATAAACTACATTAGTTGTCACCTTGTGTAAGTGTCATTAAAAGGTGACACGTATCCTTGTTTATGTGAGCAACAAAACAAGAAAACCCAGTGTTCTTAAACTCAACCTATTGTTTAAGCTGATTTAAACATTGAACTTTATTGCTATAATTTTAGAACAGTTTAATGAGATTCCTCTGATGGATGACATTCGAATGAAATCTTTACTTAACTCTACAAATTAAATTTATCTCTAGAATTTAGTAAGAAGAAAGACAATTATATATTTGTGCAATATTTTTATTCAAAATCTGATTATTGTATTTGTAAAAATGTGTGAATTAGCAATGATCGATATATGTCACTGTCACATTTCAACACTCAATGGAGAAAAATATTGATGAATCTGATGCAAAAGTTGGGTTAATTATTAACACTTTTTTTCTCAACACTTGGGGGACAAAAAGTGTTAATACAATTTTTTCCTCAAGTACTTCTGCTTGTATAAAATTGGTTTAATAATTTTTTTCATAATTTTTTTTAAAAATATAATAATTAAATAAAACCTGTATTCATTCTGTTGACTTCTATCTATGAGTATTAACTCAATCTCTGAAAATTTCTTTCTATTTACCTGGAGACAAAATTGTTTTTACTCATCAGGATACAAGGGAATTTGTATAGCAAAACCAGTCAAACAACTTCTTCTTTGACCAATTTTACCTTGACTTGATTAAGGTGATTTCGGCTGATTTCACACTTAAGATTTAAACAGATCCATTTAGTACGGTATTGTACAATAGGCTACTTGAATGAATCCCACTGCAAACAGCTTGCATTTACTGTGTATGCGCCCTGTATTTCAATACTCTGTTATTTAGTGTTAATATGTTGTCCTGTATGAAAGTTTGAATTACTGTATATTTAAAATAAGGTATAGTATTACACAAATCTTCTATTCATTTATATTTTGTTTACTTTACAATCTAAAACTTTCATCAGGATTCAGTATTATACTCTAATTACAATTCTATTTATCAGTTTTAAGTAAAAATTATTTACAAAAAACATGGCCGGCGTTATTACATTTAATAATATATAAAAAATATAATACGACATTTACAAAGTTAAAAACTTTGTGTCTTGTCCTTCTTTTCTGTTTATCAGTTTTTTTCAAAACTCTGCCTGAGTTACCACCTCATTTATGTTCCCAGAATTGTAATCCTGAAGGTGGCTGTATATGTGAGGTTTTATTATATATATACATACACATACACAATTTTAAACTTATGCAATTATTCAAATTTTTAATCTTTTTTTTCATATAATTTTAAATACAAATATTGACATATGATGTATTTGTATACAATATAAAAAGCTTATTGCATTACAAGATATAAAGCTTTTTATATATTAGAAATACTTTAAGCAAATTGGACAAATGAAACGAAAACATTTTACTTTTATTTTTTTGATGTATTATTTAATTCAAGTTTTCCCAAGAAAAATGCTAAAAATTAATTTAAAGTAGCAGTAGCAATTTATATTTTTTATTTACATTTAGTAAAAATATATAATATTTTACTTTTACTAAATAATAATAATAATAATAATGAATATGAGATATTTTATATTGTGTATTTATATTACAATACAAATAATAGTTTACTATAAGTAATTATTTATAGTAAAAAAATTTTTGTTAACAAGTATTTGATTTCAGATCTGCTTTTGTACACACTTGATACTTGATTTATAGTTGTTTTGGTTTTTTTATTTTTTAATTTATTTGACATTTTGCAACAAATTTGGAAATTAACAATTTTTATTAAGAAGAATTTCAATAATTATCACATATTTTACTTTAGATAAATTTAACCCTTGTGAGATCACATTCTGTCTTGTAATACAAGTAGTTGAAGTATTTTTACCGGTTTTCATTTTGCCGATTTCTTTTATAATTTTAAATAAATGTAGTACTTTTTATTTGCTAAATGATTTTTTTTTATTTATTACAAATTTTTGATAACTGTAACGTTGAATTATGTCTGTTATTTTTCCTCAGAATTGTAAATTTGACCTGTGGCAATTGTGTTTTCCAATATATGAATTTTATACATTTGTTACAGCTTTTACTTCGCATGTGTGATGATTGTAGGAAATTTATCCTCAGTTTTCATGTTTTTATATTTGTAGAGTCGATTGTTTTGCATATCTTATCTTTGAGTTAAAAGTTTGCAAGCAATCAGTTTAACTATCCTAAGTTTTTCTGGAACAAGATTGTAACAAGTTATATATTTACTTATATGTATATTTGATTGTGCAGCATCTTTATCACATACTGTAGTCAAATCTTCATATGTTGCTTGACGCACTGAATTTTCTGATTTGTTTCTAAATCAGAATCTATTCAATTCTACTACAGCTAAAGTATGTCACTATAATAGTAATATCCAGAACATAACATATTAACTAAGTGACATACTTTGGACTTAATTAAATCCGGTTTTTACGTGTTACATAGTTATTATTCTACAATAGCCAAATTATGTTTACATATTCTTCATCTAAGCTACTTTCATCTTCAGTCAAAGATTCAATAATTATGTCTTCCAATATTTATCTTATAACCATTTCTTCTTTTAGATCCATTTGCATTTTCCTGAATAAAACAATGATGTAAACCCTACACCTAGCTTAATTCAAAAACTCACTAGACATGTATATGTTATTTGATAGTACGTGTAATATTATGAAACAATTACATGATGTAACATAAGAAACATTGAATAGAAAAACAAAACTGGTTGAAATCACTTAAATAATTATATTACAGGATATATAACAGTCAAATTCAATCACAGGTAAAATGAATTAGATCTGTGATTCAAAAAATTCAATAATGGATAAAATTAATAAAATTGTTTATTTGAAAAAGAGCAGATTCGGCCATTACGAGTACAAGTGCATTCATTTTAATCAATATGCCGTCTCACAAGGGTTAATTATTAAAGTTATTCACCTAACATACGACTTGTACAATACTTGATGCATATGAAATTTTTAAATAAATAATATAGGTATGAACAGTTTAATGAAATTAAATTCCTTTTAATTGTGATTAATGTACTAGTTTATTTTATTTTTTTTTCATTTAAAATTTTGATGAAATGATTTTTTAATTTTTTATTTTATGTAGTAAAAAAATAAATTTGTAAGTATATTTAATGACAATTTGAATTTTATTTCTCATATCTAGCAGTGTAATGGTCCATTGGATACAGAGGTGACATTTAGAGATGGACAGCCAAATTCTGTTGTATCTTCTGTGAATCAGAATAATGCAAGAGGTCCTAGTTGGGATGAAGAGGAGGAAGAGGAATTAAAATATGGAGCTAAACATGTTATAAAATTATTCATCCCAGTATCTCTTTGCATGCTGGTGGTGGTGGCAACCATTAGTTCAATTAATTTTTATTCCCATACCAATACTTATCTGTAAGCTTTTTTTATTTAAACAATAACAATTTTAATACATTTTATTAATAATTATTTTTTAATTTTATTGAATGTTGATGAAATATTACTGTTCTACGATGATGACCATAAAAATATGCAATTCTTTTTTATACTAATGAAATAAGTTTCCTAGAAACATTTTTTGAAGAAAAATAAATGAAAAACTATAATACTAAACAAAGAGATGACAACAACATATTGTAATTAATCAGTCAAAAGAAGATGCAAACATTTTCTCAAGAAATCAGCTTTTTCATTTAAAACTCAAACATAAGTATTATTTTATATTTCGTTCAAATAATACATTTCAATTGCTGTACATCGAACAGAAGTACTTTCATTTGAATAAAAGGAAGCTATTTATTTGAAATGTTTTCAAGACATATGTCTTATCATCATCAGCTTACATTCAGAAAGTAAGTTGTGATGATGGGATGGATGTCCCTAGTGTTTCAAATAAAACACTTGACTTCTTATATAAAGGTTGCATTTGTTCTTGATTGATTAATCGTGAATCTTATTTTTAATCTTAAATTAATCATCATAAATAATCTTGATATACAACAAAAATTAAGCACTGAAAATTACAGTTCCTAACAAAGATAATATGCTTTATAAAATAAAGCAAGTTTTACAAAAAATTATAAATTAAATATTGATTAAAAACTTTAACTTTGGGACATTTAAATATTCTTTTTCCTTCTTTAGTCAGTTGTCAAATTATCAAACACAAATCTACTAAATCAATTATCCCCATTTGCCACAGTAATTATGATAAATTATTTTGTATGTGGATGCATTGTATCATATATCAGATAGATGATACATTGCATCCACACTTTGATTTTTCATCCAGTATAGATGATGATCCAAAATAGCAGATGCTGATGAGTCATATGAGCATCTGCTGTTTTGGATCATCATCTATACAGGATGAAAAATCAAAGAGGAACTGCATTCTTTGTTGAATTTTATCATGTACAAAATAACTAATGAAATAATCAACAATTTCCTGAAAGATCGGGCTAGAATTTGGCTAATTAAATGATTAATATAAAGTAATTTGTCACTAGAGGGAAGCATTAGGTGCCATCTCTTAACTGGATTAATAATTATAATTTTAATAAATTCTGGAATAATTTATTAAAATTATAATTATTAATCCAGTTAAGAGATGGCACCTAATGCTTCCCTCTAGTGACAAATTACTTTATATTAATCATTTAATTAGCCAAATTCTAGCCCGATCTTTCAGGAAATTGTTGATTATTTCATTATATACTCATCAGGCGTTGAGATGTTTATTATACAGGGTGGGCCAGCGAAAACGAAACGGCAGAGTGTTTGTGTTCGTCCAAGCAAAGCGCTCGGACAGGTCGATTTTACTCTCGAGGGGACATCTTTTGCAATAAAGTTTTTGCGATTCTGAATATTAACTAAGCAAACATTTTTTTCGAAATAAATGCTTGTTTAGTTAATACAAAATAAATGAGTTTTTAAAATTTTTTGTCGTCTGTTGTATTCAAAATCGCAAAAACTTTATTGCAAAAGATGTCCCCTCGAGAGTAAAATCGACCTGTCCGAGCACTTTGCTTGGACGAACACGAACACTCTGCCGTTTCGTTTTCGCTGGCCCACCCTGTATATATACAAAATAACTTGGTAGAATTTGAATGGCTTCGAATGCTTAAGTTTGCTACACAATATTTCTCTTGTTTTAAAAACATTTTTAACAGACATTGTTGTTCTTTATGCTACTTCAAAATATAAAAAAGTAAATAAAACTTATGGTTATGGTAAAAAAAATGGTCATCTTTGATTAAAATTGTGTTTGGGGTTACAGTGGCTGATTCTTTGTTAGTGAAAGTGTGCCAGTGAATGCTCATAATAATCTTTGTCCAAATGTTAGATAGCTCAATTACAAATATAGATTTGGCTTTGTAATGATATTAGCAATCTGTATAAAGACAAAAATATGTTTAAAACATTCTTTAAAGATAGAAAATTTTCAGACTATTTTATTTTGAGGTCTAGTACTTGACTTATGTGATGCTATGGTTAAAAGCTTTAGTTATAGAAAAATTGGCTTATTAATCATTTTAGTTACCATGACTAATCAACAGCTTTAATAAAATAATTATTTTTAGCATATAAAACAAATTTAATATTGAAATAGGAATAATCTCGCTCCCAAAAATAAAAATATAAATGGTAATATTCTTCTGTTGCTTTATTGTATACTTTCACTGAAATGTGAGTAAGATACAAATTTAATGAGAGAAATTTTTATACATTTGGCAGTTTTATTTAAAAATTATATTTCATTTACTGTAATAACCATTTTCAGATTAACAAATATAAAGAACAATGTTTCAGAAAGATAAATGAAAAATTTTTAAATTTAAAAACATTTAAAGTTTAAAATATGAAAGAAATCATTAATTGTTTTAATGTAATTTTAAATTCATGTTTTGTAATTTTTTCCATACATTGAGCTTATTATTATTCTAAATGAATATTGTTTATATTTTAAACCATTTCAGGTTATGAATGACTCTTACATTAGCTAAAATTGTTTCTCTCTTCATTTAATAAATTACTGGTTGTATCAAAGTTTCATTCTCTGAAATATAAAATTTAGTATTATCTGTGTAAAGATACAATAATAGATTGAGTATCAGTAAAATATTTTCAGTTTTTTTGTAACAAAACATTTAACAAATTTTGCCAGTTCAAATTAAGCATTCACATTAAATCCAAGAACCAAATTTAAACAAAAAACAAGGTCATTTATAATGAAATAAAGATTGTAAGGATAAAATATAAGTAGAATGTTATCATAAAGACACAGTTATCTTTTTTAATGTGGAACAACTTTATAATAGTTAAACTTAAAAAGATTAGTTTATATATTATTTGATTGTACATTATTCAAATTTATTAGATAGCCTAAAAAGAATGTGCACTCAACTTTTTAAGATGTATAAGCATTAAATTTAAGTGAATGATACTTACTTATATCAACCTGAAGCAAAATACAGTAGAGCGTCGATAACTGGAACCAATTGGGGACTGGGGTCGTTCCGAGTAGTGATTTTTTCCAATTTCCGATTATGTACGAAAAAATATATTAACCTGTCCGATGTTCAAATTTTTCTTTGTTGCGTATCGCTTCCTGTTGAATTTTTCTCCGTTGCGTGTCGCTTCGTGTTGAATTTTCGTCGATTTTAAGCCTAACGAAAATTTTTATAATAATAATCGAGGCTATTGTATTCATTAATAAATTTAAAGGTATACAAACAAAAAGTTTGAGTCCTTTTTTCTATTTTCTTCCTTTATTCCGGTCAGGAACCACTTTGCAGCTAGCGACATGAAGTCAAAAAAACTTCTAAAATAACGAACAAAATACCATTAGACGATTCACAACACAATTAAAAATGATCTTCGGCGCCGACCTGTTTCTGTAGGCTACGGCGCTTACAAAACATTAAAAACTGTTAATCTTCCACAATAGCACCGGTGTTATATAATCGCTTTTAGCTGCGGGCCCTCTGGCGGATTCGAGTAATCACACAAAAATTTACATATTTGTACAGAACTCAGGAATTGAAGTTTAAATTCATTAATAAATTTAAAGGTATACAAACAAAAAGTTTGAGTCCTTTTTTCTATTTTCTTCCTTTATTCCGGTCAGGAACCACTTTGCAGCTAGCGACATGAAGTCAAAAAAACTTCTAAAATAACGAACAAAATACCATTAGACGATTCACAACACAATTAAAAATGATCTTCGGCGCCGACCTGTTTCTGTAGGCTACGGCGCTTACAAAACATTAAAAACTGTTAATCTTCCACAATAGCACCGGTGTTATATAATCGCTTTTAGCTGCGGGCCCTCTGGCGGATTCGAGTAATCACACAAAAATTTACATATTTGTACAGAACTCAGGAATTGAAGTTTAAATTCATTAATAAATTTAAAGGTATACAAACAAAAAGTTTGAGTCCTTTTTTCTATTTTCTTCCTTTATTCCGGTCAGGAACCACTTTGCAGCTAGCGACATGAAGTCAAAAAAACTTCTAAAATAACGAACAAAATACCATTAGACGATTCACAACACAATTAAAAATGATCTTCGGCGCCGACCTGTTTCTGTAGGCTACGGCGCTTACAAAACATTAAAAACTGTTAATCTTCCACAATAGCACCGGTGTTATATAATCGCTTTTAGCTGCGGGCCCTCTGGCGGATTCGAGTAATCACACAAAAATTTACATATTTGTACAGAACTCAGGAATTGAAGTTTAAATTCATTAATAAATTTAAAGGTATACAAACAAAAAGTTTGAGTCCTTTTTTCTATTTTCTTCCTTTATTCGGTCAGGAACAAAATAAATATATTGAAGAATATAAAAAACACGAAAATTATACTTTAGAAGTAAATTTAGTATCAAAAACGTTCGATTCAGCACGACACAGTCCGACTGAAAATCATTCCAGTTTCCGGCCATTTCAATTACCGACGTTCCAATTTTCGACGCTCTACTGTAATAACATTAGTGTGTACAAATTTACTTTTTCACTTTTGCTGTGGTTAATATCTGATCTTTTTTTTTAAAAAATTTATATGGAAAATAAATATTTTAATTAAAATTATATATATATATATATATTTTTTCTAGAGTCTACACTCCTTTCACTGATCAAAGTGTTGATACCCCAACCAAAGTTTGGCAGTCTTTTGCAAATGCATTTATATTGATGGGTGTTATTGTTTGTATGACACTTCTTCTAATTGTTCTGTATAAGTTCAGATGTTATAAGGTAAACGAGATTTTCAATTATATACAGCTTTACTAAATTATTATTATTTTTAAATAAGATTTTATTACTATTTATTTTATAAAGTTATTTAAAACAGAATTTTAAATAACTATATAATTCTATAAAGTTAGTTAAAACAAATTTTAATTGTATGAAAAGCATTATTACTGAGTGTAAAACAGTACCAAAGGTGTTATTTTGTTGCATATATTTACATATTCAATATTTGAGAATTTTTAAACATTATATACTTGTAATTTTGTAGTTTTGCTTATGACAATATTATGATGATAAATCTTTTTTGTTTAGAAATTGTTGGAATTTAAATAATTATATGTTGAATTGCAGGGAGATTATATGATAAGGATGAATTTTCTGTTATTTTATAATCTATATAAAAGATGCATTATTCATATTTTTAATTTTCTCAATGTATTAATTATCTACATCATCAAATTTTCGGAAACATATGAGCTAGTTATGTAAGACAGAAAATAATAAATTATTATAGCAATACAAATCCCTTATTTTCAATAAATTTGTTCAATCATATTCTTCAAGAAATCCATTTAAATTCTGAAAAATGATTAATATCTTATATTATAAAGCAACATTTGACAGCCTCATTCAATCCTTCACTTATTCATTCAATGATGTGAAATGTTTAAGTAGAAGCAGACTCCTTACAGAAAATTAAATAGTACTGTACATTCAAAAAAGGAATGTTGAGTATATTAGATTAAATATTTAAAGACTTTCTAATTCATCTCAAGAATTTATTGAACAATTAAAAGATATTTACAACATTACATTAAAAAAAAGGAATAAAATTTTTTTATTCCTTCCTGTTTTTTAGAAATGTCATTTTAAAACTATTAGTATTTTCAAATATTTTCTCAAAGTAAATAACTTATAAAGTGATAAGCACATTCATTCTTCTGTTTCAGACTGTTACTGAGATTTATTTGTAATTAATTAATTGAAAGAACTTGTCATTTTGAAAATTTAGTATATTCGAATATCTAATTTACAATAAGTTATGTTACTTTTTGCTTTTATGCATTATATTGATCTTATCAAATAAAATTTTTTTAGAATTAAAAACTTCTTATATTTTTATTTTAAAATGTCATAATATTTATTATATTGAAGTTATTATTTTTATTATAGCTTTTCATTTTCTCTTATTTTTATTCTTCTTAAAGCTTTTTATAGAGAATGTGTTATGGTAGGAATAGTATATATTTGAAAATTGTATCTATGAGATGAACTTATAGATTGTTGAAAATTAATAAGAAACAATGAAAATAATTAAAAGAAAATAAGTTGTAAAAATTACACTTTTATATTAATTACAGAGACAACCCATAAGTAAATAGATATCCTGAAAGACAGCAAATGCATGAGGCAATATTAACTCTGAAAAATGCATTGCCATATTGAAGAAGCGTCTTCTTCTTATATTCTCCATTGGCTGATGGACGAAACATCCATTCTGTTCATGGATGATGGAGCTCCTTATCATATTGCCAAAAATACTTGGAATTGGTGAGAATACAGTGTCTCCATGAGCCAGTCAGTCACCCGATGTGAATCTCATTGAACATGTCTGTAATCTGCTGGATCATGCAGTGCAATGACATTCACAAAAACCCATTTCCTGTGATTTTTAGATTGTTTGTGTGCTGAGTGAGCCAACATAGTAGAACTTATTGATTCCATGCCTGATTGAGTTAAGGCTTTCTGGTTTTAGTATGCAAATGTGGCATTTGTATCACATGGATACTATGAAATAAAAGACAGTGTCTGAAAATAAAGGCATCTATTTACATTATGGGTTGTCTCTTGCATAGAATGACTTTAATTTTATTAAAAGAACCATTTTTTTAAAGTTTGAATTAAGTTGTTAATATTTTTAATTGTCCTTAATTAGGTAATTCATGGATGGCTAATAATTTCATCTTTGATGCTTCTATTTTTATTTGCATACATTTATCTTGGGTAAGTTATAATAATGATAATTTAATATACATCATAATTCAGAGAAATTGCTTTATTTTTTGAAACTGTTTTCTAAGCTTTAATTGGTTAGTTTCTACATTAACAGAAATTATAAATGATAGATTTATAAATTATAATGATAAATTTATTTTGTTGTTGTTTTAAAATTTTTCCAGTGAATTGTTGAGAGCATATAACATACCAATGGATTACATAACTGTTGTAATAATTATGTGGAATTTTGGTGTAGTAGGAATGATATGTATCCATTGGAAAGGACCTTTGCATTTACAACAAGCATATCTTATTTTGGTTTCTGCATTAATGGCTCTCGTTTTCATTAAGTATTTGCCTGATTGGACAACATGGGTGGTCTTAGGAGTAATTTCTGTTTGGGGTGAGTATTTATTGTTTAATTTTTATGTGAAATTGAAATCATCAAATGAATTGGTGATATTTAATGAATACGTAATTTTTATTAGATAATGACATTATACAATGCAATACATCACAAAAGTGTTCTATTATATAAATTATTGTGTCATTGTTCCAGCTAAAGTTATTGGATAAATAAATTATACTTTAGATTAGAATTTTCCAAATTATATGAACTTCTAGAAAAATATGAGAAAATATCTTTTTTTTTTTTTTTTAAATGGAATTCTGACTAATTCATTGTAAACTAATCCAGCAAATGTTTTTGCAATTTGATTGGTGGTCATCCAAATTATCTAAATATTTTGATATATTTTGTTCAATGAAAATGTTAAACAGGCCTGTAGATCCATTTTCAAAACACCAAACAAGATCAAAAAGTCAAATATTAAGTTATGGCAGGACTAAAATACAGTAGAGAGTCGTTAATTGGAACCCCGGTAATCGGAACGATTTTCAGTCGGACTGTGTCATGCTGAGTTGAACGTTTTTGATACTAGATTTACTTCTAAAGTATAATTTTCATGTTTTTATATTCTTCAATATATTTATTTTGTTTGTACAAAATGAAGAAATAATTTTTAACGATAAAATAGCCTCGATTATTATTATAAAAATTTTCGTTAGGCTGAAAATCGACGAAAATTCAACACGAAGCGACACGCAACGGAGAAAAATTTGAACATTGGACAGATTAATATATTTTTTTGTACATAATCAGTAATCGGAACAAATGACTAATCTGAACAACCCCAGTCCCCAATTGATTCCTATTTTCGACTCTCTACTGTAGTTGTAATTCTAATTGTATGTACTATAGTCCTGAATTAATGGATTTAATTAATTTTGAGTTTCTACAGCTAATTATCTCAATATAGTGTTCTGTAGCCATATATATATTATTGTTTTGAACATAATTATTATATTCAGTTTAAATATCATCATCATCATTAAGCTAAATAAGAATAATATAGCATTCTGAAGATTATAATATTATATCAATTATTTATATTTGTTGTTCAACTATTATGAATAGAGCTGTTAAAGTATGATTATTACTTTATATTAGAAATTTTATAAAATGTTTTTATAATGAGTTAAATTGTAAATAAGTAAGTTGCAATGACATAAAATTTGTAATGTATATGTATATTTAACATATAAAACAATATGTATTTTAGATTTAATAGCTGTGCTGTGTCCAATTGGACCTTTAAGAATTTTAGTGGAAACTGCACAAGAAAGGAATGAACCTATTTTTCCAGCTTTAATATATTCTTGTAAGTATTTCAAGTTTAATGTAAGAGTAATATATTTTATGTATTACTACTAAATTAATTTATCATCATCAATATGAAATGTACTCCCATTTTTATGGCTCTCAGCCAATAATACAAGCCATAGCATCTTTCAAAAAGGGCATTTGGAAATATGAAAATATTAAAAAATTAATTCAATTTTGGAATTTTTAAGTCTAGAACTGTTCTCAAGTACTTTAAAAGTTCAACCATTCAGTAATTTTTTGCATATAATTATTTAACTTAGTTTCTTTATTTATTTTTGTGTTATTTCATTAATTTTGGAATCATCAAAGTTATTGTTATTGTGGTTGTTAGTTGTCTACTGTCCTAGTGAAAAAATCAGTGCTTTGTCTGAAGTGTATTGACATTATTTAATGATATTATTATGAAATTTCATAATCAGAAACATATTTTCTTTCAGCTGCAATGACATGGTGTGTAACAATGGCTGGACCTGATACTTCTCCTCAAGAACAAGAAACTGAAAACTTTGAAGATTCACATCAGTGTAAGATGATTTTTAAAGTAAAATAGAATTATACAATACAAATTTTTTGATTTGCGTGAAATAAATTATTAAGTAGCTTCTAGTGAAACACTTGGAGATGAAGAGCTTCAAGATGTGGTGAATGAACGTGCTAATAAAGAAACAGATAATCAACCTGTTTTATCAAACAGAACAGAATCTAGAGTTCAGCAACCAAGCTCGAACAATAGAAATAATCAGACTGCACCGACTGCACCAACTGCAACAACACAACTTGAAGATGAAGAAAGTAAGACTTTTTAAATAATTAGATTAACTTTTTAATAATTATACACTAGATAATTTTAATAAGAATTGCTTAAATTTTTCAGGAGGAGTTAAACTTGGTTTAGGAGATTTTATATTTTATAGTGTTTTAGTAGGCAAAGCTTCATCTTATGGTGATTGGAATACAACTGTTGCATGCTTTGTAGCCATTCTTATTGTAAGTAATTTTTATTAAAATTTTATATTATTTGTTTTCCAGATACATGAAAATATAATGTTTTTTAATAAAATATTGATAAACATTTATTCATTTGTGATATCTAATTAAACAAATATTGCACTTATGGTGCATGTATTCACCAAGTTTAAAATTAATAGTTGTAACTAAGAAAATCTGTAGAGATTATTATAATAACAGTATTGTAATATACTAGCAAAGCTGTTCATATGGGTGAAGAAAATAAGTTGTAATGTAATTTATAATCAAACATTTAAAAAACAAAACATGTAAGTCAAATTCTGATACAATGCCCACATCTGTTCTGATGTGTTTTTTGGCATTATGCAAGGATGGCACTATATCAATAAATACATTGTAACCATTTCATTTGCAGACAGCAAAGTCTATACATGATACTGTAGTTTCTGACAAGTTTTTTGTTCACTTCAAAAATACACATTTATTCTCATATTGTAAATGCATATTCTTTTTTATGACACTGACAGAATATTGTTGATGATACTGTAACATTATTTTAAATAAACTTGCATAATTACAAAATTGCAATGTCATAAACATTAAACACTGTGATATACATAAAAATATTTTGAACAACTATCTTGTGATATATGTGAATTTATTTGTTTATTCAAAATATTTTCACATATATTACAAGAAAATATTTTTCACGTGTAGGTACAATACATGTGATCAGTCTGTTGCAATTACATGCTGTGAAAGTAAAAAAAGCTGTAGAGTTGTTACAGAAATGAGACTGACCTTTTCTAATGTTAGTGAAAAAATTTGATATGAAAAGTGTTTTAAAGGCAAAAGTCACAGTATTACACATTTTCAAAAAATTAAATGTATGACACCTACATGGGAAAAGCCAACAGAAGAGGGACAAAGACCTGAAATGCTTTTTGGCAAATGAAAAAGAAGAATTAAACAGACATAAAGAAAGCCTTGTGTCATTTATATTACACTTCATTGTAGAAATAATCAAATAAGAAGATTGACATAGTTTCATGTAAAGACGTTTGCAGTTTATTTACATTAGAAGTAGGGGTGACTCTCGGTTCTACTGACACTCTCCTGCAAAAGAAATAGTTTTATTATTCTGATCTTGAAGGAAAACATATCAGTTTCAGATTAGAAACCAATCTCATGTCAATACATAAACTCGAGATAATTTGCAAGTTTGATTTTGAGACAAATTATCAAATTATACTGCAGTATTTATATCTATATACAGCAAGTATAAAATTCAACTGTATCTCTTGTAGTTTTAGAATCATCTTATCTTCTACATGGGTTTCTTTCTAAGATTTTTGCCTTTCTGTATGTCTTTGATTATAGATACATATTTAAAATATTTGAAAGAGTTTTAAAAACATTTATTTAGCAACTTTTTGTTTTTAATAATTAAAAATATTTAATTAAATTATTAAAAATATTTCAAAGTTATGTATGGAAAATGATATACAGATATCCTTCATACAACATGGAACTTCTATAGCACAGTTTGGAAATTGGGGAAATCCCCTGTATAACATGGTTTCTGGTTTCACTCTATGTTAGTTAGGGAATTTGAAAAATCCTCCATACAAAATATTCAATATTTTGATTCAATCACTCTGTTATTCAATATTTTTTTATTCAAGTATTCATGTGTACTGTCTCAAATTTGCCCACGGATTTTAGAATATTGAAATTTTTTATTTCTTTTGTACCTTTTGTGCTTTAATGAAAACTGATAGTGAAATTTTTTCCATGTCTTAGCTTTCCTATCAATCAGGTGTCATTGTCGTTGCTTTCAAACTTTATCCCTTAAGACCGTCACTGTATTTTGTTTTTATAGATTAATTTTTGTATTTAGTAATGTTTATTTAAACATTTTTAGGTAAGTATTATTAAGCTTTTTTTAACTATAAGTAAGTAATCATTCTTAAAAATAAGGAATGAAATAGTGCTATCTTGGCACTCAAACACAAATTCTGAGAAAAAAATTCACTCGGTATTCAACTGAACAAATTCTATCTGCTAGAACAAATTTTTGATTAATAACATATTTTTATTTTGTTATCCATAAAAAGTTTTTATGATAAAAATAAAAAATATGAAAATATTGCTGATCTTTCCGATCAACAGAGCTCAGATGACTATACTTTGTGAAAAGAAAATGCCCTCATTTAACTAAAATTAATATTAATGCAAAATACAGTACTTTTAATTGTGATTTTTAGTTAATTATTGATTGGAAATAAGTTATTGATTGCTTTACTAAACATATTTTTCTTAGTAATGAAAAAGAATAGTATATTTTTGTTAACTTTTGGAACCTAACCCCATGTTTTGTATTAGTCCTTAGTTTTGTATAGCATGGATTCACATAACATGACTTTTTCAGAACATAACTACTGTTATATGAAGGATACCTATACAAGAAAATTAATAACTTTATTACTTAAACACTGAGTGATAGTAATATTTTCATATGTCAAATAGTTTTCATAATAAATTTGTTTATAATTAAATGTTTTATTCATTGTAAATAGAAAATCAATTTGAATATCAAATGAGAATATTCAGGTAAAAAGTAAATTATTCTTGTACAACACAGTAAAAACTGTTTTCCCTAAATAAGTCCAGAAAAATCCAAATTGTTAAAGCTTGAATAGAGTAATTAACAATAAAGTACATTCTACAAAGTTGCAAATTGAATATATTGTTGGTTTGAAATCTACTTCAAACTTTTTTCTTTTAATTAATTAATTAAATATTAAATTAATAATTTAACAAATTATTAATGTTCAATAAATAGAATCCTATTAATCAGAATTAAATAATAATATAAGAATAAGTAATAATCTTACATTAATAATTAATAATAAAAATAAATAATATATAATTAAATGAATTTAATTAAATAAATATAAATAAGTGAATTTGTTTATGTAATATATGTAAAAATGTATTGCAGTAACAAATTTATTTAATTAAGTTACATAATTATATTAATTATTTAATAATAATTATATTAATTTAATATATATAATTAAATGTGAGGTAGCATTACTAAATTGTATTAAAAAATTCATTAGTAATATATGACAAAAAGTTCTAGGAATGTAAAGAAACCTTAATAAAATAAGAACTTATTTTATTTAGAGATGGTTTTTATATTCTTATAATTGAATTAAGAAGTTGTTTATGGTTAACTTGACATTTAAAACTTTGTTATTTTTATGTTTTAATAACTAATGTAATTTATATGATAATGATTAAGGAAAAAATATAATTAAGCATTATATTAGTTTTGACAATATATTAAAATTCTTCTTTGATAATAGGAATTTGTATTGTTAATAATTTCATTATTAATTATAATATATGCTAGCTATTCATGTTAGATTTTTCTAAACAGTCAATTAACAGAAAGTTCATTTAAACTCTTTTTTACACTTTTATCTTGCCATAAGATTTACAACTGCACCAGAATCATTTATTTAAGATACTATGAAAGCTTACAAACTTTACAAAAAGTATGATTTGTAAAGAGAGTTGCCAAAAAAATCACTTTGAAGCAAACTTGTTTGCTATATATCTCCATTCATCTAATGATGCAAAAATTGCTGAAGCATGTAATTTGTCTTAAATAAATGATTCTAGTCAGTTGTAAATCTTTTGGCAAGACAAAAGGGTAAAAAGAAGTCTCCGAAGCTTTTTAAAGCATTTTTTATAATCAGTTAATCTAACTATTTATAACTTGAGATGTGTTTGTTTATTTTTCTTAATATATAGATATTAATATTGTATAAGTAATGAGGAAAAATTGATTATTTGTTTCTCAAAATTATTTAAAATATCTGCAATGATTTTAGAATCATCAAATGATTTACCTACCTCTTTTTAATGTGTTTTCGTCTTAAAATAAAGAAGAAATCATTCAAAAAGTTACAAAAATTCTTTAGTCTACAACTGAAATTTCACACTGAAAGTTATTTTTGCCCACAAGAAATAGTTTATCCCATTGACACATGCAATCTTCTATAATACATAAAAACCAATGGCTAATTAAATATGTTATTTACACTGTATTTCTCAATTTGTTCCCATTGTAGACAGCTGATATTAGTTTTTTAAGCATACTTCAAAATCTTCAAATTCATATTAATAGTAAAATTAAACACATTAACAAAATAAAGGGTTTTGTGTAATATTATTTATTTTAATTTAATGCTAAATTATTTACGTACTGTATGTATTTATTATATTGGGTGATCAAACAAAATGAGAAGTAGAATGAAGAATTTGGCAAGATATGTTAAGAGCCATCTGATTGATTCTTTATGCATTGCTAACTCCCAAATGTAATGTTAATTTGTTATTTTTATTTAAGTTAAGTATTGCAATAAGTGGAGATGTCTTATAATGGGAATTTTTGTAGAGAAAGTTATGTAAAGAAGAAAAGTTATAGAAACATCTATGTGAAAATATCCTGATTCATTTACACCTACAAAGGTTTATGATTATAAACTTAGAATGTATGAGGACTAATTGAAAAGTAATGATACTGCCTCTGTTTTTCTTTGTTAAAAGTAGTCATGATAATATTGTGCAGGTGTTTGTGAACATCATATGTCAAGGTGACTGAACCTGCAGTTTGATTACCATACTGTATCTAAAGCAAGTGAAAGATCTTGCACATTATCACGATAGACGAAGTAAACACTTCTCTGAAAGCACTGTTCTTTGATCCTACAGCACTGACATACCTGTGGACAGACAATTAATAGTGTTTATTATGCTAATTTCCTGAAATTCCATATGCATGGGACCATAAGGAAGAGAAGACCAAATTTGCTCAAAAGAGTGGTTTTTGCTCCAGGACAATGCCTAGTCACATGCTGCTACATGCTATGGTGCTTACATCTGTCTGCAAGCAAATCTTAAGTCTGTTATGATTTTTTTCTTCCAGAAATTTCTAAATTAAATTAAATTATTATAATTATTAAAATTAATATCAGATGATGGCTCAACTGCCTATCTCTCGTTGAATTAGTTAAAATTAATTATTAACATAACCCAAAAGTAACCTAATAATTTCGGCAAGATCATTTGGCTTTATCAAGTAAAATCGGATTATGAGTTTATATATATAAACATGTGACAATAAATGATACAAGAGATTTGAAAATTATGATACGATACACACATTAAAATATTGTGTCATATAAGAAATGTGCAATCAAATCAATTACAAATAAAATTGCATGATCAATAAAATTTTATAGCTTTCTAAACCATCTAATCAATCACTTTTGAATTTATTTCTATACATGCAATTCTTTACAAAATGTTTTTAGGATGACTGGGTTAACCTGTTTCCCCTGTCCTATAGTTACATCACTGATCTAAAGTAATATTATATTTTTGTTTATAATCCTGTATAAATGACAAGAAATGAATAAATACTTCTCATTTGGTAACTAATTATAGAATTAGCATTAAAGTTGATAATGATGTTTCATTCCCAACTGATATCACAAGCTCTACTAAAGTTACTTTCCGTGCAACTAGAACTTATCAATGATCACTTGCTGTTCTGGATTGTTTAGATGCATCACATTGCACTAATATAAGGAATTTTCAACATGTTGAGTTACTTGAAACAATTATTTAAGCAGGAAATGATTTATGGCATGTGTTATAAAAAAGAATTTTTCCATTTGTTTTAAACATATACAATTCAAATGGTCAATTCTGCAAAATATGCAGTAAAAATCATAAATGTATATTATGTTGTTGGTAAAGGTTACATGCAGTTTTAAAAATGCATTATCAGACAACCTTCATTTGATCCACGTGGACCCAAATTGTGTTGTGTAAGTCAAGGTTCAGCATCATAGCACTTAAAAACACACACGTACATACTAATCAAGCCCTTTAAAGTAAGTGTTGTCCACAAATATTGTATCTCAGGTTTCAAATATTATGTCTTGCACAGCCAATAATAAATAAATTTTCATGTTTACTTTTTATTACATTTAGTAATCCAAATATATTAAATTGAAATTAAATTAATCAACTGTGTGAATTAATATTAAATCATAATAAAATTATGCAAGTAATATTTAAGTTGCAGATGTAAAATTGTTTCACATATAAGGTGATTATAATTAAAGTAATCATGCTCTTGCTAATCCAAACTAATTATTGTACAAAATTGTTCGGATTAGCAGGAAGAAAAGAAAGACGAAAAGTATTACAAACGCTCACATTTAAAATGTGTAATATTAATTAATTGTACAAATTCTTTGTGCTTTTAGGAAAATTATCTATTATTTCATTGTTTTTGGCTGGGATATTTAATTAAAAAATCAAATTCGTCATAGTACGACGGTATCTGTAATTAAAAACAACGAAAAAACAAGCAATTATTTATTGTGACATCGCCACAATGCCGAGCTGCAATTTTTAATCTTATTTTAATTTATTTAATTTAAAATATATGTTCTCCACCTCAAATTAGTAGTGGCTTGCTCTTGTACATCATACTTTTCCTTTAACAATAGAGTTGTGTCTGCCATCTGTTTACTGCTTTCGGGGAAAAAGTTTTGAATTGAAATAACGTGACTTCCGATTTGCATCAGAAGTTCGTATATCGTTAATTGGGGCCTCCTGCCCCTAAGGTTTTTCTATCTGGTATCGGATTTCAACTGTTCTCGAGATTAAGGAAAGACAGACTGACAACAGTGGGAATTTATAAGTCTACAATATTTTTAAATTGAAGCTCAGTAAGTTCAGATTAAGTAGAAGTTTGGATTAGTTAGAATGCGCTGTCTATTTTTAGAAAAGTTACTGTTAACGAAAATATTCCAAATGAATGGAAATATCACAGTTGTGTAAATGATGTTTAAAGCTGCAACATCCAGGCACTAAAAATTATACAAGTTATAATTTATAAGTTGTATGGTTTTTGTAACTATTTATATGGTTTTTAGTGCCTAGATATCCTAACTTTAATGATGGTACAGGAAATAATAAAGAAAAAACTATTAGATTAGTCTTATTTAAACAAATAATTTAAATATATAAAATGTTAAAAAAAATAGAAAAAACAGTTAATAAAATTATCAAACAGTATATGAGGAGGAGGAATTTTTCCTCTTTTAACTCCAGTAAATGATGAGAAATTGAGACAATGAGAAACAGTTTCAAGAAACAACACACTAATGTCATTATAACGTTTCAAATTAACAGTAAATTAGATTTTCATAAAATTGAATCCTATGATAGTAGCGACACACACATTCATTTCATTTAATTACTTTGATTCAAATTTCATTTGACTTAACTTTAGCCACTTCAATCTTTTCTTTGTCTGATTATTTGACTGTAGGATATATTTCAACAATAAGTTTAATTAAGAGATTAAATAACTTTTAATCTTTCTATTTGAATTTTTAATTTTGAAGGATTTTTCAAAGCCTCCGTTAACAATAAAACAAACTACCAATTAAAAAAGAAATAACAGTAATCTATCAATGCAGCAGAAGTACAGGATATCTGAAAAGTTACCGTGTAGTAGAAAAGGATTAAGTGAACTTTTATGTACAATGTTGCAGTTTCTCCGTAGTAAATGCTGGAAATGTCCTCCAGACTTGAAGACGTGTTTGCTGCATATTGTTGAACTCATTCTGGGGTGGCAGGAGTGATCTGTTCAGTTCGTTGGGTAATTGCCATCTTCAGCTCCTCCAGTGTTCAGGTTGTTCTCATACGCTTATTCCTTCAGTTCACTCCAGAGATAAAAATCCAGAGGAGTAAGGTCTGGAGATCTAGGAGATCAGATTTCGTAGAACCTAATGCATTCAGCAAAGGTGGTTTTCAAATTTCTCACTGAATAGTAATTCTTTGAACACTACATGTCAATCAATTTCTGAAATTTTACATTCATATTTTCCCTAAATATATTCTAAATACTTTTAGAAATATTTTTTATGAATCCTAAGATATTTAAATTGCAATTTGCAAGTAAAAGATATTTAATAAAATTCCTTATTCGTTATTCTAGCTGATATTTAATGAAATCAAATGTCAGTTGGAATTTAGATAATCCACTACTTTTAATTTTTGACATTTCATAATATATTGAATAAACTGCTAAATTAGAT
The DNA here is from genome assembly GCF_030686945.1 of Centruroides vittatus. Taxonomy (NCBI): domain Eukaryota; kingdom Metazoa; phylum Arthropoda; class Arachnida; order Scorpiones; family Buthidae; genus Centruroides; species Centruroides vittatus. The sequence goes on along the minus strand of NW_027122625.1, from coordinate 1,186,246 downwards.
TATTACTTTCCTTGCTGTTATACATAACAGAGGAAAAGTATGGCGATTGGTCAAAAACTGACCCCCCTAAGATTTTTATATTTTTGGACTTGGGTCTTTGAAATGCCCAGAAATGCAAAATATTTGGGGGTTTTTTTCTGTATTTCTGGGCATTAGTGTGTGTGTGTGTGGAGGAGCATGATTTTGTCATCCTCTTTTAAGCTAAATAACTCCTATTGTTTTTTATCAAAAATTTCTGAAATTTTGCAGGGAGGTTTGTTTATTAGGGGGATCAATGCTATTAAATTTTGGTGGTTAAAGGTCGACAGGGTGGAGAGACGAAGGGGGTTGTGTGTATCTCCAGTAGGATTGGACTTAATGACGGTTTCACTCATTAATAGCATTTACAATTTTTTATAAAACCCATCTGTATCCTCAAAATTAAGTTTTTTGCCATTTTATAATAATTAAAAATATAAGTTTTTTTAAAAAAAAAAAATATGTTAATAGATGGTGCCATCAAATGTTGCAGGGAAAGTTAAGCGACTTGTTGCTGGATTTTTTTTCAGTATGCAGAAATGTTATTTGAAAATACAAGAAGAAATAGAATAATTGTAAATTTAAAAAAGAATAGATGAAGTAAATGTGAACAGATAAAATTAAAGCCGTACTATAGTATCTGAATTTTCTGCTACGGTAAATGTTTTTTAGTACAATATTCTGCAGTGAAATTTGATCAGTTTGTATGATGTACGATTGGGGTAGACGACTCTTCTGGTCATAGTTGCCACTGTAGTCATTCTTGTTAGTTGGCAAAAAAATTTGCTGTTTTTATTTTATTTATTTACAAAATAATAAAAAAATACATATGATATTAGTTCAATTAAAATAAAAACAGCAAAGCTGTAATGTAATTTTATTCAGCCAACTAATGCAATGAAAGAAGAAATAACGACTGTAAGAATGTTGTTGATAGCCAAAGAATGTAGTCGATATGTCATACAAACTATTCAGATTTCAATGCTGCATATTGTACCTATTTGTATTAAGAAATACTAGCATTACACATTTGTAAAATCCGAATGTCAAGCTGTTGAAAGCATGAAGTAGGGGAAACTCTCTTGTTTTCATTTGTTTCATTGTTCTGATAAAGGATGCGTTTCCTAGTAAAGCCGCTTTGATAAAAGACAATTAAGCTATTTTCACTTTAAGTTATCTGCTGTGGCGTTAGTGCAGTGAAGTGCTGAAGAAAGGAGTGAAGATGGCTGCCACCATAAATTTTATGCATATTACATACTATACTTCAAATGAAAATTGTGACATTCAAAAATCTATTTTAAACTGGTTATCGGAAAAATTAGAGATGAAGTTTTCCATATAATTTTCTATTTTGACATAAACTTCAGATTCATTAGTAAAGGCGAATGCACACGTTCTGTTGTTGTTTACTGTATGGTTAATTACATCATTTTTATATAATATCGATTTTTGTTGATTGGCAGCCTCTGATATTTTATAGTCTTGGCAACAATTCTGCATTGTTTCAGATTAAATATTTTTATTTGTACAAAACAATGTGTACAAAGAGCCAAGCAACAATGGTGAGTAGCTGAAATGTAGAAGTGTTTCCTACGAAAGCAGAAATTGCTTAAATTGCCCTCCAGCAGCTTTACTAGGAAAAGCACCCAAGTTTTGGGTATTTTTACTACATAATTTCAGTGCAAAATGAAATAAAAGTGTTTCTTAACATATTGTCCTTTTATAAAATGTAAAAACACTAGACGTCAAGTAATGTTACAAAACTAATAACACAACTGTCTATCAGCATTATGGAAAAGGTTTATTTATGCAGGTACTAGTACTAGTAGCATTCTGTTCTCTGTGAATGATATTGCCTGAAGAGGACAGTTATATAATGTCAAAAATACTTGCATAAATAAATCTTTTCTGTAAGGCCAATAGACAGTTGTGTAGTTAATTGTCCTTTTTCTTATATCCCTTAAAATTCCACCAAGTCATATGGCATATGGTATTTTTAATTAAATTAGGTATTGAGGTGGATAAGAGCCTTAAAATAAATGTGACTCTGCCATATGACTTTGGTGAGTTTCAAAGGAATATGAAGACACGCTTATTTTTTTTATTAATCAGAACTTTTAAAATGTTCTCGTTAAAATCTTGAGTTGATAGTACAAATAAATTTTCAATATTTTAGTTTAAGCTAGGTTCGTGCTGTCTTACAAACCACTAGAAAACAATGAAATGAAGACTAATCAAAGCAAAATGTTGTTTGCACCATAGTACACGAAATAAAGTGTGTTAGAAAATGATTGGTCGAAAATATTTTGAATACTAGGTGTGAAAAGATGATTGGTCAAATCAAGATTTGTCAAAAGTTGAGACTTTTCAACTTCTAACGAACTGGTCAAACGATTGCCAAAAGGGCAGTTTGTACGCCAATGTGAACCTAGCGTTAATTTGGGAAATCGGTTACAGTTATTCATATGAAATAGGAATGAGTTAGAATTTTTCCCCTAAGAAATAACGAAAAAATTTTCTGGTATTCAAATAATTTTCAGGAATAATTAGATTCAGATAATGGCTGTATGTCTCATTTTTCCAGTTTGGACTTTTTTTATTATTATAATATAAAATAATATACATTGCAATATATTTTGTATGATGATTACTTTGTACTAACAATAAGTGATGTATAGTTGAATATCCCTAATCCAAAATGCTTGGGACCGAGAATGTTTTAGAAATTTTTGGATTTATAAATAGTAAAAACTTCTGTGAAACATAAATTGAACTTGTTTCTTTCTAACATATACCGTGGCAATTACTATCAGAACTAGGAATTTAAGCACAGAAATTGGCTTTACTTGGCATTTGCTTGTAAAGGTTATAAAATATGGGTTTTATGTTAATTTATAGAACATTTTCAATATGATTGAAGATAGTGTAAAAATTTTGTGTAAGAAATGTACTGTACATGGCATATGCCGATGGTTATTGTAATCAGAACTGCATTGTTTGCTGTATTTATTTCTATGTCTTGAAACCGAAATGTTTATACATTTACGTTTTATAATAAAAGACGTGTATTGTTTTCAATTTTACAATAATATAGATGTAGAAATTCTTTCTAGAGGTTTTAGTAGAAAACTCTAGGAAAGAATTGATGATAGAAAAAGAAAATAGCAGTATTCTCTCAATTCTTGCAATAGTATGATTTAAATAAAATAATTTGCACGAATGCATGATTTAAAGTGGGATAATTTTGTAATTTTGAACTGCCTTCTAATTGTTAGTTACTATTAACTTCAGATAAATAGATGATAAGTTTTTTTTGTGCTATTTGTTGCAACAAGTGGCTGATAACACAGATTTTTTTACCATTCATAATCAGCATTTTAAATATTAAACATTAATTGCTCTCAGTAATTGTGGAAAAGTAGTGTATACTGCTAAACTACAAAAAACTAGTTACAACAAATTTGAATTTGTTCATCATTCATCCATCTTCTAAGAAACTTTAATGATTTAATTGCATGCCCCACAACATGGTTTAATCATACACCTATATTAATAAAGCATTTCATGTTAAAGTACCAACCAGTAAATTGAAATACAAATCCTTGTTTTTCTTGAAAGCTTCCTAATGTGGGATAAGTTTAAGATGGATTAATTATATATTTTTCAATCATTTTAAGTGACCTATTAACGTCAGAGTCAACACAAATAAAACTAGGATTTTCACTAATTGTGTTGACTCTATTTACCCTGTTACTTCTACTAATATAGTCCTATCCTGTTACCCCTGCTAATTATCATCATTTCCTATTCTGTTTTTATTACAGCGTCGGCTCTTGCCTTGTTTCACGGGACCAAAGTTTGAATCCAAGGTTTATTTTGAGGGGAAATGTATAAAATGAGATATGCAGAGGCATTATGCATATATAAAATGCTACTATTACCTATTACAATATCTTCTGTTCTATATACATTTTCAGTAGTAGATCATGGATGGTCTAGTATTTATAAAAAATAGAAGAAAATAATATAATGTAAAACGAGATACGTGAGATTTATTTCTATTATGAACTAACTGATGAATTTAACTTCATCTGGCTCCGATTTTATATAACCATAGTGGTCAAACTGTGGCTCTTCAAGACCTTACTACGGCTCCCTTGCATTTAATTATTATAATAGGTTTGGTCAGCCCATTTGCATAACTCAAAATATAGGTTTTTGTTGTATCATGTAGTGCAACAGTTTTTAAGAAATATCGTTCTCCTGATTTTCAATTGCTTTACTTCAAATTGTTGAAACTAGAATGATTGCAATCATTTATTTTAATGTGAGATAAAGTTTTTTTTGGTAGTTACCCCCTCTTTTCTTATATTTCCTGGAGCTGTTTAACTAAAATTTTAATTGTTAATTCATTTTGTTTTTATTTGAAGAAATTTGTAATGAAACTAATTCAGTTTTAAAATAATTAATTTAGACTATAAATTGCTTTATGTACATTTGCAAATTTAATTAATGTTTAAGAAAAGATATAAATTGTTAAGATATTAACAACGATCATAAATCAGAATTATTTGCCTTTTCTTGATGTTTTTTAAATTCAGTTTTATTAAAGATACCCAGATGGCCAAGGTAATTAGACGTTGTTTTCTGCTCCGAGGGACCCGACTTTGATTCCGGTCGGCCCCATAGCCAGAAATAAATGATCGGGGCTAGATTAATAAACAAAGGGCAAGCCAAAAAAGTTGTACAGGCTCAGTATTAGTAGGACCGTCTACACAAATGCCTTCAACTTTATCATTTTAATTATCCTGCTTTTCAAAACTTGGTGTGAGTGATTAATAATAATCACCCATACCAACTGTTAAAAACTTGCTTAATTCTTCATTAGGTGTCCAACCTTTGTCCCCTGCATTATCAGATAATGCAGGGGGACAAAAGTTAGACATATCCATTCATGTGTAACTTTTAATTCTTTAGACAATAGAATGAGATGGTGACAAATGACAGGGAATTACTAGTGAAAATTCACATGTAAAATAAGCAAGAGTAGCCTAACTTTGTGATGAAAGCAAAAGCATATATTATATTGTTGCATTAAGCTGGGGCTATTATATTTTTTGGGGGGACTTAGCCATAGACTCATAGCTATGGTACTGGTTCTGGTCAGACAGTTCATCAAAAATTTTTGTGGGTAATTTGTTCCAGACGTATTGAGCCTCATCTCGCATCGTTCGGCCGTCCCTATTGTAGATTTCACTGAACAAGTGAAATCTACAATAGGGATGGCTTGCAAAGAAAATCATCTTGCTACCAATTTGATAATTTTATCATTTAAACTAGTATAAATTTTTATATCCTTAATTTAAAATTTATACTTATATTATTATTGTCATTTCTCTTATACAAAGTTAAAAATTTTTAATTTAAAAAAAATAATAAAAATAATTTTATTTCAGTTACTAGAATAATTAATTCAGTAAAAGTCATCGATTGTATTATTTACATCTTATTATTTTTACAGGGATTGTGTCTCACTCTCCTGCTCTTAGCCATCTTTAAGAAGGCTCTTCCCGCTCTGCCTATATCCATCACGTTTGGTTTAATATTTTATTTCACTACTAGTTCTTTAGTTCAACCGTTTGCCGACAGTTTAGCTAGCGAACAGGTATATATTTAATTAAGTTAAATTAAGTCGATCTCCGCAAAATCTAAACCGACACGATTTTTTTATTTAACGTAATTTTTGTTTGACACATTACCGTTAAATCTTAAGAACGTTCCCAACATTTCCGACTCGAACGGTCCGATAATATATTTTAGTTTTTGATCCTTATAATTTGTACAGTTTTATTATCTTTAAAGAGTGAATGAAACATATATGTATTTATTAAACAAATGTATATTTCTGTATTAGATTACTACTCAAACTCTGTGTTGTTTACATTTCAAATACTCCAATGTATGATATTATTGTAGAAATTCTTCAAAATTTCTTTATACTCGTATATATGAAAAAAAAAAGTTTTCTATATCGATTCTTGTTAATAAAATGTACGTTTTTTCTATACGTCTGCCTTGTTTTAGCTTTCCGCTTCGTCGATTCAAAATTCGACAAAACGAACGTACGGCTTAAAAGAAATTGAGTGATATTTTGCACATCAAACAATAACATTTTTCGTGATAAAATTATAAAAATTGTATATCAGACCAATCCCGGTGTTTCTCATCCTGTTTAAAACAAAAAAAGGAAGCGGGTTTCCTTCCACGTTCACAATCACACGTAGCATATCAGATAGCAGTTAGCAGAAGCGAGACTGCAGCTTTTAACGTAAGTACACGATAACGAGACGTAACGACAAATTCAATTTTACTATTGTTAATAGCACATTTTAATTTAAAAGTCTTAAACGGTCCCTTAGTTTTCTAGATGCATAGTCCAAACAAATCTCCAAAGTTCATTTTTCATCCGAATTTCGACTTCTTTAACCGTGGGATTGTTTAGGACTTTTAAATTAACAAGGAGTCAAAAGAGTAATTCAGTTTCTATATAATTAATGGCATGTCTAATCAGGCTAATGTTTAATATGATTTTAATAGAAACTGAATTAAAAAGTGTATATTTTTGTACCAAACATTATTATTATTATTTTTGATGGATTTGGAAACACACAAATTTAATTAAGTGCAAGTAATTTGTACATTAAGCTGATTTTATGCTAATTTATGTTGAGTAGTGTTTTGGCACATTTAAATCCACAAACAATTGTCAGGTGTCTATGATTTTTTCTTATTTTAATTAAAAATATAAACATTTAAAAACTTTTAGATATTTTTTTTATTTTTTAATTTGTTTGCTATTTTTTTTAAACAAATAAGAACAATCACTCAAACTTAATTTTTATTTAAAAAAATAATAAATGTGTAATATAAAAAAAAAGTTCACTAACATTTCGTGCTGCCATCTATCGAAGAGTACCGAAAACAAGAATCGATCACCATTTCCGACGCCGTGACACTTCCCCATAAATTAAAAAAAAAAAAAACATAAATATAAATAAATTTAATCCGCCATTCGATTACGGAACGAAATAATCCAAATCGTAAATCGATTACGAATACATTAAACGCTGGAAGAGGAAGCAATTAATTACATTGAGCGTGCGGCCGGGGACGTTTAAAATAGTAACGTGGAAGCTGCGGCACGAACATAATTAAAATACGGTTAGAAAGGGGGAGGCCACTTTCCGTTCCGGTCAGTTTAATTCCGGTCACGTGACGGGGACGATGTGGTGGCGCTCTCCTCTTCGGTAGCTTCCATTGGGCGGCCTGCTGCAGGAGCCAGCGTACAATGGCGAATCTTCAATCTATCACATCCCGCTTCCTCCACTGCAGACGATGCCCTCCTGCGGTTCCACGTTCGTCTAGACGTCTGTCGGAAGATGCGGTGAACATCCGCTATGGGATTTCGGTCTGATAAGACTAACATCCGCTCATCCTGGTGCCAAAAACAGGGTTGTGATCGCGACAAGAAATCAACCGAACCGCTGTAGTAACATGGCGTATAGACAGAAAAGCGATCCAGGAAACGGGCAGTCGGCGAATTTAGACGAAAATCCTAATCAGATGGTCTACAGAAAGGTAAGACAGGCGGGACTTTCGCGGGAGAGGATGCGGAATTAAATAAAATTCCAAGCGAGGAAGGGGGGATTAGAAATGCGATTACGTCCCGTAGACAATTGTCCATTTTCCTTATCGAATTTCTTCTTATTTATTTCTTTTTTTTAAATAAAATTCATAGAAATAGGGAAAGATTTATTTTTTCCTTTTGCAGTCGCGCGCCTTTTGATGGCGAAAATTTAATTATCTTTTCGGAGTTTGTGGCCTTCTGTTGTCACGTTTTTCTCATCGGAAAAGTGTTTTGTATGTTTAATGCGTTCTCCTGCAGCGGAGGCTTTTCCTAACGGCAAATGTGCCGAACAGACAAATAGGAGAGCGGTTTCTGCATCTGCATGTCCATTGACTGGCATTGATTGAAGGTAAACCTGTCGGAAATCAATCGATCGCGTTGGCCACACAACACAATTCACAATAGGTTCTTCGTGGCTTTTCTAACCGTGCGTTTGCTCTGCTCGATGGAATTCTCCAGTGCACTTGAACTTGAAGCAAACTTGATGTTTTTCCCGTGTTCTTTCTTCCACTTTTTTTTTAAGTTGTCCAGAGTGGAGTGATATGTTGGCTGCATTCGTGGCAACATGCCAGCAGCCACCTGTAGCAGAAACAGGTAGTTACATGCTGGCAGAACTCGTTGGATTGATTCAAAGGAGGATTAAGTAACCATATTTGTAAGGAGCTGCTCCTAAAACAGGGTGGCATGACTCCCATTGCAATTTTCACGGTCGGATGACGTCAAAAGTCGAGTTATCGATCGTGAAATATTGAAAATCTGCTCGGATCACATATTACAAATAGCTGTGTCATATAATCAGCGGATACGATTATCCATCATTGTACGGTTATTTGACATCGCACCGTCTCCCCCTATTAAGACTCTTCCCATTTGACAGAACGGAAATTGGTTTCAAGCAATGACGAATGCCTGACCACAATGTAGCTTCTCCGATTTCTTCCCCACTTTAATAGGTTGAAAGTTTTTTTTTCTTTTTTTAATTTTTAAAACATATTTTCTAGAAAATTCTCTGCCAACGTCACCATTTTACTCACGTTTTCGCATTATTTACACGTACTCGTGTGTTATTTCGAGTATCGTGCATCTTCCCGGATTCCTTTCCACCGTGCCAAACACAATTTTAGCCCTCATAACTCGAAATTTTGGCAATAAAACGCGATATGTGTCGGCATGTTTCTAAATCCTTTCACTCTACAAATAAACGCGATAGGAATTTTCTATAATTAGAAAACTGCTCGATATAGTGATTTAAAAACGTCTCCAAGCTTATAAATGAACGGAAGAGGAGAATAGAAAGTTGTTTAATCGAAGATGGTGGCCTTTTTCCTTAATGGCGAGAAAGTTTATCGTAACTCTCGGTATCGGCCATGCCATTATTTATTTAGAATGTAAACGGATGGTGAATGTCAACAAAATCTTCTACTTGGATAAAGAGCCGTTTGCTTTTGTTAAAGATCTTTTGTTCCTGTATAGCGAATTAATTACAGCAATTGCTTAGCCGAGTTGGATTTTTTTTTTTTTTAATTAGTTTTCTTCCTCATAATTGGAGGAACAGTAACAATAACTACCGTTTCTACATTCCGTAATCGAGTAATGGCCTGTTTACAGTCGAAGCGAACAGGTAAACCTGTTAAGTGAAGGGAAAAAATGAAAAATTCTACCGTGTAAAATATTTTATATGAAGTTTTACACTCCAGCAATACGGGAACTTCATCTCGTGTGCATGGAATAAACACGTTTATTTTCGATGGGAGGACAATCGAGTCGCTGATGACGACAGAAAAATAATAAAACAAATAAAGAATAAAAAGAGTAAATCGATAATAAAGATGGCGAATGTTTTTGTCAAATGTCTAATGAAATTCGCTTACGGAATCTTTTGTATCTGTCCTAGCAGATGTCCAGTTTCGATTGACATATATCTTAAAGTCCATTCAGTTTCTCTTGTAATCCTTTAACCACACATTTCACAAGTTAACGCGAAATTGGACTTATCGCTAAGATAATTTAATGTAATGCCCCCTTGGATTAACTTTAAGCTTCCAATTTCTTCTGACTTTCCTTACTGACTCTCTCTCTCTCTCTCAAAAATAGGGGGGTTTGGAAATCTTAAAGGTGTTTGTTCTTGATAAAGTTGAAGTGTTTTAAACTTGGAACTAAACAATTTACTATTGTTATATATTCTATATTGTATGTAATTCTATGGAATTTATTTTTAGACAAATATAAAATTATTAAATTATGATTATAGTGTAGTGTTTTTACTTGAAAAACTAGCAAAATAAAAAGAACCAGTGTTTTGCCTGGAGTTTTTGATGAAATTACATTCAGCCTAAGATGTTTTTTGTTTCTAAAATAATGCCTTAATGGAGGAAAATTTATAAAAGGGTTGTTTTTGAAGTTATTTTATTTGTGGAATAAAATATTCTCGTGTTATTTTGCTACAGAATCAAACATAAAGTTAGGATTGTTTAAGCTTGTGTAATGAGTAAAATTACAGACTTTTTACTTTGTTAATAGAAGCACTTACAATAATGGGTTTAAGTAATTATTTATACTATATACACTTTTAGTAATTTTAATTATCTTTGTTTCCTTCTTTCCTAGCTCCTAATCTTCCTGCTACATACAGCATTTTTCTTGATATTTTTAAAATGATGAGCTAGTTTATCAGGAAGATCCTATGTATTTTATTTTATAAATTATTAGAATAAGGAAAAATTAAGCATTTTCCTATTGCATACAGCTCTTAATCTTCCAATGGCTTTCCTATGATGTATAGTTCCTTCCTATGATCTTCCTATTATTTTCAAAAGAAATTTCTTCAAATATTAAAGAATTATTTAGAGCTCTTATATAAATTCTTTCATAATAATATTGAAATTCTTATTAATGCTAACAATTTATAATTGTTAATAAAGAATTTTACTTGATAGAAATAATATCAAAATTCCTAGAAAAATTGAAATGAATAGTTTTAATGCTTAGCATGAAAACTTTTGGAAAGATGATACTTGATTAATATATGATATGCCATGTAATTATTATTTATTATAATGCATTAACAATACAATATTTCATTCTAAAACCATTTATCCCCTTATACTTGGGACAGGATTTGTATGTTAGCTAAACAAGCCGCAGCTTAGGACTTCACATTGTTTACCCGCATCATTATTTGGTGGAGGAGAAGGGCCTGTTATATGTTACAGTTTAGGGACCACTTGTCCAGCCTTGCTTATACTGCTATTTATTACTATTAATTATTTATGAATATGAATTATAATTATATTCATTATAATAAGAATTATAAATATGAAGAAATATATAATTAATATGTCATTTTTCTTGCTATAGAACAACAAATTTTTAAAATGATAAGCTTCTTTACAGAAAGATCCTATGCATTTATTATGTAAATTATTAAAATAAAGAAAAATTAAGCATCTTCCTATTATGTATAGCTTTTAAACTTCCTATGATTTTCCTATAATATATAGATTTTAATCATTCTTCTCTTTCTTGAAATAAATGAAAGGATCAAGTCATCTTTTTATAATCTTTCATTCCTTTCCTAAACAAATTGCAATCATTTGAACTATTTTAGGTCTTCCTTCACTTCTACATTAAAAATAAATAAATCTTGTTTTTATAATCATAATGTTAATTTTTACATCTATCTAAGCATAGTTAAAATAAAAATTTAATTCTACAAATACACGTACACATAATTTTTTCTTTACATATTAAATGAGGATACCACAAATCTCTTCCTTTTCTACAAACATTCCTGGAAAGACTTGTCTTTCATCCATCAAAACTTTAAAATTCAAATCGGGAGTGGAAGAATATTTATAAATTCCACCCTTAGCCATAAATTAAAGAAAGACTTCACAGTAGTCACACGAATGCCATTCGATGGCAAAAATATCCGTGGACTTTCGTCGTGGCAGAGGACGTAAAAGGAATGTTTAACGGCCATTTTAATTATTTAAGAGCCGCCGTAATTCGGACATTTTGCAAAAATTTATTAAAAAATCAGTTTTGACATCAGACTTTATTAATATCTCGCGTACAAAAGCAATTCTTGTTCGTTGTAGCTTAAGATTGGTTGTAAGCAATGCCCAGATCTAGCTAAGGATTGCACCCCTTTTATCAACTTCATCCTCTACGTTCCACTTCAAAAACCTGGCATTAATCATTTAAATCTTTTATACTCTTGCTTAAATTTGTTTTTTTTTATAAGTTTTTCCAGCGTGAAATTTCACTCTAGAGATATTAATTTAGGGTGAAGATATTATCTAACGAAACCCCGCAAAAAAAGTCACAACTTTTAATAGGATTATGAATCTCTCTATAACAGGAGTTGACTCTATTCTTCTTAGTATAATTTTTTAAAGAGAAATTTTAGAAAAAATTAAAAATATTACGACAAAAACTTTAACAGTATCTTAAAAAAAGGTTTTACGTAACTGTTTTGAACAGCAATTTAAAAACTTTATTTTATCAGCAGTTTGGATCGATCCAATAACGTAACGCAACATATTGACCATCTGCCAAGGGGGTGCCTTCGTGGGGGACTTTCTACGGTTGAACTTGCATTTATTTAGGTATTAGATAAGTAAAGAGAATCCAGAAAACTCCTGGCGCGTTATATCTTCGCGGGACAGTTAGGGGCCCTGTACAGTGTTGACTTCGGACCATTCTCTTCGTGGAAAATATTTTTTTAATAAAATTTTGGGGTCCCCCGTCGGTGGGGGCCCTAGATAATTGTCCTTTTTGCCCATAGAATAACGCGCCACTACACACGGGCCGACCCATTGGTCGGGTGCAAACCCGCGACAGACTACCGATGTTTACGCAGCAAATACCGAATAGTCGATGACAATTTACGGCGAAATTTGGAGAACAATACTATAAAAAAATCAATTCTTTTATAAACATTTTCTGAAAGATTTCGAAGATCGTTATTACAAAAATCTTTACGGATCAATTTTGTATAGTAGATGGCTTTATAAGTGCTTATGGAAAGAGAGGATTTAAATAACAGCTCTGTTAAAAGCTAATCATTCTTCGAACGATCGGACACGTCTTTATATAAAAAAGTCATTGTTCGAGGTATATTTAGACATTTTACCGAAATTAGCAATTACACGAAAGAAGTTTAATGGCAATTTTTAGATCTCGTTCATTGAGCGATGCATCTGTAGAGGCCCAATCCATTCCGTAGAAAAATCGATCGGGTTCCTGTGTGGAAATCTAACAAACGCACTGAAAACATAATTACACAAAATAATATAAATCAGATGCAGAGTTTACATTACCCCAACGGTTTATTTTAGTGCAACACGCGATATAATGCAAGATCGGATAAATGTTTCTGTCCATCACTCGTTGCATGCAATCGGATTGCCGGCAAGACATAATCCATCTTGTACCACTCATCCGCGGAAAGGCACGCATCCTTCGTTAATCTCTCCATAAATCAGCCGGTATTTACGCTTATTTTTAAAGTACACCGGAATAAAAAACAAGAGCCAATTTGATTAGAATTTTCTTTTATTTATTAAAGCTAATTTCTTCTTCTGGCAATGGAGTCTTCGGCAACTTTCCTCTTATTAAATTCGTCATTAATAGATTGTGTGTAACGGGTTGTTTAATTATAGTTGCTTTCGTTTCCTTTTTTCTTTTAAATCTAGGTTAATGCAATATTTAATTACCGCCGCCTTTCATTTTCTGCGAGTTTCGTACAAAATTAAAGCGGCTTCTACTAAAATATATATATTTTTCTTCTCTAATTTAAAGTTGAAAATCGTTTCTTGTTAATTATTTATTTATTTATATATGTGTGGGGATTTTTTTTATGCCTGGGAAAAATGGTTTCTGTGCAGAGAATTATTAAGAAGATTTGCAATTTTGAAGATGCAAATAGATTTCTTACTAATGTTTTTTGGAAAATGAAGAGAAAAGGGGAAAGAAATTAGATTCGGTTTTCAAGATTTTATTAATAAATTAGCATTTTACGTATTTCCTTTGTTCAAAAACAAATAGCAAAGGGCCTTGTAAGGGGCGCAGAGGGCCACTCTACTCCGGATCTCATACGAGCTCTCGATTCTATGAATAATTAAGATTCTAGATTCAAGACTTTTATTAATATTTCTAGAAATTGACAGACGAAACTTCTAGATTGGAAGGAAAAAGATTAACGAGTTTCTGAATTCACAACACAGTTTACTCTGAAATCTAGAACTTTTCATTTTCTGGAAACAGAAGAAAGTATAACATTGCATCTGGAAGTACTTTCTACAGATTACGAGTAGGATAACTCATTAAATATTAATTTGCATATCAAGAGAAAGTTATAAATCATTCATTCTGTTTGTGAAGTAAAAGAATAATAAATATTGAAAAACCAAGAAACATTTATCTTCTTTAAGTTGGATATTATAAACAGATTATAGTCTTATTCAAATTTATGTTTTTCTATAATATATATTTCGTGTAGAAGCTTCGAGTATAATAATTAATTTTAATTAAATAATCCACATTTATCTGAAGCTGTGGATGAGTATGTTTCCTATACATGTGTCACATTCAAATTGTTTTTTTTTTTTTTTTTTCTGAATTTATTATTTGCAAAGCTAAGGAAGCTCCAAAACAAGGGACCCCAAACTAATTTTTTATAAGAAATTATCTGAGGGCTCCCTAATTCAAATTAGGGGGCCCCGTGAAGCTATAACACTCCACTGTGTATTAGTTACAATTATTAGGCTTGTTTATAAAGAAATAATATACTTGTTTCGTATTTAAAAATGTAGACTTTATAAGAAACACAAGCAACTAGCTTTTAACGGATCCGAATGGGAATCCGGATCAGGAACTGTTACTTCTTAGGTTTCATCCAATACACAGAGCCTTTAAAGAAAATTAAAAACTGGTAACTCGAGTCAATCAGGATGCAGATGGTCGATTCACCAAGAGCAAAAATTCCGAATGGCGTGATGGATAACACACGATATCCCTTTACAAATGTTACTATAGTGGCATGAATAGACGGTTTGAAGCCGACAAACCATTAAGACACCGAGTCGTATTGACATTTAAAGTCATTGATAGAGTGTTAAGAAGGGGAAGAAGCCAGGTTACGACTGTATGTATTACTATCGAACCACCGACTAAAAATTAATTATCCGGTTTAATTAAATATTTGCGGATTTTACCGCATTTTAAAATTTCCCCCAAACGGAAGTCGTATCTCCTTTTCGATTTAGAAACACAGACATCCGTTTCACACTAGGTGCTATTGTGTTGCGCGATGTCGATGACGTAAACGATGGTTTCCAGGAAAATTAAACCGGCTTCGGTAAAGTAATACGATAAAATAACGCTGGCTAATTCTATAAACTTCTACATATTCCGGTAGAATTCCTTCCTGTTACGTGAAGAAACGCATTCTATATCTTTGACGTCACGGATTTCTAAATTTGGAACGTCGACAACGCATTTTAAATAACGTTATAAGCATTTTATTTTTAATGTCGGTGCCTATTTCCTCCTCCCTTCGACGTAATTAATTGTGCAACACGTGAGAAAAGTCTCGTATTGCTTGCCAACTCCTTACGAATCGACAAACTTTTATTAAACTTGGATTAAGAATTCCCGCATACATAAAATGTAAATGAGTAAAAGAGATTAGTTAAGAGGCAAACAGTTGTATCGCTATTAATTAGATTATACTGGAATTAATTTGAAGGCACTCGAACGGATTTCATTAATTA
Source organism: Centruroides vittatus (assembly GCF_030686945.1). NCBI lineage: Eukaryota > Metazoa > Arthropoda > Arachnida > Scorpiones > Buthidae > Centruroides > Centruroides vittatus. Next base: position 1,170,763 of record NW_027122625.1, on the reverse strand, counting down.
ATTACTTGTTGATGTTTTCGATACGTTTGTAGCGTATGTTTTCCCGTTTGTAGCGTGATTTTTGTTGCGATTTCTGCACTGTTTCTGCTGTTATTAACCGATACAAATACGCGTTTTGATAATTTAGCACTCCTCTGAAAGGGGATTTTTATATCTAACCGTTATCGGTAGCTGATTGTGTCCCTTTGAGACCCTAGGCGCAATTCTATTATAAGGCCCTTTATGTAAAAGTGTTTTTTTTTTCTATGTTAAAGAGACAATAAAAAGGTCCCTCGAAAGGACTAGGCTCTAGTGCGTCCGTTGGGTAATCTGTCACCAATTACTGTATATAAAAATACTATCAACACGTGAACTACACTACGAAAAAAAAAAATTCTAGAGCAGTGTGAAACGATACGCAGTTTTCTCTCCCAAGTTTAGCATAATGATGCGGAATGAGATATAGAGAATATCTAAAATACGGAACAAAGACCGAATTCTTGATCAATAAACAGGAAACGTGGAAGATGTAATCTTTAGTAATGTAACACGAAACCATTCTTGACTAATGGAAACACGAGGAAAACACAAAATGGTACCATAGAAAGTGTTATAATGATCAATTTTTTTAACGTCAATAAAGTATTATCGTTATTTTCTGGACGAATAGATTAAACGGGGAGGGGGAAACGATAAGTTTAACACACTTTCTTAAAATTTTTAATAATAAAATTCCTTATCTAGTATTATTGATAAGAATTTCTTCCTTTATATATATATATTTATAGGTTACTAGTTTCAGAATTAAGCGGAAATGATGAATAACTCTAAAAACAGAATAATCCTAAATATTCTTGTTTTTATGGCTTTCTTAAATAGAAAAATCGATATTTTCTTCTCCTCTTCCTCCTCTTCTATTTTTTTAAATAGATATTTTGGTTTCTCCCTTTATTACGTCACATTTAACTTTGGATTTTATGTGAAAGATAGAGCTTTTCTCGGAGGATTCTTTCATGTATGAATACTAAACCTCATAAATCAAGAATAGCAATTACATCTAAGAATATAGCTCCTCTCTATCACTGTCGTTCTTCCCCTATTCTGATGGGCCAGAGTGAATGACAGCGTGTGAGATGTCGTGATTATCTTCACAATGATCGGTTTATATTAGTTCCTAAGTTAGCATATGACGAATTCCACTCGCTTCTATCGATTATCTATCTTAGCTGTCTGTTCCAGCAATACAATGGCAAAGAGGAAGACTGTCTGTACTTTTTTTAAAATATATATATATATATATTAATATATATTTTAAATTTCGAATATGTAACTTGTAATTTACTTTGGCAGATGGAACAGATGGTGGAAAAAATGCAGGACGAACAAACTGGTGTTCCTGTCAAAACTGTCAAGAGCTTCATGTCGAAGATACCCAGCGTGTTTACTGGTAAGAGCGTATGCCTTTCACTTCTATACCGGAGCAAAATATGTTCCTTCGACGGTGGCGCGTTATCCTATGGGCAAATATTGCCTGGAGACCCACCAGCGGGAGGCCCCAAACAAATCTTTTTATAAAAAAAAATTTCCTCTAAGAAAAATGTCTGAAGTCAGCGCTGTATCTGCGGCCCCATAATTCAAATTCGCTCGGGCCCCGTGAAGCCATAACGCGCCACTGTTCTTTGAAGTACTCGGCCTCCATCTTTAAGATCCGGTATGCAAAATATCATTGTGTACATTCCATTAAACGTTCCTCGCGGTGTCTTTATTATAATATCCCCTTCGGAATTCGATAATTCTTAATGGAGACTTGTGTTTACAACCTGTTAAACGTGGGCGTTAACTATTTTGGATCACGATTTCAACAAAAAAAAAAAAAAATCTATCATAAAACTCATCTCCGCTCTCGAGAAGTGGTAGAAGAAAGAGAGAAAGAATGAAAGAAAAAAAAACGCCACTGATTTATCGTTCATTTTATTTTAATGTCAAGTCAACCCGATAAATCAAATGATGCAGAATATAAAAAATTGATTTACGGGTCCAAACAGGGGTTGGAAATTACTTTATGATTGAATTTCTTTCAGTTTAGCGACTTCGATCGATGGAGACAGTTGTGTTAATATTAATCTACGGGATAAAAAGGGAGAAGAGTACTCTTCTGCATCATCACCGATAAGAGAAGGCAATGCAACTATTATTGCTCGAGATGGCGGGGGGGAAACAGGAAACTGAAGTGTAGCATGTTCTGGGATAAGCCTTCCCTGTGATGTATAGATTAGAGAGAGAGATTCGATCGATTTTCTGCATTAGGGAAGTCCTCAATAGAAAAAAAACGAGATGACCGAATGACGATTCAAACACGGCTAATTATCGAACGTTTTTAGTGTTTTAATGTAATAAATCCTCAACAGGGATCACCTTTCGGGCGTGCTGCCACACGCGTAATGAACAGCGGTGCGAATCTTCTTCATCCACTCGTGTTTTTGACATCGTAGAGTTGCCGAGAAACTAGAAAAAATAAAAATGATAATAAAAAAATGAATAATTTAGACGACGTTCTTCGTCAGAACGCCCACATTGTCAGAACGTTGATGAAATTATTACTTTTGACAGCGACTAAAAGTATTTAGTGCTCCGTAATAACAACAATAACCCAAATAGTTTCCTTTCTATATAATAGAAAATGGCCATGAAGAATCTATTTATATGTTTAGAGAGTGAGAGAGGTTGGTAAAAATCATTCACAACGTATTGCTCAGAGCTGATTTCGTATTATTTACTCGATATTTATCTTACAAGTTAGAAGAGGAGGCGTGTCGCCATAACTGAATTACACGGTGTTTACACGAAAAACCGCCGATATCCTTGTATTTTTTAAGAAAGGAAATATAATTTAAACAGTAAAAAAAAGAGACTTATTTTAAGGGTATTTTTTGTGTTCTTTCACCAAAAATTTCTCAAAGACGATACGATTTTAATTGATTTTAGTGTAATTAAATCGTCTGAATGACTTCGAATGTAACAGAATATATATACAGTATATATATCATTTTTACGCCTGACAAAATAAATGTTGATATTCTTAAGAAAATAGATCGGGTGAAGATTAAATGGGAAATGGAAAAACGAAAGTTTTACTGTCGATAGTCCAGAATAGTTTAAGTCCTATGGGAGATATAATGCAATGAATGATATCGAACCGTTGATAGATTGAGGAATTCATTATCGTAAAACTGATTAATTGGTTCTGTGAAAGATAATAAAATCATCCACTGCCATACTTAAGCTTTAATGAAGTTATTTGGGATACATTTTAAAGGGGTCGGTTAATTTATAATATTAACTGCGTGCGTATTGTCTAGAGTTTAAAGGCCGTTGGTTACGTGCACAGTTTTTGACCTCCTTTCTCCCCATAATGTAATTTCGGCAAATCCTTTAATTACGTGTACAGTAATTCACGTTCCACCTGACGAAAATTTTAGACGCAGTTTATTTCTATACATAATATTTTAGTAAATTTAACTAAATTTTCTGCGTAGACAATGCTTCGACCTCCTTGCACATGACTAATAAAGTAGGCATATAAAAACAAATTCTGCCGCTAATACCAATAACAAATGCCTCGACCCCCTCATTTCCCATTGTGTACAATGATGTACAAAACTTTTCGCAACCCTCTTCCCTTTTAAATTGCACACGTAATTAATGGTAGGCACCATATTAGAATACGCGCGTCGAGTCCCATTTCATTTAAAATTTATAATTAAAACACAAAACGGCATTTTAATTCGAAAAAGGGCAATAAATTCTGCGTGTTTTGTATATTTAAAAGCATTGTAGTGCTCCTGATTGAATTTTGCAAGAGCTGCAAATGGCGAATTTCGCCTGTGGATCCGAGTTTTTTTTTTTTATTCTAAGGAATACTTTAGTGCCTTAGCTTTTATGCCTTTCAATAATGCGTATAAAAGTAGTAACACCAAAAGTCTGAAAGTCAATAACTTGAAAATAAAAAGAATAAAAGATTTTAAAATGTTTCGAGATCGTATCTTACTCGAGTCCTGTGCAATATCAAAAGTAAAAGTAGAGAAATCTGTTCGTTATGATACAGTTAGACACTCGGTTTGTCTAACTATTTTAAGCTTAGAATAATAATTGATGGTTACGTCATAATCGATATGAATTAAAGATGATGTAGATCTAAATGAATATTTATTAACTTTCCAGCGGCGTGATTGTTAAAATCAGACGCCAAAACACGTGTTATATTATATAGCTGTCTGGTTATTAACAATACCTCATAATCACGTTTGAATTCATTAAAATTTACCAAAATTTTATACGAAAAGGGACCTCCATTAATTACGTCTGCCACTTTTTACCCCCTCCCTTCCTCTCTGTCGTATGCAAATGATGTGCTTTTGGCAATCTTCTCCCCCTTGTTTACACGTACAACAGTTCGTAAACCCGACATTGAAGAAAATAACTTTAAAAATATTTTCTTATTGTTCACTCACGTGGCTAGTGAGTGAACGAATTCGTATGCTACACACGGCAAAGAAAAAAAAAAAAAAATGTATTTTAAGGGCCACATCATAAATGTAGGTATAGATTTATATTGTGTTCCATCTTGATCTATCAGGAGTTGCCTTCTTGTGCTATGGTTTGATTCGTTAGTGTTACACTGTACTAATGACAATTGTTCTCAATCAGTTTATTGACTTTCATTGCAATTATTAAGGACAATGATTTTTCTGGTTGTGATTTATTTTCTATCTCTGTCTTACTTTTTCTCATCGTACAACATATCTTTTTCGGTTAATGCTACCTACGGTAACTAAAATGGCGGCTCGTGCAGCAAACAGAAGAAAGGAAACACTGGGGATTCACATTCTAACCTAACCTAACCTAACCTAACCTAACCTATACAAGCCGCCATTTTGGTACCATAGGTAACATTAACCACTTTTTCCTTTGCCACACCGCAAAGCAATGCTGTGTGGTAAAACCATCATTGGCCTTATTTACTATTTGTTTGTAAAATATCGCAAATCCCAAAGAACCATCTAGTTTCTTTTCCCGAGAAAGTTCGTATCATATGGTCTGTATGTTCTTTTTGGGCAGAGAAACTGGCGCTGCTCGATAATTTGGTCTGACTGTAAAAGTAATTCGTTTCCTTCCGACGACGAGTTGCCCATAATCGATTTACCCCTTAACGTAAGGGCACTAACGTTGCCAGACTTTAAATGGCAGAAATTTAACATATCTGCCATTTAAAATTATCATATTTCAGCTAATATAAAAATAGTAATATCAATCTTAGTTCTTTCCCAAGTGAATAAATCTGCGAACGTTGTTCTGGTTCGCTTGGTCGTTCATAATCAAATACTTACAGTATCGTCGGCGTATACTATATATTGGTATTAGACTTGTTAAATAAAGTGTTTATGTGATAATATCACGTGAAGTGTTATAATAACAAATTCATTAAAAATGCTGACAAAAGGGAAAAGCAGTCTATCCACTGATGGAGGATACAAAATGCTGATGGTTGACAAGTATGTTTAAACTGTACTGTACATGCAGTTAATGGATGTCTCCAAATAACAATATTATTAAAATATTAAGATAATCTAAAAAACACAAACTCCTTTCCTAATTTAATTGATAAAATATTCAACAATCATGTTTCGTAATTTTGACATATAATCACCTTAATGATGATTAATAACTGTTTCACTTGTAAGCATCCATTAACAATTATCACACAATGATATTTTGCTGTATACAGCACAATATTCATTTATTTACTCAATGACTGCAATGAAACATCAATATATCTTGTGAAAAAGCTGAAGTGTAAATGCTAGTAAATAATTATAATAATAATAATAATAGTAACTATAATAGTGTATTTATTTGTCAGTGTTTTACTGTTCATTTTAAATTAATTATTTTGTTCTTAATTCATTTTAAATTGCAAAAATTGTTATTGATATTGGTTGTAAACATTTTTTTATATTCAAAAATTACTTAAATTTACAATTTTTATTTGAATTTATTATTATTGAAGAATATGTTTCTGTTACTGCTTGTTACGGAAGCCGATCCCGTTAATCTTCTTAATTGGATACGTTTTTGACCCTCTTAAGGTCGGTTTCGGCCAATAACAATTGTAAACTTCTACGATAGATGATATTTGAACCCCCAAAGTTGCTTCTGTAACAAGCAGTAACAGAAACATACATTGATAATGTGTCAAGATTCAAAGAGTTTTACTCGTTATCGTGCTATTCATTTGTATGGTAAACTTGATAATTAATATTGATATACTGTATTTTGAATCAAAGTAGATAAAGTCATATTTATTATTATTAAACTGTAAGTGACAATTATTGTATTAAAAATTAAACTCGTATAAAGTTAGAGCTGTCTTGATTGAGTTAAGGTTATTTGAAATATTTTGGCTTTTGTAAAAGTAACTTTAGTATAATTTATTAAAAACAAAAGTAACATATTAAATAGTATTGATTAGTGTTCTTTAATATTGTAATTTTACAATTTTGATTCTATATTTAATTTTATATTTTAATTGATGATTGAGAAAATAAAGAAAAGCATCTGCTCAGTTCTTCGGTGGATTCTTTTCTTGAAAATATACTTAAAACAATTATTTTTATAACAAATATTGAAAATTTTTTTTGATTGATAATTTATGTTTTTGTTTCTTACAAGAAGCAACTATTAATAATATATTTTCCAGGATAATAATTACATGCAAAATATTGTGTTGCATGTAATTATTAATGTAAAAATCGGTCTATTTGCGTGTTTATGGAGTTTTTTGTTGTCTTTCTCCATAGATGGAGTTACTTCATAACACATTGTATTATTTATTATATATGATTATTTTCATTGCTTTGTTGTTATTAATATTAATAGTAATATCCTTATATTATTTACATTTCACTATTTTCCCCACGTTGCGATAACATTAACAAGTGGGCTCTTTTCAACCCAACTAGAACATAAGGATGGACTGTTAACTACATAGTGCTCTATCAAACATGACAGGAAACTATCTAGTACAGGAATAATATAAACCCACTGGCATAACCAGGGCCATTTTATGAGTATTTGATTTTATATTGCTTTGCATTTCAAATATTTTAAATCAATTTACAAAGTAGTATGTAATATATCATTTGATATCAGTTGTGAAATTGACCAAAAAAACCATAAGTGACATCATTTCATTGGTTGATATTTAATGATCTCATCTCGTATCATTTGACATTTGAAACTCCAAAAATCACTTCAGAAATGATATGAAGGGATTGTCCATTAAGTATGTGTATAGTTTTTGTGAGCTACTTTTGATCTCTTCCCTCCCTGCTATATACAATGATCTATTGTACCAGAAAGTTAACCAGTTTCATAAGCATATCCATGGATGTCTTCAGAGGGGGAAAGCAAGGCAATTGTCATTCTCTGTGATTATAATTTGCAGAATTTTTTACTTAATCATAAAACTGATTGAGATATGTAACCTTACACTCTTGACTGAGGAATGCTTTGTCTTTCTTTTTTGTGTTGATGTAATACTATATTCTATAATCTACTTATGAAAAAATCCAGAAAAATTTTTAATTAAATAAAAATTTATTGATATCTTTTCCCCTTTGCTGCAAAATTTTCTGTGGATACCCGTGGGCGTACATATCATTTACAATTCAACAAGGAACACATTTCAGAATCAGTGAAAGTAGTGTCTAAAACTGATTGAACTTCAGTTATTTTTTTAAAATTTATTTATTTATTGATCTATAAATTGATATTGATATACAGAAATGTGTTAATAAAATTGTTTTATTCAAAGATTGATTTTACAATTAAATATTAAAAACAACCAAAAATGGAATAGTCCCTGGAAATTGGAGACTTGCAATTGCCCTACCTTTGATTATGTGTACAATAATGTTCGTGGACCCCTGTAACATTAAAGAAACGACTTAAAATTTTTCTGCAAATATTTTTTAATAGTCTATTTACTCAACTAGTTAGTAGCCAATAACAAATTTGTATGCCATTAATACCGCTGAAAAAAGTCCATGAAAATGATGCAACCCCCTCCCTCTTTATCACGTATAGTAATGAATTTTTTGTGACCTCCTTCCCTTAAACTAGCACATAATTAATGGATGGTCCTCAATTGATATCATTTGAAAATGATGAAATGATATTTTTAGTAGGAAATTGGAGAGTATTTTACTGTTTCTAAAATATATTATATAAGTTATGCCAAACATTTCAAATATATTTTCTGTATGAATATTTAATTTACATAATGCATATTAAATGAATCAGTTTTCTCTGTTGAAAGTCTTTACTCTTTATCAGATTTAGGTGCCTAAAACTTTGGTATTCATTTATTTAATAATACATGCACACTTGTTCAAATTGCAGATATGATAAAAATAGCAAAACTTATTTATTGAAAATTGATGCAAAATAAATTTTAATCTCAGATAGGACTACATTACAAAATATATAGGCAATAAAGCCTAAATTATCCTAATTATCAAATGATAATCAGATTCAGCCTTATAATTTATTATTAGAATAATGCAATATCAATAAAATTAATTATCCAAGTTCTAGACCAATAATTAATCCAGCCTTATCATTTGATCATTAAAGTAATGAAAACAACTCCAAATTCTGTAAATATTCTGCTTTGCTGGAGTTCACTTGAACAACGGTTTCAAGTACTTCAAGGCAACCAAGCCCATCATTAGGAGAATCTTCTAATGATAGGATTGGTTACTAAAAAGTACCGTACTTGAGAAACTGTTATTCTTCTAATAGAGCAGATTTTTATCATATACTTAAAACAATTTTAGATGAGATTATTAAATCATATTATACTATAATATAATTGGTTACATATACGGTGCGTTTCTCATACGAATGATTTACGAGCCAGATATGTAAATACATGCATTAATATCGGAGATAAAAAATAACATGATAATTATGATACATTATCTTCTGCACTATTAGTTTTCTGGTACTCTGTTAGAATATTTATTTAAAAATATTTAGATTGAGTGACATAAGGAAACAATTTTAAATTTATATCCTATTAATTTCACACTAATATATAAAAGATCTTTATGGAAGCTATCATATCCTTAATGTTTGCCCATCTAGGGATCTTTCAAGAACAATTAGAGATGATTTTTTTCATTTTGACCATAAAATATATTTAATAAACTCTCACACGAAACGTTATTTTAATATAAAATGAACAAGCAGTTATTTATTGTGACATCATTACAATGCCCGGCTGCAATTTTTAATCATATTTTTAATTTATTTAATTTAAAATATACGCTCTCCACCTCAAATTACTAGTGTCTTGCTCCCGTGCATCATACATTATGAATGGGCAGAATTGTCGAGAGAGGGAAGCCGGAAGTTTTTTCTTGGGTCTGGAGAAAATTTACGGCCCTAGTAGTTCCTACCCCTATAAAATTAATGCTATTTTTATTGACAGAAAATAAAATCTTTAAAATTTATTTTTATTAATAAAGAAATATATTATGTATTTTATTTGTTCAAAAGAAAAAAAAAAAAGGTTGAAAGGACCTGATTATATATATTTTTAGCTTGTCCCTCATTTATTAATTTAGCCCCTTCCAGTGGTGTAGCGCGGGTGTCAGCCACCTGGAGCGGAGGAAAATTTTGCCACCCCCGTTATTTAGGTATAAGTAATGAAAAATTCCATGCTCGTTTCAATTGGTCCGAATCGTAGGTGCGACAAAAATATGAAATGAAATGGTTCAAACTTTTACAAGATATTATTATTTACTGTGCCCTAAAAGTGCCGCCCGGGGCAGGCCATCCCTGCTGCCCCACTATGCTACGCCACTGGTCCCCTCAATGATTTATTCCTGGTTATGGTACTGATAATACTACATCAAAATTTTAGTTTGTGTGCTAATTGATTACTATATACCATAATAATTTTGTGATAGTATAGACTTGTTAATGTATTTAAGTAATCATTAATCATAATATCATTTATTTTTATATAGAAATTTTAAAAAAATGTTTTAATTTCAGTAATATTTATTTGTATAGTACATTAATATGCAAGATATCAGAATTTAAAATTATATTTTTATGCTTATAAAAATATCTAAATATGTTAAATAATAAATATATGATCACTATATAGCTTTATATATTTTACATTCAGTTCATGAAAGTTTTTAGTATTTGATTGATGTCTGCATAGACAATTTATTATTATTATTATTATTATTATTGAATTAATGAAATACAATCAAACCTCCGAACATAGATGAGAATATAAGATGACCGTTGTTTGGGGATTATTTTGTAGGCATTTTTGTTAAAAAATTTGTTTCTGAGAAAATGGTGACTGTATTAGAGATGGTTATATCGGAGGTTCTTACTATGCTGTGCTGTACTTAAAATTGCCAGTATTTAGGGATTAAATCCAGGACGAAATGATTTCTTCCCAAAGGATACTGGTATGCTTCAATTCTGGACTTGCAGCATGTGTGTTTTTACTCTGGCAGGGACAAAAATACATCTTAAATGTGGAAAAGGAAAAGATACTTTGTCGTAGAGCAGTTTTTATAATAAAATCTCCCCGTTGCTATATGGCAGTCGGAAAAATTCCGGGACGCTCCCAGAAGACCCTAACTATACTATATAATACACTATATTGATTTTATAATTAATTTAACTTATCGGGATCAGTTTAATTTATATAGATTAAAGTTTTCAGAAATGAAAATAAAAGATTTTTAATCGGAGATAAAAATTTTTTACATTTTTGTTTTTACAAATTAACATTAGAAATGTTACCTCAAAACAATTTTTTTTTTTCTTAATGTATAGAAAGTCATTTTCATTAAAACTTAATTAATTACTCATTCCAAAAATTCATTTTTTTACCAGACAAAATAATGAAATTGTCATTCTTTGAATATAATTATTGACAATAGAAAAAAATATTCACAGTCTTTTTTCATGATTATAATTTAATTTTCATGCTGATGATATAGAATATATTACTTTTGATTCTTAAAACAATTTTACTTTACAAAGAGAAATGAATTATACATTCATTCTGGAAATCCATTTATTGATTTTGAAATAATTTTTCATAATATTAAAATTTATTTTTTATTTCATTTTATTAGGCTCAGATTTGATAGCGTGGATGATGAGAAATTTAGACGTTGAAGATCAAAGTAAGATATTTTTATTTAATAATTGAAATTCATTTATTGAAATGATAATAAAACAAAGTTTTAATATATATTTAATTTCTGTGTTCTGAATTATTTATATTGTTATATACTTTAAAAAAAAAATAATGTATATTGATGATATTTCTTTAAAAGATTATTTTAGAGGAAGACAAAAGCATTATTTAATTCTTTTAAAATTAAAATATTGCATTCGTATATAAAGGAAAAAGTTTAAATTATACTCAAGTTGATAAATGTTAAATAAACATTTGTAATAAAAGTTTCTGTATTAAATCCATTCAAGTATTACATCAGCAAAATGTCACTCTTTTGATCCTCCTTCTTCGTCATCACTAGTCATCAGAAACCAATATACCAGCCTTCGAAAGTTAAAACTATTTGCAAATACACAAAAATTATTTTCGGACATTTTTCGACGACCGGGAAGAAAGATAAACGGCACACTCGCCATCCTCCCGTCGTCGGCAATTGTCGGATACAGACCGATCCCCCTTCCGACGTAATACTCGAATGGGTCTTAATACTTGAAGAAATGCTTAAACTTCATTATTCATATATAGTATAACTTTATATAAAAATGTGGTAATTATATTATCAGTTATATAAATTTTCATTAATGTAATTATGAAATAACTTTATTATATTTTGTTATGGAATTATTGAAAATATTATCAAAATTATCACTTAATTACATTAATTATAGCTTGAAATACACTTGAGATCCTTCCTAGTCTATAATCGAAAGCATTTTTCATAGTTAAACAAGCAGTAGAACAAGGAAATATTAATTTTTATAATAAAAAATGCTTTCAAATAGTAAATCTTTCTACCTTTATACAATTAAAGAAAAGTGCTTTTTCAAAATCACAAATTTTTTAATGTTTTTTTTTTACTAATCTGTTAATTTCTTCAGATTTTTAGCATTTTAACGAAAGTATTTGTTGTTTAAATTCTGATTTTATAGGGTTTTATAGTGTTACGCAGATGAAAATTGAAAGTTTCAGTTAAATTAATAATCTAATAAAGTATTAAAATTGTAAAAAATATTAGATTTTTTCAGAGTTGGATTGTTTTAAAATTGAATTCCTCTCTAAAAGTCTAATTGACTATTTATGATTTCAATTGGAAATATCTTAGATTGCTTTAAAAATTTAATTAAAACAGTTTATTAAGCTACAGTTATTAAACTGAGTTTATGAAATAAAGTAATAATATTAAAAGAATGATATTTAGGTTATTAAGAATTATTGATTTAGGAATTATTTTTTGTTTTTTTTTACAATTTTATTTTTAATTATGAAGATTTTTTAAAATTATAATTATAATAATAAAAGAAAAAAAAAAGATTTATAATTTATAAAGTGAAATTTTCGAGAAACGAATGCATGCGGAACAATTAAAAAATTGTTTATAAATAATTCATGAAGGATTCTAATAAAGTTTAAGTATTCATGTAGACATTTGAAATCAGTCTTGGACAAATTCAAGATTAAGTTTAAATTAAATTTTATTTTCATTTTCGTTTTACTTAAAAAAAGAGCGATTTAACATATAAACTGCATAAATATTTTAATTAAGTCATAGTTTATTGTTTTGTTTATATAATTGAAGTATAAATTATATATATATATATTCATTAAAAAATAGTTAATTATATTAAAATATCATGTACTTTATTAAAAGAAATTTATCAATTAATTATTTATATATATATGTGTGTGTGTGTGTAATATCGTCTACTTCGTCTGCAAATTCTAATTTCATTTCCAAGATATTTATTTTATTACAATAATATTTTCAAACAATTTCTACTAATTTAATTAAAAGCAGTAACCAGACAAAATGCAAAGTGTACCGCTATTATATTTATTTCAATTTTTTTAAATAAAATGCTATTGAAAGGCAAAGTTTATGCTAAAAATATTACATTATTAGAAAAAGCAAAAATTATTAAAATAATTCTTTAAGTAAAATTTGTAATCTAGATACGATTCTGTAAACTTAAGCAGAGATTTATGCAGAAGCTGTATAAACGGAAAAGTTTTCGGTACTTTGTGTGAATTGTGTTTTAAATTAGCTCTGTAATTATTCGTATGATTCAGAGTAATTATGCATTATAAATAAAGGTAGTTGGTTTATTTTTAGAGTATTTTTTTTTTACTTAAGAGCAAACATGTTATTTATTTCACTATTTTATTGAAGTACTGTTTTATAAATGAAGCACTTATTTATGAATCAGTCTAAATTTTAAAAAATTCAATAGAATTCTTTGCTAAAGATCAAAAACAAACAATCATTTGATGTTAGAATATATTTAAGAAATGCTTAAACTTCATTTTCAAAAATGAAGTTTAGTTTATTTGAATAAACTTTATTTACTTGTTGTAAAGTATTTTTTTTTTTTTCCTTTATTAGAGTTTGTTTTAAGTTATAGACACTGAAATTTAATTTAATTTACATTTTTACATCGTTATTATGAAATATGATATAGATATGGTATTTATGAATTATTCATTTATTTTAATTTGAAAAATTATGAAAATGAAGACGTTTGAACTATATAAGTCCTGTATTTAATAAATTAAAATATTTCTTTGTTGTAAATTTATTCATATATGTAAATAATTCTTATATAATAACTCGCAACTATTATAATATAGTTCGACAACTTGCTTTATAAATGTATAGTGAAATGGTTTTAGTATCCTTTTCAGCCGAGGCTCTTCATCTTGCGCATTTAATAGCGGCGCACGGATATTTCTTTCCTATCGACGACCATATCCTTACTGTTAAAGCCGACGGAACATTTTATAGGTTTCAGGTAATTATTATATTTAAGTAAATTTAATTGCTATTTAATTTACAAGTTAGTATTTAAATTATTTAATGTAAACAATATGAATAAATCAAAAATTAATCTTCTGTTCAACTATCCCATTTTACAATGTTTTGATAATGTTTTATTTATTAGATTTTGTCTTCAGTACAATTTAATTATTTAGTATAAAACTTTAATATATCGTAAACAGAGCTTAACAAGTGCGGCATGCTTTTCCGCTTATCTACTTTGAATGAAAAATCAGTGTTTGTATTAGAATATAACCTTTAACCTCCATAGTATTTTTCATAATTAATTCATTTCAATTTTTTCAATTAATTATTAACGATTAAATTAATAATTTTTTTCTATTTTTAAATTAAATTATCATTTTAAGAACTCGTAAAAGTTTGTTGAAAAATTATAACCAATTAACATAAATATTTAAAAATTAATTTGTATAAAGTGAATTATATTTGCAATTGAAATAACAACATGAAGCATTTTGTGCATGTATTGTATTTATTTCATGAATTAGAAGTGTCATTTAAAAATATTGAAATTTAAAGAAAGTAGATGTATAGAAACTTTTATTACTCCTTTTAATTAAACTTCTTTTAGCTGTTATATTAATTTTTTAATGTCTGTAAAGTCTGCCAGAAGAAAATAGTTTACTAGAAAAGTCTGCTAAAACTTGAAATAGCTGTTAAGAATTTATTTACATTTTTACATGATAGTAATTAATTATTACATTAATTAAAGAAGCAGATACTATTGAAGTCTTTTAGGATTATTTTTAAATTGGAAATATAATTAATTTATTAAGCAGCTTGTTGAGTTTGCAATGTTACCATTTTATATTTTAATGATCAGAACTAATCCAATTAATAAGTTGTAAACATCTAGCGATAAAGATTGATCTAGAACCTGCAACTTCTCTACTAACTTTTGTATTATATTCTATAGTTATATTATCAATTTTGTCATCTCATTTGCAGCAGGCATTGTAGGTTCGAATTTCAGAATGACATTCAACATTTTCTTTAAATTCAAAACATTTCTAAATTATTAATTAATTAAATTATCAAAATATTTATAAGATGGCAACATGCCTATCTTTAAACCAAGTTACATACTTAATTTAATATAGCATAGAGATAGGCTATAAATTAATTAAGTACTAGCTTAAAAAGTAATCTGATTATAATTTAGTTATAATGTCTGAATATATTTACCGTATTTTACGGACTATAAGACGCTACGGACTATAAGACGCACCTTAATTTTTAAGCAATTTTTTTTTTAAAAATACCTATAAGACGCTACGGACTAAAAGACGCACCTGAATTTTGGATGCAATTTTTCGAAGAAAAAAGTGCGTCTTATAGTCCGTAAAATACGGTATATCTTATATACAAAATTAATTATTTAATTCTAATAATTTTTTAATAGTAAAAGTTGTAAAATGATTTATACAGAATGTTCAATATATATTTACAACACAGAAAAATAAACAAATAAGATTATTATCTAACATTTTTTTGAATACTTTTTTATGAGAATAGACATGCTATTAGTGGCATGTTATCCTGTAGGCAAAAAGGGCAATTGCCTGGGGCCACCACCAACAGGGAGTCCCAACCAATGCACCGTTGCCTGCCTTAGGAATTTTTGTAGGCACTCCAATTACTGAAATAGCTAGATACACTCATTGACAAAAATATTATCAAAAAACATCACCAAAAAAGGTGGCATTGGAATTGAATGAAACTTTATTAGAGCAAAATATAATGTTGATGGTAATAAATGATTACAGTATCATAGCAAAGGGGCAATTTTCTGTGAAACAACAGTAAAATTTAAAGAACCTTTAGTACTTTGTAGGACCTCCTCTTGCATAGATACATGTGACAATATGGTCAGATGTAGAGACATATATGCAACTTCTCTGTCCTGTGACAGATTTTCTCATAGATGTTGCAACTGTTGCTTCAGATCCTTCACACTTGTAGATGGCTGAAACTGGCATCTGGTCTAGAGATCTAAAGATAGACCAAGCCAAAGAAGTGTAGCAATGTGACACAGACATTTCTGGAAAACCCCGACTGTGTGCAGCTAAGCATTATCTTGCTGGAAAATGACTGTATAGTCCTGCCATGAAAGACAACAAATGAAGGTGCAGGATTTTCTGAACATACCAATGTGTCATCAATGTTCCTTGCACCACTATTAGGGGGTGACTGTCATATGATATATCTCCATAGACCAGCACGCTGACAATGAGAAGCAGTGTTCCTCTCATCAGTAAAGGTGAGATTGAAATACTTGCTAATAGTCCTTCACACTCTTTCTCAAACAGAACTGGGATTCATCACTAATGAATATGCTGCCAATTTATAGCAGTTCATGCCTCTCTGTTGAGGTTGTTGCTGGGGTGCTAATGGTAGGATGCGTAGTAGTTGTCCTACATGCAAATTTGCCTCTGTTAGTTGCCTAGTTGCAGTTAAGCTGTAGGAATATATTATAAATTATTAATATTTCTATCTCAGAAATATTTACAGTATGTTCTGAAAAGCTCTTAGCTTTGCAAGCTATTACCAGTAACATTATTTTAACTATCGTATCTATTTGTTTTACATTCAGAAATAAATTAATATCATGATTTTAAAATGTTATCTATATTTAGTTTTTATCTCATAATTCCACTGTAACTGATAATGTGCTTGTGCAGCTTATACATGTATAAAATGAAAATTCAAGTCACACTGTAAAGTTTAATTGTTTTTATATACATATTTTAAAATTACTAATCAAATTGAAAAATTTTAAGATGGAAACTTTGGTTATTACTTAATTCAATAGTATAAGGAGTTGGAAAAAATCTAGCAGTTTTGACTGTCATTTGGAATGCGTAACATACTAACATCCTGTATTATAATTTATTTATTTAATTTATTGTACATAATTACTATTAATTACTTCATATAATTAAGCAAATTTAATAGAATTATCTTAATTAATAAAATACTGAATATTTGTGTTTTTTTCTACATATATAAAGACACCTTATTTTTGGCCGTCAAATTGTTGGGAGCCTGAAAATACTGATTATGGTTAGTTGATTTTATTATTATTACTTTTTATTATTTAATGATATTTCTAATAATTTTTATAATTTTTCAAATAATTATAAATATTTATTTTCTTTATTAATCATGATAAGTTTTTACAAGGTAATCAATTAACATTCAGAAACAGTAAAAAGTTTGTATTAGGATGATGAAGTACTAGTATATTTATAGGCTTCCTGCCTATATGTTTTGCGCTACTTTGGAGACCTCTTGTGGTAAAATATTGAACTTTGTAGTTACAAACAATAGAGTTAAGACTGAGGTAACATGGAAAATTTGGTGAACTTTTCCTCTGGAATAAAGAAATGAATATTTGTAGCATGGTAGAATGTAGTACTTCTTACAGTAATATCACAGTAGTAGTTTTTTTTTTCAAATGAAAAAAGACCCAGTTAGAAGAAAGGCATGGATTAATGTTGTATGAAGGCATTACTTTTATTTGATCTTCATTAATTATAAAAGCATTCCTAAGTTTTGATGGATATTTTATTTCCAATAAACAATAACGTCTGTTACTGTCTCTGATAATGCCATCTGGAGAACAGCATAGCCAAGGCATTTCTGGGCAATGCACTCTTTATTGTGCAGATAATATCTGTAGAGTTTTCTATCAGTATATTACATTTGGATCAGCCGGAGATATGTGTTGGTTTCTTTTACTATATCTTTTTCTTGTTCCAAAAAATCTGGCTAAGCCTTATTGCTTGTTTGTATTCTTCCTTTCTTAAAGTTTCTAGTATATTCCAAGCATGTGGTAAACTTGTTCTTCATTCTATTTTTTTTTTCTTAGTATTGCCGCCAGGCCGATTTTCACCTGGACAAGTCAGTTTTTAAATTCATGGTCCGGATTGATTATTAATTTGTCCAGTTTTCATAGAAATTGTGAAATTATGATAAAACAACATAAATTTATAAAAACACTTGCGAGTATTTTATTTTAACAGTTAAACACTTTAACTTCACACCCCCACCCAAACTTATCCCTAGGCTAAGGGTGCGACTATGCAGACGTGAATTTAGTAGCGAAGCAAGAGGTTGCAAGCAATATAGTTCTTATATAGAAAAACATGCACAAGTGAGAAATCTTGCTGGCATGAGCAAATTTCTGGTTCTTGCACATATATGCAAAGTTTTTACTTATATTACAAAGTTTGATACTTATCGCGTCTCGCCTTTTCTCGCCACATATTCTTGCTTACTCGCGTCTGCATAGTCATAGCCTAAGAGTGACAGAAAATGTACTTTTAAGATTTTAACTTGCAAATATCTCTGGCAAATATTAGGTCTGTTCCAACACAAGTCCCTAACTGGTTTAAAACTGGCATGCGCATTATTCAGTTCTTGGCTGTAAAATAACATTGCACATGCCTCATACGGTTTCAAATTCAAATTAGTCGGGGACTTGTGTTGGAACAAACCTATTGTCCGGGTCAACAATTTTTGTAAAGGTGGCAACACTATTTTTTCTTTACTAATAAAAACGTAAGACGTGCTACATGCTTGCATCTATCAAGAAGTCTTGCCCTACATGAGCAAAAGGCATTAATCATTTTCCATTGGTCATTAAGTTAATATATTTATGTTATGTTCATACAAATAATTGTAAGAAAACAGATCAAATTAGTAATGAACCAAGAAGAAATGTTAATATTAACAGATATAAATGACAAGGTTTGCAAACAATTTTCTTCAATTGGTATCATTTACTATGAACATTATACACTATAAATAAATACATCCACAACAGCCGTAAATGAACGGGTTAAATTTGGTACTAGAGCTAGGCGTTAGGCGTCATCTCTTTTTAAAACTAGTAATTATAATATTTTAATTAATCGGGTTTCGTTTAATTATAATATTTTAATTAATCGGGTTTCGTTGATGTATATTTGTATACACTATAAAGCTATGATATAAACATTTCATAAAAATTGATATTTAAATACTGTCTGTTAATATTAAATAAAATTAATTGATATTAGTTAAAATTTTAAATAATAATATACAGCTTACCACTGATTTTCCAGCACTTTTTTTAATCCAGATAGAATTATAAGAGGACACCTAAAACCTTCATAATGGAGACTTGTTCACTGAAAGATCATAGATGGCATTGTGTATAGCATGTGTTCACTTGGGTTTTCTACATTTAAATTGTTGATGATCCCTTATAACAGTCACTCATTTTAATGTTTTCAAACTAACTATTTTATGCAACAAACACAGTTTCAAAACAGCAGGAACACTATGAAAACTCAGAGAACTACAACAGCAGAAGAAATAACTTCGGCTGCCCACTTATTTTTTTGAAAAACAAACAAAAAAATGATGCAAACTGCTGCGATTGGTGTAAAATACAGGCATTATGGAACTGTCCCTTCTCTCACAAATCCAGATAAGGAGCAAGTATGAGAATCCCTATAACTTGGAACTAGATTATCAGATCTTTCTTTTTCTTGTATCAATCTGTTAAAAAATTTTTCTTTAAATATAATGCTTCAAATCATCTCAGTTTTATCAAACTGCGCAGCTGGTTTTTTTTTATAGCAAAGTCTTCAATTAAATAAAATTTAATTGAATATGAGTTAGTTAATTATTGATATTATAATTTGAGAAAGTCAGTAAAAACTTTAAGCTAAAACTCAACGAATTATTGAAATAATTTAAACAAAATTCAGAATAAAAAATATTCTACTGCATTTTCTTTAAATTTTTAAGACTATCCTTTTATATTCGCATCAGAATATCGTCAAAAGTTTTCTCGACGACTGAAAAGTCTCAATCATTTTCAAATCTTTTACGGTATCAACTTTTCTTCGATCAATTTGTACCTAAAGAAAAAAATGTGTAGTAAATAAATAAAGATAATTCTTCTTAGAAAATATCTGTAAAGATTAGTTTATTCATTTTTGAAAATTTTCAAAGTATCTAATATTTGGAATTATGAAATAAAAATATATTTCATTTTTATGTAGCAAAAATACTATAGTATTTGTACTTACAAATCATGTTAAATCTATCTATATATGATATTTTATATATTAATATAGTGTTATAACAAGGATTAATAATAATGTAATAAATATATATTTTGAATCAATTTCATTTAACAACATAAACATTTAACATTAACAATTTTCATCGCCTTTTTTTCACAATTATTGTTGCATCATATATTTCAACGGAAACATTTTTATGTATTCAGTTAAGTTTACAGAGCATTGGATTAGGGAACAGTTCCTGATTTTTTCTCCAATGTTTTACATTTAATGGACTCCTGTTAATGGAACACCGGGTAGTGGAGTAATCCATTTAAATGAGTATCGTGTCGGTAGCTTTTATTTAAAACAGCAGTCTGCATAAGAGAACACTGTTCTAAGGAAGATTTATAAAGGTCTGTAATTAATCTTACAGTACATTACCACCCACCATCACACAAATCAGCAAACTCTGTTTCTCATAAAGGTATATTTTTTTTTAAAACAATTAAAAGACAGTTGTTCCAAAAATTAGACGATCACCATTTTTATTTTCCTTTAGTGTTCCAGAACCAAGAATCAGACAGCCAGACCTTTCTTTGTAGGCTACATAGCTGCCCTTTCTAAAAAGAGTTCCTTAAAAATACACAGAAAACCAATTAAAATCAAGTAAATTTCTTAAAATCGGAATGGTAGATCTTATGACATCTTGTGATGATTCATCTGTATCTATTCGGGATTTCGACTCCTTTTATCTGCTAAGGATTAGCGCTGACAAATGCAGATTACGTCGGAATGTCCCTCTAGTGACGGATTTTAACAATATCTTCATTTTCATTTCGTCCGATGAATAAATATTTTTTTAAAACAATTAATGAAAATGAAAACGTGTATTATTTTGTTTAAGCATGTTGAGAAAATATTTAGAAGAAAATTTTACCAATTATAATGTATTTTACCAATTATAATGTATTTTACAAGATCAGAGATGATTGAAAAGAAAGCTGTGAGTAATTGTATCAAAAAAAAAAAAAGTTAAGGACTTCTTTAAGTAAATTTGTTTAGCTTGTCTATTGTATGAATAGTTACGATAGTGCATATAGTTCAGTTCCATATTTGTAAATTACAGTAATAAAATTTCATGGAAAGTAAATACAGTATCTTACTACAAGAATAGTTATATGTTTGTATCCTGTATGTCTCAGTAGTGAACATTCAGAAATTTTGGAGCAAGGGTATTCACATCTTTTCAACAAGGCTTTCTACTGTATTTGTTGGGAAGAAGTGAAAGTAATTGGATTGATAAACTATACTGGGTTTATTGATTTTTTGATAAAACAATAAAATTGATGATGTTAAAATAGAAACCAATATGTAAGGTACAGAAAAAATTACGTGATAATGAATTTTAATGTTTCCAAGTGCATTATAAGTTATATAAAGCTCCTAAGACATGAAATGGTGAAGAAATTTGAATACTATAAACAACTCCCTGGGTAATCTCATTACTTCAAATAAGAGAGCAATCCTGACAGTACTCTCTTCAGCAGACTTAACTGTACATTAAAAAGTAACGCAAATGATACGTCAGCTTTGATTTGCCGAATTAAAAATTAATCGGCAACATTAATTTTATTCAGTTTGTTATGCTTTAAGTCAACATTGTACGTAAAGAAAAGTTTAAAGTTTTGCTTTTTATAAATATAGAAATATTGGTATTATAATTTTAAATTATCACTTAAAGTTAAACCTTAATGAAAATATTCAAGTTTTAAATATATCATATATTTATTATTATTATTATTATTACTTTCAAATATTATTATATAATAAAATTAAAACTATCTATATTTAGCTGTGTACTTATGTAAACGGACCATGCAAAATAAAACTAGATTGGAACTCGCCGATTATGAAGCCGAGAATTTGGCACGTTTACAAAAAATGTTTTCACGCAAATGGGAATTTATTTTTATGCAAGCAGAAGCTCAAGCTAAGTATGTATTATTAAATTTTTTAAATTAAATATACGACTTATATTAAAAAATTATTTTAATATAAAATAAATTGATTATTAGTTATAAAAATTTTATTCTGTATTAAAAGTAATTAATTCTCAATAGTAGTAGAGCATCAATTATCCAAAATAATTAGGGTGGGACAATTTCAGATAACCAATCACACTTGTAGGGAAAGAATAAAAAGATAAACATCTTAAATTAAAAATTATTACAGTTCTTTTTTGAAAGAAGTAATTAATTTTGCTTTGTTTTGCATTATGTTTTTCTTTTTAACTTTGCTAAATCCTTGGCTTGCTTGATCATTATGAGAACTGAAAAATTGCTTCAGGTTGCATTTCTAAGTCTGTTAATGCTGTTTCAAATGCATTAAATGCTTCACTGTATGCTATAACCAGTGAAACATTTGATGCATTGGAAGCCTGTGACTCATTAATTGTGCTTTTTTATTTGTACTATAGTTAATGAAACCTAATGTTAGTATTAATAATTCTTAATAGCTGGTCTACATAAGATTAATTTGTTGAGACCCTAAAGCTAGGTTGAGGTCTACTGGTCTACAAAAAGAAAGAAGTCTGCGTACAGAAAATGTATTTATTTATATTTAACACCAGCACGGAAAACTTAAAAACTTGTGCACGAATTCCTTTACACCCTCACGTGTCCAGAGTACAATTAGCATGCATACAGTACCTTCACTCTCCTTGTCCTTACGTTAACACGTAATGGTTTTCACACAATCTCTACACTAACATGAAAGGTTCCTTAGAAGCATTGAACTTGCGGTAACTCCGTACCTACAATGACGTCTAACCGACAATTATTCCGTGTGGAGAAAAAAAAATATTTGTTTGAGACAATACCTCAGACTTTCCTACTTCTGTATTAATTTTCTTCACTTCATTGTTTTCTCGTACGGCTCCGATGGAGTTCAATTCTCATCCTCTTCTTTTCACCTTTTTCTCAGAAACTTTCTCATTCACACGCATGTGCTCGCTTTATGTCCCTCGATGACACCAATCGAGCCAAGGCGGACGAAGGTAGACCTCCAAAAAATAGGGGAAAAAAGTGCTCTTCCACGCCTGGACCTTCTATTTACACAGTCCTATTGCCTTCTCTTACGTGATCTTTTGGCAACCAATCCAAAGGCCCTTTTTTCATGCACCTCTCAAAGATGGTTCGAATAGCGGTTACATGTCATCAACGAACAACGAAACAACAAAGAAGGGAAAGCCCGATACAATAATAACGCAACAATAATAACCCGATACAATAAAAGTAACGCGAAGTTATGTACAATGATATATACAATATATACACATACAAAACCAAACAACCAATAAGTGGTGGAGCACTACAAATTCACCAATCATTATTACATAAAAACTGCAATTTCTAGAAGTAGAACTCTCTCAAATTGATTTCAGTTACAGTAATCAGTTTTTTAGATAATTGATGCTCTACTGTATTACTATATGTTTTCTTTGAATCTTCCCATCTTGTGATCAATAATCCAATGAAAATGTTTTTCTAATATTGTGTTTTCTTAATTCTAATGTGCATTTGAATCTAACATGCACTCATTTTTTAAAACCCAAAAAAGTTAGTTAACAAATGTAACTTGCATCCTATATTGTCAAACACTCAGTTACATGTTCATGTATTCAAACAGCAATAAATACATTTTTGTCAAATATTTTATTATGTTTACAGTACACATTTCTGAATATATTTGAAGAGTGCAATGCTGCAATGTTGTAAATGCCATTTTTTCCTAAATATTGAAGAAATTATTCTAGTTTTATTGAAGAAATGAATTCTAAATGCAATGTTTTCTGCTGCAAAAAATATTGTGGTGATAGTGGCACTGTAGGTGGCTGTATTTTGAAGTTGAATTTATGTGCAAGCTGTAACATTTTGAGTGCCAAAAGTCACGACTTGCACTTTGGTGCTTAAAATGTTACAACTTATGTTTACGTCATTTTGTTATATGTAACCTAGTGAAGTTTTTACCATTTTATGGTAAAATCAAAATAAATTCTTTCGAGACTTGAAGGAATTCATTGACTAGTAAAAAGTGTTTTTTTGCATTTACAACATTATGGCACACTTCATTTATTCTTTACAGTCAAAATTATCACATGATCAATGTTTTAAAAGCAATATTTAATATTAGTATGCACCAGTACGAGATTTTGCAGATTATGTAGTATTACATCAAATATCTGAAAACAAGCCAATAGAGTTCATCATCCTACTAATTTATGTCTTATCATCTTCAGCCTTGCCACTGCTATCAACTTCAGAGCAATATGTTGATTCTAATGTCAAATCACCAACATCAGTGTTGTTACTTTCAGAATCTATCACATTCTGTGACACCTCACCATCGTCTTCCCACAATATGTCATCCTTGGTGCAATCTAGGGCATTAGAAATGCAACAATTTCTGAAAGACTTTTGATGAGCAAACTAGGAATGATTTCCAAGCTGGAAATCCAATGTGCAACGTCATGAGGTTCCACATATTTGATCTTTTCAGTGCCATCAATTCCTGGTTTTTGTCAGAAAGCCAGTCGTCATATTTTACCTAGACTTTATTCTTGAATTGTGAGGTTCCAGACAAAATTCAAAATTACATGCTAGAATATTAATGAGTGTCTGATGGGGCAGTTAAACGCTCACCTTTCAAATGAAAAAGTGACATAAAGTCAAACAATAATAGAGAAAATAATCTATTTAATTAAATAATGTCTCATGGATATGATTATAAATTCTTGCTGTCAAAAAGATAATCACAAAAGGCTTGAGTTATGAGAAAAGGTTTCAAAATTCTGTATATACCATTCGATTAACATCAGGTAATGACATCAAATTGAACATCAATGTTGACTCTTCCATGACCTTTCAGGTCAAAGGAGAGAAGACACCTGGAGACAAAGATGGACCAATCAAAATGTGATGAAAGATATTGTAAATCAATCAGAATGCAGGATCAAGGAGAGAACCACTTAAAAATGTATGTATCAAGGACATGAGGTTCTTTCTCCAAGGTCCAAGTTCTTTTTACAAAGATTTAAACATTACTTACAAAAACGTTCTCATTTGTGATCAGTCCCCTCTAGCAGACAAGTTTCTCTGAAGAGTTATGCTATAGTTGTGCCCAAATTTTTAAGTTCCCTGTTCTCTGCTTTTCGAGTGGCTGACTGTTGGACGTACTTCCCAGCCAACCCCAAGTTTCCACCTGATCTGAGATTCACCAGACAAAGAGAGTCCCGGGGCCATCTATTCACCGACAGTTGATCATCAAAGGATTTATTATTGATTTGGACTAGTGACATTTGGACTCTCTGGAATCAATTAAGACATATCAATATTACAGAGTCTGTCCCTAGGAGACGAATAGACTAAATTTTTGTAAGCATTTCTGTACTCAAATAAATGGGTTCTTCTGTAAATGGTAATCCTGTCTCAGTGTTCACATGTGATCTTTTGACCCGCTTGTTATCCTGATGTGAATTTTGGATATTTTTGGCTAAATTGGCAATCTCACAGAATGGCCTGACATCCAAAAGTTGGAGAATGGAAGTTATTCCTCCAGGAATGACAACAAATTTGATTTTCATCCTGCAGATCTTGTTTTTTACTTGATCCATCAAGTGTCCTTTGAATGAGTTCAAGCAAAGAATTGATGGTGGGTTTAGTAGTGTGCTGGGACAATGTCCCCAAATATTTTTTAGCAAGTTGAGTATTAATTCTTCCATCATCCATTCCTTCCTAATTCCGTAATCTATTGAGGTCTTTTGATTTTTTTACACATATGTGTCTACCAGAGGGCTAGCTTGGACAAGTATTCCAGAGTGGGCAGGGGTGGATTGGGGATTCTTACAATCCTGGCTATAAGTTAGAAATGGAGAATATTTGAATACTTGAACATATTCTAGATTCAAGATCTCAAATACTGTGCTGATAAAATATAAATTTGAATACTACAAATATCTCTAATATTGTGCCATACATACAGTACAGTAGCAGATCCAGAAGTACTCAAAGGGAAGGCTAACTCAAAAATTATAAATACAGTAGTACCTTGTATTTCAAATGTTTCAGAGTTTGAATGGTAAATTCGACAAAAATTTTCCTTGGAGTTTAAATGATGCTTCAAAGTTCAAACTAGTGTGCACAGTGAAAAAATGTTCTCGAAATGTAAACACCAACTGTTGTGCGCCCAAGTCATCTCTCTCTCTCTCTCTTGCATTATGCTATTAAAAATATGCAAAAACTTTCTGTTCAACCCAATATAATCCCTGCTTATTAACCATGGCATCGGAGAAGTGTGCGGAAGTAACGAAGCCTAAGAGGAAGGTTGTAGTATTGACGATTGAGGTGAAAAAGTAATTTACCACGAAACGTTTAAGTGGTACACTTGTGGTAGCATGTTTAAGATGCCAAAGTCAATGCTGTGCAAGCAGTAAATGCAATTTTCATTTTATTGTATATATTATGTATTTTATTTATTATTAAGACATTTAATTGTATTATTTTTACCTTAAATCATGCATGTTTGCTGTTTTAAATTTATCAAAATGGGTGTTGTTTAGGATCTGAGAATGGATTAATTCCCTTTCTATTATTTCTAATGGGAAAAATTGATTTGGACTTCAAATGATTCAGAATTCAACTGGCTGAATTCATTTATGACAAAAAGAAAAAAGAAACAGATTAAATCCTGAATGTTTTCAAATTCTTGTTTTCTTAAATAAAAATCTGCAGATGAGAATGATGATAATTATTTGTTAATCACATATAGTTGAGAGAAGAGTGCCTAAAAACAAGCTACTTTTAGAACTTAGTAAGATCTAGAATTTCCCAGTTTCCTTTTTTAGAAATTAGTTTACTTCCAAATTTGAAAGTTTCTAAATTTTTCAGATTTTTCTTCTGGCCACGCTGATTTTTTCAAAGAGATGGCAAATTGACATCACTGTTGTCGTCTGAGATTGTTCTAGAGAAAATCACTGATTCCTTGCTTCCATCTGAAAATTTTTTACTGCTTTACCATCAGATTCTCTTTAGTCGATATCTTGCAATAAGTGTATATACCAATCCCGAGAAAGTTGTTTATTTTCTACTCGTCGTTGCCATTACACCATTTGAAAATGCGACCATCTGTCAATATTGATGTATCTTGGGAATGAATAGATGGAACTTTACAAAATTTGATATTAATATTGAAAAAAATAGCAAAGCACAATAATATTCATATTTTGTTGAGATGATGCCTATATTTTCAGTTTTTTTATAAGATACAAAGTATTCTCATTCCAGTATAGTAAATGACTATGTTAAGCCATTTGTTAGTTCACTTACTTCATGGCTTGACTAAAGAATCTTATATGCCAAAACTTGTCTGATCCCGTTTGACAGCTGTAGAAAAATGTATTCTCTATATTGATCATAACGACCATAACTGGCACTGGTATGACACTTGTAGTGTTTGAAATTGAAATTGAAGTCTACGATATTCAGCTATGCCACATAAAGGGATTGGATAATCTGGTGGCTGATTTATTATACTATATGAATTTGAGATTCTGAAATAATTGAATTTCTTTGATTTTTATTTCTATGAATATAAAGTAAATGGAGAAATGCAGGAAACTTACATTTATACAGTGAACTCCCATATAACATGAATTTGTATGTGACATAAGAATTGCTCATCCAGAGGTATACATTTTCTTCAATTTCTACGTCTAGGTTTAAACTTGCATAAAAATTGTCTGATAATGCATGTCTTGTATAATGCAATTTCCTATATCTGTGTTGTAAGGGACCCCACTGTAATAGTATTTTTTGAAGGAATAATAATGCATTTACAGTTGTTCCTCGATAGTCCGACGTTTTGTAATCCGACATGCTCAGTAGTCCGACGCACGTCCTGTCGAGGTCACCACAGTCCCTGTCCCCATTACGTGTCTGCTTACACAGAAGCATGTCGCGACATGAATCTCCCCACCCAATTATTACACGATGACACACATTTCTTGTTTTCTGTGAGCAGTTCTGTACGTACTGTATTATTTATGCCTATACATACTGTATGTACAGTACATTTATTGGCTTCCATATTTCTTTTAATAAACATGTTTTAGTTAACTGAAATGGGTGTTTCATTTCCATATTAACCTAGGCAACATTTTACTCATAAAATCTAGGAATATTGTAGGCTACTGCTAGCAAAACAATACCGAAAGTGATTACATATTTGGCAATCTGGATACTTTTGGTAATCCGACACCCCTTTGGTCCCAAACCTGTCGGATTATCAAGGGACATCTGTATTAATATTAAATCAACAAATCATGTTTTTTGTTTTATAAATAAATATTTATTTCAAATTATTTTCAACAGTATTTAATATTTTTTAGAGTCGATAAAAAAAGAGATAAATTAGAAAGAAAAGTTTTAGATAGCCAAGAAAGAGCTTTCTGGGATGTTCATAGACCAGTTGTGAGTCTAAATTTTATTATCTTATAAACTGTGTAATTTTAAGTA
The DNA here is from genome assembly GCF_030686945.1 of Centruroides vittatus. Lineage (NCBI taxonomy): Eukaryota > Metazoa > Arthropoda > Arachnida > Scorpiones > Buthidae > Centruroides > Centruroides vittatus. The sequence continues at coordinate 1,141,978 of NW_027122625.1, read as the reverse complement.
TGTAATTTATAAGGGGCTGTCTGTAAATTACATAATGCTGATGTGAGTGGGTATACAGGTAATTGTTACGATGTGTTACAAGGGAGTGAAGGTGTTTAGAAAATCATTATATAATACTGGAATCTCAACTCTTGGATAACAGAATGATTCATTTTACTTTCCCAGCTATTATGTATGCTTAACAAGGGAAAGTATTGAAATTATGTTAAATTTGACCCTCCAAGTTTTTTTGTAAATCTCCATGTTTTGAGACTTCCCGAATTAAAAAATTCCATAGGTGTGTGTGTTGGCATCTGTTTCATTTAATATTTTGGGATGGGATAATGATTAAAAAATGAAATTTGACATGTTTGTTTGTGTATAAAGGGCATTACAGTCAAACCTGTTTTTATGCAGGGGATAGGGACCGCATAAAAAAAGTCTCACGTAGAAAATAACTCGAAACCGTACGAAATAACTAGGAATTGCTTTTTTAACTCCTTGGGCCTTTTTCTGCAACACCTAATGGGGAAAAAAATCCTCTAAGAATTTTAATTTTTATATTAATTAATTATTTCCACTTAAATATGAATCTAACATTAAAAAGTTAAAAATAATCGTTAAATAATGATTTTATTTGATAAATATAGCTGCAGGAAGTGTTATTTCATTTAACAAGGCCTGAAATTTCACACCCGCAGTCTAAAGCTGGAGGGGAGCTAACTTACTGCATCTGTTCAAATATAACATAATATTTATGGTTTTTATGCTATTAAAATAAGAGAGGACCGAAATAAACGTATGAGAAAAAAATTTTACTGAATAAAAAATGAAAAAACCTGCTGATGTCATAGAAAACAACCAATAGAGTTTTTAAAAATTTTACAGGAGTCAATTATGTTCCAATTTGATTGAAATTTTCATATACCGCACAAAAAAAATCGCACAGAAAAAGACCGCACAAAAACAGGTTTGACTGTATTGCTATTAAATTTTGACTAAAAGTGAGGAGATCGAGAGGGTTCGTGTATCATATCTTGAGAGAAGATGGACATAACAAAGATTTTACTCATTATTAGTATTTACAATTTTTATAAACTCGTCCCTACCCTCAAAATTAAGCTTTTTGCCATTTTATAATAATTAATATTATGGGAGTTTTTATATAAAACTTTTTATAACAGATGGTGCTACAAACAATTTAATTTATTATATTTTATAATATAACGTCAGATTTTATTTTAAAAATAAGTAACAACCAGAAAAGTTATGCAACTCATTGCTAAATTTTTTGTTTTTGAAGTATTGCATAACAGATCTCTGCTTATGTCACTGCTTTGTACAGTAATTATGTAATTAATAAAATACCTCGTACTGTACATTATTCCTTAGTACAGTTAATAGGGTCAATTGTGGATACGCATTACATAATTTTGATATTATGTAACACATGTTAATATAGGACAGCATTACAGTGTGTTACCGGGGGATGGGACACAGTTGAAGCATATAAAAATAGCACTATGTAATTTATGGATGATCCCTAATGAAAGATATTTTTAAGAAAGTATAGAGGATAATTCTGAAATTTCTAATATGAAAAATAATTATATGTTTATTTTCTAATAGTGATAGATTAGATATACTTCTGTAAAATAAAAGTCAGGATTTATCTGATTTTTTAAAACATATACACATCGAATGAAAAATTAATTAGTAAAATATGGATAAAAATTATGTGGTATTAATAAAAACCAAATATTTTTAGCCCGGTTGTGTTAATACAACTGAAATTGATATTAAAAAAGCATGTCGAATGAATAAACCAATAAAGAGTTCAAAGGTAAGATTTTTTTAAATATAATATTAACTTCCAAATTTTATAAACATATTTGTTCCTGTTTATTGGGGCAAAGAAATAGATTTTAATAATACTTTCGAGCTTGTTCGGCTCGTCCTCGGGTGTTCGCATCTATTGACAGTTTTATAATGGAGACAGTTAAGGTGGGAGATGCATGTGCAAAATGGAAATGCCATTGTTTAGATACAGTGGGATATAAACTTTTCAGAAAATAAATCTCTCTTCAGTTTGAAGTTAATTAATGAAACTACTTTTGCTTCTTGTAATTTAATAGATTATCTGCATGGAATTATGGTAATTAATGTGTGTGTTATCTGTGTTTGAAAGAAAGAGAACAAAGTTCTCTCTTTTGAATATATTTGTTCTAACACACATGATAATTTTCATAGCTGATGATCTGAATAAAATTTAATTTGGTTTTCTGAATTAAACCCTTTTTCCTCATCTTTTAATTTGTATATATAAATAGAGAAATTTGTTACTTTATAGCATATGCAATGCTCAGTTTCTGGAGGAAGAATAAGTCCAAGCATTTCCGAAGCAGATTTAAGTAATCCGGCTGAATTATTGAAACTTGAAGTAAGTATAAATATAAATTAAAACACATCAATAAGGATTAAATGACAGATTTTGTAAAGAAAATATAAGTTTTTATTAATTTATGTTTAATGTTTCAATAATAAAGGACAAAAAAACCGTCCGAAAAATAAATGCGCTTTTGGCTGTTTGTGCAGCTATTTACCGTTTGTAATGGGCATACACTGTTATCTTATGCCCGTTACAAATTGTTCTTATACCACATGTTTAATTTAACTTTAAATTGAGCATTCAGTTTGTATTCTGTTTATTGTGTTCTGACAATGGCTGCACAAACAGCCGAAACATTTGAAAAATAAAGAATACTGCTGGAAAAACTTACTTTTTTGGACAGATTTTGTACAAATCTCATAAACCAGTTTTTGAATTGTAGTAATACAACTAAGGACATTGTCAATTAACCATTACAGCATGTTTTTTAAAGAGTTAACATACAATTGATTAGTGATAATTATTCCTTTGTTATAAACATTTGCTCTAAAGAGAAAATTGGTTCTTCCTATTTCATCTCTCTCTCACCAAATAATTGTTATTCTAATATTATAAAAATTAATGATAAATTTTCATTTAAGAAGAGATTAATTTTAGTAGAGATATTTTCTATATAATTATTAGTAATTGCATATGGTTATAAAATTCTACTAAATAGATTCAAATTATCAGATATTTGAAAATTTTATGTAAAATACAAAGGTCATTCTAAAAGTAAATAAAAATATCTAAGTTTTGTTTCATTATCTTAAAGAACATTTGTTTCTCTATTTTACAACACATATGATAACAGCTATTTTTCTACGTAGTCACAATACAAATTTAAGCATTTGTCTTAGCATATCACCAGCTTTTCCATGCCTTCTGCACACTCAGTTACCTCCAAGTTCTTGAACCAGTCATTAACTGCCTCTTCCAGTTCGTTGTCACTTCCATAGTGATTCCCGGCCAAAAACTCCTTCAATTTTGGGAAAAGGTGGTAATCACTTTTGGTAATCACCAAGTCCGGGCTATAAGGAGGATGTTCAAAAACTTCCCACTTAAACTGCTGAAGCAAGTTCTTCGTCAACGCAGCAGCATGTGGACGTGCATTATCCTGAAGAAGCACAATGCCTCTGGACAACAATCCTCGCAGTTTGTTTCGATTGGCGCGACATAGTCGGTGAAAATGTATGAATAGATAAACCTCGCTTATCTGTCTGTAAATTTCGATAGGGCAGATGTTTTTTGCATTCAAAAGGCGTATTTTACACTACAAACCTCACACTTGGTGGAATCTTTTTGTCACACATTTCAAAGTCATGCTATAAACAGTAAATGATCATTGTAGCATCAGACTGGGGCAAAAAAATGGGAAGGTCCACGACATGGCGGTGGGGGGGTGGGGAAAGAACTGCACGGCTCGTCATATCAAAACGTTCTTTTCTTTTAGAATGACCCTCGTATATGTACACCCTAGTAAAATTATCATTTTAAATTATGTATTAATGGCATGTGATTTCAAATATGATATGACAATATTTGATATCAACTGATATTATCTGTTAAGACTGCTTGACATTAAAGGTTTAAAAACAAACAATGTCATGTTGTGATTGACATATTGACATCACTTGATACATCCAGAAGTTTTTGAAAATGTATTGTGAAAAACATTTTATTGATAATTAAATATTTTGAACTTTTATAACATGTTTCACAATGCTTTTTATTTCAGTTATTCAATAGTAGAATAGACATTTTTTAGCATTCAAAAAGCATGTCAGTTATGTGAAATTTGGTAAACTTCAATCAATAGACAAAGTTACTCATATCAGCATATCGGTCTCAAAGAAATTATATTTGTTCTTAATTCAGTTTATATTTTTTGTACAAGTAATTTTTAACTTTGTGTGAAAAACATCACACCAATCTACCAAACTGATAAATAAATAATAATATAAAAATAGCAAATTTCTATATTTTTGATTTATTTCTTTCTTAAATTTATACCAGGATGTTTTATATAAAAGTTTTTATTATACTTCTTATGTTTGCTTAATAGTTATTCAAAAGTAAGAAAAAAAATTTTAAAAACTGTTTGAATTTTTCAATTTACAGTTGGAAACATTAAAAAATAGATTGGACAGAAGAAATGTCAAGATTTCAAAAGTTGCTGATTCGTAAGTATATATTTAATTATATTTACTTGTATAAATTTATATTGAATTTAATATATAAGACATAACAAAATCGTATGCCATTCTTTGAAGTGTAGCAACTTGACTAATATTTTATAACATGCATTTTTTCCATTGATTGATTGGAGACAAAACAAATAAATAATATATTCTTCAATAATCATATATACCATTGTTTATGTAGTATTCTTAAATGATAAATGAATAATGTTCAGAATACAAAATATGTTATGAGGAAGGCACAAACACACAAACTAAGATTTGGATCACTTTTTCACGTACCTTTATTTCTTAATACTGGTAGTTTTTAACGAAATGATCTTATAAGCCACTAAATTTTTGTCACCCGAGCAAAAATATCGATTGAGATAGTTAAAACGATGACATCAACTGATATTCAAAACAATTCACATTGTCATTTCAGACTATAAAATGTCGTTTAATATGAATTATCAATTGATGACTTATTGTTATTGAAAACATTATTTAATGTGAGTTGTTTTCAATGAATATTTCAGGTTAAGAAATTGAAATGACTTGTAGTCTGGAGGTTTTCTGGAGATAAAGACATAAATAAAAATATAGTGTTACATTGAATTATTTCATAAATGATTCTAATTTAACTCCAAATTAGAATTAAATATGACCTGTAGATTAATTATTTCGATAAATCTGTGTGTTATAAGTTAATTGAACTGGTAAAACTGACTTCAAATGCTCTAATGACAAGTCCATTCATATCTTTTTAGATTATTTGAATGTAACAAATGACATCAATCAATATTTCTACTAATGTACAGCCAGTTTGATTTCAGATTATGTGATAATGCGATAATGCAGATTATCTATTCACCGTTTAATGCTATAGAAACCAAGAACATACCCATTACAAAGCTGCTCTTAAGACTTTTACTAAATAAATGTGGAGATTAACTTTCTCAAAAATGGATAATGAATGAGAACACATGAAATTAATATAAACCATATTAAATGAATTTTCTTAATGTTCCTTGTTACCCACTCAAATATATGAATGATCTTGTAGATTTTTGGTTTGATATTCATAAATATTGAATAAATTACACATTAATTATCTTGAAATAATTAATTTTTGTCAGTTACATATATTAATATTTTATTTTAGCTATGTAAGTTATTTTGAACAGTATCAAGAATACGACCCTTTCATTACAAATCCCGAGCCGTCTAATCCTTGGATATCGGACAGCGTAGAATTTTGGGAATTGGAGAAACAAACGTAAATACGTCTCTTAAGATTTTTCAGTCAATATTATAGAAATTAAATTCGTCGTATCACTTTGTTTTAATTAAAAAATTTATATAAACACCTCAATAATTTAAGTTCATTAATTTATATTATGAATATTATCATATAATAATTATAGATAACATAATTTACAAAAATAGTCAGTCCTTTGCATTTTTATGATAGCAGATAATCAAATTTGTATATATTCAGTCTTTAATGTAGTATAGAAATCAATGTAAAAATTTCTATTCTCCTAAACTTATTATTATGAGATTTACTAGTGGCTCTGTCTGAATGAAATTATCATGACTTTTACAGCTACATTAAATGTGACATAAAATAGTATTAAACATTCAAAGATAGTTTATATTTAATATGCCAACAACTGACGGATTTTATCGTGATTATTTTAAATTAATTACTAAATAATTTGTCACTAGAGGGAGATGTTAGCACAGTGTATTATTAGATTTAATAATTAATTTTTTAAAAATTCTGGAAGAAAAAAATTGGTCCAGAGCGGGACTTGAACCCGCAACTGGCAGTTATGCCACCTGAGCCTCCGTTCCAATCTCCTCTTCCAGATATAACTGACGATGGTTATCTAATGGTTATCTGTATAAATATATATAGTGCTGGATGGGGATGCATTCAGCATCTGCATCATCCTGTAAACACTCACCTAAGGTCTCCTAATTATTAAATCTAGTAAGAGATGGCACCTAATGCCACCCTCTAGTGATAAATTATGAGGATAATCCGAAAAGTAATGTCTCCTATTTTTCAAAAATACAAATGAACATTATTTTCAATAAACGTTTCTATCATCTTAAAGCTTGAACATTTATCTATTTTTCTACATAATTGCCATTTCGGTCGATGCATTTTTGTAGGCGCTGTGGCAATTTTTGTATGCTCATGCCATACCAGCTTGCCGCCATGTCACGGGACCTGTCTTGTGCACACCTTCCGATATTGCAACTTTTCTGTTAAATCCTAAGAATGGATGATCTCTGTATTTTGGTTCATGGGGTTTCACCAAAGCACCAGAGTGATGTGCCGATCTTCATGCATGGTTTGATCAACCTTTGCGACTGTCTTGTTGGGAAATTGACGGTCTCCTGCTTCTTTCTTCATCGTGAATTTCAGTACAATCAGCTGCAAATTCCTACACCACTTGAGGATGTTTTTGACATCTATGCACAACTCGCCATATACTTCCGTCAACTGGCAATAAATTTCGATCGATTTAACATGACATGGCAGCGAGCTGGTATGACATGGACATACAAAAATTGCCACAGTGCATACAAAAATGCATCGACCGAAATGGTGATTATGTAGAAAAATAGATAAATGTTCAAGCTTTATTTTCAGTAACGTTCATATCATTTTAAATGTTTCTTTGTATTTTTTTAAAAAAATAGGAGACCTTACTTTTGGGATTACCCTTGTATTTAGTAATTAATTTAAAATAATCATGATATAATCTGGTAGTTGTTGGCATATTCTGTATGTACTGTACATTGGGTTTGTAGATGTTGGTTTACACACAGTTTATATTAATATTACTCTTGTATGTTTTTTTATTTACAGTAAAGATATCCCTGCAAGAAGGGTAAGAAGATGGGCATTTTCTCTTCAGGAACTATTAAAAGATCCAGCTGGAAGAGAACAATTTTTTAAATTCTTAGAAAAAGAATTCAGTGCAGAAAATTTAAAGTAAATATTACTTTTACTTAAAACAAACAAAATCAGTATTGGGATCATCCATAAATTACATATTGTTATTTTTACACTTTTCAATTACCATTTCACCCTCCATAATAGAGTCACACATACCAACCCTCAAAATTACATAACATATTCTCAAATCAATTTTCTTAACTATACTAAAGAATAAAAGTTAAATTCAGTACCCTGCGCTATGTATTATTTTACTAATTACATTACAAAGCAGGTGACATAAGCAGTACTTCTGAATGTTAAATGGGCAAGAATCCAACAAAACATATTTGTAATTTTATGATAAAATAAAAAGCCAATTTCTACTGTTTTTTGTTGAATTAGAAAATAACAATTTCTCAGATTTGGCTATAACTTTCATCATTTAGCAGAAAAATTAGCAGCTTAATCCCTACATATCTAACAAACATCATTACATTTTTGTAAACACTGCCACAATTTGCTATGTATCATAATAATGACCTGCTCATATTTGTATTATGTAATTTATGGAAAGTCCCATTTGTTGTTTTTAAGAAAAAGTCTTTTGGTAGATTAATAAAATATGTGTATTTGGATTATTTTCAAATTCACACCTTAATGATTTTAGATTGTGTTTAGATATTTTTCTTTTTATTGAAAGATTTTGGGATGCCGTACAAGAACTGAGACAAGTTCATTCAAAAGATGTACCCGTTAAAGTGAGAGAAATATGGAAGTGAGTAGCTTTTATAAAAAGTAGCTATGTATTTTTAATTGATTATTGAAGAATGTTAAAATACTTACTTTTCAATGTTTTCGGGATAAAATTTTATTCTGAAAACTTTAGAATGGTAATATAACTGGTCAAAATGAGCTGACTTTCTAACTCATTTTGTCTTACATTTGACCTATTAATTGATTTTAATATACTTTAGATGCAAAGGATATCAAAGTTTGTTTTATATAAATGTCTTTTCATGATTAATAAAAATAATATACAGTACACGTCATCAAAGACTGCATGGTAAATACATTTTTCCCTCTTCTGCAACAGTTGAATTTACAAGAAGCATTCACTCTCTAATGTCTGTGGAACTATTCTGTCCTGGAACAGTTTTTTTTACCATGATTGGTGTGGAGGTCCAGCAGACCTAAATCTGCATTGCTGCAATATAGACCAAAACTAATTTCCATCAATGTTAAAGATTAAAAATTCAGGTTTTGAAAAGTAATCAATAAAGGAATGATCTTGCTGCTCTTAAAACAATCTTTTAATTCATTGTTAATATTCCTGCATTTCTAGGATGTGGGATGGTATACAACATAGATTTTAACATTGTATGATTGTCTTTGTTTTTTTTTTTTTTTTTTTTTTTTTTGACATGCGTATATCAGATTACAGAATGATTTTCAATATATAAAAATCCCAGGAACATTGTGCAAAGAGACCAGTCTGGGATGGCATAATGTTTTGGAACTACATGAGACTTTTCTGACATTGTCATCTATGAAAATGAAATGCCCATGCACTTACAGCTTCATTTAACAAAATAACTAGCAAGATCTACTTGTCTTTATAAAGCATCCCATGCATCAACTCTGCCTGCCTAGATGAGCATTTGCTTTCAGGAGGCAACCGTGTACTGTACCATATTAATCATTGTCAAAAATGTTTTGTGGTTCGATGTAATTAAAATTTTTGCATAAAGAATACAGTTTAAATGTTCTGATCAATAGTCCCTGATATATAGACCAACTTGTTATCAAACTTCTATATATGTTGTGTGAAAAATTTTCTGTTATAATTCCAGAATAGGCTGGGTTTTGCTGCAGAAGATTGTTCAGCAAGCAGATCTCCCTTCGAAATATCATCAATTTCATTGATTTCAGGAAGGCTTTTGACAGTATTCACCGTGAGACTATATGGTGTACTGGCAAACTTTGTCACAGGAATGAGATGTGTAAACTTCATAACATTGTGCCCATAGAAGAGTCCAACTAGTTGGCCACATTTTTCGTATGGAGAATAATAGGATCCTTAAGACAGCCATAAAATGGGCTTCCCCTGGTGCTAAACGACCATATGGATGCCCAGGAATACTTGGCATAGAACTTTTCTTCAAGATTTGAAGATGCTGAAGCCCTTGCCCAGGATCGAAATTGATGGATGATAATTGCTGCCCGATATACTACTACTACACTACTACAGAACATTTTTCATACTAGATATTGGGCAATATCAATATAGAACTATATAAAAAAGCCTTTTGCCTTTGGGCAGTACAAATTCAGTTATACAGTGATAATTTGAATCATGCTGTACTTTTGTGATGACTTAATATACAGTTGTTATTACAGAGTAAATATACTAGTCACCAGTTCATGCAATAATATAGACAGAGGTTCTGAAAGTCTTCTGTTTCATGGACAATGTCATTCTATATTCTTACAATCCCTTTCCCCAGTTTTTAAATTGGAGCAATAGTACATTCAATTCCCTTATGGTGGAAAATGTGAATATTATGCTGCTGGAGGATCCATAAAGTACAAAAGTTGACATGTAGACCCTACATGTCAAGTTTTGTGCTTTATGGAGTGCTTAGGTTCAAATAATTCTGATTCCCATAAACTCAATGATAAAATCTTTTCAGATTTCTCAAAACAGCATAAGCTTCCTTTCAGGACAGTATCCATTGAAGCTCTGCAACACCAAGCTTTTTGCTAATGAATGGGAGAGGAAGTTCCCTTCTGTTTTCACCCATTTGAGACAAGCTAGTACTAATAGAATGTTATGATGCATCAGAACATGTTGTTATGAAAGGTTTAGAGATATTGGGGAGAACAACAGTGGCATAGTGCCAATAATAAAATATCATGGACACCTCTGTTGAGGGTGTCCATGATATTTTATTTGTTAAATAGTATTTAGTTAGCACAGAGAATATATGAAAGATTTCTAATACTAATTATGGTTTCATCTCCTTGACCCATAAACTTAATGCGTAGTTTGGCTAATTTAACCATAACCACGCATTATTATGCAATTTATGGAATACTACATCTAAGTAAATTAGATGAGTTTCCCATTTCCTCAGAAAATACCACCAAATAATCAATATAAACTATTACATAATGCGATTATGGGTAAGTGAGAGTTGCAGGTTCCAGTCCCACTTTGAGCCAATTCCTTTCTTTCAGAACCTTCTAAATTATTAAAATATTAATTTAGTAAGAGATGGGACCTAACACCTACCTCTAGTGCCAAATTATTTAGCATTTAATTATTAATAGCAGTAGTAATATAGCCTGATATTTATTAAAATTAAACAATAACTATTGGGTTTTATTTGTTGATATTTGTAAGTTTTGTGAAATTATTATGAAAAGTTCTATGCTAAAAGACAAACATGGCATTTAGTAGTCATTCACACTCACCATCTCCTGAATAGTTGGAGATTTTCAACACAGTCAAATTGGAAGAAAATATTGCCCAGTTCATAAAAAATATGAATCAAAGACAAGATATTAATTTTTTCATAAATATCTCATTTCTTAAAAACTAACTTTGAGAGGAGAGGGAGCCACTGTAAACCCACTCTTCAAAGGGTTTAAAAAAATCTGCTACCACTAATTCTTTGAGTTGTTCTACTATTAATATATGTATACACTGTTCCTCATTTTGGTTGCAAATTGTGGCCACAACAAGCTCTATAATATTCTGCAGGAGACAGATTAAAAGTGTTTGCATTCAAAGAATTTATCGTAATTCCTTATTTCACAAGGTATCAGCCTGACAATGATGCCTCAAATTTTTCAGAAAGCAAAGCAAGAACCAATTACTCTCTCAACTTATTACAGATTGTCCTAAATCACAAGGGAATGTTGGCATTCTTGAAACTGTCTAACTTTTCAAACTAAACTATCCTCATCATTGATATTACATTTTTCATGCTAATTCTATTAAGTTGATTCTAATTTGATATTATCATCACTACCTTGGATCAGAAAATCAGTACTCCAGGAAACACTTTCTTTGTTTTCATGAGTCATTTTGATGAATTTTTCACTAATACCTATGTTCTATCTTCCCTACTACTAGTAAAATTACCCGTAATGAACTCTGCCAGCATCAGTACAATCAGATATTTTTTGTGGTCTGGTAGTTGAAAAACACTGCTTTAGTGAACTACCACTTTACATTTAAATGAGGATAGGATACCAATATAACTCCCAATTTTGAGTTGTGATCTTTCTTCCTCCACTCAATCCTTGTTCTAACAAATCAAAAGTTTTGGGGTTCCAAAACCTTTGAGAATCTTGTTTGTGTCGGAAGACCCTTCTAAAGACAAAGGTGCTTTCATCTTGCATAAAAATCATCCGTTTCAAGTACCCTTGTTCTGCAACTGCAGCAATAATAAAACTTTAAATCTTATAGTGATATCCTTTTTTGGTAATGGAGCACATCAGTTCTCCTATTGAGTGGATTTCCTCAAAGGAAAAAAAAGTCTTATTGTAATAGTTATAGTGAAATCATACCAAGTGGAACATGCTCTACATTGTAAATGTCCAAAACCACCAAATTTGGGTTTAAGTCACATTTTGCTCTGAGAATCTAGAAAAATGTGGATGAAGAAATTTTTTGAGCAGTGTATCCAGATACATTGGTCTCATCTCTCATAACATGGTGTCCCCATTGTGGAATGGCTACAGCTAAAAGGTCCATTTAGTGCTTTTGGGCAGGGAGGATTAAAAAAGTTCCATTCATAAAGAAGTATTGCCCATTTTTAAATACTGTACATCTTAGTCACAATGCTGTAAAATGTTTCATCATCATATATTGTTGACTTCCATTCTTGCCAGAAAATTCAGGCTTAAAAGAAGTCTGTTTTCTGGATTTCCTTGTTGCAGTTGATGGTGGTGAGTAAAACTTTGCAAAGGACCTTCCAAATTATTATATAATATATTCAGTTGTAGTGGTACACGTGTGTAGCAATGCAGCTAACAACTTAACATTGTCCAAGAATGCAGACAATGGAGATTACAGAAGTTGCAATATCCAGTCTGTATATATAATACCATATACTTTTATGTTTAGCTGCTAAAATACTGTTTCCTCAAATTTTTCAATCATTACTGTTAACTGTGGGAGTCAAAAAGGTACTGGTCCACAAACTGTTATGACAGCTAAGCTGAGGAAGAACTGTTTGTGCATTACACTATTTTAATAAAATAATTTCACAGTTAATATACAATTGGACAAAATGGGATGCATGTTTAGCATGACTATCGGATGTTTGGGATAGCTCATTTTGTGGCCTTCGATACCAGGAAAAACAGGAAAAAATCAATTTTATGAAAAGTTTCTGGTGCTTGAAGTCAAGTGTGTCTTAACAGCAGAATTTGGGAAATCTTTTTTATACAAAAATATTTAGTTTCAATAGAATGTTAGCAGTTTATTAGCTATACTGATTCTAAAGTAATTTGAAAAATATATACGTATCCGTTTCTGGAAGAAAAATCTTCAGAACTTTACATACAATACTATGCAGTTGTATGGTTTCAATTCTTTCTGAAAAGGCAATATTACATCACAAAATTTAATTTTGAATGCATTGAATGTTAACATTATTATTATTAGCAATATTCCTATTTTTAATGGTATTTCTATTTTTAGCGAATATCTCGATTCCGACGCCAACTGCCCGATAAATATCGATTCTAAAAGTTACGAAATCACAAAGAGAAACATGGAAACTCCCGACAGATGGACTTTTAACGAAGCTGCAGTACGTTAAAAATAATTAAATTATATTAATACATAAATTACATCGAAGAAATATAAAATTTAGTCACATTTTATATCGAATACAGGCACATTTATATCAGTTGATGAAGAACGATAGTTATCCACGTTACTTGAGATCAGAAATGTATAAAGAATATCTAAATGGTATGAAGAAAAAGGTGAGTTTAATATTGTAAATAGTAAAAGATATTATTAAAATTAGATAATTAATTTAAAATATTTCTTTAGACATCGGTTAAAGGCATTAGATCTGTTATTTCATTTTCTGCCAAAAAAGAACAAACATCTTCCTAGCCTAGTGAATGTTAATGTGAAATGTTAAGAATCAAGATGTCATAGGTAAAATTATTTAAAGGATTTTTTTATGTTTTAGTTTCTTTTAACGATTGCTAATGAGTTTTAAATAATTAAAATATTTTAAACATATGATATGATATTAACATTTGCACTGGTTCTTGCTTCATCAGAGCATTGTCACATTCTGATAAAATGGGAACCGGTGCAATTGTTATTTATCGAGAATTGAAAACCAATTGAAAATCGGCACTTACGATTTTAATAATATATTTCGTATTTTCAGCAATGCAAAGACTTAAACACAGCTCTCAAGCCTTGGCATAGGGTCCTAGGAAAGCATTTGATTTGGAGAAGAGGTGATTATCGACAGAGTGCAACGTTCTGCACAAAATTATTGACAGAAGGCTGTATATTCAACATTTCTTCTTCCAGCCCGTGCGTCAATGAAATAGTTGTGCACGATTCGGAATTCTGCAGTAAGAATTCTTTGACGCGACCACGCGGGTACCTACTTATGAAATTTACAGTGAATTAAATTTGAAAAAAAATCCTATATACATAGTACAGCTTATATGAAAAAAACAAAATGAAATTCAATAACTTTTTATCTATTATTATTATTATTAATCTTTTCTTAAAAAGTTTACCATTAAGTGATTTTCTTGTTGATTAATACAAATTAAAAAGTTATATTATTATTATCACCATAATTTTTTTGTATATTTAAGAAAAAGTTATTAGCGTTTCATTTTTGCGACAATTTTCTTATATAATTATAGAGATAGAACCATCTTTAGAGGATAAAATGAACATAACATTATACAAACATGCATCATGAAAAAAAAAATAATAAAATATCATTTTTGAACAAAATTTCATAATTGTTGTGACATCGTGTATTAGTATGTATGAGAGAAACAAATTCAAATCCTCTCGCCATTATATTTTGTAAAAGTGAGATAGTGTAAGTGAAATGTCGAATCCTCTTGTAAATACACTTGCCGTGTTCTTCATAGATACGATATTTTTGTGTACGTGTATAAATTAATTGATGAATGAGATGTTACACGAGATTGTAAATATATAAATTCGGTATATAAATAATATATGGAACAGGTTTGCGCTTTTATTGATAGAGAAAAGGGACCAAATCTGATATCAAGCGAAATAGTACACTGTTAAAAATTGTTAGTAAATTATTAACATTGTTGCATGCTATTGACTGGCATTTATTTATATTCTATAACATAATAATTTAAATGTTTAAAATGAAGAGTTAAAGAGAGTTTAAAATTGTTGTTAGGAAAAGTTTTAACCTGGTTGAAAGTAGAAATTTGAAATTTTATCCCATCGATAACGCATTGAAATTCGAGTGCATCTCGCAGAATATTTAATAAATTCTGGCTGAAAAATTGAACAAATTTTCAAAAGCACAACATCAATAATACTGTGATGGTTACTTTTATTTAAATTATGCAGAGTCAGATATAAAACTCGTTTAAAGTTAAACTTCTCATAAAATCATATCTGCTTTTATAGTAATTTCTCTATACATATTCCATTTATAATTAATATTATCGTAAACTTTTTAAAATTACTAGTAGTATTGTGGCGCTTGCTGTAATTCCGAGTGCCAAAATAAAAAAACGAAGCGTAACGTTAAAAACAGACGCTCGATTAAATTTGCTCATAAATAGAACAAATCTAACTTCGTTATTCATCATAATTAAATGTTACGAATTAATAAATGTGAGAATTTTGGAAAACAATATTATAATAAATATTATGCATTACCTCCGGCATAATTTTTAAATAAAAATATCGGGTGCGTGCAGAATGCGATCGGAAATTCTGTCCGTAAGGCACTGTAAGATTTAAACATTTCATTTATATCTTAATATCGAAAGCCTTAAATTAAAATTGAATAAAATCATATAAACTGCAAAAAAATTAAAAACAATTGGAATTTTATCTGTCATATTAAAGGCTTAAGTGTAATGTACTTGACAATGTGTATATTATTCATACCATATATTCATGTAAAATATATTTTTGTTATATATGAAAATGTATCAAATGTAATTTCACATCATGTGTTCAAATGTAAAATTTAAAATATCCCTTTACCATAGACAATCTACCGAAATTCATGATTTTACTACGTGTGTCGTTCGATTGCTTCTACGGAGAATGTTTTCCATTCATTTTCTTTTAATGCCCTTTAGTAATATTTTAAAAATTATAATTAAAAGCTAGAAATAATTCAAAATATTCAAAGTAAGCATTCGTGCAGAATATAAAATTTCTTTACTTGCCACCATTAATATGTTGTGTTTAGTCTTGTGGGATTGTTATAGTCGGAAATAGCGCTTTGCTGGATTTTTTTTATAATTGTTTTTCTTTGAGAATAAGAAATCATAGCGAAATAGAATTTCCGTTATAATAGTGTACAGATTTTGACGAGCTTATTGTAAAGAGTTCGATATTTATAATTAAAATGTCATTGTTTATTGTTATATAATTCCATAAAGAAAATAAAAAACAAAAAGTTTACTATTCGATTTTTCAAAAATTAGTAAGCAGCTTATAATATTTAGGTGTATAAAAAGATATTCTTTAAAAAAAATGATGATTACTTAATATAATCTTTCATATTTACACCACCCCGTGCAGAAAAATTATCTAAAAACATCAAGTCACAGGCTCGATATCATGCCTAATTAGTATCCTTTACCGATAACGCCCAAGATCTAGCGTAAAATTTCACTCTAGATATCGGACGGTATCGATAAAGGATGCCGATTATGCATGATACCGAGTGCGTAATTCAATTTTCGATAGAGCATTTTGCTTTGGGGCAGTAGATTTGTTGTAAGTTCATTAATTATTCGAACAATAAAATTAAAATTGTAAACATTTTTGTTTTGTGCATTATGATAATTATAATATATAATATTGTATATCAAAATGAAAGTATCAATTTGAGCAATGTCTTAATGGTATATCAAGTTTTAATTGTGATAAATGGAAAATTATGTATAAATGAGATTTTTAAGTAAGTTTAGAAAAATGATATATAAATCATATCAATGTCGTAATATTAGTTTGTTATTAACGTTTTTAATATGAGTTTTATCATTAAAAACATTCCCTAGTATTATTCTACGTATTTAGTTTTAATTGTTTGCATTGTCGTACGTGTAAATTATAGCACAAATTGAGATAGTAAAACAATAAAAAGTCGTCATTCATTTGTACATATTCAAACTATGAATAATTTCTAACCTTACTGTTAACCTCACCCATATAAATTGAGTTTTAAAAAAAATGTATCATAATGAATCGTAGTTATTTTGATAAGATGTTATCATAAAAGTTATAGTAACATAAATAATTTTGTCACAGACGCAAACTTTCTTCACTGATAAATCAGACGAGTTCAAAGATTATGAATTATACATTTGACGAGAAGAGATCCTTATTTTAAGACCTACGAAAGGCAATACGGTTAGCACGGCCTCGAGAAAATTAATAAACTTAATGACGGCGGACTGAGAATTGTACTTAAGATTAGTTACACAGTATTAAAACTAAAATTCAGTTTTGTATTATTATTATTATTATTATTATTATTATTATGTGCACATAAATTATTGACTGATGTCACTTTTATAACCATGTTAGTAAAGTTGTGAATAAACTTTGAATTTACAAATCATAGTAAAATTTTGTTTTTTTTTTTTATAAAATTACTTCCTTACACTAATGAATATAAGCCAAACAATTGTCATATTGAATCGGGCTACTTTACCATGTATTGAATTTAAGAGAAGGCACCTAATGCCTACCTCTAGTACCAATTACTCAAAATTTAATAGTAGCGGTAAAGTAGCCCGATTCAATAAGGCAATCATTTGTCTTATCAGTAAATGTCAAGCTTCGAGATGTTTATATATGTATAAGAAATTCGTTATTACGTAAGATAAAACACTAAGGAAAGAAAACACAACAATCACTTACTATTTTAAGAGGGTAAAGTTTAAAGTATGAGGCAAGATCTTGGAATAGGTTGTCAAGTAAATGCTTCACTACCCAATATGCAAGGTATAGTGGTGCATCACTGCATAACACATATGCAATGTGGGCATGTTAAATGTACAGTTAGACTTAGGTTAGCAATGATATGGATATGTACTTAAACTAATTTAATGGAAAATATCAAAACAACTGAAAACTACATTGAATATACAGTTGTTACAACTGTAATTTATGTAATAACAGTACACCAGGTCATTGAAGAACAGTGGCAATGACCATGCAGCCACTGTGACGTACATGTTTGCACATCCACATGGATGATTTGTCGAGGAGGATGCCACCCAGAAGGACTTTTTATGGGAAACTGATCCTATTTAGGTGTTACAAATGCAAAGAAAACCGTAAAACTTCACACAGACAGCCCATTGACAAGGTATCAACCTACAACCAACCACTGATGGTATGTGTGTGGCATTGAATTCCGCATGAATGCAATGTGCACTCCAATGCCAATAACAACAGGCACTGTATGAGGGTGAGGAACAGCAATAAATGGATTGGTACAATTTTTCAATAAATATGATAGATGTAAATCCAAACTTTATTGAAAACATTGTGTGAACTGATATTTGCAATAAAGTTTGGATATAAATGAATACCCAAGATTCAATACACATTACATGCACTAATGGGCACAAAAGGATCCATACTGGGCACAGGACACTCTCCATCAAGTGAAACTGCCATCAAAATTTGGTGCAGTATTTTGGGTATTCCCAGACCTCATGTTTTTAATTCTTGTTTGCCTGACATACCCAAGGATTTTTCTGAAGTCAAAGGCTTACAAAACACAGTCATTGAATGCAAACGACGTGCAACAATGTATTCTGAATGCAAGTGCTACATTAGACAACAAGTTGATAGTTCATACAAAGCTGTTGTTGGAAAGGTAAAGCATGCTTCGTTGTGGAAATTAGTCATTTTGAGTACACACAATGAACAGCATGTAAAAACATCAGTAGTGTTTATAAAGCCAAACAACTGCCAGGTTACATTGGGCTATTTATACAATTAAGTTAATATTTATTAAATAATTTAGAATGTTATGGAAGAAAAGAATCAGCCTGGAGCAGGATTCGAACTTGCAACTTTCACTTACAATGCCAGTTATCCTACCGAGCCTCTTACAGACATATTTAAATATGATATAACCATTAACCATAAAATTTTCTTCCAGAATATTTTAAATTATTTAATAAATATTAATTTAATTGTAATTATTAAATTTAATAAGAGACGGTGTCTAACACCTCCCTCTAGTGAAAAATTATTTAGTAATTAATTATATATAATTGCAGAAAAGTAGCCTAATATAATCCAGTGGTTAAAACAAAAGAATCAAATGTTGAGCTTAATCGAAGTTGGTAGCATTCTCATAACGGTTTTTAATTCTTGTTCGCCTGACAATGAACATAAGTTCGTTGAAAACACTAGCAATAATGAAAAAACTATTAATGCCATATTCAATGAACTTTTCTTTCCTTTTATCTGATATTTGGCATGAGGATCAAGCTATATTGAGAATCCGGCTTTACAAATATTTTAGTTTTTGTGATGTTTGTTTATGTATCTTTAGTGTTTTATGTTTTATATAATGCTGTTTGCTATTTTTTGTTAAATCTTATCATTTTACATATACATATCTGCTAACCTAAACCTAACCACACATTTAACCATACCATATTACATGTAGCGATGCACTGATACTCCCATATGTTATGCATTTACCTGTCATATTTGACAGCCTGTTTGGAACAAGCTCCAGCTCCTGCTTGATATTTCAGAATGCAAGGAAAGGTAATAGGAAGTACTTCTTCATGTACTACAGCCTTATAATTGACAGTGTTGCCTTATTTTTATTTAGGACTGAGATTACAACAGCTTTTTATAATAGACAGACTTATATATTAAGTTGCAATCTCCCGTAGACTAACGAATTCCCTAAACGGCCTTCAGTAGGCTACTGCTACCTCTAACCAGATCAACTCTTGAAATGAAAATATTATTGTTTAATTACACATATTACAGTGTCATAACTTTTTGCTATAACTAAACAGCATATGCACGTATTTTTGTATTGAATAGTTTAATGGTAAATTATTCTTTTAAATGCCTCTTTTTCTCCAATAAAGGCTTTGCATTCTAATTTTCCTTTTCTTTTTTTAAACCAGAATATGATAAAAGGAATTTGGAGCCAAATGGTGTGGGATGACTTAAATACACTAAATACTTTTTCTAAATATTCCATGCCAAAATGGTCTGTCTTATGCCATAAATATGATATATAATATTAATAGATTAGTTAGATTAGTACACGCAGAAAAATTACTTGTAGAAGTATATATCTGAATAATTTATAAATATGCCTTACTTTTTGGTTTATAGGCAAAATGGTGTCTTCCAAAAATGCCTGTTCATATAGACACAAGACTTGAGAAACATGTTTCTGATCTGTAAGATTCCACATCAGTACTAGAATCAGAGATTGATGAGATAACCTATGAAGACTTTTAATGAAAACAAGTTCTAAACAGATGGCAGAATGACCAGATGAAATTCCAAAAGGAGAATAACAAACATTTAAATGAAGAGAAAAATAAAATCCAAGAAAGAATTGAACCTAGTTGGAAAACTGACGCACCTCTGAAGAACCCAACCGAGAGCAGCATGGCTTTAAATTATATCAGATTGAAATTGAAATCACCACAGACTGGAATTTTATTAATAGAAAATTTGCAATAAGAAAGAAATCTTCAAAATTTCCACAGTTAATATTTGAATATGGGAGCTCTCTTAAATTCCTATATTTAAATATTTTTACAATGAGAGGAATTAAAAATTTTAAATTCAAAAAATAGTATTTATCAAACCATCAAGTGAATTTCTTTATATTAAATCTATATTAACACGTGAAATGACAAATAAAAAGTAAATAAAACAACACGCGAGCCATGAGAGCTAAGACTAAGACATTCAAAAACTTAATAAAAATCACAATAATGTAGTAATAAAAAATTACCAACCTGTAAAGGGTTAAAACAATTATAGCTGAAAAACAAGCTTGCATATTGTCATCAAAGTCCATCCGACTCTGAATCTTTGAATCTTAGAAGACTCAAACTGGCAGATAGTGCTGGACAGCTCATTCCACTTAATAAACAGAGATAGGATTGAAGGTACTACTGCAATATAACATTGTAGAACAAATTCAGCTTCAATGATCATCAACAGTAATAGACTTCAAGTGACAATCTTCACAAAGAGGAGACCAGAAAAGAAAGCTTAACTCAACCATCAAAACCTGTAAAGGATATAAAACAAGAGAGAAAAAATCTACATAATGTCCATCAGGGTCTCTCCAACTCAATATTATTTCTTTCGTGTGTTACAATACAGTTAAAAATAAATTAGCTCATTGTGTACTGTACATAGAATATTTTATGAACTATTGTTTTATCATTCTCATACAATAATTCATATTACCATTAGACCTATTGTTGAAAATCAAACACGTTAAAGTCAATAACTGTTCAAACCAAACAAAGAACTTCTCTCTCGATACATCTTTTGGACAAAGTATATATAAAGAGAACTTATTCGGATTTTTGGGATGTAAATATGTATTTAACAAAACGACATGAAATAAATAAGGTTTTAGCTTCAGACCACGCGTCAAAATAGTTATTATTTTGAAAAGATTGTAAGGACAGTAAGAGCACTGATACCATAATCCTTACAATCTTTTTTTTTTTTTTTTTTTTTGTTATTCCTCTCTCCATTAGAATAATACAATATGTTTTTTCGAATACAGTTGGCCCAAAGTGGGACTCGAACCCACAACAGTTGCAGGTTTGAGTGCCGCTCCGAACCGATTCTTTTCTTCCAGTTTAATCTAAAATTATTTAATTAAATTATAATTATAGCCATTATATAGCACAATGGCATACAGCTGTGGTTGGCTTTATTATTATAGCGCATTGGGTTTTAGTCGAGTTGTTTGTAAATTTAATTAATTTGATTTTAGATAGTGATTCAAATTAGGAAAAATTTTCTAAGAATTTCACATTTTTCTTGGAAAATCATTATACTGGAGTTTCATGTACAACAAATGCAAAAGAAAAATGCTTTAACATTTCTTTTAATGTTGTGAAATTTTTGTTTGTATTAGGAATTGACAACTTTAGCCATAGAAATTTCATATCTACAGTACCTACAAAATGATTAATATGAAATTGTTTTAAAAATTTGCTTAAAAATATAAATAAAAATGAATATTTGTTAAGATTTGATATTATATCTTTAGATATTAGCCGTACTTTGGCAAAATTTATATATATTGTTAATTTGAAGTTAACAGTAACACATTTTTGTATAGTTTTCAACTGTACAATTTGCTCAAAAATACAAATCAAAAACAACTTGTTGCTAATTTCAAATTTAAAAAAATGTTAAAAATTTCTCAAAAAGAAAAACAGTTTATTGATGCGCCTATTTTTTCAAGTTTCATATAAATTAGAAACAAATTTAAATTTAGTAAAATAGTTAAAGATACTTTTTTTAAATAGAAAATACAAACCAATCTGTTCTATATTAGTAACAACAGAAAAACATTTAAATTGTCATGCAGAGAATGAAATTATATCAAAAATAATATAATTATTCCTTAATAAAAACCTAAAATTTTCAGAGAATTTTTTCTAATTTGAATCACCATGTGAATGATTTAAAAATCAAATTAAATTTGCATAATTTGTACTTTGAAATTTTGAATTAACTATCGAATAAAAATTAAATTCTGATATTTTTTGTATGTTGAACTTCATAAAATTTAGAACTGTACTCTTTTCAACTCGACTCGACTCGCAAAAACTCGTCGTGGTGATCTTCTAAAACTGTTCACACGTTTGTTACAGGTAAAGAAGTGCTTCTAAAACTTTAATATTCAATACTCTGTGTGTCTTATTGCCCTCCTCTTTTCTTGAAGCAAAACATTAAATTCCATAACTTCTTCTTGCTTAATTAACA
Organism: Centruroides vittatus; assembly: GCF_030686945.1. NCBI lineage: Eukaryota > Metazoa > Arthropoda > Arachnida > Scorpiones > Buthidae > Centruroides > Centruroides vittatus. Next base: position 1,119,167 of record NW_027122625.1, on the reverse strand, counting down.
ACTGTAGAAAGTTTTGTTGTTATGCTCACCTACAAGACCATCTGAAGGAACTAACTGTCCTAAAATAAAAACAATAGTATTTGCTTCCTCTAGCAATTGTCAATTGGTGACAACCTAATGTGTTACAGTGAGTTTACATAAAGAGAATGTATTAAATGAGTGTACCATATTTAAATTCAATTAGATAATTTAAAATTTATAGACAAAAGATTGGTCTATATTAATATCAACAAATCAAATGTTTATCAGAAATGTAACCAAATTTTTCCAATACTAAAAAAATATTTTATTTTTGTCAACAAAAATTTACAAATTTACACAGTTTATATACAAAAGTAATTATATGAAAGTTTGCAATGAAAAAGTATCATTCATGATTAATTCATTAATCATTCAAATAGCTATAAAAAAATTTCATTTCTTAACCATGCTTATTTCTATTTCATCTCACTTTCTTGATGTTTTTCTGCCTTCGCTTCATTGCCTCCTCTCTTTTCTTTGCTATTTCTTCAGGGGTACATTTTTTACTGATTTTGACTTAAAAAGAAAAAAAAAACAACAAATATTTCAATCAATGAACTTTAAATTAGATTCTTCTTTTAAACTTATCTCGTCTACTAGTACTTTATCAATTAACAGGACTTATTATACTGGATTTATAGATGCAGCAATTAGGTCTTACAGATCAGAAATAATAATGTTTATTTAAATCATCTGGGTCGTGCCTCGGTGGAGCGACACGTCTGGGGCGGACAGATATAACACCGGTGATCCCTCCGAGGAGAGGAAAGCTGGCCACCTTCAGCCACCAGCCCTTACGACTGACGCTTAGAAGTGACTCTACAGGTGGCCGGCTTTCCTCTCCTCGGAGGGATCACCGGTGTTATATCGGTCCCCCCCGGACGTGTCGCTCCACCGAGGCACGACCCAGATGATTTAAATAAACATTATTTCTGATCTGTAAGACCTAATTGCTACATCCATAAATCCAGTATAATAAGTCCTGTTAATTGATAAAGTACTAGTAGACAAGATAGGTTTAAATTAAGTTAAGGACACAAAAGCATGTTAATTAGATCCTTCTTTTCTTCATAGCATATAAAAAATAATAATACAAAACAATCTTAAAGAATAAAAAGATTCTAAACTAATTTTCTTTGTTTATCTGATAATATAATGTAAAATAAAAGCTAAACATTAAAACATTTGCAGAAAGCTGTAACACAACTATGTCATTTGTCACAAAAACTTTTAGTTCTGCCATCTTGATTTAAATTTTGATAAATTGATATATTTTTATTAATAAAATCAACAAAACTAATTTAATTTTTCATTACTTACACATACCAGAATTTTGGTTCAGAACTGTTTATAAAATAATGTTTACCAAAATTTAATTTTTATTTACAAAAACTTGCGCGCATATACACTTTCAATTTTTTTGTTATATTTTTTTAAAAGATTAATAAAAGATATTTTACTGTATCTTTATGAAAAGTTTGTTTAATTTTAGTAATACAGTAGAGACTTGTAAATCGGAACCCCGGTAATCGGCATGATTTTCAGTTGGACTGTGTCGTGCTGAATCAAACGTTTTTGATACTAAATTTACTTCTAAAGTATAATTTTCATGTTTTTATACTCTTCAATATATTTATTTTCTTTGTACAAAATGCAGAAATAATTTTTAACGATACGATAGCCTCCATTATTATTATAAAAATTTTCGTTAGGCTTAAAATCGACGAAAATTCAACACGAAGCGACACGCAACGGAGAAAAATTTGAACATCGGACAGGTTAATATATTTTTTTGTACATAATCCGTAATCGGAACAAATCCCTAATCTGAACAACTCCAGTCCCCAATTGATTCCGATTTTCAGTTCACTACTGTAAATTATATTAAAATTTTCAAAAAATAAAAGACTTACTCTTACTTCTAATTACTGATATAATATCTAAATTATGCATATTTTCTAAAACTTACTTTGGAATAATTTAGATTTCATTTCAGGTGAAGTGCCATTGATTAAGACTCCATTCTCTTTTGTATTATTTTTAGAAATTTGTTCAGTTGTCCTATTTTCTATTGAATTTTTAATGTTGACATTTGCATTTTTAAGTTCATTTTTGACATGTGTTGTTGCTTCTAATGTATCATTTTCATCTATAGTAAACAAATCTATACTAGAATATTCTGACTTGTTTTGTACATTGTCAGGAAGAGAAGTTATTCCTGGCATAATTAGTTGATCTTCTTGTAATGAGCTGATAATTTCTTCTAAAGAACTATCGCTTTCCCAAAATTCATCTTTTTCGTCACATTTTTTGAAATTCATTTCTGGTTCTTGTGGCAAATTATGATCAGTACTTTTGTTAGGTGTGGGAATATTTTGATTCATTATGTCATTTTTAAATCCTTTAGATTTTTTACATACCGAACTTAACAAATTGTTTTTGGAAGAAAAATTATCTTCCAATCGTTCGACTAACTGGGTGGCTTCAATCAAAAAACTTTCATTGGCATTTTCCCATAATTCTTCAGCTGATAATTCTCCTTTAGTAGGACTTAATGGACTTTCAATAACTGAAGAGTTATGTTCAGTTGTTTTCAAGTTATCACAATTATTTGCCCAAAAACAAGATCTAAAAATATAATTAAATAAAATTAATTTTTAAAATAGTAATTCTAAAACTTACTGTAATATGAAAAATTTTCTACAGATATAAATTTGCTCTAATGAATTCACAAGCCTAGTTAAGAACAAAGAAATACTTCAGAAAATTACGGATAATTTAAATAAATTATTAGTTTAGTTTAATATTATTTAGTTATTTATTATTAGTTTTCTTTTTTATTAAAGAAAGAAAACTAATCTTGTGTAAAAAGAACTTCATAAAAAAAAGTTGGTCTTTGTCTCCTTCCTTGAAAAGTATTTTCCACAAAAAAGCAAAAACCTTCATTTGTGTAGATTGAGTTTGTTAGTTCTTAATATAAAAAACAAAAATCAAGAAAAACTTACCTTTAATTTGTCTTATGATATATATACTTTATTGTTTACAAATAGATTAAATAATTAATTGTAAGATTGTTTATAAATAAGACTAAATTATTATTGGGCTGCAATTTTTAAATTGTACACACATACATTCTCACTGTCATCCATTAATTAATTAATCAATCTCAAGAATGGAGTTAGATAGATGAAAATTGAGATCAGATATGAAAAGCTTAGGGACTGGAGGCCAGGAAATCAGGTGATAATTTTTTAATTAAAAGATGATTAAAAATTGCAGTCTGGCATTGTGACGATGTCACAATAAATAATTGCTTACTTTAATTAGAATATTTTGAATCTTGCAAATATTTCCAAATTTCAGTCTTGTAGCATTGAAAAATTCTTTAACAACTCTAAAGCTAAGTTCACATTGGCATATAAACTGCTACAAAATAGATACAAATTGCCAATATGTGTCCTTTTGGTGACTGTTCAACTAGTTTGTTAGGAGATGAAAGTATCCTCAACTTTAACAAAACTTCAGTTTGTTCGACCAATTAACTTTTTCCTTAAAACTGACGATTGTAAACAAAACCTTTTTTGACCAATCACATTCTAACTGTGCGGCATAGCATGATGCAAACAGTATTTCTCTTTGTTAATGTTCATTTGTAGTGGTGTGTATGATATTGTGAACCTAGCTTAATATAGATACATTTTTATATATAACACATTAATTTAACAGCAAAAAAAATGTAATAAAATATTACATGTTAATTTTTAATAATGTAATACTAAAAGAAAAACAGAAGAATTTTTTTTATCATCCAGATAAAAATCTGGATGTATCTGCATGATTTTTTGTTTTATCATTCCAGAATAAATTACAATAAAAAGTAATTTATTCTTCAAAATGAATCTGAAATTTAAAAAATAAAGGTTTAATAATGCATGCTGGAAAAAAAACACGTAGGAAATTTTACTAAATTAATTAATATTTAGATTTCTTAATATAGATAAACCATTCATGATATAAAAATTTTATTTTATTTGTTACATTGATAATTTATATATCATATCATTTGTAATTGAGATAATTTAAATATTTCTTCTATTTCTTCAAGAAAGTGTTAAATTAAAAGATGAAATGTGAGAATGTACAGAGTTAACTATAAACACTCAATATATAATTAATAGTTTATTTGTTACCAAAAACATAAGACATAATTACCTTGATTTAACTTGCTTTATCAAATCTAAAATAAAAACAGAATAATAATAAATAAATAACTTAAATACTTTAATTTTTTTTTTAAATGTTTTATTTAATATTTAGAACCATAAAAAAGAAAATAAACAGTATTAGATTACAACAATGTTGTATAATAATGTTACAGAATAACAATATTAAATGATGATTAATTTAATACTTTCAGTGCCAAGGTTGCATAGTGGTGTCCAATATATTATGCTCATACCTGTAATATTTTACTTGGCTGTTCACTTTGATGCACTATCTGTCTAGTATGTCATAAGTTATGTGCTTTGTTTGATAGGAAATTTTTATGCTTTTAATTAATTTATTTATTGTTTCATGTTTATTTTTGTGATGACTAATAAAAAAATTCATGGTTTTTGTGTATGAAAATTAGTTATTTTATCACTAATAAGTAAAAACAACAGTTCTTTCAAGTAATAAACTTTAATGTTCTTATAAAATCAAATTAAAAGCAATGGGATTGGTAAAAACTTCCTAAGTATGTAGATTCTAAAAATAATTTCAGAATGTTAACGAGTAATATACACTTTATATCCGATTTTGAGAAATTTATTAGGCAGACAAACAAAATAAAGAATACTAAACTTTTATTTTTTGCTTTTCTCAAAAATTCCATATGCATTTTACCTTTTTTAACTTGCCTCATCAGTGGATACATTCATTTGCCAACTGTTGTTCCCTTTATACTGGACTATGTCGTCCCAGCATGCATCTACATTCATACCCATATTTAAATTAATTGCATTTGCATAATTGTAAAACTCTCTATTGTAAAAGCAGATAAAACGCATCAATTGGTCATACTAAGAAAAAAAGAATTACAATCTAAGAAACTAGAAATTATGTCAACAGAGGAATATGAACTTCTGCCTAAAGACACTATAGAACAGTGATTCTCAAAGTGGGGGTCGTGAAAAATATTTGGGGGTCGCTGAAAAATTGATGCCAGATCAATTTTTTCAAATATTTTATAAATTTACTATGAATTCATGTTTAGAAATAATAGAAATAAAAAATATATAAAATAATTTTTACTTAAATAAATTGCACATATAAATAATAAAAATAACATAAATATTTAAATATGAGCCTAACCCCCTCCCTCCAGGATGTTTTTTGACACACACTTATTCTTCGAGGGTCCTTTGAAATTTTTAAGTGCAGAAGAGGGGTCGCGGTTTAAAAAGTTTGAGAAACACTGCTATAGAAGATAGTCAAAAAAGACTTACTAGATTAATGAAGTTGCACAGGAATGAATTTTCAAAACAACAAATAAAGAATATCTTAGACTTCGATAACATAAGAGTACCTAAATTAAATATAAGACTTAAAAAGCATATAACAGCATATAAGCTTAAACCAGGAAATACATGTAGATCTCTAGTTGATTTCAAAAATTCTATCTTATATAATTTAGAAAATTACCTCAAAACCTATTTACAGGAAATACAGTGATACCTCGGTTTTCGTTGATGATCTGTCCGAATATAATCAGCAAAATCCAAAACCAATGAAAACCGAGGCAATTATTTCCATAGTAATCAATGTAAATCAAATTAATTTGTTCTAGACACTCTGAAATACATACCAAAATCATATTTTATAGAGCATAAATATTGGGCTTAATAATAAAAACAATAAGAATTTTATATAGAATGAATATAAAACACTAATGTAATGAATAAATGAATATTTCACATGGCATTCGAAGGGCTGCTGGCTATGGAAACTTTCTTTAATCCCACGATGGAGCTAAAAGAAAAGGAAAGCAATGGAATTGTTTGGCTTTTTTTAAACTCTTTCTGCCCTGTGGGTACTAAGAGGGCCTCTTTTAGGAAGCCCATTATGGGTTCGGCCAGGCCCACAATGAGGTGGCCGGGTGGTAAGGGATGGAGCCCGACATATCTGGATGAACTACCACCCCAAAAAATTCTTGGGGATTTTTCGACCCGTCCAGATTCGATCCTGTGTCCCCCACAGCGGTTAGCTGCCACCTTGACCGCTTTGGCTGTCATAGAGAAGTTGTTTGGCTAGACACACGAGCTAATGCTCACACAACGAGAAACAACGGCACACTGAGCAGGAAAACGTGTGGCTCGCTCTTTGTTTTCGCAAAATTAGCAGCAAGGTCATATGGGCATGCCAACGAAATCTGAGACAAATTTTTCGCGAAAAAAATCGACGAATACCGAAACCGACAATAACTGAAGTCAACATACACCGAGGTATTACTGTAACTAAATCTAAATATAGTATAAAGAATACAGATGAATTAATTAATGGACTATTAAAAGGTCAAATCAAGCAATCATTTCATATAATGAGTCTTGATGTAAAATCAATGTACCCGTCTATCACTTTTGAAATGATTAAAGAAAATATAAATCTGTATAAGATACCAGAATATATACTAAACCTTATTGAATTTGTTTTTAAAAATAACTATTTTAAAATTTCTACAGATTATTACAAACAAAAGAAATGAATAGCAATGGACCAAAATTATAGGACCACGTTATAGGACCACATTATAGGATCAAAATTAGCAGACATCTGCATGATTACGATAGATGAGAAAATATCACATTTTACAGGTATTTGCTATTACGCAAGATATGTTGACGATATTTTAATAATATACAGCCACAACCAGAGAAATAGAGGAATACGCAAATAAACTGAATGGAAATTTAAAATTTACATTTGAAGAAGAACTAAACCAGGAAATGAATTATCTTGATGTTACATTAAGATAATTCATTTCCTGGTTTAGTTCTTCTTCAAATGTAAATTTTAAAAGAGAACATCTTAAAAGAGAACAAACAAAATTATTTTTTTTTGTAAGTATGAAAAACAATGTAATACTAAAAAAAACCATTAAATATAATTCATATTGCCCTATAAAAATTAAGAGGAATATATTCCTGATGGAATTAGAGAAAATAATAAATAGAACGACATTACAAGAAGACATTGAAATAGAGATGAGGCAACTTTTCAAAAAATATTTATTAAATAACTACCCAAAGAATATTGTATGTAAGTGATACTATTATTATATAAATAATAGATATAATGTTATAGATGACATAATGTTAAGAATCAAACGACTGATACTTTATATATTAATTTCCCATATATAAATCATCTTTTTGAAAAATATAAACCAGAATTTAATAAATTTTCTATTTGTATAGTAGCAAAACAAAAAAATATGTTAATGGATATAATTAACATTATAAATAAAGAAGATCTAAGTATATTAAGAAAACAACTAGAAACTGCAGGAATCATCTACAAATTATCATGTACGTGTCCTATTCCAAAATGTTACATAGGAGAAACAGGAAGAAGATTAGAAAAAAGGTTAAAGGAACACGAGGCTGCAATCTGGTTAAAAAGACGAGAATCCCCATGGTGCCAGCATTGTAATAACTTTAATTGCAAAACAGATAGAAATAATGTTAAAATATTGTATAAAACTAAAAATTGTTTAAAAAGAAAAATTATTGAACATTTCTGTATCAAAAATTATGCAAATGCAATTAATTTAAATACAGGTATCTACATTAAAGGGAATAAAGGGAACAACAGTTGGCAAATGAATGTATCCACTGATGAGGCCAGTTAAAAAAGGCAAAATGCATATGGAGTTTTTGAGAAAAGCAAAAATAAAGGTTTAGTATTCGTTATTTTGTTTGTCTGCCTAATAAATTCCTCAAAGTTGGATATAAAGTGTATATTACTCATTAACATTCTGAAATTATTTTTAGAATCTACATATTTTAATGTTCTTTATTGTATTTTATACGGTAGCATAACTGTGTGATTGATATATAAACTAATTTTATTTTTGAAGCAATTCAAGTAAAGCTGTTAGTTCTGATAGCATCTCCAAAAGTTCTAATAAAAATGATGATGATGATATCTTTCAATGTAAGTGAAAAGATGTTCAAAGGTTAGAAAATATTAAACTTATAAAACCGTCTTACTTATATAAAGCATTTTTATATGCTTGAAATGTATATAGAAATCCTTGATCCACAGAATGAACCCACATAGTTGGCGCTGAATAACTGAATAATAGTGGCTAACAAATTTACCAGTCACTACACTGTTGTATTATATCATACTCTATAATAAAGTTTTAATGTAAATACTTTCTAATTATAATATTTTGAATATTAATAGCTTATACCATTTTTATCAACTGCTTCTGTCAATTCTTCCAATTCTTTAGCCAAGTATCTTGCACGCTTATTTTGGATATTATTTTTCTTTGAAGAACTAAATAAGAGAATAAAATTAATTATTTTTAATCTAAAATTATTCCATTTAAAATTATTATTCTATCTATTTTATATACATATTTTCATGTGTTTTTATATGCTGGAAAAATATTATCTTAAAATATTGTAAAAATGATTAACATAAATGAATGTAAATTATAAAATATGAGATTATTATTAAAATTATATTTATATTTTTTTTAATTTTAAAGTTTTGCTGGATGAAAATTATTCTATGAGAAATAAAAAGACGTAGTCGCTTCCAAAAAACTTTTGGTAGATCACCATTTATTTCCTTAAAATGTTCCATTAGAATAAAATCTTCAGGACGACCCGACCTTTCTTTGTAGGCTTCACAGCCGCCCAGGAAACAATTCTTTAAAACAGGAAAAAATCCAATTAAATTTATAAAAATTTCAAAAATTGGAATTGGTAATCTTACAACGTCTTAAGTTGCATCCATGACTTCCACTCGGGAGCTTCAGACTTTTTATCCACTTGAAAATTGCGCTGTAAAATGTTGATTATGTTTCCTGGGCGGCTGTGAAACCTACAAAGAAAGGTCGGGTCGTCCTGAAGATTTTATTCTAATGGAACATTTTAAGGAAATAAATGGTGATCTACCAAAAGTTTTTTGGAAGCGACTACGTCTTTTTATTTCTCATATTATATTTATATATTTAATAAAACATTTATATGAAACATACTTCACATTTTCATTTATTGTATAGTATACACTTTATGCAGTATGATCCTGATTTAAGAATACTCGATATATGAGAATTTGATACAACAAGCTGTTTTCTTTTTTCTTCCCAATTTACAACAACAAAATATTATAATCATGTGTAAAGAGACTAAAATTCCCATGCAATATAATTAGAAAGCTCATAGGTTTCAGTATTCATTTTCTTTGTTTCATTAATATTATGTCTGTTTGTAGTGCTATTCATTCTAACACAATTGCATATTTCAGGAAACTTTATCTCTACATTACAGATCCATTTATCTGTGATTTATTGATTTAATTTTTATGTATTTCCTTATTTTATTTACTTTTTATTTATATGCAATCATTTTTTACTTTTTTAAAAATATTTTTGAACTTATACATTTGTTTTACAATATATTAATGTTTGGATGATAAAATTTGAATTTGTATTTTGGAATATTTTCATCCAAACACCATTGTGGCATTCCAATATGTAATCTACTGGAAGAAGGTCATTAAAAACATCCAAAAATCCAAGTTCAAAAATATTCAAAAAAATTAAAAAATGATTGCATATAAATAAAAAGTAAATAAAATAAGGAAATACATAAAAAATAAATTAATTAAATACAAAATATTAAATAATGAACCTCCATCTATTAAATCAGATAATGCACATAGACCATTCCATAGCTGTCACAAGGCTTTGCATTATTTATATAGAGGGTATACAAAAAAAACCTCTGAGCTGTTGACAGAGAGTTAATGCCCTTATAGTTGATAGAATATCCTGCACACACCACTTTATAAATATGAAAAACCTCTGCATAGTGTATTTGTCAGCAATTTCCTATTTTTTGGATGATTTGGGCTCGATCCCATTCAATACTTGTAGAATCTTGATTAGCAATGGCATATGATGCTAAGGCGGTAATCAGATTGGATTTCTTGATGTTGTCTTTGTTCTGTTAAGCATTGTTGAATGGATCTCAGGGTGGCTCCTACATAGTAGATTGTGTGTGCTTGTCTGTTGTTTGTTAAGGGGGTTATAAACACTTGAAATCCGTGCCATGTCCAGGGGATCATTATCATTTCTTACTAATCTATAAACAATAGGGTTTCTTTTGTAGGTGATGCTGCAACTAATCGTGTTGCCCATCTCTTTAAAGATGTTACTTTGGGGAGTGATTTGGTCAACAATTAGGCATTCAGCCTGTGAAGAATTCCTGAGATAATCCTCCATTTTGTGTTGGAATGTATCAATGAAGGTTTTAATAGTCCTACGTTTGTAACCAAATCTTGCACCAATGGAAATGATATAATCCAATTCCTTGTTTCTATCAAGTGTCTGTGCAGTGTGTCCATTCCCTTGATCAATGCCCAGAATGCTGCTATGGTTGAGTAGGTCATGGGAACTCCGAAGAATGAACAATAGATTGTAGGAAGGTTTCCTGTGAATGCTCATGAAGATGCTGCAATTCCTGAGTGTTAGCATAATATACAGAAAATGCACTCCCCTATTACTTTCCTGCTCCAAATCCAGCATGAGTCTGTGTTGTTATTGATGTCATCTATAAAATTTTGGATGATGGGACATGTTTTCCAAATGATGAGATAATCATCTATGTATCTAGCATATATACGAATGTTGGAAACATACTTGGGCAAGATGGAAGTCTCCAGGAACCTAAGCACTCACAAAAAGGGGCTCCCCAAGGAGACACCTCTGTTCTGTATGTAGGTAGTGTTGTTAAGTGAGAAGAATGACGAGTAAGTCACCAGATGTGCCAGCTCCAACATATGATTGTGTAAATTGAGTGCATGGTGAAATTTTCATAAGAGAAAGTTCCTCAGATAACAAAAGCAATGTTCTAATGTAATTGCCAGGTATAAAGCTTGAAAATCCAAGGCTGTCCCATACTCTTCATTGTACAGATCAAGACTTCTTAGTTTTTCAACCAAGGTTAATGGTTGTGAGATGCTGTATTCATATGCAGGTAGGAGTTGAATGACAAATTTGCAGAGGAATCACTCAATGAGGATGATTGGCAAACAGCATTTGTCCACCGCTGGTCTTAAACTTTTCCCTGGTTTGTACACCTTTGTGAAGGCAAATAATTTGGATGTCAATGGGGACATAACCACAGCATTGCTCAGGTGGAGTTTCCATGCCAAAGTGGTGTATACAAAATGTTTTACTCTGGACTGTAGTCATTCTAATAGATGTTGGGGCCATCATACATTCTGTGGCCATAATGTATTCAAGAAGGATCCTTGTATATGTGGTACTTAAGAAGAGAACCAAGTCCTTAGATTTGTCTGCTCATATGATAATGGCATTGTTAACCTGCAGCCATGCTCTGTTGGCCTTAATCGAATCCCGTGTATCAGGGAGAAGTTTCAAATGATAAAAGTCATCTTCCACCTAAAATATTCTTTCTGAACTTTGTTAAGGCTCTCCAAAGCATGTTCAATATTAGGTATGATTGCATTTAGGTAGAGGGGGTGGCACAAACATTGGGCCAAGTTTACGGCCTCCTGCAGGCATCGCGGAGAAGAGAGGTCATTCCAGCATTTCAAAGGGTGTAGATCAGAAGAAGGGATCCTGGGATGTTGGAAACATAGTATTCAGGAGAGCTTGTTACAATACTTCTTTTTTTAGTCAGGTGGAAACTCAGTCTAAGTTTACCACTCTTACATTAATCTCAATTAGTAAATTAGTCAAAGAATGAAACACTGTCCTCCAATTGTGTAAGGTCCTGAAGGAGAATGTATTTGCGACGTTGGACAGAACAGATTGCTTTCCTTCCTTAAGCACATAAAATGCAATTTTGGGAGTAGAAAAGCACAACCAATGGGTAAACTGTAATTATACTGTACTACACACACAAACCTAACTTAAATCTTGATTTTGTATTCTGAATATAAATTCATATATAAAATACATATTTCACATGTAATTTTAAAAATCTGATGTTTATTATTTTTAGTCCTAGAATTATATATCTGTCCTCATAAAAAGACACTTGTCATATATTTAATGTAAGGTACAAATCATAGAAAGTTAATCTGATTAAAGAGAGTCACTTTTAAAAAACTATTTTCACAAAATTATAGTATTTTATGTAAATAATTGCATATCTGGCAAGGCAACTACATCACCCTTCTAGAAGCCTAAAAAGAAAGGTTGGAAGTGGTTGGAAGCTTTGGTTCTTGTGAAAGTAATCATCATAAAGTAACTTAGTTTAATCAGATTGCTTCATTTTTGTAATCAGGGTTCCTACTCAAATTTTTGTTTTGAATTCCCTGATTTTCCCTGACCAACTTTGTCCAAATTCCCTGACCCTCACATTTCTTACGGTGTGGAATATCGACATAATAAAACAGCATTTTATTTACTGCGAACATCGAGTATATCTATCCCTCTTTTTGCCTAGTTGTATGTTTCAAAGACTGCCACATTAAAAAAACACAGTATGCATACATCCTGTAGAAAAATGTATGATAGAATCCACAACTTCTATGTAATGAAAAAATAAGCAATTTACAAATGAAACATGAGCTTTTTATTTTATCATCATTTATCAATATTATTTGTATGTAAATCTAGTAAATACAAGATAGCATAAAATCAACAAACAGTATTCTTTGATATACAAATAGTACTGTACTGTACTTAAAATGAACTCTTGACTTAGAAACACATAATTTTAAAATCTTTCAACAAAAAGAGTAACTATTTTTAAACAGCAACATAATTTTAACAAAAAGTTAAATTTAAAAATTTTCAAATAAAGCATTTGTTCCCTCAAAAAAAAATCGATCATGTAAAAAAAGAAATAGTTTTCTTTTGTCAACCACATTATTTCAAAATGGCGTAAAAATAGATTGTATATAAAGAGGGATAGGTGTAAGTTTTTACTATAGCTTCTCTAACAAATCCACTAAATCTAGCAAAAAATTAGCTGAATTGGCAACTCATTAAAAGAAAAAAAATGTTTCGTTGTCGCTATTTTTATTTTGGTTTCGGTGTAAAGGCCAGAGTTTTAATAATTATTTTTAATAATTTTTATTTATTATTTAATTTCGCATTAAATTTTGTCTTTGCATAAAATTTTCTTAAGAATGCAGACAAAATTTATCTATTTTAACCCTTAATTACAAATCTTATAATTATTGCAAATCATATCACAAACCATCTTTCTCACTTTTATAGCAAATTTTAATAAATGAACTAATGTTTTCAGCAATCTTAAATAGCCTTCCTCAGGTTTAACATAATTTCAAATGTCAATTAGAACATAAGATTTGAAACTTTGCATTTCACTTGTGAGATATGATGACTCTTTCCCTTTGGGAAAATAAAGGGGATAAAGTTAATTCTCCCAACGTCAGGAAAGTTGAGGGACTATTAAGTATGTGGGAAACATGGTACAGATGGACGAAGACACCTCTTTACCATTTAACCCGTTTATTGTAAAAATATGCTTACAATATAGCTAACGTTGTCTTCGTTTCTTGTCTTAAGTTCATAGTGGCAGTAGTGGAATCTGGAGCAATGTTCAGTGAACAATCCGGAAAGGAAAGTTCATTTGATTTCTGTTTGATGTCTAGCACTAACATATATCACTCATGTTTTTCCTGAGTTAGAAAAGTCCTCCTTTTGAAAGGCAACTGTTAATTTGTGGAAGGAAAAGGTAGCCCTCGATCATTCCCTGGATCGGTTTCAGACCATCACCCACGCTTTATGATGGGGATCTGGGGATCTAATGGATTCTCCGATTTACTTACATCAATCGAAGAATCAGAGTTCACAGAAGTATTCATCATCTTTTCAAACAATGGAAAATTCAACTCCAATCCAAATGATCGATCTTGAGAGCTGCACTGTCTTGACTATTTCTCAAGTTTCTATAAAAAAATTTTTACTCATTCCTTTTTTTCATCTAATAATTTAATTTTTTTACATTTTTCTATTTTAGTGAGACTTGTATTCCTATGACGTCATAGTATTACGAAAATTAGGATTCTTAAAATGTATAGAATTTAAATAAAATAAAATAAATACACTCAAACCTGTTTTTGTGCGGTGGATAGGGACCACATAAAAAAAAAAAAAAAAAAAAATCGCAGGAAACTTCACGAGTAGCTATAAAAAATAGTTTTCGCAACACAAAAAGTATTTTTTTATGCGATGAATAGGGACCACATAAAAAAGCCTCACGTGGAAAATAACTCAAAATCGTACGAAATAACTAGGAATTGCTTTTTTAACTCCTTGGGCCTTTTTCTGCAATCCCTAATGGGGTAAAAATCCTCTAAGAAGTTTATTTTTTATATCAATTGTTTCCACTTAAATACGAATCTAACATTTAAAAAATTTGCCAGGAAATAATTCCCACGAAATAAACACCCTCCCAAAAAGTGGTTTTACAGAAAAACTATATAAAAAGTTAAAAGTTAAAAATACTTTTATTTGATAAATATAGCTGCAGGAAGTGTTATTCTTTTATTAACAAGGCGTGAAATTTCACACCTGCAGTCTACATTTAACACAATATTTCTGATTTTTATGCTATTAAATATGGGACCGAAAAAAAGGTAAGAGAAAAAAATTTTACTTAATAAGAAATGAAAAAAACTTGATGTCATAGAAAACATCCAATAGAGTTTTAAAAAATTTTACAGAAGTCAATTATGTTCCAATTTGATTGAAATTTTCATATACCGCACAAAAACAGGTTTGAGTGTACAGAAATAAACATCAAACGAAATTACAATTATATGTTAATAAAATATAGAAGTTGGGAGCATAGAATCATAACTACAAATCTTTTTCTTTTGCAACATAACTATAAAAATTGTTTTGTTGTTGTTTCGCACAAAAGATAATCAAATTTATTTTAATTTTTTAGTAATTTAATTCATTTTTTTAAAATTTACCAGCTTTTAAATTTATAATTAATTATAAGCAAGTTAACATTGGTTAAACTATCGGATTACCTAGATGATTTTCAAAACGATAACTACAGTATATCTATTACAAGTACGATGCCTAAATTTGCCAAAATCAGTGGATATTTGTTACCCAACATCATTTCTGTTAAACTAATTATTAAACTATGTATCGAAGTTGCGGAAATTAACGGGAGAGAGGGGAAAAATACGCTTGCAGTACAGTTCTTTTCAAGGAAAGTTGTAACAACAAATGTAAAAAACTACTAGTCGGCGCCAGCATTTTACTGTAAATGTCGGGTAGCTATTTATAATTTTTTATGTTGTATAGTAATGTTTTAAACGTGAAAAACAATTAAATCACGGATTTTTACTGATCTATTTAACTATTTTGAAGTGAACAATCTAATAAATTACGATTTCAAGTTTTAAAAGTTTGTAAACTAATTTTTAATTAGTTATTTTTTATTCTAATTAACAAATTCATCTTTTTATAATCGCTGAATTATTAAAATTAAAAATTAAACACTATTACATAATAATAGTTTATCCTGTTATTAATCCACAACTGTAAAATTATATGGCTTCAGAACGGTGAAAAGAGCCATTTCGGATTAAAAACGGATTCTGGTATATTTTCTTATTAAAGATTGCAGCATTACTTCTTGCCGCCTGCAGATGGCTACGCTTAGTCAGCCATATTCAGCAAACGAAATCAACAAGGCAGTTAAGGAGACAAATTCCCTGACTTTTTGACAATTTTTGACAAATTCCCTGACTTTCCATGACTTTTTCCGAAACTAATAAAAATCCCTGACTTTCCCTGACTTTCCAGGTGCGTAGGAACCCTGTGTAATTTTTACACTTTCATATGTTTGTTTTTGTAACTAAATTGTATCATATCTGAAAAAAATTATCATCTTACTATAAAAATTTTATGATCGTAATGTAAAAATAAAGTTTATGTAAAAATAAAATATTTATTTGAGATTAACTCATTTAAATTTTTGTGTGTCCTCTATTTCATTGTGAACTATATTGTGTGTTTATAGAGAAATGGTCAGTAAAGTAAACATGATTATTCAACTTAACCTAACATTTCACATACTTTTCTTAGCTGTTTTGTTGAAGTTTTATGATGAAACTCAAAACTAATTCAAATAAGCTTGACTATTTGTGACCAAGCTTATCAAATTTGCATTGAGTAACCTCGCTTAACGAGCAAAATAAATTGTAAAAATTTGACTTGCTTAACAAATAATATTTTGCATAATGAGGACAAGGAGAGGGGAAATCCTGGATTGTGCGCATGCACCATCAGTCTGTGTTTAGCACTTGTTCCGCTAGCATCTAGTGTTGCTTGTGATCAAACATTTTTCCAAACTTGTGTTCACACATATTACGTATAAACATCGACAATCATAGCCGTTATATAATAAACACGCCATCTTGTACTAAATTTAATAACCAATTACAAATTAAATTTTAAAAATGTCTAAATTAAAAATTAATTATTTATAATTATTAAATTTAATATGATATGGCAGCATAAATGCCTACCTCTAGTCAAATTAATTAATTTCTAATATTTAATTATAGCCTTTACATAACCCAAGAATTTGGCATATCGTTTGGCGTCTTCATCAGACATACCTGTGATTTTTTTGTTTTCCGCAAATCGAATTCGCATTCCAGGTTGGTTCATTTTGCGCTAGAAGAAATGATGATGATGATTCACGTTTCTTAACAATGTATATTGTGTAATTTTCTTTCAATAAATGTTATACATAAAATATTTGCGTATTTTTTTGGCATGGAAAGCAAAAAACTGTTTCGCTTAACGAGTGTTTCGCATTACAAGCAAGATTCTGGAACGAATTATGCTCATTAAGCGAGGTTCCACTGTATTCCTTTATAATAATTAATAATAAGACTAACATTCTGATATTTTATAATAATAATCCATAATTTTTGCAGAGCTCAATGTATTAATTTAATTAAATCATAACTATAAAATTATTATTAAATTTGTATTACCCTCGATCAGAAGACTTCTTTTTTTGAATTGGAGTTATACTTTGTAGATTAACAGACATCCAAGTTTCAAGTAACGAAATCTTATCATTATCTTGTTTTTGTTGTTCCTAAAAATAAAACGTTTGTTATTTCTGGATATAATTCATTCAATATTTTGTATGGGCTATACCAGGGGTGGGGAACCTTTTTGTTCATGAAGGCCACATTACAATTCATCGTCCCTTATAGAGGCCGCATTAAAATTTTTTTTTGTCGTTTTATCCCTAGGCTTAGGCCGCTAAGTAATTAGAAAGTTATGTAATAAAAGAAAGACAGGTGAATAAAAATTGAAAATAATTACATTTTAAGTAATTTTACTTCAGTAGGAACTTTTTATACAAGTAATAAGTAAATAGTAGGCCTTAAAAGTATATATCAACATTTACATCAGAGGCAGCAGAAGGCCACACTTGTTGGCCCAAAAGGCCGCATGCGGCCTTAAGGCCACAGGTTCCCCATCCCTGGGCTATACCTTACAGACATAAAAAGAATTGAATTTGGGATTTTAACTTTAAATAAATAAGAATCTTACAAACTAAATTCTGTAACCAAACATTGCAGTTAGATTGATCATTCAATTAGTTGCACGAGATTTCCATACATTTGTTAAACATTTAATATACAGTATAGAAGACAGTGATTATTTGAATAACTAATGATCAAACAGACATTTCCAAATTTAACTTTCATCATATACAGTAGATGCTCATTAATCCAACCCTTAATAATTGGACCTCTCAATTATAAACATACTTTACTGTCTACAGTACACAGTAAAAGTGATTTTATTTTACATGGCCTTGAAAAATCACATAAAACTCTTTCAATTCTTATTCTAGAAAGTAATTACTTGATTATTACAAAAATATAAATTAAAGCTGTTAAAAATGAAATGTTTTCTAACATACTCTTAATATTTGGTATAAAGGAAACAAAAATTAAATATTTTATTGGTAAAAATTTCAACTCAGGATAATGGAATTTATAAACTGTTGAATCAATATATTAAAAAGGCCAAATATCTTATTAATAATTAAATAACTATTAATATAAAAAAATGAAGTCATACCTTCTGATCATTTACATATTGAAGAAGCTCGGTCACATTTGTCTTTCCATGTATCTTAGCTGTAAATACATTTATTATTCAGACTTTTTTTCCTGGATTTAAATTTTTAAAATATTTTACTGAAAAAACTCAAAAATAAATTTTAGTAAACACACAATGTTATATTAAATAAATAAACTAGACTAGAGTCCAAAATCAAAAGTCCAACACACATTTTTGAATATAACATTAAACTACCAAAGTTTTCTACTTCCTGTTAGTCATGTAAAAATGAAGAATCATAAATCTCAAATTTGATGTTAATTATTTTAATATAAAAGTACATTTAATATGGAATAGGATGACCTCTTACAGATACAGTGATACCTCGGTTTTCGGCGATAATCCATCCGAAAACAATCGGCGAAAACCGAGGCAATTATTTCCATATGAATCAATGTAAATCAAATTAATTCGTTCTAGACACTCAAAAGTACATACCAGAAACACATTTTATAGAGAATTAATATAGTGTTAAATACTAAAAGCAATAAGAAATTAACATAAAAGACTAATTAGCAGAAAAATAAAAGCATTAAGATTAAAGATAAGATAATTAGCATTCAAATGAAAGCAATGGAATTGTTTGGCTAGACACACGGGGTAATGTCTTGTCTTGTAGAAGCTAGTTGGACATGAGCTTCTAGCCTATATCACCCAGTGGTAAAGTGTGACATAATTGTCATGTAATAGTAGTTGTATGTGTTTATGGTGGTTGTATCGAGGGGAATAATGCCTTCTGGGAAATCCCTTTAAGGGTAACTGGCCCCTATTCAGACGTTACAGACGTGAAGAAACCCAGACAACTTCACGTGGCCAGCCTGGCCTGGCGAAGCGTGAACCCACGACCAAACTCCCAGTGTTCAGGGAATGGAACCGTTTGCCAATGGTGTGTCGTCGTGGGGTAATGTTCACACAACGAGAAATAATGCCACATTGCACTGGAAAATGCACGAGTTGTCCTTGTTTTCGCAAAATTAGCAGCGAGGTCACTTGAGCATGCCGACAAAATCCGAGACAAATTTTTCACAAAAAAAGTTGACAAAAACTGAAACCAACAATAACCAAAGTCAACAAAAATCAAGGTAGATGTAGAAGATTGACAATGACAAAACGCACTCATAACCAGGCAATTTATAACCTTTCAGTCCAAGGAATACAATTTCTTAATGAGAACAATCTTAAATCAAAGGTTCTGGGTGGGGTTGATGAGTTGCAACTTGTCTTCCTAGGTCAAATAGTCCCAAGTATTCTCAATTGGGTTCAAGTTTGAACACCTGGCTAGCTAGCCTATCCTATGAATATCTTCATTTTCTAGGAACTCATCAATAACCTATATCTCTGTGAAGTCAAGCATTATTGTTATTAAAAGAAAGGCCAACTGCTCCCTGGAAAAAAACCTGACATAGGGCAGCAGGATCTTGTCCCTGTAACATGCAGCATTCAAATTTCTTCTCTCAGACACACAGAAGAGCATGCAACTATTTACTATTACGCCCCAATTACTAAAAACCACCATCTCCGAAAAGTTCTCTGATGTTTGAACAGAGATAATGAGTTCCTTGTTCCTTCCAGATGAAATGCTAATGAAAATCAGTCTGTAAACAGAATTTTGACTTCATTTGTAAAAAGAACATAAGTTATCTTGACTCCATAAGTGTCTACAGAAATTCAAATAATCTCTTGTGACAGGTGGGTTAAAAGAATACAAATATTAAAAAAACTACATATTGTGTAATTTGAAATGGAATATAAAGTTGTTAGAACAAGAATAAAACTTTTGCATAACTTATCCATTGTAAAACTCAGACCTATGAAAACATTCATTGCTTACACACACAAAATCATGATTGCAATTTGAAATCAGTTTATAACCTAAACCCCTATGAACTGTCTTTTTAACACAGATAATACACAGATTATATACAAATAAACACTTTAGTTTTTTAAAATATTCTACATCATTAGTAAGAGTCTTCCAATGTTTGCTATGAGTAAAGTTCTAATTCATTCTCAGTTCTTTGAACAACTCCAAGCAATTTCAGTAATTGACATTAAAACACTGCAAATACGCATTTACCTATCAATCCATGTTTTTAGCATGATATTAAACATTAAAACTCCAATTATCAAAATTTACAATAATTTTTTTATATGTAGGCCTATTTTATACATTTGCAATTTATTCTTATTTTTTCCATTTACATCAAAAAGATTAAGAATAGTTTAAATGCATTTTATATAAACAAAGGTAATATATTAACAAAAAAGAAAAAAATCATCATAATTTCAGCAAGGAAAAAATATTTAAAGAATAAACAAATGTTTTCCATCATAAAAAAGGGACTTTGTATTACCACCCTCACAGCCTTTGTTTCTGAGAAGGATGTCACTGGACCAGGCTCAACTTCTACATCATACTAGCAACAGAGCTCACCTCAAACATTTGGAAAAGCTGGAAATACATAATACAGCTAGAAAGACCACTGCTGTCGACTAAGGATGCAGATTTCATCTTCCAAGTGTGGAAATCACTATTTGAAGTCCCTTGATAAAATATTAATTTTTAATTGTTGTTATATTATTTTTTTTATTTTTCACATTATGTAAGTGGCCACCTTTATACACACACAGCAATATCCAATTATATGTACTGTACATTCTGTCAACTTTAAAATGTTTGTTTCTCCTCTTTCACCTCCTGCTCTACATCTACATTCAGTTTTGTTACACTCACATATACATACACCAAATTATGACCACTGTTCCGTTTTCATTTGATCCACCCATATATATTGGACATTTTTTGTAAAATTTCTAAAAATCTAGGATGTTCTATTTTGGAATTCATCTAACCTGATGATGACTTAAAAATGGTGAAAAATATTTGTTTATTCATTAAATATTTTTTCCTTGCTGGATTTTTGGTGATTTTTTTTCATTAATTTAATGCATTCATCCAGTTATTTTTCTTGTTTTGCTTAAGTGGTTATCACAAAAATGCTACAGTAACAGCTGTCTAAAATTGCCAGAATTTTACATTTTGAGAAGTTTTTATTTTATAAATGGTTGTGTTTTTATTAATGCAAAAAAAGTTGAAGAAATTTTATAATTCATATTCAGAACTGCTATTCCTCCAATTAAATTATTTACATTTCAAAGATGTACTGAAAACAGTTAAATGTATATTTGGTGCACAGAGCATAAAAATCCAGTCCATATGGAATGTGTTTTAATTGCCTTAATCTTTACAATGTATTTGCTAGTCAGTGCTTAATTTTTAACTATCAATCAAGTTAGATTAGTATAGAACTTTACAATAAACATCCCAAAGCCCAATGTATTGATACTAAACAGAAATTGATTTTTGTTATTCTTCATGTCAGTGGGACTCAAATCCACAAAAGCTGTTGCAGGTTTAAGTCCCACTTTGGGCCAATTCTTTTCTTCCAGAACCTTCTAAATTAAATAATAAATATTAATTTAATTATAATTATTAAATTTAATAAGAGATGGCACCTAACACCTACCTCTAGGCCAAATTATTTAGCATTTAATTATTAATAACAGCAATAATATAGCTCAATCTAATCTGGCAATCGTTTGGTTTTAGTATACTATTGATCCCAACACACTTTTATAGAAAAGTATTTGTTTCATTGTTAATATACATCAAATGAGATAATATTTGTAAAATGATTAACTTTGTAAATTTGAATCACATTCCAAAATTTAAATGTTTTGTGTGCATCATGGAATTATTATGTTCCAAAATAGAACATAACCATATACAGTAAAGAACCTGAACCTGAAGTTGAACAGTGAATCTACCCAAAAACATGTTTGTGTAAATCTATTACAGTAAATGTTTGTTCTGGAAGAATACAATTGTCTTATTAATTGTTATTTAAATTCCTGAATAATAAGCAAGTATCTTTTTTTTAATTCAGTAATTAATAATTTTTGGTATATCTTTAATTTATTTGTAGCATTCAAAACTTTACAAAAATTTTAAGATCAATAAGTTGTATCAAACCTGATCGTAGTTCCTGTCGCATAGGAGAGGTATAATCCCAAGTTACACCATCATAAACATCTTGTGAAGGCCAGATTGTTTGTGGACTACTGAGTGTACCAGCAATCAAAACAGCAGTAGGTGACTGTGATGGTTTATAATTTTTAGGTTTAGGTGTCTTCGGAGATTTTTGGTTATCTAAATTTCAATAAATTATTACATTAAATATTTGTCTAAAAATAATTTTTAAATAAATATATTTCAAAACTTAAATTATAGAAAGAATATAATATTTATTCCATTTATTTTAAGCTGGATATTTAATTTCCACTTAAACATTTCTGTAATCCTTTTTGTAACAAATTTAAATTTAAATATTAATTATAATTAATTTCTAAACTAAAAATGGTGAGTTAATTGGAATTAAGGGATTTTTGTTCGAGAAAGATTTTGAAAGATCAGAGTATCGAGGCAAGTTAACACTGTGCAGTAACAAGTCACAAACGAGCAATTATTTATTGTAGCATTGTCACAATCCCAAACTGAAATTTTTAATCATATTTTTAATTTACTTAATTTAAAATATATGCTCTGCACCTCAAATTAGTAGTAGCTTGCCCCTGTACATCATACTTTTCCATTAACAATAGAGTTGTGCCAGTCATCTATCTAACACCTTTCAAGGATAAATTTTTGAATTGAAATAATGTGGCTTCTGGTTTGTGTCAGACATTCATATATAGTTAATCAGTGCCTCCTGCCCCTAAGGTTTCCATATCTGGTCTTGTGTTTCACCAAACTAACTCTGTTCTCGAGATTAAGGAAGGACAGACAAATGGATGGACAACAGTGGGAATTTATAGCATTGATCTTAGCATTGGCTATTTATGTTACAGAGACTGGGGTATTTGCAAATCTAGATGAAACCAAGTTAATAAAACAAGTTGTCAATGAGAACCTCCTGGGAAGTTTAGAAATACTGAAGATATATAAAGCCTCTTTAAAAAGAACCTTCATAAATCTCAAGAATTGTGAATCCTTATTGGCTGCGTAGAAATCATTTTATAAGAACCAAAAACTGAAAATTTAGCAAAGGGCCCACAACCCATAAATGTTTATGGAAGAAATATTACATTATAATTGGAGCCATCTCATAAATCCTAGTGTTTGAGAATGCAAAGTTCCAGAAGCCTGGTCATTCCCTCTCTTAAATTTTAAAATATAAGGGTGGATCAAATGAAAACAGAATTGTAGCAATTATTTATTTTCAAATGTAATCACCAAAATTACACAAGCACTTGTCCCACTGTTGCACCAAGAGGTGAATACCTCGTTTGTAGAAAGAGTTTGACTGAGATTGAAACCAGTTTTGAACAGTGTCCATGGCTTCACTGTCTGATTGAAAACGTCGACCCCAAAATGCTCTTTTTAGCGGACCAAAGATGTGAAAGTCACATGGTGAAAGACTGGGGCTGTATGGTGGGTGTTCCAACACACTCCACCGAAACTTCACAAGCATGCTCAGTGTGCGAGTGGCTGTATGTGGCCGCACATTGTCATGGAGCAAAAGCACTCCAGAGGACAACATTCCTGGCTGCTTGGCTTTGATTGCTGCAAGCAAACGTTCCAGGGTACCACGTTGCTCTTCTTTAGTCGCAAACATGACACAGACTGATTGCCTGCCGAACAACACTCGCAGCTCATACCACATGGTTGTGCGCGCTTACCAAGGGTGAACCCATTCCTCAATAGGGTTTCTCCTCTTTCACCTCCTGCTCTACATCTACATTCAGTTTTGTTACACTCACATATACATACACCAAATTATGACCACTGTTCCGTTTTCATTTGATCCACCCATATATATTGGACATTTTTTGTAAAATTTCTAAAAATCTAGAATGAAATATATTTTTAAAATATTGAAAAGTAAATACAAATAAAAATTTGATGTCTTCATGCATCCTTTACATATTCATTGTTGAAAAATAGGAAAAATATTTTTCTAAACATTTTCATGATCTGTTGTTTGCTGGCAACACTGGCTGGTTTTTTTTTCTCTCAAGCTCCCTCTTTTACCTTTTTTTCCCTCGCCTTTTGTTTTATTTTTTCTTTAGACATGGACGAATTGTGTGAAGTTCTAGTGTTAATATATGTTCCTTTTGTAAATTGAAAGTATTAATTATCATAGTGTGAATTAGTAATTCAATTACAACAGATTATGAGCCCAGCATCACTTTAACTGTGCAATGGAACTTTCTAGACTTTACATTGGATATTTAGAAGGCAAGTCTAACTGGTTGACTTGGAAATATAAAATTTGCATCGAGTTTAGGAGTATTCCCGGTGCATTGGATGTTATTGAAAGAAAAATTCCAAAAGGGGAAGAATTAGATTCTGATGCTTCAAAGGAAGAAAGAACAAGGTATAAAAAAGAACTATTACATTTTACTAATTGCCATAGTAGTGCCTTGTTGATTTTAACTTCCAATCTGTCTGAAGAAACTTTAAAGAAAGTCATGCATTTTACAACAGCATGAGACATTTGGTTAGAATTACAAAGATTATTTGAAGGTGTCTGTGAGGACAAGGCTTACGATCTTTGTATGTATGAGATTGTTTGGTTATGAACGTCAAGTTGGAGATGATATGGCCAGCCATTTATCAAAACTAAAAAACATTTGGAATGATTTGAATGTAGAATTGACAAAGGATGAAAGAGTGGAAAAGTTACCAGATTTATTGTTAACCTGTAAAGTGTTAGATACTTTATATGAAGATTATTTTTCATTTAAGTCAAGCTAGCTTCTTATTTTAAAAATGGATCATACCATAGATAATTTAACTGTTCAACTGTGCTTGAATGAAAGAGCTTTAGCTTGTAAGGATAATGAAAATGAAAACCAGGATGTCTTAGTTACTAACACAAGTAAGAAGCTGTTCAAATCTAAATCAGTGGGAAAATCTAGTTCAGATATTGTTTGTCACTGTTGTCACAGAACTGGTCATAACATGAAGTATTGTTTTAAAAGGAAAGCAGACAGTAAAACTAAACAAGAAAATAGTGTTTTCTGCAGGATCTCATAAAGGTAATAATTGTAATATGACTCTCTTGACAATTATGTCGAATATGGTACTCAGTGAAAACGACAAAGACGGTTGTATGTAGACAATGGAGCTACAAGTCATGTTACCTATCAACAAAATTTGTTTTGTAATTTTGAGCACTTTAAAGATCCACATTCAGTTACCACAGCAAGTGGAGACAAAATATATGCAATAGGTAAAGGAACAATTGAAGTAGAAGCACATGTGGATAATATATGAAATGAAATTACATTATGTAATGTTTAGTTTTACCTTAAGAGGAATCTATTTTCAATGTTAGCTGCTCAGGATCATCATCAATCTACCTTATTTATATCAAAGGCCAAAGAATGTAAATTAAAAGTTGATGGAGGATGTGTAATAATAACTGGTAGACATAGCCAACATGGAGGTCTTTTTAAGCTTAATTTAAGAAGTGTAACGTAGCAAGCCATGTGAGGTAAATGCAGTTACTAAGTCAAATTTATTACAGATCTATCACGAGAGGCTGGGTCACCAAGACACATGAAAACAATTGTAGCGTGAGAACTTGGTGTTAAAGATGACTTGGATAATGAAATATGCAAAGGATGTAATTATGGCAAATCTCATAGATTAAAGTTTGGAACGCAGAGGGAGGATGTGTTAGGATGTGTTAAAATGTGCTCTGTGGAATTTTTGTAATTGTGCCGGAAGTATTAACCGCATTACATCTTCGAGGATACTATTGGAATCGACTCTGGATCCTGGTTCAATTGATATATATATTGTTACTGTATGCTAATTGGGGAATAGATAGTTAATTTTTAATTTCTAAAATTCGATCAGGTTTGGCGGGGGGGACGACTTAATCTCTGAGGCGGCACAAAGGGGTTTGTTAGAGGTTAGCATAGTCAATTAGGTCCTAAGGAGGGTAGCAATTCGTTTAATATTAATCGTATTATAAGGGTTTGGGTTTTTGCAATAGAGATTAATTGGTACATTTTAACTTTAGAACGGTTATAACTTTATTCTATTGTGTTTAAGTCAGGTTATTATGTTATAGAATATTATAATGGTTAGTTTTAAATATTATTTGTGTATAATTATTTTACTCCAACACATTTAGGTGGGGTCTACACGTGTTACATTCCAAGACTGTTAGGATAATAAATTACGAGGGGTTGCGGGGGAGAGGAGGTGTTCAAGGGAGTGTGTCGAGCAAAGGGGAGTTGTGAGGCAGGACGACAGTTGGTGACGGTGCGATAGGCGAAAAGTCAAATTACATCATGAATTTAAACATCTGTTTATTTAATTATTATTAGATTAGTATTTCGGTCAAAATTACATCACGAATTTAAACTTTCATTATTTAATTATTATTGGAATAGTATTTTGGAGAATAAAGGGTATTTCTTATTACCTATTCCTGTTATTTTGGCAACCAACCAACTTTGCTTTCCCCTCTGTCTTGGCTGGATTACTCCATCTCGGACAGAGTCTTTTGGCCACCAGGCATCTTTTCTCACACAATACG
This sequence comes from Centruroides vittatus, assembly GCF_030686945.1. Classification (NCBI taxonomy): domain Eukaryota; kingdom Metazoa; phylum Arthropoda; class Arachnida; order Scorpiones; family Buthidae; genus Centruroides; species Centruroides vittatus. The sequence goes on along the minus strand of NW_027122625.1, from coordinate 1,092,128 downwards.
CTGTACACTACCCTCTCATGGTTGGTTGATTACACTTTCCACATATTCTGTTATCTCTTTTGTTCTCCATGGAGAACAAGGCTCTATCTGAATTTTTGGAAAAGGCATATCGCATCGCCAGTGAAGTTAAGGGCTTTTGCGCTGAGAAGAAGGGGAAAAGATCGTGCTCCACTCAGAATAAAAACTTTATAAATGATCAGATCCAGAAGTTAATAGACCTCGCAGCCGGCACCATAGGGGATTGCTGTAAACCCAATGCAAACCCTGTTTGCTCTGGGAAAAACCAACAGCTTGTTCTGTCTGGGACCCCTGACCCCTCATTGGGGAGAGGGACACCAGTCAAGAAAAACAATAAAATTCTGAATGCTGAAGCCACTACTCCGATGCCCATCTTGCACCCTCCCACCACTTGTTTCATAACTAGAACAGAGATTGAGGGTTTTACCGGCAAACTTAATAAACTTCTCTACGAAGACCTCCCTGCTATCATGGGAAAAGTGAAGGACAGTGCTTCTAGCCATAGCCCACGGTCTTCTACCACCAATGATGACAAACAGCAAAGTGCCAGCGACGTCAAACATCTAAACATCCAACTCAACAAAATCAACAATAAATTGGACAGGATCACAGTGACCAATAAAAAAATAGGTGACAACATAGACTATCTTGTTGATCGAATGGATCTTGAGGCACCATTATCTCAGATGGAGGGCCTCTCCGGTAAATTGGGGAAGCTCCTGGAAGAAGGCCCCATTCAAGAAATACTGGAAAATCAACTTAGCACGAAGGCTAAAATTGAAGAGATCTGCACACAAGGCCCCTGTGTGAACAGCGTCGACAGATCCTACAGCACAGCGCTTAAATCAGGAAAAATAGTTGAATCCTCTGGTAACACTAAAAGACCAAAAACCGATACGGAGGTCCTTCTTCTGTACAACAAAGGAGAGGAAGCGAGCTGTAATAAGCTCAGGAGACTCCTTTTTGAGAAGATCAAACCATCTAGGCTCCGGATTGGAGTTGACAGAGTCCGCAACATCGGAGGTGGGGGAATTGCAATCGAGATAAGAAACACTAGCGATGCCGACCGACTTGTGAAACATATCTCCAAGGAAATTCCACAAATAACTATTAAAAGGCCAAAGAAGCGTTTGCCTTACGTGGCTTTTTATTCAGTTCCTGTTCAAGTGACCCGGGAGGAGCTACCTTTACTTGTCTATCGGCAGAACGAGTTCCTGAGCGAAACATATTCTGAAGACGAGTTCAACGAGGCCTTCAGAGTCAAATTTACTATGGGCAAGAAGGGGAAAGACTTTACCAACTGGGCTGTGCAGGTCTCGCCCAACCTGCGGAAAAGGCTTCTGATTCTGGGGAAGATCTCTGTGGAATGGTCCAAATGCAGGGTCTCGGACTTCTGTCCGGTCCTGCAGTGCTACAGGTGCTGTAGATTTGGCCATTCGACTAAGTCCTGTAGCCAGACAGTGCCAACATGTAGTCACTGCTCTGGCGAACACTCCTACAAAGACAGCAAACATAAGGACAAGCCAGCTAAATGCTGTAATTGCACCCATGAGAAAGCAGCTAACTCTGAACACAACGCACGTGACAGCACATGTCAGGTTTATACTCGTATCAAAAACAACGTAATTAATAGTACTGAATATGGACCAACGCAGTAATAAAAGTATTCGTCTTCTGCAATACAACACCGGAAGAAGTATTGCTGCCACCTCAATCTTAAGCTCCAAGATCAATGACTGCAACTTCATCTTCTGCCAGGAGCCCTACTGTGTGCGTAACCGCCCGGCTTGTCTTCCAACCACTTGCACCATCCTTAGTGGTACCTCAGAGTATCCCTGGGCGGCCTCTATCGCCCCCAATGACAACTTGTCCCTTCTGCACCACAGCAACATTAGCTCTCAGTGCATCTGCTGCTCTGAGATCATTGTCAACGACAACAGGCTCATCCTAATCAACTTTTACTGTCCGATGAATCTTTGCCCGCAATGGGCTTCTTGTTGTTAACAATCCAAACTCCCCTCCCACCTTCGTCTCCAGCCAGGGACATAGCTGGATAGATGTTACGGCATGTTCCCTGGGCTGTTATTCCACTATTTCTGACTGGAAGGTTCTCAACGACTCCATAGATGATCATGCTGTTATTACCTTCAATATTAACACCACCACCAATGACAACATAAGGCACCCACGCCTTAAATACAATCTTAGGCATGCGGATTGGGACAATCTCAGGACCTACCTCCATAATAACTTGATTGACTGTGTCCATCCTGACCCTCAGATTACTCGTGAGCGCATAGAGGGTAATATTAATACTATTGAGAAGGCCTGCAGCATCTTTATTCCGAAATACATGAACACTCATAAGCCCGTGCCTTGGTGGACGGAAAACCTGACAATCCTTCGCCTAAAGAACATCAGGCTGCAGAAGAAATACCAGACGAGTCACACTGAGCCTGATCGGACCAACCACAAATTGCACTACCTTCAGCATCTTCGGAATTATAAAACCGAGATTAAAAAGGCCAAGCAAACTTCTTGGACTCATTTCTGCCAATCGGCGGCTAAAAACCCCTGGGGTTTTATCACTCGCTATGCCACCAATAAGTTCAAAAGCAGGTCCGTCTTACATTCCTCCACTCCTGGCGAGGACTTTTTCCAGGCAGCCAACCGGAGGATGGATCAATTCTGCCTGGAGGATAACTTAGATCAGGAGACTGAATATCATCATAGGATTCGAACTCTGGTATCTAATGCAATTAGTACCCTCGATACTCCAAGCTTCCAGCCGCACGAGATCAAGTACGCCTTCGCCAATCTTAATAGCAGGAAGGCTCCTGGCTGCGACGACATCACGCCTGAGTTGGCAAAGAAGCTCTGGAATATAATCCCCGAGCACCTGATGCATATTTATAACACCAGCCTCTCTCATGGAATCTTTCCCAGTAACTGGAAATGTGCCAGAATTGTTCCGATTCCTAAACCTGGAAACCCTGAGGAGAGCCGTCCCATCTCCCTCCTGCCAGTTCTTGGCAAGGTGCTGGAGAGGTTGATCACTAATAGACTCCAATGGCACCTGGAGAAGAACAACTTTCTGCACAGTAACCAGTTTGGTTTTAGGCCACAGCGCTCGACCGCAGATGCTATTGAAGGCGTCATCAGCAGCATTAACAACCTCCTAAGTAGCTACAAGTATGTGATGGCCATCAGCCTGGACATTGCAAAGGCTTTCGACAGTGCCTGGTGGCCCTCTATTCTTTACCGCCTTAGAGCCAAGGATTGCCCTGCTAATCTTTACCGAATTATTACTGACTACCTCACTAACCACTCCGCCACTCTTAACTATGGAGGACATAACGTATGCCGGAGCGTGGTCCGTGGCTGCCCGCAGGGCTCTGTGTGTGGCCCTTTGCTATGGAACGTTGTATTTGATGATTTCCTCAACCAAAATTTTGGGCAACATGACATGGTGGCCTACGCGGATGATGTCCTGGTGCTGCTGGGTGGGCGTTCTCGGGCAGAACTAGAGCGCAATGGAAACCACATATTGGAACAAGTCCTCGATTGGGGAACTAAGAATAAACTAACATTTAATGCTGCCAAGACCTGTGGCATCGTATTTAATAAACCAAGGCAGCCCAATCTGTACCGAAGAGTGCCAACTGTCAAGATGGGCAATCATTCTGTTCGCATAAAGAAAACTATTAAGTACTTGGGAGTTGTCTTGGACTTTCGCTTATTATGGAATACCCATACCCAGTATATTACAGATCGCACCGGGAAGATCTTCAATGCTCTGGCAGGCATGGCAAGGAAGCGTTGGGGCCTGGCAGCCGAAGCCCTTGACGCAATATATAATCAGATTTTCCTGCCGATCACTACATATGCATGTGGAAGCTGGGGGCATGACATCACCAAATCCCATATAAAAAGGAAATTTATCACTGCCCAACGTAGAGCTCTTCTTCAAATTACCAAGGCGTATTGCACCACCCCCAGCGCTTCTTTACAAGTTTTGGCAAAAAAGGCACCCATCAATAAAGTGATAGCCCTCAACTCTAAACTGTGGCACATAAAATGGGGTCGAGATATCTATACTGATAATCACTGTATTAAACATGAAGACTTGGAGACCAATGTGAGCTTTGCCAATTCGAGGCACCCAGCCACTCCTTGCAATATCCGTTTCGACACCTCTGACCAGACTGACCTCCATATTTTCACCGACGGATCTAAAACCGGCTCAAACGTGGGCTGTGGCTTTGCTGTTTTCAATAATGACGAAGAAATTGCTACGGGCCATTTCAAGCTTGGGGAGCACTGTTCCGTCTTCCAGGCAGAGCTTCTTGCCATTAGAAAAGCCATCGACTGGTCAAATGATAACTACACTACTAAGGAAATCACTATTATTACAGACAGCGCTTCTGCAGTGGCACTCCTTCAGGCCAAGACTTATCATCCCATTGCCACTGGCATTCACGAAACTGTTATCCACTCTCCCAACCATTTTCACATCAGCTGGACCAGAGCTCACCAGGGCACCCACGGTAATGAGAGGGCGGATGCCATTGCTAAACAAGCTTCCACTGACCACTCCCTGCCCTTCTCTTACAATAAAATTAACATCAGGGCCATCAAGGGCATCCTTTGGCAGGATCTCCTTGCCTCCTGGCAGGACGAATGGAATCATAACGACTCCATCACCTTTAACTTTATTCCAAATATAAAGGAATTCCTGACTCTTAAGTGGTACACTCCCAACCACTATCTTTCTCAGTTTCTGACCAACCATGGTAGGTTCTTTACCTACCTGGCTAGGTTTAAAGGAACAACTAACCCTTCTTGCACCATCTGTGGAACCTCTGATGGCAGCACCCACTACACCCTGCAGTGCCCGCTTCTGGAGTTGGAACGACTCCACCTCAAGACGACCATCGAGACCCACAACGACAACTGGCCCCCTCAACATCTGGACAGTCTTCTTAAATATAAAGACACCTACAGTGCCTTTTTCCACCTTATTTCTGTGTATTTTAAAAGAACATCGGTACCTGCCTACTGAATTCTTGGCAACGGTTAGCGGCGACTCTCATTCTACTCCTCAGCATGTTCTTCTGGCCTCTGCTTGTGTATTGCACAATTCATTGTAGATTTTGTAAATATTTGTAAATATTGCAGTTTATTTCTCTTTATTTTTTTTTTCATATGTATCTGTATTGTTTTTTTTAATTGTATTTTATTCCATTTTTTTTATTTATTATTATTGTTATTATTATTTCCATTATTATTGTTTTTTTTTTGTTTTTATTTACACTGTATACGGTATTTTAATTTGCCGTATCTACGTTCCTATGTATTGTAATCTACACTCTCATTTTATGTACTTATTATTTGTCGCGCTTGCACCCGGTTATGTTATACTACGGTATCGGGAATGTACCTTTTTGGTATCTTAATCAATAAATAACTAACTAACTAACTAACTAACTAACTAACAAGTCCACAGGGTACAAAACCAGGTGAACTGATACATGTGGATATATGTAGACCATTTGAACCATTTGTCTGGTTATAGATACTTTGTTTTATTTAAAGATGACTTTTCAAGATTTCAATTTATCTATTTTATTACGAAAAAGTCTGAAGTGTCTGAAAAGCTAAAACACACGATAGCTGAAGTTAAAGTTACTGGACATAGCCTACAGTCAAAGAAATTCCGAGCAATAATGACAGAGAATTTGATAATGCTATTGTTAGAAAAATTCTACAGAAAAATGGAATAAGACAATGATTGACAATGCCATATACTCCAGAACAGAATGGCTGCTGTGAACACGAAAACAGAACAATAGTTGAGGCAGCAAGGTCTTTAATGTATACTAATAAAAATTTCACCCAAAAGCTATGGGCAGAGTTAGTAAATACTGCAACTTATATCCTAAATAGAACATGTATATAGAAACGTATATATTGGTTTAATAAACTCTCATCAATCTTTCCAATTGATAACTGTGATAAGTTCATAAAATTTATAGCAAATTACATATAGATATTGGGAAATTTATTACAATAAATTAATTTAATTTAACCAATATAAATACAACAGAAGTTACTCTTGATTAAGACAGAATGACCTAAAAGTAACTTCCATTACCTAAATTCGATAAAGTGTCATCCATTTTGAAGCATTACGTTTAAATATTTAATGGCAGACGTTTGTTCTTTGCCAAGTTCCATTCACCATTTACGTCTTTACTTCACACGTTTCACTATCCAATCTGTTTGGTTCAAAATAAATACTTACTCTTATTTGATTTCCTGTGTGATTTTGAAGGTGTCATAAAGAAAGAAAATTCTTTAACTTATTAAAACAAATATAAAAATTTTAAAAAACAAACCACGATGAAAACAAAATCAAATTAAAGCGCGATTCTTCGTAAAGCGCCCTCTGAGCATTTCGATGGATATTAATCACATTTTTTGTTTAATTTCAAATTTTTAATATTATATAAGCATAGGGCCTAGTTTTGTTTATTTTACCCTTAAATATTCCCACAATAAATTTCAGCTCATTTTGATCACTAGAACCCGTGCCGACTTGCATCGAATCGTTTCCATACATATGGTTCTAGAGAAGTGGCACGTATTCGCTTTGTTCGCCATTCTAACACAATTTTCCGGGCTATTAACACATATAGTTTTTTTTTCGTGATTTGGAGATAAACCACCAAATCACGGGTGCAAAATTACCGTCAAATCGGCAAGTACTCGCAGTTTTGTTTTTTAGCATTCGCGAAGTTAACTGTGAGTGAAAGCGCAAATCTTGTAATACGCGAGTGTATCATATTTTGAGAAAAAGCTAAAATACCTACAAAACCTATACCTAACTGTGTCAAGAAATTGGTGGATCTTTATCATATGTGGAGACTCTCCATATGTGATAAAGATCCACCAATTTCTTACGGTCGACTTCCGTTGATGGAAAGATGTCGATCCGAAGTCGGGAGACGAAGATGGGCACGAGACACACACGCAACAACAGATCCGTCACTTGGAACTTTCGGGAGAAAAAGCCGTCGAGTCCTCGAATTCTCAGGTTTTATCCGTTTTCCTCCGATTCCACTTTCCGATTGGTCTCTCCTCGTTACCTGGTGACAATTCGAAACCTTTCGGGGGCACGGGAGAGGTCAAAATCGAAGTTTAATTCGATTCCCATTCGGAGATAGACGATCTGCGTTTCTCCATTGTTCTATTGTTTAAAAGTTCGCGTCGTTTTCATTAAGAGAAACTACTTCTAACTTCTATTTTTTTTCTCTAAAAAGAAGATAATTTTTTCCTTAAAAACAAATTATTTTAACGCGAATTTCAGTGAGGGACGGACCTGTCAGAGCCTCACAATATTATTTGAGTAAAGTATCATACGCTTTTTTCCTTTTCTGGTTTTAAAAAAACAAAAGCAGAAATTATCATTATAGCAACTATTATATATACTGTATTTTATAAATCTGAGTAAATTTCTTAAGAGATAAATTCAATAAACGTATACTTTTGTACATGGATCAATAAATAATGGCTTTTTATTATTTTTTTCAAAGCCACATAGGTTTATGGTTGTGGATTAATTTAATAATTTTAATTATTCAGCAATTATATAAATTATGTAACTGTTAATTAGAAAAAATAACCGACTAAAAGGTCAAAGAAGCAATAGCATATTTGCATAGTAAGTGGTATGCTGTTTTATTTTGTCAATGTCCGAGAATTTTTACAAAGTTGGTCAGGGAATTTAAAACAAAAATTTGAGTAGGAATCCAGTGGCGTGCCATCATGGAAGCGGTGGAAGCGCCGCTTCCCTTGTATTTTCTAAAATATAAATTTTCATATTTTAACGTAGTTTGAATTAATTAAAATTAATATTTTATTATAATTGCATTATGTATCTTATTACAAATTTCTATACTACATATGAAATAAACGATAAGATTGTTATTGTATATTCGAATATCAGTGGCGGAATGGAAGCGCTGTATTGTCGAAAACCGGGTCAGCTTCCAAGCAGCCAGATTATACTCATTCGCGCATGCGCTTTACAGAGCACCAACCTCACACGGTTTAGCTGGTGGAAGCTACACACGTATAACGCTTCCAATGATTCTATCCCGGACCGGTTCTGGGCTGTTAGCCGCCCTCGCCCGATTATGTGAATCATAAGTACTGTGGGGAAGTACCCGATCTTGAGAGTATTCCCGTGCAGGAACAAAACAAAAAGAAACAAAAATAAATTATACACTCCATGACTCCAATGCAAGGAACTTAAGGTTTATTTTAGTCCTTCTAATCACTACTCTGTCCTTCCACTATAATAGACAAAAAAAAAAAAAAAAAAAAAAAAAAACAATTTCGCGACTCTTTCGTCTACACGTCCTCACTCCCTTTCTTTCTTCCGAAAAAGTCCCTCTTCTTCCCTTGAGCTTGCGCGATCCACCTCCTTTCCTCCTTGATCCGGGTTTTTCGGTTGTCATCGGAGAATGCATATCCCTTCTTTACCCTGTAGCCCACCCCAGGAGTTGGTTACGCAATAGAACACGTGATCTTCAGACCACATATCTCTCCTTCTCCCATTAACTTTTACAACAACAAACGAGGAACTTTTACACGATGAGGGCCCATCCTTCCTTTATTACGTGAACCACCCAAGGGGCTGGTTACGAGCCAGTTACGCAACAGAACACGTGGTCTTCAGACCACAGTATATTTATTTCTTAACCCAACCGATAGGAATTTACTGGTATGTTTTTATGATAGTTCTGTATATTTGAGAAAAGTTATTAAAAAAATCCATTAAAATATTTGATATTTTTATTCTGCTCTCCCATCTTATATTACTTACGGATTTCAATGTGTAAACCAGTGATATTACGATTTCGTATGTCCCATCTATAAGGGTATGTAGAAAAAAACGAGTACAATTCTTGTACAATGTTAAAAAATTAACTGTTACTTCGGCAGCATCATTTACAACCAAATTTAATGAATAAGACGCACAAGGTACAAAATAGCTCCAGAATTTATTTTCCTTAAATTTACGATTTATGTATCCTTTGTCATAAAAATTTGCCTTTCCAGTTTTTTCCCACGACTACAAATATTTAGGTACAAAGTAACTGGTTTTGACTTATTTCTACTTAAGAAGTGATTAAATAATTTAAAAATTAGGGAATTGGGGACATACCGTATTTTACGGACTATAAGACGCACTTTTTTCTTCGAAAAATTGCGTCCAAAATTCAAGTGCGTCTTATAGTCCGTAGCGTCTTATAGGCATTTTTTTAAAAAATTGCTTAAAAATTAAGGTGAGTCTTATAGTCCGTAAAATACGGTAAATAAAACCCTGCCGAAAGAGCCAGAATTTTACTTAAACAAAAGCTTAACCGAACCAATCTCTAGCCGAGTACAGCGGGGACTGATTTCTTCGTAATATTAGATAATAAAGACAGAAATTTTTCTAGTTCAATGAGAGTGACTAAAAAGTTGTAAATTTTGGAAATTTTCGTGAACACTGGTCCTAAAACGAATTAGTTAGAAAACAAATGACGGACAATCCACTCAGTATTAAGTTTAACATATTTAGATTTTTTCAGCTATGGTGAGAAACGTTTAAAATTTACAACAACCCTGTCGCGTTCTTTGAGGTACACTAGTGATGCGACAAGAGGCATTTGACATTGACCGGTATCGACACCCCTCGGGATTTGGCATGCACACTGCACACCTACCTGGACCGTCTCTGATTCCATCCATTAGCCACTCGTATCGAGCTATTTGACTAAGTGGATTGTTTTAAAATTTAAAAAGTAAATAATATTTTATGTTAATTTTATGTACGTTTCTTTACAAAGCTAAGTTTAATTATAATTTTCTTTAAAAGTATATTAATACAATTGAACAATATATTAGATGGTATGTAGATCCACCGCACATTTTATTTCACCGAGTAAGTTTTTATAATTTATTTTTAATTTTAGCCCTTATATCGTGGCTAGCGATTCAGAATGTAATTGTGATATTAAAAATACATTTAGAGAAGTCTACAGTTTTTACTGGCTTATCGAACAAATGAATACGAATGGACCCCTTAGAACAGGGATGGGCAACCTTTTTCTATGTAAGGGCCGCATTTTAAGACCTTTGAACTGATGCCGGCCGCATACAAGAGAAAGAGGAAAAAAAAGTTGATAAATCAGATTTATTCATTCATATATACCAGGGGTGTCCAACCAAAATCAAGATTGGGCCGTTTTGTAAATTTATTTTAGTTCGCGGGCCAAGACAAAAAATATATTAACCTGTCCGATGTTCAAATTTTTCTCCGTTGCGTGTCGCTTCCTGTTGAATTTTTCTCCGTTGCGTGTCGCTTCGTGTTGAATTTTCGTCGATTTTAAGCCTAACGAAAATTTTTATAATAATAATCGAGGCTATCGTATCGTTAAAAATTATTTCTTTATTTTGTACAAACAAAATAAATATATTCAAGAGTATAAAAACATGAAAATTATACTTTAGAAGTAAATTTAGTATCAAAAACGTTCGATTCGGCAAGACACAGTCCGACTGAAAATCGTGCCGATTACCGGCGATTCCGATTACCGGGGTGCCGATTTACGAGTCTCTACTGTATTTTGAATGTGAACACAAATTATGTTTTTTTTTTTTTTTTTTTTTTTTAACTCTTTCCGCCCTGTGGGCACTAAGAAGGCCTCTTTTTTAGTAGGCCCATTATGGGTTCGGCCAGGCCCACAATGGGGCGACCGGGTGGTGAGGGACGGGGCCCGACATATCCGAACGGACCACCCCCCGAAAAATTCCTGGGGATTATTCGACCCGTTCGGATTCGATCCCGGGTCCCCCAGAGCGGTAGGCTGCCACCTTGACCGCTCGGCCATCCGGCCGTCAAATTATGTGTCTACCAGAAACTTGCAGTATTTATGTGGATTTTTTTAGAATTTTTACTGCTGGAAATTTCACTTAACGAAAGTTTTGAATATTCAACCAAAGTTGGCGGGCCGCACGGGAAGTCACATCGGGCCGGATTGTGGCCCGCGGGCCGTGGGTTGGACAGCACTGATATATACAGTAATTATAAATTAGCATAGGTATATAATTTAGCTTTTGGAACTGATGTAAACGTAATATATTAGAAATATTTGGTTAAATATTCGTCACTGCTAGTTTTAAATTAATTTCAATGTGTCTGTTAGCTGTTTCTTGTTTTAATTTTTACTAAATTCATTGCGGGAAAAACTATTCACATACATAAGTTGTAAGAATAACGTTTTGAATTTTTGCTGCATACTTCCTTAAGCTGGGAAATTGATATATTTATTCAGATTTTATGCGTCGCGGGCCGCAGGTTGCCCATCCCTGCCCTAGACCATCACTGACGCGCAATTAACTGATTGCCCCTGGAAGTCGGCTTCTTACAGAAACACAGCTTCCTTGTCATCAAATGTCACAGCACGCCACTGCTTGGTATAACAATAAAATCTTAATCATTTTGTATTTGTTTTACTTTTTTAAAAGCATGTTTTCCTAAATTGTGACCCATCGTAATGTTACGCGTGATCAAAGTGGCCCGCGAAACAATTTGGGTTGGCCAGGCCTGTCCTAAAGCATACTATTTTGTTCATAGTGTAAGTTTATTTTGTTAAAATAAACGGTTTTTGTTAGATACTTGTCGGTCGTCTTTGTCTCCTCCGCCACCACTCGCATACGAATGGACCCTACACCATCACTGACAAGCAATTAATTGATTACCCCTGGAAGTCGGCTTCTTACAAAAACACAGCTTCCCTATCATCAAATGTCACGGCACGCCACTGTCTCTTCCATCTCCAGTTCTGCTTCTCACGGATTATCAACTCCTCCTTCCATCTTATATATCTTTATCAAATATATTTTATAGGCAAACCACAGGTGTTCTGTGTGATAGGAAAATGCCTGAACATCTAAAGGCAAAACTTTATAAAACAGTGGTCCGCCCCCCAGCTCTTTATGGAGCTGAATGCTGGCCCGCAGCAAGGAAACATAAACACTCTATCCATGTAATGGAGATGAAGATGTTAAGGTGGATGCTGTTCCTAACCCGACTAGACCATGTAACAAACGACAACATTCGATAAAGATTGGGAATAAAAGGAATTGACAAGAAAATGCGACAGGCCTGCTTAAGATGGTATGGACATGTCCTACGCAGCGAAGACACATCAGCCGCAAAAACTGTCATGCAACTAAACCCAGGAGGGCGCCACCCACGCGGAAATCCCAAGAAACGATGGATGGATACCATCAAGGAGGACGTGCACAGTGCCAACCTCAACCCAAAAGATGCCAAAGACCGTGCCAAGGGGAGAGACGACAGTTGGTTTGCGGGTATGAAAGGAAGTGGAAATGAATAGTCGGTAGAAGCGTATAGATAAACAAACAAAGGTTTATTAATTACACACACAAAAAGGGGGAATTGATCGCCTGATTTAAACAGGCAAACAGCGTTCTTAACAAAATTAAGGATGACAATAACACTAAGATTACAACAGTAATTAATCGCGAGACTAAAACTAATACGCGATTAAACCTTAAAAAACTATACAAACATTTACAAGATGGTAGATACCGTCGCCGTATTTCGTGGGACACGTAGTTACGAAATGAGATTCTTCTCGCTGGTTCTTGTCTTTTCTTTTTCTTCCTGATCGGCTGCTCTGCTTCGAATCCTTTCTCTCGTCTCGTCACCGCTCCAGATCCCCGATCCACGAAAGAGAAGAATGAAAAATGCCTCGACACGTGGAAGTCATCCCTTTATATCTCCCACCATCCGGGAGCTTTTTCTTTTCCTCCCACGTGACCCTCCAAATAGCCAATCAAAAACCACGGCACAGCAATGACGACAACAGACGGTACGGTACACAACAAAATGGCCGTGCGTTATATCTAAAACCCGATACAACAACATATACGCGACGCGACATAAACGAAAAAACAAACATATAAATAGAACAATCGAACAAAAAAAAAATACATAAATATATACATATAATTAATAGCGGCGAAGCGCTACATATCTCCCCTCGGAGACGATTAACTACCGTAGTGTAGCCTACGGAAGTCAATCTCACGATGCCTTAGGTTGTACGGTCGCTTGCTTATGCGTTCGTCATCGCTATTCCCCTGCGGAACGTCGTTGCCAACACCCTTTACCCTAACATCACTGCTCCTCAATCTCCTGTTCCATCTCCCATCTTGACCCTCCTCTTCATCCTCTATTTCATGATCGCTAGGTTGCCTTTTTCCTCCCCTTTTTCTCTCCCCACGCCTAGTTTTTTCTACCGGTTCTCCGTAGCACATCTTTATACGGTCAACATGGACAGTCTCCCTGTCTTTGAAGTTACACCCTTCTACGCAATACGTAGTCGGGTTCACAACTCTAATGATGCGGAAGGGCCCTTTGTATTTATCCGCGAATTTATTTTTCTTTCCCCCCTTCTTTCTCACCCAGACCTTTTGTCCTACTAAAAACTTCTCCAATTTTCGCCCCTTACTCCCGTATTCTCTTCTTTTCTCGTTAAATTTGGTAGCGCGTTTCCCTGCAGACTCCCTTAGAGCACGAAGTTTTGTGATGAGAAACGTCCTACGCTCGTCAGTCGTGCTTTCATCGACGTGTTGTTCGAAATTCGGAATGCGGGGATCTATTCCATATAACAGGAATGCAGGCGACTCGCCAATTGCCAAGTGGTGCGAATTATTATAAGCGAAGCAGGCCGGATAAATCATTTCATCCCATTCCGCCCCTCCTCTCTCCGAGGACTTTGATATCATCTCTATTAGCGACTTGTTAACTCTTTCACATAACCCGTTTGAACACGGTCTATAGGCTGTAGTAATGTTTCTCTTGATCCCAAGCCACTTACAACAATCGGAGAACAGGGACGAAAGAAAATTCGTCCCCCTATCCGAGATAATAGTTTCGGGTGCACCATAACGACAGATTATTGAGTTAAAGATAGCATTGCTAACCGACCACGCAGTTTGATCTCTTAAGGGGTGAATCTCTACAAATCTCGTGAAAATATCGATCATCACAAGGATAAAGCTATTCCCTTGACTCGTCGTATTAAGGGGACCTATGATGTCGACGGCGATCTTCTGAAAAGGGGCATTAGCCACCTCATTCTCCTGAAATGGGGCCTTTCCCTTATGAATATTGTGCCTCTGACACTTTTCACAGGTCCTAACCACTTCCTCTACTTTATCCTTTAGGTTTCTGACATAATAATGCTTTTCGATGCTCATCATCGTCTTCCGTACTCCCCAATGCCCCGACAGATTATTATTATGAATAGCCTTGATTAACTCCTTGGAAATGTCTTCCCCCACGCAGACCTGGTTGTGATACTGATCGCGTGCCCTGAAATAACTTTGCCTATATAGGCATTCGTCCACTACTATATACTGTGGCATCTTACTCCTTATGCCGTTACCATCAGGAGTTCTCATTAAATCCCGTTTAATAGGTCCAAAAATTTCGTCTCTGTCTTGCGACAAACGTATTTCGTACCTATCAGGGATAACAAATTTCGTGGCCCCTACCTCAACGTGATATACCCCATTAACGTTCCTTGACAAAAAGTCCGCCACATTATTATTCACGCCCTTAACGTGCTGCACCTCGATGTCATAATCCATGAGCTCCATCACCCATCTGATTAAGCGATTGCTTCCGTTTTTGATGTTACTAAGAAAGACCAAAGGCTTGTGATCGGAGAGAATTATTGTCCTTTGCCCCAAGATTAAAAACTTAAAATGCCTCAGGGCCATGATTATGGCCAAACACTCCTTTTCTATGGTCGAGTAATTAAGTTCAGCTCCCTGAAACCTCTTACTGAAGTAGCCGATCGGTACTAAGCCCCCCTCTCTGCGTTGCTCTAGCACTGCAGCAGCCGCTATCTTAGACGCATCGGTGTGTAAGAAAAAGGGTTCATTAAAATTAGGGTGTGCTAATAATGGCGGTGTGGCGATGGCTTCCTTCAACTTTTCGAACCCTTGTTGGCACTCCAGACCCCACGCAAATTTTTTTCCCTTCTTTGTTAACTCGGTAAGCGGTGCGGCAAGGTCAGCAAAGGATGGTATAAAATTTCGAAAAAACCCTACCGCGCCAAGGAAACTGCGGACACCTTTCACGCTCTGGGGCGCCCTCACCATTCTTATGGATTCGATGTTACTCGGGTCCGGACGTACTCCTTCCCTACTAATTATGTGCCCTAGATAACTTACTTCTTCCGCTAATATCTGGCATTTTTTTGGGTTAAGTTTAAGGCCTTCGCTATTCAGGGTGCTGATGACGCGATCGAACAAATCAAGGTGGTCCTCTAAAGTTTGGGAAAACAAAACGATGTCGTCTTGAAAGACGAAGCAAGAGTTCCCTACGAACTTAGCCAGGATTTTCGTCATGACATATTGAAAAAATCTCCCACTGTTCTTACCCCCTTGAGGCATCCGGCAAAGTTGGTATTTGCCCCAAGGTGTGGAGAACGCGAAAACATGCCTCACCCTGGGATCCAAGGGGATCTGAAAATAACCCGCCTTAAGGTCTAGAACCGAAAAATATTTATTCCCATTAAGCTGAGACAATATGTCATCGATCCTAGCCATCGGAAAAACCTGCGTTTTCGTTATTTCGTTTACCTTCCTCAGATCCAGAGTGACGCGGAGCTCGCCAGAGTCCTTCGGAACGACGTGTATCGGGGAGTTCCACTCTGACGTGCTCTCCTCGCAAATTCCCGCCTTCAGGAGGTCATTAATTTGTCTTTTGAGGGCAGGCAAGTAGCTGTATGGGATACGGTATTGCTTAACTTTTATCGGACACTCAGACGTCAATTCAAGGGAGTGCACGTGATCTTTGGTCCCCGATAACTCTGAAACTTCGTTAGCCACAGCGTTTGGATACCTTTTTAACACATCGATCACCCTTTCCTTAACCTTCTCCTCAAGGTGATCCAACTTCCATAACTCCGTCTTATCACCTAGCTCAGTGTTTATATTAATGGAGAAATCCCCACTTCCCCTCAGGTTCGTACTATTCACAACTACTCTGATGCCAGTCAGCAGCTCTGGGTGTTGGCAAATAACATCCATGCCGAAAATTAAGTCATAGTCCGTCCCCTTTGGAAAACTCAAACTAGGAGCCTTAACACATACCCTACGCCCGTTCTCGAATCTACAATCAATAATTACAGCCTCATCACTTCTCAGGAGAGCACCTGACATTCCGCTTATACAGGAATCATTAAACACAACCCAGTTTCTATTCTGTTTTCTTATATTTTCAGCTAGCTCGTCTCTAATAACGGTCCTTTCCGCGCCCGTGTCGACTAGGCAAGTAACCATGGTACCTAACATTAGACCTTCGATTGTCGGTAACCCGCGCCTGGATAATTGGATCCTCGTGGTCAGTTCCAATCTCACGCTCTGGCCATCTGTCTGACCTCCCAAATGGCCCTCCATTAGTTTAAATGCCTACGCTTATTGCACTGTCTAGCCAGGTGCCCCTTCTCCCCGCAAGCATAGCATCTTCTCTCATTGCTCCACTTTCTATCGGGATTCCCATTTCCCTTCATACATCCTGTTAACGATGCGACCGACTCCGTCAATGCCCGTATTTGACCCTCGAGCTCTGCAATACGGCTGTTCACGCCATCCTCTTTCTCAGAGGACGAAACCTTATGTTCTGAATTCGTGCACACCTCGCTCATTATTTTCCCTTTTCCGCAAGCCGCCTCAATCTCTTCCTCTTCCTCTGCCCTACATATCGCTTGGTCCAAGGTGTCCGGATGTTTTTGCATTACCTGCCTCCGGATGTCAGTGGCCAAACCTCTCAAAAAACACTCTTTCACAGCGTTATCCCGGAGCGTGGCCAAGTTACTGTTACGAGCCACGGCGCGCGAGAACAAGGACCTTATGCGGATTCCGTACTCACAGACTTTCTCTCCTCTCTTTTGGGCTATTTTTAGGACTTGACTGAAAGGATCTTGTTCTTTGTCCCTCCGATCGAAACATTTAATGAGACCCCTCTTTATTTCGTCGTAACTCGTGATGCCTTGGTCCCTTAGGTCAAAAAACACCGACAGTGGTTCACCCTTAAGCCTGGCCTGAACCACGGTTACTTTGACTTGCTCCTCCCAACCTGCGAGAGACGCCACGTTTTCCACCGTTTGAAAGAAGCGACATATATCCAAAACATCGCCTGGCGAATTCGTAAAGCATGGGATCATCCCCATGAACCCGGTAACAATAGGGACGTTACTGATCCCCTCCATTGCCAATCCGGATGATACTACAGTATGGCTTTCCATAAGGAAAGAGAAAAAAAAAAATTTTCAAAACCGAAGATGTGCAGCGCAGCGACGAATACGTTATACAAATAGTAGGGCCTGGAATGTGCGACGGACAGAACGAAAATGAAATGAGGGGATGTACGCTAAACCGACTATTCTATATCCTGTCGCGGACGCCAATGTGGACTCCGCAAGCACGTGGTTTGCGGGTATGAAAGGAAGTGGAAATGAATAGTCGGTAGAAGCGTATAGATAAACAAACAAAGGTTTATTAATTACACACACAAAAAGGGGGAATTGATCGCCTGATTTAAACAGGCAAACAGCGTTCTTAACAAAATTAAGGATGACAATAACACTAAGATTACAACAGTAATTAATCGCGAGACTAAAACTAATACGCGATTAAACCTTAAAAAAACTATACAAACATTTACAAGATGGTAGATACCGTCGCCGTATTTCGTGGGACACGTAGTTACGAAATGAGATTCTTCTCGCTGGTTCTTGTCTTTTCTTTTTCTTCCTGATCGGCTGCTCTGCTTCGAATCCTTTCTCTCGTCTCGTCACCGCTCCAGATCCCCGATCCACGAAAGAGAAGAATGAAAAATGCCTCGACACGTGGAAGTCATCCCTTTATATCTCCCACCATCCGGGAGCTTTTTCTTTTCCTCCCACGTGACCCTCCAAATAGCCAATCAAAAACCACGGCACAGCAATGACGACAACAGACGGTACGGTACACAACAAAATGGCCGTGCGTTATATCTAAAACCCGATACAACAACATATACGCGACGCGACATAAACGAAAAAACAAACATATAAATAGAACAATCGAACAAAAAAAAAATACATAAATATATACATATAATTAATAGCGGCGAAGCGCTACAATGCCAAAGACCGTGCCAAGGGGAGAGACGACAGTTGCAACAAAGCTAACCCTACTACGGGAAAAGGCGAAGAAAGATATATATATATATATATATATATATATATATATCTTTATAATATATATATACAGTAGAGAGTCGTAAATCGGCACCCTGGTAATCGGAATCGCCGGTAATCGGCACGATTTTCAGTCGGACTGTGTCGTGCTGAATCGAACGTTTTTGATACTAAATTTACTTCTAAAGTATAATTTTCATGTTTTTATATTCTTCAATATATTTATTTTGTTTGTACAAAATAAAGAAATAATTTTTAACGATACGATAGCCTCGATTATTATTATAAAAATTTTCGTTAGGCTTAAAATCGACGAAAATTCAACACGAAGCGACACGCAACGGAGAAAAATTCAACACAAAGCGACACGCAACGGAAAAAAATTTGAACATCGGACAGGTTTTTTTTTTTTTTTTTTTGTAACTCTTTCCGCCCAGTGGGCACTAAGAGGGCCTCTTATAGCAAGCCCATTATGGGTTCGGCCAGACCCACAATGGGGCGGCCGGGTGGTGAGGGACGGGGACCGACATATCCGGACGGACCACCCCCCCCGAAAAATTCCTGGGGATTTTTCGACCCGTCCGGATTCGATCCCGGGTCCCCCAGGGCGGCAGGCTGCTAACCTTGACCGCTCGGCCATCCGGCCGCTGACATCGGACAGGTTAATATATTTTTTCGTACATAGACCGTAATCGGAACAAATCCCTAATCTGAACAACCCCAGTCCCCAATTGATTCCGATTTTCGGTTCTCTACTATATATATATATATATATATATATATATATATATATATATTATATAGGAGGAAGATAATTGTATTAGTTTTATAAAAGGTGTAGCATCAGGACAAAAATTATTACAAATACTTCCATTAAAAGGGTGTAAGCAGGGATGCAATTTGGCACTGTGTCACTTGGGACAGATGAAGATTCCAGTGCTCCCACTCGTTCTGAAGGTTTGGGATCTTGACAACACGTTATGAGTCAAAGCTCGTTTGCCTTTACACTATACATCCTTTTCTCTCGACATCTTCTTACCTGGCACTCTATTGTTTTGCTCAAGTCTTATTTTTCCTTCTATCCCAAGCCAAGGGAGAAATATACAGATCAACAATCGTATCTTTCTTTCTTCCTACTAACTTTTCTCTTCATACTATCTTAGAATTAACTCCTCTTTTATATCCCACGATCAACACCTCTACACCTTTTTCTAGGTCTTTCTATCGGTCATTTCCCCATAACATTCCTTTCCTAAATCTGTCTTAAAACTGTCTTTTCTTCCAGCTTTCTCACGTATCCAAATCATAATTTTACTATACTAAATTTGTTTATATAGTCAAGATACTATACAAATTCCATGGAGTTACGTTCTGTGAAACTTCAGCAGATACGGAAAGGAAAAATGCATCGAAAACGTTTGAATCTTCCACATTCTTTGCCATTATTGCTATTCGGAAAGAAGACATTTCTAATCTCTGCCTTGTTTTCTAAATGTAGGATCAATTCATTTACGATGATCCTCGTATATTAAAAACACGAAAATAATATTTCAAAAAATAACGCTTTTAAATAAAATATACCCTTTCTTATGTGGTCTATGGGTTTACATTAAGAAATAACAAATTTTTTTAGTTTAATAAAGCATTTTTGCGAATAAAATGCTTTATTAAACTAAAAAATTTGTCATTTCTTAATGTAAACCCATAGACCACGTGATGATAGTCGACAGAACAAGGCGGCGATGACTCTTGTGTCGCTACTCTGATATCTAGATACTCTAGAGCGACGGCCGGATGGCCGAGCGGTAAAGGTGGCATCCTACCGCTCTGGGGGACCCGGGATCGAATCCGAACGGGTCGATTAATCCCCAGGAATTTTTCGGGGGGTGGTCCGTTCGGATATGTCGGGCCCCGTCCCTCACCACCCGGTCGCCCCATTGTGGGCCTGGCCGAACCCATAATGGGCCTACTAAAAGAGGCCCTCTTAGTGCCCACAGGGCGGAAAGAGTTAAAAAAAAAAAAAAGATACTCTAGAGCAGACATTGGCAAATGAGACTCTGAGAGCCGCATGCGGCTCTTTTTGAATTTTATGTGGCTCTTGCTGAAAGTGTTAATTTCTGCTTTTTATTATTATTTTTACAGTTTTATTTCCACAATTTTGTGAAAATATGTTTATTAAAAAGATTCAATACTTGTTCTATATTATATAATAAAATCCAGGTACAGAACTGCAGTACAGAATAAAAAAGTACAGAACTGCGGCTCCCATGCATTTTGCAAAACCTACATTTCGGCTCCCACTGAACTTTTGCTTGCCCACCCCTGCTCTAGAGTATAGTAATATATTATTACTGTAGTAGTTCTGTAGTGTAAATATTGTAGTAAATATAATTAAAGTTTAAAAGCATTTTTATCTTCTAATAGCGAGGTTGAAACCGAAGTTCTAAACAGAAAAACGTTATAGTGCTCCGTCACTATTTTGTATATGTACATTTTTTTTTCCTTTATTTTTCTCGCGTGTATCGGGATCGGCCCTGCTTGGAAGCCATACATTGTCGCGTTTTTTTTTGTGTAAAATGCATTGTCGCGTTATTTTTGTGTAAAACTTTCCGTTGTCGCGTACCTCTGTTTTCGGCAACCGCTCGTTGGTCTGGGGTTGGGTGCTATGCCCTCACGTGACTGGCTAAAGGCCCCGGATGGCGGGGGGATATAAAAGGGAGTGTCGAACATGCAGGAGCACTTTTTTCGTGGCTTGGGACTTCACCAGGGTCAGAGTGGAAGCACGCTAGTGGACTGATACGGAAGTGAGTAAGCTTGGACAAGGGAGGTAAGCAAGGAAGGATCGAGAGTAGCTGGACTCAGGGTCTTGGGCAAATCCATGTGCATCGACAAGGAAAGTCTACCCCGAGCGTAATAACGGTTGCTGAGTGAATTGTGATAAGGGGGATGACCCATAAGAGTGTATAGTACGCCGTTCCCGTTGTAAAGCGCCTTGTTCTGATAGAACAATATTCAACGAAATTTGGTCCGTTCAGCATGTACTCATCAGTGTCACATTCTGTAAATATTACGATTAGGCTAGGCGGGTTTTTAGTTTTGTAATTAGTATATTGGTGTTTTGTTTGTTATACCATTTATATATATATATAAAGTTAAATAATTCCTTCATAATATTCATGTGTGTTTTCTTTGTACGACCCTTGCGTTCCCTCACCAATTGTGAGACCGATCTTTACCGGTACCATACTCACTACAACGTGTACGTCGGACGTCCAGCGCCGCTTTCCTGTAAGCCTAGAAGTTTGACAATGGCGTTTGAAAAGTCAGTGGAATCGTGCTCGACATTCCAAACGCCATTGTCAAACTTCTAAGCTTACAGGAAAGCGGCGCTGAACGTCCGACGTACACGTTTTCCCGTTTAAAACTTCGGTCTCAACCTCGCTAATATTAACTGTACTTTCAGATATAAAGTTCTGTAACGCTCCTCCTCAATAAAGGAGGAGCGTTACAGAATTCTCTTTTTTTGTAGCTTGTAAAATTCAGTTGGTTCTCAAAACTTGTTCTGTCGATTTTGATTGAACTTTTGATTTTGCATGATATGAGACGAGAAAATTAAAAATGTAATAAAAATCGGGGTCTATGATTTCGTTTTCGAGATAAAGTGGGGTCAAAATGACGATGTCAAGAATTTCTAGCACGAGCACACTTTTGTCCCTCACCATCCGGCCGACCCATTGTGGGCCTGACCGAATCCATAATGGGTATAATAAAAGAGGGCATCTTAGTGTCCACAGGGCAGAAAGAGTTTTAAAAAAGCACGAGCACACGCAATTTTTAAATATTTTTTTTTCAACGCCAGTGTATGACATCATTGCCGCAAATGGTTGTTGTAGATGGCATCCCTGATATAATAGTATGGACTCGCTAGCGCTTCGATTTACTTCCTAGTTTGTGTTTGGGCAGAAAACGAACTGCGCCTAGTAATGAACAATTTAAGAAACATAAGAATATATTTGAAAACAGAGATAGTAATGGCAATAGGCGTAATCCACAAAGATAAATGTTTAGATGATAAAGATAATTTGAAAATTTATGATAGTAAGCTTCATTTACAGTAAGATGTTTTATGCTTGCTTTTTTAAATATCAGCATAGTGTAATCGCGCGTATCGACAGGATGTCCGAGTGGAGTCTAACGCGAGTGGGAGTGTAAGACACAGAGACAACTCTCTCCAGTTACAGAGAGAGGGGGAGGGGAACAGTTAACCCGGTTAATTATACAGATTATGCTTACAAAAGTATTATCTTCCGTCGGAGAACGAGTCGATGGGAAAGTCCGGTTGACGTTGGAGTGGCTAGACGATTGTTCGGTTGGACAACTGGACAGCTGGCCAGAGAAATTGCTGGATGACCCCGGGGTGTTATCGTATGGCGTCCGTGAGAAAGAGGTGCTTTCGTTCCGGAGCAGGAGAAACGGTGGATAAATTTCCTACGGAGATTGGCACAGAATGGTAATCTAGTAGAGAAGCTCTCCTTCCCCACCTGAATTCGGATTTTTATAAGATTTTTCCCGCTCCAGATCGAACATTCCGGTAGGTCGATTCTGACTCATCCCCGCTTTCCAATTGGTCCCCACTTGTTACGAAATGTAACGAGATCAGAACCCAGATCGCGGGATGAGTCAACACCGAATGACAATTCGATCCCCATCGAAGATGTTCGATCTTAGGACTTACATTCTTGTATTGCTTTATATGAGATTCTCTCCTTTCTATTAATTTCATCAAACATGTCCCTATATGGACATGAAGTTTATACCTTTAGCTTAAATCATTTTATAAATTTTTTCTACGAAACAATTTCTTTTGTTTTTTTCTCTTTTTATTTTTACTCTGGTTCCGGTCAATTTTCGGAGCCTCATAATAGTGACGATGTATTGAAATACAAACAAAAAATATAGTTATAGTAATCATAATTATTAGACGATCGGAGAGCCGAGACGGTTAAGACATCAACTCATCTCTCTGGGAGATCAAAAATTGAATTCGCCAAAAAGAATTGGAGGATTCAATTCCTGATTATGGACGGTCTGTAGATGATCCCGAAGGCCTACCAGTGGCCAAGTGGTTCCGTTCCCTGAACACTGGGAGTTCGGTCGTGGGTTTGCCAGGACGGGCTAGCCACGTGGAGTTTTCTGGGTTACTCCACGTCTGTAACGCCTGAATAGGGGCCAGTTACCCTTAGAAAGACCTCCAGAAGACATTCCCTTTGTGGCACTAAAATCTTTTAAGCCTACAATGGAACGGGCGGGTGGGGAATGACGTGACCCAACATATCCAGGATGGACAATACCTCGAAAAATGTCTGCGATTCTCCCGAATCCTCGGAACGATAGGCTGATACCTTAACCGCTCGACCATCCGGTTGTCCATCGACCAATCGACCAACCGCTCGACCATCCGGATGTTACGCAATTTCCACAAAACTGGGTAAATGTATGCGAATACATTTACCCAGTTTTATGCAAATTCGGTAAATATTTGCGAACTCGGATTTAGAGCATTATTTGTGAATTTTGTCTAATATGGATTTGTGAATATACATAGTTTCTGTATCCAGGATTAGTCGTATGCAAACGTTATTTCTCATACTCATGATTAATCATTAGTCATTTTGACAGTGCATTAAGTTTAGTAACTCGATAGATAAATCAACAACAGTTTTATGAAATAAATTGATTTTGATATAAAAGAATGATTTTTTTTTAATCGAAAAATTTCCAATATTTTATAACGTTAGCTCTAAAATTATTGTAAATCTAATATGATTTTAAATTACACCATTTCTTATCCAAACATCTTAATTAAAATCTGAAATCTACAGAAAGACAAGTACAACAGCGTAGCACCCAAATGTGAAATCAACAGTTGGTATATAGCTACTAATGAAAGAAAATATAGTTTTTTAACATTAATGCCAGTTGTCCGCGGCTGCTTATTCGTCGAATGCATGTTACACTCGCTTATTTCGCAGCTAACCTTCTTTGAGGTCTTTCCACTATCCGCAATCCGTGGACGCGCTCGGTGGCACCTGGCTGTGCCAAGAAAAGCCGAGAGGCGCATGCTTATTTAATGGCGGCATGCACTCGCCATATTATGGTACCGTCATAGGACTTTTGTGGCACTTTCTAGAAATAGCGACGCCACTCGCTATCCCACCACATCCTGATAGTATCACAATTACCTGAAAATAAATGCTCTTATCTGAAAATTAATACTTACCTACAACTCCAAATAATTTGTATGCTTATTTTAAAAGTAGTGGCATGAACTTGTGAGGTTAATTCTCGATTAATATAAATATTAATTCTCGGACAAACTCTTACGAATTATCGCTTACGTATCGGCCTCCAACGGGATTTCACGCTTATTCTAGTGGAGGAATGATCTCGCCACGTCGTGTTATCGCCTTAGGACAGCATCACCTGAAAATAAAAACTTTTACTTATTAAGAAGTGAAATTCTTATCTTAAATACGTCTAATTGTTCACCTTATTAACTGTTAACGAAAGGAAACGAAACGAAAATTCTGTTTAGTACAGTAAAGTACATACATAAAAAGCAAGGTTTATATAAATAGGTCTGGACACGGACGTTACCTTATTTATAAAGCCGCTATTTTAGGGCTTTTTGAATATTGCGGGTTTTAAACAACATTGGACAAACAGTTGGTTTTATACGACATTAAACTAAAATTACATTTAAAAATGAGATTACGGTCTAATAATAATTTCGGATGATTATGCAAACATAATTTTATGTAACTTGTAAGGAAGAAAAGCATCCCTATCATTTGGTGTCTTGATTGAAACTAATCAAATTAGTAGTTGCATTAGTTTTATCACCTATTGAGGCATTTTCTAAAGTGATGCAATAATATCAAAGAAAAGTCAAAGGAACACTATATATTTGACACTAAGAGTGATACAGCCCCCCAAATCAGTGTACAGCCTTCTTCCAGGTGCTATTTGGAGTCACGCTGCGTGCTTCGCTAAGCTTGTCGCGTGTTTAACAGACAGCCCTGTGGGCACTAAGAGGGCCTCTTTTAGTAGGCCCATTATGGGTTCGGCCAGGCCCACAATGGGGCGACCGGGTGGTGAGGGACGGGGCCCGACATATCCGAACGGACCACCCCCCGAAAAATTCCTGGGGATTATTCGACCCGTTCGGATTCGATCCCGGGTCCCTCTTCCAGGTGCTATTTGGAGTCACGCTGCGTGCTTCGCTAAGCTTGTCGCGTGTTTAACAGACAGCCCAGCACGGTGATCAGACAAGCTAACAATATTTATCTGTAAAGAATAAAGAAAAGTCCAACATCCGACCCTTTGTCCGAATGTGGAAACCCAACGGCGGCAGTTCCGGTCGCCATCTTGCTTGCAAGTTAAGTTATAGGCACGGCGATCAACGCCTGTAACAAATAAATGCATGACCAAACACAGTATTTACCTTGAACCAGTACTACTGTCTATTTTCCATGCTTCGCGTTGGCCAAGGCATGCTATCGCTTGCCTTAACCGACGCGCCGCATGTAGTCGCTCGAACCTCGGCGCCCGCGTGGGGACGAACCCCATTCCTTAAAACTATACCATCAAATACTCCACGAACAGTCAAGTGGGCTACTCAAAACTGGCATAGTCGCGTGAGATAAATAGTTAAACGCGAGTCTTAACTGAAGGCGCGGTGCGCGTCGCGACTCCCCATCGCGTGAGGCTGATTTCGAGAAACTATATCTCGCGAATGGTCACACGTAAAGGTATGGTTCCTTTGACTTTTTTGTTCCTACGGGCATGTTCCACGGCTCTGTTAAGGTCCCAACAGTTTCATTCAAATCTGCAATTGTACCCAATTTAGAATGTTCAGATCGCTGTCATTTATCCCTTCTGCAGTTCTGTACCAACCTTGCATTTCTTTGCTTATCTGCAAAAAATCTAAATAATCTAACATCCGAAGATTTACTTTTACAATTTAACGCACACAATAACCCATTATTTCACTTTTTGAGCACTTAAATATAACCTACTCACACAGGAAACTAGTGTGGGGTATACGCTATCCATAAGCCCCAAAATGGCAACTGCCGCAAATGATTACGGGATCGTGATCTATATAAACCTCGATAAAAAGCTATTTTAAATAGATTTCATAATTTAAAACCTCAGTACTGGTCGCAGGTTCGTGCCTCATCAACGGGTTGACGGCATGGAGTTTTCCGGCTTTCTTCAAATGTTTAACAGGTAAACACGTAGAGAACTTCGAAATTAGCGAGGTTGAAGCCGAAGTTTTAAACGCTAAAACGTGTACGTCGACGTTCGGCGCCGCTTTCCTGTAAGCCTAGAAGTTTGACAATGGTGTTTGGAAAGTCAGGAGAATCATTCTCCACATTCCAAACACCATTGTCAAACCTCTAGGTTTACAGGAAAGCGGCGCCGAACGTCGGACGTATACGTTTTCGCGTTTATAACTTCGGCCTCAACCTCGCTATTAACAATAAATAAACCGCAGAATCGCAAGTATTGCATTATGTAGAAACAATACTTGGCCTGCATTGTTATCAACTTTCTATTACGAATATAAGGTTTCAATATGATATTTATTCGAAAATACATAAGACATTAAAAATTTGACTTTTACTATAATAATTGAAGTGCTTATTTTCAAAACGTCTTTTGTCTTTTTTTCAACTTTATCGGAAAATTAAAAAAATATATACTTTCATTATCATAACTCTACCGAATGCAAAAATGTATCAAAATTCTTGGGACCGATAAGAGTTTATTTTCATAATCATTTTCATTGCCTTGTGCAACATTACAGAATAATTACAGAAATTAATAAAATATGAATGTTTATTCATATTTTATTAATTTCGTTTGTTTCTATTTGGTTGCCTAGGGAACCTCTAGTTTAATACACAACAAAAGGATTAGAATTACTTTATGGTCTTCAAAGATGGATAATATATTAGAGGATGCTGTTCTGAAAATGCATATTATAAGTCATTTTTTGAATCTGAAGAGAAAAGATTCTTCACTTCATTTAAAAATGGTGCCAGGAGATGTGAGAAAGAGTTGGAGTGATATGATTGATTGCTGGGACAAGAATGAAAGATTTTTGGATTATTCAGAAGTGAAACAGCTACCAAAGAATATGCAAAGAGTATTGAATGGAATTCCAATAGAGAATGAGTATGTGCAAAGCTTATTATATTCTAATAATTATTCAATAGAAAATTTTGGAATTTTTCTTGAATTTTGTCTAAGTTTTAAAATACTTGTAGACTTATGGAAAGTAAAGGATTAAAAAGTCGGCCGAGGAGAATGCCGAAGAACAAAACCGTCTGATGTTATTAAATCATAAGATTAACAGAAATATGAAGAGTATTAAAGAATTAAAGAAACAGTTGAAAGATATCAAAGATAAAACAGAATCTACTTCACAACACGAATGTGTTTTGAAAGCATTAGATGATGAAATTAACTATGTAAGTGAAGTTGGAGCGGAGGAGAAAGCATGGATAAAGAATGCATGTGAAGAGGAGATTAATGAAGTATATAAAAATCATTTAATTGAATCTCAGAATTTGCAAAAATCAATTGAATCTGTGATGAGTCTACATGCAGAAGTTAATTTTAAATTTTTACAAGAAGAAAAACAGCTCAGAGATAAAGATCGAAAACTCCAAACTAATCTTCAGAATGTGATAAATGATTATGACAAACAAATGTTTGGAAGAGAAGACAAATGCAAGAAAATTAAAAGAGAAATTAAAAATTTAAATGAACAACTCAGATTATTGAAATTAGAAATGAAGCCGATTAAAGAAGAATACAACAATATAATGCAAGAGAGAAACTTAAAAGAAAAACAAGAAATAATTGCCAAAGAGAGAAGGAAAAGGCATCAGGCTGCTCGTATGGTTCAGTCTGTTTGGAGAGGATATAAATGTCGCAAATTTCTAAAAGTTTTAAGAGCAAAAAGAAGTGGAAAAAAAGCGAAAATAAAACAACAATGATATTCCATTTTCTTATAATTTTATGAAAAATTCACAAAACTTGACACCACCACAATAACGATATAGGTAAAGAAATTGCTAAAGTCAACGTTATTTAATTAAAAATGTTTTGACAATTTAGTTCAGGTCATTTTAGGTTCTAATTAATGGCTTTTGGTAATCTCAACTTTAGCAGTTTTATTTATTTATATTGTTAAAAATGGAAGACAATAACAGAAAAAAAGGTTTATCCGGCTGGAAAAAGTAACATTTTTGGTCATTTTTAATGATCTTCATCAGGTTGATGCTCCACGAATTACATGTGAAACATTTACAAGTACTAATAGACTTAGAACATAAATATTTATTTTTATATTTAAACATGTTTGACATTCAAATATTTATGTTCAATGTCCATTAGTATTTGTAAATGTTCCATTTGTGCAACATCAACCTGATGAAGATCATTAAAAATGATCAAAAATATTAGTTTTCTGATCGAATAAACCTTTTTGTTGCTATTCAATGTTGTGTGTGTGAGATTGAAAATATATTGTAGCGATTATTCTTTGAGTTAAAATGGAATATATTATTAAAAACTAATTTCTAATTGAAATTAATTTTTCTATACATACAATTTCTATACATAGAAAAGAAAAACATATACATTTGATATCATCATAATTTATCATGCTATAAATGTAAAATTATTTTAAATGCAAATTTCATTTATTTCTTTTATTAAAACATTCCATATATAGCAGATATTTCTTAACAATAATATTTATGTTTAGAAAAATACAAATAAAAGTATTTTTAGAAAATCATCAGAATTGTCTAGATTATTCTGTTCAACTTAATATAAAAATATTAGAAATTTTACTGTTTCATATATGAATACACTTAAGCATATTTCAGTAAATACATCTGAATTAAGTTTATTTTGCCATTTCACAATGCAAAGCTTTCAAATACTTTTCTCTAGCAGGATGTTCTTCAGCTGGTCTTGGAACTGCAGTCCATACTGGTTCACCGCAGAATAATCTGTTGACTTTAATGTAGTTCTGTTTAAAAGATATTACAACATAATTACATAAATAATTTAAAAAGTAAATATAAAAGATATAATCAGAGATTATTTCTTTTAATATTGTTAATATTGAATTATAATTGCATATATGCATTCAATTACGGTAGCGTCCCGTACAACGCGGGGTATTCGTTACGCATCATAGGAAATTGTGTTATCGAAACTTGCATTATCACACGATTTATGAAAGTTTAAACCTTGGCCTATAAGTTGAAAAAAAATGTATACCTCTGATCAATAAATTTTGAGGGTTCTTGCTTGCTTTATTTGCACATTGTACGAGACTCTACTGTATATCTTACTAACAATATTGTTCTTTACTTATTTAATCATAATCAAAAAATAATTAATAAAAATAGCAATTACCAGAAGAGTACAATTTGTTGATATTTATTCTGATTATAAGCCATATTTTTAAAATTACATTTTTGAAAATAGAAAACTAAAACAAAAATTTATTAAAATACAACAACACCGAAGATTACAGCTATTAATTTGTCTTGAACTAATTCAAAATTGAAATAAGTCTATTAATACCTGTGTTAAGTGTGTGATGAGTGATAGATTTAGAAAAAAACAAAACTGATGTAATTTTTTCAATATAAATTTGTAAATTTGATTTTACATATTATAATATATTAAATGTATAATGATATCATTATAAATGTGATAATTTATTGCATTTAAATTAATTTAAGTATGTTTGTTCAGTTGAATTACAAGACCGAATGATACATAATTTAATATTTATCTGAAAATAAATATTATAAATTCGTATGAGGTATATTTTAAAAAATTTCTATTTTTAAATTTGTATTTTTAATTGGATATTTTTCTATGTTTTTTAAAGGATGATTTAATTTTGATGGCCAAGTAGCCTACAAAGAAAGGTTGGTCATCAAAAAGTTCGTATTCTGGAACACACGGTAAATAAATGGCGGTTCCTTTTTTTGGACAGACTTTGATGTTACGAAGCTAAAACTAGTAAAATATACCACTGTTTAATAGTTCAAGTTGTTTGTTGGTTGAAAAAACACAAAAGTATGAGTTTGGAAAATAAATAGCAATTTAGGCCTATCAATACGTTATGTATAAAAGAGTGATGTCCAAAAATCAAGAGCTGTCTGAATCACCGTTTTCCATAAAGTAGTTTTGAACCTATTGAGCACATAATTCTTCTTTTGTTGTTGGGATCACCATTCTTATTGATACTATTAAGATTTTAATATCAGGAGAAATTACATAATTATAAACTAATTAAATAATTAGCAAAGATAAAAAGACAACTATCTCAACTATCTAACTTACTGAAAAAAAGGAGGAGGAAGCAAATGAAGATGTTAGTTTTTCAAGGAATATTAATAAATAATACTAAATATTTAGCTAACAAAAAATAATGTTAACAACAGGAAAGTATACTAAATTGACAAGAAATATTTAATTCCTTACATCAACATCCAAAGTAAATCGATGATAAATTCCTGCCGGAAGCACTAACAAATCTCCCTTTGTTACCTTGATCCGGATCCACTTATCTTTATTGTCTCGTACATCAAAGTACCCACTTCCTTCCAATACTAATCTAATTTCCTCATCAGCATGAAGATGCTCATTATAAAACATTTTTAACTGCATTAAAAAATATAATTATTATTTACATATAAATCTAAATAAAATAATTTTTATATATAAATTTTTTTAATTGCTGTATGATAAATTAATTAAAATATGTTAAATTTCAAATAAATAAAATTATACAGATTAATCTGATTTAATAATGTATTTTAAATAATCATATTAGAACATAATATGACTTACTACTCATTATGAAGAAATGTAAACTAAAAGAATTGATTACTCAAATAAATTCTGAACATAAAACAATCGTTATTCGTGAAACTGCACTGTTTAGTATACAGTTATAATCATTATAATCTAAAAATTAATTCTTAGATCAGTTCAAATAGCCCTTTCTTTATGAAACTTTTCAAATATGTGTATTGTTATAAACAAAATAATGTTTGCAGATCAAGGCACATGAACGTTCTAAGTAGAAATAATGACATATCCCTTTGTAAGCTGATTGCAATTCATATTACTTTTTGGGAAAAGAAGCATATAAAATTTGTATCTTCATTAAGCTACAATTTGAAAAAAATTGTAGACCTATAAATTTCCACTGTCATCCATCTGTCCTTCCTTAATTTAATCTTGAGAACGGAGTTAGACAGATGAAAGCCGAGACCAGACGTGAAAAGCTTAGGGGTAAGAGGCTCTAATCAACTATATATATGAACTTCTGGTGCAAACTGGGTCATGTTATTTCAATTAAAAACTTTTCCCCTGAAAGAAGTTAGATGACTGGCATGACTATTGCTAACAGGAAAAGTATTATGTACAGGGGCAAGGCCTTACTAATGAGGTGGAGAGCATATTTTTTAAATTATTTATTTAAATAATTACTTATGCACATTCTAGTATGCAATGGATGATTAAAAACTGTGCTGAATTTTAAAAAATAAGTCAAGGCCACCTACAGACTTTTTGAAATACTCAAAAGTACTCTCATTTATTGCAAAAACATAAAAAAATACAGTATTTTACTGTATTACAATAATGTTTTTAAATTTCAAAACTTTTTTATAAAGCCTACAAGACTAAATCTAAGTACTGTTTTACATGTATTGGATAATTCAAAGAAAATTAAAAATTGCAACATAGCATTGTGACAATGTCACAATAAATAATTACTCGTTTTCTGTTTATTTTCTAAAACATTTCATTTATTATGTAAAAATATACATCAAATTTTGATTACATGACATTCGTTTGGCTTTTATTTAACACACAGAAATATTTTGATTTTAATTAAATTTTCTAAATAAATTAATTTTTCTTAGTTTTTATTATTATTGTTAACATTATTACATATATGCCAAAAACTATTTGCAATCTGGTATTATTTACCTATAACAAAATGGACTATTTTGTTCTACGGAGATAAAGTGGCCTTGTGATCGAGTGGCATTATCGTATATAAAAAGGCTAATCTTTAAACTGATATACTGTAATTGCGTTTATAAAAATTTAACGCGCAAGAAATATTTTATCATTATTTTGGATCTGTAGAATAAGTAATAAATTTGAATAAGAAACTATTCCTTTAATTTCTGTTTTTTAAAAAAATATTAAACAGAAAAATCAAAATAAAAATAAGAAAAAAGCAAATTATTCTAAGAATCGAGATATTTAAATTCTATGTAATTTTTATACACTTATATATTTTATAAACATAAATTGATTACATAACTCTATCTGTATATATTTTCTGATTCTGTAACCGTGAATCATAAGTGAAATCAAGGTATTTCTTAACCAATAATATGTTTGCTTAAGGATACATCAAGTTTTCATTTTTCTTTCTCTAAATTATTTATTTTTAAAAGTAATTTCAAAAATATTTTGATAAAGTTTCTTTAATAAGCAAAATTCGACACATTATAGTTTGTTTTTAATTTTTCAAATGAGCAACAATTGCTTATATAAACAGAATATTAAAAAAACTTGAGATTTAAATATAAATATTATAAAAAAAGCAATGTTGTTGCAAAATTTATAAAATTATCATTATTTTTTTTTTCAAAATTTTATTTGTATAACTATATCTCTATATTAAAATAAAGCTCTATATCTCTATATTTTATGCATGTCACCACTGAAATATATTGATGTAAAATAAAGTTTAAATCTCAGAAATTATGCCACTATGTTTAAATAGTATATCATATCACTATAAATTCTGATAGATTTCCATAGATGATTCTAATATAATTGGAAAAAAAGCATCTTTGAAATTCCCAAACTATTTATCATGAAATTAATGAATGAATAAAAGTTAAAAGTGTGGACAAAAAGTAGAGTGACCACACTACCACTCAAACTGGGACAATTTTTAAGACAGTGAAAAATTGGTCTAAAAATGGACCAACTTAGATCCATTTGGTAAAATTGCAGTTGTAAATTAGGGGGTTTGGATCCCTTTCCGACCTGTCAATTTTATTATATTAATATGAAACTTGCGTATTTAATTATTAATATAACAAATTAATGCAAGCCTACAGTTCATTGCTGCTTGTTTGAAATAAGTTTATGGATTCTTAGCGCTTTCCACGAAGGACGACAATTGCACTCACAATATTGTTTATTGTTCATTATTTATTGATAACAGTCACTTCGTATTTGGTTTTAGACTCGAATAAAAACCCCCAATGAGTGAAAAAAGCAACTAAGTATTTTGCATTTCTTTCATAATACTTTGTGTAATGTTCAGTTGATCAGTGTACAAATTTCTCCACAACACCCAAATTTTCTCGTGGACCATCAATGGTCCACAGACCACCAGTTGCTGACCACTGCTTTAGATGACCCAAAAAGCCAAAGGAAAACTAAATCTAACTGTGACCATTGGTGAGATATTTGCCCCAAAAGTTTTTGACTGGGATGCTCGTTAAACATGTGATAGATTTAATGGAGCACACAGTATGATTTCAATCATGCTCTAGAAGTAGTTGGTGCTATGACATTTTTGTGTTTTATGAGCTTCAGCCATCTCTAGCAAAAGGGGAAAAGAATTGATTTTTAGCATTGTTTTGAGAAATAGTTCTGGATTTTTCATTTTTAAATTTTACCTCATTTTTCAGTGTCTTCAAGATTCCAGATAGACCAATTTCTGGGAGCTATATCTTACAAAAGGTCACACGTAGACCATCAGTTTACTTGACTTTTTTACTCCTATGGACACTATCTACAGCTCTGATCCAACAGCCTCATTCAGAGCTTCGGTTATGGCTAAAAAATTATTTATATATTGAGCTATAAATTAATTATAATTAATTAATAACAAACAATAATTATACACCATAGAAATCTATAAAAATCACCTGTAAAGAACTTTAATATACTTATTCTATACTCTATAAGCTAGAACTTCTAGATAATATTAGAAACACCTTTCTCATTTTTTCTAGCAAATTTTAATTAAACAAACTAATGTTTTCAGCTATTTTGAATAGCCTTTCTTGGGTTTAACAAAATTTCAATTAATTAAACCCGAGTAAGGCTATTCAAAATAGCTGAAAACATTAGTTTGTTTAATTAAAATTTGCTAGAAAAAGTAAGAAAGGTGTTTTGTAATATTAATATACTTAATTTTCAGGCAATTATTTTTGAATCGCTTCGTTCTATTTACAGATTAGCAAACGTTTTCACAGCCCCTCCTGGGCTCTTCTTCAGGCTTTGTCGAATAGGCCGTTAACATTCGAAAATATTCAATTTAAATTTCTTTCCGGAATATTAGCACGTGCGGCAGCTGGATATTTGTACTGCGCATGCTCGATGCTCCTCTCCTTTAAACGCTGTTTTCTAGGACAACCTGCCATGCGCAGTACGAAAAACCAGCCTTTAAACGCGTTGTCCTAGAAAACAGCGTTTAAAGGAGAGGAGCATCGAGCATGCGCAGTACAAATATCCAGCTGCCGCACGTGCTAATATTCCGGAAAGAAATTTGAATTGAATATTTTCGAATGTTAACGGCCTATTCGACAAAGCCTGAAGAAGAGCCCAGGAGGGGCTGTGAAAACGTTTGCTAATCTGTAAATAGAACGAAGCGATTCTAAAAATAGAACCACACCGGGTTAAAAAGGTTAGAAGGGTTTCTTTTAATTATTTTTGATCTAAGTTACATCTTCAAGTTCATCTTCAAGCCTCTAACATTTCAAAATTGAAATTCCAATTGGCTGTTGGGATCTTATAAGAGCTGTAGACCAGGGATTCTCAACAGGGTTAATATGGACTTCCTGGGGTCAATTGAGGATGGATGGAAAAATCAGATACTTATTGTATTTTTCCAAAAATTTCAGATAGTTTTCAAATAACAACAACAATCATGTGGGAAATTAATTAACTGATTTAATAATTTGCTTGGTATACAAGGTATTATGCAAAATCTTGAAAAATAGCAAAAATTTTAAGGGGGTCAACAGAAAAGAATAGTTTCTATATGGGGGTCAATGGAAGAAAAAGGTTGAGAACTCCTGCTGTAGACAATGTCCACATTAAAAAAGACCTGAAGATGATCTTAGTAGTAGATCTAAAATGTTTGTCTGAAAATTAAGTATATTAAAGTTTTTACTGGTGACTTAAGGTTTTAATGATGTGTAATTATCATTTATATCAATCTAGTCTGCCATAGAAGTTGAACAATGACAATTAAAGTTTTTTTAATTACATAAGAAATCAACCTATCAAAGAAGTCGTGATATTCTCATGGGCATAGCCAGGAAGGAGCATGGGTGGGCATGCCCCCCCCAGTTAACCTGGTGCCCCTCCCCAGAAAATTACAGCTGAAAAAGTGTTGAGCCGATTTCCAAAAAGAAAAAGAAAGATGAAGCTAATTTAATTGGGTGTAGTGTACCCACTGAAAATCTAGATCAGGCATGGTCAACATATGGCCTGCTTAATAAATTTATGCAGCCCGCAAGTAATCTCTCAATATTAGCTACTTAACTTCTAATAATTGATCGCATGGATTTGCAATACTGCCTTATATCCTCACAATATGAAAGGTGAGAAATTCTGATGCCTAAAAGAAAAAAAAGGTCAATGGCTAACTGTGTGTTAAAATTAACAGCCTGGCAAAACTGTTGGCCACCCCTGGTCTAGATCCAGATTAAAGATGGGGTTAACTATATTGTAGAATGGTAAAAAAAAATATTTGATTGGTTAATTTTTGTTTAACGCATTGCTAGAGTTTGACATTAATGTTACAAGAACGTATGATTAAAGAAAGTTTCATATTATATGTGTTAAGTTATTGTCGATTCCTATGAAAATTTCATTTTAATGAACAATAATTTGAAATAATTCAATTTTGTGTCAGGCTGACCTCTACTAGGCCCCCCATGACAAAACCCTGGCTACGCCGATGGATATTCTGCAAAGCTGACCTTGTTTTCATAATCAGGCAACTTTTCTTTGGAACATATCAACATATCTTCATAATTATAACCTCTGTCCTTCTTGATTTCAGCTAATTTACCTTCTTTTTCTATATTATCCACATCGATCTAAAAGAAGATAATTATAAGATTTAATACGAAATCGCTATATATATAATTTTACGTAAATTTTAACTTACTGGCCAATATAAAACTCCAGTTTTAGATTTTAATTCCTCTAAATTAATATATTTTTTAGGATTCAGATGATGTTCGTGCCTTTGATCGGCATCAGAATCATCCATATACCAGGCTTCAACCATTACGAACAGTTATTCTACATTTAACTTTAATCTTCTGATTAAACTACTATTAAAGGGACGACCGTAAACACGCCCGAAAACACGTGTAAAAAAACATTTCGTTTAAGTGTTGCCAAATGTAGTTATTTCTCTTTCGATTTATTTATATTAAAATGTTAGCTATTATTGCAATTTATTTATTAATTAACACACTAAATATTATTAGTAATAATAATTAATGTATTAGAGAATCGACAATATATATTTAGAACATTCGTAATTGATTAAAATAGTGACGTCACGTTGCTGTTGCTGAAATGAGTTGCGAGTCAATATGGCACATGTGATGCTTCGATCTTTTCTCCGGATAAACAGAAGATTAACGGCTAAATTTTGCACTTCTGCAAGCGTGAGCGTTGATATATTAATTCATTTATGTTTAAGTATTGTGTGTGGGATAAAAAACCAAATTTTTATCTTTGATTTATATTGAAATTATTTGTTTATTTCATTCATATGCAGTCAGTCAGCTGATTATATTGGATTATTTACATCAGATCTTTTATATATTTTAAAAATCATGTCTCACAACAGTTAACATACGTGTGTTTTCACGACTACATTGTCAGTTTAATCAAATTTTCTAGATGGATGATGAAGCTCTGTGGCCATTATTTTCATTCATTTTGGCAATATAAAAGTGATGATAAACATCAGAAGCTATGCAATTAAAACTGAATATATCAAAAATCCAGATAACAAGATTAACAAAATTCAGAATGATTTAATGGAGTATTGAATTTGTAAAATGGTATACAATGCTTTAATGTTATCGGTGAACAGAAATCAGTTTTCTGGTTGTGAGATTTATGAATGAAAATATATATCCAAGGTTCAAACTTACATATTTTTCTTTCAAATGTTTTCGGCATTACAAAATGTCTTCTTCGGGATAGCTTTTTATTAGAAAGACGTCCATTTGTCTTGCACCTGGAAAACTAATTTCTGTTTATCCAATACATTAATGGAGATAAAAAATCAAACAAAACTTCAAAAAAACGAGCTCTGACGTTTTTGACGCTTATTGATGTTCGTAAAATACGTAATTATTGATAACCGGCGTGAATTAGATTTAATTAAACAAAAAACACGTTTTCTTCTATTTTTAACAGTTGTCGTTGGGCTTAGAACTAATAGAATGCTTTATACTGGTAGTTTAGTGGCGTATTGAAATAAACATCAATACAATCTCTTTGAAAGACTGAGTTCTTTTGAGGGATTGTATTGAAATAAATATCTTTATACTTGGAAGGTTGAGCATGCTTAGACTTTTTCTCTATTACAGCAACTTTGGTTTTCTTGATTGGGAGTTATTTTACCAATTTGAATGTTAAATTATTATATATATAACTAGTAAGAAAGTTATTTGTAATTTAGTACACCGATAAATAAACGTACAGTTCCTGCTTTATCAGAGTGCAAACATTCTAAATAACCGAGTGTTTTCAAACCTTCCCGTCCTCAGAATCCGAAGGATGAGTTGAAAATGGTTAAGAATGCTAGGAAGTTTTTTTAGAATGCTTGTGCTCCAATAAAGCAGTAACTATATGTAGATATTATTTCTAAGAATTGTGATTAATGATGGTAATACAAATGAAGAAACATTTCTTTTTTGTTTTAAAAAAAATTATAAAAAATTTTTGGATAAGATTTTTTTATAATGTAAATGGTATTTCTATATAAACTTAAAATACTGCTTTTAAATAAGACAATTTTTTGGCAATGAAATAAAAATAAGTTTTGATATATTACATTGTAATTATCGTTAATAGGCCTATATGATATTGTTCATAGTATGTGCTAAACATATGGGATTTAAAATTTATACTTTGCTGAATATTAAAAGGACATCTAAATTGCTTGTTAACATATATGAATGAGCATCAAGATATAAAAAGTATACTATTGATTTTCCATTGACATTTAGACATTCACTGCAATAAAAATGCTAAATGCAAAGAATGTAATTTTCTAAAAAGTCTTTTTCTTTTAAAGAATAAATCTGAAGTAATTGTTTTAATATAATACATTAAATTATATTGTATGCTACATCAAAACATTAGATACGAGTGAATTAAAATTAACTAAATCTAACTGTATACAAAATGCATGCTTATAATACAGGATATGACATAGCAGAGCAATATGAAATTGCAAATTAGCAGGAATAGTATAATGAAGATGTAATTATTAAATATATAAATTTAGTGAAACTTGGAGAGTATATTTCTCAGAATAAATCCGCAAGTTTCCGGAGAAGGTTCGTGTATTTTCCCGTACTGTGGTGCCACCGTCATGCCGCCATTAAGATACTACAAGACCTAGATCTTGTAGTATGTAAATTCAGTTCTATAGTTCTATGTAGAACTATAGAATTGAAAATATAATTTATTTTGAAATGATTTGTTTTTACTACTATTATTTTTTGTTTTGTTTCTAGAAAATAATTGGCAAAATATGCTTCTAAAATTTTACCAATATTCCACTGTTATTATCTACCAGGAAATATTTATATTGCTGTTTAATTCATTAAAGTAGTTCAAAATACATGGTGTTTTTTTTAAGTAAGTACCGTTTTAAAATAGGACTGCTGCAGTGCTACAATTGGTGTTCTGCGAATGTGCGCCGAGTACCTACATCTGTTGGCTAGCCACAGACGCAATTACGGAAGCACTCGTTTGTTTTTACATTTGTTTGTGTGTATTTAAAATGCCTCAGACATTTGAAAATCCTACTGATTATGAAGTATGCATGGTGATTTGTTTTTTAATGCAAAAGACTTAAAAGTGGCTGACATTCATCAGCAGATTAGTGAGGTGTATGGAAAAAACATTATGAGCAATGGAATTGTAAGAAAATGGGTTAGAGCATTTAAAGATAGCTGTACTAATGTCCATGACGAGGAGCGTAGTGGGCGACAGTCTGTCATTATTGAAGACTTGGTGCAGAAAGTTGTTGCAAAAGTTTGAGAAAACAGATGCTTTACAATTTCATCATCCAAAACATAAAGCATGGCAAGTTCAGTAAGGGGTTATATTGTTTCATGACAATGCCTGTCC
The DNA here is from genome assembly GCF_030686945.1 of Centruroides vittatus. Classification (NCBI taxonomy): domain Eukaryota; kingdom Metazoa; phylum Arthropoda; class Arachnida; order Scorpiones; family Buthidae; genus Centruroides; species Centruroides vittatus. The sequence continues at coordinate 1,052,214 of NW_027122625.1, read as the reverse complement.
ACATGTGGCTCAACGAACCCGAGATCTTATCACACATACATGGCTGGGAACAACTTGATCACCCTCCGTATAGCCCTGATCTAGCGACTAGTGACTACCACTTGTTCCTGTAGAAAAGATATCTAGGCAGTTAGCGTTATGACGATGATGACAATGTCAAAATGCCGTGCTGCAGTGGCAAATCAGGCAGCAGGTTTCTATGAGGATGGAATTCTGAAGCTGGTTGTACAATATGAAAAGTGCCTTCATGTCAGAGGAAATTATGTTGAAAGGTAGATTAAGATACAGGCTTTCATGTAAGAATAAAATTATTTAAAAAATTGCAGTTGTGTTTTTTTAATATCAAAACGGTACTTACTTTAAAAAAACGCCTCGTATTTACAGATCATCATAGAATTAAGTCTAATGTGAAGTTTTCAGATTTTTGCATAGTGCCTCCTACAAACTTGTATTTTCTAATTTATTTTCAGATGGACAGTCATTTTCACTAATTAGCAGAATAATGACATGAAAGAATGGCTACATTTGAATATTTTATTTTAAAAGTAAAGCCTATGATTACCAAGGAATGTTTAATTATAGGAGACACTTATACTCTTGACACTTATAATTATTTTTAAAGTGGTAAAGTAGGTGAAATTTTAATTAATTAATAAATTATCACTAAACACTTGTGTCCTTAAGACAAATGTGGAACCATTGCAAACACTATCTGCAAGTAATCATTCTGTATGAACTTGTGTGTCTAATGATGGAAAATTTATCTAGCTTGATGTACTGTACATGCATGGATGGTTATTCATTCTCTTCTTAAATTTTCATCAAGTGTAAATAAATTAACTGAAAGAATTGAATACATGGACAATCTAGATGCAACATGTTTTCATGTACATACAGCTTCAAACCACTTATAAAGAACTCTCTGGCTATTATGGTAGCCAATCACTGCACAATATCTACCTGAACTGGTTTTATAAGGCATGCTGCCAATGAAAAACTAAAAATTGCAGACCTATAATAACAACTAGCAGTATCTTAATGGCAACCACGACATACACCCTCGTGTAGCAGAATTCAAAAACATGTTCTGGAAACTTGTTGATAGAAAAGAAGTTTTGCAAGTTGCCATCAAATAAGATATAATTTTACAGATGCAAGAGAATCTCCCTCTCATTAGCATACTCACTTCACTCATCTGATATTAGCGAGGTTGAGGCCGAAGTTTTAAACGTGAAAACGTGTACGTCTGACGTTCGGCGCCGCTTTCCTGTAAGCCCAGAAGTTTGACAATGGTGTTTGGATAGTCAATAGAATCATGCTTGACATTCCAAACACCATTGTCAAACTAGGCTTACAGGAAAGCGCCGCCGAACGTCAGACGTACACGTTTTTGCGTTTAAAACTTCGGCCTCAACCTCGCTATTAATGTAGTTTTTAGTGAAGAGAAACTTGAATACCAATGATATTAACTTTAACTGTTAAACTGTTTAAATATACTGTTTAATTCTTGTTAAATAACTTTCATTCCTTTAATTGTACAAGTATATGACACATTTTTGGCATACCTCAACATTGTTAATGTCATAATCTATTAAAACTTTAGTGTTTGGTTTTATTGTGGAACAAAATATTTGGGTGAAGTTTTCCAGAATTGCTGTTTTTACTTAAATTTTAGTTTTTAATCAACATAAAACTACTTTGAGTAAATATAGAATTGATACATTGGCAAGCATCTTTGAGTTTGTAGTGTATAATCAGGCTGAATTAACTTTAAATGTTTGAATATTGTGAACACAAAGCAGTTGCTAGATAACTGTGGTCTGTTATAGATGTTTATTTTATTTTATATTTTTTTTAACTCTGTTCTGTGGGTACTAAGAGGGCCTCTTTTGGCAAGTCCATTATGGGTTTGGCCAGGCCTGTGGTGAGGGACAGAACCAGATATAGCTTGAAGAACCCCTCCGAAAAATTCCTAGGGTCCGTCTGGTTCGATCCTGGGTACTCAGAGTGGTAGGATGCCATCTTAACTGCTCAGCCAAGCAGACGTCAATACTGTTTACTTCAATAAAGTAATTTGTTGTTTATTATTCTGTAATTTAATTTTGGAGTTATTAAAAACTACAATGATAAACCATATTAGGATTTTTGGATAATAGTTTGAAAATAATATCAAGAATATGAAATTTTATATTGCAGGAGCCTTCTGCTCAACAAGTTCAGAAATTAGACGAAGTTGACCGTCCAGAATTTTTAGGAGCAAAATCAAGATGGACAGAGACTATTGAATTTGTACAGCCAGATATATACGATGGAATTCCAGTCTATAGGCTAATGAACAGGGAAGGAAATATATTAAATAAAGAATTAGATCCAAAGGTATATGAATTATTTATAATTAAAATTTTTAATTAAAAATATTTCATTAAAAAAATTATTTTTCAGCTTGACAAAGAGACTGTACTCAAAATGTATAGAGGTATGACAACTTTAAATACAATGGATCGCATTCTATATGAATCTCAGCGTCAAGGTAGAATTTCATTCTATATGACAAATTACGGAGAGGAAGGAACTCATTTTGGTAGTGCAGCTGCTCTTGATCCTGCAGATTTAGTATTTGGACAATATAGAGAAGCTGGTATGACCTTTATAGCTATTATAGTCTATGCAAACATTATAGAAAATATATGCTTAAAATTACTTTTTTATATCTTTAATAGTAAATGTAAATAATTCAATATCGGTGGCTTTATTTGCATGTATATTTATTTCAGTTTTAGTATAATATAAAATGAACTAATTAATGTTTTCACTTTGTAGGAGTCTTGATGTGGCGGGGATTTACTCTCGATAATTTTATGAATCAATGTTTTGGTAATTGTGGCGACATAGGGAAAGGAAAACAAATGCCTGTGCATTATGGTGCAAGAGATTTGAATTTTGTAACTATATCTTCAACATTGGCAACTCAAATGCCTCAAGGTAATTAAAATAAAAAATTAATATAAACAGAATAACAAGAAGTTACATTTATATGAATATAATGTAAGAGAATGTCCACTCGTTTGCTATTCACTGAATGCTGAGCAAACATTCGGCAAATACCGAGCAGTGTGGATGATTTATTCACGATAAATGTTTGGTATTTGCCATTTCCCAATTCTTGTTGGTAAATTGTGCTGAATCAAAGGATATGAATATTTTCCTCCATAAATATTAATTGAACAAGAATTAATTTCTTGATCAAGTTAGAAATTGATATGATTGATCTCTAATATAAGTGATTATATAATTAATAAAAATATATCTCTCATAAAGTAATGCTGTTATATAGAATTATATTAATTTAAATATTTAAAAAATGTTTTCTATAATGAGGCCTATTTTTAAATGAGAAGCTGAATCGAAATAGAGTTTTTCAAACTATCCTAATTATTATTCTTTGTAAATAAAGTAATGGTGACATTTGGATGGTCAAGGTGGTTAAGGTGTCAATCTACCATTATGAGATCTGAGATTGATTCTGGAATTACTTTATGAGTAGTTTGTCCTAGATATGTTAGGCTCCCTCCCTCACTACCAAGCTACCCCTGTTGTGGGTCTGGCAAAATCCATGATAGATAGGGGGAAGAAAAAACTCCTAGTGCTCATAGGGTAGAAAGAGCCAAAAATGAAAAATTTTATCACTTTTGAATACTTTAAACTTTACAGGAATCAATACTAACCTTCTACTTGATGTTATCTCACATTAACTAAATGTATAAACTCCACTGAGAAAAATATTGGAATAGTTTGTAATTGTTGTGGAAAATTATTTTGATCCTGAAATAATCAAACCATCAAAATTATTGTTGAACTTTTAACAATTGACAAATATAATAGACATATTAAAGTATTTGCACATGAATTGTTGTAAAGAAATTTGCATAAATTGCAGCATTTTAAAGAAAGTAAGAGTTGAACAAAAGTATGGAATCCCAAAAAACATTAAGCAAAAGTGTGGAATACTGACAATATTTTGCAGCGCTACGTTTGCCCTAATTACAGTCAATTTCTTATGGTATTGTAGAAATAAGTGTTTTACACAGTTCTGGATCAACTTGTAAGCATGATTCCACAAGACTATCTTCTTTAATACTGCTAGGTTGTAGCTCTTTTTAGACATCATTTTCTTCAGAACATTCAAAACACTTTCAACAGGTGTTAATGTACAGACACTACAGCAAGGACAAGGCTAGCAGAAATAGGTTAGCACTCAAGAAAAGCTAAAATAAAGCCATATATGACAATAAAACAAAAAAAAAATTTGTTTGAAATGGCCAAAACTCTTTAACAGTCCAGTCTTGATGACTGGCATCGAGTTATGTTTAAGGATGAATCAAAAATATGTACTGGCTATGGTGATCTTGGTGGTACATCAGTATACAGAAGATATGAAAAACTTCATCCTGACTGTTTAAATTAATCAGGAAAATTTCCTAAAAAGTATAACATAGGGATGTATAACCTGTAAAGGGGTTAACAAGATAACAATTCTTAACAGTATGTTGAATGCTGATGGTTATTTGGAGTTATTAAAACTTCAGATGATCATTTTGGTGATGACAATGAATCATGCCATAGGACTAGACAAATTAAACAATGGTTTCAAGAACATAACATGCAACATTTAGAATTATCTGCCAACAGTCCAGATATATCTTCCATTGAAAATGTATGGGTGTTCTGAAGAAAATGAAAGAAAACAACCATAGAAGATTTAAAGAAGACAGTCAAAGAATCATAGCCAGAGGTTCATCTAGAACTGTAAATAACTTATTTCTACAATGTCACAAAGAATTATGGCCGTAATTAGAGCAAAAAATGGCCTTACAGAACATCAAGCAAAAGTGTGGAATACCGATGATTCATGTTTTTCACGATTCCATATTTTTGTTCAACTCTTACAAAGTTGAAGCATTTTAAACAAAGTAATTTATGCAAATATCTTTATGACATTTGGTATGTAAACACTAACAAACAACAAATATTATAGACATTAAAAGTTTGATAATTTCAGGATCAAAATAATTTTTTCCAGAATTACAAACTATTCCATACGTTTGCTCAGGAGTTATATTTTATTTACTTATTTTTGGTATTTTGCTTATTAAAAATAAACTTGTAAAATTGAATTAAATTTACACATTTTCAGCGGTTGGAGCTGCATATGCTTTTAAAAGAGCACAAAATGGATTGTGTGTAGTATGCTACTTTGGCGAAGGAGCATCCAGTGAAGGTGATGCACATGCTGCATTTAATTTTGCAGCTACTCTTGAATGTCCAATTATATTTTTTTGGTATGTTATAATTATTGCACGTTTAGCACATTTACATAATTATAACAATATATTCTTTATTTCTCAAGTCGGAATAATGGATACGCTATATCGACTCCTACTCACGAACAATACAGAGGAGATGGCATAGGTATGTATAACTATGGATAAAATTATTTTTTACATATTATAATTTTCTAAAACATCATATTTAAAAGCTGCTAGAGGGCCAGGATATGGTATTGCATCTATAAGAGTAGATGGGAATGACACATTAGGTGTATACAATGTTACAAAGGCAGCTCGTCAGTTAGCCGTCGAAGAGAAACGTCCAGTTCTTGTAGAAGCTATGACATACAGGTAAATGTGATTTTTATTGTTGTTAAAATAATGTTATCAATAGTAAAAAAGGAAATATTTATTTTATCATTGCATATATTTAAGGATTGGACATCACAGTACTTCAGATGACAGCACAGCTTACCGGTCAGTAGACGAAGTTAGATTTTGGCACCAGAAGGATCATCCGATATCTCGTTTAAGAAATTATATTGTTAATCAAGGATGGTGGGATGATGAAAAAGAAAAAGCATGGAAAGAAGAAACAAAAAAACAGGTATGTTTTGTTCAAATTACTATACTAAACTACACCAAACGAGTTTTAAATTGATAGTCTAATCATTGTAACTGAGACATGAACACAAACATAGATTAGGTACTTCAGTGTCAAAATGAACAGTCAACATTTGATATTGATGTAGTTATTTTAATGTTAGCTGTATATTTCCAAAGTACTGAAATTATGCTTTGCCAATTCTTGTCATATTTGATTGTGCACAGATCATTGCTTTTTATCAGAAAGAGATCGTTCAAATAATGGGAAGAAGCTTCATCAATGTTATGCATACCTGGCAAAGGTTCCAAATCACTGGAAGTGTTGAGGCTAGAAATCATATGGGTTTTCCATGAATGATGACTCAAAGACTGATAAAATTATGACAAGCTGAGTTCCATTCTGAGAATTCTGTTGCAAGAAAGTGTCATCTGAGTTTGTGAATGCCATGGGAGTACATTTTGCAATTAATTGTATGATGTGTCTCTGAGGACCAGATACAGATGGGCACAGGTTACATGGCATGGATCTTTCAATAATGCCAACTATAAATAATGCATGTGGTGACAGTCTGAACATGCCGCATGTCTTCAACCCTCCATACTTCATTCAGTTGGACAATCATGTTTTGGGCAGGAATCATTTTGGGTCACAGGAAGTTACTTCTTCCTGTGTTGGGCACAATAATCAGGATAACATCCTAAATCAATATGTAAAGCCATTTTGTCAGTAGTGTTGAATATTTCATATTTCAGGGTAATGTTTGTAAATGCTTCCTTATAGAAGGTTTGGTTTCACTCAATCTCAAAGTCCCATTCTGCATGCTTGGGAAGATTGAAACAAACCATGAAATGGTACATATCTTCACCATTTACATTCAAATTGGCTGAATATTACACAATGGAAAGGGGAAATGTAGAGAGCTCAATAGGTCAGGGAAAGTCAGGGAACCACAAATGGAATTACCTGTACAGACTCTGAAGAAGTTAACTCTAATGTGAATTGAGTAACAATATATATAAATTTTTTTATCAAATAGAACTAATTCTCAAATATATCATTTAGGTTATGCAAACATTTGCTCGTTCGGAGAAGCTGAAAAAGCCGTTTGTGGACAACATGTTTATGGACGTTTATGACGAAATGCCAAAAATTTTGAAGGAACAATACGATTATTTTAAAAATCACATTCAGCAGTATTCGGAACATTACCCATTAAAAAATTTTGAAGAGACGGGCTGAACCTACACCTATACGTGCTATTAAAATTTTAAGTTTGTATATTAACTATGTATAATTTGTAAGAATATGATACATAAAATTATTTGAATTGTTAAATTATCCCAGACATGTAAAACTTTTAAATAAAAGATGAATTATTTAAATTTTGTCAATTTTTATTTAATTTTAATAGCAGAATTTTAGTATTGACAAATAAAATCTATGTTTAAAGATGAAATATGTCAGAAGATTGATCATGGAGCAAGTCAAATTTGCATATATAATTAATAGAAATGTCTATTGCTGTGGAGATTTGGATTTGAACTTGACCCAGTCTTTCAAAATTTATCACAGCACAAATTAGTATCATCAACCCATGCTGACTGATCCTTTATGGATCAATGTGCCCGTAATGAAAGAAATAGTACCTTGTGTTGATAGTATACATTTACTGTTAAACATGAACACAGACTTAAATCGTTAATATTCAAAGAAATAACAGCTTGAAACAGAATTATTTGGGTTTAATGTTTTTATCTAATATGTAGATCATTGTTGGGATTCTACATTAAAAAACTTGAGTAACAGTTCCAACATTACAAAACCTAAAATTTTTCTTGTGTTAGAGCATTTCAAAGTCAAATATAACTTAATAGAATAATAAAATATCAAGAAAATGAAAAGATAAGTACACTGTTTATTCACTTTTTAAGTATTGTTAATTGAGGCATACTTCCAAGAGAAGGTAAGGATAGTATCTTTATCTCTAGATTTAGATATTCACCAGAAGCTGCAGCCTCAAATATTTTCCTCTCAGAAAAGCCTGAAATGGCAACATAATATTTGATAACCCTGGCGGCCTCCTTCAGAATTCTGGATTGATCTTGATTGGCAGAACATGTTAAAGTTGTATTATTGTGTGTTTGTAGTCTCTGTCCTCGATTCTTGCTAGTGTATCACAACGTGCGATTTTTTCCAGCCCCATATTGTTAAACTTAGCAGGACCTTATAGATACTGGTTCTGTATCTTTCAGGAATATTACAAACTGTCAGCTTTCAGAGAATCTATTAAATGTACCCACACTTACCGCACATCTGTCCAAGATAGCATCACTAAGATACAAATTCTACGTCTATTTTTTAATTCATATTCAAACAAGAATTTGATTCTCAATCTCATCAATTCATGCAGACAAACAAAAGTGACATTAATAAAAGCTTCACTTAATTCCTATTCTCTTCCTCTTTGAAGTCGGTGAATTGGCTAGATTGAAAAAGTCATGAATAGTTTATAAAAAGGAGTCCAACTATTTGTAGAATTCTAACAAATCAGAAAGGTACAGAAGCAGTATCTACAAGATTCCCATTAGATTAAACAATACACGGCTGGGGAAAAAGTATCACTTATTCTGATACACTAGCAGGAAATGAAAACAGACTGAGCACAAATATGATAAAGCTTTGTGTTCTGCCAACCACAATCAATCCAGAATTCTGTAGGAGGCAGCCAGGGTTACCAAAAATTTCTCTTTGTCATCAAGCTTTTCTGACAAAATGAATGGAAATATTCAAGGTGGCAGCTTCTGATGAATATCTAAATGCTAGGGGTATAGATACTGTCTCCATGTTCCCTTGGCAGTATACCTTAACAATATTTAACACACTTTTTACTGTTTCTTCACTTAATAAAAAACTAAAAAGATTATTCTGTTATTATTGAAGTTATATTTGAAATTTATGATTTGTGTTTGAACATATCAAATTTTGTAATCTGGTTGGAACTACTATTTGAATAATATATATCACACTACCCAAACACCACACACATCCTGGAGCTATCCCACCTAATGTGCTACACATCATTTTTTTCCTTTCAACAAGCAAATCTATCTTCAAAAAAGAGGTGTTCCAATGGGTAGCCCCCTATTTGGAGATTTGTGTGAATTAATAGTTTGCTTCAAAAATTATATTATAAATGCATTATGTTGATGACATCCTTATTATTTGGAGATTAAGCCAGACATGGATAGAATACTGCAGGCTTTCAATAGCAACCCATTTGGGCTTACGTTAAAGTTAGAGCAAGAAAAACCCATTTCCTCAACCTCCAAATACAGTTGAGAAATGGTTGTATAACTACAAAGGTGTACCATAAATCTAACCTACAATCTTTATCCCTTCAACATCTAATGACCCCCATATACTTATAAAATAGCAGCATACATGGCTCTGCTTCAAAGAGCTTTTACCCATTGCTCTAACATTACGAATGCTCTACAAGAAATAAAATGCATTAAACACATTGCCATAGCCCACGGTTACACCAGTAAGTTAATAGAAAGGCTAGCTCATGAGATACAGGGCAACATAAAAATGGGAGCGGTAAATACAAAATCTCTAAAACAACAAAGAAAATGCATAGTGGTTGACTTTGACCCTAAGATTGAGCCAAACAAAATCATAGCCAAGAAGGTCAAGGCAGATTTAGCATACAAACGTAACCCATAGATATATAAACTTACCAATGCCAAAGGTAAAGGCATTGGTAAGAAGTTTATACAGAGTATACTCCAGAAAACCTGGAGTATACTCGGTACCGCCGGATGACAATAGATTTAATACCAACAGGAAGTTAATGTACATAGGCTCAAGAAACAGATCATTAACAAAAGCAGAGCACAAGTACGATACTTATAACGATAGATTTAATACCACTCTAGCCCAATATGCAAGTGAGCCGGGTATAACAGGGTATGCCAAATGGGAAAAGCTAAAGATTATCACACCAATATACAACAAAGGCAAACTAAGAACACTAGAAACATTAGAAATCGTCACAAAATCCCTTAAAGAGAACTGCATTAATAGCAAGGATGCCGACTCGTTATCCACAGCTTGGCAATCGCTCCTAGACAATCCCTTAGAAGAAGTGGATTAATTTACTCATTCCTATAAAAAGTCATGTGACTACGAATTTATAAAACAAAATTTATAAAGACACATTTAAGTGATGTTTTATTTTGCACTAAGCTTGTTAATTTTAGCATATAATTTTATTTTTGTTTGTTTATTCATTCTATTCAAAACAGTGATCATAACAAGATCTCAATGTTTTAAATTTATGTTCCGATTTATTTTATAACCAACGTTCTATTTTTATTTAACCCGAATAAGGCCATTCAAAATAGACGAAAACGTTAGTTACATTAAATAAATTGCTAGAAAAGGAAATGTGAAACTTCTTATTAGGCAACAAAAATATGGCAAATTCCCAGTTTCCTGGCAGGCAAATCCACAACTAACTAGGATGAAACCGGACCTGATGTAAGATACCTTCCCATCAGAATAGCAGAACAGTTAGGGGTCATTTGTCATGGAGTTGCTTTCATAAAAAGAAAAGAATGATTTCCTCAATCTCAGTACAACTGAAAGTTTGACAACAAGCAAGCCACTTGAGAATAATTTAAAATAATGGATTGATTGGTTTCTTTGTAAAAAATCTTTCCCTTATGTTGTAGAATCTGATACCACAGTGTTTCACCCAAACTCTTGAATTGCTTGTGGCTAGTCTGTCAAAGTTTGTTAAATTCAACCTTATGCATGTGTTTTCACTCTGATTAAAATCCCATGGTAAAGACCAATGGAGTCAGTCGTGAAAAAGACGAATTTAATTTTACAACGGAAGCATTTGTTTATTATTAACTATCATTTGAAACAAAGAAGCTTGTTATAAAACACTGACTGAAAATACCAGATTACCGATAGAGTCCAGTATTTTCTGCCAATTTGTCGGAACTTGAGGGGGTGTCGAGGCTGCGGTTTCGGCCCTCAGCGGCAATAGTGTCAATCATATATAAAAAATACTTTTAAATAATAATCAGGTAAGTTGCAAAACATCAAACACCAAACAGTGAAAAAAATTAAATATATTTTTTATTTGGAATGACCTTAAAATTTAAATACAAAATAAAATTTATATATGGATATACTGTTATACATATTTCTGGCAGTATCACTTTGAAAACTTTCTCACTATATTCACTTTGATATGACAAAACACGCTAGCTCTTCGTCATAATGATGATCTTATGATTAACAATTAACTCGTTTCTTGGAGATTTCTAATTAATTAATACTGTTAATATCGTTAAAGGTCTTTCTTCATAGTGTAACAGGGATATGACAAAATAGATATTTTGATTATTAGATTTGCAAAATTTGATTTTGAGCAAATTCTATGATTTTTAAGCTTATTTATATACATCATTTAAGTAACAGACAATTATATATTCTATCTAATCAAAGCGTAATATTTAATAAAATTTCTATCGTCAAGTCAACAACGCATTATATTGCAAATGACTAGAATTCTTTCTTAACGGACACAAATTGCAAACAGGAATGTCTTCAAAACAATATTAAAATAATTTACCCTCTTAATTTAGTAAAAAAGTCTTAAAAATGAATAACAATTAATATATATAAAAATGGAACCGTGATGGGATTTGATATAGTTCGTATAAAAATATATATATATATTTCGAAAAAACAAATTTAACAATTTTCTATCTGTGCTTTTGCAAAAGCTAAAAAGATTTGTTCCAGTGTAGTGCCGCTGATGAGGTAGTCTTCCAATTGAAATTCTTCTTTGGCATTTTCCATTAGAGAAAACATCTTGCTCCATTTAATTGCTGGATCAGTCACGTGATAATGTAAAATGTCCTAAAGAAAAAAAGATCAAGTAAAAATGCGCTATATATTTAAATGCCGTATTTTATCAATTCTAAGACTTGTCAGAAATAAAGATACGTCTTACAAATTAACATGTTACATTCATGGTGTAAAACATCAAATCGACAGTCGTGAACAGATTGCGTGACATGTTACGTACCATTAAATGACAAACTAATTTCAAAAGTAACAGATATTTTTGGCTGAGTTTTGCTGGTAACAAAGGCTTAATTTAATTCCATTTTTAGTGTTTAAAAAATGCTTTCAAAATGATATTTTGATGCAGCATTAAAAGTTACTGCACATGCAGAAAAAATATGAAACTAAAGCTGCTAAACATTATTATCTGTGTAAACTGTGCTACTTATTTAAATAGCAATTTTATTAAGTTAACATGAATTAGTTGATAAGAATGAACTAGCCACCGTGGTTTCTCAGTGGCTAGTTCGTTCTTATCTTAATTAAATTAATCAATGAACCTTGGAGGAAAAGAACATGGAAGAGGAGGAGGAGGAAACATTCGTGTATGTATGTCTCCTCCTCCAAAATCCTTCAAACCTTTCTTCAAGTTCATTACTAGTAATAATAATACAGTAAAACCTTGTAAAACAGTAAGTTGAAGTTTAAGAGACAAGACAGCAATATAAAATGTTGTATACACCAAGATCCATCTGAGTCTTACCAAATATAATGTTAAAACTGTAGTGGATTCTCTTACTTGATATCTTCCTTCACACAACTTTCCAGTACAGAGGTAGATTGGCATGCATCAAAATCATCTCTAACCCCTCCCATGTCATCGTAGAGCGGTGTGAAATTTATAACCACTCCATTATACGCATATGTATAAACAGCAAGGACAAGGACTCCCATCACCTGGCAATCTCCCCTAAATCTTTTGCAAATCTTTAGTAAATCTTCCCTGATTCTTTATTGGGGTCTACCCAGTCTTTCTTCCAACACCAGCATTCCATTTTAACTACCCACATCTGAAGATGGTGCATTAACTAGATTGAAAACATTCAGGTTATTTAAATTTCACCCATCATTAAAGGGATGTTAATTCAACTGAATTACTTTTAGCTGTGCTAACTCAAGAATGAAGAAAAATAAACAGGCAGCATGTGAAACTGCATCAACTGTAAGAACATGCATATTGAAACTACATTGCTTATATATTTCTTGTGGTTCTACAAAATCTGAAGTATTGTATGCTTCCAATTTTGCAGAACAAAAGATGACAACTTATCTAGATAGTTAGAATACCAACTATCCAATAGCTAACAATAACTTATTAACTCTAAATTATAATAAACATGATAAAATTATGTAAAATTCTATAAGTTTTTTACCTGATGTGCATCCTTAAGCACAGCACTTGGAAATGAACTTTCGATAAATCTTTTTACATTTGCAATTCTTTCTTCGGACGACGATCGTTTTACTTTGACAATAAGTGTAAATCCTTGTCCGTACTTTGCTCTGAGATGTTGCATTGCACCCAGACAACGAAACTGGCCATTTACCATAATCGCAATCCTGTTGCATAAAGTTTCACATTCATCCATACTGAAAATATCAAAGAAATTTTTTTTAAAATTTCATCTAATTTGTTTTAACTTCTAATTTATTTATTTACCCATGTGAGGTTAAAACAAATGATACATCTAACAGTTGTCTCATTATAATGAGTGTTTTCCATATCTTGCGACGCGATATTGGATCGAGTCCCGAAGTCGGTTCGTCGAGAAGAATAATGGATGGCAGGCCGATGAGGGCCAATCCCAAAGATAATTTACGTTTTGTGCCACCACTATAAAGATTATTATTATTATTATTTATTATTATAATTTTTAATATTATTATTATTATTATTATTAAAATAATTATATTACTTCAAATTTTTATATACCAATAATTCAATAACAGTTTCAGATAAGAATTTACCTGTAAGTTTCTGTAACTTTATTGGCATGTTTTTCAAGATCACACATCTCAATTATTCTCTTAACTAGAAGATTAACGTTGTTTTTATGAATTCCTCTCAAGTTTGCAAACAACACCAACATCTCTCGTCCCGTTAGACGATTAATCAGAGCATCAAATTGTGGACAATATCCAAGTGCCTTTTGAAACTAAAAAATAAGAAGCCATTACAGGATATTTTTTAGGTAATTTATGTAATTGAATTACATTAGTTGTGCTACGTTCATCTAACAAGAGCTTAAAGTCAAATGACATTATGAAGTAAAACAGATTTTTAAAAAAATCAACTCAAAATTTTATTCAATCTTTTGATGTGATGCTACACTAGAATATGAGCTAAATATTGATAATTTTGAAATAATGTATTTTAATACTGAAGAAGTTTGGAACAGTAAAAAGGTTTAGATAACTAAAAATTTATATTTGGAAATGAAAAAATTTTTAAGGTCTAATACCTACCTATTTACTACTAATTAAATGAATTAGTTTTTAAGGTATAATACAGTAGACCCCCCTATAACACGGTAGATACGTTCCGTGTTATATGAATTCTGTGTTGTAGGAGTCACTTAAATTTTACGAATACGTGAGCCATTCACAGCCCGGCACTTGTGCAGTTTAGGGGGTACAGCTGTTTGAAAGATTTTCTTCCATAAAATTAATCTATTCTAGACTAATTTGACTCAAACATTTCCAAAACACGTATAATTTTTTGGGAATAATCCATATAAACTATGCTAGAGACAAAAAATTGTGGGATTACTTAACGAGTGTGCACCGTTCGAAGACGCCATTGCTTGCTTAAGCTTGTTTTTGTCGCGGAGCGGCTCATCGAATGACGGATGAAGTGTTTCCTGATAAGTTATTCTTTCTGTGAAAAATTCACTGAACTTTGGAGACATCATTAACAGAAATATAATTTTTATGGCCGTTGAATGATAAATGTTTTTTAGTAGGTCCGCTGCTTGTTTAAACTCAATGGTTTGTGCAATGTCCACTATTGGTCCAGATTCGACCAATCCTGTCGGCTATGACAATCTGTCTCATTCTTTTACAGTGTTATACAAACATGATTGCAATTTTTCTGCTGTGTTATACGAATCTGTCTTATATGAACCCGTGTTATAGGGGTCTACTGTACTTTAAAAATTAGTATTTGAATTATCAACAGAATTAAACAATTATTGATGTTTTTCTGTTTTGTGCCCTTTAAAATCCTTTTACTTGAAGAAAAATTGATTTTAACATTTCAATAATTTTGTTTTTAGCTAACAGAAGTACTGTGTCAATTCTGTTCTGTTCTTGGTTCAGATGTTCTGAATGTTAAAACTGGAAGAAATCTTTCATGAAAGATCTCACTCCAGTCACCAGGTCTTATCTCTAAAAAATGGCAGATATATTTCTGTGAGAATCTGGAGTTGGACGATTATATTTATAATAAATTTTGTTAAAATAATTATAATTTTGATAGAAATTTTTATTTATCATAAAATTTAGTAAAGTTGAAAAAGGAACTTCCTTTTTTAACTGGAGGAAAACAACTCAGGGTTAATGTTAACCTATGGTAGTGAAGACGGCGACGGGGAAATTCTTTCTACCCTACATTCTAGATGGCAACAGGGAAATTTTTTCTACCCTACATCTGACGTGGTCGCGTTTATCCGTTTAACCTTGAAACGGAGACATGAGATTATCGGAGGAGATTGAATCTCCTATAATCTCGTGTCCCCGTTTCAAGGTTACAGGGGAACGAGGATTTTCTCAAGTAATGAAGGAACGAGGATTTTATCAAGTAATGAAATCCATAGAGGGCGCTTTGACGTGAATGATCGGCAATTATGCAAATTTTTTTCCCCTGAAAGTGGAGTAGGCGTGTTGTCGTGCAAAAAGATTATTTTGATGTTTGGATACTTTTGGAATTTTTCTATTATAAGGTAATTAATAATAATAATAATTTTACTTTTGAATTTAAGCAATTGGAATTTTAAATAACTGGATAAGTGATTTTTGCATTTTTTGGAAAGATATTCCACAAGTTAGTCGTGTCGAATTGCGATACTGAATCGGACGAATTTTGGAAAGAGTGTACTGGGCGACGATTTTACCAGTTAATCGAAGCAGAGTCTTCTGAACTAGGATTAGACGAAAGAATTGATGGTGGACTGAAATTTGCCGTAAAACTGGGCCATCAACACACCAAGGAAGTTTGCCAGAAACGTGGCCAAACATGCAAATTGAGTTATCGCAGTAACCGGAAATCATGTGTGATGTGTTGCCGAAAATGCTGGCGGAATAGTTTGGCTTTCGAAGGAACGTTCAAAGGGAAATGTGGCAATATATCACGGGCGAATATTTTGACATTCATATGGCACTGTATTGGTTTAGAGTGCACGACAAGTAATTTGGCAATTTTCTCGAGTATTTCTAAAAAGGCAGGCATAGACAGGTCGAACCACATACGTTTCGTTATGTTAGTGTCTTTACATAATCTGACATTGTTTAAAATAGGAGGGTTGGCAAAACGGTGGAAATAGATGAAACAGTGATATGTAAACGTAAATATGAGAAAGGACAAAAAATGAAAAGTACTAAATGGGTCGTTGGAGGTATATGCCGGGAGGACAAGACTTGTTTTATATGCCAGGTTAATGACAGATCTGAAATAACTCTAAATTGGATAATATTGAAATACATGAATTCTGGCAGCATAGTATTCACAGATGAATGGAAGGGATATAACCACATAGATGACTTAGAAAGTAGAAGGGAAAAAGCTCAGTAACAAAGTAAGTTATCCTATTCTTTTATTTGTATTTATTATTATTATTATTATTATTTTTTTGTGATAGCGACTGGAAACATGGCCACGTCGAATGTAGGGTGGAAATAATCTCCCTGTCGCAGTCTAGAATGTAGGGTAGAAAAATTTCCCTGTCGCCGTATCTCGCTACCATAGGTAACATTAACCCAATTCAGTTCCTCCAAAAACAATAGATAGAGCACGATGTGTCACTCTCTATCCATGGGACTGCATGACTTCTGTCACATGTCTGAAGCATGGAGCTATTTCTAATAATTGGGTGGAAGTTTAGTATAAAAGGTAAGGGGTCATCTTCAGGTACACTCTTACTAAAGCTCTTGCCAACATTCTCTACTCTTACTTGTTCTTATACAGATACGAGTGAAGATAAGATTTAGGAAGAATTCAACTTGTGCCTAAATTAAAGAGAATCAATGCTCCATATTGAATATACATGTACTGCAGGTAATATATAATTTTGTAAACTCTCTCTCATAGAGGAAGGATTAGAAAATAAATTGTTATCACTTTTGGGAATCATTTATATATTCGAAGTTTACTTTTGTTATATGATGTTTTTATATAAGTAACATTTAATCACCATATATAATAACTTTGATCATCACTTAAATTTATCCTTTATATTATCATATTTTGAGTTGATTAATGCCTAACTCCATCTCTCTACCCACATCCCTCATTATTAACAATTTAACAAAAACCCTCCTAAAATTCCTGGCCAAGTTTCTAATATACTTTTTCCACTCAGAAATAAACTAACTCACATTATAGGATGCAAGATAATTTATCTTAACTGGTGTCAGGACCTTGAGAAAGATTTCTGTGATCTTTCTTTTATTTTACTTTCCATCTTGAATGTGGAACAGGGTTATTCCAGAGCCCCAGGATCTCACACTTCACTGGCATGTGTAAGAACACAAGAATGCTTAGATTTAAGATACATTTACCATATTGTAAATATTTAGCTGTTTGTTCTTGATATAATCAATAATCATTTAAGAAAACTAATACACCAACATCTGCCATAAATCATTGGGCTAGATTTTGGATATATGATTAAAGATTAAAAATAAATTTGGCACTAGAGGTAGGCATTAGGTGCCATCTCTTATTAAAATTAATAATTATAATATTTAAATAATTTAGATTAAACTGGAAGAAATAGTAATAGCCATTGATGGTTATGTCTTTGGCTTATATATACTAAAAGAGGAAATCTGAACGAAGGTCCAGGTAGCGTAACTGGCAACGCATCCGCACGGTAAGCGGGAGTTGCAGGTTCGAGTCCCACTTTGGGCCAATTCTTTTCTTCCAGTTTAATCTAAATTATTTAAATATTATAATTATTGATTTTAATAAGAAATGGCACATAATGCCTACCTCTAGTGCCAAATTTATTTCTAATCTTTAATTATATATCCAAAATCTAGTCTGATGATTTACAGCAGATGTTGGTGTATTAGCTTAGGATATCAGGTTTAGTTTGATGTTTATTTGTATTTAAGAAAACTATTGAAGAAAGAAAAAGGCTACCATGTTTATATTTCCTTTTCAACATCTGAGTATGTATGATTTATTGCTTTGGTATTTAATGTCAAAATTTTGTTTAATTCTTTAGTCAGTTATAAATTTTTTAAACTTCTAAATATAATAGAATATCAATATTATAAATTTGAAATAAAAATTTTAGTTATTTTTTTTGGAAGAATTCATCTATTTTATTTTTGTTTTAACTTAAATAATTTTATCCTGTAACTTCAAGATTTGTTAACTTAGAAACTAAACTATAAAAATCATAAATGTTAATTTAATTTTATATATTTTTAAATAGAAAAATAATTACCTTTTCTATATTTTCTTTAATATTATAATCATCGATATATGCATTGCCTTCTGACGGCATCAAGTCGCCAGTTAACATTCTAAAAGTAGTTGTTTTTCCAGCACCATTTATTCCTAATAATCCAAAGCATTCTTCTTTATGCACAGAAAACGTTAAGTTATTAACAGCACAAAATGATTTGAAGTTCTTTGTTAAATTTCTTACTATCATTGCTTCTTCTGTAAGTTGCGATTTTTGAAGGATATTTATTCTATTTCGTTCACTCAATACATCGCTATCTTCGTTAGCAGGAACAATTATATTTCTCATCCTTGGTTTATATTTTTGTTTTAATACTTTAGTAAATTTATACCATAATTTTGGCAAAAATGTTTCAATAAATATCAAAATAGAGAAGTATAGCAAGCCATCGATAGCCAGAAACATCAAATCTTTACCGGTCGTTGCTTCCCATGATAAATAACTCACTCTTTTATGGCATTTGTCTTTACAAATGTTACCTAAAAATGTTTAATAATTCACAATAATTAACATATATCAACATAGTTCAAAATTGTATAACAAACGTGTACACAAATATTGAAAATTTTAAATTTTTGTATAGATAAATAAATTAATTTAAAACCTATGTTTCCATAATTTTTCTATACAGGAAGTCCTTGGGTTATGGATGATCCAACTTATGGCATTCCATAAGTATGAATGGGCTCCAAATATACACCTCTCATATTACAACTCTAAGTTGGAGTCGCTGCCCTGTCAAGTGGAACTACAGAGATACGAAGAGACTATTTTAATCATTGGTTGTGGGCACCGAGTAACCACTGGTGTCTGAACTATAAGACCGGACTGAGATAAATGTTTGGGCTCTGGCAGTACAACCCGATAGGGACTAGCCTTTCTTGCTCTTGTAGCGCTTTGCGGCTATTATGTATTATTATTTTTTTTAATCATTATCTTTGTTTTTCATTTATGTTGTGTCGCGTGTATGTTTTTGTACGGGTTCTTTCCCGTTTCCTTCCCCAATACCACCAGTTTTCTGCTCGCTGGGCATACGATTTGGTGATTGGCCCACGATGAGATCACTTGGGACAAAGTGATGTCGGTTACCGGGGGATATAAAAACGTGTGTAACCCATGTGAGAGAACTTTTCTCTCCTCCGGACTTTTGGTTTCGTGTATTGGCGACCAGAAGACATAGCAGACTGTTAGAAATAAGACCAGGCATAGGAGAATCAACCGTTCTAGGATTGAGGAAGTTACAGAGCCAAAAAGTAATCAGTTTCCATCAAGGGAATTATGTGAAGGGCAGAAGGGATTGCCTTCTAAGAAAGAAGAGGACTAACTATAGTGTCACAGTAATCAATGATTTTTGTGTTACAAGAGAAAGTTCATACAGACTACTACATATAACGTTGATCTCAGTGTTTTCTCTAATTTACTAAAAAGAAAATCAGAAAATAACCAAGAATGTTTGACAAAATAATTACAACATACAAATTCAACTTTAGACAGTCTCAGGAATATATCACATCTGTAATCCAGGGAACTCCTGTATAGAGTATGTATTTATGTATTACAAATCAATATTTCTGGATAATATGAAGTGTTAGGAAAAAAGTGAAATTATAATCAATAAAATTTGTCTGAAGTACATAGGATGTCAGATTTGGAACCATAAGAATTATATTGATCTGTTTATTCTTTTACAGGTAAAAATTTAAGTAAGATAAGTTTTTTTTTATCCATTTGAGTCAGCAGTTAAGGATTTCTTTTGACAGATGCTCCCGGTTTAAGGGTTTCAAATACGAGGTCTGTTCAAAAACTTCTCGAACTTTATTTATTACGAAAATAATACTTCACTTACAATTTATTGGTCAAAGTCCCCTTCAAAGTAGTCTCCTCCCCAAAGTATACCCTTATCCCAATGATGTTTCAACTTTTTGAAACAGTCCTGGAGCACTTCTGGAATGCTCATAAGCTCCTCTGTCAAATTTTTTTTCTATCTCTGGAATGGTGACAAATTATTTCCTTTGAGCAGGTTTTTAGTTTGGGGAACAGGAAAAGTTGCATGGGTCAGGTCAGGTGAGTAGGGCGGGTAGGGAAGCACAGCAGTCTTGTTTTTTGCCAAAAACTCATGAGTTCTGAAGGAGGAATGAGCTGGTGTATTGTCATCGTGAAAAAACCACGCGCTGCTCCTCCAAAGTTCGGGCTGTTTTTGCCTGATTCTGTCTCTTAGGCATTTCATAACCCTCAGGTAGTAGTACACTGGGTTGACTGTCTGGCCTGTAGGTAGGTATTCATGATGCACAACCCCCTTTGCATCGAAAAAAAAGAGTCATCACCACCTTAACATTTGAGCAAACTTGTCAAGCTTTTTTTGGATGGGGATGTTTCACCCGCCCATTGTGAAGATTGCACTTTTGTTTTGATGTCATATCCATAAACCCATGACTTATCACCTGTTATGATCTTGGACAACAAAGTTTCGTCCTCTTTAGCTTGATCAAACAGTTCCTGACAGACTTGAACTCTATGTTGTTTCTGGTCTATGATCATCATGCGAGGTACGATTTTGGCGGCAACTTGATGCATCCTCAATTTTTCAGTCAGGATTTCATAGCATGAACCAACCGAGATGCCACACTCTTCTGCAAGTTCCCTGATGGTCAAATGTCGATTTGCACGAACGAGATTGTTCACTTTCTTGATGTGGGGGTCACCAGTCGATGTTGATGGTCGTCCAGAACGTTCGTCATCTTCCACTGATTGCTGTGCCTTTTTGAAACGGGTAAACCACTCATAACATGTGGTATGTTTCATAGCATCCTCACCATAAGACTTGGTAATCAACTCAAAAGTTTCTGTGAAGGATTTCCTGAGTTTCATACAGAATTTCACAGAACAACGATGTTCCTTCAAAGAGCTCATTTCCGTGGATCCAACTTTTTGCCAGACCCCACAAACACCCCTTCACATAAATGACCATAACTAATCACCAAAATGGGTTGAAGGAGGTTACTCGGGTGGTTTCTGCGGACGCACCACCACCAAGTGGATTAAAAAATAACCAACCGGAGGTGCGCTATTCAAACAGACCTCTTACTATTGTATTGAATTATTGCTTAATACCACTATGTTTTTCAGTTTTCTTGTACAGATTCAAATGTTGTTATAATAATGTAAAAATATTGTAGTAAATACAAGTTTTTAATTAACTTTGTGTTGATGTTGATTATGTTATGCCTCTCACAGATTCTACCCTGTATGCTAAATAAACAAACAAAAAGTTCGTTAATTTTAAAATTTCATAAATCCTATAAACACTTGTTTGATACTAAGGTGTTAGTCATTAGCACTGTATTGTCATACTGGAAAATACAGGTCCATCTCTGAAAAGTTTACATTTTGATTCATGTAGATATTACTGAAGGTTTAGAAATATAAGCTTCGTGGTTCCCAGAACCATTTCAGAAATGCAAATCTTCAATTTCCTCTTTGCTCATGCATCTTCAAACCACTAGAGACTGTGGCTTCTGGACTTGAACAACATGCTGAATTATTAGCTTAATCTTCAGATAATGATAAATTATTCTTTCACCCTCTTTGTCAAATCTTCAAATGCTATACATTTCCCGAAACTTGTCTGTTTTGGGAAAGGGACAGCATCGAAATGACCATAGTTATCTGGAACAGAGAAAGTTTTCTGCCTAAAAGCTTTATCTGAATGAGCATTATTCATTGCAAAAAGGGTTGTAATTTTTGTAATACACAACAACAGTTTAGAGTTGTAATGTAAGTTTTACTGCAACCAAATCAAGTTGATTTAATAATTTACCAAGTACTCTATGTTATCTGATGAGATGTATCCTTGTTTCAAGTTATTCAAAATAGCTTGAAACAAGGATATACTCTTGTACAGCCCATACACAGTGCATATGCATGTGTAACAGCTACTGCAATGTTATGTGCAAATATTTAAATTAAAATTTAATATTTACTTAAGATGAACATATATTGCAATCAAATTTAATTTACTTACTTTGACAACATTGAAGTAGATCAATCCTGGATGGGCTTTCACACACAAACTTCAACATAACACTGTCAAGTTGATCACACATCGTATTATAAACGCTAATATTATGGATTCCACTTATCGACCAGGTTGCGGCAAAGTTAGGAAAAAAACGAGTCACCCACAAGGTCGTGTCTAAATCGTCAGCCGACATAACTTGTGTATTAACAAGTACAACCAAAATTATTCCTAGTATCATTCCTTAAAATAAAAACTGTTGTAAGAAAGACATCAGAGGAATAAAATTAACTTAATATTATCATTAAATTCTTCTATTTTCAGTAACTTGTAGATTGGTTAATTTGATATAGCTTACATTTCTCAAATAACAGCAAAGCAGGTTGAGGTTACCAAAGTATTTAGAAATGTTTTCATCTTGATTTAAACATTCATCTTTAGTTAACAGAATAAATAAAACAGATTTATTTTATCGTTTAAAAATTTATTTTAAGATGCATTTTAGCAAACGATGTAAAAATAACGAAAATTGAGATGCCTGACACTAGCAAATAATTTGTTAAATTAAGTGATAGATCTTCAATAGACTCTTTTCATGAGCCAATTGAAATATATATATATAGATATATACGTGGTACGATCCAAAAGTTCGAGGAATGCAGTAATCTATGACAACAAAAGCATGTATTTGAAGTTACAGTGTATGAAATGGATTCTACTAAACCATTTCTACGTGTTCAGGTTAATTTCACCCATGTCATGTGATTAAACCGCGAGTGCTGCTGTTTTTTTCCAAAGATACTTTGTCCTGCGACGTAATCAAAGTGGAGTTTCAAGAACAACCTCCAACATTTCGACTTCACCGTGACCTTTCACCGTAGAATCACCGTACACCTTTCTTAGCAATTTTAAAATCTCCGTAGGTGTTTTACCTAAATGCTGACAAAATTTAATGTTGGAGGCTGTTCTTGAAACTCCACTTTGATTACGTCGCAAGACAAAGGTAACTATCTCCAGAAAAAAACAGCAGCGCTCGCAGTTTAATCACAGGACATGGGTGAAATTAACCTGAACACGTAGAAATGGTTTGGTATAATCCATTTCATACGCTGTAACTTCAAATATATGCTTTTGTTGTTGTAGATTACTGCATTCCCCGAACTTTTGGATCGTACCACGTATATACACACACACAGTGGATTCTCTATTGGTGATTTGTTCCAGTCCCAAATAAGGATCCATATATATATAATATATATAATGTTAATTTTTCCCATATTCTTCGTTCTGTATTTTAACTGAAAGAAAAATGTTATCCCACATCAATCGTTTCACTCACATAGAGTGCGTTAAATTGAAACACTGATTTTTGTGTACTAAAAATAAAAACATGTCAAATTTAACAGTAAACCCTTTGACTATAGCTAACCAGTTTTTGTGGTGGTTTTTGGCTACTTTTTGTCTACTGCTTTACAAAATACTGTACTTTATTAGTGACATTTCCTCTTAAATCCTGGCAACATTGGTAAAAATTAGCATGTCATCTCAGGGTTGACATCTGTGCGATAATTAGTGCATTTGTACAATTATTTTGGGCACTGTACGATGTACAGTACAATGTATGATAATTTCATAAATATGCTTTACTCCAAAAACAACTTAATTATTGAAAAAACCCAATTTGCAATCACTATTTTTATATATATCACCTTTTCATTGATATTTTGTGTCTTTTTTCACCGCTAAAAGGCTACTAAACTTTTGGAAGTTTTTAGATTGGCTACTACCATATATTCTTGATTATAAAGCACATCTTTGTCATACTTTGAGACTGCTAACTGCTATACTTTTAGAGACCTACCAATAAAATGCTCAAATTGATGTAAAAAAATTGTGCAAATAAACCTTCTGTTGAAATGCAGTCATGTCTTTACTTGTACAAAATGTAATAAAATGTATCATCTATAGAGGAGTTTCCTGCTAGTAAACTATCTAGAACTGAAACTTTTTTTTGACATAGGGAGTTATAACCATTCGAGGAGTGAACTAAAAATTTTAGTCGCAAAAGTTTGGAAAAACTAAGGTTTATGCTAGTAAATACTACATACATACAGTATTTAAGATGATTTTTGCATTTAATGACATTTTAGTACCATTATTATATACATAAATATTTTAAAATTTAAAAAAAGTGAAATTAACAACATTAAAGATGAATCATACTAATTAAATTTTATAGAATAAGCCAAATAATTACACTAGGGTTACATGAAAACCAAGCCCAAAGTATACTAATAAAAATATTCAATCTCAAAACTGGATGATAGAAAAAAAACAAACAGAAAATGAACACGAATCTCAGTCAATCCGGCAGACATAAAATTCAAACTTCAAGTGTTACTGTACTGATAATTTTGGCTTGGTTTTTTGCTAATATATATAGTAATAATTATCAGTGTAACTAAATATGGATATACGGTAGACTCAGTTAACCAGTACCCAAAGGGATTGGTAGATACTAGATAAAATGTAGTTTCTGGTTGCTTGAGAAAGTTACTATTAAAAATAGAACTGATACAGAGTTTATGGCATGATATGGTATAGTATTGATTTGATATTAATTTTGAAACAGTAATTAGAAGCAATTTAAGACAAAGACAAACTTAATGTAACACAACATTATAAAAACAGCTAATAACAATAGATCCGAAGTAACCAGTATGTTTACATACAGTGAATTTGTGGAAGTGGTAGACAAACACGTAGTGCACAAACCACAGGCTTACTTATGGAGTGGCATGCCAAGTTTAAACTTAAGTTTCAGCTAAAAATTAATTTAATTTTTATTTAAAGCATTATTTCTTTGATCTTTTGCCAATTTCTTGAGTTCTGGTTAATGTTGAGTCTACTGTATCTTGTAAATTAATTGATCTAGAATTAAAGATTGGACAGAATTCTAGGTAATGTAATTGGTAATGTATCTGCACAATAAGAAGTTTCACAGGTTTAAGTTCTGCTCCAGACTGATTTTTTTCCAGAATAGACAAGTAATTGATTTTTAATTATTAAATGTAATACAAGATGGCAGCATAACTATCTACCTCTAGTCAAAACTACATAGTTAGCCAAATTCTAATCCAATAGTTAATCTAGATCCATTAATTTGATTATTATTATAATCATGACTTTAATGTAACCAAACAATGATTTAAATGTGACAATTGTTTGGTTTTATTATAAAAATATTGGGCTTTGAAATGTTTATATATGTATATCATGACTTTAAAACAAACATCCTAGCATTTAATAACAAAAAAAAAAATTTATAAGAAATTTTTCTTACCAGTTAAAATACAAAAAACAACTAATAATGCAAATCCTGTTGACGGCTGTTTCGGAAAGAAAGAAAGAATATAAACTAGAGGAAGTATCGCCCATCCATGTAACACAAATACTAAAAATATTGCACCTGAAATGTAAAGATATAATCATTACACAAATTATAATGCTTGAAATTTATATTAAAAATGCAAAATTATTCATAGGTTCAAAAATATTTTATGAAATTTTATAATTTAGGTATACAAATAATTTTTTCTAATAATATTTGTTACATTATATACTAGAGTTTTAAGAAAAATATCTTTCCATTGTTACATTAAACATCTGAAAATTTTAAACAACTGCTGAAGTTGTAATCCCATGATTAATATGGCAATCTTTATTAATTGTGTTGATTTGAAAATCATGGTAATCTCTAGTAACTGAATTTTAGAACAAGCTAAAAATACAGTAGAAAACAATACAATTTCTTTGCCAAATTCAAGGTTAGTCTAAGAGATCCACTGAACATATGCACAGCATAAAGTGGCAAACAATACGAGTACAGTTTGAAAATACTTTTTGCCACACTATGCAAATTATTTTGACGAATTCCTCCAAAAGTGTGGGGATATTTAAAAAATAATTACCATCACAGCTTGATTTAGATTGAATGGATGCTATGAATATTTGCAAATTACTTGAAATAACATTTTAGAATTTAATAACCTGACTTAGACGAACAGAGTTCATACAGGAGTTCTTATGGAAAAAGAAATTTTCACATAATATTTAACAAAAAGATAAAATATTATGGCTTTTTTGATATTCTAAATATTTCTTATTTATCATCCAATACACAGGATCTAGCAGAATTATTGGATATTTAGTAATATTATACATAGAATATTTATGGTAGAGGATAAACTACAGATTAATGATATTATTATTATGTAGTGATAAAATTTTCACTTCAAATACGGTTAAGTTGATTTAAATGCAAATATTTCTATTAATATATTATGTTACATACATTAATTTATTTAAAATAAAATAAAATTTAGAATTACTTCACAGATACTTACCTATTGATTCCACTTCTATAACTTTACTGGTTGAAGAATATACCAAAAAAGGAATGATCAATATAAAACTGCACAGAATATAAAGTAAATAATCCCATATAAAATTCGTAAACCAGTATAAACAGCCATTCAATCCACACATTCTTTGTAATAGTTTAGCTTTTGTTATTCTTTCGTGAATTAAAAATAATACAAAACTTGAAGATAGAAAAGTCAAGGCTAGACATGTAAAAACAACATACAGAAGGGTGCTTTTAAACTGAGTGAAAAGTACATCATTTGAATTTGCCAATGATCCGGGAAGTGGATGATTAATAATTTGAATATTTGACTGATTGTTGTTGGTGGCATACCTTAAAATGGATGATGTTACTAAATTTAATGATATTGGATCTAAATGATATGGAACACCATTGAACCAAGAGGTTATATTTACAGAGCTATTATTTTGTTCCAATGTTGCACCAACAAGATCATTTTCTGTATAAGATTTATAATGTTTACTATGATTTAACTGATATTCAAAAACATTATCTGTTTTGAAAACTGTTGCATCTTCTGATTCCAATATATTTTTATAAATGTTTGTTAAAGAATTATTTTCAATTTCTGTGTTAATCTTATAAAATGCATTTGTCTTTGAATAGAGCTTTTCCAGATTCAGATCCAGAGCATTTTCATTTTTTTTAACATAAAATGTTGAATCCAACCATATCATAAATGAGAAAAGAATTAATGGAATGGCTAATTGAAATATAATTATTATCCAGTCACGTTTTGCGTAATGAAATCTTTTTATAATAATGCTTTTCATTTGCTGTATCAGTAACTTCAAGCCTGTTGATTTAGAAGAACATAACAATTTGATATCTGTAAGGAAAAAGTAAATACTAATGTAATAAAGATTATTATTATTAAATATTGTATTTTTCCTTATATTTTTTTTAATCTACAGTAGAGCATCGATTATCCGACCTCCGATCAACCATCACATTGGTTAACAGACTGCGTTCTAGTGGCAAATTCAAATGTCCCTAGTGATGTGGCGCTACAATATTTGGCTATGTCTTGGCTATTTTATTATTATTTTTGTTAAATTTTTGCATGTTTTAGCTGGCAACATGGCTTGACCGTGAAAGGGAGGCCAGTATTTAAACCAGGCTTAATTTTCTATTTTTTCTTTATTTTCGTATTTATTTTGTGCAAAATAAAGAAATAATTTTTAATGACACAATAGCGATGATTATTATTTTAAAAAAATTTGTTAGGCTTAACATTGATGAAAATTCAACGCGAAGTAGGTTAATAGCAATATACTAATTACACGGGATATACTAATAGACTATACTAATAATATATTTTTTCATACTTTTCAATTATCTGTTTTTTCAGTTTTCCCGACCAATCCCAGTCCCCAACTGAGTTGGATAATTGATGCTCTACTGTATATAATTTACATTATATCAGTAGTAATCCCTTAATATTTCAGGCAATATTTCGAATTAAAAATCTTTTTGGACTCAATAATAATGTATTGCAAGATATGCACTAAGTATTTAAAAGACCAGAGAAGAGTCAGTCACGGAACTCATAGCCACAATAGTTGGATAATACAAAACCTACGTATTACCAATTACGTATCAGAAAAATAAATTATTTTTTACAAAAAGAATATTTAAAATATGAATTTTTTAAATTTGGTTAAGACAGTTAACCAGCATATTGCCATTTCACAAAGCTGTTCTAGGAATCACTGATGATTGTATTTGTAGGTTAATGTTACCTATGGTAGCAAACATGGCAGCTCATCTCTGAAACAGTGGGGACGCACATTCTAACCTAACCTATTCTAATAATTTGGTTGGCAATAATTATGTTAATTTATTAGAATAGGTTAGGTTAGAATGTGTCCCCACTGTTTCAGAGACAAGCCGCCATGTTCGCTACCATAGGTAACATTAACCTACAAATATAATCAGTGATTAACCTATTTGTAACAATTATTTGTAATTTTCTAAAATTATAATTTCAATAAGCTACAAAAGAAATTACTGCTACATTTGCCAAGTTACATATTTAAAAACAGTGTATTATTTAAGTAAATTTAGCATTATAAGTAGACAATCACACACTGATAATGTTAATGATTAAAATATAAATTTTTCCATTACAGTGGGTGAGTTTAAAATTAAAATCATATATACAAACCAAAAATAAAATTAAAAAGCAAAATCTTTGTTAACCTAAATTTATATAGATTTAAGAGTATCAAATTCTAGTAAATACAATTTCAAATTATTAATACATTAACGTAATAGCTCAGTAACTATAAAATGACACAAATTTGTAAAAAAAATACTTGTGTGTTCATTAAAGCTACCAAATAGAAAAAAGTTTGAGATGAAATTGGTTATTTTAAGATAAAGATCATATTCATATAAACTAACCCTACTAACCTGATGCAAAGCCATAACACACCAACAACTGCAGATGATTTACGGCAGTTGTTGGTGTGTTAAGATCACATTCTAATAATACTTTTCAAATTATTTATGATCTTCCATTATGACATGTTCACCAGGCAATGTCTGCAAAATGGGATCTTAAGGTGAAAAACTTAAAACAGACTGCATACTTTTAGACAGATCTGATATGAACAGTTTAGAACATTAATGGAGTAATTTGAATCAATACTTTTGCAAAATCGACGTTTACAGATTATGCCAGAATTTGCCTTTATTATGAAAGCTTTCAAGCTTTACAATAAACATTTAATTTAACAAATACAAATATTTTTTGCTATAAAAAAGCTATTTTAATTATAACAAGTAGCTTAGTTTTGATTTTGCTATCAATCTTTTATGTACTAACAAAAAGGACCTTAATAAAAGTTCAGATTCTCAAAAATGTCAAGATCGGTTTTTACAGATACTTCAACATACAGGTAGGCCTCCTACAACGCGGTACCTTTACAATGCGTTTTCGCTCCAAGGCGGTTGGAAAAATGCGGAAATTTTCTTACAACGCAGTACTTTTACAACGCGGTTTAGGGTATTTAGAAACGAATTATCTTTCACATAACAGAAAAATCGCAACGGATCACATAAGTGCAGTGGAACTTGATGGAACAAGCTCAGATCTTGAAATAAGGCCAGTCAAACATTCTCGAACAACTATAATAAGCGACGATGAAGACTGAATTTGCGCATAACATTATGTTTCTTTTTGATTTTGACTTGAAATCATAATCTTTTTAGTTTTTATATGATGTTGAATTTTATTTAAGCTTTTTATGTACATAAATTTAAAAAATGATGAAAATGTTACACCATAAAAAGGCAGTTTCTCTCTTTTTAGAACTGAATCCCAGTTTTTGTATTAAGTTGGTGTCTCCTATAACGCGATTTCCCACAACGCGGTATTTTCAAGGAACTTATCTACCGCGTTGTAGCAGGCCTACCCGTATATAGAAAAATAGACAATTCTGATAAAAGAAATATATAGAAACAGAAACATTTTATTTGTACCAAAAGAATATATAAAACATTAAACAGAAGTTAGAAATTTATGAATCAAAACAATATATATATTTCTACAGAATTTAAAATGTAGTTGTGCATTAACAATGCATGACTATAGCGAGGTTGAGGCTGAAGTTTTAAACGCGAAAACGTGTACGTTGGACATTCAGTGCTGCTTTCCTGTAAGCCTAGAAGTTTGACAATGATGTTTGGAAAGTCAGTGAAATCATGCTCGGCATTCCAAACGTCATTGTCAAACTTCTAGGCTTACAGGAAAGCAGCGCTGAATGTCCAACGTACATGTTTTCGCATTTAAAACTTCGGCCTCAACCTCGCTTATATATTATACTATTTTTTGTTTTCAGAATATACAACCTTAAATTTATGACCAAGAATAATTTGATTTTTATGAAGAAATACCTTTATTCTTGTCAAGATCGACAAATGATTCAGATTCGTCATTATTTAGCATTTCTTCACAATTATTTTGCGATATTTTTCCAACTCTATAAAGAAATGAATTTATATTAATTTATAAAAACAAAAAAGAATGGATCATCATCAATATTAAAATTTATATAAATAAATAATAATTTATCTGGATTTGATTTTGTAAGTGAACATATGAGTTAAATTTTGTTTTATTTTGTTGAGGAACATGGCAGTTCCACAAAATTTATTAACAAATAATTTCTTATAAGAAATATTAACAAATTAGACAGAATATGAAGAATTTTATAGTATAGTCTTTTTCAACACCTGAGGAACACAACAGCCTTTATGGACAGAGTCAACCTTTTATTTGAGGCTATTCACCTGCCTCAATATGTAAAAGTTTTTAAAAGATTCCAGGACAATGGCACAATCATAAAAAATCGTTTGTTTCTTTGATTCAAATTTGACCCATGTTTGAATTTATAAACATGAACCATATATCTGAGGTAAAAAGTAACACTATATTTCCTATAATCTATTTACTCAAGTTGTACGGAATATTGAAAATATTTGCAAAATGACAACCAAAATGTTAAAAAGAATAAACAATATGCTGGTCAAAGTTTGCTGGTAACATCTGATGTATAAGAACTTCACAAGTGAAATAATTATAAATATTTGTAATATTTGGAATTATGTCATTTATATAAAAGATAACAATTTAAATAATCTAATAACATCAGATAGATAGCTTTGATTATAATATAAACATGAAAATTGCATGGTAAATTGTTTTAATTACATCAATACACATGTATTGGGTTGAACCAAAAGTTTGTTTGGGTAGTTACATAATCGCTCATCTGTGTTGCCACTGTCTTGCTTATCAAGTTTTCACTTGTTTAGGTGAACATTACAAATATTTGCATTTTTATACGCAAGTTTAATTACAGCTATTTTTTAAAATTGTTATTTTTTAAGAAAAAAAAACATTAAAATGGAAGATAAGAAAGAGTATAAGATGTCGAAAATGCACCATTATTTCCAAAAAAGGAAAAAATGAGACAAAAACTCAAAAAAGATATGTGCTTATATGGGGAGGATGCAGTAACTGATGAAACATGCCAGAAATGGTTTTCAAAATTTAGGGCAGATGATTTTTCTCTAAGATGCACCTCAGTCAGGACAGGCCTTCGACCATAGAAGATGAGTCCATAGCTTTAATTCAAAATGATCGGCATAAAACAATATGAGAGATAGCGACATCTTAAAAATATCCCAAACATCTGTTGTCAGACATTTGGCTAGCCTTGGTTATACTTCCCGTTATGATGTTTGGGTTCCTCATCAGTTAAGTGAACGAAACCTTATTGACCACGTTTGTTTGTGATTCGCTTTTAAAACCAATGAAGATGATCCATTTTTAAAGCAATTAATAATGGGTGATAAAAAATGGATTGTTTACAACAACATTCAATGCAAAAGATCTTGGAGTAAGCCTGGTGATCCTCCAGTGCCACAACCTAAAACTGGTTTTCATCCCAGAAAAGTAATGATTTTAGTTTGGTGGGATTAGAAAGGGGTTCTTTATTACAAGCTTTTACCCAACAACCAAACGATTAATTCCAATAAATATTGTCTCTAACTGGATGAACTAAAGGCTGCAGTGCATCAAAAATGTCCAGAACTTGCAAATCGATGGGGAGTGGTGTTCCATCATGATACTGCAAGGCCATACATATCGTTAAGCATGCACCAAAAACTTCTAGACTTTAACTGGGATGTTTTGAGTCACCCTGCATATTCTCCAGATATTGCTCCATCAGACTATCATCTTTTTTTGTTCATTGTGGAATAATTTAAGATGGCATAGAATTTCAAGCACTTTAAATACCAGAATACACGAGCACCAGTCGGACCTTCGACATGGGTGACACACCACTGCCCTGGCCACCTATGCATCTGATCCCAACATCAAGGTGGAATTCGACAAGGTCGACATCATCGTCACTGCACCCCACCTAGAACATCTAAAATGGCTAGAAGCTGATCCATCTACAAGGCTAACCACGTGACCATCCGTATCAACCGAAAGGATGAACTTAGTCTTTCTATAGCATGGCAAGCCCTTATAGACAGTGACCTTTAATATCACCATCCGTGCACAAGTGTGCATGCCTATCTCAACAAGTTTCGTTATGCGAACATTCTGTTTTGTTTTAAATCTCCACGTTCTATTTTTTTTGAAGCATTCCATCAGATTTTTTGCCCGAGAAAAAACTATCCTAGAAAGTTCAAAAACGTTTGTGAAGAAAGGTTTTTTCACACAATTTACACCGGTAACAGGTTCCAGATTTAATGTTAAAGGTTATTTATTTATTCCAAAATATATTATTTTATATCTTTCTAAAAACTGAACAAGCATTTGGTTCAACCAAATATATTTTATTAAATGGCATAGTTTTAATGTATCATTTTAATACTTAAAAAGTGTATTAAATTTAGTACACTTTTATATAATATTCTGTAATTAAAGTCCAAGTTAGCATGAACCACTTATGCTTGGGCTATGTCAGAAAAAGCAATATTCTAGAAATTTTTAGCTTGTGCTACAGTAATGTAAGGATTAAATCCAGACGTTTATTTCAGTTTCAGACCATTGTCACATCTGAAAATTATTACATATGGGTTACCAATTTTGTTCAAATTAAATTGGTAACCCATATGTGATAATTTTAATGACTTTTCTTTAATGATAAATCCAATGGTACAATTCAATTTGTGATTAAACAAACATTTAAAACTTATACCCAAGAAATCTTATCTATTAGTGTTACTTACACATTTTAATAGAAATGTTTTCACTAAAAATTTTCATTAGAATAATAAGATACTACAGAGAAACATTTAAGCTTGTGTTTAACCTGAATTTTTCTAATGAGATTTATTAGTGGAATTACAAATAATACAAAACTTGAAGATAGAAAGGTCAAGGCTAAACATGTAAAAAAAAAACACACAGAAGTGTGCTTTTAAACTCAGTGAAAAGTACGTCATGTGAATTCAGAAACAGTCAAGTACTGAATTATAAAATAACAATTTTAAACAGACTATTTTTTTCATTTCCCAATTTTACTTAAATTATGAATAAATGAACAATTCAATAAACACAATAATACAAGATTTCCTTTCATTAATAAATTAATGAATAATGGAAATAAATACAATAATACTTTTAAGTTTAATAAATCAAAAACAGAACAAATATTACATAAATATATAAAAATATCAAGTCAAAAAACTTACTTGAGAAATACATCTTCCATTGTTGTGACAGATACTCCACAGGATAAAATTCCTAACTGCAAAAATGAATTTTCTAATTTTTCAAAGAGAGCAACAAATAATTTGGGTTGGGAAGATAATGAATAAATTAACTCCTGATTTAAATTGCTAAGTACTGAGGCCTCGGGTATATGACTCTGTATTATGTTAGTTACTTCCTCTACATTACAAGAGCTTCCTTTAGAAATATGAAGATGATATCCTGTACCTGTTTAAAATAGATTTTAAAAAATTTTAATTTCTTGTAAATCATCAAATTCAATATAAATCAAATATAAAATTATAATTATGCCTCGTTAACAAAAAAGAAAAAAAAATATCTATCTTGAGATAACAAAAGGATTATAAATATTTAATGTTGTTTAATCCTTATAATGTTTATATCAATTGTATGTCATTCCATTAGGAGTACAGTACATTCTTGGGATATAATTTTACATTACTTTCATAAGTTCAAGCATTTTCTAAAAAAATAGTGTACAAAGTTTTTTAAACGATCATTGTAAAACTTCGTCAATATTGTTAAGTTTCTAGAAAATGGAATAACAACTTTATTCCTCAGTAATTTGACAAGAATTAACAATATTTAATTCATTAAAATATATAACAAAAAATTTGACAGACAAACTGAATACTAGGAATTTGGAAAACGAGAAGTGTTTCCATTATTCTACAGTAGAAAAATTCCGATCCATTCCTGGTCAACCCAAATTACACTAAAATACTATTTATATATCAATTCATGATTTTAGCACAATGTTACTTTACTAACAAATACTTAATAAGGCCATTAATCAATGTAAGCAGTAATGCAACAAAGTTTATAGTATCCTTTATTAGAAAGGGTTTTAAATAGCTATACATGCCAAACATTAATGGAAAGATAATGCCAACAGAAGTGGTATGCGTTATGTAAAAATAATTTATTCTGTGAGTACTTTCAACAGTATATAACTGTCTTTCAGGCAGAATCATTCATAGAGAACAAAACATTTGAATTTGAGAAAAGAACCCGAACATCAACCGATGTTTTTTCAAATTGCTTGTCCCGCATGTGCATAGAAAATTTAAATTAATTACACATATGTAATTTACAGAATTATACAACAACACAAAAATATGATATGTAAAAAAAAAACACCAAAAATAAAATCGGATTAAAATAAATTAAATAATAAATTAAATAGTCAAACAAACGTATAGTGGCACAATGCTGCTACAAGTGTTTTATCAGGTAACATGTGATTTACAACTTTAACAAGATTAAACAGTGCTAAACTGATATCTAGCATGGGAGATTTTTAGAACATTTTTGAGATGTAAAGGGATTCCCATGTGTTTTTCAATCCCCACAGTGTTTTAGGAGGAAAGTTTGCAACCAGAGAGACTCAAAGTTACTCTCTATTGCTTTTTTAGCTAGCTCTGTTATGCATTTATTACATACATCATCATCACAATGTTCTGCAAGACAGAGGCAGAGCATTCTAGTGGCGGCAACAATATATAATAATTTCAACCCAGTTAGGATATTCTGTAAGGGTATAGCATATGTATCCCAGACTTTTCAGAGTGTAACCTTGTCTCCATCATTACATCCTATGTATCCTATGTAAGGGGGACTGGGGAGTTAGTGGCAAAATAGACAAATTTCTTGTAATAAAAATCAGTAAACAGTTTTAACAAATATTTTTTTGTTTTTTAAAAAAACAATTATAAAATTAAACCAGATTACAGATAATTCTATATTGATGATATCAGATAAAATAGTATCGTAACTAAAATTAGTATGTTTTTCAAAATTTTTCCTGTTAAATGTTTACAAACATTTAATAGGATAAATTAAATGGGTAGTCTAACAAAAATATCTTAAGTTATACCAAATTTTCTTTTTAAAAATATTGACGATCCGCAACATTTTAAGGATCCATCCGCCATAATTGCAATAGCGATCACCAAGGGCATCTGCTTCTTCCATGTAATGAGTACTCAAGAGTATAGTGCAAGTTTGTCTGATCTCTAGCAGTAAATCCCAAATCAATCGTCTTGCTTCTGGATCCATACCCGAAGTCGGTTCATCCAATATCAGAACCTTAAAATTAAAAAATCAAGTTTACAAAAATTATATTTAACTTTTATAGATATTAAATATTTTGAAATAAACAAAATTTTATCACTAATATAATTAAATTCATTCAATCTAAATAGAAAATATGTAATTTGAAGCAGAAATGTTAACTATCAAACTTAATAAAATTTATATTTTTGATTATTTAGTTTCAATTAATTCGGTTGAAAAGAAACTTCTGTAAACATTTTGCTTACTACCGAAATTATTTTTTAATTAAACAAGTAATTTTTAATGGCTATGTTTGGCAGATTAAACAATTCTAATTCAACAGAAGCAGATAAAATTTGTATGAAAACTTCCTAAATTAAGTCGTAACCAGCAGTATTCTTTATTTTTTTAAAAATTTTCAGTTGTTTCTGCAGCCATCATCAAGAGACTTCAAACAGAATTATTTTAATATTGATAACATTACTATTGTTTTTTTTTTTATAGGCAAATGACACAGTTATTGGCCAGCAAACAGTAATTGGACATTTTGAATTTAACTTTTTTCATAAAGAATTCTATAAAATCTGTTCTGGAAGTATTGCATAGCAGGTAATACCAGTTTCCGCCATCAGTAGGTAAAAGATTCTTCTGGTAGAAAACTGCACCACATATTCATCGAAAATTCCAAGTTTAAAAATTATTAAGATTGCTTACCTCCCACTGAATACAATTAGATTAATTCAACCAATGGAACCAAGGAAGTGTTTAAAGTCTAAAATATCATTATTGAAAGATTATGCTTGGAAAAGCAATAAAAAGATCTAAGAGAGTCACAAGATGTTGACAGTTACAGTATTTGAGGCAATTCAAATATTAAAAAGAGCACTAAACAACATTTCCAGTCACAATTCATAACTGCTGGAAATAGTCATTTGAAAGTTTCAAATGACTATTTTATGCCAGAAAACAACATTCCGCTTTCAGAATGATTCAGAAACAAATACTACCAGTATCTTGGATGTTCATCTAGTTATTATAGACAAAAATCACTAATTGATGACAGTAGTCTGATGTAGAAACAGTAGAAAGTTCAAGAGTTCACATCTTTGATGTGAACTCTTGAACTTTCACACATGTTTGATCGAGCCGACAATAACGAAGCAAATGAAATAAAGATTGAAGAACCTGTCCCTTCAATTAATGAAGCTTTGTTCTCAATTCAGGTTTGCTCTCTGTTTTGAGAACAAATAGCAAAAACAAATTGTAAAAAATTGAAATTGAAAACTCCACAATAAACTAAATTTAAACTACTAGATGACTCACTATTTCTGATTTATAGCTTAAATAAAAATGATCTTCTAATAAAATAAAATGACTGAATTCGTCCATTTTAACTTAAGATGTCATTGTAAAGAACATACTTAAATACTTATAAATTAATGTGATCATTCTAAATGCTACCAACAGGTGTGAAAAAAAATATTTGCATTTAGCATTTGCAAAAATATTCTACACATTGAAAAATGTTTAATTGTTTTGAAAAATTTGAAGCCAGCATTATTGTCAATTAGCTTAAATCAAACAGGTGCAAAATGAGGGTAGACTGTACATATATAATTTATATAAAGTAGTGAATCAGATATTAAAAATGATAATATAAAGTAGATGATAACAACTGATGTTCAGATAGAATTTACAATAGAAACAACAAATTGATGAAACATGCACTATAATACCAGTAAATGGCATCGAAATACTTACTTTAGATTTTCCTATAATGGCAATTCCAAGTGATAATTTACGTTTCATCCCTCCCGATAAGTCTTTTGCTAGGCAATTCCTTTTATCTCGAAGGTGAAGAGTATTCAATATTTTAGTTGCTTCAGTATTTACATCGGACCAAGACATATTTTTGAGCTACAATAAAATAAATAGCATTTTACAACTTTAAAATGTTAATTAATCTTAATCTAGCTTAATCTTTTACAGTTGATCAGTATTCACTGCACGAAACATTTTCAATCTCCAAGACTATATATGTCACTTATAAATTTATACTTTATTGCGCATTTGTAGGATTTGATGACTAAAACATTATTCATAAAACAAAAGACATTCAGATTAAAGTTTAAACTAAATTTTTGATGATTGTATTTTTACATTCTGTAATATGTAAGAGATGCAAATTAAAACAAAGTTAGCAAGTTGGAGGAGTGTCTTTTGGGCCTTTTCTTTATCCAAAATAAAAACAAGCTCCTTGTCTAATGAACAATTTGTTTGACCTAGTTATAGGAACAGAACTCAGTCATTAAGTGAGGAGTGACTGTATAATTATACATAATTATAATAAATGTCAACATAATTTTATCTTAGTAATTTTAAGAAAGGCAATTCCCTGCATAGAGCAGATTTCTTTTTTAAGAAGTTGAGAATTTTATGAATTAAATGATGTATCTAATAATTTATGCAGTTAACATGTGATTGCTCATTAAATTTTTGGTGGTCCATGCATTACTTTGATTGTTTCATTTCTTAGACTAAAACAAAAATCAGCAAAAAACTGACATTTCTGTAATAATTCAAAAATTAATATTGCTCAAAATAAGATAATCTTGCAGTTATTATTTAATTTTTATTTTTTGTGATAAGTTCTTATAAAGTGTTAAATTTTAAAGGAAACATTCTTCATAATAAAACAAAAAACAAAAATTCATTTGACCTACTTACAAATGGGATGGAAGATTTTGTTTATAGGGTAATATAATATTTTGTAGTTAGTTTGTTTATGTTTGGTGTGGAGTCAATACCAAGTCTACTGCTAATTTCCCTTTAAAGTAATAAAGTTTTACTACCTTGACCTTGAAAGTAATATCATTCCAACTACAAACATGCTGTTAATCTGTGAAATCTAAGATAATTTACGGTGAAGTAAAATTCGACATATGTTTATTTTATTGCTTTTTCAAATCAAATTACAATAAAATTTTTAAAAAATGTAAAAATTGTGACTAGACAAAAATGAACATCACTACATTGCTAAAAAACAAAATTTGGAAATAAAGATTTCTGATACAATACTGATAATTTCACAATTTCAGAATAACTGCATCTGAGATGCCAAGGAAGCATTTGAGAACAGTCAACTTCATGTGCTGCCCACAGAAAAATACTTTTGATTTACTGTCTTTATTTTTTACTACACACTTAAAAATTAAAAATAATTGAACTTTAAATTTTACTCCTACATCAGGTATACCACATGGTTGTATCTTAAAGTTCTATACTTTTCTCCTGTATATAATTTATAAAAAATTAGACTATTAGTCTAAATATTTAAGAGCTTGCTTAATTTAAGCTAATACTAAAATTTTAAATAATAATCCTAGTTTATTCTAGCAGGACATTGATATTTTTTTAAAAACTGCTGTTTAAGGTTGTAATGTTTAGCTAACAACTTTCATGTATTATTCATTATTAAGAAATCCTCCAATTCTATCACTTCATTTGCTATTTTCCCTGTTAAATATGCTTTTCAAATTAAGGATCTCAGCATTTTATTGGGCAGTTACCTTTGTTCTTACAAACTTATTAATTAAAAATTATCAATCTATTGTGGAATGTTATGGTGACACTGACAATTTTCTGTAGATCTGTGTTCAGAACATTTTTTTTTTTTTTTGCATATTTTCAGTTCTTAATTGACTACGGTTTGTCAGTCAGATCAACCTCTATTTCAAAGTTTATTAAATAATTTTATATAATCTAGCAAAGTATACTGTGTTATTTTCTCACTAATCTTTTTCAGGCTCATCAGAAGCAATTTGTTCCAAAGTGCATTTTCTTAATCTGTTGAACTGATATGATCTAAAGTACATTTTTTCCCAGCATTTTAATGGTTTACTTTCCTCAGATCATGCTTACATTTGCTCACTGCCATTTAACAGACATGCCCAAATGTAATGTATTCTGAATCTTATGTCTCATTTTAATATTTCTTTTTTCAACACATTTTCAATATCTCCAACAGATTTTGCAACTATTTTAACTGATACTTAAAAAAAAATTTGTAGACAACTTCTTTGTGTAAAACAACTTCTCTGTAAAAATAAATACAATAGTTTTTATCATTTGTTTTATATACTTTTGTCCTATAATATTGGTTTTTTTCCACTTAAAAGTTTATAAATATCTTAGTTCTCTTTTATGCATTTACCATTATTTCACTTTATAATTTTATATACCAGGGTGGCCAAACCTTGTCACAATATAAGCCATACACTGACTATCAGATATTCACAAGAGCTACAGCTTCTATTGGAATTGAAGAGTTATGCATCCACTGTTAATAGTATTTTAACTATATATAATATAATTATTACTGGTCTACAGTAAATAAATATCAGTTATTTTACTTTGTTACCTAGTCATCATAAAGTTCCAGTAATCATTTAACTCCAACGTTATGAGTATGAACTAAGCTTTCAGTTGCCTGTTTGAAGCTAAGTTGCAAGTTTCACTTACAATTTGTGTATATTACACTATGTAATAGTCAGAAAATTTATATTTTTGTATGTGTTAGTAGTACATATATACTTCAAAGTTCATAAAAAGAAATTATGCAAGAGCCACAGTAATGGTCTAGAAGATCTGCATGTGACTCACAAGCTACAGTTTGGCTACTACTGTTACATAAGATCCCTCAATGCTGCCACGATTAATTCTGATTCAATATAATGCGGTCTGTTTGAAGCCTTAAAAAAGCTCAAAATTTATGCTGATTCAAATTATTGCAGAATTTCATAGATTCGTATATAATACGATTATTCCTGAACACAAACCAATCAGCAAAAGGTGGTAATTTGTCATACCGCTGTACTTTCCTTAAATCTATGTTTGTTTGGTGCAATTTTGGAAAAAATATATCATGGATGCCGTAGGCAATATCGACTTTGCTTGGCAAGAATTAACTGATAAATGCATGAATGAAGTGTGGAAGAAGTTATGGCTGAAGGTATCCAAGAATTCTCAACAAGAAGAACCTAATCACTGTATCGTTAGGTTGACCCAATTGTCAACCTAATCTATACAGCAAGACTAAGATATAGACGAGCAGGATATTGAGGAGTTACTGCAGGTTTCTGGTGAGAGCCTTACCAACAACCTTCAAGAACTGGCAGAACAAGGAATTCGTGTAGAACTGGAAAATAGAGATTCTGAAAACAAAGAACCCAAAGAATTTCTCTAGAGATTTCATTATTAAAAGTTTGGTAATGATAACTGAAATCATTGATCAAATTGTAGTGAATGATCCAGATTTCAAAAGGAGTGCAAAAGCAAGACTAGGCATTTTAGATGCAATCTTCTGCTACTGACATTTGCTTAAGGAAAGAAAATAAGTGACAAATGAAACTTTGACTTTATTGCAAAAAAACACAACAAGAATTTTATAAGAACCAGAATCTTCATCACAAAAAATAAATTTTACATTTCTGTGTGCATATGTTTGTGTTAACATATTTCTATATTAATTTACATAATAATATAACTTATTATAGAAATAAATAAAATAAAATCTGTTTATTTTTAATTGCATGTTCCCCTTTTCCTATTTACTCTGTTAAAATGACAAAGTGCTAAACAAAACAGCATTAATGCTTGTTTGTTTAGCACTTTGTCTACCCCGTGTTAAGCGGAGTCTTACTGTACTATATAATCATTTTTGTTGTACCTAAATTTTAAAATTATATGTCTTATGTTTGAGGGAGGCCGCTATCTCAGCTCACTGCTTGTCTGCAATTTTCTTAAACAATAAAAATGAATTTATAATATACACATTAGATTTTGATTCTTTTCATAACAATAGAACAAAATAAATTGGAGAAGCATAGCTATTAAAAATTGAAGTTACATCTCGTGCACCAAACAAAAATTTATATATATATTCTATTATTTGATATATAATTATTTCATTAGTTCTGAAGTGAATATTACTGATTTATACTTACAAGACCAAAAAATTTCAAATGTTGTTCAACAGTAAGAGAATCATATAAAACATTATGTTGAGGGCAAAGGCCAACACTTCTTCGAGCTTCAGTGGTGCTAGTAACTATGTCATAATTATTTATTGTAACATAACCTGAGCTTGGTGGAAACATTCCTATATAACAAAAAAGATAAATTAAAATATTTAACATATTTCTGTATAAATTATAAGTAATTTCTATTAATGTTTACTATGGATTTCAAACAAACAGAACATTGAAAAATCATCATATAAAATCACTAATCTAATCTATAGCAATAATTTCTAGATATACCATACGTTTTTATCAGCAAACTTAAGTTAATTTCTAAATTAAATGTAATATGATAAAAATTCACCCACAATCAGACATTTGTGAGATCCCACTCACTATAATCAGAATGCAAGATCCAGGGATTGAGGCAGTGAAACCCACTCCCTAGATACCAAATGTGAGACCATGGGTCCTGTGTGGGACATTGCTCACTGTTCAGGATGTATAATTTTGTTTCAAAAGATTACCAAGATCTTTTTAACGTCAGGAGCATGACAACAGTTAGGACATGATTGATTTTTCTTCCTAACTCGCAATATTTAAAAAAGGTACATTTATCCAAGTGGTAGGGTAAAACTTTAGTGAATGAATTCATTTCAATTTTACAATAAAATGGTGAAAAGACTCACTAGGTTACAAATTCTCTGGAATATCAAAATGATAAAACATTACAGCTTATATTTACAAGTGCTAAAAAGACATATGACTTGCATTTTGGCACTTTAAATGTTATGGTTTTACATAAATTCAGCTTCAAAATACAGCCACTTAGTGTCAATATTGCCATGATATTTTTTTTTGCAGCAGAAAACATTGTGTTTAAAATTCATCAATAAAATTTATTTAGAGAAGAAAGGATTTACGTTATGACATTGCAGACTTCGTATCAAAATGACAAAGACTTCTGCATATTTTGAAGATTTTCATATTTTAAGAAAGTCACTATCATGAATGAGATGAAATAGGCTATTAAAAAGCTTCAGCCATACCTACTTTGAATGTAAATGACAATTCAAAATATGTATGGTATATCAAGTTGATATTTAACCTTCCATCGGGTACATTATAACTGTTTAAAACCAATTTCTAAATTGGTTGTTTAATTTGGTTTATATATAATTTGACTCGCAGTTTATGTATATTCTGATATATAAAATTTTGGAGTTTCAATTAGAAATTTCTCATCAGTGAACTGAAGAACCAGTTAAAATTTGCTTATCAAAAAATTTTGAAATACCTGTAAGAATACTCATAGTTGTAGTTTTTCCTGCTCCATTATGACCTAATAAAGCTGTTATTTGACCATGGTACAAGTTCAAAGACATGTCATTAACTGCAATCTTTTCAACCATTCCAGATTTGAATTTCTGTAATTAAATACTTTAAGTTTTCTTAAAAAACCTTAATTTTAAATAAATTTAAAATATTTATATTAGTGACTTCTGTTAAGATCACATTTTTTTTATTACACGAAAAAATCATTTTTCAAATAGTCGAGTCCGCATAAGTCATTACCTGAATAACTTGACACCGTAGGTTAATTATTCAGTTTCTGTGGTCCTGGCCGACTTACGTAGGCATTAATGTTATTAATGTTAAAAAACTCTGTTTACTCGACATCGTTTAACTCGTCACCGCTGGATAAATCAACACTTTGTTTCACACTTTTTAGACGTCTGATAACTCGACTCCCCTCCTGAAAAAATGAGTTTACACCGTACAATAAGCTGTGTGGTGAGAACTCATTTTTCAGGGGGGAGTCGACTTGTCAGAATTCTAAAAAGTGTGAAACAAAGTATGTTGATTTATCCAGCGGTGACAAGTTAAAACACTCTGGTTTACATGACATCATTTAACGTTAATGCCTATGTAAGTCGGCCGGGACCACAAAAAAACTATGTAACCAACAAGTGTTGAGTTATCTGGGTGACAACTTATGCGGACTCGACTGTATTAAAAAAAAACAACATTTATGGTTTCACTTTAAAAACAAACAATCTCAATAATGATGATTTCTCTTTAATTTTATAACCTAAAACTGTTCTTACATAATTAAATAGATAATATATTATCTAGCTTCAAATTCTTTGACATATTTAAGAATAATGAAAAAATGCGCCTTTAATACATGACGTCAATATGGCATCTAATTTTCATATACATTTTAGGTGTAAAATTTTTTAAAATTATTTCAAACCTTTGATAGATGAGATATCACAACTGTTGGAGAAAAATTTCTAGGCTCTTCTTCAAAATAACTTGACCTAAAACGTTCAGAATCATACACCTGTAATTTTTGATATGAAGAGCACCAA
Source organism: Centruroides vittatus (assembly GCF_030686945.1). Lineage (NCBI taxonomy): Eukaryota > Metazoa > Arthropoda > Arachnida > Scorpiones > Buthidae > Centruroides > Centruroides vittatus. The sequence continues at coordinate 1,007,487 of NW_027122625.1, read as the reverse complement.
TAGGATGGCTGTAAAGTAAATAAACAGTATTTTTTAATAATGTAAAAAAAAATCATTAAATATTAAAGATAACAATTCATATATATTTTAAAAACACTTCGATTTAATACAAGAAATATAAAGTTTTTAAATTGACAAAGCTGTGCAAATGGGGGTGCAATCTATGCACTGCACTTGGGTATCTAGAGTGCACAAAATAGAATGAAACTTGTGTTGTGCAAACTATTGTTTACTTTTTCAACATTTAATTAAAAGTTAATTTATACAATATAACTCAGGAAAACATGGTTAAGAGGTTCCCACATGAAGTAAGAAGCTTAATTTCAAAAATCCCAAGTTTTTGACAAGACTTGTCTTGTTTATAAAATGATGGCGCCGTCCTGGCTTACCAGCTTAGAGGTATAAAGGAGTGCATTCGTTAATAGCGGTTGTTCTGCGTCTCAGCTACTACAGGAGTGTGCTGCTGTTTGTAGGCATTTAGGAACGACGGTGAAAGAAAGAAAGATGGCGGCGTCCGCACTATCGATAGTATCGTGATGGAGGAATCTATAATTCTAAAGTATGAGCTTTTAAAGTCAAAAGAAGGGTCCCAATTGTAAAATTTAACCATAAAATGGATTATTTGTTGAAAGAGCATTCAAAATAGCCACAAAAGAAATTAGAATGCCGGCTACCATTCAAAAAAATTCGAAAAGACACATCACCGCGTGCACTAACTTGCACTTTCACAACTTCTAAATTTTCATTCATAAAACCACATAATGGACCCTGAAACAAAACTATTTGAACAATGGAGGGCACCATGTTGCTTTCCATCGTAAACTACTGCTACAAGCTGCCGTTTTTGCTGTTTGATGGCACGCACTCCAATTGGAATTTAGGAATGCGTTCGGCAGGAATTTTTAAATGGTTGTCATTCACGCGAAGTTATGCGGAAGAATTAAAGAATGCACCCAAGAAATACATGTCAGAAGTTGCAATATGGCACAGAGTATTAATGTCCAAATCATGCACACACAAAAAAACCAGACTTGTAGGTACTCAGGGACTGAGAACAAAGTCAAAATAAAATACAAAATGGTGACACTCTTTCTACAAATGGGCACTAATGCGAAGATTTGCACATGTGTTGCTTATTGGAAAATTGGAAATGCGAACATTGCAAAACCAAATTTTGACAAACGAATCTTTGAAAAAACCCATTTACCCGTGCCATGTTATTCCCAACATCTCTCTGATCACCACGTGCTGACCTTGACTGGTTAACCTGCGATATCTCATTTCAGCATCAAAACAATTTTGAAAGTTTGATGGCACTAGTCATTATAATTTTATATTAAAACTAATTTTTTTTCTTTATATATATATATATATATAATATATATAATATGATATATATATATTTCAAATATAACAAATATCAAATATTTACAGCTTATTCAAGGAAATATGGTAAATATGAATTACTGAAAGAAAAGCTATATTTGCACTTTATTTAAGAAGTTTCCTGTTGAAGATTTTTTTAGATTAGATTATTCTAACAGAATTCTAATGTATGTATACATATTTCATGTATTTATTATTATTGTTTTGACATAGGCAAAAGGGATACCTTGCATCCTGGCCTCCTAGTATTTTTGCACGGCTCCATTTACAAGTTACATAAGCATATTAAAGTGTCAAAATTTTGAGTTCAACTTACTAGAAAAATTCTCTAGACACAATTCTAGAAATAGCATATCCACAAAACAATCTAAATATATATACAATTGCAATAATCCAATCATTTGCTAGTTCAATATGACCAGTAATCCAACATTAGTCTATTCTCAGGTACTACTGCAATGCTGCCAAGCCATAGATACTCTTTCCAATGATTCTATTTTCAGTTACCCACTAAATTCCAACACCTTCCCACCAAACATAGCATGATATTGATCCCAAGCTTGAACACTCAAGTTTGGGCATGATATTAAAAATTGTTATGCTAAGATAATGACATCTTAGGCTGCCCAATAAAAAAGACAGTAAATTGGATTTTTATAACATAATACTGTATAAATACAATCTGCTGAAGTTTCCTACCAAAAATATGGTACCTTCCATTATATTTCACCATGGACACCTCGATTTTGAACCCAGTTACCAACCTGGCAACACTGATTACCAGCAATGGCAGTGTATGCATGTTTTGATCAGTAGTCCAATTTGCATTTTGCTGTACCAATAGTTAATCCCACACTGTCAGATTCATTCGTATGTTCAATTATTTTCAGTACATCAATGGTATTCATATTTAATCATATTTTTATTATATTTAAGTTGTTAAATCAAATGTGTGAACAGTAATCCGGCAATCTCATTAATCTGACACCGTTCTGGTCCCACATGTCAAATTACCAAGATTGTACTGTATAAATTATACACCACTTACAGATTTATATATGTTAGTTAAAGACTATTTTATATATGTATGTAAACTTATTAAAATATTTTAAGATAATTTCATAATCTTATGCAACAATTATAGATTAAATGTAATTTATTATTACTTATACCATTGCCAAACAAAACTATTGATGTTATAAAAAAATGTCAGTATATATAACATATATATTGGCATAAATATACATAATATATGATGTTTTATATAATGTATGTGTTTATATGATATATAGAACGTATACATTTTATTTTGAATAATGAAAAAATTTTTTAACTCACACAAAAACAGAAGTAAAAAGGTTTGGGTACTCCTGGTTGCCATGGCCAAACGGAATCCAAGTACCAAAGTAAAATACTGTAGAAAAGGCAACATACAATCATCATACAAATTACATGTGCAAAACAAAAACCATCTCCCCCTTTTAATGGTGAACTAAATAGCTTGTCCCAATGCAAACCAGAATCTAAAATAAAAATTTAATTAAAGTATATATAAATATATGCAGCTTATTTATAAATAAAAAAAACTTACTATAAGCATTATATAGTGATATTATTTTAATTCCCCACTGAAGTGCCATATTTGGTAGAAGACAAGATAATAACTTTTCAGAAAGAGACAGAGTGTAAAAATAATCATACTTTCCAATTGGAGTTATAAGAAAACTTGGAACACTAAAGCTGATTGCCCAGATAATGATAGATAGTATTACAGATATTGAAGCTAGAATAATAAAAAAGTAAAAAATTATACATATAAATGAAAAATTTCTATGTAAAAGTTTCAAATATTTAGAAATTTCACTTAAAAACTTTTAAAAGCTTAAAAATAAAATTAAAATTTTGTATAATTTTTATTTTACAGATGATTGTATGGTCCAAAAAAAGTCAGGATATGGGAAAGTGTCTTAAAGCAGCGATGTCCAACCCGTGGCCCACTCAATGTTTTTGTGCAGCTCTTTTAAAACAGTAATCATCTTGTACAGATTTTTATTACAATGAAATATCACATGTATAGTTAAATACATTAATATGATGTATAACACCTTATCACCTACACTCAGAAATTAAAACAGTTATTAAATACTTTTTAACAAAGCTTCAAATGTATTATAATATATATGTGTGTGTATATATATACATATGTATTTAATCAGTATGTTTACAACAATAAATGTTTTTAAATTTGTGTTTTGGTATAATGAAATTATTATATTTCCTTAAGTTTTCCCTATATGTGTTATAAATGTCAAACAATACACATTCTTAAGTTACGACAGTCTTCCGTGTTTCCAATAAACGATAAAAACTTTTATTGCTTTCTTTAAATTTTTTGGAAATACAGTCAAACCTGTTTTTATGCGCTCTTTTTATGTGCGATTTTTTTAATGCGAATTTTTAATTTGTGCGGTATAGTTGGCGACTAGTCTCGTGCGATTCGTCATGTCTCTACGTTGACTTATTATAGCTAAATAAACTTATTATAGCATAAATGCACTTATTATAGTAATATTATTGCATGAATATGCGAAAAATGAAATAATTTACTTTTTAAGTCAACAAAACACCACCTGGACAAAAATATGTAAAACAGACTAGACGATGCAGTCAAGTGCTGACATCTGTTGTCAATAAATTCTATTTCGTACGGTTTTGAGTTATTTTCTATGTGAGACATTTTTTAATGCGGTCCCTGTTGACCGCATAAAAAAAAAAATATTTTTTAATTGTGTTGCGAAAACTATTATTTACAGCCATTCGTGAAGTTTCGTGAGATTTTTTTATGCGTTTTTTTTTAATGCGGTCCCTATCCCCCGCATAAAAACAGGTTTGACTGCAAGCCTAATAAAACTTTAATTAGAATTACACATTTACATGTGCATATAGATTTAAAATTTCAAATCATTCCATGTTTAGATTGTTAATGGGTTTAATTAAATTTTACTGTGCAAGTTATTTGATTATAGTTAGCTACCAAGGAGCACTCCATGTAATGGTTATGTTCTGTAGGTCATTTCAAAATTGGATGACCGTTAATTACTGGTTTTCTTTGACCCAGCAGCCATTTTTAATAAAGTTATTCTGTTTAGCTATCTCTGCTAATTAAGTTGTGGAATAAGCTTAAAAAAAATTTTGAAAATTGAGAGAATAAATTTGAATTTTTATGAACAAAAATGACCGAATGTTCTTGAACTACTGCATTTACTCACATATAAGATAACCTCACATATAGAACGCGGTGTGACTTTAAAGATCAAAATAAAGAAAATTAGATTTATTAATACAAATTCTAATTTTATTTCGTTTAATCACAAGTAAAATATCAAACGAACATAAATGCACACATTGTCCCGCAAAAGTTACTGGCATTTTAAACTTTAAGGAATAATCTTGTAAAATCGACAACATAATTCATTCACATAAAGCTGGACAGTCGGGAACCTTTTTTTGCCAATTCTTAACAGTCGAATCCACTTTCCGTTGATTACACTTATGAGTTTCTCTAAATTCTGATTTCTGAATAATCATCTGTTTTCACATGGGAATGGATTAAAACTTATATCGTGCTCCCGTGTGATTTTGGAATTTCAATCTGGAATTCAATTCAAATGCTTTGCTTTCCCTATTGCTATTCATCTTTACTCCTGACAATATACAAGAACGATTGAAATGACCCAGATAATATACTTATATGTTTTTAAATACAAGAGGGTAAGTATCCGGTGAAAAAATGCAAATAGACAGTTCACAAAAATTATTTGCAAAAACACAAAAAGGATCTTTTGCTCGCGCGTAGGATGACCTAGAAATTTGAAGCTGTGATAAATGAATAAAAATCTCATCTTATATGCAAGTAAATATGGTATATGATGGACAGTGGCTTTTGGATTTATGTTTCCTTACAAATATCACAATGAAATTAAATGAACTTAATAAGCAGCTTCAAGGTGAAAACAAATTGATCACAGACTTATCAATTTGTTTTCAGCTTGAAGCTAGCATCAATAGTGACAAAAACATTTTTCTAAATATGCACAAGAAAAATTACTAATTTACTGAGAGAATTTCAAGAAAGATTCTCATATTTAAAAATTTATGAGAATATATTTAATATTTTCTTATATCCATTTGACATTGTTGTGGAACAAACTTCTATCAAATCTATCTGCAAATTTGTTGATCTCCAGTCATCTTCTGAATTGAAATATATGTTTGAAGCCAATAACAAAGTTGAGTTTTATACAAAATATGTCTGTAATGATAAGTTCCCTAACCTAAAAAAAAATGCGATGAGCATTACAGCTGAAATGGGAAATCACCTATCTTTGTGAATCTCTTTTCCTCAAAGTTGAAGATTGTTAAATGTGAAAGTTGCAATAAATTAACCAATAAAAATTTAAAACCAACTATGTTGTACAACATCACAAATACCTGTTATTAAAAAATTAAGTGAAAAAATTGAAAAGCAAGTTTCACATTAAATACATACAGAATACTGTATAATTGTATATGTTTTGTTGTAAATAAATATGTGCGGCCCACAGTGTACTTTTACTTTTGGCCCAGTACACAATTTTGGTTGGACAACACTGTCTTAAAGTGCAGCAAAGATTGTATGAGAAGAAGTCCTAAAAGGTAGGATACACAGCAGGAAAAAAAGTTCAATTTGACTAGCTGCATTTGAGTCAAACTCCTAGTTTATTACTTTGCATAGCAAGCATTTCTTTTCATATCCTGACTTTGGACCATACTGTATATAGATTACTTTAACTTTTCTTTTGTAAATGAAGCAATTTGATCAATCAATATACTCCATCTTTTTACCTAAATACTTTTAAAAGCATTTCAACAATAAAGATAATTTTAAAAAGTTTGAAACAACTAAATTGATGGTACATTGAGATTAATCATCATTTACATAACAGAAATTTGTACAGTGAAAAATGTGAAAATCTGTATCATCAAACTAAATAAATACATAAACATACCTTTATTACAAACAGTTGTTAACACAAAACAAAATATAATTGCTGCAGCACTATAAAAAAGAAGGAATATAAAGAATAAACTAACAGAAGTATTTGCAATCACCGATCTTCCCGACACAAATTCGATCGAATAAAGCATGGTAACTAGTAATGATATAACTGCCATAAATATAAAGTTGACTAGGAACACGCTCCCCCAATATGTGAAATTACTCATTCCCATCAGTTTCATCATCTCCTAAAAAAAAAAAAAAAAATAAAATGGGTATGTTAATTATCATCATTGTAGGTTGAAAAGTCAAACATAAAATGACAGTTTTATAAAAAATTTTCAAATGATAACAAAATTTAATCATTTAATATTTGACAATTTAGGCTACAGATTAAATTTTATTTCTAAAAAATAAAATGCTTAAATTTAATTTAGAGAACGGCAATCGTTATGATATGTTAGTTAAAATTAACACAAACTTGGAGGAATTTTCAATGTTCAAGTATTATAATTTCCAACATTTATAAGTCAGACAAATGCATTGATAGTTTCAGTTCAAAAGAATTTTTTAATTTTAATTTTTCCTGATCCATATTATTTCAAATTTGTTAAGTATCATGAACAGATAACATGTCTTTAATTCTACTTCTTCAATTACTAAATAATTTAGTTCAATTCTAACAAGATAATTTGATAAAAAAAATTTAAAACTAGAGTTTTCATTTAGCCAAATATTTAGGCAGGTAACATGCAATGACAATCTACAGAAAATTGCTAGAATGAAAAAATTTTACATAAGCTATCCACCTTACACATTAAAAAACAAACAAAACATTTACTGTTATGCATTTTTTACAAGATATCTCAAAGTAAAACATTGTTTCTATTCCACTTCATTGTAAATGCAATTATAAAATAAGTAAAATGAAAAAGTACTGAAAAAGGAACATTAAACTTCATATGTAAAAAAGAAAATTTTGTTGTCTGATAATCATTTAATCCCTTCTGACCACTTAATCTGCACAACTGGTAAAATCCGATCTCTGCATCTGTTGGATGGCTTAGGAGGGTAAAAAGTGAGTGGGGGAGTGTCGATACTGGGCATGAGTCTTTCCAGAAAAAAGTGATCGACAGGTTGACAAACAAACCATTTATTGGTTAGCTAAGGTTAACATACAAGATCGTTACAAGTCTACTTGATTAAATGCATGTTAAATGCAAATTATACAAAGGGCAGCTGTTAGCTACATCTAATCCCGTTCTGGGGAGAGAGAGAGTTCACAGAGTGTTAACAAACAATACCTCTAGGCGAGAATGGACGGTATACAACGAAGTATGGTGGACGCCGACGGTATGGAAGAGTCTGCAGCTGTTGAATGTCTTCTCCAACAAGATCCAAGTCCTTTGCATGGAGATTGACTGGCACAAGTGCAGAAATAACTTCCGTGTGTGGACACGTGCTGAGCTTCTGGTAGCTCGCGCTTTTATAGCATTAGTGTGGGAAAGTGATCCGCTATTGACAATTACTTGCAATTCTTGACAACTTTCAAGTGTCAACTGTAGGGTTTCGAATCGCCTAGGGAAGCGATTTCCGCCCTGTTTTACTATAACGAACTTTCATAACGGAAAAACCGTTAGCAACGGCCGTTAGAAACGTCCGTTGAAAAGATCCGTTGTGTTTCAAATCGACGACAGACGGACGATTGGCCAGCGGGAAGTGACCGTTGTGGAAACTTTCAAAATTTGATTGGCGGACGATTCAAACGCCGAACACTATTTAAGCAGTAGTTCCGGCGGGAACGGGGTTCGTATCGGAATCGGCTGAGTTGGTATCGGGAGGATCGGATCGGATTAGGATCGTTGTTACCGAAGTTCTAACTGTCTCTCTCGTAGGACGCTACGGAATTCTGGGGAAAGTAAACTCCAGTGGTTTAGTACGAACTTGTTCCTGACTCGGAGGTGTTATTAATTACAAGTCTGTTTGATCGTAAGGAGTTCTTTCGACGAATTTGTACGGGAATAGTCGGTTGTCGTTGGATTAGTGTTTGTGCATATTTAATTGTGACTCTAATTTGTAGTATTTTGTACATTTATATTGTAAATATAAAATTTGTGTTTCGTCAAACCGACTGAGTGGTTATTTTGAACATTACTTCAACTTTCCCACCTAACTGTCGATAGTTGAAGGAGACTTCAGAGTATCGGAGCAGAGGAGTTTTTCTAAGGGGGTGTTTACAACAATTTCGAACAACGAAAAAAAAAAAAAAGGAAAGTTTCCTTTCATTTAAAAATTTCCCCCAAAATCCATAGTCTCTCTCATATATACATATAAGATATCTTACAGCCAAGAATTGGTTTCTGGTGAGTGATAAGAAAAAAAACACATCTGCAATGACATTCATGGCTTAAGTGATGAGATATTCCAATGAATTAACAATAGTTTGTTCTATTCTCTTTTCATCCAAAGATGATTAAACTAATTAAAAAAATATTAGTGGAGTAGTTAAACTATACTTTAAATTTCCAGAGAAACAGGATTTAAAGCTTGAAAAATTGTTCCAGTTAGAGATGATGATTAACTCATACCTCAAATAATCTGGAATTTTATATTTTGGCCAAGTATTAATAATTAATAGTAATTTGTTTTGAAAATATGCAATTAATTGTTCTTCGACACAAAAACCTTTAAAATGAAGCCTTTTTTTATTCAAATTTTCTAACGTTTTCGGCCATTTTGAAAGGTCTTTGTGTCTAAGTTCAAGTATTAACTAAATGCAGTTAGAGAAAAAGGTATACAATTACACTGCCATCTTACAGTACTAATAATAATTAAATTTACTTGAAAAAATTATTGTAATTATTTACACTAGTACAAGTTGATAGCCTAAGTGCATACTTTCAAAACAAAATTACTTTCTATTAATTATTAGTCAGTCAAAATATAGTCCAAATAACTTTACATTTAATGAATTAATTATTTTGAATATTCAGACTTGGTTATTAACATGTATATACAATAATTATAAACAGAAGAGTGGAGTGGAAACAGAAAAAACATTTTAAAGTTTGAGACAGTACCTTCTAAACTGCATATTAATAAGTGTTTTGCTTTCAAGGGCCTTTTTAGAAGTGAAGTCTTATTTGGTAATTTTCTGCAGGGCATATGCAGTTTGGGTTTTATGCCGGCATATGTTATCCATACAAAACCAAATAAGTTTAAAATTTTTACTTAAAAACAATTTAATATTTTTATCATTATTTTAATGCAAAATTAACTGACAAATAGTATTTTATTTTTTATGCCAATAATTTATTGATATCAAATTTACAATTTAAAATGTAAGAATGATCAACAAGTAAGATCATCTAAGAATTATTTATTTTGACTATAAAAAAAAACCACATTTTAATTGAAATTTTCAAAAAATTCAGTAAATAATTATAATTAAAAATAAAAAAAATAATATAAAAAGTACCTTTGCTCTATTAGCTTTCTCATCTACAATCCTTTTTACCATTAATGGAATAAAAACAATGAATCCATATACTAACATCTGAGGAATAAGGTCACTAATAGTAAAAACTCTTCCTTTTTTTTCATATGGAGGGTATAACATACATCGAGTATACAACTGAAACAAGATTTTAAATTAATTATATTTAACTAAATAAGGATCAATTATTTACATCCACATTCACAACCAAAGACCATGACTTAAATGCTTGTTTAATTTAATTCTATGTACTAAAAGTAAAGTGAATGATAATTGGTTAACTTTTAACTCTCATTCTTAATCCCTGGTTGTGAACATGGCTGTTAATGATTTCTTCTGTTTGTTATTAGCAGTTTAACATTAAGAAATAGGCAATCTAACTATGCATTAATCTTATTACGTAATATTTTTTAGAGCTACCTGATATTTACTATTTAAAAATCACAGGTAAATAAAATATTTTATGTTAATAAATACAATGCATTTTTAGTATATTTTGAAAAATGCTAATGTAAATAATTTTAAAAAGTCTATTCCACAAGGAATACTTTTGAGAAAGTTAAAGTATCACAAAATATAGATTTCATCTTCAAAAATCTCTTAAATAATTTGATTATAAGTTTATGGTTAAATTTCTAGAAAAAGTAATTTCAAATAAATATATATAGTAGTTTGAAATTAATATAATTATTAATGTCATTTAAAATAATAATAAATGATTTTACTTTAAATGATATATATATATATATACACACACACACGAGGGTAATCCAAAAAGTAAAATCTATTTTTTAGGAATATAAAGAAACTATTTTCAATTTTCAATAATGTTTACATCATTTTAAAGCTTCAACATGTATCTATTTTTCTACATTTTTCTCCATTTCGGTCGATGCATTTTTGTAGGCACTGTGGCAGTTTTTCTATGCTGATGACTTACCAGCTCGCTGTCATGTCGTGTTAAAGCAATTTAAATTCATCGCGAATTCACGGAAGTGTATGGCAAATTGTGCATGGATGTCAAATGTCTGCAAGTGGTGTAGGGAGTTTGCAGCTGATCGTACCAAAGTTCACGACGAAGAAAGAAGCAAGAGACTGTCAATTTTTCGACAAGACAGTCAAGAAGGTTGAGCAAACCAAGTGTGAAGATCAGTGGATCACTTTGGATAATCTTTGCATTTTGGTTCCTGGGATTTCCCAAAGCACCATTCATAGGATTTTTAACAGAAAAGTTGCAATATCAGAAGGTATGCGCAAGATGGGTGCCATGACATTGTGGTGAGCTGGCATGACAAGGACATACAAAAACTACCACAGCACCTACAAAAATGCATCAACCGGAATGGCGATTATGTAGAAAACTAGACAAATGTTCAAGCTTTAAAATGATATAAACATTTCTTCGTATTTCCAAAAAAATAGACGACCTTACTTTTGGGATTACCTTCATAATTATAATTTAGACAGTGTATGATTAGATCAAAGAATTAGCATTCCATGCCAGAAAATTCCAAAAGCCATTATATCTTATTAGACAAATCTGAACTTTTTTGCCACTTTATTACATATGCTATACCTGACAAAGTTTACTGTAAAGTACAATAAGATGACCTAATGTATAAGCCAAATCAAAATTTTTAACTCAAAAGTTTAGCTTAGGCTTGTATTTGCTTTGTAAGTTGGCATCTAAACACATGATAGACTAGAACTGAAATGTGGATGCAATACAAGATAATTCCACCAGGGTTGTTCTGTTGGGGAGAGATGTCACATTCAAAAACACAGTTAAGTTTGTTTACAACAACATTCTTTGGGAATGCCTAGAAGATATGTAATAATCAGAGTATGTTATAAGCAAGGTCTTTGAAATTTACATTATACTGTATATGCATTATTCAGCATTTTTACATAAATTTCACCAGCATATAAGAAATAAAATACATATAGTACATAAAGTGAAAACAATGCCAAGTTCTTTAAAATAATAAACTGCATCTCCAAAGTTCACCTTTAACTACAAATTATTCTAACTCTTTCAGACAAACCAAATTCATCAGGAGATATACAAATGAAACAAGCAATTATTTATTGTGGCATCACAATATCGAGATGCAATTTTTAATCGCTTTTAATTTAATGAATTTAAAATATATGCTCTCCACCTCAAATTAGTAGTGGTTTGCCCCTGTACATCATACTTTTCCTTTAACAATAGTCATATACTGGTCATCTATCTAACACCTTTCAGGGAAAAATTTTTTAATTGAAATAACGTGACTTCTGGTTTGCATCAAAAGTTCGTATATAGTTAGTCAGGGCCTCCTGACCGTAAGGTTTCCATATTTGATTTTGTTTTTTCATTTATCTAACTCTGTTCAAGATTACGGAAAGATGGCTTGGATGGACAACAGTGGGAATTTGTAAGTCTACAATTCTTTCAAATTGCAGCCCAATAACTTAGTAGCTGCCCCCATGTCTGTGCAACAACCAGATGTTATAGTTGTTCTTACCCATCTAAATTACCCATCCCCACCAAGAAAACTACACATCTACTTAGCCACATGCACAACATTACTTTTCCAGTATACAATAACTGCATTTCTTAATCAGCAAAAATGACGACTAACAACTAAAAAAAAACTCAAATCACAAACCATCTAAAAAGTCTCACCTTAAACCCTAAGAACTACAAATTTATTAACAAGATTTGTGCTGAATGTATGGAAATGTTCTTAAATGTTTTACAGTTTCTGCCAATAATTACATTCTCTTTAAAAGTTCTTTGTATATCCACATTTTAATCAGTAATCTCCAAGTAAACTGTTTTCCTTATTTCTTCCAACATTCTTGCCTCTTCCCACCATACCTTGGTTTCATTATTAAGGGTTTCTTGATATAGCATGAGCCTTTTCTTGTCCTAATTACTCTTCTATGTATAGCTTGTAGTGATCTCTTTGTAGTCCCATACACACTTTATTTGCCCCCATCCAATTGCTTAGCAGATCATCATATACTACTCTTTCTTGTCATCTTTATTTGATTTGGGCAAAAGTAATAAAAAGTACACTCAAAATATAATCTTATCTTGTCTTTCTCCAGTTTCCTGCAGAAAGTTTTCTTCAACTTTCTACATAATGCATGCAAACTATTTTCCTCTTTTTTTCTGCATATCTTATCTTCATTCCACTTCCTTATGATTCATTAAACATCCTCCTAGTTACAAAACAGATAGCTTGCAACCATGATTATAAGTGTTCTTCCTAAAAACCAAAGTTCTAAACATATCTTTTTTTCTATCCATAAGCCAAGAAATGCATTTCAACTTCTCAAAGACTAAGAATGATAAAGACCTAAACTTTGATCAGAAAACGCATTGACACTTCACAATCTTACTTGTCATTCCGTATTACCAACAAATCATTGATATATCTTGCTATAAACTTGATTTTACTCTGAAATTTCCTCAGCACTTTTTTCTGCATCTCCAATTAGTGCACACCATTTTTCTGTTTGAATATTTTCTCTCTTTAAGTTGAAAGTATGATTCATTGATAAATCAAATCACATGGATTAAGTCAGGCAGATCCTTAAATTTTCTCTCAACAAACTCCCTTCTATTCATTAATACTGTAGTTCACTTAAGTTCTCAGAAAGGCAGGTTTTCGCCTCACCAATGGATAGAGCATCTCAAAATCAGTCAGTTTCCTTCATTAGCTTTAACTTCTAACTGTTAATCTGTATACTAACTTCTTAATATTCTTCACTTTCTCACATAATTCCATATCTCCTTCCTAAGGAGATTCACTAGCTCCCTTTCCACTCCAAAAGTGGAAGAATCTTTCTTTTCTACTATTAATCTTATCATCTGCTAGTTCTTATGAGTTTTTACATACACAAATGATCTTGGTACCAAACAATTCTTGTTACCTGTTTGTGTAAGTCATACTCCTCTTCCTTGTCTTTGATTATGGCACAGTCATAGAATATTTTGTGCTGTTTATCATCTGAGGGACATATTTGTAGTATGGCTCCTAGGTTATAGGAATCTGTGTGTGCGCAAGCTTTTGATATATTTGCAATTTGGTATCTATGTACGTGGTCAGTTTGAGTTATAAGCTTGAGGTAATGTGTTGCATAGTCTCAGGCATGATGTGGCGTTTCCTACAAGTATCATCTGCAAGTGTTATCTCAAGATATGCTTTCTATCATTTGTATTTATAACCTGGTCTTGTATGGCAATTACAAACTATTGTCTCCCAATGAGGCATCCATGAATCAGCCTGCAGTTTGATTCAGTTCTATCAACTTCATACTGGCTGAGAGGGCTCCTACCATAGAGCTCATTTTGAGTCCAGGACTGTCTAATGGGTGTCAGTGTATTTTGTGTACCATGTTAAATCCAGATCAGTGCTATGTAAGTTTAATGGTATTAATGGATACTATTTTTGGTCTGCAAGAGTTACAGCATTTGTGTAATTGCAATGATTCTTGTTTTCTATACAAAACATGTGTGTCTATTATTATTATTATTGAGCCAAGTTTCAAAGACTCATGATTTAAACTTCAAACTTAATTAGTAAATCATCTTTTCTCCTTATTTGAAAAAGGAACAGAATTCTGGAATTTAGAAAAAAACAATTTCTCAATATTTGAATAATTCTGGAGAGAGACCTGAATCTGCAAATCTTTAAATATACTGAATAATATTTAATGTATACACACTTAATTATACCTGAAGTTCAATAAGAAGCTATTCCTGGAAAAAAAAAAAAAATGGTTGGAGTAAAAGACTAGTATATAAGAATGAAAAACTATATTATACTTACAATTAAAATCTATTAAGAAATTAAGGATGAAACAAATTAAGTTTTAAAGGAAAGAATTTGTCAACAAACAGGGTTTATATCAGAAGTTATATAAATATAGTCAAGAAACAACCATAAGAGGCTTAAAAAACTTTTAACTAATAATTATAATAAGAACAAAATCTAAAAAAGATTAAAAAACATTAATATCTTACATTAATATCCTTAGAAATATTTTGAAATGAATCGATATAAGCCAAATCAATTGAAGCTTGAATACCAAGAAAGTTTGATTTAAGGTATGTTGACAATGCATAACCACCATAATAATCTAAGAGAATAAAAAAATATCTTAATTTTAAAATTCATTAAATAATTCTAAATTAAATATCTTAAAAATGTTATGTAAATTTTATGTTTAAGTGTTTTTATTTTTATATATGCTAAATAGTATATGTATAAAAACATTTTTATATTAATAAGAGAAAAAAAAATTCAAAAAACTTATATATAAACTAAAAATTAATATATCTGTTGATGCAATTAAAAAAAAACTTTCATTAAGTCAATATAAAAAAAATATATATATGGTTATTAGTTATTTTTATATATATATATATATATATATATTTTGCTTTTATCTACAGTACTAATTAATGCAGGTACTGGTAGCCTTATCAGTTTGGCATCTGGAAAACAAAACTAACATGTTAAACTGTCACTCAAAAGGAGAGGCCATATGTTTGCGTCTCCAATTCGAACAAAACTTGGTGAAAATATAGCTTTAAATACAAGCAGTTCCTCCTCCAAATAATAATAATAGGACTCACTTTTCAAACACGTCAAAAAAATGAACCTGTGAAAATTTAGTGTTTAGCTTTTAAGGTCTTTAGAAGTTTCATATCCAAGAGTGGCAATAGCCAGTGAATAAGATGTTGGATAATGTAATTTTGAGCTTTCAAATTTTTAGTTTAATTCTTTTTATGTATAACATTATTATTTTATTATTTCACCACGTTATTATTACTATTATTATTTCTCACATTTAAAGCTTATAAAACAATAGATTAAAAATTGTGACATTGTTTCCTGTTTATGGAAAACAGGAAAAAATGATTCTCAGGAAATTCTCTGTAGATTTAACTCTTACGTTGTTAAATAAAATTTTATTTAACATTTATTTTCAGACGTGGTGGTATTGTGACATTTGAAATGTAACAAACATGAGCACATGAGAAAATTGTCCATAATATTAACAATTAAAAAAATAAAATGCTACAACTATGTTAACATATATTTTCATATTAATTTTCTTTTTATCCATGTGCGGTAACATCCAAAGCTTATTCACTTATGTGAAGATAAATGTGAAGAAATAAAAGTTTTATTTAAAGACATAAAAGTTAAATCTACAAAGGCTTGTTTTTTGTTAAACAGGGAAATGAACAAACAATTCTTAATCTTGTTTTATAAGTTTTAAACGTGAGGAATAATAATAGTAATAATAATGCTAATGATGCAATGAAAAATAAAGTTACACATAAAACCTAAACTACACTGAAGCTAAAATAACTCTGAAGGTTCAAACCTACATTGTCTAGCTCCCGCACCTGGCATCTTTTTCACTCAGTTATTGCTGCTCTGAGATGTGAAACTTCCAAAGACTTACAAACTAAACACTCAATACTCAAAGGCCCAATTTTTGGAAATGCTTGAGAAGTGGGTCGTACTATTTGGACAAGGAGATGCTTTTGTTTAATGCTACTTGCTCACCAAGTTTTGTTCAAATTAGAGACACGAATGTCTGGCCCTCCCCTTGTTAGTAATAAAAATAATTTTTGAATAATAATTTTTAATGAATAATTCTGAACAACACATTTGGTCACAATGTTTAAACAGTATTTCACAGGTTCTGTCATGTCAAAATTTTTGTTTTAGTCTACTAAAAAAAGATCAAAATGATAAAAAGTCATCCCAAAAATTTCCGTCAATCAATAAAAAAAACCCATAGCGCAGGGGTCCCCAACCTTTTTGTACCTAAGAGCACATTCTAGAATACCGGCCGGACGGCGGGCACCATTTATTTTTTCGACGTGAATTTATACTTGGACATACTTAATAATACATACACATAATGTACAGAAAACATTTAATTCCAAAAATGTAATAAAACATACACAAGACTATTAACAATAATTTTTACAAAACAAGTAATTACTAAACAATGCATACAAAATCTACAGATTTATAAAAAATATAAATCTGAAAGTAAATGTGATTTTTGGCATTGCATTTCATTGGCCATTGCTTCGTAATTAGGAGAGTATGATGATATTCCTGCTCGTAAGCAATCGTCAAAGTGTTCATCTGTAAGTCGTGATCTGTACTTTGATTTTATGGTATTCAGAACGGACCGGTTTATTTCATTTCAGGTATGGGAAATTTGGTTGGTGAAGATTTGGCAGAGGGGAAAAAGAGATCGTCACATTTCGCTTTGTGCTTTTATTTGTGTTGGACACCATTTCTACTTTTGAGTGGTTAATCATTAAATACGAGAAAACTTTTACATAGCATTTTATTGAAAACCGAAATATTTTTATTTTTATCGTGGTCGCACAGCGGCGGGCACACGTGAAACAATCGGCGGGCGCTATGGTGCCCGCGGGCATAGGGTTGGGGACCACTGCCATAGCGCATGCCACCCAGCATTTCCAATCTGGAAACACTGGGTGGCATTGCACAAAACTGCCTTCGGTTCTCGACATCACTTCCTACTTTTCTGCCTGAAATTTCCACATGACATCATTAAATTGCTAGGTGTATGTGGTACACAGGACTCCCATTGCAGAAAACTCAACATTGCTGTTTTTTTTTAAGTGTAATTTGTGATTCAATTTCATGCTGAATGTTGAAACAAGCAGACTGGGATTCTTATCACCACTTGCTATCACCAGTATTCTATTTTTATCACCACTTTAGTAAAAATATAGCCAAGTGGCAATTTTGGCACTATGCAGCATGACCCGATAACTGTATATATAAAATTATAATTTTATCATAACATAGTTACGTCAACAAAACTTTGTAAAAAATTATCTTTCTTAACTTTAAATTTCATATGAATATGCACAAGAAATCCTGGCATTTAGCTTAACCAGAATCTAATGTCAACTACAGAAAACAAGTCAAGAGTTTTGAATAAAATACATGATTTTCTATTTGACTACAGCAAACAGCTTCTTGCATTTAAATTATTAGTTAATCTAAGACTGAGGCTATAAGTGTAATATATTAACAAATGTACATTCATATCTTAAATCATATATTCTAATATTAAAAAAGAAGGTTTGTTATTAATAAAATTGAATACTGTTGTAATGAAACTATTGAAATTTCATCCAGGAAAAGACTAATGACTGCTTTTGTTGAATAAACTACCACCACAACCTTGCCTAAAACATGCTCTTCATCTATCTAGCCAGCAAGATTGTAGTATTTGAATTGGAGGATTACTGAATGGCATTATGAACAATAATTACTTAATAAAAAAAATACATGTTTTAAATAACTAATAAATCTAAATATCACAGCATTTCAAAGATAAAATATCTGAAGGGACTATCCTGTCATTGTATATCTTGAATTTAATTTAATAATATAGCTAATATTTAATATAAGCTTTGTGATTAAGCATTTTAATAATAATGAAAAATTCTAAAAATGAATTTTATTTGAATTGTAAACTGAAGCTGAACATTGAACACTAAAGATAGCCTTAGAAAGGCTGAAAATGTTTGTGTTTAAAACTGAAGTTAAAAAATACTAACTAATTATACAATTAATAGTATATAAAAAGATTATAAGTAATTGAATAGCATACATATTCTTCAATGCAAACTAAAAACTTATCAGCAACACTAGCAAGCATGTAGTATCACTTTTATCCAAAATTATGTCCTGTACTATTAGGTACTGTAAATTCAGAGGCATTTTTAGCATTTTGCTACCTGTAAACAGATTTTTAAAAAAAGGTGGCAAAATTTGATGACCACGGTATTTTCCTTCCATCACTCAATTATTTTAAATGCATTCATACTATCACTTTATTGAAATTTGTACATTAAGTATGTAGCAATACTATCAAAGTTTTTCATTGTTTATTATTACAGTAAACTAAACTAATGTATGGTGCCACTGCTATTATGTTTTGATATAAATATTTATTATTGTAATATATAATTTTGATTATGATATAAATGAACATAATTTAATATGTTTTTTAAACGTACGTCTAAATCATTTTGTGATCATGTTATTATAATATCATCTACTCTGTTTCCCCGAAAATAAGACAGTGTCTTATATTAATTTTTGCTCCCAAAGATGCGCTAGGTCTTATTTTCAGGGGATGTCTTATTTTTTTGTATGGTATGGCAGCTTCCGGCCACTAGGAGAGCTCATACAGCACAGCAGGGACAGCATACAGTATGGCAGCAAGCTACTGGCCTCTTGATGCTTTGCCTGCACATTTACAAGTGACAGCCGTGGAAGGGAATATCAGGGTTGGTGGTAGGTGACGGTCTTCATGTACAGCATGCAGCTGCTCTGCAACGGACGGTGAAGGTAGGGGATAACAGCGGCAGGCTAAAAAGAATCACAGCTGCATGCTCCGGTGTTCTGTTCAGTGGGCATGCTTCCAAACGAAAACATTGCTAGGTCTTACTTTCTGGGGAGGCCTTATATTTAGCAATTTAGCAAAACCTCTACTAGGTCTTATTTTCAGAGAAATATGGTAATAACAATTGCCATCCTCAAAATTTGTCACCATTCAAACATGTCTACTTTGTCTATGCATAAAAAACACCTCTGTGTACATCACTGGAAAAAGAAAAATTAAATAAAATGATTCAAACAGTTTTAAAATCCATTATACCTATCAAATGATACAAAAATCAATACAGACAGATTTATAGTGTTCAGTAATAAACCAATACTGGGCATAAAAACAGAACAATTTTTATAAATAGTGTCTTCTATGTATTTGAAGACAGTGATAAAACACGCTGAACTATGTAGCATGGTAAAGAACTTGACATGGAATCATTTCATGTTCTATTTTTGATTTTAAGCTCAAATTTTTTCTGAGTTTTAGACTTAAAAGATCATTTTACATTTTATATATAATGCTACAACAAAAAAAAATTACTGTACATTACAGGATAACCATGATTTATGTGACTTGAGCATCAAGTAAATTCAAGGAGTAATGCAAATTAAGTAATTTGTAACTATTATTTTGATTTTATTTGAATCTTTTGATTTAGTGTGATAATATTCTATATAAATACAGCATTGCACTATTTCTATTATTATTTTCAGTTTAAATCATTCATACTTATTTACATTAACAAACATTTCAAATAATATAAATGACAGTTTTTTTTACAAACCTTTATGTAGTCGAGGTCCTGATTGAGAGCTGATGTAGTAAGTTTTATCTGTTTCAAATGTAAATTTATTTGGTAACCTCAATTTATATTTAAAAAGAAGTGATTCTTTATCATATTCTTCAAACACTGCTGCTCCTAATATTCTTTCAGTAACTTTTGCATAGGCTTCCATATCTTCTTCAGAATTAAATCCCTTTAACTCTGAAAAAAAATTATTTAACAAATAATTTGTTTGTATTAACTAATTATTCTGTTAGAATTTTATTCCACATATTGAAATAAAACATTGAAGTATTTATAAACTAACTATCTTTTCTCCCTCTGTAAACATAGTTTACAGAGGGAGAAAAGATGATTTGGTCAATATAATTAAATATGGCAACAAAATTTCTGAATATGACACTAGGCTATCTATAAACCAAAAAGTTATTGCCTTCAAAGCATGCTATGCCTAATTGCTTATGCAATACAAAGTCGAGACAATGGATGCTAACTTAATTAAGAAGCTTTACAGAGATACTTTTGGAAGAGACTTATCAAACTTACGTCTTCTAACAAACTATAGAATCTTTTGGCTAACAGAATATATTTTGATCTCTTTTTCAGAATCAGAAACTTCCTTTATTGATATTTGGCACACTTCAAAATGTTTAGTAGAATTTAGAACAACATTTAATGTATTTGAACCTGAACAAAAATAAATATTAGATTCCATATGTGATGTGCACATGCAATGCATGTCTATTTTGTTTAATATCTCAGGATATTGTGCATATCAGCTATCTTGACACACATGCATATTTGTCAAGATAAACTATTGAACAAGCTGTCTCTAATTATTGAAGTTTTACTTCAAATCCGATTGAAAAAATATAATTTATTTTTTTTTGAATTTGTAATATTGACATCTAAGGTTTATAAAAAAATTAACAATGTGTCAAACAACAGACAAAAACTGTATACTAAACAATGCCATGTATTGATGTCATGATCAATACATGACATGATATGAATGTCATGATGGTCACTGTTGGGGATCGACATTCTAGCCGTACATCCTCCATGCATTTGATTTCCTCAACAATTAAAATCAAATATTGCAATTTTTACAAAAGCAGTATTTATAAGCTGTTATTTATTGTTTCCCATTGGGAAAAGATTGCATGTAAATATTTCAATGAATAAATTGGTTTCTTTCTACATTTGTTCACATTTCTTTTCCACAATAGAAAAATGACAAAACTTTCTCAGTTACCTGATATTAATCTTTAGAAATATGCTTGTTCCAGTGTCTTGAAGCTGGGAAAAAGTTTTTTGGTACATATTGTATTGAGTAAAAACAACACTATTGAGGCACAACAATGTCATTATGGCAACTGTGCAGAAGAAAGGGCAGGGTATGATTTGGTTCTTCACTGCTAAATGTTATTACGGCCCAAGATTTTTGATGTTAGTATGATAGTCTAATCTGAAGGCATTTTACTATTTGTCAGTGGTTGCAACATTTTAAAGCAACGGAGTTTAAAAAGGGAAGCTGTCTGGGAGACTGTGTGTATCAGAAGATAATATGGAACAACTCTGAGTTCCTGTGCTTGAAGTCCACAAAAATGACTATTGTGATGCAGTTTGAAATTACAGATTCCCATGATCACTATAAACATAGTAGTACACAAAAGGTCATGATCTATTTCAGCAATCATGTTCATACGGCTTTAGACAATAGATTTCTTCACAGGTGGATTGGAGAGTAGTCTGTTCTGTGACCAACTCAGAATCAAGACAACACTTCACCTTTTTTATGTGAAAACACAAAAAACATGGATGGTAGAATATCTACAGCAGAGAACAATAAAATTGCATGTATCTAAAAGCCTTTTACCAGTGCGCGTATCATTGCATTAAACAAAAGTAATTACAAACATTTTCGAACCTTAATAGTTCTTCTTCAGGTAATGATCCCCTAACGAAATGCACTTCAATTCAAAGTTGAAGAAATACGATCTGGAATGTTGTCCCAACCCGACGATGTCAATATGAACCTGCACGCTAATCATGTTGTGCTCTATCTTATAGTTTTATCTAGTAGGGCCTGCCATGCCGTCGATAGAGCTATTTCGTCTGTGTAGTTAATGAGAGTAATTGCATTAAGCGCGTTAATAGTCTCATTACTAGCGTTAAGGCATATGTAGGTCACCTCTAGCCATCTGAGGTGGTTAGTGTGGTGGGTGGTGTGAATGACCTTTGCCTGAGCAAAAATGGGTTCAATGTTGGGGTCCGAAGAGTAAACGGCCAGAGCTGTTGGTTCTTTCATGGTTAATATCTGCTTTATGCTCTTTGATACGGGTTTCAAAGGGGCATTTGGTAGATCCTATGTATATCATGCTTCAGTTACACCTGCGATTCATGACGGGGATGGTGTACATGCTGGGAAGTTTATTTCGATCTGGGGTATCTTTTCCATTTCTTAACAATTCAAAAATTGTAGTGAGTCTTCCCGGCATGTACACCATCCCCATCATGGATCACAGGTGTAACAGAAGCATGATATACATAGGATCTACCAAACGCTCCCTTGAAACCCGTATCAAAGAGCATAAAGCAGATATTAACCATGAAAGAACCAACAGCTCTGGCCGTTTACTCTTCGGACCCCAACATTGAACCCATTTTTGCTCAGGCAAAAGGTCATTCACACCACCCACCACACTAACCACCTCAGATGGCTAGAGGTGACCTACATATGCCTTAACACTATTAATGAAAGTAATTGCATTAACTACAAGGACGAAATAGCTCTATTGATAGCAAGGCATGCCCTACTAGATAAAACTAAGATAGAGCACAATATGCTTAGCGTGCAGGTCCGTATTGACGTCATTGGGTTGGGACAACGTTCCGGATTGTATTTCTTCACAACTTTGAATTGAAACGCATTCCATTAGGGGATCGGTACCTGAAGAACCGTTAAGGTTTGAAAACGTTTGTAATTACTTTGTTTAGTGTGATGATACGTGCACTGGTAAAAGGCTTTTAGATACGTGCAATTTTACAAAGAATATGGTGAATGCAGAAATCTTTGATCAATAAAATATCACAGAATATTTATAGATTTCTTGATAAGAGTAGTAATAATAATATAGATTGCCTAAAAAAGGCTGGAGTCGTATACAGATTGGATTGCCAGAATCCGTATAGGTACATAGGTGAAACAGGGCTTGTGTTAAAAGTTAAAGAACATGAAGCGGCCATTGGATTGAAGTGCAATAACTCCCTGTGGTATGACCATACAAATAGCAATAATTGTAAAATCAACCATAATAATATAAACATTTTGCATTTTGAAAAAGATATTTATAAAAGAAAATTTAAAGGACATTTAGAAATAAGAAAACACAAAAATAATTTAATAAATAACTCTGAAGGTATGCAAATTGTTACTGTTGGTATGAATTGATAGACTACGCCAATTAAAGATTGTGATTATGTTTCAAAACGGTATAATTAATTGTAAAAAATTTGGCCTTGTAATCCTGATACATTATTATTAAAATAACTGCAAGTGTATCAAACCTCTACATATGTATGTTAATTTTATTATATTAAACATTTTTACAGCTCTTTGAGCATCTGTCATACACCTATGATAGGAAAAAATTTTTAATTGTTTGTGAGTATAATGTAAGTTATTGTTTGCTGGTTGTTTTATTTAATTTGGCTGAAGCTTAATATGGTGTTTACAATTTGTTTTGGATACAGGTTAGGGACGAGGAAGGTTTGTTCTCCCACCCCCTATTTCAAGCATAATTTTGTAATTTACATAATGGTGAAATTTAAGTGTTTTTATTTTTGCTGTTATTTCTATGGTATATCATTGTCATGTTCTAATTTAGATTTTCTTTTTTTTTTTGTTTTATTCGAACTAGCACAGAAGAGGGGTTTGAGTACATTATACCGACCCGAAAGGCATATGTAGTTCAATTGTAAATAATAAACAATTTGCTAACCAGAAATTACTGCGAGATGTTTACCAAAGCGTTTTTTTGGAACACATGGATTTACATTGGAATCTACCATACAGCAAGCCGATTACATATTCAGAAATCTGTAGTCTTGACCATCTACAAGAGAATAACTGATGCCACTGTAATTATTGCTCCTGACATATTGACACAAATGTGGGGAATCAATAAAATATTGTTTGGATGTTTGCAGAACAGAATACATATCAAAATGTAACTAAATGTCAAAACCTTTCATTACAAGATGAAATGAAAGAATGGATCTTTCAGTGAAATTTCTAATTTATCATTTATGAAATTGTGCATGAAATCCTAATGTTTTGTGAAGACTATGTAGTTTATTCTCATCTTTTCACAGATTAAAGTTTAGTTTCAACATTCTTTGCCACAAATATCTTAATTATGATTGCATAATGGCATGAGACAGAAAACCAGAAAATAAAATTAAGTAGCCAAAGTCCCACAGGAGCCATATATTGGGTCTTAAGGGCTAAAACTTGCTCATGGCTGGGTCTAGATCAGTGATTTTCAACCGGTATACCATGAAAATTTTTGAAAGTTATCAAAAATTATTTTCGAAAGAAGCCCAAAGAACAATAAGGGTACACGTCAAAGTTAAAACCTTTTCAAATGGATTATTTATTATAATAATGAAAAATTTGTATAAACATATACATAATGTAGTAAAAATTTATTTATACAAGCAAAATTATGTTCATAACACTGGGTTATTTCATTTAAAATATTTAATATTTAAGTTAGAAATAGCAAGACATTGGGCAGGTTTCTAAAGGTAATTAATTATCATGCCAATGTTAATTGCTTTTCTTAGATCAGATGATATATCATTAAGTGTTCAATTATAATAATAAATCTTATTTTTCGATTTAAAAATTTTAATTATCATCTATTTATTAGAAATTATTTATTGACACAAAGCAATTTATTATAATTTATGAAAAATACAAGTCTCTTTTCATTATCATAATTTAAGTGTGCCGAGAGATTAACAAGATTTAAAATAGTGTTTTTCAATCTCAAAATACTAAAATATTTAAAATTAAAATCTAGACCAGTGTTTTTCCAGCCTTTTTAATCTCTTGGCACACTTGAACCAAAATAACAACATTTTAAAATTTCAGTTATTAAATATAACTTAAATTTATTTTTTTAAGTTTTTTGATATGAAAATTTTTCAAGTTACGAACATAACGATAAAATAATGTACAACATTAAAAACATTTCAACTAATTTTTTCACATTAATTATTATTTAATAAGTTTATTAAAATAACGAAGTTAAATACGAACTGTAGCATACCCTTTCATCATATAAGTAAAAAAAAAAAAAATTACAAAATTAAAATTTAATTAAACTTATACTCCGACTCCGAAACTGACTGGAATACTTACTTATTTTATAAAAGAATCCATTTCTTAAAGCGTACTGCAGCAGTTCACTGACATTAGGCTCATTTGGTGTATACAGAAATTCCCCATTTGGTAAAAACAGATATCTTTTCAAGTTATATCCATTATAAACGGTGACATCCTTGTGATCACTATCGGGATTTTGTGGTGCAAATGAGATTTTTGATGCTATGTAAACTAACGTAAAAGAACAAAGTAAAGGTAATATAAGTTCAATAATAGTCCAGATAAAATGCCTGCGATGGATAATCCAACTTTTCCACAGTAAAGCTTGAAGCGATCGAAAACACCCCATATTTCTCGCACATCCGACACTAACTACGAACCTACTAACCAGCTACCGACTCCAAGGATGACTACATTCAGCTGCTATACACAGCATATATATATACAGCATGGGGTTTTTTTTACACGTGTTTACGTCCCCTAGCGCCCTCAAGTGGATGTTACTGGAAACATTTGCTGATTAAAAAAAAGAAAAAAATGAAATGTAATTCAATTAATAAGCATTATTCTAAACACCATACTTTAAATAATTGCACAATTAATTAAACTTGATAATAAATTTATTACGAAAGATTAATATAACGTAGTAAGTTAGTTGCGTGATTTAATTTACAAACTTCCAAGTAATTCGAGTTCGTAAATTACTATTTTATATTGATAACACGCTGCGTCATTATCGATAGGAAATAATATTAATCATGCCAATATTTCATAAGATTAAAATTGATTTATAAGTTCGTGAATCATTTATAAAGTCATTGGCCTTACTACAAAGATGGCAAATATGTCGACCCCGTCCCTCACCACCCTGTCGCCTCCATTGTGGGCCTGGACGAACCCATAATGGGCTTGCTAAAAGAGGCCCTCTTAGTGCCTACAGGGCGGAAAGAGTTAATGTTCTGTATTTTCTTGTCTATTGATCTTACGTATTGGTCTTACATAGAGCAAAAATTTATAGTATAGTTTTACGAAAAATTAGTTTCTTCTTTTGATTCGGTGTCATTGGACTTATTTTGAGGGTGTATAAGAAGGAAGTTTACATTTCTGAGATAGAAAACAAGAGACAACTTGTACAAAGAATAAATGCCGCTGCAAGCATAAGTACAGTACAGTACGATAACACTTTACATTCAGTTCGTCGTCGTGCTGAGATGTGCTTGCGTGAAAGAGGAAGGCATTTTGAACATCTGCTTCGTTAATTAATTATTAAACATTGTCAAGCAGCTCGTTTTAACAGAAAAATTTGATTTATTAACACGGTGCGTGTAGGCTTAAATGCTGCTTATTGCTCAATTGTTAGTAATTAATTAATATGATCACATAACCTTTAAAGTTTAAATTATAGAGGATATAGAAAACTTTTCCTACATTATTTACTCTAAACAAACTCCTCTGTCGCCTGCTGTTAAAGTCTATTGAAGTCTATTGAATAACCGATGTGTCATGTAATTGATTAATCTTGAATACTTTTACAATAAACGAAAAGATATATCGTACTAAAAATATAGAGGGCATGTTTCAGCAAGCCCATTAGAGTTCGGCCAGGCCCATACTGGGGCGGCTGGGTGGCGAAGGAGGGGCCAGACGTACCCGAAATATACTTTAGGGTATTTCCGATCCGTCCGGATTCGATGGCGTCCGGATCCCAGAGCCGTAAGTTTGGCCGTCTTAATAAGACTATAAGAATGGGTATTGTTGCTTTACACTGTACAATTATTAAAATAAGATTTTGTTGTTGCAGTAAGCTATAGCATCTCCTCAACCAAATAATGATACGCATAAAAACATGAAGCCTTTAGCAACAGACTCGTAACACGAGGCCTTAAGTTGCAGCTTGTTTAACTTACTGTACAGTACTAGCAAATCCGATCGAAATGCAGCAATATCCGGGTTAAAATTACCTTATTTATTAACAGATAAATAAACTTTAAATTGTAGTTCATTAGCCTACTCATAATTGCGTATTTTTTGTCTAAAATTTCATTATTTAAAGTAGACACAAACGGTGGAGACTCTAGGATTTGTGAGGGTCTAAGCAAAATTTGTTTTTGAGGTCCATTAAAAAAATGATAGAGGGAGAGGGTAGATTTATTCAGGTTTGCTAAAATATAATATATACTACTAAAATTTGAGAGAACCTGCAAGCGCATGGACTTGGACGTTGCCTTTCCTGGGTATAGAGTAACTAAAAATATGACAACAGCTCGGTGGCGTAGCGAACATAACTGGCGCCCGGAGCATGACACTTTATTGGCGCCCCCCTCCTTCCTCCAGAAACACATATAGTTTGGCTTGAACACCATTTGGGTGCCTCTCTGCGAGTGGCGCCCGGTGCATGATTGACCCCCTTGCACCCCCCTCGCTACGCCACTGCAACAGCTATAATATTCATTTATTTTATGGCTGTTGTAAAGGGCATCATAAATTATGTAAAAAACCTCAAACTAAGATTTAATGTGGGATCAGCGCTTCCACAAGGTGGTTGCAATTGGGGCTAACTTGGCCTTGAAAACAAGGATCATTCCTTGTTTCCAAGGCTACGTTTTGGTCAAAATATAATTAAGTTACATGGATCAAGGAGTAAAACCCTGGGATGATTTTTAATTCTTTTAAGAAAATGAGCAATGCATGAATATTTCATTATTTAAATACCACTTAAAGTAACAATTAAAAAAAATTCGTAATTGCAGGACCGTCGAGAGGCGGAAGAGCTGACGATATTTCTCCAGGCCCCAAGAAAACTTAGGGGTTCGAGTGGTTCTCATTCCAATACATCAATGCTATTTTTACTAATAAAAATAAGATCCAAATAAGAAGAAAGGGGCCTTCTCTATCTCCGGGGCCTTATAGAAGCTCTCGACAGCCCTGCATACTTGCATAGATCTATTCGTATCCTATTAAATTTGACTTATAATGGTGAAAGATGTGAAAAACCCGATCGTTGTTAATAACAAAATTAATCACAGTGTTACAGCAAATTTTGCAACATTTATTTATTTAACCATATTTTATATAGATTAACATTTAACTATATTTATTTGAATTATGTTTTGTTTGAACACAAGATCCGTATCGAAACGTTGATCATTGTATCACGAACACAAAGTATAACACGCAGTACTGTACCTTATAAATAATTTAAATTTAACAAACTTAATTTCTTTATAATATATTATTTAAGAAAATAACGTCATAGCTTTTAAAAATTTATGTGTTTCGTCACTGATTATATCATCAACGTTATTATATTAAAATTTAATTTAATTTAATTTAAAAATTAAATATTAATTATGCAATATAAATTTACAAGAAAATACTTTAGATATATTAACGCTGCTTTTGTTTTTCTCCATACAGATTTATCATCCAGTCACAATTATTAAATTGATTCATCATCATGAATTTGCTATGAATCTTTCTAGAAAGTTAATTTGTATATTTAATATAAAAACTATATTTATTTAATCGATCAATTCGAATATATTCAAGGTTTTTCCTAATTCAAATACAAACCGGAAAAATGATCTTTTATTGTATGAGTTTGCTATTTAAAAAGCAAATTTAAAATTGAAATTATGTCACTATGATTAGAGACACTAATACGATAACTAAGATAACAGTTTATATTGCGTATACTTTCGAATTCGAAATTTATATATAGTATATATAAAACAGAACGTCTGTTTGTCTGTTCTGTACACGCTTCTAAACTCTTTAACTGATCTTCACCAAATTTTTCTTAGTCTCTTTCTCTAGGATCCTGCAGAAAGTATCAAGGCTTTATGGATAATCCTTGAGGACCTCGAGGATTATCCATTCCGTTCCCTGGTTTCATCTCCGAAACCATTCGACCGATCTAGACTAAATTTTTCATAGTTACTCTCTAGAACCACGTGGAAAATATAGGCTTTCGTGAAACCTGGACATTTCACTCCTCCTCCAGAAAGTTTTTAATAAACACAACCACCATAGGCTAAAATAACCGAAAATACCACGTCTATAAGCCCTAATTACACTTAAATAAAAATTTTCGAGTCATTTTTCGATCAGAATATGATTCATTTAAGTACACGTAAGAATTTTTTGCGTTTATGATTTAAATTACACGTGAACTATGACCTTTTTTGATTATCTTTAGATAAATGTATCAACTGTATTGTTATCAATTGTTATAAGATATTAAGAACAAGGACATGTAAAAATTTCCATTTAAATAGTTGATGATCTGTAAACCATTTTTAAATTATTCTTTTAGATTTTCATGTAATAATACATTTTTTTAGTGATTAATTATTCATTCGAAATGAATATGTCACGAAAATAAACCGAGTTCGGCTCTACCCATTCGTAAAGCTCTGACATTTGTAGTGTCTCGCATACTGTATTAGTTGTATTTATATCTCTACAGTAGGCTATATTTTATATTATAGAACGCAATATATTATAAGCTATAAACAATTAATATAAGAAATCGATAAACAGGATGTACGGAAACAGTCATATCTCCGTTATTTATCATCCGATCGTCGTGTTCAAATTTCATTTTGCTTCAAAGGCAAAGGATACCTCTGTGTCGAGGGTCATACCCTGTGAACCCTTAAAAATAAAAGTTTTTATTTCGAAAAAAGTTTAGGTTGTGTCCCATTGACACAGCCCAAATCTGCTGTGTTAATGGGAGTTATTCGCGGGGAGAAAATAAATCCACAGTAGCAAAAAATTCGATTAAAATGTGGATAATATAGCCAATTTCGGGCTTAAAAGATGTAAACTGGCCTTCGCGTCCAATGTTTGGCATTTTAGTGGTGATGTTTTCTAACAAGATTCCTAACAATGATCATATAAGTTAGGTCTTCCATAACGAATATTATCTTTACGATTTCTTTGGAATGGTTCGAATAAATTTAATTCTTCTTCCAACACTAAGAACACTGTCTTAGTGTTGGAGGTTTAATAAACACAACCATCATAAGCTAAAATAACCGAAAATATCACGTCTATAAGCTCTAATTACACGTAAATAAAAATTTAAGTGTAATTAGAGCTTATAGACGTGGTATTTTCGGTTCCTCCAACACTAAGAACACTGTCTTAGTGTTGGAAGAACACCAAGAGGAGGCTAAAGTATATCTCAGGAAAAACAATTACCTTCCCGATTTTTATTTTATTTTTAATTTTTTCTTCTTTGTTTTTCGAATTATAACGTTATAAACAAATAGTATTTTTGCAAGATTATTGTTTTTACTAGGCCTTATAAAAAAGTAACTCCACGTTTTACGGCAGTTCTTGTTTTTGCTTATTTTGTATTCATTCACACGAAGATAGATGAAGATAATATAAGTAAAAAAAACTTTTCGGGGGTGGTCCGACCGGATATGTCGGGTCCCTTATCACTCGGCCGCCCCATTGTAAGGTTGCTAAAAAGAAGGTCCTCAGTGCTTACGGGACGGAGAATGACGAAGAAAGTAACAATAAATCATAATGATTTTACCTAACTATTGCAAAACTATAATAATTGCACATCTGTGGCGTTTATTTAAAGTAATATATTTGAAACACAGCGTAAAAAAACAATTATAAATATCTAACTAGAATTAAATGATTAATTTTTGAAAATCCGGTATTGTAGTGCACACAGAAGTTGTATTTAAACAATTTATTAGCGAGGTTGAGGCCGAAGTTTTAAACGCTAAAACGTGTACGTCGACGTTCAGCGCGCTTTCCTGTAAGCCTAGAAGTTTGACAATGGCGTTTGGAAAGTCAGTGGAATCACGCTCGACATTCCAAACGCCATTGTCAAACTTCTAGGCTTACAGGAAAGCGGCGCCGAACGTCGGACGTATACGCTTTCGCGTTTAAAACTTCGGTCTAAACCTCGCTAGTATTGAATAACGCATTCAAAATTAACTTATCATTTCTGACTTTACAGTTTTTTTTTATAATGAAATTATATATTGTAAAATGAAAAACGAACCGAAATATTCGTAGAGAGAATCATTTATTATGAAGAAACTTTCGCACATAATTTACGTAATAACTGCAGTGACTGATTTAGTGTTATGCAGGATTATTTAACAGGATCGATATATTTACATAATTTACTAAATCACGTTTAACAGGAAACTGAATCCACAGTTTCAAATTTCTTATTTATTGCAGAATATTGCAAACACTGCGAATGATATTATCACGGAACACCTTTCTACGAAGGATATTATCACGGAATAATACTGGATATTATTGTCGATTGATTAAAATAATCAAATTAATATAAGCGAGGATTTTTAATAATTTATTTTCCACCCTTTTCCTACAGTTTCCCATAGAAAGCCCGCCTTGGTAGATCGTTCTGGTATTGCTTTGCCTTATCCCAGTGTTTTTCAGCATTTTTCTAATAGTGGCATCCTGTTTGATAATTTTTATAAACCATTTTTATAATTTTGTGAAAATATGTTTATGCCACCCGGAAATATGAAGTGCCACCCGGAGATTTTCTATGAGAAACTGATTAGTTTAGGTTTTCACACTAGTTTAGGTGTCACACACGTGAAGAAAATTCGGAAAACAGCACGCGACTAGCCATTCTAGCCAGTTCCTACAGCAGCAAAAAATGGCGAAAAACTACTATTGTTCAGTGTTTTTATCGACTCGAAGTATATAGTACTGAGCAGCTCCATAATACTTTTTACGTGTACCACTAAAAGTACTAAAACGCGCGGTAACTCTATATTGATAAAGTTATCGGGGTGGTGTAAGAAAAATTATCAAACGGGATGCCACTATTAGAAAAATGCTGAAAAACACTGGGATAAGGCAAAGCAATATCAGAACGATCTACCAAGGCGGGCTTTCTATGGGAAACTGTAGGAAAAGGGTGGAAAATAAATTATTAAAAATCCTCGCTTATATTAATTTGATTATTTTAATCAATCGACAATAATATCCAGTATTATTCCGTGATAATATCCTTCGTAGAAATTTTCCATCTGTTACCGATCGATAATTTAATTAATTCGTTTTGCTTCCCCCCTCTTTGTAATATTTTTATTACTACTTTTATAAATAATTCTCATATTTTCCTCATACTTCATCAAATTTTTTTAGTTGTAGAAGTGTTTAATTTCAGGATATTACAATAGTAGTGATTTCAAATTGTGATGTAAAATTCAAATATAATAGTTCAACGTAAAACGTTAAATTATTTCTGTCACTGAGAATTTACTTTAAAAGAATGATAATTGATAGTATAAGGCAATGCAACTCTGGGATGATTTGTCAGTGGGTACGCCTCTCGGTAGGACTTTCAATGGGAACTGGTTCCTACTTAGGTGTTAAGCTTCAAATTGAGTGTTCCCAATGCACTAACTTTCACTCATAAAGAAAAAATTCAAGGTTCCTCGAGTTCAAAAATGTAAAAATCTTCGGGAGAGTAATTTTTATCCAACGCCATAGTTTCTCTCTGTTATAAATAACAGCCGGAAAAGTAAAAATGGCGTACTTTCATGATACTTTAACATTATGCTATTGAAATACTATTCAGGACATTGGTTACTGTAAACATTGTGTTATAAATTTATGTTTAAGTTGTAGAATAAAAAATAAATTATATAAAATACAGTATTATATGTTTAATGAGTAGACAGATAGGGAGAGAAGCTTTCCAGTATCAAGATAAAAAGTGTTAGCAGTGTTTAATATTAATTAGTTTTTGACATTTTATATCGATTGAGTAAGCATAAATAAACAAAATTATCAAATATAGTAAGATACCAGGTGCAAAGTTTCAAAATTATCATCTTTATCTAGAAATTTAATAAAGAAACCGTTATAACTAGAAAATTTTCTGTTTTTTTTTAAATTATATTATATTTTTACAATTATTTTTAAAATATTATACAATAAAGTCTGTATAAACCGGTATCGCAGGGTATCGAATATCTTTTCCAGTCTGGCAGGTTTCCGTTATGAACAGGTTCTTTTTTAACGTAGGAAATCTCTCCGTTTAGAATTTTTCCCTTTAGGCAGGTTTCCTTTTTATTCGAATTCCTTTTGGAAAGGTTTTACTATATATATATATATTTATTTATTATTTACTGCATATTCCATAATGAAAAAATATATATATATATAAAGTCCAGCAACGAGTTGCTTAAATTTCCACGTCGTAAATTTCCCGGTAACATTTAAAACTGCGTGTGGCGCCATCTGTTACAAATATGCGTAAGAAAAACACCTCCAAATAAAGGCCATTTTCTACAGTCCATGCTGTTGTTCAGAGGTTTCACCGAATACAAATTTCTTTACGAACTTACAAATTTGATTTTTCTCTAAATACATTAAATACAATTTAAGCGTATTTTCCAAAAATGTTTATTTATTTATTTCGATTTAGATCTTAAACTCGTTTGTTAGTCTCAGAATTAACGATAAATACGTAAGCAATAATACCAGCGCTGTAGTCGTGTCAGGGTAGCGGCCTGATGCTTTACTTTTTTAAACAGGGCAAACATTTTGTACTTTTTAAACATTTACGTTGGACTTTAGACGAGGAAATTACTTCTTGCACAGTTTTTTCGCGCCGATTACGAATATGTAGGACACTTTTGGCGCATATAAGCCATTTTGCAGACATTGTGCCACAAAGTTGCACTTTGCCCATACAAAACTCCGTAGACAGTAGCGCCTCCACAAACAGGCGATTCGAACTCAGGGCGCCGGTTACCGCTGTGGCACTTAATTTATACATGTATACTTACAAATATATTTACATTACTGAACCCCTTAATAATACGTCCTCGAATGAGGATTGAAGCAGCTTTATATATTTAATTGAACATTGTATGGTGTTTTTCCTACTGCACAAATATCAGTTTTGTTTTGGCCAAGTCAAAATAAATTCTAGTGTTAATAAGTTGTTCTGAAAGACATAAATAGAAAATAAGGACAATAATACAAATGTTGTATTTGTATAATTACAGTATTTATTTCAATCACTATTCAATCTTAATCGCTAGACAAGCGCAGTGCGCACTGCGCTTGTCTGACGATCAAGTTTAACGATTAAGAGCAGCCTACATATGATATAATTTACTATATAATAAGTGCGCTGTGGTTTTGTAGATTATAGTTTAAATGATAATATTGATGTTGTGGTTGCATAAAAAATATTTATTGTATATATTTGATACAAATGGTAAATCCTATCAACATTTCTTTCATAGCTTTTTTTCATGGACCAAATAAGATGTACAGTAAAATCTGTGTAAACCAGAATCGCACAGTATCGAACATATTTTCCAGTCTGGCAAGTTTCCGTTACGAACAGGTTCTTTTTTAACATAGAAAGTCGGTTCGTTCCGAAGAATATTTTTGTTTAGGCTAGTTTTCTTTTTATTCGGGTTCCGTTTTGAACACGTTTTACCGTTCATTGTGTAGTTTAGTTAAATATTTTAACTTTAACTTAACATAACCAGAAGAAAGAAATATTTTATAAAATAGGACAATTAATTAACTATTCAAAATTCCCATTACATATTTTGTCCAGTTGCGCGTTTACAATATGCACTGCCAAGAGGGGCCCTGAAGCAACCCGTTTTTAATAAGCGAATTTTTCAACGAAATTGTTAACCCATCCTAAGATATTAAATGAAATAAAGGCCAATATTCTTGCTGGCATGCCACATGCATCCATAGAATTTTTTCCCGTTTATAGCAATTTCAATTTTTTTTCTTTTATAAAACTCATCCCTACTCTCAAAATTAAGATTGTTACCATTACAGAAGTATAAAACAAATTTTAAAAGGCTAGGAACGAAGGATTATTGTGTAGAAGTGTTTTCCAACCTATTTGCTCACTTATAACACATGGAAGCATTCAAAACACACTTTGCTGGAGAAATATTAATAATAATATAATATTAAGGCTTACGTATATTGTGAAGATCCTAAAATCGCGTCGGAATTTTGATTATTTACAAAATTACTATGTCAGGGAATTTCGGAAGTTCAACCGGACCGAGAACACGTGTCGGGCAATAAACTCGACTGAAGTGAAGCACTTGAGTGAGCTAAAACAAATGCGACACGATGATAGACGACGGGGGAATATCCAACAAGTGAGAGAGGGGCTTTGCCAGGGTGCTCGTATTTGAGTCGGAATGTATACAATCAAAGAAGGGGAGGAGAGACTTATGGTCAAAGACACCTGTTAGATCATGTGAGCCCGGGACCGTCTCGGAAGGGGGCAGGAGGACACAGAACATCTGGACGATCAGTCTAGTCAGATGTCCAAGAGAGGGGGCCAAACGGTATAAATTATGCGTGTAGCTGTCAACGTTCTGGCGCCATCCCCCGGCCTTGGTTTTCGTCGTGCTTGGAAACAAAAGAATGACCAATCGGAAAAAGGGACCCAAGACCAATCGAGAAAATAATTTGAGGGAAAATCCTATAAAACCCCCGGAACCAAGGTTGAAGGAGAGAGAGGACGGAACCTTCGACTCGCAAGTGTTCATCGGGACGCCAGTCAACCCTTCACTCCTCACGCCGATCTTCGCCATCGATTCCAAGGACTCTTTCGTCTTCACCGCCCCGGGGCTTCCTCATCCAACATCCGACTGTCGTCATCTGGAGTTCCTCGACCTGTAGACGATCTAGATCGCACCGTGTGTTGTTCTATTGCAAGTTCACTTTAATTTCAAAATAAACGGTTATTTTAGACACTTGTCATCTTTGCCTCTGCCGCCGCCACCCACATACGATCAATCCCTAGGCTTTTCCTGACACGCAATTAACTTATTGTCCCTAAATATCGGCAACTTACAATATTATGAAATTATATACATTTGGAATAATAGAATTTTAATGACTACATAAATGTTTATTTGAGAGCAATATTCTATCTACTTGTACAATACTTATGCTATTTATACAACACCTGTAGTATTACTATTTTAAAATTGCTCGACACCCCTTTAAACGATACTGTTGGTTGAAGAACATTGCTGTATACAAAATTAAATATCTGTGTTTAAGATTTACAAGAAATGCTGAGTGTTTAAGTAGTAGCACAATTTTTGTGTGTTTGAGTGCCAAAGAAATTACAAAATTACATTTTAATTAATTCAAAGTACGTTAAAATATGAAAATAATCGCATAATATGTATTTATATTTTAGAAAATACAAGGGAAGCGGTACTTCCACAGCTTCCATGGATGGCACACCACTGACCAATGGGGACGCGGAAGACAACAATTTGGACCAATTGTAAGCTGGAATTTGGGACAAAACTGTATAAAAACAGGTGGCGTGCCGTCATTGGAAGCGGTGGAAGCGCCGCTTCCCTTGTATTTTCTAAAATATAAATTTTCATATTTTAACGTAGTTTGAATTAATTAAAATTAATATTTTATTATAATTGCATTATGTATCTTATTACAAATTTCTATACTACATGTGAAATAAACGATAAGATTGTTATTGTATATTCGAATATCAGTGGCGGAATGGAAGCGCTGTATTGTCGAAACCGGGTCAGCTTCCAAGCGGCCAGATTACACTCATTCGCACATGCGCTTTACAGAGCACCAACCTCACACGGTTTAGCTGGTGGAAGCTACACACGTATAACGCTTCCAATGATTCTATCCCGGACCGATTCTGGGCTGTTAGCCGCCCTCGCCCGATTATGTGAATCATAAGTTCTGTGGGGAAGTACTCGATCTTAAAAGTATTCCCCGTGCAGGAACAAAACAAAAAGAAATAGAAATAAATCATACACTCCATGACTCCAATGCAAGGAACTTGAGGTTTATTTTAGTCCTTCCAATCACTACTCTGTCCTTCCACTATAACAGACACAAAAACAAAGGAAACAACACACAAAAAAAAAACAATCTCGCGACTCTCTCGTCTACACGTCCTCGCTCCCTTTCTTTCTTCCGAAAAAGTCCCTCTTCTTCCCTCGAGCATGCGCGATCCACCTCCTTTCCTCCTTGGTCCGAGTTTTTCGGTTGTCATCGAGAATGCATATCCTTTCTTTACCCGGTAGCCCACCCAAGGAGTTGGTTACGCAATAGAACACGTGATCTTCAGATCACATATCTCTCCTTCTCCCATTAACTTTTACAAAACATACGGGGAACTTTTACACTATGAGGGCCCATTCCTCCTTTACTTCGTGAACCACCCAAGGGGCTGGGGTTACGAGCCAGTTACGCAACAGAACACGTGGTCTTCAGACCACAGTACATTTATAACTTAACCAACCAATAGGAATTTACTGGTATGTTTTTATGATAGTTCTGTATAATTGACAAAAGTTATAAAAAAAATTTATTAAAATATTTGATATTTTTATTCTCCTCTCCCATCTTATATTACTCACGGATTTCAATGATATTGATAATAAACCAGTGATATTACGATTTCATATGTCCCATTTATAAGGGTATGTAGAAAAAAACGAGTACAATTCTTGTACAATGTTAAAAAATTAACTGTTACTTTGGCAGCATCATTTACAACCAAATTTAATGAACGGGACGCACAAGATACAAAAAGCTCCAGAATTTATTTTCCTTAAATTTACGATTTATGTATCCTTTGTCATAAAAATTTGTCTTTCCACTTTTTTCCGACGACTACAAATATTTAGGTACAAAGTAACTGGTTTCGACTTATTTCTACTTAAGAAGTAATTAAATAATTAAAAAATTAGGGAATTGGGGACATAAATAAAACCCTGCCGAAAGAGCCAGAATTTTACTTAAAGAAAAGCTTAACCCAACCAATCTCTAGCCGAGTACAGTGGGGACTGATTTCTTCGTAATAATAGATAATAAAGACAGAAATTTTTCCAGTTCAATGAGAGTGACTAAAAAGTTATAAATTTTGGAAATTTTCATGGACACTGGTCCTAAAACGAATTAGTTAGAAAACAAATGACGGACAATCCACTTAGTATTAAGTTTAACATATTTAGATTTTTACAGCTATGGTGAGAAACGTTTAAAATGTACAACAACCCTGTCGCGTTCTTTGAGGTACACTAGTGATGCGACAAGAGGCTTTTGACATTCACTGGTATCGGCACCCTCGGGATTTGGCATGCACATACTGCACACTTACCTGGACCGTCTCTGATTCCATCCATTAGCCACTCGTATCGAGCTATTTGACTAAGTGGATTGTTTTAAAATTTAAAAAGTAAAGAATATTTTATGTTATTTTTATGTACATTTCTTTACAAAACTACATTTAATTATAATTTTCTTTAAAAGTATATTAATACAATTGAACAATATATTGTACCAGGTATGTATAGCCACGGCACATTTTATTTTACTGAGCAAGTTTTTATAATTTATTTTTAATTTTAGCCCTTTTATCGTGGCTAGCGATTCAGAATGTAATTGTGATATTAAAAATACATTTAGAGAAGTCTACAGTTTTTACTGGCTTATCCAACAAATGAATACGAATGGACCCCCTAGACCAGGGATGGGCAACCTTTTTCTATGGAAGGGCTGCATTTTAAGACTTTTGAACTGATGCGGGCCGCATACAAGAGAAAGAGAGGAAAAAAAATGTTGATAAATTAGAATTATTTATTCATATATACAGTAATTATAAATTAGCATAGGTATATAATTTAGCTTCTGTAACTGATGTAAACGTAATATATTGGAAATATTTGGTTAAATATTCGTCACTGCTAGTTTTAAATTAGTTTCGATGTGTCTGTTAGCCGGTTTCTTGCTTTAATTTTTACTAAATTCATTGCGGGAAAAACTATTCACATACATAAGTTGTAAAAATAACGTTTGAATTTTTGCTGCATACTTAGATGGGAAATTGATATATTTATCACATTTTATGCGTCGCGGGCCGCAGGTTGCCATCCCTGCCCTAGACCATCACTGACGCGCAATTAACTGATTGCCCCTGGAAGTCGGCTTCTTACAGAAACAGATTCCTTGTCATCAAATGTCACAGCACGCCACTGATAAAAACCCATGTCTTCAAGAACATGAAGTAGTCGTAGTCGTTGTAGTTGTAATCATTGTGGTCATCAGTCTTCCTCTTTGTCAAGTGAGTCCTGCTGTCCTCCAAGTCTACTCTGGTGATCTCCATATCCAGATATTTCCCTCCTTCTCATACAAGCACTAGTGGAGCACCACATAACTTTGCCCTCATGGACAAGTTCTCGAGCTGCACATTCCAATATGCACTGCCAAAAGAGGGCCCCTGAAGCAACCCCAACAACAGAATTAGGTCAATAACAGTTGTCAATAAAACAAAGATTACCTGCAACATCTTGCTCTCTCCTACAACTGTCATGAGGAACCACCCCTTCATGGAATGCCTCTGCACTTGTATCTCTTTCTCTCTCTCTCTGTCTCTCTGAAGTTCCACAAACCCTGGATTATGTATTACAATGTGCTTACAATATATAATTATTGCCTTAATAAATGCAATATTCTGTAAATCTGTGTCAGTGTGAGTCTCTGTGTCCAGCATCACTACCTCCATATGTTCAGAAACTCTTGCTTCATCCTAATAGAGTGCAAGCATGGTGAGCAAGATTTACTGCAGACTCCCTATCTTTTACTGTAAGACAGGGAGTCTACAAAGGTGTTAGTAGACAATGCAGTCAGGTAGCCTTATATAATTTGGAAATTTAAAAATTAATATTCCAAATTCTTTATTAGTGTTGACTTTGTATTTACGTTAAACTTTAAAGATCAATAACACAGATTTGCTTGGGTAGAAAAGTTGCTCTTTCTATTACATTTTGAGAACTAAATTGATGTTTCCAGATGGCAGAGGCAGTTAAGGTGTCAGCATATTGTTTAAGAAATGAATCTTGATGGATCAGAAAACCCCAGGAATTTTTAGGGAATGATCTATCCAGGATATGACAGGCCCAGTCTCTCACCATCTGGATATCAATTGTGGGCCTGGTCAAATCCATGACGGCTATGATTTAAAAAAAAGGTCCTCTTACTGTCATGAGGGCAAAGTTAAAAAACAGAAGAGAATATCTATAAACAAATTATAAAAACTTCTGTTAAAAACAATCTAAAATTTTATAAGAATAATTTTTAAATATTCATTTAAAAATAATCAAGAAAGAATTCAATATTTGTTTAAACTATATAATTTTTATTAAATTTTTTCATATAAATATTCAAAATATAAACATAAATCTGTAAAGATTTTCTTTCGAAGTAACTTTTTATCTAAAGCTATTCACTAGCAAAGTCACTTACAGTTTCTTCCAATCAAGTTTAAAATAGTAAATATATTGGAAAATTAGAAAAATACTTTTAATTATTAAGATAAATATTTTATTACATCATCATGTTGTTTCTTTCAAAATATATTTTTTATATTAATGAAGACAAAATTTTAATATATATATATATATATATTTCAGACAAACCATTTAGTTAAATAATTATTGGCATAAAACATTTTTATTACAAGAATACTTGTAAGATTGATATCATCTATGTGGATCTGGCAAATGCCAAGAAAATCTGTTCTAATGTAGTAGCACTAATGAGATAATCTTCTAAAGAAAATTTTTGCTTTACTTCTTCCATAAAAGAGAATATTCTACTCAATTTTATAGACTCATCCAATAAATGATATTGCAGAGTATCCTGAAAAATGAAAAATACTATAAACAACAAATATTCAATATTCATTGAATCAATAATAATTATTAATTAGTGATAAGATTTAAAATTTAATATCTAATTTATTTACAGAATAGCAGCTAAATCTACATTTTTAATATAAATAACTTCAAACATTCAGTACCTTTACATTGCATTAGAGTAATTACTGAATTTACAAGACAATCCTTTAATGATATCAAGTTAGATTTTAAAAGCAAGTATACAGGAAGAGAAAATTTCACTTATAAGCTTATTTGTAAGTTATAAGCTTATTTGTAAATTAAATGAAGTCATTTTAATATGTATATTTTTTTATGTATATTTGTTCTAATTACTTTGATACTGCCATATAAAATCCAGATTTTTAATCTACAAATGTCTACAACAAAGCATCTAAAACCATTTTACTTTTTCACATCTTAGTAGAATAATGTTAGAAAAAATCTGAAAGAAATCAGATGCCTGATTTCTTTCAGATTTTGATATGTAAGATACATATGAAAATAACGGACAAAGAAAGTAAATTTTAATAGAGGTAAAAATAAAAAAAACTTTGGCACAGGTTTGGCATGCAATACTTATGTTCAAAATTTACTTCACACCATTTTCAAAATAAGTTTCTACTGTAGATACATACTTCTGTCTGTTTCCATACCATTTGTAAAAGCAATCCTGAAAACTAAGTTTTTGTAATGTTTTTATGTGTAACATTGCTGTAGTTTCCACCTCTGCCACTGAAACCTGTTGTAATCCTTCTCTTTTATTTTAGGAAGCAGACCAAAGTCTTTGAGGAGGATATTGAGGAATAAAGAGATTGAAAAGCATTCTTATGCCTTTCATGGCTATACAGTGGTGCCTCATATAACGTACGCCTTGAATAACGGACTTTCTGTTTGGCCGTTACGTGACTCGAGCAACGGACTGGCTGCGAACAACGGACTTTCTGGCATAATTGGTGACTGCTCCATGGGTGCGTTTTTTAATAGCGGTCGCTCTGCGTCTCCGCTACTACGGGAGTGTGCTGCTGTTTGTAGGCAATTAGGAACGACGGTGTAAGGAAGAAAGATGGCAGCGCCCGCACTATCGATAGTATCGTGATGGAGGAATCTATAATTCTAAAATATGAGCTTTTAAAGGCAAAAGAAGGGTCCCAATTGTAAAATTTAACCATAAAATGGATTTTTTGTTGAAAGAGCATTCAAAATAGCTACGAAAAAAATTAGAATGCCAGCTACCATTCAAAAAAAATTTGTAAAGACACTTACATCACCGCGTGCGCTAACTTGCGCTTTTACAATTTCTAAATTTTCATTCATAAAATCACATAATGGACTCGGAAATGAAACTA
This sequence comes from Centruroides vittatus, assembly GCF_030686945.1. NCBI lineage: Eukaryota > Metazoa > Arthropoda > Arachnida > Scorpiones > Buthidae > Centruroides > Centruroides vittatus. The sequence continues at coordinate 964,828 of NW_027122625.1, read as the reverse complement.
TCTGAGCCATGGAGGACGCCATGTTGCTTTCCACCGTAAACTACTGCTACAAGTGGCCGTTTTTGCCGTTGACGGCGCGCACTCCCACCGGAATTTAGGAACACGTTCTGCAGGAATTTTTAAACGGATGTCGCTCGCGCAGAGTTACGCGGAGGAATAAAATAACGCACCCCATGTTCATTTTTTTTATGATACAGTACGGTTATTTTATGCTGCGGAACGAATTAGATGTTTTAACATGTATTTCTATGAGAAAATGCATTTCGTATAACAAACGTTTCACTTAACGGACGTGCACCTGGAACAGATTAAGTACGTTATATGAGGCACCACTGTATATTAATAAGCTAAGACTAACTGATGGAAGCCGAAAACTCTTAAAGATATTATAAAAAATGGCTTTCACGAATGCTTGGACAAATGGTATGGGACACTAGAGCTGCAGATAGAGCTTACATTAAAGGTAGTCTTCTGTAAATATTCTATTAAATGTAAATATTCATAACCATTAAATAAAAGTTTTATTTTTGATTCTACCATACATAGACATTTATAGCTGACAAAAAACTTAATAGTCTCAATGTGGTTATAAATGGAATCAGCTCTAAATTTGCAGTTCCAAATGCAAAATATAAATGCAGAACTATTTCCAAAATGCAAGGATTAAACATCTAAGCCTCTCTAATTACAAGCACAAGGGCATATTACACATCCAAGAAGCCTGTAGGCTATGGACAACTAATTAGATTCATACTTGCCAATCTTACATTATAGATAAGACTGACTTGATAGCTAGAAAAGGCTGATTTTGAAATGCAATAGCCAAGAAATAAAAACACAACTTATAGAATAATTGTCAACAAAACTTGTGGCATTTTAACCATTTATTCAATCTTCATTCTCTTTATCACAATAATAGTTTAATAATATTGGCTTTTCCTATTAAATAGATTACTACTGTAGTAATAAAAATGTAGAATACAGCATAATAATACATTGTACCATACATAATGAGTATTATATTGAAACTTAATTATCTGTAGAGAAAAATTATAAAAGTTAATAATTCCTTATAGTCCGTAACCTAGAAAATGTGATTTGACATGTGGCTTAGATTTAAAGAACTTTCAGATTGGCTTTCTCATACATATGGCAACATCAAACTCAAAGAAAATGTTAATGTTGGAGGATGGACAATTTCTAAAAACTGACATACAAGTTAACTTTGAATATTTAGTATTTGTTGTAAATGCATATTTGCAAAGATAATGCATTAAAAATTTTATGTTATATCCAGTGGCATAGCGAACATAACTGGCACCTGGGGCACGACACTTTATTGGTGCCCCTTCTCCCTCCAGAAACATATATAGTTTATCTTGGAGACCATTTGGGCACCACTCACAAAGGCACCCCCTTGCACCCCCCTCGCTACACCACTGGTTATGTCAAAAAAGGCAGAAAATTTCTTACTCAGGCTGACAACTGCTTCCAAAAGCAGATTCTCAACCCAAAAGATAAAGAGTTGGTAAACATGATAGTTCTACTGAAATCAGTTGTACACTGCTAAATTCAAGCAATGGATAATTAAATTAATATTTAATGTTATTTCCACCTTCTTCAATAATATAATTAAATATGTATTAAAAATGTAACATATTTTTCATCTTGAAAAATAATACTGACCAAATTTTTTGTTGAATATCTATCAACATATGTTCTTAACTAATTTGGGATGCTGAGTTCAGATCAGAGGTTCATTTTCTCTGGAAAGCTCTGGTTTTTTGCAATTGATAAATATCAAAATTTCAATTTTTCATGTTTAATTCATTGACCTTTTTGTGTATGTGGATAGATATTAAATGAAACACTCTCAAAATGAACTGGGCAATAAACATTAAATTGCAACATAGTCTAAATGTCACAAAAAACTTAGTCTCAATGTGGTTATAAATGGAATCAGCTCTAAATTTGCAGTGCTCAAAGCAAAATACAAACCGAAACCTGTACAGTCAAACTACCTTAAAATTAGCTAATTAATAATTATTAAGTTGCAAAATAATGTAAATTCCTTCATTGATACAAAATGAAACACATACAGACATAACCTGACCTGAAATGAGGTGATTACTAAACATTACATTGCAAAATAGTCTACATGTCTGTAGTGGTAAAAAATGGAGAGACAGACAGGCATCAACTAATTGCTACATAACAAATTTGATCCCATACTGGGGCTATGCACAAGAGCATATGATCAAGGCAGAAATTTGCATTTCAGGCTCTTGTGTTTGTGACCTATTTCAGGACAATCCCATTTAATGCTCCAGCAGTAGTCTGACATCATATATTTGTCCCATCTCCCTTGGTAGTGCTCTTCCATAATCTTCAGGTAGGTGAAACCATTCACCTTGCTCATCACTAACTGTCCTAAGTTCTCGGGGAATTTATCAAGATAACTGTGCAGTAAATGCAGTTTGACACTCATGTTACATCCAGATCATGAATTTCTGCAATGTATTAGCAAACGAGAGTTTCAAAATTAGCAGCCTTTTTATTGCCAAGAAAGTTTTTCATTACCAGCACCAATGATACCCATGCAACTCTTTCTTTGTTGTTCATTTTTGAGACAAATTATTGGTTGCAAACAAGTGTAAGAATCTGGAGCCCATCAAGCACACTTGCCTTGATCTCAAAAGACAAAACAGGGAGAGCACCAACTATACGTTGGAATCATTCACCAGCTCTATTTAATGCCTTCACAAACTGTTTAACTAACCCCAGTTTGATATGCGGTGGAGAAAAAATGATCTCTCTACTGACAATTGGATCATCGACAATATTTGGCATACCTGTTTGCAGAGTCTTACATATGGGCTTCTGGTTCCGGTGCTTGTCTCAATCTCTGCTGTTTCATATGCAAATAAAGCAGGGATACTTTGTGTAACCTGTTGTCCAAGGAGACAATTAACCATTTTCAGATCAATTCAAATTGTCCACTTGTGCTCGTGGTACTTTAGTAGGTCCATATCTACACAATTTTATCATATACCATGCTGATAACATAAACATAAGGTGAAGGAATGCAAAAGTTCGAATTGCATGAAAACTAGAGCATGGATAAAAAAACTGATTGCAGATTTGAAATCAGCATGCCAAAATTATTACAAATCAGCGAAAAAAACCTCATGCAACTGAGATTTCAAAAAAATTTGTTGGCCATTGTAATACACTCCTTCCTAAATCTTGTTCTCATATCTAATTTTAAAATTTTTCTTATATCCCTATTAAAGGTTATGTTAGTCTGTTTATCTTCCTATTATTTAAGTAAATTTTAAAAATGTATAATGTAACTGAGGAAAAAATTGACTCCTGAGAATTGCTCAGAGTAGATAAAATTTAAGAAATTTAATGTTTCGTTAAAAGAAATTTTCCTGGAAAAAAAATTATCAAAATTACACTAATATGTATACAGTAAATTGGGACAAAATTTACAATACGACCAAAAAAATCCCATGTGACAATAGACAAAGGCAACTTAACCTAACTTAACTAGTTTTTTACAAGTAATTGGGCCCTTGATCAAGATGGGGTTTTGGAAAATATTAGAAAAATTAAGATGGAAGAATTTTGTAAGATTCGCCGACTCAAAGGGGGGGGAAACAACTGATCTCGCGTCAGGTGTGTAAGATTCGGACTGGTGTAGACTGGGCTTAAATATCCCACTTCACTCACCAGTGTAAAGTAGCCGACCCAGAGGAAATAGGGGACCTGGAAACCCCTCCTTGGCACCCGTATTAGGTTGCTGTCTTTTAGATGGGATCGGTTAATCCCGCGTCAGGATGAACCTTGGGGAAGTTGTATGTGAGTTGTGACAGAAAAGGCAAATGATGACAAGTGTTTTTCACACGAAAACCATTTATTTGTTAACATTAGTGCTTACATCATCAATTGACAGTCCTTCACTAATCCAGACGAGAACCTTGGTGTTGGTAGCAGCCCCGGGTGGATGAGAAGGATCGCTGGGTGTTGGGGGTGATCGGAGAGCCACAGAGATGTCTCAAGTGATGGCAAAATCCACTATGAAGCACACGGTGAGCTTAATCCAGAGGAGACTCTCTTGACCTTGAAGTCCCAGTTTTTATATGTTTTCTTGTCCACCATCCATATTTGGATTGATCCCTCGTCCCTTTTCTCGCTTTCCGATTGGTCTCCCCTTTGTTTCCAAGTGCAAAATGAGACCATCTTGGGTCATGGGAAAGGTCCTGGGAAAGGTCATGGGAAATTCGAGGTGTACTGTACATCTGATACCTCTTTGTCGACTCTGCTCGGGACTGTTTATAATACTTTAACACCTGCACTCATAATTCAGGCCATTGTTTGTAATTTCTTTGACATCTAAAACTTTAACAATCTTTTTCGCCTGTCAAAAATTTCCCCTTTTTCGAGAAAGTTTATCCCATCAAAAATTTATAAATACTTGAGTCAAAGATCTACCTGTTTATGAGCGCTCGTGCCAGAGTTTACAGATTATTTGACACATGTTCGACCAGTTCCAAGTCTCGTTTACATTTTTGTGTTGCATTGTTTAGATCAAAGGTTTTTTTCTTTCGTAACACAATTTATCATTATCATTTTTTTTATGCAAGAATTTCGTGATTTATTCGCTTTTGAACTCGTCTGGGGTCTTACAATTTAGAAAAAAAAGAGAGACGGTTGGTAAAATTAACCCGGGATCTTCTTTCTTTGATTAGGATGAATAATTTGGTTTCATTCTTCTTGACATTCTCTCTCCAAACACTCAATCCCAAAAGATGTCCATGTTGTCCTTCTCTGTCCTATAAACCCCCTTTGTTTGCTAGTTATTCTGACCAATCAGGTTCCACCCCTTTTGTAAAGAACACATCAGACCAACCAATAAGAGTAAGGCCAGATGGACAAAGCCTGGAAGTACTAGTTTTAAAAGAAAGAGGGGAAAGTTAAGAACAAAAGGCTTGATCAAGCCTCAATAATAAATGTTATGTATTGGCTACACTATTGCATCAGGGTTAGAGATGGAAAAGCAGTTAACAAAGGAAACTGGGGTCCTTTGGCTGATGTCACATGTTTCAATGGAGTGAAAATAATGACTATTGTAAGGAACCACGGACTTGTTCTGTTTGTAGTAGTCGAGACATAATGGTAAAACTAAATTATATTTTTTTTTTATTAAATTAAATAACAAAAGTTTTTTGAAGAATTTTTATCATCAATGCTTGCTTTAAGAAATCTATTTAGATTATCTTAAACATATTCTACATTAAACATTTTAATAATTAAATTAAAAAATTAATTTAATTACCTGATAAGCATCTTTCAATACAATAGTAGGAAAGGTGTTTTTGATAAACTTCTTTAATTCAGTAATCTGGTTTGTTTCATCAGTTTGTTTCATTTTGACAACAACAGTATAACCTTGACCAAATTTATTTCTAAGATGTTGTATTGTACCCAAACAATGAAATTCCCCTTTAGTCATAATTGCTACTCTGTCACATAAGGCTTCACATTCATTCATGCTGTAAAATATCAATTAAATTTAAAATTATTTAACTTATTTGACAATATGTATATATAATACAGATTAATATTTCCCGTTTTCAAAAATTAATATAAATTTTCTATATAAAATACTGAGATAATTTAATATATTTATTTTTACATAAAAAGCAATAAAAATAACAAAAATTTATTATTTTTTAATTAAAATTTAATATGTTGTCAATTAAGTTTCAAGAATGTATTCATTACATGCACATAATACAGTGGGTGATTGGTTAACAAACAGTTTGGTTAATGAACAAATCGGATAATGAACACTTTTGCAAAAGATTTTTATATTTGGACAACAAACACGTCACAGAACAAACATAAGAAGCGGAGACATAAAATAATGAATACTGATTGGTCTTCCCTTGTCTTCAGGCAACAATTCCAAACTTTTTGGAGCGTGGGAAATGACATCAATGCTCAACCCGGTATACACTGATTGGATAGTATTCCCCTGAACTTTGAAACTCTCCCTTGTAATTCCAGCCTTTTATTTTTCTCACAGAAACAATTCTTTTATAATATTCGTGAGACTGTTGGGAAGCACTTGTTAAGTTTTATGTCGGTTTTTATTTTTGAAAGGTGAGAGTATAATAGCAAAGATAGAGAGTGGGCAGAAGATGACTGATGTTGCTGGGCAGTATGGCTTGAACATGTCTACAGTAGGCTGCAGTTTGATCTTATCTAAGAAAGATACAGTATAATCAGGAAGACTCAAGCAGCTAAAGAAGTAACAAAAATCACATCTGAGAAATAAAGAACACTGAAGAGCTCATAATGGAACCTGAAATGGATCTGACGACAGAAGAATGACAAGAACTCTTGAATGAAGAACACCAAGAAACTCAGCGAGATATGTTTTCTTCTGAAAAAGAGAATTAATGTCGATATCTGCTATTAAACATTTTTTTTGAAGAAGTGGAAGGATGTCAGAATGACAGTCTTAGAATGGCATCCAAACCAGGTTTAAGTTAATAGGCTTAGAGATCTCTACAATTACAATGCTATTAATTACTTCTGAAAAATCCTGAAGAGAGAAAAGCAAACAACATTAGACAGATTCTCTAACCCCTATAAACAGAAAAAAAGACTGTGTGTATATATGTATTTTTATTATTACATATAAATAAACGTAGTAAGAAAGTATATATTTTTTATTTTTTGGGGTCTCCAGAATGAATTAATCAAATTCCCATAAAAACCTACAATAAATCGATAATCGGTTAACAAACAATTCGGATAGTGAACAAAGTCTTGGAACGGATTATGTTCATTAATCAATCACCCACTGTATACAGAAATAAAATTAAGGTGTCTGTGACAGGTGATCATTTCTGTTTTTCTCTTCACAAGTGATTTTAAGGTAATAATGTCACCTAAGATAGCATTATCATCTTAGAAAACACTTATGAAGCAGCTGAATAGAATGTTATCTAAGGTAACACTGTTTTCAGATGATGATCTGTACCTAAAACCTAAAGATGGTTGATAAAAGCAGCCAAATAATGCATTCATTTAATTAAAACATAACTTTCTGAATCAAAAAAAATTTTTGGATGGCAATTTTGAATAAGAATATTTGTAAGATTGACTGATAAATGTAATTTCTATAAATGAATTTTAATTATATTATTAATAAATTTTAATCATAAATATATGTTTTTTATATTTGAACATTTTATTATAAATATAACAAACGTACTACCCCTTTTAAGTATACAGTAGGAAGTTTTATTAGATTAAAAACGTTTTCGACCGCATTAATCAGCCTTCGTCAGTTAACGAATAACAAAAACGAACAAAATTCGAAATTTACAAAAAACTGCGCTTGCGCATTGACGGGTTTAAGCCCCGTTTTCCGTATCAAAACGTGATGTTAGTCGACAAGAGATTTCCAGGCCGATGATAGGCCGTCCGCATCCCGGTGGTTGATGCAAAGTGTAGATAAGTGCGCCTTATGTATTTCCATTTTTTCCAAGTATTTGATAGCCTGCCTGGATCGAGTGGCTCTGACAATGGAGGCCTTATCCCAATGCACCGTTATATCTTGCTGTCTAGCAAAGGTCGCTAGGACCGTGCTGTCACTGCCACAGGTTATTGAGTATTTATGCTCTTTTATTCTTTGTTTGAGGTTATGTAAAGTGGCGCCTACGTATACAATGTCGGTGTTAAAACGATGATCTTTTATCGGTATAGAATATACCCCTGTTAACTCACTGGAGCGATCTCTCCTCTTGTCGTTTCTCAGTAAACGGTAAATCGTTGGATTGCGTTTGTAAATTACGCGCAAGTTCTTCTCTCTGGCCACATTTTTGACAACCTTATTAAGAAAAGGCATATAACTCAACACAACTGCTTTCCGTGAATTTCCATCGTTGCGCTGCCGACTGTTCTTCTGCACAGCATGGTTACCAAAGAAGTGTTGTTGATCAACAACACTTCTTTGGTAACCATGCTGTGCAGCCACCTTTCGTATGTAGGCCAACTCCTTTAAAGTGTCTTGACTACTCGAGCAGTGGGTGTAAGCTCGCCAGATCCAGGAACGAAACGCCGCCATCTTAAACTGTCCAAGGTCTACAGAGTTACTGGGGATGACGAGGGGGTGATATACTGGTTTCTGGTAGACACTTGTTCTTATCTCCCCTTCTTTGCAGGCGATGAAAAGGTCCATGAAGTTAACAAGGAACTCACTCTGTTGATCTAATTCTACCGTTAGACCGTATGGGTTGTTGTTGATTACGTCTATGAAACGCTGGATGTTGCGATCATCAGCCCAGAGGATGAAAATGTCATCAACGTACCTGGTGTAAATTACCATGTCGTTGCGGAATAACGGTAATATATCGCACTCGAGTTTGCGTAGCACCATCTCACAGAGGACTGCGGACATGGGGCTCCCCATGGGGACACCCCTTCCTTGTATATAAATTTTCTCATCAAACTCGAAGAAAGAAGAGTGGCAGACCAAATCCGCTAATTCCAAGATATGCATGTGATACTTGTGGGAATTCACTACGTTGGTGAACAAAAAGTCTCTTAATGCACAGAAGCATGGTGGAAGCTTGATGGATGGGTATAGGGACTTAAAGTCCATAACGGACATGATTTCTCTGTCTGTCAACATAACATCCTCCAGTTTTTGCACCAGTTGCAAAGAGCTTTTTATGCTAAAGGGGTAAGCCTGTAGATTATTCTGTACGAACTTAACCAGCTTCTTTTCCAAAAGAAACGTTGGTGCCCGACATTTTTCCACGACAGGACGAATTTGCTGGCCCGGCTTGTGCGTCTTCCCAAAAGCAAAAATTCGTGGTGGTGCCGGTGCACTTACAACAACATGATCCAAATGCAAAACGTGAGCCAAGGAGGAAAAGGAGAACTTCTTAACTCTGTTCTGGAGGGTATCCAAAAATCTGTTCGGTGCCATAACGCAATCCGTTTCATTAATATATTCACGTAGTTTCTGGTTATAAGATTCCCGTTTACAGAGTACAAAGCCCTTGGTTTTATCAGATACTTAAAAGGTGTAGTACGTTTGTTTTACAGTCCAGTAAACGTTTCTTTTATTATAAATATATATAATATATATATATTTAACAGTTTAAAAAATAATTTTTAAAAATATTAATGAAAACTGAAAAGAAAACATCCAAAAATGATTGAAATTAGCTAAACATTTATTGAAATTATATAAATTTAAGAATTTAATATTTGAAAATTTAAATTATTTTTAAAAATATTTATCTTCTATTACTAAAATTAACTTTAATAAAAAAAAAAAAAAGAAATATTTTACTTGTGAGATGAGAGTAGCAATGATTTCCCCAGCAACTTTTTTATCATTATTAGTATTTTCCATAACTTATGACAAGATTTTGGATCAACTCCAGATGTTGGTTGGTCAAGAATAATTATTTCTGGTAGACCAATTAGAGCTATTGCAACGGATAACTTACATCGTGTTCCACCACTGGAAAATAAATTTTAACATTTTATTAGTTAGTTTCATAAATTAACTAATAATTGTACATGCAGAGAATTACTAGAGATCCTCTATATTAAGCGAAATGAAAGAACAGAAATTTTGAAAATCATGTTAAATTATTCTGAGACAAGCAATTATTTATTGAGACATGTCACAATGCCAGGCTGCAATTTTTCATCACAATGTTCTCATGATTAGTAGTGTCTTGCCCCTGTACATCATACTTTTCCTGTTACAAACAAAGTCATGCTGGTCATCTATATAACTCCATTCAGGATAAAATTTTTGAATTGAAATGATGTGATTTTGGGTTCAAACTGGAAGTTTGTATATAGTTATTAGGGTCTCCTGTCCCTAAGCTTTTCATATCTGGTTTCAACTTTCATCTATCTAACTTCATTCTCAAGATTAAAGAAGGACAGAGAGATGTAAATTCCCACTGGCATCCATCTAAGTCTACAGGTTTTGAAAATTGCAGCCTAGTAAAGACTGAGAAATAAGATGTGCATACAGTAATCATCATTCACAAGGATCCGTTGTAATCGGCGCCGGATTAAGCCTCTAGCAGGCCCTAGACAAAATTTAAATTGGGGCCCCATTTAAATAAGTTGCTTCTAAACAAATCTTATATAATGTGACATTAGCGTAGGTAGCATGGGTGACACCCGGTGCAGATATCGTGGTGTCACCCCAAGTTACACCGTGGTGTCATCCTTTTTAACTCTTTTATAAAACACTATTGAATTGTAATATCTTCGCACTCGAGCAACTTGAATGCTATATCAAATATGTGATGTCGAGACGTATAAGTTTAGATTTAGAAAATAAATCATAACCATACATCAGTACCACCACGAGAGGCGGCCCTAGGAAGATTTCTAGATGGTACAAGAGATTTCGTGGCGTACATTACTTCTGACGCAAGGGTGGCTGTTGACCTTTTTATTTTTTTTTTTTTTAGGCAATGGATGGTCGACCGCAGCTTACTAACATTAAATACAGCCTTTTCTGTCCTATCGAGTTTCTTAATTAATTTTTAACTCGTTTTGAAACACAGAAATCTTCTGCACTGAAGCCGGGCCCCTCCGAATTACGGGCCCTAGACATTTGTCTACTTTGCCTATTCGATAATCCGGCCCTGGTTGTAATTACTCTTTTTTAAAAACATTTGTTACTTATTACTTTTAGAAGCAACACACAAAGGAAGAATAATGAATAAATGTTGATTACCATTTACTGCTGCATACATTTTGGATCAATGGTAATATTTAATTATGAAATTTAACAATTCAAAATAGTTGATATCATTGATAAAATGTAGTTAGTTAACAGACCAAAAAAACAATAGCAGTTTCAGGATCACACTCAGTTTTCAGTTTTATTTAGATCACTCTTGCATACAAAACACTGTTAAGCTGTGCATGCTACAGACTGTTTCCACAGAACAGTAATATACAGAGAGGTCACTCAATGATTTACTCTTACTGCTCCAATGGTTAACCATGAAACTAATATTCGATAAAGTAGTTAATTCACAGGCTCAATGAATGTGTTAGTAACAGTCTTTCAATTCTTAGAAAAAGAAACAAGTGTGAGATCCCAGGGAGGTAAGAGGGAGTCGTACCTCTCTTTCCGGCGACTCACTTGTCAAGGATGGCTGTTACGTTGACGGCGTGTTACGCATTACGCAAGTGGAGGAGGAGGAAGGATGGGGTCGACGATAAGGCGAAGCCAACAGTCAAGAAAGACACCATTTTATAACAAAACAAGATTTATTAAAATCGAAACGAACAAAACTACACTTCTACCCTCATATACAAAAGGGGGTCCAGAGAGAGAGAGTTTACAAATATTTGTTCATACCTCTATAAATTCCGTAATAGACGGAGTCCGGTGAATGGAGTCGTAGTCTGGACACGGGCACTTAAAAACTTAGAAACTTTTTGGGTCCAGTCGATGGTGCAGTGCACGTTGTACTGGAGAGACGATCGGAAAGCCCCTTTAAGGGGGAAGGAAGCGCCTTTTATAGGTTCTTGATAAGTAAACCGATCACATGATCGACAACGGATTGCAATTAGGGCCATAGGTGTTCCCGGGATTCAAAACAAACGACGAGCTCAGACGCTAACTGTAAATTATCGTGCAAGTTGATCTACCGGCTGCAAGGGAATAATGTCTTATTGACAGATAGCGGACGATAGTTGCCAGTCAAGGGTCAACGTTTTTTTTTGTTATGGAATTTTGTTGATTAAGCAGTTGTATATCAGGAGTAAAATAATTTAGAAATGTAGGGGTTTAACTTCCAGATTTCACACAAGCATCTTATATTGTGGTATAAAAAAATACTTTTTGTAATATTTTCCTTTATTGAGAAACACTGGGTTAATACATATCCCTAAAATATCTCATATGCAAAGCAGCACATATTCTAACATGCAACTGGACCAAAATGTGTAATTGGAATCTCATATTTGTGCAGCAATTAATTGTCTGATTCTAGGTTTTATAAATATTTCTTTCTTCCGGTTATGTTAAAGTTAAATTTTTACCTTAATTACACAGTTTACATTAAAACCAGTTCAAAAAGAAACCCGACTAAAAAGGAAACCAGCCTAAATGGAAAATATTTTTCAGAACAGAGATTTTCTAACAATTAACACTGAACAGTGATTGAAATTAATAAATAATTATACAGATATAACATTTGTCCTTATTTTCCACTTATGTCTTTCAGAACAGCTTATTAACACTAGGATTTATTGGTTCGGCCAAAACAAAACTAATATTTGTGCAGTAGGAAAAGCTTTAAAATAAGGCATGACCCAAAGCCATACAATGTTCAAAAATTTGTATTTATTTACATAATCTTGGAAACTTGGAAAAACAATTCCATGTTCAATTAAATACATAAACTGTTTCAATCCTCACTCAAGAAGTCAAATATTTTATGTACAATATTTACAGTTTTATTTAAAGAAGCAATACTCCATCATTTATGATGAAATATTGCTTCTTTGAATTCTACGTATTAATTTACATTTTTATCTTGTTTCAAAGCTGTCAATCTTTGTTCTAAATCAGAGAAGTTGATAGTAAGAATATGAAAACCAATTAACTATTACAGTACATAAAAATTAACAAAATATTGACTTAAAGTGGGTGAGATTTACAAAGAATGCACAAATAGAATCACATTAAAATTCCAGAAGATCTATCCTTAAAAGCATAATAACCAACATAAATAACTTTTTCAGTTTTCAAGTATAAAAAAACTAATTTATCAACATAAGTAAGATAAAAATTAAAATGTGTAATAATATTTATTTATTGTTCTTTTGCATTGTAAGATTGCATTATTTTAAAATCAATCAAAATTAGACAAGGTTAGTATGATCACACTGTTCTTTTTACTCTCTTCACATTATTAGCACTAAGAAGGCCTCTTTTTGGCACGTTTATTATGAATTTGGCTAGACCCACAACAGAGTGGCTGGGCACTGAGGGAAGGGGGGCCAATATATCTAAAAAATTCCTATGGTTCTTCAATCCTTTCAGATTTGATCTTGGCTCACCTAAAGTAATAGGTTTCCACTTTAACCACTGGCCATCCATCCATCTCTGATCACACTGTATTTTCATCTTAATGTCCTAACAATTAATGCAGAGGCTTACTGCTACCTGTCACTGATTATATTCCTTGGACAATTTGTGATAATTTAAGTTTAATGCCTAATTATATAATTAACCACTGTGTAATAATTAATAAATATGCCATATGATCTGTGAATCATATTCTTAGTGTAGATGTCCGAGAGCGTAAGGTCTTCTAGATTTGTAATCTTGCTCTTGATTTGAGTTTGCCTAAAATAGTAACTTTTAACAAACTTAAAACTTTAAGTTTGTTAAAAAGTTTGTTCCTTTATCCTAATTATTTTTCATCTGGACAACACCAGGCATATCTGCTAGTAAATTTAAATATTTATTAAGAAACAAATTAAATAAATTTATACTTTTGTAATGGATTACAGAATTTATTAATAAATAATAAACTTTCATTTATAACTACTGAACACAGTTAAATTATTTTACTTTGCAACATAAGTTTGTGAATAAAAATATTATTTATACGAATATTAAGATATTAAACAACATAAAGTTTGAATTAAATTGTTTGAAAATTTAATCATATTAAATCTGTTTAATTATATTTAAAACAGTAGTTTAATCAACTTAGAAAAATTAATCCATATACAAAATATTATAAAGAAGAAAGTTGTATCATAAAAATTTGAATTTCTGAATAATTTTTCTAGTTAAAAGTTTAAAATATATTAATGAATATTTATAATGTTTTTGAAAATTACAAATTAGTTTTTATTGTAAAAATATAAAAATATACTTATTATATAATTAAAAATGCTTTAAATACTTAAACTAAAATTTTGGTAGAATTTACCTATAAGTTTCAGTAGTCCTGTTAGCATATTTTTCAAGATCACAAAACTTTAAGGTTTTATTGATAACACAATCAATATCTTGTGGTGAAACACCTCTTAAATTAGCAAACAATGTCAATGTTTCTTTTGCTGTTAAGTGACTAATGAGAGCATCAGATTGTGGACAATAACCAATGCCTGGTAGATACTGAAAAAATATAAAAATATTATATTAATTTCTTAAAATATCAAGAATATTTTTATTTAGTAGCAAGTTTTAACTTTTAAAATAAGGAAAATTTATTTATATACTCTTATAATATTCATTTTATGTTTTTAATATCCAAATAAAATAATTGTAATAAAAAAACTTGATCAGCCTGAAATCTGCTTTCTCAATGAAGTATTCTACTTTTTATACTTAAAACAACATTTTAATTTTCAACCAGAGGCAACTCTTCTAGATCTGATGTTTTCTATGGAGCTTAATACAGATACTACAGTATGGATACTATACCTACAAATGGATTCCCATCCAATCCTTCTATATTATATACTGTAGTTAAAGTTTGGCAAAACTTAGCTAAGCTATTTAGAAATACTGAGCTGCAGTAAAATCTTGACAGGTAAATTGCAAACTGTGCCGAGGTATGTTGAAAGCCCATTTAAATTGTATCTGTAATAATAACAGGTATGTAGTATGTTTTCATTTATCTGTTATTAAAATGCAAGAATTCAAATAAAAAACTACTCAAACATTAAGCAATTGAACTATAAACAATGTTTAGCTTTAGAAGTAGTATTAAAAGTAATAAAGTGTAATATTTTAGAATGATACAAATAACAACAATCATTTCTAGCAAAATATGTACAGTACAGTCCCAATAATTCAAAGTGGATGAGACCAAGTCTACATTGAATTAGAAAAAACTCTGAAAATGGTCAGAACTGAGCTGAGCTGTGATCTACATTTCCAGACTCCATCTGAGAGCTGAACTGGCAGTCAAAATAATGAGCTGTAGCTCAGCTCAGCACATTTGGTAAAACTCTAACTGGTAGAACCATTTGTAGTTAAGAATACTGATAACATACCCTCATCATTCACATATCATTATCCAATTGTAGAATCAAACTAAACTTAAACTTTTGCTCTTTCAACTAGTCACTTCTTGAAAATAGTTACCTTCCAATAAAGAAAAGAGTAAATTATGTGCCTATAGTTTCAATTTAAAAAATGTAAAAAGATTAAGCATAATTAGTTTTCCATCAAATACTATTATATTAAGAAAGCTACTCCATAAGCTCAAATGCACCTGCAATAAAAAAGTTGTAGATGTTGCTATTTTCCATTATGGCAGTCTGCAGTAAGAAGTAATCAACAGACCATAGAAAAGATTATTATTATTATTATTTTTTATCGTTTTGAGTATTATATGAATGAATTATATTTATCATGTTAAAACAATGTTGTCTTATTTTTAGAAATAAAAGGCAACACAATATGTTGTTCATAGTAAACAAACAATACAAGCTGCAGTTGAAGCTGTCAAATCTGGTAGAATGTCACAATGAGAAGCTAGTTCTACTTCAACATTGCAAGGACAACTTGCTGAAATTAAATAAACGATCCATACTCTTGGACATGACAACACTAACATCTACACACAACACACAGCAAAAGACAAAAAAGGGCATGTTTTTACTGTTAATCCTTTAGAACAAAAGATGACAAGTTAAGCAAACCTTAGTAAGTAGCCCAATTCCAACAATTTCAATACTACTTTACAAAATAAAATTAATGGAAATAATCCTTTAAAGGAGGTCAGACAATTTTAACCACGAGATAGTTTGAGAGAATACCTCAAACTATCTTCAGTTTGAGGTATTCTTTCACCTTGATCCTTATAATTCTCATCATTTTCTGGTAGAACAGTTTCCCTTTGTCTATATGCCCTACGTTCAATTTGTTCCTCCTCTTCGTTATCTTGTATCTCGTCAGCTCTAACTGGTAATTTTCGGGGCGCACGGCCTCTCTTTTTTCTAAGATTAGCCAATTTGCTCAAGGGACCAACATACCTCTTGAGCCGGTCAATGTGGACTGTTTGATCATCCCCATCCTTACATCCCCTTATTTTACGTTCACTTCATTTATTCTATCAACTATGCAGAAAGGCCCCAAATACTTTGCAGAAAATTTTCGTTTTGTAGGATCATGAAGAGGTCGTGCTAGCCATACTAATTCTCCTACTTCAAATTTTTGGAGAGAGCGGTGTCTATTCCAATATTCCAAACTCATTCTTTTGCTCTCGTCACTCAGAGCACGCGCTATTTTATGCGCAGTCTCGAGTCTCTCCACGAGATCTGAGTGGTAACTTTCTATGTTCTGGTTCCACTCAACTCTGTCTATCTTGTCACCATTAGGGAAGCAGGGGTCAAAACCGTAAATTAAAAAATTGGGCGTCTCACCTGTGGCTGAATTTACAGCATTTCTATACACGAACATGGCTGCTGAGAGGTGGTATCCCAATTACGATTATTCCCATCTGATATGCGGGCGATAATTTCAACAATTGTTTTATTAAACCGTTCGATGAGGCCATTAGATGTGGGACGGTATGCGGTCGTCACTCTTCGTTTGACCTCTAACGTTCGGCACACTTTCTCCATCGTACTAGATGTCAAATTCAGTCCTCGATCCAATATTAGTATGGTCAGGCACCCGAATCGGCAGACGAAATTGCAAAAGAATGCCTCGGTGATTGTGTTTGCATCTTGGGAGGGGATGGCCACGGCTTCAGCATATCTTGAGAATAAATCAATGAATACAAGTATATAGTGGTTTGATCGTTCCGTTACTGGGAGTGGTCCTATAAGATCAACAGAGACTTCAACTGTGGGGCGCCACGCTGTTTTAAAATCCTGGACGGGGCTTTTCCTTTGTGACGATTATAATGCTGGCACATCTTGCACACACTAATGAATTCCTCTATCCTTTTCCACATCTTCAAAAAGTAGAAACAGCGTTTAACTGCAGCAAATGTTTTGGCGATTCCCATGTGACCAGCAAGGGGGTGACAATGATGTGTCGAAATAATTTGATTGACTGCACTTTCACCAACGCATCTTCTAATCATTCGACAGTCATCATCTACTTGGTTATTTGTCACAAGTTCACTGTCAATAATATCGAAATTCTTTATAGGCATATCCACTGTGTCGTTTGGTCTCTCTATCCCAAGAATTTTACGTTTAATTGGACCGAAAATTTTATCGGTGTCCTGAGACTCTATTATGAGTTTGTCAATCTCTTCCATAGGTCTAGACTGATTCGATGTCACATTATTTGTAATCACATCACTGTGAACCCTTGAAAGAAAATCCACAACCACGTTCTCTTTTCCTTTTACATGAGCCAAAGTTAGATCATATTCGCTCAATTCCATGGCCCATCGCATTAGGCGTCGGTTGTGATTCTGCATATGTTGTAGAAATACTAGTGGTTTATGATCGGAATAAACAATCACTGGGCGTCCGAGTACAAGATATCTAAAATGACGTAATGCTAGGACGATGGCCAGACATTCTTTTTCCACAGTCGAATACATCCTCTCGTTCCCTTGCAGCTTCTTACTATAAAATCCTATTGGGCTGACATGTTCATTCTCCCCCACCCTCTGGTTCAACACTGCCCCTATGCATCCCTCGCTGGCATCGGTACTCAAAAGGAATTCGCTCCCAAAATCAGGATGTCCCAACGTTTGGGTGTTAACTAACATTTCTTTAATTCTCTTAAAACTCTTTTCACATTTATAATTCCAATCGAATTTCGCTCCCTTTTTAGTTAAGTCGGTTAAGGGCTGTACTATATGGGCGAGATTTTGAATAAATGGTCGGTAATAATTGACCATTCCGAGGAATGCTCTAACGTCCTTTGTGCAAGATGGCGCTGGTACGTCCGTTATCGCTTTGACGTTCTCTGGTTGAGGTTTGATTCCCTTTCCGTTTATGATGTGGCCTAGGTATCTTATCTCAAGGATACAAAATTTACACTTCTCTGGATTTAATTTTAGTTCTGCCTTATCTATAGCCTCCATAACTTTATGGATGAGTGATATATGTTCGTCTAAGTTGCTAGAGAATAGGACAACGTTGTCTTGGAATACAAAGCACGAATGTCCTATGAAATGAGCCAAGACGCAATTCATCACACTCTGGAAGTAACAACCACTGTTTTTTCTGCCCTGGGGCATGCGACACAGTTGATATTTCCCCCAGGGCGTGGAGAAAGCAAAAACCTCCCTTTTCTCCTTCTTGATGGGGATCTGAAAGTACCCCGAGCTCAAATCAAGGACTGAAAACACCTTACTTCCTCTGAATTGTGTCAGAATATCATTAACCCTCATCATAGGGAAGTCCTGACGAATGGTTACGTCATTTATCCGTCGTAAGTCCAACGTAAATCTAATGTCTCCATCGTCTTTGTTTACAATGTGTATGGGAGAGTTCCAAGGAGAATTACTCTCTTCTATGAATCCAGCCTCCAAGTAAGAGTTTATTTTCTCTTTCAACTTGGGAAGCATAATGTGGGGTATCCTATATTGCCGAGTGTTTATCGGTCTAGACTCAGATAACTCGATATCATGGCAAAATTTTGATGTTCCTGTTAGATTTTCAAGCTTTGAGGAGAAGCAAGAAGAGAAGGTATGTATCAAGTTAAACATTTTACTTTGGTGGGGAGGAAGGATATGATCCACCTTTATTCCCTTTGGAACTGTACTTGTGGCATGACTCATCACTGTGAGCGTACACTCGTTACTTTTGTCTTCCTGTGTCCATGTGCTGATTTTATATAACAACTAGCAGATAGGCCCGGCGTTGCTCGGGCAAAAGTAATGATAGCGAAGATTAAGATTATTACGTTATAGTCACAGAAGAAAAAGAGTAATTTCATCAACAAACTAAATATTATTAATAAAAGGTCGAATTTGAAAATCGAATATTGTAATATTGTTCGATTTTCACGACGTGTTCTGATTATATCGTTCGATTTTCATCGAATGTTCTAAAGAAGAAAAGTCGAGAAAAACCGAATTAATCTGTTTAAATTTGAAAATCGAATATGTTCTAACATATTACTTTTTTTCCCTCCAGCGCCCGTAAATCTTGCACATCGCCTTCTCTTGTTCTCCATTGTTACTTAACACTTCCATTGTTGATTGAAGTGTTAAGCCTTAATCCTGTCCCTCTCCCCGTGGGCGAGAAATTTCGAAAAAATCCCTTCTTAGGCCGCGACTCCACTAGCCGTAAAAGGGCTGTAAAACCCCTCACCGTAAAAGCTTTTAATCACGTGACCATGATATTTTACGACCTGCTCAGGCGTAAAATATCTATGGCCACGTGATTAAAAGCTTTTACGGTGAGGGGTTTTACGGCCTTTGACGGCTAAGTGGAGTCGCGGCCTTAGTGTGCGTTTTTGTGACGTACCGTAACTATGTACCAAATTTCAACTTTCTACTCTTAACCGTTTGGGCTCTTAACATTTCCATTGTTACGTAACACTTCCATTGTTAACACTTCCATTGTTGACATTACCATTATTACTTCATACTTCCATTGTTGCTTCACACTTCCATTGTTACTTAACACTTCCATTGTTACTTAACACTTCCATTGTTGATGGAAGTGTTAAGACTTAATCCTGTCCCTCCCCCCGTGGAAAGGAATTTCGAAAAATCCCTTCTTAGTGTGCGTTCTCGTGAAATACCCTAACTGCGTACCAAATTTCAACTCCTAACCGTTTAGGCACGTCTCGATAATGTATATAAAAGCTTTAATCCTGTCCCTCTCCCCGTGGAGAAGAATTTCGAAAAATCCCTTCTTAGTGTGCGTTTTCGTGATGTACCCTAACTGTGTACCAAATTTCAACTTTCAACTCCTAACCGTTTGGGCTCTGCGCTGATTATTATTATTATTGTGTTGGGTTAAGTGAGATATACTCGGTTAACACCGGTGGCTGTGTACTATGCCGGACCAAAGTCAAGGCATAGTAACCAAAACAGAAATTAAAGAAGTGTATCAGTGTGTGTGTCTGTATTCAGGAATTTTCTCACAATATGACATGTATTCAATATAGTGGCCTTCTGTAGTGTGACGTATGTGTTTCTATTCAATTGTAATGTGCCCAGGCTTTTGTGTAGTGTGTGTGGTATGACGCCTGTAGAAGAGAGAACAACAGGTACAATAAGCACCCTATCCATCCTCCACAGATGCCTTATTTCCTGGGCGAGTTCTGTGTACTTGCTAATTTTTTCAGTGCATGCGTTTTGTATATTGTGAGTGTTTGGAATGGATATGTCTATAATGTATGTGATTTTATTGTGTTTGTCAATGAGTGTGATGTCTGGTCTGTTGTGGTAAATTGTTTTATCTGTGATTATGGCTCTGTCGTAGTACATTTTGTGCGTGTTGTTTTCCAATACTGTCTGTGGAATGTATTTGTAATATGGTTCGTGGATGTCTACTAATTTGTGTTTCCTTGCAAGCTCTTGGTGTATTATATTTGCTACTTGATTATGTCTGTGTAAATAATCTGTTTGTGCCAAGAGCTTGCAACCAGAGGTGATGTGTTGTATAGTTTCTGGCATGATGTGACATTTTCTGCATGTGTCATTTGTGAGTGTTGCATCTTTGAGTATGTGTTTTCTGTAGTTTTTAGTATTTATGACCTGATCCTGTATGGCAATCATGAATCCTTCCGTCTCCCCAAAGAGGCATCCCCGAGCTAACCAGCTGTTTGATGCAGTTTTGTCAACAAAATCATGGGCCAGATCATAAGGATGCCTGCCATGGAGTGCCTTTCGAGCCCACGATTGCTTAATGGTGTCTATGCTTTTTATATGTTGTGTTGTGTCCATATGATGTGAGTGTAAGTTTAATGGTGTGTTATTCGAGTCTGCTAGAGTTACTGCTTTATGTAATTGTGATATTTCTTGTTTTTTGTAGAAAAACTCTCGCAGTGACTGTATTTGTTTGTAGTGAAGGTTAACTATGTCAATCAGGCCACGTCCGCCATCTTTACGTGGAAGGGTTAATCTTTCTGTGGCGGATTTAGGATGATGTTGTTTATGCTTAGTAAGTGTTGTTCTTGTTTTCCTTTGGAGTTGCTCAAGATCTGTGTGAGTCCAATGTATAACTCCAAAAGAATATGTGAGTACTGGGATGACATATGTGTTTATTGCTTTAACTGTGTGTTTTGCATTTAACTGTGTTCTGAGAATAGCATTTAACCTACTTTGGTATTCTTTAATTAATCTTTGCTTTATTTGTGCATGTTCTGTTAGTTTGGCCTGTTGGAATCCTAAATACTTGTAGAACTCGCCCTCTTCCATGGATTCAATAATGTCTCCATTTCCAAGTGCAAAATCTTCTTTCTTCAGGATTCCTTTTTCTATGTGAAGTGTTTTGCATTTATCTAGGCCAAATTCCATTTGTATGTCCTTGGTGTATGAATGTGTGATTTGTAGGAGTTGATGAAGTTGTTTTTGTGTGGATGCATAAAGTTTTATGTCATCCATGTACATGAGATGTGACAGTGTATACTGTGTTGTTTTTTCATGCCTGATATTGTAGCCATATTGTGTGTTGTTTAACATGTTGGATAATGGATTCAAGGCTAAGCAGAACCAGAGAGGACTCAAGGAATCTCCTTGAAAAATTCCTCGCCTAATAAAGATTTGGTTTGTTTGTATGGAAGTGTTATGAACCCTGAGATGTAGTGTTGTTCTCCAGTGCTGCATAGTGTTTTGGAAGAATGTAATGAGTGATGGATGTATTTTGTACATGTGTAGAATATGTAGCAGCCAACTGTGTGGAACACTGTCGAATGCTTTTCTGTAGTCTATATATGCCATGTGTATGTTTCTGTGTTGTTTGTGTGCTTGCCGTAGAATGACTGAATCTATGAGTAACTGTTCTTTGCATCCCTTGTGATTTCTACGGCAACCTTTTTGTTGTTCCGTTAGAATGTCGTGTTCTTCAACATGTTTGTATATTTTGTTTGCGATACAGGATGTCAATAATTTGTAGAGTGTTGGAAGACATGTAATTGGTCTGTATTGTGTGGGGTCTGTGGTATTGTTGTTTTTAGGTTTCATGTAGGTGATGCCCTGAGTAAGAAAATTTGGCATGTCTTGTGGATTGATGATGATGTGTGTTAGGTGTTTAGCTAGTTCCTGGTGCAGTGATGTAAACTTTTTGTACCAGAAATTGTGAATGTTGTCTACACCAGGTGTCTTCCAGTTGTGTGTTCTGTTAACAGTGTATTGGAAATCATGTATGCTTATTTCAACACAGGGCATAGTTGGTATGTTGTGTAAGTTTCTGTTCTCCTCCTCAATCCAGCCTGCTTCAGCATTGTGCGTGACAGCACTGGACCAAAGAGAAGACCAATATGTTGTGAGTTCTTCTTCTGTTGGTGTGCCACTGTGCTGTGTATCAGTGTTTGCTTTGTTATTAATTTGTCTGTAAAAGAGTTTTTCATTGTTTGTAAATAATTTATTTTGTTGTTTTCGTAGTGTACATGTTTTGTATCGTTTGAGTCTATGTGCTTTGGCAGCAAGTTTTTGTTTTAGTGTATCAATGTATTCTGTAATGTGTGTGTTGTGATGTTCATGTTTTGTATGTGTTTTTATTTTCTTGAAAATGTTTTTGAGCTGTTTCCTTAATTTGGGTGTTATGTTGCTTTTAGTGTATTGTGTCAGCCTGCCTAATTGCTGTCTAATGTCATTTATTTGTATTTCTATTCTTCTCTGCCAGGCAGGCTTGTGATAGTATTGTGTTTTCTGTGTATTTGTCTGTGACTGTACTTTCAGTCCATGGTGTGTCACTACTGTGACTGCCCCAGCATAAACTAATGTATGAATGTCTGCGAGTGTAGAAATTGAATGAATGTAGTGTGGTATTAAGTGAGTGTTTACATAATTTAGTGTTTTTCCTACTTCCTTTGACGTGTTGATTTTTGGTATTCGTGGTCGTTGTGTGGGATCTGTGCCTGTATATTTAGTGAGTGTTTCCTGAAATATAAGTGAGAGCGTATTAACTAAATCCATGTCTATGTTATCAGTGATGGATGAGGAAGTGTCTGTAGTATCATTAGTGGTAATTGTTGTATGTGTGTTATTATCAATGCTTGTTGCTGGATTATCCTGACAGGTTACATGATCTTCATTAATGTTAGATGTTTCTGTCTGTTGATGTATTTGATCAGCAACCTGTTGTTTGATAAGTTCAAGTGTTGTTTGTGGAATAAGGTTGTTGTGTATAATTGTTCTTTTTTGATCAACAACCCTTTGTTCAGTGACAGTGAGGTGAGGATATTGTTGTGTGAATTTATGGTGTAGTTGTTGTCTGTATGCTGTCATGTTTGTTTCAAGTTTTGTGATCGTGTAATAAGTACGGATGATAAACTCGTTCATTTCTACTGTCCATTTCATCCATTGGCGTGGTTTTCCAGCCTTTGTGGTCTGTGGATGCATTGCCACAGAAACACCAAGGCTGGGTTGGTTCCTCACATCTGTTGAGGGCATTGCAGTAGCCATGCTTGGGCCGGTGCTGCTTTCGCCACCGGTAACCAAGGGAGACTGTGGCCTATTTTTCGAACGTGAGCCTCTGCCTAACCCACGAACGCGGACCTTGTTAACCCGGGCGACGTCCGAGCCGGTATCACATTTAGATCTGGTTACTACCATAATATGTATCTCCACAGAATGTGGGTGTGTGGTCACTCTTAGCTTCATTTCTCCCCATAGACCTTACTGGCATGGGTGTCCCTACCAGGAGCTTGTGCTCCAGCCTGCATTGCCCTATGGATCAGTAAAATTACTGGGCTCTCCCACCACGACCAGGTGGTGACCACAGGAGAGGAGTTGTTGTTGTTGTTGTTGTTATCAACTCGTCTCGATTATATATATAGATTTGCATATCACTTTGCACTTTCGCAGAAAGTCGATTCCAAGAATGGCATCATAATCAACAAATGTATTTGCTTTGATGCTCCCAAACTTCTGTTTTATGATCTTGCCACCACATGAGAGTTTCATACAGTTTATTTGATTATACAATATTTCTCTATTTGTTCAAATAATTTCATTTCCAACAATGTAGTTTAAACTGCCATTCTACATCTACTATAATTACAATCTATTATCATTGATAACATAGAAGCTAAAATAAACTAACTTATGTCATACATGTCAATATCAAGCAGGCTTTTGATTCTGTGTTGCTTTCAACATTGCTGGACAAACTTACTATGACATTCATTCCTCAGTTATCTCATAGTTCAATAATTATCTTTAGGACTTGTATTTTCAATAAATCTGGATAAATTCTGTTATTGTCCATTTTCTTAAGCTTGTAGTATTTTTCAATGTTCAGTGTTCAGTAGTCTATTCTTTATATGATAGATTCCAAAATTGAAAACAAATTAAAATTTAGCTTGAGATGAACTGGACAAAAGACAGAAGATATATAACCAAAAGGCAGTAAACATTTCTTAAAATTTTTGCTCCAAGAAAAATAATTTAACTATGTTTGCAGATTCTTGTACAAATATATAAAAACAACGTTTAACAAATTACTTTGCTTTTCGTTTATTCGTCTGTCGTTCACTACCAGTTGACAAGTCCACATTTCCACAAATACGGAGGCGACCTTTCTTTGTAGGCTGCCGCCGCCATCAGCCATGTATTATATTTTATATTTACTTATGTTTGCAGAGTTTTTTCCATATTTATATTTTCATGCACAAAATTCTATCAAATATATAAATATAAAATAAACAATACTGTCTTTTGGGATTAAAATCCTTTAATGATAATAAAAATAGCACTTTAACAATAATGAAATTAACACTATTGTAGTGACAATGTAGAATCCACATATTCTACATTGCCTGAAGAAGACATCAAAGCAATATTGAAAGTACTCAGTTTTTGTTATTGCTATAGTGTTATTTTTACTATCATTAAAGAATAATAATGCTGAAAAAGTATTGTTTATTTTATATATAACTGTTGTTGCAAAGTATATATTCTTTCTAATTTTTTCTTTTATTAAATTCAAAATGATAATCGTCTGAAATTTAATTCAATATAATTTGCTGTATATTAAATCAAATCACCTTATTTTTGTTTTTTCGAAGACCTCCTCTGTCGTTATAGAAATCACCAGAATCAGGTATCAGATCACCAACCAGCATCCGAAATACAGTTGTTTTTCCAGCCCCATTTAATCCAAGCAAACCAAAGCATTCATTTTTATGTACAGAAAAAGTTAATTCTTTGACAGTGCAGCCAGAACCAAAATAATTTTTTGTTAAATCTTTTACTATTAAGACTTCATTATTAATTTCGTGCTCCCAATAAAGTGCTCTCACCTGGGATTCCTCATTTAATATATCAATGTCCTTATGAAGAGAAATATTATCACTTTCTCTTTCTTTTGATTTCTTTATACTAGTAAATATTTTGATACATTCATGTAACAATTTAGATAAAGCTATTTCTATAAAAATTAGTGTTATGAAAAATATCACTCCTTCAATAAACAAAGGTAAAGCAAATTCTGGTAAGTCTCTATTCCAATCAACATTTCGTGTCAAACACCCATTCTCACAAACTTTTCCTGCAAAATAAATAAACTTTACTTTAATATATTGAAATTTTATTAAATTAATATAACTTTTAAAATTCTAGCATGAAATATATTGAAATGTTAAAAAAATTTATTGTCTACAGAGTTCATAATTTAATCTCTCAAAATGAAAATAAAGTGAAAGGATTTAAATAAAAATTAACATTAGAAATAAAATCAAAAATAATAGAAAAATAAAGTATAACATATACTTCTTCATTCAAAGAACACAGATGAAATCAATCACGTACCTGGAACCTGTTACTGGTATGGGTGATATGACAGATAAATATATTGCAAATGTTTTCAAACAATAATAGTTCTTCCTCAAGTGATACAAAAAACAAGCGATGGAATGTAGAACAAAATAGAACATGAATATTTAAAATTAGAATCGAATCTACGTCTTGTGTAAGAACGCTGTGTTGGACATGTGCATTCATGTGGGTAGTTGGTGATTAAAGATTGGTGTCTATGAGGGCCTGCCAGGCGACGGACAAATTCAGCTCCTCTTTGTAATTTATGCAGGTGGTGGAGCGGCTAGCTTTATAAACCGAAATAGCCTCCAAGCATCTCAGGTGTTCAGGGAGAGGCGAAGTGATGATAATCCTCGCTTGGTTGAAGGTGGCCTCGATGTCAGGGTCAGTCGCATAAACCGCAAGAGCCGTATTGTTCCTCCTATGTTGAACGTCTGCTGAGTGCTCACATATTCTAACTCCCAAGGAACATTTGGTGGAACCGATGTAAATAAGGTGCCTATCACACCTGTGGTCCTTAAGAGGGATGGATTAAACACCCGGGAGTCTGTTCTGATTGGGAGCGTCTTTCCCGTTGTGGAGGATGTCCAAGATGGTCAGACATCTCCTGTACACGATCCAGAAGCGGCGTTTGTTGGTGATCTCCATATGTAACAATTTAATGTATGGATTAAATGTGATAGGGACACATGTTTCATCTTCTAGTCAATTGTCACTGCGGGTGTCCGCCATCCACACCCAGAGCAGTGGTAACAATCAATCAACCTACAGATCAGATTAGGGTACCCATGGTTGGTTGCTATGCATTTAATATATGCCAATTCGGTAGCTAGAGCTTGCGGAGTGGAGGAATATGAAAATGCTCTCCTAATTAAAGTGTTAAATGCAGCAGTCTTGTACTGGAATGGATCACATGACCCAACAGGGATGTAAAGGGTACCCGGTTTACGGTAGAATGAGGTGTGGACCATTGACCCTTCGATTTTGATGTTTAGGTCTAAGAAGTGGACCTCTGTGTCGTTAGCCTGTTCGATTTCCATGGTTAAGCCATATGGGTTGTCATTAATTGATTCCACAAATGCCGTCATGTCCGGTACATTTTTCCATAGGATGATGATGTCGTCGATGTACCTTTTATATAAAATGATGTTTGGAAGAAACCATGGCAGGATCCTGTGCTCCAACTGTCTGATGACCATTTCGCATAAGTCCCCAGATACAGGGCTCTCCATGGGGACCCCCCTTTTTTGCATGTATACAGTTCCATTGAACAGTAAAAACGAATTATAGCATATCAGGTCAGCCATCTCAAGTATCTATTGGTGCAAGGTGTGATCCCCAACAATACCGAAGAGAAGGTCTGAAAGCGCAGAAAGCTGGGGGAAGCTTCACTGAGGGGTATAAAGATTTAAAGTCCAAGACAGTGATGAATTGTGGTGGTGAGATCCTTCAGGATGGATATGAGATTCTTTCAGTTAGTGACAGTACCCTCCAAGGTGGGGGGATATTAAGGAGTGGGCACCATTCTCCAGTTTACAGGTGAGAGCCCTAGCTTTATCCACAACAGGCCATAGCTGCTGTCCTTGTTTATGGGTCTTGGCAAAAGCAAAGAGCCTGGGAGAGTCAGGGTGATCAACAACTATGTTACCCAACTCCAGGCATTTAATTAACCTGGAATGGCTAATCTCTTGACCCTGGACTGTAGTTTGTCAACTAGGTCTTCGTCCACTCTATCACACTGTGTTAGATTAACATATTTTCTTAATCTTTGCTCATACGTGGCACATTTCATAATGACCAATGATTTAAATTTATCAGCTCTGACCATAGTGATGTCGTTGAGCCTCATCCACTTAGTGGTATGCTGTATTTTTTTTCTCAGTTCTGCCACCTCAGAAGGTTCTTTAGATTTTTTAATTCTAAGCGTGGCCATCCATCTATAATATTCTTTTTGGGTATCGGGCAGGCCCTTTAGTAGGTTTTCCAAATTGGGAATGAGGCTCAAAGCTCCGGCTCTAGGAGGGGAAAGAGTGAAGGACAGTCCATATTTCAGCACTTCCACGATGTAATCAGGTGGTTATAGAACATAATCAGGTGTGCTGAAATACAGGTGTGATAGGCACCTTATTTACATTGGTTCCACCAAACGCTCCTTGGGAGTTAGAGGGTTAGAATACGTGAGCACTTGGCAGACGTTCGGCATGGGAGGAACAATACGACTCTTGTGGTTTATGCGACTGACCCTGACATCGAGGCCACCTTCAACCAAGAGAGGATCATCATCACTTCGCCTCTCCCTGAACACCTGAGATGCTTGGAGGCTATTTCGGTTTATAAAGCTAGCCGCTCCACCACCTGCATAAATTACAAAGAGGAGCTGAATTTGTCCGTCGCCTGGCAGGCCCTCATAGACACCAATCTTTAATCACCAATTACCCGCATGAATGCACATGTCCAACACAGCGTTCTTACACAAGACGTAGATTCGATTCTAATTTTAAATACTCATGTTCTATCTTGTTCTACATTCCATCGCTTGTTTTTTGTATCACTTGAGGAAGAACTATTATTGTTCGAAAACGTTTTCGATATATTTATCTGTTGTATCACCCACATCAGTAACAGGTTCCAGGTATGTGATTGATAATATATACTATTTATTTGTTTAAAAACTTTCCAACTATATTTAAATCATTTATTAATTCAAACAATTAAATCATCATCAAGTATAACTACTGATAGCTTTTTTAAAGTGTTTTTACTTTTATTAATTGTTTTCATTTCAATTTGAAGTGGAAGTATTTCCATAAATTAATAATTATTTATATAAAAGTCCTTTGAGGCATGAATCTTTTTTATCCCCACATCATGGGGTGTATCTAGTATGCTTAAATAAGAAAATAAATAAATAAATAAATAATCAAATTTTGTCACTAAGATACAGCTTAAAGATTATTGTATTATTCCAATTTTTTTCATTGTACCAAGTTTTAAATTATTAGTTATTCCAAAAGATATATTGATAGCATTCTAAATCTAATTTGAATGTGAAATTCAATTTTGTCACTGAATTAAAGTTTGAGTCAATAAAAAAAAATTATAAGGCATTAATTCAATTTTAGTATTAATTTTATGCTAGAAAATGAAAAATTTAATTATTATTTGAACAAATGTGTAACAAAATTAGTATTTCTCAAAGCAATATGGTTAAATATTCTCAATAATTAATATTAATCTAAAGTAAGAGATAAATAAGAAAACTCACGCCAAAATTGTATAGACTTCTGCTAATTATCACTGAGTTCAGCGTTAACACAAAACTTTCCTTTATATTGCAAATACTTTCGACGAAATTAAGCTCGTCGTCTTCAGGCAAAAAAAAGAACAACAAATTCGAAGAAATGGCACGTGCAGAGTGTTCCAAACGGAAAACGGAAGAATTTCTTTGGCAATTTTTAAAAAACTTTTTAACGTTCGGTAACTCTGCCGGTTCGGAAGATCTTAAATCTGCGCGACTGGCGGCGCATGCATTGAGGAGCGAACGTGCTAACTGTGCGACTCTCGGCGCATTTGGTTGTTTAGACGCTGGTACAAAGTGACCCATATTTCAGGCAAGTCCCACCCTGGGACTTGCCCAAAATATGGGTCACTTTGTACCAGCGTCTAAACAACCAAATGCGCCGAGAGTCGCACAGTTAGCACGTTCGCTCCTCAATGCATGCGCCGCCAGTCGCGCAGATTTAAGATCTTCCGAACCGGCAGAGTTACCGAACGTTAAAAAGTTTTTTAAAAATTGCCAAAGAAATTCTTCCGTTTTCCGTTTGGAACACTCTGCACGTGCCATTTCTTCGAATTTGTTGTTCTTTTTTTGCCTGAAGACGACGAGCTTAATTTCGTCGAAAGTATTTGCGATATAAAGGAAAGTTTTGTGTTAACGCTGAACTCAGTGATAATTAGCAGAAGTCAATATTAATCTCCATGAAACTACTGGTATAAAGCAATAAAATATGTAAATATGACAACCAGCATAAATTAGATTTAACTAAATGAAAAACAAATATTTTCCTCTGTTATTATGGAGGAAAATGTCTGTTTTTTGATTAATTAAATCTAATTCATGCTGGTTTTTGGTAATTACATATTTTAGTAATTAATATGAGAGCGGTTTTTTCCAACCTCTGATGGTCCATAAAATAAAGACAAGTGTAAATAAAAAAAAATTTATTACCAAAAGTTAGGTACAAACATGGTTACTTTTCAACATAATCACCATGAAGATTGGGGCATTTGTCATATCTGTGGACAAGCTTTGCAATCCCCTCTTCATAGAATATTGCCGCCAGTGACTTGAGATGGGCCTTAATGTTGTTTTGAAGATTGTCATTAGTCTCAAACTTTTGCCCTCAGCCACATTTTCAGTTCAAGAAAGAGTGGAAGTCGTTCGGCACTAAATCATGGCTATACACTGGGTGTTTAAAAAGTTCCAAGCTGGGTGGAAGTCTTCACATACCTTTAATGTGTGAAGACTTCCACCTCTTTCATGAACTGAAAACATGGCTAGGGGGGAGAGGTTCCAGACTAATGATGATCTTCAAAACAACATTAAGGCCATCTCAATTCACTGGCGGCAACATTTTATGAAAAGGGGATGGAAAAGCTTGTCCACAGATATGACAAATGCCTCAATCTTTACGGTGATTATGTCAAGAAGTAACCATGTTTGTACCTAACTTTTGGTAATAAATTCATTTTGTTATTTACACTTGTCTTTGTTTTATGAACCATTGGAGGTTAAAAAAAGGCCCATCAGTGGCCAAGCGATTTCCATCCCTGAACACTGGGAGTTTGGTCGTGGGTTTACTCCGTGCTCGGACAAGCTGGCCACATGGAGTTTTCCAGGTTTTCTCCATGTTTGTAATGCTAAATAGGGGCCAGCTACCCTTAAACAGACCTCCTGGAAGACATTCCCCCATTCCCCCTAGGCAGATCGCTTAAGTGTTGTGTTAACGCCATAACTTAATGAAACATAAAACAAACAAAGGTTGAAAAAAACTGTCTATATAGTAATTGAAAGTTATAAAAATTTTAATATATGTTAAAAATTTTTATAATTTATAATTTAAATAAATATTAAAATCATTCAGATATGGTTTACTTACTTGAACAACAACGAAAGTACTGTGTCTTGTTTATTTTATTACAAATTTTATAACCTTCTTCGAAATTTTCACATAATATATTATTCATAACTATTTCATGAATATCAGATAAAATTAAACTCGATGAGAAAACAGGAAATAGTTTAAATATTTTATATGCTATTTTTAGACCTGGTTGAGTAACAGTAGCATCTCTCCAATGAAACACAAGAGCCATGGCACCAAATAATGTTCCTTTAAAGATATAACAAAAAAAATTGTAAGAAAGATTATAGCAGTTATATATTACAAATTTATTTATATAGCCTATAAACAAAAATTTGCAGAAATATTACAAAAAACATTTCTTGTTAACATTGTGTTGAAATGCAAACATTTTACAGAATCAATTCTTATAACTAAAAAATATACTGAAAAAAGTTAAACATCAAGAAGAAGGCATTTAAATTGAATAAAACTTTATTAATATGAAAGTAATGACAATGGTGATAAGTAATTACAACATCAAAGCAAAGGAAAATTTCCTGTGGATCAATGGTACAATTTAAATGAGCCTTTAGTTATGGTGACCAGATTTATAGAACTCCAGGGTAGGACCTTTATTGGATCTACTGTGCATGTACTGTACACACATGTGCACTAATGTTCTCATAAAAAATTGTGTACTCTAATGACAGAAATACCATATTTAGATTAAAATTACTACATATTAATTATTTTATTCTAAGAATAAATCATTTTATTGGAGTAAATAAACTCTGTTGCAATAAAATTGACACTAAGTTTGTAAAGTCAAATGAGTTAAACACGTTAATAACAAATTTGTCAAAAAGTAATAGTCTCGCTCAGTGCACATGCGCTGTGGTGATAACATTTCGAACGAAACTCTAACAAAGTTCATGAAAAAAAGAGTTAGTTTACTTCATTAAGAAAATGGTGCCCAGCGATATCAATGTTTCAAAATCTACTCAAGTGATTAAATTGTGAAAAAATCAGCAAGAACACAGAACTTGCTCAGGAAATAAGGGGCCGTCCATAAATTACATAAGGACGATTTTGGCCATTCTAGACCCCCACCCACCCTTGTGTAAGAAACTGTAATATTTTCTTTGATCATCCCTGTCCTTCCCTATCTTATGTAATATTTAGGCATAATTTTATAGCAAGATTTTAACAAAAATAAATTCTTTTAATGAAGCCCTAAAAACCTTAGGTCCAAAATATATAATTATTAATTAGTTAATTAATATGTACAGGTATACTTCGCCTTACGTTGGTAATTGTTTCCAGGAGAGGCAACACAAGTCGAATTTACTTGTGTAGTTACAACGTAAGTCAAAACTACGGTGGAAAACGCCAATAATGAGCACTTAAAGACTACTAAATAAGATGACAACACAGAAACACAGATGTTTTCATGTTTCATTCTCTAGGATTTATGATGATTATATTAACATTTACTGTAAATGTACAGTCCAGTGCAAAAGTTCTAGTGATATTACAACTTCAATATTTGTGGCGGATGGATGTAAAGTCGAATAAAATGATTTAAACTTGATTTTTATTTTTCCATATACTTTTTGGACAAACAACGTATAATCGAGAATGACGTAACTCGAGGTATACCTGTACTATTATTTATAAAAGACTATGTGAACAAATTTAAAAATATAAAAATTTAATAAAATCAAATGAACAATTTATTTTAAGAACTTAATTTTTTAATTATTAACAATCTTTTTATTATCATCATTAATCAACATCATAATATTCATTTTTATATTAATTTTAATTTTCACTAAAATCCATTTTAAGAAACAAAGCAATAACAAATATATCCCACTAACTTTATAAAGCTTTGCAAAATTCAGTTTAACACAAATGTTTTCGATCCCCTTAGGACCTTCTTCGGGCAGAATTCGAGTAGAGATGAACACATGGAACACATCCGAAATCGAATTTAGAACGGAAAGATTTTCTCTACTTGAATTCCACCTGAAGAAGGTCCTAAGGGGACTAAAAACGTTTGTGTTAAGCTGAATTTTGCAAAGCTTTATAAGGTTAGTGGGATATATTTAATTTCCACAAAAAGATCCAAAAACTTTGACAGATTGACCAGCTAATGCACATGTAAACAGAAACTTCATACAAAATAAATCAAGAGAGAATAGAAGCCACATTCCATTGCCATATTGGTTACATCTTGGCTAAGGCCGAGAAAATAAACTACATGCTGATAAAATGTGCTAGGTGCACCGGGAGACTAAATCATAAAGCTTATAAAACTGTATATAATGGGGCAATACCACCAATGCTACTTTACGTGGCCTCTAGCTGGGATCATGTAACTAGTAAAAATTCAGTAGTAAGTAAATTATTCTCTCTTCAAAGACAGTTTGTCATCAGAATTTCAATGTGCTGCAGGACTGTTTCTACTAATGCCTCTCTGATTCTAGCAGAGCTCCTTCCTTTGCCACTATGTATAGTAGAAAAGGTTCTAAACTACTGCATCAGAACTACAAACATCAAAGGCTCAACAACAGTCTCTACTCCTATCTAAAACTGTTCAAATGCTATCATATTGCAATTGCCCTATCTCTGATCATCACCATGTAAACAAGGTTATCCCCAGGGTACATTTGGTGTCATCTGCTTCCTCCATGGATAACCATGTAGATATTAATATCTACACAGATGGGTCCAAAAGCCTCCTTCATGTCTGCTCAAGTATCTCCAAACTGACATATTTTGCCCAAAATATGTTAGAAGGTACACATATCAAGCTGAAGAAGATGCTGTCTACCAAGCTGTTCAGTGGGCCACTTCACTACC
Source organism: Centruroides vittatus (assembly GCF_030686945.1). Taxonomy (NCBI): domain Eukaryota; kingdom Metazoa; phylum Arthropoda; class Arachnida; order Scorpiones; family Buthidae; genus Centruroides; species Centruroides vittatus. The sequence continues at coordinate 930,882 of NW_027122625.1, read as the reverse complement.
AAACAAAACTCTGTCTATCAACGTTTACAGTGATTCTTAGTCTGTCCTAAAAGCTCTATTAAATCTCAATTGCAATAGCAATAAAATCCAGCACCATATTAAAAATCTTGTAAATAAGATAACTTTTATGTTTGTTTGTGGCCATACTGGTATATTAGGAAATGAAAAAGCTGACTTTGAGGCTAAGTCATATACTCGGCTAACAGGCACTGACTTGGACTACACTCACATCCCTCTCACGCAGCAGCTTTAAAAATTATATTTATGACAATGCTATGCAAAAGTGGAATCAACAATAGTTGAGCAGTAAAACTGGTAGAATAAGATTATTTTCCTAGTATTAAATGCAGGTTCTCATTGTTAAGATAGTAAAAAAGAGGGGATAATTATTATTGTTGTTGTTGTTGCTACTGTTATTATCATCATTGTTACTGTTGTGATCTAGGTAATTTTAATGTTCTTTAATTCTGCTATTTGTGTTGTGGGTATTTCCCCACAGATGGCGCTCTGGTTCTATGTATAAAAACAGAACCCTTTGTTGTAGCTGACCCCTTTTTTCCTTTGTGTGTAAAAGAAGACATGTGTTAAATAAAAGTGTTATACTAAAGTGATAAAATCTAGTTCTTTGTCCCTAAAGCATTAAAAACTTGAACACTCATCACCACTTAGAGATTTAACGTTTGCTACTGCTCAACTACTTACTGAGCATGTATAACCAGGCAGAAACTGTCATGTCACACTTGATGGCGTTAGTACAATGAGCATTCTTAATAGAAACCACCAAATTAAAGCTCCACCACTCAACGAAATCAAAAAATAAAAATAAGAATCAACAACAAATTGTTTACTTTGCTGGTTAAGAGGATGGGAATTAACAGCTATGTACTTTTTGGGCTAGCATATCTATAAATCTACCGTTGTAACCGTGGGCTATGGCGATGTGTTAGATTTCACGAAGCACATCATTAATGTTAGAGCAATGGGTAAAGGCTCTACAAATCAAAGCCATGTAAGCGGATATTTTATAGGTAAAGGGGTCGTTCGAGGTTGAGGGGATGAAGAAAGGTTGAAAATTATGCTTATGGAATACATTAGTGGTTATACAACTGCAATTCAGGGAAATATTGAGATCAAAGAAATGGGCCATCTTATCATCCTGCTGATCTATCTTTAACTTACAAACTTTTTCCCAAACAGATTGTTATCAACAGTCTGCAGCAGCCTATCAACGTCTGGTTTGGATCTCGAAATAATAAGAATATCATCAACATACCGCGTGTAGAGTATGATTTCTGCGTTGAAGGATTGTAGGACTTTGCTATCTAATTTTCTAACCACTAATTCACAGAGGTCTCCAGATAGGGGGCTACCCATTGGGACCCCTCTTCTTTGAAAGTAGATTTGCTGGTTGAAGGTGAAAAAGAAGGTGTAGCACACTAGGTGGGCCAGCTCCAAAATCTGCTTGTGGTGCTTAGGTCCGGGCGAAACAGCTTGGAAGAGGAAGTCTCTAAGGGCACAGAAGCACGGTTCCAATTTAATGAAAGAATACATAGCTTCAAAATCCAGAACTGTGATAAATTCTTGATCAGTTAAGGCAATGTCCTGTAATTTAGCGACGAGTTCACCAGCGTTCGAAATGGTGTAGCTATACTCTTTCAAATAAGTTCCGAGGAGCTCATGCAAACCTTTCTCAAGGGGGGTGTTGGGGATCTTGATTTGTCCATGATCGGCCACATTTGTTTGCCTGGTTTATGGGTTTTAGCATAGCCAAAAAGCCTTGGTACCTCAGGTGACTGCATCATTGCATTTCCTACACATAGGCGTTTAAGCTAGAGGTGAACAGGTAAACCTAGCAACCCTATTATGGAGTTTGTCTAAAAATCCTTCTTCAATTTTTTGGCATTCCGCAGAGCTGATGTATTCCTCGAGTAGCTGAACGTATGTATGCTTTTTCATAAGAACAACGTTTCTGCTTTTATCTGCCCTAGTAAGAGTGATATCGTTAGCCTGTAGCCATATCCTACTTTTACCTATGCTTGTCCAAAAATCCTTGTCTCTGTTGTCAACTTCTTTAATTCTTCTGCTGAGAGCTGTAGTCCACCTAAAAAAATCCTTATGCTGAGCTTTTACAGGTAAGAGCAGTTTCTCAATATTTGGAATGATAGTATAGGTTGAGATCTTCAGAGGTTTTGGAGAAAACATAGGTCCAAATCTGAAGGCTTGAACTAACTCTTCTGGAGGTTTAATATTGTCCCAGCAAATGAAGGGACATTCCAGCTTGTTTTTCATGGTCCAACACATTTTTTTGGCGTATTTCCTGCGTAATGACTGCTGAACTTGCTCTTACAGGTTTATGACTCTGGAGTTGCCATTTGACAGGAGGACTGGGTCGTTGTTAAAAAGAGTGTTTTTGAGGTTGATAAGTTGGTGCAAGCTAGCATATAACAACTTCCTGGTGTTTCGAATTGCTTTTCTAAGGCAGACAAACTTGACCTTTGGGAGCAGGGAGGAGCAGCCTGTCGGTAAACTGATTTTGTGGATCGACAGTCCCATAGGAAATTAAATTTTTTTCTGAGTCTTGTTAAAGCTAAGATGTTCTTTCTGTATAGCTTGGCCGGCAGTGCCATGTTAATAATCTCTGCACTCAAAGCTAGAACTATTTAAAATCAATGACACAAAAAACCTTACACATTGTTTCTAGCAATTAAATTAATAAGCACAAACGTTTTCGGCCATTTTGGAAGGCCTTCTTCAGGTGCACTGAGGTCGGTCGGAATGTCAGTTAGCAAATATTTACATGACGTCATTGTTTATGAAGGTTTTCTCTTACAAGAGACATCATAGCTAAGAAGGTTTAAACGAAACTGACATTGGAAAAAATATTTTAAGAATAACCAAGCTGCATGAAAGATTGTTGAAGATATGAGAATTGTTAAAAGCGGAAAAAGAAACTAGATAAATTTAGAAACTGCACGAAAGAATGAAAGGAACATGGTGAGAGTGGATTGGCCTATTTAATTAAGGGGGTTATCAAGCAGTGACTGCCATGCAGAGGAGAGCAAGTCTGCGTCTCTGCTGTTAATACAGTTTCCTTTGAGGGATTTCGTAAAGATTTCTATGGTTTCGATTGTTCTAAGAATAAGAATATTACGTAAGACGAGATCTATTACCCCCCTCCCGAGTAAGAAATCGTAAGAAATCCTTGACCCCCACCCATAGCAAAATACCTTACGTGATTTATGGATGACCCCTAAGGCACCTGTAGAGGATGGGTAGGGTGCTTATTGTACCTGTCATTCTCTTCTCTACACGTGTCATACCACACACACTACACAAAAGCCTGGAAACATTACAAATTGAATAGAAACACATACATCACACTACAGAAGGCCATTATATTGAATACATGTCATATTGTTAGAAAATTCCTGAATACAGACACACACACTGACACACTTATTTAATTTTTGTCTTGTTTTGGTTATTATGCCTTGACTCTGGTCCAGCATAGTACATAGCAACCGGTGTCAACCGAGTATAACTCACTAAACCAATATAATAATAATAATTTTAAGTTGTTGTTCAGCCAAATGTTTAAATCAAATTTTATCATTATGTTATATTAAAAATATTTTCATCAAATGTTTATGCAGTATACATTATATATAAATGATAAAATTTATGCTTTATACTTACCAGTAAACAGATTAAATATAATGCTTATAATAAAAGTGGTGAATACACTTTTTGACAAATATGATATTAAGTAAGTAAAGGGAATTGATGCCCAACCATATAATAACAAAATTATAAGCATGAAACCTAAAAATATAAAAAATGAATTAATTGTTAAAAATTAAATTGATTATTATATACAAAAACATGCATCAATTTATGAACATTACACTAAATCATCTTTTTCAAATATTTTTAAATTTATCAATTAATATGTTTAAGATTGTAACAACAAATGTTACAAATTCTAAAGAGTGGTTAGATAGCAGGATGGCTGAGTAATTAGAGTGGCAGCCTACCACTCTGGGGGTCAAAAAACCAAGACATTTTTTGGTCTGGGTCTATCCAGATATATTGGACCCCATCTCCCATCTGAATGCCCCATTGTGGGCCTGCCAAACTGATGATGACTTGCCAAAACAGGCCTTCTTAGTGTCTATAGAGCAGAAAGAGTTTAAAAAATCTAAAGGGTGAATTGCAGAAATGGTTATTAGACTTCAACCATAGTTTAAGATTTATTAAAACCTTAGATCACAAAAAACTACATTGTTACAGGGACAATTTATTATAGATCTTGGTTTAGACAAAGATCATAAACTTATTTTTATATCAATAACCTAGATATGTGCAGTAACAGGTGTTTATTGCAACTTTCTCTTTCATCTTCTGTTGTCTCCGAGAAATTTGATTAAGAATAAATTTCTTGTCTATATTTTAGATTTATTCATTTCAATAATTACAAAAAAAAACAGAATAATTCAAGATCAAAATAACTATTTCAAATTATATTCAGATCAACAGTTTTACATTCAATACAGATTTTATAAATTTGGATTCATACATAACTTATTTTAAGTTGAATTGGATACAGAATTAAATATTTAAGTGGAAAAAGGTCAACCATTAACTTTGAAACAACAGTTATTGTGTGCTTGACAATTTAAAATAGAATGAAAATAAGCCTTGTATTTATTAATATAATTTTGCATTATTTATTTAATTAATAAATTATTTAAATAGGTATTTTAAATATTTAAATATAACATTGAAGCATAATATCATCAGATTGCCAGAATTAATCTACTAATCAGAATGGTCTCCATTGCACTGTTGAGTGGTAAATGCTGTCTTCCTTATTAACAAATTCTAGCACCAGCAGACTCTTTTTTGTTCCCAAAACCAAAAATCTCCACTGAAAGATCAATATTTTGAGTCCATTGTGTTGGAATCAATGATTGAAGTTATTGTTAAATATTATATGAGATTGGTATGTACAACACATTGATTGTGCCACAGTGATGTTTATAAATATTTTTCCTGTTACATAATGAAAGATTGATGGTGCTGTTGACCCCTCGGGGAACCGTTGGTGACAGTGTCACGTGTGTTGGTTAGACAGGTTGCCTGACTGCTGATAATTGGCGCTTAGTCTGGTCTACTGCACGTGGAATATATCCCTTGTCTACCTTCCTGCCAGAACCACTTTTGTACGAGACCTTGTGCTGGTGATTCCTGCTTGTATGTTGTTCTTTGTGTTATAAGCAATAAAGTATATTCAGTCACTAATAATACTCGACCTATTATTAAACATGTCGGCATAATCAAATGTTACATGGTGTCAGAATAAAACATTATGTGCTGATTGATCTACTTGCAATTTCTACTGTCCAATATCGAATCGTACGCTATGCCTAACATGGATAGAGCACCACTGAAAGCCCCAGCAGATCTAGTCATGACCGATGGTAACATGTGTATCACGTGGAAGCTGTGGAAACAGCATTATGAATGGTTTGCTATGGCTACCTAGCTATCTTCAAAACTGCCTAATGTTCAGGCAGCAGTTCTCATGGCGGTCATTGGACAAGACACAACAGTCATCTTTAATACTTTTTCGTCACAGAGGATGAGAAAAATGATCCAATGATCATCCTTCAAAAGTTTGATGCCTATTTTTCTTCCCAAGCCAACGAAACTTATACCCGTTGGTTATTCAACAGACACATGCAGTCTGAAGGTTAATTGTTTGATAAATTTTTGACCAGTTTCAGAACAAAAATTCAAAAATGTAATTTCAGTATACAAGAGGACAGTCTGTTAAGAGATAAAATGGTGCAGGGCATATGCTCCAATATGATTAGAGAACAATTGCTCAGAGAACCTACACTTACGTTGAATCGTGCAATTCAAATATGTAGAGCCAGCAAATCAGCTTCCATTCAGCTACGAGAGATGCAGCCTAGAATGGAAATGGTGAACAGTGACTTTAATTTGCTAAAATTTGCAAAGAACAAGATGATCCCAGCAACTCAGGGATTCATCAACAAACTCAGGCAAGTAATGCTGCAGTGTTTGTGCTGGTGATGTAGTATGTCGCATGAGTATCAAAAGTGTCCAGCATTTAAAGTCCACTGCCGTCAGTGTTCAAAAAAGGGTCTCTATGCTAGAAATTGTCCTTCTAGATGGCAAAGGTCACAGCAGACTTGTAAAGTGCAGCTCCCTGAGGAGTCGGACAGAAAATGTGAGTGTGACTGTCTGTCCATGTCAGAGGTGCTCCAGGCCCAACTGACGTGCCAGATGCTTCCCAATCGTGGAGTGTTCCCATCAGATTTTCCAGTGGCATTTCCGCAGTGTTCAAGTTGGATACGGGAGCAGATGGTGACATTGTGCCATTTTCCTTAGTTCAATGCCTTAAGCTAAAAATAACCCCTAGTGTTGTACATCGTATTCGTTCCTTCAACATCTATATGCCAGCAGGCCTGCCGTAAGCAGGCATGCAAGGCATGCACCGCCTGCGGGCGGCACGTCCAGGGGTGGCAAATTGGTATTGCTGGCAAGCTCAGCATAGGTAGTCATAGTTAAACAGGGGCGGCATAATCAGTATTGCACACGGGCGCTCAAACAGCTAGTGGCACTGCTGTATGCCAGTGCTAAGTGAATGTGTTGCTAGTTGTGTTGTAGAAGGTCATAGTGCAAGAATAAAGTTTATAATCGTGGAAGGCAAATCTCCGTTGCTACCTGTGAAAAGCTCAATCTCGTACGCCGAGTAGAAATTGTTGAACCTGAAGTTGCAGTGCCAGATAATATTTTTAGAGGTAGTGGCTGTATCAGAGATTTCGTGTACGACATGGAATTAATAGACAATGCAATAATTCTTTGTGTGCATCCACTGTGCAATATGCAATTCGTGCAGAAGTCAAGAAGGAGCTGGACAATATGGTCAAGCTAAAGGTTCTCAAATCCATCATCCACCTGATACCATGATATCAGCAGAGAGTCCATTAGTGATAGTGCACAAAGAGGGCAGGATCCACTTGTGCATGGATCTGTCAGACATTAATGCCATCAAAAGACATCATTTTCCACTCAAAATTGTGGAAGACAGCAGCACGCATAACTACTGCATACTACTTTATCCTGCTAGATGCCCAAAAGGGATTTTGGCAATTGCCCATTACACCATGTACTGCCAACCTGCTAACAGTGAATACTCCATGGGACTGATACTCCTTTCAATGCATGCCATTTGGCCTGGCATCGGCACCCGAGATTTTTCAATGGGTAATGCAGATCATCATAAAGGGCTGCCAAAACACTGAGTATTCTGTGGATGACATTTTGATCTGGACAGACACTATACCAGACTTATGTAAATTTACCAACGAAGTATTGTCCCATCTATACAAGCAGAGTATTAGATTAAACAAAGAAAATTGTGCATTTGAGCAAACGTCATTAAACTTTCTGGCTCATGTCTTCAGTGCCCAAAGGGTCCAGATCAACCTGAAGAAAGTTGAAGCTATCAACAGTTTGAAAGTCTTTACTAGTACACCGGAGTTGCAATGCTTTTTATGCATGACCAAATACGTTTCCAAATTCATTCCAAACTATTCCTCTATGGCTGAACCTCTTTGTTTGCTACTTCAAAAAGGTGTGACCTGGAACTGGAACCACAACAGAATGCTTTTAATAGTCTGAAAACTGCATTGAAAAAAGCTCTACTACTGCATTCTAAAGCATTCTATGATGTAAATAAAGTGGTAATGCTATCGGTAGATTCTAGTTCATATGCCATGGGAGCAGTGAGGGACGGCCTATTGTGTATTCCACAAAAGCACTAACAGAATCTCAACAGAGATATCCACAGATTGAGAAGGAAGCATTTGCAATGCTTCCTTCTCAATCTATAAAGTATAAAGTTCCATGACTATATTTATAGGAAGCAGTTAACAATTTAAACCAATCATAAGCAGTTAGAAAGCATTGCAAAAAAAATCCCTGAACACAGCACTGCCTCAATTACATCTGTTATTTGATGTTCTTCAATATGCATCAACAATGGTATACAAGCATGGCAGAGACATCCCTGTGGCCGACGCTCTAAGCTGGAACTGTGCAACAGTAATAATTTCCTGTGACCCGCTAGATGATTTTATTGTTGCTGTGGATGTTCCACTGGCAGAATGCAAGGTAGCTGACTTATGTCAACCTATGGAGGAGAATACTAAACTACAGCAACCTATTACGATCACACAAGCGGGCTGACCAGACTCAATTGATCAAATTCCAGTTGCCATTTGTGAATTTTGAACATACAGAGATGAATTATCAGTGTACGAAGGCCTCGTAGTGCCTTTAAAACTCCATCCTGCTTATCTACAGAAGTTGTACCTGGGCCACCCTGGGATTCAATTAATGCTCAACCAGGCTAGACAAATCATTCTTTGATTGGGTATGACCCACGAGTTAGAGAACATTACAGTAGCTTGTCACATTTGCCAGACCATAGCTTATGCTCCTGATCAGAGTCTCTCCTCATGAAGCTAGTACCATGTTATCCTTGGCAATGTCTTGCCAGTGATTTGTTTGAGGTGGCAGGTGGCAGGTGACAGCTATGTGCTAGTGGCTGACAGTTACTCGGGTTTCTTTGAATACAAAAAAAATAACAATCCCACTACATTAGCAGTCATCAACTTTTTAAAGCATGTTTTCGCAGTGCATGGAATTCCAGACACCCTCAAATCTGACAATGGGCCTCAATACTCTTCACATCAGTTCCGTCAATTCTGTTTACAGTGAAAGATAAATCACGTGACTGCCTCTCTCAAATGTCCTCAGTCCAACAGGCTGGCTGGCTGAGAGGTATGTACAGTACAAATGGCCAAATTCATTATCAAACAATGTGATGCTGATGGAACAGATGAATGCTTAGCGCTTCTTAATTGGTGGAATTTACCACACAGTGGTCTGAGTTCCCCTGCACAGTGTTTGTTTGGTAGGCAGACTGCAACATTATTCCAAATTCATCTGTCTGCAAGATCCGTAGGTTTTCAGATGCTTCCACTAAACTATAAACCAATTGCACCTTGCAAGCACAATGTCATCGGGCTGTTGAATACCCTTCATTGCTTGAGCATTCATTAATGAGATTTCAAACTGCTCATAGGCAGTGGTCACTAGCTATAGTGGAAAAGTGGCTTCAACAACCTTGTTCCTACTTATTGCATACTACAGATGGTTCATTGCTATATTGTAATTCTTCGATTGTAATGCCAACCAAGGCCCAGTTCCCACATACAGTTACTCCAGCATTTCCTGTACAGGACTCTACTGCTCGACTACAGCAGAGTAATACTCAGCTGGCTGACCATGAATCCAAGAACAGTCAAGGAGTGGTTACAACTATTTGCTCCAACAGAATTGTACATCCTCCAAATAGACTAAACTTGTAAACTAATTCAATGTATTTGTGATCTAGCAAGATCTCTAAAATAAGGGGGAAAATGTCATGTGTGTCGGTTAGACAGGTTGCCTGACTGCCGATAGATGGCACTTAGTCTGGTCTACTGCCTGTAGAATGTATCCTTTATCTACCTTCATGCTAGAACCACTTTTGTACAAGACCTCGTGCTAGTGATTCCTGCCTGTATGTTGTTCTTGTGCTACAAGCAATAAAGTATATTCAGTCACTAATAATACTTGACTTATTATTAAACATGTCAGCGTAACCAAACACTACAGACAGTGACCTCATTTTACTTTCCCCTTTTCAATGCTGACCTTCCATGAGCCAAGTCAGTGTTATCTTTTATGTCACATAACCAGTTATGCAAGCCTAACTAGTTTTCCTAATCTCCGAAAAGCAACATGCAGTCTAACACATCGAGGATATTAAAACAAATTTTATGGCAAAGTTACACACAATTCCAAAAAATGAATTCCATGAGTGTTTCCAAAAGTGGAAGAACTGCTGGTAAGGGTTATTAGAAGTGGAGAGGATACAACAAGGTCTAATAATTCCTGTATAGTGGTTTATCTTTCACTAAACAATTTAGAAATTTTTTGATACACATCATATAAGGATGGACTACCTGTAGTTACTCCAGTGAATTAATCAATAGAATTTTTATAGTGGGTGAAGTTTAAAAACTTGTGTGTTTAATCCAATTAACAAGACATTTTCAGGCATTGAGAATTGAAAGTGAAATTAATTTTCCACTTACAACTGTCCATTCCTGAAGATGTCCCATTTACGTGGTTGAACATAGCATTCTTTAAACTTCACCCACTGTTAAAGATGCATTGATTAATTCAGTACATATTATATATGACCTAAATTAGTAATTTAAAATTAGTGTACAGTTAGCAAATATGATATTTTATACATAAATATGATCAAACACTTAAAATAAATTATTAATGCATACTTATACTTATATTAAAAAAACTATATACTCACCAATTGCTTCACCATTTACATCTATAGTTGATTGTAGACCATTGCATATAATTAATGGCAACAAGAATAAAATAGTGAAAACTATAACAATAATAAAATCCCAAACAAAATTCATCATCCAATAATTAAAGCCATTGATACCACATATCTTTTGCAACAATTTAAATTTTGAAATTCGTTCATGATAAGGAAATATTACAAAAACTGATGATAAAAATGTCAATGCCAAACTAACTAAAAGTAGGGAACTCAATTTAGATTTAAAATCATTTTCTATATATGTTTCTAAATCTGTTTGAAAATTAAATGGATGATTTATAACTTCTATATTTGAATTATCATCCTCTGTAACAAATCTCAAAAGAGATGATGTTAATAAATTAAATGAAATTGATTCCAAATGATAATTTATTCCATTATACCAAGAAGTAATATTAATTTCCGAATTGTTCCCTGAAAAACTTGCACCTACAAGATCTTTTTTTATATAATGTTTAAGATCTTTTGCTCTTTCGAAGAAATACTGTGTAGCATTTTCTGTTTGTTTAATATTTGCATTTTCACTTTCAAGGACTTTTTTGTAATTGTCTGACAATATATCTATTATTGAATTCTCTGAATTCTTAATGTAAAATGCATCTGTGTCACCAAAAAGAGTTTTTAAATCTAAGACAATTGCTTTATCTTTAGTTTTAGAAAAAAATAGAATATCTATCAAAACTAGAGCAATAATTAAACAAAATGGCAAAAGAATTTGAAATATCAAAAGCAAATAATTATGTCTTGTATAATGAAATCTTTTAATCAAAAGACTTTTTAATTGTTGCAATGTTAATTTTATTCCAGATAACTTGGAAGAACACATGAGATTTATATCTAAAAATAAATAAAATGTATTATTATTTAAAAAACAATGTAATATATTGTAATGAGAAAAAAAAAGAAAACATACTTTCTTCTTGATATTCAGATATATATCCATTTTCATAGCAATTAAATGTATCCATAGCATTATCTTCTAGCTTTTGAACACTGTTTAATTAACAAAAATAAATTTTACTATAACAGTTAAATAATAATTTGTGTATAAAATTCAAGATTAAAAATTTATTTAAATATTATTTTTTAACTCATAATGAATTTCGAATGCTCTTTATCATCATATCTGAAAAATATAAAACCAAATAAAATTGAATTTTGCTTTAAGTAAAACACATCTGTGTTCTAATACAGAATTTGGATTTTATTTAAAAAACTGCAGTTTATTTTTTGAAGTTATGTGATACTTTTGCCAAATACTCAAACCAAACTTCCATTTGTTATTTATTCTTCTCTCTAGATAGTCTAAAGGAATATCTTGGCAGAAAAAGATTTGTCAGTAATCAGGATATAATACAGGCTATTCAGGAATGGTTATGCCCGAACCAAAAGACTTTTTCCTATGTGACATTTGCAAGCTTCTGGACTGCTGGCATAAGTGCATTGCAAACTAGGAAGATTATATTAAAAAGCAAAACCTTCAGTTTCAGTGAATGACTCACAGTTTTTGTTCTATTTACAAATTATAATTCTTATTTGTCCAAGCCTTGCAGTTTGTTAGTAAATTACTGTTATCTTATCCTAGCTATTTGCATTTTTCATGAACTATAGAAAGCGCTGCATTTTTACAAAATGGCTACTTCATCTGGGTCAAGATTGTAGGACCTTGTATCTGAGTCGCTTGTAACTAGTCAACATAAAATCAATCATATATTAAAGTCCAATATAATGATATGTGCTGCTTGTAGCTGTTTATTGAGAAATTTATAGGAGAACAATTATTGCTAGCAAGACACATCATTACATATGATATTATAGAAACAAATGAGAGAGATTGTTCTACACAATTGTGCTCTTTGTGTTAAAAAGCAGTAGCTTTGACCATCTGTCCCATCAGGGATGTATTTACAAGCAAGCTATATTTCCTTTTTGCTTAGGGCCTTGAGTTTCAAGGGGCCTCAAAAATTTCTACAAAAAAGAAAATTGAAGTCAAATTTTCTAATAAATTTTTTTACAAGCCAACAAAATATACTTTAAATACTACACAAAATAAAATGTAGTTAATATGTTTATGTTAATTCTTTTCTTTTTATGATTGACTTCTACAAATGTGATAAGTTGGTAAGGGGCCTCACACAGCATTCAGCTTAGGGCCTTGAAATGCTTAAATCTGACCCTGTGTCCTACACAAAATTACTGGCATTAGGAAAAAATCTTTTAAAATTGACAGCATAACTTGTTCATATAAAGCTGAACAATCGGAAAACATTTTGCCAATTCTTACTAGTCTTTCTGTAGGATATATTTATGAGCTCTGCATTCTGATTTCCGAATAATCATCTGTTTTTCATGTGGGAATAGATGAAAACTTATATTGGGCTCCCATATGGCTTTGAAATTGCAATTTGGAATGCAACAGAAAGTTTTGTGGCCATGCGCCTTATTTTGTATATTTTTGTATATATTACTCTTAGTATTTAGTCCATTTTCTTCCTCTTCGTTAGTTCTTTTGTCTATCTTTTTCTAGAAACTTCTGTCTTCCCTAACCCTTCCCTGTTCAAATGGGGGTGACCTAATTAGAATACAAAGAAGAGGTGGTAGCCTGGGGGCTAAGTGGAGGAGGCGAGGTCACTTTTTGACTGAGATGTCGAAGGGACAGGACGTATTGTGAAGACCTCCAGGTTGTTCTAGCATCAACTGGAGGACAAAGGACGGTAAGCCTAAGCCAACGTTCGTGAGAAATCCGAAGTATATTCTGATATAGGAACTTCGAAAAACTTTATTGGGAGGATTGGAGAGACGTCCAAAATCAACAACACTGAAAATTATCAATCTAGTATTCGCAACCATCACCCCAAGATCGTCGACACTTTGGGTACCCATTCTTTTCTATCATACTTCCAACTATCCTATTGTCTATCTTTTCTTCCCTATCTTTTTTAGTCATATAAGTAGTTTTAAGTAATTAGTCTTAGTCCTTATATTTTGTAACGCGCTGAATATTCTTTTGTCGCGAGTTCGCATAACGATCCTATCCGAGCATCTGCCGGAATTATATGTGGAAAGGGTTATTATTGTAAAAACGAGGAGTGTCAGAAGTGTAAAGGAATCCTGCAAAGTAAATAAACACGGGTGACGAGAACATAATTTTGTGTTATATTCCATTGTGAATCACTCACCACGTGCATATCCTACAGTTTTCTTTTTCTATTGCTATTCATCTTTATTGTTGACAATACACAAGAAAGATTTAAACGACCCAGATAAAATAGTTCTGTTTTCAAACACCAGAAGGCATTAGGCAAAAAATGCAAATAGTTTTAGTTTTTATATTACTTTTAAATTAAAGAATGATGTATAATTATCAAATTTCATATATTATGTGAAAATAAAATATCTGAAAACTATATTGTGTATGTGATTTCTTTTCTTTGAATATTATTGTACCGGCATATTAAATTTAAATATACAAATAAACTTAAACAATGATTAAAACAATTAATGAAGTTATCATTTCTAGAAATTTTATTTGAAGGTATATTGTATTTTTTTATCATCATTCTGAAAATAACTTTAAAAAGAAAATATATAAATATCCTATTGAGATTTTTCTAGCCTATATCCTCTAAAATTGTTTTGCATTCCATCTTCTTCACTGATTTTCAATCCCTTATTGATTATTGTATACTGAACTGGTTGAAGGCTGTTCTGTCTCTTTTGATAAAATCACAAAAGAACAAGTTTAATAAAATATGCCTGACCTTAAATAAATTCTATAACTTGCCTTTTAACAGCTACTCCTAACATTGCCAGGTCCAGATTGGGACTTCTCTTATTTAAAGATGATGCAAAATATTTTGATTAATTATTATACTATAGATACTGTAATGATTATCTAATGTCTGATTGGCTTAGCTTAAAAGTTCCCTTAGGTAATACTTGCAGTTTTTCAAGCATCTATATACTTTTTAAAATTATCTTTTTCTGAAAGATCTTTTCTTTTTTATCACATTTTACAAAATATTGTTAATTCTGAATATTTACTTCACATTGATTAAATCTGCTTCAAAAGGCCTGTAAACAATTATTATACAATTCTTAATTTTTTAAAAAATATTTTTATACTATTTTCTTGTATTTTGCTTTGTTGAATTTTATTCATCATTTTTAATGTATTTTAATCAAGGTTTTACTGTTAAAAAAGGTGGAAATCTAATGTTAGAAAACTTTTCTATTGTAATTGAAAATAAATAATTAAAATAAATATTTTTCAAAAAATTTTATACTACTACAGCTTATGTTTCTCTATAAAATAATTTAATATTTTACTTTAATTAATTTGAAAAGGTTTAAAAAATATATATAATATTAAAATCTTATTACTTAAAAAATACATCTTCCATAGTCGTTACAGTAATCCCACATGATGTAATTCCTAATTCGGAATATGAATTTTCCAAAGACTTGAATAACTCTGGAAAATTTTCTGATGAGAAAGAGAGGGAGTAAATCAATTCCTGACTAGAATTGCTGATCATATTTGCCTCTGGTATATGAATTTTAATTTTTTTAGTAATCTCATCAATCTGACAAATATCAGATTTTGTAACGTGAAGGTGATGGCCAGTTCCTAATTTAAAAAAAAAATTATAAATCTAATAAGATATAAATTATTGAAAATAAATTTAAATTTATAATACCAAATTTTTTCTTTAAAAATACAGAAGATCCAAAACATCTAACAGTTCCTTCTGTCATAATTGCTATGCGATCACCAAGTGCGTCGGCTTCTTCCATATGATGTGTGGTTAAAAGTATGGTACGTTCTTTACGCAGCTTCAAAAGTGCATCCCAAACTACACGTCTAGACTGTGGATCCATTCCAGAAGTTGGTTCGTCTAATACTAATAACTAAATATTTATAATTATGAAACATTCATAATTTTCAAATATTTACAAAAATAATTAAATAATTTATTATAAAATAAAAAAATTTCTAATAGCAAATAGATATAAGGAAAAATAATTATATATAAAAATAGTATAAAAATCCATATTATTTCCAAAAATTTATAATTAAAATGAAGAATCATACAATGTTCTGGCTAATTGAATATACAGTATAAGGACTAGAATGTTTGACCAAATTATAAGGTCCCCAGAAGCCAAGTAGTTCCATTCCCTGAACACTGGTAGTTTGGTTGTGGGTTTGCACCTTGCCAGGATGGGCCACAAGGGATTTTCCAGGCTTTTGCCATGTCTCTAACATCTAAATAGGGGCAAGTTACCGTTAAAAGACCTCCCAGAAGGCAGTTTCCCAGCTCTTCGTGAGTCATTTTGTATGGTCAAGTAAAACAGCTTCAGTTGGCTCTTCAGAGGATAAGTAATTACACAATAATCTCCATATTAATCCCGATATGCGATAGACCTAATTATAAGCAACTATGAGTTGCATTAAGAATACATTTACCAGTTGCAAAATACAATAAATGATTTACTATTTTAAGCAAAATAACTCAGTTGGTTAAATAAGCCCAAACACATTAGAGATTAAAGTGATTAATGCAATTTTTAAGGTATTTTTGGAGTGTTTTTCAAAATAAATTACTGGCAATATCTGTACACTTTTGCTAAGAAAATAACAAGAACATGTAATAATTTTCATATCACAAATTTATTTGTTAGTTTTTCCATTTTTTTTTCCTCCATTCCTTTGTTTTTGCTTTAAATTTATTTTCTTTTCCTTTATATCATTGCTCTTATAGCACTTCTCATTGCTGACCTAATTTTTATATGTGGTGTCGAGATGTACTGTATATAAGTCTTGTCAGAAACAAATGTATCAGTAGAAGAAATTAATGTTTCTTGTTTAAGTAGTTGTATGAATTTTATATTCAAACAGGTTATGGGCCCAGTCATAGTGAATTGTGATAAACAGAAGATAAAAATGGAAAATGATGATATTAGTGAAACCAAGATGGTAGAAAAACAACCACAAATTAAACCATTAAAAGAAGATAATTATGATACATGGAAAATACAAGTGCAAACTATCTTAATCAGAAATGATCTATGGAAGTATATCAGTGGTAATGATCCCAGACCGCACATATCACAAAAAACTTATGAAATGGATTCAATAGGATTTGAATGCAAGTTTATTACAGGTGATGTTAATCATCACCTGTAATAAACTAGCAAGTTAAGCATTGTAATCATCTAAAGAGGTTGGAGACACCCTTAAAAATATTTAATTAAGCAAGAAAGGTTATATTGTTAAAAAATTTACTACTTTTTTAAAATAAAAGATGATGAGGATGTCAGAGACCATCTAAATAAGTTCATGGATACTGTAGATAAACTAGATGAATTGGATATTAATAATAGCAGATCTAGAAATCTTTAAAGAGAGTGCAGAAAGAGAACAATATACCTTACAAAATTTTTTACCATCTGAGATACCCAGCTTTATTTGAGAAGAACTCCAGAAGGAAAATGCAGCTGTACCTTCACACCACCTATATCTGCACCTGAATATTAACATAAATGAAGAATAGTTAAGCATAAGGATGCTATATTATTTATTGCCAGGATTTGAAAATTTTAGTGGCTAGTTTTTTCTAATTTTATTTTTTTAGTTTTAAATTCTGTTAGACTTGGCACTTATTGAAAAGATTGGTAAAAAGGCAGTTGGACTAGCATAACCAGTTATGTAACAAACGAACAAAGAGTGCACAAAGATTACACACAGTCTTGGCTCATGGAAGGTCAGCGCTGGAAAGGGGAGAGTGAAACGAAGTCACCTTCCCTGAGGGGTCAACAATGCCACCAACCTTTTATTATGTCAGAAGAACATCTACAAAACATCGCAATCTTTGATTCCAACAAATTCTAAGGGTACTTTTAACTGTACCATTTCCAACCCCAGAGAGCTCATTGCTAAATTAGAGGGTACTGCATTAACAGAGTCTGAACATATAACAATTTTAGATTTTGAATCTATGTACCCCTCTATTAAGTTAGAACTGTTTTTGTGTTTTAGAACCTAAAAGACTTCCTCTTTTAGAAAGTGCCATCTATTTCTAAGTTCCTAAAGCTCAGAACAGTAAACTCAATACAGCCCTAGCATAATAGGCTAGGGAACTATATATAATAGTAAAATGGAAGAAGCCAAAATCATAAAATGTGTACATGATAACTGCAAAATTTGAATCCTAGAGATATTTGCTCATGTTCCTTTAAGTGATTTTCTGTCATCATTAATCTCAATCATGTTTTAAAATGTCTTAAGGTGCTAAATGACATTTCAATATTGCTCTAGGAACAAGGCTAAAATATTGAGATTATAAGGGCATTTTTGTGGAGGGAAAGAATATGAACTCTTTAATCACTTCAACTATTTCCAAAAGCCTGTCAATCAAGGTTTTCCTTGCTCCATATATGATACTATAACTCAGTTTCAGACTCAATTCTCATTAGTTCATAAAATTCAACCAAACACCTTGTTCTATGTTTCAAATCTTCAGTGATTGAATGTAGCATGAGAAATGGATGTAGAGACAATATGAAAAAGGCCTTCCTCAGAAAATCTAGAATTATCTGGATGAGCTAGGTGCTGCTGATTGGAGAACAACTATGATCAACTTGCATGATTGGCAAAAGGATGAGAGTAAGCTTCCTTACTTTGTTCTTTGAGGATGTATGAATTGTGTTGTTTGTATTTACTTTAATGCATCTGTAATGAACAATCAAGTGACTAATACCAGAAATAATGAGTGTGAAGTCCCAGACAAGGTCCAAAATTATGTAAATTGCAGAATTCTTGTGTCTAAATTACAATGAAAGGTTACAAGAGAGGAGAGAAAAAACCATTTGTCTAAACAATGCAGCACAAAAAGTAAACAATGGATCCCATGACTTACACAACTTAAACAATCTGTCAATGTCAAACTGAGAGACGGAACTCTGACACAAACACTCATATACAATTGAAATAGATTAAGAAATCACGAAAAACGGAAGGTTCTATGGTCAAAGAGACATTGCGCCAGATTATTCAAATTGTAAAATGTCATAAGAAAGGGCTTAATTACGAGCACAAAGTCTAGGTTCCATCAACATCTCCCAGTCAGTGTCAAGGGACAGTGTCAGATAGACTGTCCCAAATGGTCCTTTCTTGTGACCCAAACTGCTCTCAGACTTCTTCTGAAGAAGAGAAACCAATCAAAAAGCAAAATAAGGGAACTACAACCAATCAAAAAGTGAGATTTGAGGAGAAATACTATAAAAACCTTGAATCTCAAGGTCGAGAAGCAGTTTTTCTCTAATGTAAAAGGCGCGATTAATCTGTGTCACATCCTCCAAGGATTATCCCAACTCATCCCAACATTGAAGAACTTGTAACTAAGCTGGCTATATCTCCTATATCATCTCTGCCCCAGGGCCATCATCAAACTTCCATGCTAACTTCATTCAACGGGACCGAATGTCTCACCAACCTTGGACTGTGCTGGACACTAGAACATCTTCATTCAATGGCAAACTTCTATTTACCCAAACAACATACATATAAGCTCATTATTTACTATAATAAATGAGTTTTTGTAAGGATATGTGTCTTCTCTGCCTCCAGCATCACCACCCACATAAGGATAGCCCCTAGGCTCTTCCTGAAATGGGATAAATTGATCCCCCCTTAAAAGTTGGCAAGTATGCATGTGTAGTCACTTCTGTACAAACTGCTGGATATAAATGACTGTTATTGCTACCTCATGCCTCTTTGAATGCTGATGTTGACAGATATGAATATATCTATACTGCCATAGTGATGACTCAAAAATTACTTGCTTGCTTACTTGCATGTTTGAAGAGTAAGCAGCTAGAAGACATTGAAGGATTATGTTAAGATCCAGGTTTTGCTCCTAGCTCAGCCTATACTGTCATAGCAGACTACTCCAAATGGTACAAGCGAATGATGTTCTTTTCCTTGTGCTAGGATTTGAATAGTTGGTCAAATTTGAGTTCTGTAATTATTTTTTTGTAATTTTTTTAAAATTTAGTGGGGCCATGGCCCTGGGTTGCTCATCTCTGGCTATGCCCATGGATGTGCATACAAATCCTCTCTGAGCATATTGAGATTTAATTCTATGTGCTTTCAAACCGTTTACCTGCATATGAACCATTAGAAAGTATCGTCAAATCTTACGTCCAACCATGTGCATTCATGATCCAGTTGGTTTGATCTCATGCCATTATACTGACAAGTGCTCAAATGGCTAATTGTGATCACCTTTATTCCATTGTTCTAGGGCATTTGTTTATGTATTCAGATTTTACTTTGTAAATAACAAACTATTATATGTTAGAATAAAAGTTTCACTTCAAACAACATAATTTGACTGTTTTTATTCTAATTATCTGCACTGACCTTAACATACCTAAATAAACTTTGAATGCATTCCTTTAGATGATCTACGTTTTGAATCTTTTCCTGATACACCAAAGCTTTCAAGTGCTCCCACAGATAAAAATCAAAAGGATTAAGATCTGCAAATCTCAGAGACCACTTCATGGAACTATGACAACCAATCCATGAACTGTGTCGTTCTTGTATATTGTCGGGTTACCTTATTTTATTGTTTATTCTCTTGTCTATGTTCTGATTGTTATCATTTTTGTTTTATTTTATCTATTTCTGTACGCGCGATGTACTTAAAATTGTAAAATATTATTTTTTTTTTAATCGTATATAAGTATATATTTGCTATTTTTGGGCATTATTGTTATGGCAGCACTATGTTGGTGGTGGGCACGATATATAAAGTGTGAGGGGCTGGCAACGTCCCATTCTGGTTCCAGGTGTCCGAGGTAAGAAGGTGTCACGAGTACTGTGTGTATTGGAGTAAACTGGCCTTTCTTTATCTTTGTGTGTGAAAAAAAAATCCTAATTTTAGAATTCGTTCCCATCTGAGTGAAGAATTGTGAAATAAGTTATAATATTCTGATAAGCGAATCAGTTGAACGTTTACAACATCACAAAGAGAATAGTTTATATTTTTTTTTTTTTGGAATTTGTTCAACGCTTGGTGTTCTCATCACATGTCTTTATGTGAGCTGCCACGTGCTACGAATGTGCCAACTCTGTGTAGATATTGAGATTGTGTATATAATTTTTTTGTACATAAAGGTAGTTTTAATTGTGATCTTTCTTTTTTGCTTGCCTCCATTCTTTTGTGGTAATCAAACACCCACACCTTGCGATCTTCAACCCCAAGGATCTTCGCAATCCCACAGAACCTAGAAACTGGTGATCCAATTTTCCTACATATTGCAACTTTTGGAACACCCTATATATAACTTATTTTTAAAGTAATTTACATAAATTCTAAGTTAAATAGACACAAATTCTAAATAATTTTAAAATTATTTAGAATTTATATGTATCAGGTCAGTCCATAAGTCCATGCACATTTTTATGACCTTGAGAAAAATCTTGTTTTGCTGTTAAAAATGTCAGTCTAATGTGATAATTTTTACACTGAAGTGTTAAATTGGATCTCATTCACATAATACTGTTCAGAATTGTGAACATTTCAGTTGTTTATTTTCGTTAAAATGGAAGTAACCGATGAATATAAAAGACATGTTTTATACTTTTTATTTTTAAGTGGTGAGAATGCTACAAATGCAGCCAAAAAAATAAATACTGTACATAATCAAATTGTAATTAGTGCAAGGACTGCGCAGAACTGGTTTGAAAGATTTAGAAACAATGATTTTAGTGTGGAGGATAAGGCTCGTACTGGAAGACCCGTTGACTTTGATGATGATGCTCTCTCTGCACCAGTTGAAGCAGAACCATCTTTAACAGTTGATGAAATTGCGGAACATTTAAATTCATCCCACGGAACTGTTCATAGACACCTACAACAAATCGGAAAAGTTTCAAAGCTAGGAAAATGGATACCACATGAACTGTCAATAGCTAACCAACAACAACATGTAAACATTTGCACATCTCTTTTATCCCGTATTGCTTTAGAACCTTTTCTTGGTAGGCTGGTTACTGGAGATGAAAAATGGATCCTCTATAATAATGTGACGAGAAAAAAGACAATGGATGGATCGTGACAAGCAGCCAAAACCAACTGCAAAAGGTGGGTTGCATCCAAAAAAATTCTTTTGTCTGTTTGGTGGGATATGTCAGGTTACAATATAACATTTGAGCTGTTAGAACCTAATCAAACAATTACAGCTCAAATGTATTGTGAGCATTTAGAGTGTTTAAATGAAAAATTGAAAAAAAATCGACCGTCGTTAGTGAACAGAAAGCAGGTTTTCTTGCAGCATAACAATGCCAGACCACACGCTGCAAAAAATAACTGTACAGAAACTTGAAAGCTACAACTGGGAAATTTTATCTCATCCACTATATTTGCCAGATATTGCTCCCAGTGATTATCATCTTTTTCACAGTTTGCAGAATTTTTTAAAAGGGAAAACTTTTGAGGATGAGAACAATGTAAAAAAGGCTATTTCTGAATATTTTGATTCAAAACCGAAATCATTTTACGAAGACGGGATTAAAAAGCTACCATCAAGATGGCAAGAAATTGTACAAAATAATGGTAAATACATTATAGATTGAAATAAAATTTAATTAAAACTTTTTGCTGATTTTTTTGTTGATAAAAATATGCATGAACTTTGGACTGACCTGATATTTTACACTATACATTACAAATATCAAAGAGTAGACTTTAATAATTTCATAATGAAAAGAAACAGAAAATACCTTTGAACCACCAACAACTGCAATACCAATTGATAATTTACGCTTCATTCCTTCCGACAATTTTTCTGTCATAACATTTCTCACTTCTTGTAACTGAAGATCATGTAATATTTCATTTACATTTGATTTTATTTGTGACAAAGTCTTATTCCTAAGCTAAATAAATAAATAAAACAAAAAATATATACACATATAAGTTAAAGAATTTAATAAAAGATGAATTTTTCAAAATTTTTTAATATATTTTTTAATAAAATTTCTACACTGAAAGTTATCATAATTTTGTGCAAATAACCTGCAGATTATCTGTATTTAAAAGACAATCTGAAAGGGGAGTGGGTTATGCAATGGGCAAGGTTACATGCTGACTATATTGCAATTACAAACTCTTCAAATAGCTTTGATGAGTTTGTAAGTGCAATATAGTCAGCATGAAAACTTTTTGTTTGCAATATTGTAATTGCAATATAGTCAGCTCGAAAACTTTATATGTAATTAATGGATAGCCCACCAGAGGCTGGTGGGCTATCCATTAATTACATATAAAGTTTTCGAGCCACTTTTGACTGAGTCCCATAGTACATTTGGCAAATCATCTCCCTTTTAATTACATTAGAATCTACATGGACTTCTCTATATTGAAGAAATGGTTTTAAAAAGTTCTGCAAATATTTCTAATAGTTTATTCACATGAATAAAAAGTTGGCTAATAAGAAATTTTTGTGTCCCTAATAGCATAAAAAGATTTCATACAAATATGAAAACTGGGGACTTCAGGATAATCCCATTCCACATTCAGGATGAAAAGTAAAATAAAAGAAAGATCAGAGAAATCTCTCTCTAAGAGTCCTGACACCAGTTAAAATAAATTATCTTGCATCTTAACTCGCAAGTTAGTTCCTTTCCAATTAGAAAAAATATATTAGAAAATTGACTGGAATTTTAAGAGAGTTTTAGTTGAATTACTAATAACATGGGATACATGGACTGACAATGAAGTTAGGCACTAATGAATCAAATGCGATAATTAAAAGATATATTTATTAATAATGGATGACCAAAGTTATTATACAAATGTTAATTATATAAAAATATGCTATTGTAAAAAGTAAACCTCCAAATTATAAATGATTCCAAAGGAGATAAAATAATGACAATCTATTTCCTAATGCTTTTCTATGAGAGGGAGTTTACATATTAAAATTTGTACTAACTGTAATACACCTACATTCAACATGGAGAGTTGAAAATTCTTGGGAACAAGTAAAAGTAGAGAACTGGGAGAGGAATGAGAGCATTGGCTAAAGCATTGACACAAGCCTTAACAAAAGCACATTTGAAGGTGATCTCTCACTTTTATACTATAATTCCATCCAACAGAATTATTAGAAATAGTCTTCCATGCTTCCAACACAACAGAAGTCATGCAATTCTGCAGAGAGAGAGTGAGACATCACTCTCTATCTGTAGGATCAACTCTATTGTTTTTGGAGGAACTGAATTGTTTTCCTCTAATTGAAAAAAAAGTTCCTTTTTCAACTTTACTAAATTTTATGATAGATAAAATTTCTATCAAAATTATAACAATTATTTTAATTAAATTTGTCAAAAATATAATTTTCCAACTCCAGATTCTCACACAGACAATGCTTCTCCCTTTCCATCATGTTCAATGATGCACTTTCCATGACCCTCCCTAAAACTGTAAACATAATTAATAAATGGCTAATCACTGATGGTTGTCCATTAATTATGTTTTTTAGTTTAAAATCATGTTTTGTAGTCAGGTTAATTATATTGTGGCCGTCGGCCATGTTTTTTTTGTATAATTTTGTACATATGTTCGTATTTTATTGGATTAGTTTTAAGTCTTTCCTGTCTCTTTGTTCTAAAATTCTTCCTAGAACGTTTTCTTAATCCTTCTCCCATGGGGGTAAGACGACCAGTTCCGAGAACGTGGGAAAACAAAAGAAGAGTGTGGAGCCTGAGGGTAAAACGGCTGAAAAGAGACCATTCTGGTGGTGGGATCCAAAAGAAGAAGCACGAGGAAGGCAGTGCTCGAGAGTAAAAAAAAAGAAAAGAAACAAAAGAAGACGAGAGACTGCAAGGTGCTAAGGGATCCGAAAAAGAAGTGGAGAACAGCGAACATATAAGTAGAACATCGAGACAAGTTAAAGATAAGGTCTACGGCAAGAGAGAAGTCAAAAGAATATAAAGGAGAAAAGAATCGGAGAAGGTGTCTTACCCCAAGATTCATCGATTCGACAAAAAAGAAATCCCGGGTATTTTCTAATCTTTCTCTCTGTCCTTTATTCTTAATTTCTATTTTTTCATTTTATTTTAGTTATAAGATAGATGTAAGTTTAGTTTTTAAGTTAGAGTAAAAATATATCGACCCGCGTATATTTGTCACGTGCCACGAAGTCTTGTTTGTTGGTTAGATAAAAAGAAGTGGTCAACGCCTGTGTATCTTAACTAAGCCAGTGAGATAAAGTTGGGATCGTGTAAAAAAAGAACCGTTTTCGTTGTGAATAAATATAATACTTTGTGCTATTTTTGTTATCAAAGTCTTTTTTTTGTACCTTCCTGCTCGCGGGATCCAGTACGTATCATAACGAACATCACATTGGCGTCCGTGACAGGATCCCAACGATAAAATAAAAAGGCGTTTGATCATATGTAAGTTTTAATTTTGACGGGTAAAATATTGTTATATTTCCGTGTAATCATTTTGTATATATATATTATAATGACCACGAACAGCCCAGTCGGAAGTTCGAGTTCAGGGGAAGGAGTAGGCCCCAACCCACCGGTAGTGGTAACAGGATTCCTTGGGATGATTCCTATGTTTTCCGGATCGCAAAATGATGTGGTAAATGTAAAACAATTCTTTCAGACAATTGAAAATATCGCGCGTCTTGCAGGTTGGGACGACGGGGTTAAGGTGGCTGTTCTGCAAGCAAGGCTTAAAGGAGAGCCACTAACCACCTTTATGTGTTTATTAGAACAGTATCCTGGGTCATACTGTGAGATAAAAAGGGATCTAATAAAGTGCTTTGGTAAAAGAGGAGCTGGCGATAGGGATATCGTAGATCAATTACTAACCCTGAAGCAAGGGGGCAATGAGTCGGTAGCAGATTTTTCGGTCCGCACTAGAACTTTGCTTGCCCGTGCTATGAAAGAAAACAACAAAATTTGCATGCTGCGGGACGACATGATTCTTGAGCGCTTTATTAAAGGTCTGAAGGGAAGTATAAAAATTAATGTGATGAGAAAAGCTCTGAAGACGTTAGAGGAGGCTTTTGACGCTGCTGAGGCGGAGGAATTGATCGAAATCGAATTCAATGGCCGGTTCGAGCGAAGGACAGTTAGCGCGGCAATCGAGGAGAATGTAGATATCATGGTAGGGGAGCGTGAGGACAATAGGATAGATAGGGATAAAAACAATGAGAGAATGATGGAGTTGGAAAGAAAGGTCGATACCCTTGTTGAGGCGGTAGGAAAGTTGTTGGACACCAGGAGTCAGGAACCGGAAAGAAATAATAAAAGGTGTTATGTGTGCGGAGAAGTGGGCCATTTCGCCCGGGGATGCCCAAAGCGAGCGAATGCTCGTTTAAACTGATTAGGGAGCGTAATAGAGGCCAGCATAGCGCTCCTCACATATCGGTCAGTCTGGCCAATGATATATTAATATCGCGAAAGGGTCTCCCGTTTGTCGAGGGTGAAGTGGAAAACATTAAGTTTTCTTTCCTGATCGACACTGGTGCGGAGAAGTCGATAATAGATTTAAAAGCAGTGGGAAGTGTCCCGAGAGAGAAGGTAATTAGGGCCACACTGAAAGATGAAAGTGTTGGTATAAGGGGCATCAACGGGAGTATCACTGAGTATGAAGAAAATCTAAGGGTAGAAATAAGTTACGGGGGCCAGGTGTGTGGTGTAACGGTTGCGTGTATGCAGCTACCGGAACACATGGAGTATGACGGCATATTGGGGATGGACGTCGTGAACGACCTGTATAAAATTATTGACGGGGTTAGGAGATCGGTGAAAAGGGGCTCGACTCATAGGTTCCGATATAAAGACCACCACGATGAGTGTCTGGACGTAACCCCCATTGAGATTAAGGGCTTAGATAGCTTAAATTTGGAGGAAAGGAAACTTGTTTATGATATATTTGGAAAATACCCTGGATGCTTTGCAAGTTCAATCAAGGACCTAACGGGGATGATGGGCGAGCTACATAGTCCTGTAGTAGACCAAACTAAGCCTGTAAGCATCCACCAATACCGCATTCCTGAATGCTATTTACCAAGACTGAAAGAATTAACAAAATCGTATCTAAGAGCAGGTATTATAGAGGAGAGCTCCTCGGCGTGGAACTCGCCCATTCATATCGTTGAGAAGCAAAGTGGGGAAATCCGCATGACCCTGGATTTAAGACGCGTAAATGACCTTACTGCCCCCCCAGGAATTTCCAATCTCCCGTGTGGACGAGATTTTGAGTAAGTTCCACGGAAGCAAATATTTCTCAGTCTTGGACCTAAAGTCCGGATATTTTCAAAAAGCTTTAGACCCTTCCGTGAGACATGTTTATGCGTTTTCAACCCCGTGGGGGAAGTTCCAGATGTGTCGCCTCCCACAGGGGGCTAAGAATAGTGGCCGCTTTTTTCAGGCAGTAATGTCTAGAGTATTAACCCGTTTCGTAGGGATCAACTGTTATATATTCCAGGATGATGTTGTTTTATTTTCAAAGTCATTGAACGACCATTTAACTTTATTAAACGAAGTCGTAGGAACCCTTCACAGCAAAAACCTTAAACTACACCCTACAAAAAGTCGTTTTATTGTGGGGGAGGTCAAATATCTCGGTCATATTATTAATCAGAAAGGAATACTCCTGGATAATGATAACGTGAAGGCAATTCGCGAAGTAAAGCCGCCGATTAATACAAAGGGTGTACGGAGCTTCTTGGGTATAATTGGTTATTTTAGGAGTTTCATACCCAGATTTTCCGACCTCGCACTGCCCCTTACAAATCTTACAAGGAAGAACAAAAAATTTGCCTGGGATGCGGCATGCCAAGATAGCTTTGAAAAGTTTAAGAACATACTTTCTAAACCCCCTCTTTTATGTCATCCCGATTTTAGTTCCCCATTTCACCTATATACGGACGCGTCAGAGAAATGCGTCGGTGCGGTGTTGGGGCAAATGAAAGATAAAGGTTTCTGCCCAGTGGGATACTTCAGTCGACGGTTTAGTAGTACAGAAGAAAATTACTCAACAGTCGAAAGGGAGTGCTTGGCGATGGTGCTGTCATTGCGACATTTTAAACCGCTGGTTTTAGGTCACCCCATAGAACTGCATACCGATCATAAACCGTTAATTTTCATGACAAATATGAATAATCACAACAAAAGGCTCATGAGGTGGTCGACGGAGTTAGCTGATTATAACATAAAGATAACTCACGTGAAGAGCCGACATAATGAAGTTGCAGATGCGTTATCACGCATGAATTGTAATCAGGAGGAACGTGGCAGAGCGGTGTGCAGTGCTATAGTAGAAAATCGGAAACTTTGGGAAGAGGTAGTCAAATCCCAATCTAAGGACGAGTTCCTTAGACGTATGCGTAGTAATCGGGAGTCGCAAAGGCGGGAGCGATGCGAGGTGATGGGGGGCATTCAGCTGGAATTCAGGCTGGAAGATGATGTGTTGATGCACGTGAAACCGAGAAGGATGGGCCTCGGAAATAGAGCACATGTGTGTGTGGGGAAGGAAGTGGCTGATCGTGTAATTTGGTCGATCCACAGCTCTCCACTGTCAGGGCATCTTGGTGCCGAGAAGACGCATGACTTGGTTGATAAGTATTATTACATCAGGGACCTAAAGAGTCGCATTAAGCGTATAATCAGAGGATGTGAAACGTGCCAAAGGCATAATCTGCATAGGGGGCGGGCCCCATTTCAGGAAACGAAAACTGCGGAAGTTCCCCTTCAGAAAGTTGCAATCGATATCATCAGCCCACTCCCGATATCCCGTAAAGGCAATAGGTATATCCTCACGATTATTGACATTTTTACACGCTATGCCGAAGCAATACCTATCCCCAGTCAATCGGCCCAAGTCATAGCTGAGGCCATATTCGAAAACCTGATATGCCGTTATGGTTGTCCTGATGTAATCGTGTCTGATAGGGCGGCAAATTTTACATCGAGCCTTTTCAAAGAGGTGTGTGACGCGCTCTTGATTAAGCGCAACATAACAACTGCCTACCGTCCGTGCTCCAACTCCGTTTGCGAGCGCTTCAATAAAACTATATGTGGAATCATCGCACGCATATCAGAGGGGGATGAGCATAGTTGGGATGAGTTTGTAAATCAGGCTTTGTTCGCATATAACAATTCGACTCACTCGGCAACGAATGAGTCTCCTGCTTTCTTGTTGTACGGCATTGACCCTCATTTTCCTGGCGCGTTTCCAAGCGAGAGCCCAGTTGATGATTATGATAGGAATCAGGGGTGGAGGTTTATAAATAAATTAAATGTGATAAGAGAAGCTGCATATAACTTAGGTAGGCAGCGTAATCAAAGAAATAGGTGGAGAATAAATAGAGGTAGAAAGTGCGAGATATGGAAAGAAGGCCAAAGGGTGTGGCTTCTGCGTAAGGGAAAGAGGAAAGGTGTAGGGAAGTTCTCACCTAAGTATCTGGTGCCTTACAGAATCACCCGTGTGTTGGGGCCTGTTACGGTGGAGTTGGCAGGCAACAGGAAGAAAGACAAATGGATAGTTCATACAGATCGCATCAAGAATTGCTACTCCCCAATCTATAGAGAACAGAGGAGTGTTCGGCGTTCACGCCGGAAGGAAGATGCACAGGGCGAATTAAATGGCATGGAGGATGAAGAGGCGGATGACCATCTAAGGATATGGGCTCACCTAAGGAATGCAGCACCTGATACATCTGCACCCCAAGTGAGAAGAAATGAGGATAATGAGATAGGGAATAGGAATATGACCGAGGGGGACGTAGAGCCACAATCCCGCTATAATTTGCGGGGAAAGCGGATAAACTACCATAAATTACACCATGGTGTTTAACTCATAAAGGGGGACATATGTGGCCGTCGGCCATGTTTTTTTTGTATAATTTTGTACATATGTTCGTATTTTATTGGATTAGTTTTAAGTCTTTCCTGTCTCTTTGTTCTAAAATTCTTCCTAGAACGTTTTCTTAATCCTTCTCCCATGGGGGTAAGACGACCAGTTCCGAGAACGTGGGAAAACAAAAGAAGAGTGTGGAGCCTGAGGGTAAAACGGCTGAAAAGAGACCATTCTGGTGGTGGGATCCAAAAGAAGAAGCACGAGGAAGGCAGTGCTCGAGAGTAAAAAAAAAGAAAAGAAACAAAAGAAGACGAGAGACTGCAAGGTGCTAAGGGATCCGAAAAAGAAGTGGAGAACAGCGAACATATAAGTAGAACATCGAGACAAGTTAAAGATAAGGTCTACGGCAAGAGAGAAGTCAAAAGAATATAAAGGAGAAAAGAATCGGAGAAGGTGTCTTACCCCAAGATTCATCGATTCGACAAAAAAGAAATCCCGGGTATTTTCTAATCTTTCTCTCTGTCCTTTATTCTTAATTTCTATTTTTTCATTTTATTTTAGTTATAAGATAGATGTAAGTTTAGTTTTTAAGTTAGAGTAAAAATATATCGACCCGCGTATATTTGTCACGTGCCACGAAGTCTTGTTTGTTGGTTAGATAAAAAGAAGTGGTCAACGCCTGTGTATCTTAACTAAGCCAGTGAGATAAAGTTGGGATCGTGTAAAAAAAGAACCGTTTTCGTTGTGAATAAATATAATACTTTGTGCTATTTTTGTTATCAAAGTCTTTTTTTTGTACCTTCCTGCTCGCGGGATCCAGTACGTATCATAATGAACATCACAATATAACGGGAGAGGAAAGTAGATTTTGGGGATGAAAAGTTTAAATAAATAACCATAAATTATCCAAAGAAACATAAATAGTTCTGACATTTTTGACATAAAATGTCTTCTTCATGATTAACAACTTTATAAATAGAATAAAAAATGCAGCAAGAATGAAAATTTAAATTTAGTTACATTTATATTTTTTTGCACTCTAATTTTATGAGAGATTTTTTTATATACTAAATACACATCTGTGTATCCTGTATCTGTGAATAAAAAATCTGTCATGTCGTTTATCACCACAACTTGTAAAGGGCATGTCAAGCACAGCGCCCAATACATAATCTGTGAAACTGAGGGCAGCCACCTCTTTTTGGCCCTGTTCTGTACATGCTAATATACATGTCAGATAAACGTGTGTTGTGTTAAGACTCTTATCCATTTATTTCCTCAGACACTTTTTTGGAATATTCTTGAACTATTCAGTAAGATTCACAGGAATCTTACACAATCATACCTGCAAACTCAATGTTAGATATTAATCAACCATTGTAACATTACATAAAGAAAATTTGGCTTTATTGAAATAAAAAAAATTTAAAATCCAAATGCTTTCAAGCCTTGTTGCCTTATCTTCAGTACTTAAATTTTAGAAAAACTTGTGTGCTGAAGATAGATTAAAAACAAAGTAAATTTAAAGTAACTATTGCGTTTTTGCTTTCTGGAATACTTTACGTATGAATATCAGCCATCAAGATTAAAAAGTACTTGAATTTTTAAAAATTTCAAGAATTCATTCCAATACTGCATGACCTTCTTATAATTTTGAATTAATGCAACAATATAAATCATTTGCTTTATTGCAAGAATTCAAATAATGAATAAATTACAATAAAATCCATTTAGTATTGATTAACATTTAGTATTGTGCTATGAATTCACTTGTAGACAGAAAAAAGTATATGTTTAGAAATTCAGTATATAGGAAGAACACTTAAAAGTCAATTTACATGCTGAAAGTCTCAAAGGACCCATTAATGTATCTTGTACTGAAAAATGCTAGATAAGGAATTAGAAACTATGGAGAAGACAGCCCTTGACCATAGTCTAACTAGGATGATGTTTAATGAAATTGTGAAGAGAGTTCTTAGGAAGAGAAATGAAGGTAAGACGCATAAAAGGAAAAGAAAAAATAGCATGCATTACATAGAAAGTTGGAGAAAACCTTTCTATAGAAAATTAGAGAGAGAAACAAAAAAAAAAAAACACTGTATTTAAAAGAAACTGTACTTTATTTGATTTGACAAAGACAAGAAAGAAAATAGCACATCAAGTGTATATGTTGCACCATTAAGTGATAAGAGATGGGCAAATAATGTGTATGTGGAAGCTATAAAAAAGCAAACAAGGCTACAAACTAGAGGCACACAGAAAAGACATCAGGATGAGAAAAACACTACCATAGTGTGTCTAGAAGACCTTAATAATAAAGTTATGGTGGCAAGGTATTGTGGAAAGGGACAAGAATGGTAAAAGAAATATGAGAGAGGAGGCTTGGAAATTGCAGAGAAAAATGGATATATGAAAATAGTTTGACAGAAAAAGTAATTAATGGAAAAGACTATAAAATGTTACCAAATAGTGATAAATAAAATCTGTTATTAATAGATATGCAGTTCTTAAGACTAAGATGGGACTTTTTGTAGGACATGAAAGTAATGATCCAGGTCCAATATTTTTGTTAATTTATAGTCACAATTTTTTCACTGATTTGAAAATGCAATTGGTAAGTAAGAAATGTTGTACAGTACATAAAAGATGAAAGAGGTGTTGCAATGGTCTGTTAGAAATGTACAGTACATGTGAGTGAATGGAAAGTGTAAGTAATTTTCTTAGTGTGGGTAGCATAGTTAGGGGTACTTTTCAGCAGATTATATTGTTTATGTAACATCTACTTGTTGTGTAAACTAAGTGATAACTAATCAGCTTATTCATTGTGCATCTCCTGACAATGCTTGATTGCTGAAAGTACTGAAGAGAGACTTGTTAATAAAATAAACTCCAGCAAAAAAGTGTTTTGTTTTATTATATGAATCAGATTATCATTATTTATATAAAATATTTCATTTAAAACTTATTTAAATATTTTTTAAATACTCACACCCGCAAAAAATTTCAAATTTTCTTCTACATTGAGAGAACTGCAAAATATATTAAACTGAGGACAAAGTCCAAGATTTTTTCGAGCTTTTGATGTTTCTGTTACAATATTTTTCCCATTAATTAATATTGTTCCAGAAGTAGGTTTAAATATCCCTAAAATTAAAGTTTTATAGCATTTTATATATAATATTCAATTTTTATTTAATTATATATATAAACAAATTTCATTTTATTTGAATAACATACAAATTTACCACATTAATGTTGTACATTAATTTATTCTTTAAATTAATGTACGATTTTATTTTATTAGATTATTTAAATATTTAAGTATGTCAATAAAGTTTATTATAATATTAAGCAGTTAACAACTGAAAATGTATTTTAGATTTTCTTGTTACCATGTATCTTTCCATAGGTTAGTTTGGACTAATCACACATGATTTCTTTTTTCATTCTATTATACTTCAATCTATATTCAGATTTTTGAATATTGTATATCAAACACAATAAAATCTGTTATTAATAGATTTTATTTTACTTCAGCCATAACCTTCAGCTTGGAAGTATATAGTTAAAAAGAACTCATAATTTAATGCAGAGCATGCAGTCAATGTAGAATCATATGTGTATTATTATTAATTATTATATTTGTATTTATTTTATTTGTGTATTTTTATTGCAATTTATTTCACTATATTTATCTTGTTTAATTCTAATTAGACAGTTTCTATTTTGTATATTTTTGAATTTAACATAATGTTCAAAACACTTTGAATTTAAATTCCTTAGTGATTCGAAAAGATCAATAGCAAAAGAGCTATTGTATATGTTAAATTAACATTAATAACCTGAGGATGATCCCGAGTGGGTTGAAAACATTTGTTCATCGTAATAAACAAAGTCTCTCAGTAATAAGGTGTGTTTGATATATATTATATTATATTATTTATCTAATATAAACTTATATAAATTTTATTAAACTACAGAATAGAAAGATAACATAGTAACAAGAGAATCTAAACTACAGAAAAGAAGATGAAAAGTATTAGAAATAATTGAAAATGTAGAGTGACAGTTTGAAAGTGGAATACTCTTGGAAATATAGTGGAAAGGCATTCCACTTTCAACTGTCTATGCATGAGAATGACCTGAAAACATTAGCATTATTTAAATTTCACTATTATTAAAGGTACAGCTGAGTAACCATAGTACCTAACATCCTATATTGTTTCCAATAACAATACTTAACATTATTATACTGGGCTAGTAATACTTGTTTAATTCCTGTCATTTTAGTTATTGGGTAACAGTTTATATAAATACTGTATTTTACAGACTATAAGACGCACCTGAATTTTGGAGGCAATTTTTCGAAGGAAAAAGTGCGTCTTATAGTCCATAAAATATGGCAATATATACAGTAGAGAGTCGTTAATCCGAATCAATTGGGGACTAGGGTTGTTCAGATTACCGATTATGTACGAAAAAATATATTAACCTGTCCAATGTTCAAATTTTTCTCCGTTGCGTGTTGCTTCGTGTTGAATTTTCGTCAATTTTAAGCCTAATGAAAATTTTTATAATAATAATCGATGCTATTGTATCGTTAAAACTTATTTCTTTATTTTGTACAAACAAAATAAATATATTGAAGAATATAAAAACATGAAAACTATACTTTAGAAGTAAATCTAGTATCAAAAATGTTCGATTCAGAACGACACAGTCCGACTGAAAATCGTTCGGATAATTGTCGATTCGGATTACCGGGGTTCGGATTAACGACTCTCTACTGTAGTACAAAAATTGAATCTGTCAATTCAAAAAGAGTTGATGTCTAGAGAATCTACTTTTTTCAAAAACTGCAAAAATCTGAATTTTATAAGCACATTGGAAGATACAGTCTTTGTAATTAGAATAAATGACAGGTAATACTTAGTTTGTTCATTTACCACAGTGGAAACTGTGTTTTTGGTATGCTTTCTGCAACAATGCAGAACAAAGGGCATGGATTTCAACCTGTTTTGAACTGAACAAGTGACAAACATTTTATTTCTTGAAAATTAAAATTTCTTTTATTAAATTTCCAGTGTATTTCCATTTCATTTCATATGCAGATAACTTTCTAACGTTTTTCTGAATACATGACAAAAGTTCATATATAGTATATGCAAGGGCATACTCAGGATCTGAACTAGAGGGGGGCAACTCATATTAGTTTTGAGGAAGTGGGGAGGGAGAGTGAAACATGACAATTTCTTACAAAATAAAACTCAAAACTATTGAAAAACTGTTTTTATTATTCATTAACTTATATAAAGTGGTAGCATGTTAATTAGCAAGGACCTACTACCTACCATGTAGTTAACTGAGTTTGATTTTTATGTTAGCAATAATCTTGTCGAATTTACTTGATAATTTTTCTATAACTTTCTTTTCCACCATCTCGGGGTGTTCTTTCACAAAATTCCGACGCACGCTCATAACACATACATAATCCAGTCAGTCTTTCTTCTCCCATAATGCTCCTAAGCCAGGTCTTCACTCTTCGAAGCATACTAAAGGATTGTTCTACAGTCACCGTAGTGCACAGAATAGTGCTCAGAATTATGAATAATTTTCTCACGGCAGGAAAAAATATTAATTTTGTTAAACAGGTTAATGACTTCCATATCTCTTCATTTGTTTTCTGGTAAATTCTTCTTCATCCACAAATTATACCAAAGGTCCAGTTCTCCGATGACATCATCCAACTCATAAAAATTTTGTAAACAGTTCTGCATTCTTGTGTAAATTTGTGATACTAATTTTAGTTATGTATAAAGAGTGTAGTTTTGTTAATGCAAAGACTGGAGTATTTTCTTGGGAAAATTAAATATTTAATGATGTAGTAAGTGAATCCAGATATGGTATAATTAGTGAACTTCACCAGTGTTCATAGTCATTGTCTGATGGCAGATTGCTCTTATGTTTTTGCTTATGAGCAGGACATGAAACACAAATTTCTATTTCCAATTCCAATGCCATGTCTTGTGCTTTTTCAAATAATTCACCAGTGATTCAATCTTTACCAGTGATCCTTACGGTCGTTTTTAAGTTTGTCGAGAATTCCTGTAATGTGTTCTTTTCATTTGCAATTAAATCCATGGTCTTTGCTTGCAAGGCATTAACTACAGGTTCCAAATTGCTGAGTATTTTGCTAAAGTAATTAAGGCAATAATGAACAATGGTTTCATAACCACTGGATGCAACTGGTATGCAGATTTTCTTGTGACATAATTTCCCTCTGTAGATAATTTTTCTAGCCTTTTCACAAGCTCTGGAAAATTTAAAAAAAATTTTTGAATTGATTTATATTTCTCTGACCATCTTGTTTCACACATTCACAATAATTTGAAGTGTAATTCCTACAAGCAGTTGATTCCATGAAATAGTTTATTGTATCCATTATAGTGGGAATAGTATTTCTAATTTCTGGTACCTCATTTGCATCGTTTACCACAAGATTGAGTTTGTGGCTTGAGCAGTGAAAATATAATGCTCGAGAATATTTCTTCCTTAAAATTGCTTGTACGCCACTCTCATTGCCTGCTATTGTAGAGCATCCATTGAAACCAAATCCAATGCAATATTCTGGTGGAAGATTATAACTAACCAAAAAATTGTCAATTGCTTCTGCGATTGATGAGGCATCTTGTGCTTTTAGTTCCATAAAACCTATAAATTCTTCTCAGATTTTTTCTTTGCTTTCATCGTAGAGTTGCAAGCCAATTGATACTAAATTGATACATCTGTGCTGTGTATCAATTACTACACTTTAATTTTTCTTCTACAGAGGGACAGTTGCCCTCCTCTTCCCCTCACTGGGTAAGCCCTTGAGTATATGTGAGGAAAGCTAAGTATTACACCTTTTTTTCTCTTACACTCTGATGAGACATGACTGACAGTTTCACCACTCAATATATTACTTAGGTATCCTGGTGCACTTTCAGATAAATACTTAAAGATTTTATCATATCATGAACCTTTTCAGCTTTAACAGGTTCTTGAACATCATACCATCTATCAATAGGAGCAACTAAGTTTGATGTCATTATTCCACAATATGTAAAAGCTGTTTCCATTGAACTTGCTGGCTTGAATTTCATATTTAAGGTGCTCGTTATACTGTTACATTCTCTTTCTTATTTTCATTAAGGAAATAAATTTAATTAAGCTACAAAATGACAAATTTTTCCAGGATTAGCTAATATGATTCTGTTACTGCCAGATGGTGACTGGGCAATTCAATAAGTTCTGGGACACCATACCTTGATTTGTCTTAGAATTTCAACATACTCTTGTGCAGCACTGAATGGAAATTTTAGCCTATCTTATACACACATGATGCAGATTGTCTTAGAGATTCAATTTTACTCATAAAGTGGACATCAATAAAATGTGGACTTTGTCCCTTTTTTGAGTTGGCAGATTCAATTATATTTATCAGTCATTTTCATTTTGAATTAAATATTTCAAAATATCAAAGTATTTATAAAATTAAAACTTGAAACAGAACAGAAATTTCTGAACTTTTACCTGACAAAATATTCATAATTGTTGTTTTACCAGCTCCATTGGGACCTAAAAGTACTGTAATTTGACCAGCATGCAAATTTAGTGATACATCTTTTACTGCTGTCTTGAATTTCCAACAACTCCTAAATTTCTATAATAAAAGAAAAATACAGTAAAACCTCACTTTATGACACTCCAAAAATTTCCCTATAAAACTGCATAAGTTTTAATATAAATGAAACTTTATCTTGGTGGCTACTGTCCACCTCATTTAAGTAATTAAGATAAGTGCAGGGCTGTTGAGAGGAGAATCTGAGGATTTTTCCTCAGTCCTGGTAAAGATTTAGGGGCCTATAGGTATTCCTATCCCTATAAATTAATGTTATTTTTACTAACAAAAATTAAAATTGTTTAAGTAAGACTAATTTTTTTTAATAAAGAAACATTGTCTGCATTTTAGTTAAAAAAAAAAAAAGCCTGCAAGGTGATGAAGGAAGCTGCTCTATCCCACATCTCAGACAAGCTCTCAACAGCCCTGAGGAATTGTAATAAATTGATATTTATCTCCCTTTAAATGGACAACAGAATAAGAAAGCCCAATGTTTCTAAACTCAACATATTTTTTAAGGTACTTTAAATAGAAATGAGTTTTGTTGTTATAGTTTTTGGAACAGTCTGCAGTTTCCTCCTATAAATGACACTCAAATAAAATCATCTTTATTTACACTAGATGAATTAAATTTATCTCTACAATTTAGTAAGAAGAAAGACAACTATATATTTGTTCAATAATTTTATACAAAATCTGATTGTATTTTGCAAAAATATAACTGTAAATCAACAATGATCACTCTAGATCACTGATATGTCACTTGAAACACTCAATGAAGAAAAATATCGTTGAGCCTGATTTAAATGCTAGTTTAATTATTAACACTTTTACCAACACTCGGACACTTCTGCGTACCTAGTGATTTCTGTTTAATGACTTTTTTTTGTGAATTTTTCTGCTAAATACTGTAGTAAAATAAAACCTTTACCCCCATTTCTTAAACATATTGATTCTATCTATGGGTACTAAATATTCCATTTGGTACTGTACTGTACAATACTTAAATGAACCCTAATGCAAAGTATTAATAAACTACTCTATGTGAAACTACTGTACTCTATTAATAAACTATTCTACTCTTGATATTCTGTATAATGCAAAAGATATAATATATATATAAAATATCTTTTTGCCCCGTGGACACTAAAAGAGCCTCTTTATGACAAGTGCATTATCAATTCAGCCAGGCCCGCAACAGGATGAGCAGTCTGCAAGGGACAGGGTCCAAGCCCAACACATCTTGATAGACCACCCTGAGAAAGTGCTAGTTTTTTAGATCCATCTGGATTTGATCCCAGGTTCATCATAGTGATAGCCTGCCACCTGAACCACTTAGCCATCTGGCCATCCGGATACAATGTTGTATATCTATTTTATTTATTTATTTGTTTACTTTTATAATCTGTATTAGGCTTTTACAGTATTCTCATTACAGTTCTGTATATCATTTTTCATAACACCAATTAAGTGACCCCTTATGGTCAGAAATTGTATATACCAAAGGAAGCCACATAAATAAGTTTTTACTGTATAAAATATGATAAAGTGGATTTAACACTAATTGTTACTTTTAGATTATAATCAAACTTAAAAAACTAAAACTATTGATTTTGATTTTTATTCTTTTATCTGCCTTATATCAAAAACAAAAAACTTACACCAAGGACACTCAGAACAAAAAGACAATCGTTTATTTTTTTAAATCAAGCTATGCATTCAGGTAAGTTTTTTATACAATGCATCACCCCTCTTTAAGCCATAAAATAAAAATGTAGAAGTTTAGTTTACAAAAAACAAAAGCATCAATATAAACTTATAACTGCCTTTTTCTTTGATATGAAAAAAATAAGATGAATTACAAATTTTCCACTTGTACATCTTCAATTAATTGACATTCCTTTTTTGTGCACTTTTATCTTTCACAATATCCAACTACATTAAAATCCTCTATAAAGAGAAAGGCATGTATTTATTTAGGTTTAAAGAACATGTGGCAATTATACATGTAAACAATACCATTAATTTAAATAATGGAATAGAAATA
Source organism: Centruroides vittatus (assembly GCF_030686945.1). Classification (NCBI taxonomy): domain Eukaryota; kingdom Metazoa; phylum Arthropoda; class Arachnida; order Scorpiones; family Buthidae; genus Centruroides; species Centruroides vittatus. The sequence continues at coordinate 891,766 of NW_027122625.1, read as the reverse complement.
GAGGGTGCATGGTTGGATATTATGTGAGATAAATTCTCACAAAGAAAGAATGATAGTTAATTAATGATGTACAAGCAGAAAACTTGTAATTCATCTTATTCTTTCTGTATCAAAGAAAAAGATAAGCTGTAAGTTTATATTAATGCTCTTGTCTTTTCTAAACTCTAAAATTGTGTTTAATAGCCTGAAGAGGGGTGAAACATTGTATAAAAAACTTACCTGCCATGCATAGCTTGATTTAGAAAAAGAAATAATTGCTTTTTTTTGTTTTGAGTGTCCTTGATGTCTCTCTGATATAAGGCAGATAAAGGGATAGAAAAAAATTGTGGCTGTATGCCATATTAACGTATATATGTATTTAATAATTTAAGTATAGTTTTAGTCCTCTCTTTTGTTCTTTGTTTATTCCTCCTTCAAGAACTTTCTTTCCTAACACTTTTCCCTTGGGTGGGATGACTGATTTTGGGAACCACTAAAACAATGGAAGAAAAGAGGCCCTGGGATCGGTGAGACAAAAAGGAGAGACATTCTTGGGTTGAGCTCTCAAAGAGAGTAGACGTAAAAAGTGGTGCTCCAGGTCACGAGTAGGAATGACGAGGCTTTGAGTGTCTGAGAAAAAGAGAAAATAGACTTTTATCATAGTTATGATAGAAGGTATAGCAACTGAGTGCAAGAGGAACCATAAAAGATGAGGAGTGATTTTCCAGAGAAAAGTTCAGCAGTACCACCCAAAACTGTGAAGGTCAGAGAAAACCCCAGGTATTTCGCTTCTCACTATTCTCTATTCTCCTAAAATCTATCCTCCTATCATTTCCCATCTTCCTGTAGTTTTTAAGTTAGTATATAAGTACTAGTTATAGTTTTTTGATCATTTGTACTTATTTTGCCGCAAACAGTGTTCCCTTTGTTATTCCTGCCATTTGTTTGTATCAGGCTGTGTTGTAATTGCCGATTTTGGAGTTGGAATCCAAAAGAATCTTGTACAAACACACAAAATAAATATTGTTGCTGATTATTTTGTCACATTTCCTTTGTCGATCCATGTGCATTTCACATGCAAATACAACAAAATTAATCAAATTTTTAGTTTTAAAAAATTTTTAAGTTTGGTTTTAAGCTAAAAGCAACAAATAGCTTTTACTGTGTTTTAAATCATTGTAAACATTATAATAAATTTAACAACTATACTTCTTCCTGTAGACTGGATGAAACTTAATTCTTTCTTACACGAAAAACCTTGACAATCCAGTGTTTTTATATACAACTGCTAACGTTTTCAACCCCTTCGGGGTCTTCATCAGGCACAGCACAAAGGTAGTTTCAAATGCCCGTGAATGGAACCAAGAAACCAAAGCGAGTTCTATTCCAATTTTTGAAATCAAAGAAATTGGAAGATAAAAATGGAACATTATGCACGAGCTATTATCTATTATCTACGCCTGCGTACTATTTACGTTCACCGCTCTTTAAATTTAAAACAATTAATGCAATATTAAGTTATTTGTGGGTGTGGGATTCCCTCATAGCAAAATTTCCATGCTTGCGAGATGTTGATTGCATCCTTGTAGTTGATGCACGTGTTGTGCAAACCCGCTTTATATATCTCTAGGGTCTCCAGCGTTCTGAGTTGGTCCGTGTGTTGTGACATTCTGATTATACGGGCGTTTTTGAGGTCGGCAGTGATTCCCTGCTGTGTGGCATACGTTGCCAGTGTGGTAGATAGTTTATTATTGGCAATGTCGTACCTGTGCTCTCGGAGTCGCTGATGGAGGGAGCGTTTGGTCGAACCCACGTAGACCAGACTTCTATTAAATCTGTCATCCCACAGGGGAACCTCATATACGCCCGGTGCGTGTTTCATGTCCAAATTGTCCTTCCCATTTCGAAGTAAGCTGTAAACTGATCGCGGTCTCCTGTAAGTTATTTTATTTCGGGTGCTGGATGCGATTTCTCTGTATATCGCATCTAAATGGTGGTTGTACTCAACTATTTTTCTTGCACTAATATCTGCGGATCTTACCCCGGCTTGTAGGTTGTTACGAGTATTTCCCCGTGCGTACTTGCGTGCCATGTTGTACACTATTTTTCTATCATAACCGTGTTGAGATGCCACTTCCTGGATACGGCCTAGCTCGGCCACTGTGTCTTCATACTTCGAGTTGTGCGTGAATGCGCGCTTAATTAGTGCCCTAAAAGCCGCTATCTTATACGAATATGGATCCTCCGAGGAAGCTGGGATGAACAGAGGTACATGGCATTGTTTGTAAAATACTTTATGAGTGATTTTATTATCTCTTATTTGAATGTCCAAGTCGAGGAAATGTGCGGAGGTGTTGCTTTTTTGTTCCAATTTAACGCTTAGCCCATACCCGTTGGTGTTCATTGCATTGATAAACTCATTTATGTCTGGTTCTGCCTTCCATATGATAAGGATGTCATCTACATACCTCCTGTAGAGGAGGATGTTGGTAAGGAATGACGGGATTATTTGTTGTTCAAGTCTCCTGATCACTAGCTCGCATAAGTCACCCGATAGTGGGCTACCCATGGGGACACCTCGTTTTTGTACGTATGTTTTGTTATTAAACCGGAAAAAGGATGAGTAACAGAGGATATGCGCCAATTCTAGTATCTGTTTGCGGTGTGTATAGGCGTGTGGTCGGGCGAGTAATATATCCCTGAGCTCGCAAAAGCACGGCTGTATTTTAATGGATGGGAACAGTGATACAAAATCAAGAACGGTGATACACGTTGATTCTGTAGTGGTAAGAACCCTCAATGACTCCACCAGTTCGATCGGATTCCTGATAGCCCAAGGGTACGCCCTCATTTGGTCACACACAAGTTTGTGTATGGCCGATTCTAAAGCCCTGGTGGGGGATCTGGCCTTGTCTAGGACTGGTCTGAGAGAGGGTAGGTCCTTATGAGTTTTGGCAAAGGCGAACAGCCTTGGAACGTCAGGGGACGCCACAACCGCCCTACGCAAGCCCCACTCTCCAGCTAACTTGGTTTGTGTGAAACGTTTCACCCTTGCCTGTAACCTTTGGAGGTATCCATCTTCCGCGTTTTCACAGTCAGTGTCATTGATGTATCTTTGCATCATAGCCTCGTATGTGCATCTCTTCATTAGTACCAGGGACTTGCTTTTGTCAGCTCTGAGGATAACATTGTTTTGTTGCCTTAACCATTTCCTGGATGCATGTATAAGGCTCCAGAACCCGTCATCTTGCCTCCTCTTGTTGTTTTCGCTTATCTTGCTCACCACTTTCCACCTGTAATATTCCTTTTGGACCTCCGGAAGCCCGGTAATCAGGTGTTCCACGTCAGGCATAACTTTTTCTGGTTGTATGATATGATCCCCAGGTGCATACAGCGGTCCGTGTTTTAGTGCACGAGTAAGGTACGTAGGGGGGGAAATATTGTCCCAGCAGACCAGCGAGAGATTCTGTGACGTCTTCTTAGGCTTCTGTTTACCAATAATCCACCTCAATTTCTTTCGATATCGTTCATAAAGGCTTCTTTGTAGAATTTCTTGATACAGCGCTACCTTCCTGTTTAGCTCGATTAACATTGCAGGATTTTGTCTATGCATAATATTCTCTAGGTTAATCAGAGTTTTGAGTTTGGAGAAAACATTTTTTCTTACTGATCTTATGGCTTTTCTCAAGCATAATTCACGTAGCTTCGGTAACAGCGATTCACATCCCATCGGGAGTCTGATTCGGAACATCGACATAGGGTATACGTTTCTGTTCCTGCACTCTATAAGAAACTCCAATTTGCCCTTAGCTCTAGTTAGGGCTAACACCAATTTTTTGTATGATTTAGCCGGCATAGCTTGATATAACAACTATACTTCTTCCTGTAGACTGGATGAAACTTAATTCTTTCTTACACGAAAAAAGGAAGTGGCATCTCAACACGGTTATGATAGAAAAATAGTGTACAACATGGCACGCAAGTACGCACGGGGAAATACTCGTAACAACCTACAAGCCGGGGTAAGATCCGCAGATATTAGTGCAAGAAAAATAGTTGAGTACAACCACCATTTAGATGCGATATACAGAGAAATCGCATCCAGCACCCGAAATAAAATAACTTACAGGAGACCGCGATCAGTTTACAGCTTACTTCGAAATGGGAAGGACAATTTGGACATGAAACACGCACCGGGCGTATATGAGGTTCCCCTGTGGGATGACAGATTTAATAGAAGTCTGGTCTACGTGGGTTCGACCAAACGCTCCCTCCATCAGCGACTCCGAGAGCACAGGTACGACATTGCCAATAATAAACTATCTACCACACTGGCAACGTATGCCACACAGCAGGGAATCACTGCCGACCTCAAAAACGCCCGTATAATCAGAATGTCACAACACACGGACCAACTCAGAACGCTGGAGACCCTAGAGATATATAAAGCGGGTTTGCACAACACGTGCATCAACTACAAGGATGCAATCAACATCTCGCAAGCATGGAAATTTTGCTATGAGGGAATCCCACACCCACAAATAACTTAATATTGCATTAATTGTTTTAAATTTAAAGAGCGGTGAACGTAAATAGTACGCAGGCGTAGATAATAGATAATAGCTCGTGCATAATGTTCCATTTTTATCTTCCAATTTCTTTGATTTCAAAAATTGGAATAGAACTCGCTTTGGTTTCTTGGTTCCATTCACGGGCATTTGAAACTACCTTTGTGCTGTGCCTGATGAAGACCCCGAAGGGGTTGAAAACGTTAGCAGTTGTATATAAAAACACTGGATTGTCAAGGTTTTTCGTGTAAGAAATAATAAATTTAATATCAACAATGAAATTAAATTACAAATAACTGTTACACAGACAATTAAATTATTCTGTTATTAAAGTACTGTTAAATACTTTAAAAACTGAAAATATAATAAATAAATAGGTGTATACATTTATATGCAAAGAATTTTCTTTCTTCATATATTCCTCCATATTCACATATAAAGATAAATAAAAAATCTTGCAACTCAATCAAATATAAAGTGATCTTCAAAATAAGAAAAATCTGATATCAAAATAAAATTCTATAAGCTTGATAATATAGAGTTTTATAACAGGATTTTATTATATTTGTGAATTACATTTCAAAATAAAGCATTTGTTTCATTTCATTGTATAAGTTTTGGAAGCAATTATTGTGAAATGTATAAAAAAATTTTGTACCTTTGTTAGATGAGAAATAATGACAGTACGTTTTGATCCTTCTGGTTCCTTTTCAAAGTAAGGTGATGAGAAATTTTCTATTTCTGCATATTCTTTAGTTTCATTACAGCAACTTGACCAATAAGAAGGCTAAAAATTATCATAATACAGTTAAAACTATAAATGAATATTTATTCAAATTTCTATTTAATAATAAATTCACACATATTTGATATAAAATAATAAAGTATTAGGAAGATATATTGTAATTTATATTTAAATTTTATTTTATATTTGAAAAACTGCTAATAAGTTATGATTTCATTATTTCATATTATTGTATAATAATAAATCTTTGATACATAATAAAACAATTTAAATATCAAGAGATAAGTACAGTAATTATTAAGAAAAAAGTCTGAAAGTAAATAAAAATAAATTTTTAGCTTGTTTATTAATTTTCTCTTATAATATTCTCTTATTTAACTTATAACTGCCATGATTTTTGATTTGCTAAACTGCCAACAAACATAGTTAATAAGTCATACCACACATGGAAAAAATTCCTAATATACATTCATATTAAACAGAAAATTATGAAATATTGTAGACATAATTTTCAAAGAAATATAAACTTCTTACTTGAACCAAATAACCGGAGTAAATTGTTTCTTAGGTGCAAACATTTTCGATGCCCCTTCTGGGCTCTTCTTCAGGCATTCCAAATCCATTGCTAGCTGTTCTTTAAATTTTAAAGCTTCTTTAGAATGTATTCTATTCCGTATTCTTAATGCACACGCATTCCATTTAAAGAACAGCTAGCAATGGATTTGGAATGCCTGAAGAAGAGCCCAGAAGGGGCATTGAAAACGTTTGCACCTAAGAAACAATTTACTCCAGTTATTTGGTTCAAGTAAGAAATTTATATACAACCCGGTGTATTCAGTAGTTGAATAATTCAAAGAAATATTTTACAAAATAACTTTTTGTTTTATAACTATTAATAGTATAACTATTTAAGCCAAACAAATGTATAACCATGCTTTGTATATATAACCAACATATAAATTATTTTATTAACAAAATATAATTAATAAAATATTTTGTGCTTATACGTGTACTTACAAGAAAACAAAAATAAAATGGTTTTGGTACACCTGGTTTCCATGGCCAAACAGAATCCAAATACCAAATTAATACAATATAAATAAGACTTGAGACAACAAACATTCCAAATATTAATCCTATATTAAAACCATCTCCATAAACTGTTAGTGATTCCAAAACTTCTTTCCAATAACAACCACCCTCTATAACAAAATATATATTTATTAAAAGATTACATTTCAAAATTTGCATTAATGATTTTTATAACCATCATTAAAACATAAAGCCAACTACTGCCATATGCAGGGCCGGATTTACCAATCCAGGGGCCCTGGGCACAAATTCGATGGAGTCCCTCCTTTAAGAGTAGGCAAATTTGATGATTTAGAAAATTTACACAAAATACTGTACTTTCAATTAGATTTGAACTAGGAAGTAGTAAATTTCATTTAAAAATAAGGTTATTGTAAACATACATATATTTTATTGTGTAAAACTGATTATTTTAATTTAACTGAAAAATATCTATGTGAAATTTTTTCCCGAAATTTTCCGATGTTTCATAGGTTTTTTCCCGGGTTTGGTTTTCTTTGCCTGTTGCCCTCATGATTAGGCCACACTAGGCTGTCGAGGTAATAGAAAAAAAATTATGTTTAAACATAATTTTTTTTTTAGTTTTGTGGGGGCCCTGGGCACAGGCCCCAAATGCCCTTATGTAAATCCGGCCCTGGCCATATGCCGTCGGGCTATATAACATTATATAGTTTGATGGCATATGGCAGTGGTTGGCTTTATTATTAATGCATTGGGTTTTAGTAGAGTTGTTTGATCATTAAAACATGTTAAAATACAAATCATCTAATTTAAATAGAAAAATGTTGACAGTATTTTTAATTCAATAATGATAATAGATTAAAAAGATATGAAGAGTCTATATCATACATATTGTGATGTTCGAAACAAAAGGTAATTACAAGAAGCGGACTTTATTTTTGCATACAAACAAGGAATTTACAGGCTCCAACTCTTACACAAGTCCCAGGTTTTCTTTTGCGAGACTGATATATACAATGAAACCTCCGCATAGGGGGATGTCATCACAATTTCTATTTTTCGTTGGTTATAAAATGTGATGGTACAATCACGGACCATATTCTTAGCCTAGTATATTAATCTACTTATAACTAAATTAAGGAAATATGCATATAGATAGAAGAAAGAAAGAAGAATTTGTAGGACAGGGGTATCCAAAATCTTGACTAATCTTTCAATGTGTTGGTTTGGATCCAATTCTAATGTCTTTGTCGATCTGCTGCTCCGAACCACTCTTTAAGTGTTCATGATAAGGGATGTTCTCAGAGATGTCTTCCCTATAACACTTACGGACGAAAACTTCTTATGTGTTTTTTCCTCTGATATTGCTCTCAAGCTCTTGTCAATGCTGAAATGATCCAGAGCCTTCCTTCTACACCTCTTGTCTTCTCAGTGTCCAGCCAAAAAGTGGTTCTCTAGAATGAGGTTTTACCCTCAGGGTTTCCCACCCTCTATTGTCTTCTCCTCCACACCTTGGTTTAGAAGGGTTGTGTATGAATATGAATATGGAAATTCTCAGAATATGGAAAACAAAAGATACACAAGAACAAAGGGATAATGAAAGATTATAAATAAAATATGATATAAAACTAACATTATACATAAAATATGGCATACTGCCACAATATATAGATGATCATACATACAGTTTAGAATGGAACAATGGTAGTTTTCTTTGTCCCAACTGTTCCACTGTTTTAGTAAAATTTTCACTTTTGTTCTGTTTTTTGAAAATCGAAAATTCATTCTTGATCTTTCTTCTCTCTCTATATGTAATTGGAGCAGAAGAGATTGAGAGAAGAATATACAGTAGACCCCCCTATAACACAGTAGATACGTTCTGTGTTATATGAATTCATGTTGTACGAGTCACTTAAATACATGAGCCGTTCACAGCAACATCATTCTGGCGGTCTGGAGGGGGATGATATTTAGTTCTTAACCTGAAGAAGGCCTTCGTGGAGGGCAAAAATGTTAGTTGGTTCTCTGTCGAATACAACACTGTAAAAGGTTTTTGTCTGTGACTTTGTGTTACTTACTACAGTGTTAATAGTAGAAGATGTTTATTGCCTGATAAGTTATTTTTCTGCAAAAAATTCACTGAACTTTGGAGACATCATTAATATAAATATAATTTTTATGGCCGTTAAATAATAAATGGTTTTTAGTAGGTCTGCTGCTCATTTAAACTCAACGGTTTGTGCAATGTCTGCTATTGGTCCAGATTCAACCAATCCTGTTGTGACACAAGTCGGCGATGACATTTTATTGTGTTATACGAGACTCTTTTAGCATGTTATACGAACACGATTGCAATTTTTTTGCCATGTTATACGAATCGATGTTATATGAACCCATGTTATAAGGGAATCTACTGTATTTTTTGTATTAAAGAAAACAATTTGCAAGGTGATATAATATTGAAATTGGGAGTTTGTCTGCTCAAACAGTTCTAGTTCAGAAAGTTTAGAATGAATTTGACTTTTAGAACTAGTCAACACACTAGAACCTTTTTATATCCCAGTAAGAATAAATTTTAGTTAAAACTAACATTTTCGATCATATTCATGATCTTCATCAGGTTTTGGTGAGTAGAATTCGAAATTGGAACTCGTGGAATAACATGTTTAAAATTATTTTAAAATTCCAAAATATGTAAATGTTAGAAAATATTTTGGAATTTTAAAATAACTTTAAACATGTTGTTGCACAAGTTCCAATTTCAAATTTTACTGGCCAAAACCTGATGATCATGAATATGATTGAAAACGTTGGTTTTAACTAAAATTTATTCTTACTGGGATATAAAAAGGTTCTAGTGTGTTGATTATCCTTCCCAGTGATTTTGTAAAGAAGTTGTTTTACTTTTAGAACTAATAGAATTACAAAGAATTGTAACTTTTGAATAGACAATGTTTTTAGTTTTAGACCCAAATGATAAGCCAGGAGTCTCAAAAGTGCTTGGGACTGGATGTAAACATGTTGGATTTTGTGATTTCTCTATTAGTTTGTAACAAGTTGTAATTTTAGAGAGATTAATCCAATATACATCATCTATTGTTATTCTCTCTGCAACATTTTAAATATTTTTGATAATACATTACATTTAATCTAAATTCTATTATTAAAATTTAAAATTTATATAAATGTGAATAATTAAGAATTAAATCAGTGAAATAATTTGATATAAATGATAATCTTAATCATAAATTTTTAGCATTAACTAAATACAAATATGTACTAAAAACTCTTAAATCATATATCTGCTCTTAAATAAACAGAATATGCAATACTTACTCATAGCTTCAAACTGTGAGAATGCACACCATACCCAAATAAATGCCATATTTGGTAAAAGACAAGTTAAAACTCTAGTATTAAAATGTGAATTAGCAAAAACATCTGAACCAAATGGAACTACAAGTATGAAAGGTCCTAAAAAGCTACTAATCCATATGATAATTGTCATTATTACAGCATAAGAGGCTAAAAAAGTATAAATGTATATATTATTATTAACCTAAAAATAAATTACAATTATAAAAAATCTTAAATTATTTATAAATGTTAATTATTTACTGAATTATAAAAGTTTTGTTTGGTGTATTAGATTTAAATTTACTACATATTACTTTGTTTTCATTTCAAACTTATCTTGTACAAATAAAAAAACTAATAAAAGTTTCTCCAGCAATGAATTGATAATTATTTATTATAAACTTATGGTTATAATTTTAAAAAGTTTATAAAGTAATAATTTTAAAAAATAGAAAAACAATAAATGCCACATTGCTTTGAATTTAATACACGCACACACCCACACACACACATTTATGTTTTTTTTTATCAGGTTGTAAAGGCAAAATTTAGACATTTTGAAAGAAATTTAATTGACAATTAATTCAAAAATGATTACAGTTCAGCTGGTATGTAATCACCATCAATATCAATCATACCTTGCCACTTTTGCTGCAAACTTTCATTCCAGTGAGCATAGAATGACTGGACTTCACTTTCAAGAAAGTTTTGAGCATCAGGTATTGTTATTAAACAGCATATTAGCAATATGGGCCCAAAATAGATAGTAGTCAGTTAGCACAAAGTTTAGGCTGTAAGGTGAATAAGGCAGAACTCCCAGCTTGGTCAGCTTCTATAAGGTTATCTTTGCTTTATGTGCTGGAGCATTGTTATGGCAGCCTCAGACTTTGTTAATTTTTGGATGAAGTTCTCAATGTTCAAATGATCCAATTGTTCACAGTCAAGTTCTTTCATGACAGTGGTGTCAGTTGGAAGTAGCTCCATTGTGATGATGCCAAACAAATACCATTGCCATTTTCTGCACTATTGCCTTTTGACATTTGTTCATCAATGAACATTTGAACACTTTGCGGATGAGATTGTGAGCCTTTGTTGGGTTGTTACCACTTTTGAAGTGATAGTGCAGGGAAAATTTCAAAATTCACTGACATAGATAAAATTTTTCTGTAGATTTTTATTTATAGTAGGCTATTTTTAACTATTAACATACAAAGTATCTATTTGGACAAAAATAGAAATTTCTTTCACATGACATGACAAAAATAAATCAGCATGACTTAGGGGAAAAAAAAAACTTGAAATGTTTAAAATGTGCAAGAGAACAAACAAAAACAAATGTATTTTTATCATTCATACTTAAGCTTAAATCTATTAGGGTTCAAAGGTTTGGATAACCTGGTTAGTAAGAATGTCAAGAAAGTAAAGATAGATTGAAGAAAGAGCAGTTGGCAGTACTTGTACTTTCTTTTTCTAAAAAGGATCATACTTTGAGGTTTCTTTCTTTATCTATGTTACACCTAGTATGCTCATATATGTCTGTTGGCTTTACTAGTAGGTGATCAGCAGTGGCGTAGCGTAGTGGGGGCGGCAGGGGCGGCCCACCCCGGGCGGCACTTTTAGGGAGCAGCATTTTTTCACAATAAATAATAATAATATCTTGTAAAAATTTGAACCATTTCATTTCATATTTTTATCGCACCTACGATTCGGACCGATTGAAATGAGCACGGAATTTTTCATTATTTATTCTGTGACGAAACTGGGGAATCCCCTTTCTTTAAATGTATGTATAATAATGACAACTTGCTCATTGTAGCGACTGACAACACCGTCTGTACTGACTTGTAGGGATTCCCTGTATTTTATTTAAGAGGGGGTGAAATTTTAAGGGGCGCCGAAATTTTCCTCCGACCCGGGCGGCTGACACCCACGCTACGCCACTGGTGATCAGAGTTTCTTTTAGGGGAAACTAACACTCTCGTACAAAACTTGGGGTATCGATCAACCCAGGTAATATCTTTTTGACAAAAAATTTGTTATGTCTGCTCACTGGAGATGGATTCTCAGTACTTCTTCATTGACCTTCCCATGTTGCCATTTTACCTCCTTCCTCCATCACGAGCAAACCAAAAGTGATCCTTCTCCTTCAATACTGTCCTGTGATCCCTTTCTTCTTGGAAGTACTGCTTGAGGTCAACCAATACATGGAAAAGCTAGATGTACATGTGAGGACCCAAACGGGAGTTGACTGGGAGGTCCGAATGTGAGGTACTAAACAAGAAATTAAAAATCTGCTTTTCAGATGCGAATAGAAGGAATTGAATGTCTCGACTGAACAATGGAAGTTTTTTTTACTATTTAAACAATAGAAAAGACTAAAGTCGAGAAAAACACGGCTGGAGAGGAGTCATATTTAGTTGTGACACTGATCTCTCCTGTGCCCTCCATCCGGTTTCGAATTGTCACCAGGTGACGATGAGAGACCAATGGGGAGGTGACTTTGGATGAAAAACTTTTAAAACCTCGAGTTTCAAGGATATTCAGAGTTCTTGGTTCTTGGTTCAGAGTGCTCTGCACCTGGATTTTTGCTGCTGTTGAAAGCTTGGACGACATTTCGGGATTTGTCTTCAACATCCGCTCCTGGCAAGTTTTGCCTAGGTACTCCCCGGTGACGAAAATCATCCCTTCAAGTTGTGCCATGTGCCTCGGGGCCAATTCTCTCCACATCACCTTTGCTGGAGGAGAAACAATCGACAGATCAATTGAACATTTTTGCACGAACTGGTTCACCCTTCGGATTAGCCTTACGCCAAATTTTAAGAGTAATTGTAAGCAGCATTTTTATATTTAATAAACGGTTTTAAGATGGAAAACTGTCTTGGTGAGTCTTTCCACTCCCACACAACTGTGTTGATCACTCAGTTATCGAGACAGCCCTCAGTTGACTAACCTCACATACAGAACAAAAGACCAGAAGTAGCCCATTTTGAGAAGAGATAAAAGAGAACAAAGAAAAGAAAGAGAAAAATGGCTTAATCAAGCCACAGCAGTATGCAAATATGATCTTTTGAAAGTTTCATATTGTCAGATAATGCCAATGCTTCTATTTCAAATGAAATATGTGAAGAAATGCCCTTTGGTTATTCTACTTATATACCCACATTAAATGCTCTAGAAGATTTTTTCCAGTCATTTCTAGAAAAAAAAATGTCTAAATCTCTAGATTTACCTTTAAACCTGATAAAAGTAATTTTCAGAAAAAAGATAGATGATAATTAAAAGAAAATGTAATTTAAAATAATTTATTAAAGAGTAAATATATTTAGAATAAATATAATTAATAAAAAATCAAAATAAATAAGAAATATTATAAAATTTATATTACATATATAATTTTGAAGCATGTCAAAAAATACCATGAGTTTAAGAAGCAACTCAAAGTTAAGATGCACTAAAAGTTTTTGTTTAGAAATCATGTAAAAGTGTCTTCAATTCAAAGCAATATTAAAATAATAATAATCATAATAAATAATATTTTGATATATGAATACATACGTTTATTAAATACAGTTGTAATTAAGAAACAAAACAACAGTGATGAAATACTATATAACAGCATCAGAACAAAAAATAAACTAGGAGAAATATCTCCCAACACTGAACGACCTTTAACAAATTCAATTGAAAACATAAAAACGATAAACAAATCATATAATAATAATTCTAAGAAGTTGCTGATAAATGTTCCTGTCCAATATGTCAGTTCACTAATACCCATCATTTTCATGATTTCCTGTTAAGAAAGTGAAAATAAAACACTTTTATTGAGTAGCTGAACGTATACAAAAAAATAATTATTTAAACTGAAAATTTTTATAAAATAAATAAACAAAAATGTTTTGTTTTACAGTTTGTTAGCATTTCATACATCAAGGGTTCCCAATAAAATTGATATTGACTGCTTAGGGGTCAATGAAAGTTTAAGTATATATAATATATATTATTATTCATTATACAATATATAATATTGAAGGAGTCAATGAAAAAACTTTTATTAAATGGGTTGATACATAAAAAAGGTAGGGTATTCTTGTCATACATGGATAAACTTTCATTTTCATAATGAAACAAAAACCAAACTATTGGATTTAAAACACTAAAAAATTTAATATTTCTGTCTAATATATATCAATTTCATACTTATTTCTTTGATCAAATAAGGTCTTGTTCAATATAACTTATTTCCTTTTTAAGATTAGTATTTTAATATACTTGCTCTTAGTTATATTATTCATGTTGCATGACAAACCAAATAAATGTGGTATAACTGATGTATTGCAACTATCCACTTTTGTTTATTTTCAGTCTCTATGCAGACTTGCTATTTTATGTCCTTGTGCTATTTTGTACAAGGTCAATGATTGGATAAGTTAATATTTCTTTACATTTGGAAACACCACTCGTAGACACAGTGGAAATGCCTTGTACCTGAGGGAAATGCACTGACATTGTTCACTTGACAATGACAAAAATAATTCATTGAAAGCGCTAGCAATAAAAACTATTAATAATGCCATATACAGTGAATATTCCTTCCTGCTAATATTTCTTTACCAGTAAAAGTTCAATGGCAAGCAATTTTTTAAAAATTATTAGCTAAAAGTGCTTTTATATCAATATTTAAAAGGAAAGAGGACAATAAATTCAAATAAGTGATATAATGAGGGATTACCCTGTTAAAAAAAATTTCTATTGGTTTTACATGGTTGTCCACTTTGATTAACAAAAGTTTAATAAATAAATACGTGGTACAAAACCAAAACACAGAAATTGCAAATCACAAATTCAAGATTGTGCAGTATAACAAGAACCTGAAAGGTATATACTGTTAAGTAGCAGGAGGCAACAATCTTTCCCTGGCCTGCAGAAGAAACCCAATCATTTATGCTCTTCTTATGAACTACAAGCACCCTCACAACAAGCTGTACTTTCCAGGACTGTACTCTATCTTCCAGGACAACAGAGACAGCCAGCAGCTACAGTACATTGGGGCAATGATGTGTCCATTAAAACAATGTTTACAAGAACATCTCAATAGAATTAATAAAAGTCAAACTACAATGGCATTAGCTATATATGCCTTAGGGTGTGACTATGCAGACGTAAATTTAGAGTGAGCAAGAGGTTGTGAGCAATTTAGTTTTTGCAAAGGAAAACCATGCACAAGCGAGAAGCGAAAAATAACACTGGCAAGAGCAAATTTCTGGTTCTCGCACATATCTGACTAGGTTTTGGTATTTATCGCGTCTCGTCTCTTCTCGCCACATATTCTCGCTCGCTCGGAAAATTCACTCGCTCACCCTTAGATGCTGCACCCTTAGATGAGACATGCAGGTAAACATTAACAATGAATGACTTATTTATCATACACAAGAGTTTCCACAACTTAAGCACCTTGAAATGTTAGAAATTTACAAGATCAGCAGACATGACATGGTAATTAACTATAAGGACAATAACACATTATCACATCATCCAGCTTGGAGAATGATGTTTGAAACTGAATGTTACTTTCACATCCCAGCAAAACCACATGACCACTGATTGCCAATCAGATGATGTTCTTTTCATATTTTAAATTATAGCATTCATTTTTCATTCAATTTTTAAACCTGTTCTTTTATCCTAAGGACGGTTGCTCAAAGAAATTGAAAATGTTTGTTTTCATTTAATTTTTTGATTTGCAAGCTAGATTTTTAGTTTTATAAGTGAAAAGGAAGAAATTGTATTGTCTTCATGCATGAATTTTGTGAGTAATATTTAAACTTTTCATCCAGTATACCATCTGTTTATTCAAATCATCAATTAAAGTTGATTCACACAATAATTTTTATTTTCTGGTTTAATTTTTCCAAGTTTATTTTATCATTATTACTGGATAAAGGAAACTAGTCATAAAATAAAAGCAATCAATCATATTTATATATTTTCTCACTTAATTTATGTAATCAGAATAATTTATAAACACATACATTTAATTAAGGGTGATGGTGAATAAAGGGGTAAATTTTTCAGTATTTCAGAGAAATTAAATACTGAAATAGTCACTTTGCTGTGAAAGCTAAGTACAATACCAAGCACACAAGACATCTTCAAAAGTGCATTAGCACAGACAGTACATTATTAGTTAATTTTAGTATAAGATATTTAATACTTTAAGCATTTTATCTAAAGATATGTGTAAATCATTTTATATTGATTATTAATAATTAGTCAAACTATAGTTCAAATAATCTAGAAATTAATACAATTATTGTAGAATATTTTGGTTTGACTGTTTATATATATCTACAATCAGTGGCACCATCTATGAAAGAAGCTTCAAACTCTGATTCAATGTCAGATCAGTGCTTCCACAAGGTAGATCTGATTGCACTTGGGGCTAACTTGGCCTTGAAAACATGGAATGTGACAACACATGACCAAGTTGTTTGGGACAATAGACAAATATCGTTCATTCATCATTTGCAGAATAGGCTAGAAGCCATAAATTTTCTGTTGTTTGTTGCAATGGAATTTTGGCTCTCTTGGGGAGCCAAACTCTATGATTCAATGTCAAGGAAAAGAGCAACTGAAACAAAAAAGAGGGGGACATGTGCCCAAAGTTCCCAATGCATGGCTGCCTCTGTCTACAATGATTTATTAACAGAAATGAAGTTGGAAAAAGCAATATTTTAGTGCATGAGATGGTGACTTTTAAACTGCATACCAGTAATTATTGTGAGATTCTGAACCCCTTTCAGAATTAAGTAATTAGATTAATTAGTTAAAAGAATACACAATGGAAAAACCCCGTTTTTCCTACCACCTCATATTTCCATTGCACATGGATCTGAGAGATAAACAGAGGATAGAATATCATCAAAAATCAACAATCTTTATAATGTTTGGACTTATTTCAAAACCCTTGTCAAACATCTAATTATTAATGGTGGAAAACCGTCAAGTTGGATAAATTATGAAATTAGAAGTGTCACAACATCTTATTGGTGATGACTAAGAAGAACTTCAAATTTGTTGCCTTGTATGGAAAAGAGAGTCATGAGACGTACCGGCCAGACCAGGATATGGCGTGAACTCAGAACCACAAAAATGTAAGTCACTGGGGCAAGAGCTGCACCCTCTGGAGGATAAAATGGGCTCGAACTTGAGCCTCGGAGCAGACATTCTACTAGAAGCCATAGACCATGGCTCACCTGCCATACTCCAATGCTATCTCCATAGAAGCTTCCCTACCAATACGCCTCAATGGAAATAGAAGACAGCATCATTGCCCCTCAGAGGTATTATGCTAGAATATTTGTAAACTCTCTCTCACGGTCTTTTATCGTTTAAGGAAAATTAGTATATAGTCGATAATTTAGTCCGTAAATACAGTATCAGATGTTATGTTGTGTTTATTGGTCTGTAATTTTGTATACTTTAAATTAGTTCATTAAATTGTTATTTTTGTTGTTTAATCTGCTCTCATGTGGATTTGTTAGGCACCAACACCCTATCAGTGGACGTATCACCCCTCTGTCACTCAGGTCAACCATCCAGCAACAAAGTGATCAAGCAACAGTCTTCACCAGACTGTTGCTGATCCAAGGTGGTTAAAACAGTATCCACCGACTCCCTGGCTTCTCACATTATCTTGCTTTCAACTGCCACTCTGGAGACATGAGGTATATAGTAGGGTGAGTTATACAAAGGCTTAATTTTTGTTCTTGCAATTTTCTGATAAGTGTGTGCCAACATGGGTTATATGCTACTGCAGATTACCCACTGAAATTATAGTAAATAAATTTCTTTATATCCTAAAATGCTTTCATATTTTTACTCATTTCTGAACACATCATGCATATTATTACAATTTCTATGCACAATAAAAAATTGAAAATTAAAATAGAAATTTGAAAGAAATAAATTTGAAATTTGGAGATTTATGTTTAGGTTAAAAAACATTTTTTATATATAAATAAATAATAATACCTTTGTTCTGCTACATTTTTCTTCAACAATTCTTTTTACAATTATTGGAAGTGTGAATAAAAAATTTATAATCATTAAAAATGAAATTAACATCAAATCAAGAGAGAATCCATTTATTTCATCATTAGGTGGATATGGCATAGACTGTAGAGTAAACTGCAATAAAAATTTCATAGATTAAATGATACTCTGTATACAAAATAGTTTAATAATTATTATTTTGTTAAATTATTTATAAATTGAGAAATTAAAAATAGTATGTCAGGATTATAATTGAAGTATTAATATATAGTTGTGTAATTGGATCATCATTTCAAGAAAGATCAGAATGAAGTTTCAATTATGCTGACTATTATTACTTTTACTGATTACTAATTATTAATTTTCTAATTTATTTTAAGATATTACAGCCATTTTACAAATTCCAATAAAACAACACAAAACAAAACACAACAACAACAAACACATGTTACACAACTACTGCCTCCCTTAACTGGACTTATTCTTAAATACACTAAAAAAACTAAATTATTATATTTATTTGAACATTAAAGTTTAGTGTTTTTGGTTTTTGAGTGTAGATAATAAGTTACAAAACTTCAATAATACAATATAAACATTGACATTACACAAAAACAACAGAGCATAATACAATTTAATATATTTTAGGCATAGAAGTACATTATGATTTCATTTATACTAAATGTATTTTTTCAAAAATAATTAATCAAAACTTTATGATTTAATTAATAAATAAATATTTAAGTTATGTATATTTTTTGTAGTTTTAATATGCCCTTTTAATGTCAGAGTCAACAAAATTAGAATTTCCACTCATAACATTAGTCTTGTTTACTTATCCCACTTATAACATAAGTTGATTATCAGCATGGGCAAGTATCAAAGTAATTACAGTAAGCAGAGTTTATTGTTTTTTAAATGCAGTAAACTTTTCAAAAACACTTTTCTATACCTCTTAGATTTTTTATTCTTGTGTATTATAGATCTGCAAAAATGTATAGCAATGTTTGTTGTTCTAAAGTAATGATGAGATGACAAGCAAACATGAACATTTCTACTTTGTCTGAATTTTTAATATTGATGGAAAACCTCACTAGAGATATGATGTATACTTTTGTTTGAATAGAACAGAACTCACTGTTTGTAATATATATTTAATTACTTTAATGAAAAAGAAGTAAAAAATAAATGACTTTCAGTCATGTAGGAAAAGTTAATGTTATATATTCCAAAAATATAATTTATTAATTTTAAAAAGTACAACTTAATTTTATCATCATATTATTCCAACTTCTTATATACATTTTTTAAATGTATATAAGTTGGAATAATATGATGATAAAATTAAGTTGTATTTTTAATGAGTAATATTAATGAGTAAATGAAAGAAGAAGAATTTGGCTGTTTGGAAAATTATATATTTTTTAAATATATAATTTTCCAAACAGCCAAATTCTTCTTCTTTCATTTACTCATTAATATTTTAATTATCTGCATCATCAATCTCAGCATACCACTTTAGTATATTATCTTCACTGTTTACCAAAGATAATATGTAGTAGCTCTTCTTCATAGTCCTAATTTTTTCTGGCAGTGGAGTTTCTGTAATTTTTTCCTAGTTCCATCCTCTTTTTTAATACTGTGGTGTATTTTCACCTTGCCTCTCAAACCTATTATACTCTATTGTACTTTTCATTGTAACAATCTTATCAGCAATAGCATTTAAATTTGTATAATATGCATTGTTTCTTATACAATCCATATCCAATGTTCTATTTTGTAGTTTCAATTTGCCTGATGATCATTTAAATTTTTTAAATGATAGAAAATGTTAGTGTGTTTTATTAAAGCTGTTTGTTGCTGAAAGTTTGAAGTGTGTGGTATATTTTGTAACAAATTCAAGTTTTCATATTCATATTCTTTAGAACAGTAGTTCTACAAAAAACTGAGTATGAAAACTTTGTTCTGTTTACATGCTATTTGTACATGTAAAAATAGCATGTATTATACATGCTGTATTTAAGAAATATCTGATTATGTGACATGCAACAGTGTAACTACATATGAATGGGCCTTGTGCATCATTTCCAAAACAAGCCCTCTACAGGCTTTTTGTATTCCTCCTCTGCAACACAGCATCTACATAAAATTATAAAGTAATATATAATTTGTTCACTTTCAAAATATAAAACTACATTAGTACCAAGAACTATTTAATTTGTGAGAAACATTGACTACTTAATTTTTTCTAGATTTAATTGCAGCAAATCCACTTCTTACAGCAAATCCTTCAGAAGCAAGGAAACTGAACTTGTCCAGTTTCCTTGCTTCTGAATTTTTTAGAGAAAATACTGCTAAAACACTTATAATGAAACCCTTTCAAATGAATGTTGAAATAGATTATGAAACTTTATTCTTACCTAATTCGGAGTCAAGGTGAATGCATAGATTGCGAGGAAGCTGCAACAGGTCTAGAATGGCTGCTCCAAAATCTGGGGTAAACCCAGAAAAAAATTTTTTAAATTTAGAGAGATTTTTAAAGATACCAACCAGATAACATAAATGAATGAATTGCAGAATTTATTTATTTATAGATACCATATTTCTGCACAACTAGAGATAAACTCTATATGTGAAAACCATTTGTTTGTGTGTTTTTGAAACACACATCATAAGAATACACTTCACATATGAAAGCATGCTCTTGTGTGTTCCAGCTTGTTTTGTTTTTAAGGGCACTGACTGTTGTGTCAATACAATTAAATGCAAATGTAAGTATTCAACATAAGTATTCAATGACATCACTACGATAACCATTATTAAAACTAAAAAACCAAAATAAAAAAAATGATTCTAATACTATAAAAGTTTCTTTTAAAATAGTGAGTTGGTTTTATGTACTTTGCAGAGTATATTACCACTTTTATCCCATATAGCTAAATGCAAAACCAAAATTGCTAAATTAGCAAATTGCTGGTAGTCAGTTTCACTCATGCATGTATGATGCAGAGCTATTCAGTTAAAAATATACAAATTGTGGGGAAGTACTCGATCTTTAGAGTATTTCCTGTGCAGGAACAAAACAAAAAAAAACTTCAAAAAAATAAATCACACACTCCATGACTCCAATGCAAAGAACTTAAAGTTTATTTTGGTCCTTTCAATCACTACTCCATCCCTTTGCTATAACAGACACTAAAACAAAGGAAACAACACACAAAAAAACAACCCCACGACTCTATCGTCTACACTTCCTCTCTCCTCTTTTTTTCTTCCGAAAAGTCCTGCTTCTTCCATTGAGTGTGCATGATCTCCCTCTCTTCCTCCTTGATCCGGGTTTTTTGGTTCTCATCGAGAATGCCCATTCCTTCTTTACCCTGTGGCCCACCCAAGGAGCTGGTTAAGCAATAGAACACATGATCTTCACACATATCTCCCCTCCTCCCATTAACTTTTACACTATGAGAGCCCATCCCTCCTTTACTCTG
Source organism: Centruroides vittatus (assembly GCF_030686945.1). Taxonomy (NCBI): domain Eukaryota; kingdom Metazoa; phylum Arthropoda; class Arachnida; order Scorpiones; family Buthidae; genus Centruroides; species Centruroides vittatus. The sequence continues at coordinate 870,521 of NW_027122625.1, read as the reverse complement.
TGAACCACCCAAGGGGCTGGTTATGAGCCAGTTATGCAACAGAACACATGGCCTTCAGACCACAAAATGATTTTAATAATTATGAAATATTTTTGGGCCAAATATATTTTCTAATAATTCACTGGACTTTGTTTCCTGATACATTAATGTTTCTGCTACAACTGATATTTAAAATTAAAAAAAGTTTTTTTCCCCAGATGGAAATTAAGATTAAGATTAAAATTAAAATTGAAAACTAAGTTTGTCAGTAGGCATTCACCATTTACTCAATTTCACTGTTCTGAAATACAGCTTTTGATGACTGGCCATTCTTTGTAGGCTGTTTCCAAAACAGTGAAAGTAAATAAATGGTGACTGTTCCCTCTGACAGACAGTTTTCAATTTCAATTTTGATATTTAGCATTTTAAATAAATTTAAAAAATTGTTTTATTAGAGTAGATTACAATAAAATCTCAAGAGATTTTGAAACTATGTTTAAAATTTATTGTAATTTGCTCTAATGAAAAAGTTCTTTTTATATTGATTGAAGTCCTGTTTCAATGTGCCAGTGTGTTATTGATATTTATTATATTGATATACAATTATGCCAGTGTGTTATTGATATTTGAATCTATCTATTGTACATCACTGTTGAAAAACTATATATCACAAATATATTAAATATTTCAGTTATTAAATATTTAATTCTTAAAATAACTATTAATCAGAACTATTATCAAAAGAAGATAATTTAAATCCTTATGTCTTATATTCTTTAGAATATAAAGAAGTGAATGATTCCAGGAATTAAACTGTTTAAATAAATTAAGTTTTCATTAATTTAATTATAAAAAATAAATTATATGGATACATTTCATATAAAAATTTTATTTATTATAAATAATATAAAAAGCAATATTTCAAACACACTGGTGATTCAATACAAGGCATTTAAATAAAATTCAAACACACATACAATAGAGACAGCCTGTGGACCACAATTTGAAAAGGCTGTATGATAAAATATCAATGACATGCAGTGACATTTGATGATAGGGAAGCTGTGCGGGCCCTGGATAGAATCATTGAAAGCGTTATACAATATTTTGGTGTGTAGCATCCATGAGCTAAACTATGTGATGGTGGTACGTAAAGTACATGTGCAAATGCATATAATCTGGCTGCTTTACATGATTCAAATATTTTGGCCATGGAAGCTATCCTGTATTCGACAATACAGCACTTTCATTGGCAATATGCATATATGAATTTATATTCGAATAAACAATAGCAATCTTGTCATTTTTTTCCACATGTAGTGTAGAAATTTGTAATAAGATACATAATGCGATTATAATAAAATATTAATTTTAATTAATTCAAAATATGTTAAAATATGAAAATAATCACAAAATATGTATTTATATTTTAGAAAATACAAGGGAAGCTGCACTTCCACAGCTTCCATGAATGGCACCCCACTGTAAAATATAATCTTATTTTATCTTATTGTAAGCTATTGGATTAAACTGGCAGTTAACAGCACAGTTCAAAATTAATTGGTTTAATTTGCAATATTTTTCTGACCATACCCCTACTTTGTGAATTGTCACAGTGCAAATACAACTTAACTCTTTGGTGTTTTAATGCAGAAAAAGCCAGAGCAAGGGTGAAGAGTAAATTGAAAAATAGTTGCCATCACATGACATAGGTTGTTTGTAAATGTGACAGAAAGGATTCCTCCTTAACATAGCCTCATGTACTGTACATTGTGGTTGAATTTTCTGGATTGCAATAATCAAGTTATGTAAAGTCACCAGTGTCTTAAAATTTCAATAAACTTTAAAAAGTTAATTTTACCCTAAGATTTTCAATTATCTGCTTTTTCTGAATGGTGCTGGCATGCAATTTGATAAACATCAAGTCAATACTTCTCTGTATTTGAATAAAATGTGAAGATTGTAAATAAGCTGAATAGTAGAATTTAGGGAAATTCCAGAGTTCTGAAAAAAACAAAAAAAAAATAATCATTAAATTATGTTTATTAAAAAGTTCATATATATTTTTATAACAACAATTTTAAATTTTAATAATAATTTAATAAGAGTAGTCAGTAAATGACATTATTGCACAAAGTTGGCTGAAAGCTTGTGGAATGGTAAATTCGCATAAATACCAACAAGAAAAGGCACAAAGAAAGCTTCATTATTTATTTATTTTTTTATTTATATTTTATTGTATTAACTAAGTTTCAAATAATAGTTTTAAATCATCATTTTGCAAGCACTTAGTTATTTATTGTATGAATAATTAACTAGCTAGTGGATAAAAAACAAAAAACAGATTACGTACAGTACAAAGTGCATAAAAGGAAAAACAAAATCTAAATGCAAGCAAAGTACAGAGCAAACAGACAGTAGTGGGACTAGATCTTTCATTCTGGGAGAGCAGAAGTGGGAAAAAACATTTTTTTTAGTGTGGTAGACATTTTATTATCAAACAAATTTATTTTAAAATTTAATGATTGATTTTCAGTAAGATACATAAGTGGAAAAAATTTAGTGAGAACATATAATTAATTGGCAAAAAATCAATTCATATTTAAAGAAACCCCCCTCAATAATGGTCAATATAGATAGATTTAAGTAAATTATTTCAGGATGTGTTAATGGGTGGATAAGGAGATTTTTGAGTGAGTTGGCAGTTATTGCACCACCTTAGTACCATCCATGCAAACAGATTATATACAAATTTTAAGTGTGTCTAATCAGTCTTACTTGTTCCGTCACATTAGTGAGTTTCTGTATTCATGGGTTTCAAGGAATATTATTAGAGATTACTGAGGATTACTAAATTTGCAGACTGTACACATAAACAGGGCTTCTTAATTATAGTGGCCTTCAATTTGGTAAACTCTAGGTCTGGCTATGCCTGTATGACTTATTTTTTTACTAAAATAAAAACTGCAATAAAAATGTAAATCATTTTTGTATTGCCTGTCTAATTGCCTATTTCTTCATTCATACTTTTAGCCACATCTATGTGTAAGCTATGTCTTATTTTATAATCCATTAGACTAATCTTATCTAATATGTATAGTGCTGCATGTGAAACACAAGCCATTGGGAATCTTATCCTCTTCACATATCTACATCTAAATAAAGGTCAGATTCCCATAGAAAGTTCTCCCAGGGAGTATTACCCTTGGCAGATCATTCATTTGTTGCATTACCACATCCATCAAACTAAACCAAATTCTTCTTTTTTTCAAAGAATTCCAGCATTAGTTAAAAATTGAACATATGTAAAGGCTGGTCTACACAATACAATTACAGTGAACATTTTGTTGTAGAAACCATAAAATGCACAAATTTGCTTCATTTGAATAAAAGCAAGACTTATTGGTAATCTTGGTTTGACAAGTTGCAACAGTGTCATAGAAATCTGTGTCAGATTTTTTGCTTGTTGTGACAACACCAAACCAATCAATGAAGAAATCAGAATAACCGATTAGATCATGTTCCTATCAATCTCGAGAGAAATAAATACACAGTTGGAAGTTGGGGTTGTACATGTCTCCCAGGCTTTGATGTTCTTTACTAATGTATTCCATCCTCCAGGAAGAGATGAAAGTGTGAGATCCCGGGGGGAGGTAAGAGTTTGTCGTACCTCTTTTTCCGGCGACTCACATGTCTAGGATGGCTGTTACGTAGATGGCACGTTACGCGTTACGCGAGTGGAAGAGGAGGAAGATTGGGGTCGATGATACGACGAAGCCGACAGTCAAGAAAGACACCATTTTATAACAAAACAAGATTTAATAAAAGCTAAACGAACTAAAGTACACTTCTACCCTCGTATACAAAAAGGGGCCGGAGAGAGAGAGTTTACAATTATTTTTCATACCTCTTAACAAGTCCGTAATAGACGGAGTTCGTAATGGACGAATATTCTCTCAGAGGTGACGATGATGTTCGGGATGACAGAGAATCAGTTAATGGGACGATGGCACGTCGAATCTTAGAATTCGTAGACTGGACAATGGCACTTAAAACATAGACACCTTGAAACTTTCGGGTTCGGTCGACGGCATAGTGCACTTCTTAGTGGAGAGACGATCCGACCCCTTTAGGGGGAAGGAAGCGTCTTTTATAAGTTTTTGATGGGAAAACTTGTCACGTGAGCGAAAACGAATCGCTATTAGGGCCATAGGTGTTCCCGGGATATTAAATAAACGACTAGTTCGGACGCTAACTATAAACCATCGTGCAAGATGATCTACCTGCTCCGAAGGAATAACGGCTTGTTGACAGTTAGGGGACAATCGTTGCCATTCGAGGGTCAACAATTTCCCGGGTATGGAATGTTGTTGATTAAGTCATTTATAACTGGAGTGAAATAATTTAGAAATTCTAGGTTCTTAACTTCCAGATTTCACAAAAGAAACAATGACTTGTTTTGCTAAGATTACTTTTAAATACCTTCTTTTGAAGTAGGATTCAAGTTTCTCATATTATTATTTATAAATCATCATTAATAGATGAGAAGTTGTACTTTTTTTTTTTTTTTACATTCCTGGTTGTTATAACAGAGAGAAAGTGTGGCAATCTGGCAAAAAATAAACCTCTGGATTTTTACATTTTTAGACTCAGGAAACCTGAAATGTCGAGAAATGCAAAAAAATTTGGGGTAATTTCTGTATGTATGGTGTGTGTGTGTGTGTGTGTGTGTGTGTGTGTGTGTGTGTGTGTGTGGCATGATTTTGTTCACCCTCTTTGAAGATTAATAACTCTTATGCTTTTGGTTGAAAATTTCTGAAATTTTGCTAGGGAGGTTTGTTTATTAGGGGGATTGATGCTATTAAATTTTGATAATTAAAGGTCGAAGGGGCAGCAAGATAATGGGGGTCATGTGTATCTCGAGTAGGGTCAGACTTAATGACAATTTTACTCATTAGCATTTACAATTTTTTATAAAACCCATCCCTACCCTTAAAAGTAAGCTTTTTGCCATTTTATAATATTAAAAATATAAAAAGTTTATAAAATAAAATATGATATCAGATAGCATCATCAAAATTTTAAATGTTGCCAAGAAAGTTGAGCAACTCATCACTGGTTTATTTTATTTTCCCTTTTTCCTTATAGGAAGTTAACCATTAACTGTAATTATTTTCATTCCCATTAGTTTGCTTTTCTTTGTTATCTATTTTTGTCTCGTTCTATCCTGTGCCCACTAAGAAGGCCTGTTTTCAGCACTTTCATCACTGCCTGGCTCACAATAGTAGCAGGATGATGAAGGACAGAGCTTGATAAATGAGCTTGACCATGAAAAAATCCTGGAAATTTTTGACCCTTCCAGATTTATTCTTGAATTTCCCAGAGCATTAGGTTGACACCTTAACCATTTGGCCATCCAGCATCAATACCAATATGTTTAATTAAAGAAGCTTCTGATAACCTAAAAACTGGTTTAAAAACAAAGATCTTTATTGATAATTAAATATTCTGAAATTCTGGCTTAGAATTCAAGAATTCAAATGGAAAGATATCAATTCTAGAGATGAATATGTAAGCATGTCCAAAATATTAATAATTAGTCTAGCAGGTAGACTTATAATTTTAAATATCTAGTACCAGAGGCGTAGCTACCATGGAGCAGTTGGAGCAAACTGCTCCAGGCACACGAATCATAAGGGTGACAAGTTAGAAAGGGTAAAATAAAAACTTGTAAAAACATTTGTAAAAAATTTTTGAAATTAATAATTAATTTGGATTTAATAATCAATCAACAATTAGATTTGAATTCGTTCAACAATTATGTAGTACACTTTTCAAGTGCTTATTGCCTGCATATCTAGTTTTTGACCTCAATTGCTTCGATTTAAAATGTGTTTTTATAGTCAGATAAAAGAAATTACTTCTATAAGCCAAGTTGCTGAACTACTTTTATTTCACACTGCAGTTTCAAATAGATTCTCTGACATTGTTGCAGCATGTCTCATTTTTTTTTAACTTTATGGGCGACGACGACAGCAGAACAAAGTTTTTCAAAATTAATTAAAACTGCAATAAGTAAATCAGCTACTGGAAAAATAAACTATTAAAAAACAAAAACCTTAATGTTTCCAGCAATCAAAACTATTTAATAATAACGTTTTCGACTGTTTTAAACAGCCATCATCAGTTAAAACGAACTTAAACAAAAAAGAATGCAGAAAAATAGAACCCAAGCAATACAAATATTTAAAATTCAAAAATAATTCCAAAGTAAAAATGCCGTCGTATATTAGAAACTAACAAAACTGCGCATGTGCTAAATATCGTAGTAAGGATAAAAATAAAAACAAATAACAAAAAATACTGCCGCAAAAATATTTCTATTACAAGAAAGATCGTTATGCATTTCGGTAAAACAACTTCCATGCCGTGGATAAACCATCTGCGTCCCTATGGTTAATGCAACCCGTGTTAACGTGGGCTTTGTAGCGTTGGCTTTGTTAACACAGGTGGCATAACCATCTGCGTCCTATGGTTAATGCAACCGTGTTAACGTGGGCTTGTTAACACGGGTTGCATTAACCATAGGGACGCAGATGGTTTATCCACGGCATGGAAGTCGTTTTACCGAAATGCATAACGATCTTTCTTGTAATAGAAATATTTTTGCGGCAGTATTTTTTGTTATTTGTTTTTATTTTTATCCTTACTACGATATTTAGCACATGCGCAGTTTTGTTAGTTTCTAATATACAACGGCATTTTTACTTTGGAATTATTTTTGAATTTTAAATATTTGTATTGCTTGGGTTCTATTTTTCTGCATTCTTTTTTGTTTAAGTTCGTTTTAACTGATGATGGCTGTTTAAAACAGTCGAAAATGTTATTATTAAATAGTTTTGATTGCTGGAAACATTAAGGTTTTTGTTTTTTAATTAAAACTTATTTAAGAAGCAGAATGTCACAACACTGTCTTAGCTCTGGTTACTATATCTAGGGGCAGATCTACATAGGGACTAATAGGGCTTAAGCCCTGGGCCCCCAAGTGTAAAGGGCCCACAAAAATTGAATTATCATCATAAATTTTTAATACTTTTTCGTTAACAATGAGCATTTATTGTGTAGTAAAAGATTATTATATTATTATTAATATTAACTATGATAATTTATAGTATTATTAGTATTAACAAAACATGGGGCCCCATTGGACTTCAATAAGCATTTGGCCCAAAAATCCTAGATCCACACCTGACTATACCAATTGAAAAAACAATACCTTGTCAACTTGATCTGAAGAAAGTGATTGACCGATTTGCAAACAAAAAAGCGAAAAAACAATTTTGAATTTTTTTAAAAGTATTATTATGTATTTGTTATGAAACTAAACTTGCTTACATTTTGTTAATACAGTTTATTTAATATGTAGTAAATATTATTAAGTACTCCGTACTTAAAAAATTATATTTTGTTTTATTATTATATTTATACTAGCAGATGAGCCCGGCATTGCTTGGGCAAAAAGTAATGATAGTGAAGATTAAGATTATTAGATTATAGCAGATTTTACCCGTTTTCACTGGATGCAAGAATTAAGTCCCCCCTCTTCTGAGACTAATGAGAGAATTTTAGATGGGTCTAAAAATATGCTCGATTTCTCGCAAAAATGCAAAATACCGCATCTAAAATAGTATAGTAGGCCTACAAGCTAAGTTTTTCAGGGTAATCCTTAATTTTCTCCCTCTCCCCTGCACGAGGAATTTCAAAAATCCCTACTAGTATACATTCTCATGATGTACTCTGTGTACCAAATTTCAACTTTCAACTCCTAACCGTTTGGGCTTTGCACTTATTATTGTTATTATTATTAACCCATCTCGATTATATTATAAGATTTATTAAATTGAATATCTTATTGTTGAAATGCCTTGAATCTCAAATAAATTGTTCTTAAGTAAGGTTTTAAATTGGAATAATTAGATATGTTTTTAAATTAAATGTTCAAAATAAATTTCGCGAGACCTCTTCCGAGGAACAAGGGAGCGCACCGATTCGACTTGCTCCAGGGTGCTGAATATGTAGCTACGCCACTGCCTAGTAAAAAATTAGCAGACACCATGTCATATGCACTGATTTTGTAAAATTCATGTTATATTGTAACTAGAGGACACTAGGATCTAGATATATATCTGGGACACCATGTGTCTAGCACCTAGTTCATATGGACTTGTGTTAGTAAAGGTGACAAACTTAGCATAGTCAATGATGAAAATATCACATGTTTACTTCCTGCAGAATTTGAATCTCTCATCAAAGAAATTAAGGTAACCCAAACAAACTTTTAAGAATATTTGCAAAAAGACTATAAACAATGATGTATTTTGTGAGTTTCTGTTTTAACTACCAAAAATTTTATAGCTATTTCAATGTAAAATAAAGCATGTTGTAAAACAATAAGTGCTTTAAGTCCATAAAAAAAAAATCAAGTTAATGATGAAATTAGTTACACTTTTATGTGAACTTTTTATAAACTGAAGACATATTTGAAACTAAAACCACTAAAAAACCTAATATCCAGCAGAGTATCGACCATGTATGCTTCTTACATAGCTCTTCCCAGTAACCCTTTCTCAAACATCTTGGGCAGGTGGAAATTTATAATGCTTATTATAATAAATTTTATAATTATAATGAATTTATTTCTTTGTGATAATTATGACAGACTAATCATCTGTCTGTCATAATTATCACAAAGTCATATTGAGTCTATATGATATAAAATAAGAGCAACTATGTTTAAAGTTTTTAAGCAAAATAAGTAAATTTAAATAAAATGACATAAATGAAAAATATTTGAGTACATTATTATTATTTTAAATATTCTACACATTAGAACACTTATTTCATATATTTGAATTATAAATACAAGAATTATAACTTACAATTTTTAATAAATTAAACAGTTGTTTTCTACCAGCTATAAATTGTTATAATATACAGTAATATAAAACAAGTGTTTTGTAATTTAATCTTTAATATTGTAAGCTTGCAATAATATGAAATTTTAAATGAATGATATTAAAGCTAACATTCTTATTATACAATTATTAAATCCATTAAAACATCATACGTAAAGCAAAATACAGGTATACCTCGCCTTCACCTTACATCAGTAATTGGTTCCAGGAGAGGCGACATGAGTCGAATTTACTTGTGTAGTTACAACGCAAGTCGAAACTACGATGGAAAACGCCAATAATGAGCACTTAAAGACCGCTAAATAAGACGGCAACACAGAAACACAGATGTTTTCATGTTTCGTTCTCTAGGATTTATGATGATTATATTAACATTTACTGTAAATATACATATTTTAATATGATTTTGTGCTTTTAACACTTTTCTAGTGATATTACGACTTCAATATTTGTGGCGGACGAATGTAAAGTCAAATAAAGTGACTTAAACTTGATATTTATTTGTCCATATACTTTTTTGACAAACGTCGAGAACGACAACTTGAAATGATGTAACTTGAGGTATACCTGTACATATTATGGTACTATTAATAGCACAATTGTAAAAACCTATATCAAACAGATCGTTGCTTTAATATCATTCATTTAAAATTTCATATTATTGCAAGCTTACAATGTTAAACACTAAATGATAAAATACTTGTTTTATATCATATTATAACAATTTTTTAAATATATCATAAAATTAAATTTAAAAAATTCTAACCTGTACTTTGTTCATCTTTTAAAGACCCATAAAGCATATTTGTTTTGAAATTTGCACAACAGGTTCTCACTTTATATTTCAATACTTTTGAATTTGGATCACATTCAGAAAATATAACTGCCTGTATCCAGTACATATGTAATTCAGTCTTATAACGAAGATATTTTTCTAAATCATCTTCAGTTTCAAATCCTTGAAACTCTGTTAAATTTAGAAAGAAAATAAAATAGTTTAAATAAAAATATCTTTTAAAAATAAATAATTTTATTCAATACTACATAATATGCAGGCAATTAATCAACTTTTCATTTCTCTTTCAATCCTTCTTGTGTAATACAGTTTTACATTTTTATAATTTCACAATATTCAATGAATCTGAAGATGATTCTTTAAAAGGATTGATAGGACTTGTTTAAAACATAAACAAATGCTGGGAAATTAAAGGTGGATTTGTTATTTATGGTAAATATTCCAGTTAATTTATTACTTATAATATGTAGGTTATAAAAAATGATATACCGTAGAACTTGGATAATTCCAAATTTGTACTTAATTAGAATGTTTTCTTCAGACTCTTGAATTTGCTATAGTAGTAGTGTAAAAATTACCCTTTAATTCAAATCACAATAAACCAAGACATATTAGAGCATGATATGCATCTTAGTGTATTATGATTCAAAGTACAGTTATGAGAATTTTACAAACTACTACCTTAATCTTCCAACCATCATTGGTTATGTTTATTGGAAGATTCCAGAATATAGTAATCATCACATTTTTTAGCTTAAAATTACTTAAAAGTTTGATTTTTAATTTTAAGGAGAGGGAAATTAAGAATTAAAGCAAATCATAGAACATGGAAAATATATCTGAAGTTTCTGATCACTTAGTTTCTATTTCAAAGGTAAATGGCCAATAAATACAGATAGTGGTTTCAACATTAATGTTTTTTCACCAGACAGATTTGCTAGCATGTTCAAATACTTTATTGTATGGTCCATACATTATTTTTAATTAAAATTACAACTAAATCAACATTTCATAAACATAATTGCTGTTTTCCAATCTCTCATCATTTTAAACAATAAAATAAAAATTACACAAGAAGTTTTCTTCTGTCATGTGACTTCAACTAAGCTGAAGGATTACATTGGTGTAGATGTTAATAGTTTGCTGGAATCTAGTCACTAATCAGTGTGACTCCCCTTGCACTATTAAATGGGAATTACAGATATGAACAGTGGCAGATTTACCAGGAATCAAAACAAGCAACAGTTGGGGCCCCGTCAGGAACCCTCCTCTTTTATTTTTGTAAAAAAATTTTCTTGTTGGTTATGAAGACAACTTAGACTAAAATTTTGTTTCATAAATAAAAAACAAATTCTATTTTGTTCAGTGGTGCCTGCAGACTAAAAAAAGAGACACACAAGCTATAAAAAAAGGCATCATACATTATGCAAGAAGCTGCAAACAGTGATTCAATGTTGGATCTGCACTCCCACAAGATAGTGATGGTTGCAATTGAGGCTAACTTGGTCTTGAAAAGAAAACATTCCTTGTTTTCGAAGGAAAGTTTTGTTCAACATACAACGAGATTGCATGGAACAACGGGCAAATATTGTTGATTGGTTTCTTTTATATTTTCAGAATAGGCTAGAAGTCATGAATTTTCTGTTATTTGTTGATCATGGAATTCAGAGTCCCTGGAGATTAGGAAAAGAGCAACAAAAATGAAAAGAGCATATGCTCCAACATATGAATGCCTCTGGATTCTTCAAAGGTAAATCTAGCATTGGATATGAAAGTGGCATTGGCACATATACAGGTTTCCTAAGTACTATTTTAAAAAATTGTTTTATTTATGTTTGCAATGATTATTGATATTGTTGACTTATATGAAATCCTGAGCAGAGCCCAAACTCTCCTTTACAATCTCAAAAAAAAAAAAAGACTTCCAAACTGAGAAATTAAATTTTTCAAATGATGATGATTGGAAACTCTTGCTGTTGGGAGAGAACACACTATTCTGATGTATTCTGAGAGTTCCAAAAATCAGTAAACATCTGTAGTGCCCAGGCACTATACAATTTTATTATTATTATTAATTTTGTGTTTTTAGCATTACACATGTCGTGTCGGGTTTTTTAAATTTGTTTTGTTGTACAATTCTGTTTTGTGTTATGGTATTGGTTTTTTTGGATGGGTGTTGCCCGTTATGGATGTTGATTGGTCAGTGGCCTAGACCATGTGTCTTGTACGTCATGCCTAATGGCGGGAGATATAAAAGCAAGAAACTTTCGTAGAGAGGCACCTTTTTGTCTGGTTCCGTCTCCGAGCTGTTCAACGGTTAACTCAATCTAGGAGTTCCCGACCAACAAAGAAAAAGGACTATACGTGCGAGCATCGAAGGGATCAGTAGAATCTGAATACATCGAAGTCAAGACATCAAAATCTTACGAAGTGAGCTTTGACAAAGGATAAGGAAGCTATAAGGAACTTATGTAAGACTATTTCCACTGTCATATGTGATTTTCATCATATTTCGGAAACCCATGTATAGTGTATCTATCATTAGTTTATAAGAGTTACGTGTTCTGTCCTCCCATGATTCTTTTGTATCGAAAATTATCTGTAATTGTCTATTATTAAATGTTTATTGTTGGATATCAAAGAGTTTGTAAGGTCCTTATTTATTGTCTTGCATATCCTTACCCTCCAAGTTCTCCTAGCAGACTCAGGTCTACTGTAGGTGTTACACATCTCTACGTGTCGGAATTCGGCATCGAATTAAATGTCGATATCAATCTTTCCCATGGCTCGAGCCGGTCTCGAATTTCCTCTGGAAACAGGTACAAGACAAACTGACAAGAATAAACAGGGAACTGAAACCAACTGGGATATCTAATTAAAAGACATTTTAAAAACCCAAGTCTCAAGGACACCAGGTTCCTTTTCCACGAAAATTGTTTTCATCAATTCCATTTGTCTCTCTTGTTCAAAAGATCCATACCTCTTTGCAATTACTTACTCCGATTTCTCGCAGCCAGCTCTAAACAAAACTTCTTACCGACATTCCATCTGCACATTGCTGCCTGTCTTCAAACTTTGTGATTCAACTGCTGTCTTCAACAACACTGTCCAGAATACTTCTCATTCTAAACAGACAATTTTCTTTAAAAAATGCAGATAAGTTAGATTAGATTTTACTTTCTGAAGAGACAGAGCCTGATATTTTTTGAACTGCACACAAATTGTTTATTCTCATCCTAACTGTTTTTCAGTTTATTCCATCCGTATTGTTTTTCAAAAATCAGGCTCTGTCTCAAGTAATATTTTCTTTAGTAGTAATTTTTCTTCATATTGTCATATCATTTTATTTTTAGCCACAAATCTTTTAATTGTTGGTATTAAATCTCCTGATTTTTCACCATGTTCTATTTCATTTTCATCATTGTTATACTTCATTACGAATGATTCGTTTATTTCTTCAAAATATAAGATCAATTTAAAAAGATTTTCCATTCCCTTATAAATGATTTTTTTTTATTTTTATTTTTATATCTCTCCATCCCCAGTCCTCGCTGGTGACAGCCCACTTCTCTCCGCACATACCCACCAACTAGCTCTGCCAGAATCACGACTAACCTCATGCCAGCACGAGGAAGGCACTGCACGTGTGGCCCATCCACGCGGCCCTCCCTCCACCACAGAGATGCAGCGCGCCCAATATTTTGTAATGTATGAACTTTCGTCCTGACTTGTTATAATTATATTTTTTAATTGTAAAATTACATTTTACAATTAAAAAATATAATTATATGTGCCGAAAACCTCGGAAATTTTTAAACCGTGATTTACATACTTTTTTTTTTGTAACTCTTTCCGCCCAGTGGGCACTAAGAGGGCCTCTTATAGCAAGCCCATTATGGGTTCGGCCAAGCCCACAATGGGGCGGCCGGGTGGTGAGGGACGGGGACCGACATATCCGGACGGACCATCCCCGAAAAATTCCTGGGGATTTTTCGACCCGTCCGGATTCGATCCCGGGTCCCCCAGGGCGACGTGATTTACATACTGAGGCGGAAGAGTAGCAAAAAGGAAGGTCGATTCGACAGTAAGGACGAAGAACGTGACGAAGAGAACGTCCTTTTCATCACTTCGTCCGAATTATCATCTGACGAATTAATGTCACCACCTATAATTTCCTTTTTAATTTGATATTTTGGGGATACTATAGATTACCACCTATGGAATTTCGGACTTTGAGTATATATCTGAACTGAGGGGACCGAGACGAGTTCAACGATACCCTACTTTTGGACTGGAGACGAAAAATAAGAAAGTTATCGTACTTTTTTCGGCGATCGCGCGATGATCGGGAGTCACGTCGCTCATTCCTCTAAGCCTATCGCGTGTCTAACAGGCAGTCTAGCAAGTCGGCCATATATACCTTCAACAAAGGCAGATGTTGGTCGGTCCTCTGAGTTCAAATATATACCCAAAGTCCCGAAATTCCATAGGTGGTAATCTATAGTACACCCGATATTTTTTTTCATTAGCTTCATATTTTGGGTCAAACTTAAAAGCATTTAAGATATCTTCTGTATCGACTGCATCTTTCAGATTAACGAGACGAGTGAATTGTTCGTCTTTTAGCAATTACGTCTAATTCTTCAATGATTCTTAAATCTGTCTTTTTTTTTATTGCAAATATTACTTCATATATACTGTACTCTCTTAGCAACTTTTGCGCGGTGCAAAATGCTTCTTAAACGATCAAATATGGCATTAATTGCAGCTTTTGATACTTCAGTTAATCTTTGTCCACAATCTTCTAAGAAGCCAACACACATTTCTGAAGAATCTTCAGTATTATTTTTCAAAAGTAATTTAATATTTCTAGTGGCAATACTTTGAGCCATTTGTTGGTTAACTAAATGAGCGATGAAACGGATAGATGAAACACAAGGTAACTTATCATTTCTTCGATAACCTTTTTCTAAATTGAATTACTAATTTTCTCAACCTTTAGACAGAAACAACGGAAAGGCTTTTTCCTATGCAAAATCATCGTCAGAGACAATTACTGTCTCTGACGATGATTTTGCATAGGAAAAAGCCGATGGCAGGAAAAAATTCGTCACCTAATCGGAAGGCAGAGATCGGGAAAAGGAAGCTAGCGACAAGGCTGCAGAAAAACATTGTGACTCCCGAATACTGTCAGCATGCAAGATCTTTCAATATAAGGTTACCTCATACGGCCGTTTTAGCCATTTCTTGCCAGAATCCGGATAAACGTCCAACGACTGCTTTACAAAGTTAGCGAAGGACAAACATCTTGGAATTTCAATATTTTTGTTAAGAGTTTTAGACTCTTAATCTTCGAAGGTAAATATATCTATCGTTATTACTATTAATAAACATAATTATGTTGATAATTATATTGGTAAAAATTGTACGTAAGAAAACAATTCTTAGAGCCGTTTGATATTCTGTTGTAATCTTTTACACTTAGTTCTGTAGAAATTAAAGAATGATTTTATAGATGAAATATATTTATTACTAAAATACTTGTAGGAAACCTATTCTTAGTTTAGTAGACCCCTATAACACGGGTTCATATAACACGGATTCGTATAACACGGCGAAAAAATATGCGATCGTATTCGTATAACACGGTAAAACGTCATCGCCGACTCGTGTCGCGACAGGATTGGTCGAATCTGGACCAATAGCAGATATTGTACATACCGTCGAGTTTAAACGAGCACTGGACCTACTAAAAAACATTTATTATTTAACGGCCATAAAAATTATATTTTTATTAATGATGTCGCCAAAGTTATTTTTCTGCGAAAAATTCGCTGATCAGGAAATGCGTCTGCCATTCGATAAGCCGCTCTGCGACGAAAACAAGCTTAAGCAATGGTGTCGTCGAACGGTGCGCACTCGGTAAGTAATCCTACAATTTTTTGTTTATAGCATAGTTTATATAGATTATTCACAAAAAATTATACATGTTTTGGAAATGTTGAATCAAATTAGTCTAGAATCAGCTAATTTTATGGAAGAAAACCTTCCAAACAGCTGTAGCCCCTAAATTGCACAAGTGCCGGGCTGTGAACGGCTCATGTATTTAAGCGACTGGTACAACACGGATTCATGTAACACGGAACGTATCTACCGTGTTATAGGGGGGTCTACTGTATTTTAAATATATAAAAATAGTATCTGCACGATGAAATGACGACTACAAATAAGCTGGCCGATAACATGATTACACTTGAAACCAACTTGATGTAAAAAAAGAGATATTATTTATCATTAAAATATGAATTTAGCCTACTTTACTTTGTTGAATTAATAATAAATTGATAGAAAATAATTTTTCTGGAAATTCATAATTGCGTTATTTTAATAGATGATCCAAAATATCTATTTACTGCATTATAACAAATGTAAGTAAATGTAACATTTTAAGTATATTAAATACTCAAAATTTCAATTTATTACTAAATAAACTTGCATATGTTTAACATGAAAACATTATCAATGCACGAACATTAAAAATTATGGTAGTTATCGTAGGTTCGCACTTCGCCGAAGGACTGGCCGGCGGGTTTTCACGTTTGCAATACCTAAATAAGGGTCAGTTTCTCATAGAAAGTCCTCCCACTTCGGAGATCGCCATACTCAAAGCAAACAACTTTGAAATTATAAATAGGCCTAGACAGTGCCGTAACTAGGCAGGCGCGACAGGTGCACCCGCACTGGGCCCCCGTCCAAGTGGGCCCAAAATGTATGTATTTCTTTTTTTAATTTCCCAAATCTAATTAGTTAAGAGGCCTAAATGCAAATTCTTGCACAGGGCACAGGAATGGCTAGTTACGACACAGGGCCTAGATATATTACATTCATTGCATCTAACTCTGCAATCGCCGTTTGTATACTTCTGTTCACGAGTTAGCTCTTGTTTCCACCCTTACATCCGGGTACCTTAAGTCTCGACGTTATCGTTAAATCTACCCATAAGTACCGATGAAAAATTAGAGTTTTATTTCGATTCGACAACATAGAGTAGTATTTAAGTTTAGTTTTATTCGATTATCAAGGTGAAGTAAACCTGGAAAACTCCACGCGCCAGCCTGTTGCTTAGACGCGAACCCACGATCAACTAACAGTGTTCAGTGGTTTTATTCACTCAGCCGCCGGTGGGCCATGTCCATACTGGAAAGTTGGCATCTTTTAACATGGACACAATGACAAATGTTTAAAAACACTAAAAATACAAAATGTATTATATACTATAGTTAAACGAAACAGCATAAGATACTTACTTGAATATCGGTTTGTGAGCGCATCTTTGACAAATTTCGTGCAGGAAGACGTATTTGGTGCATAATAAAGGTCATAATGCCAACTATGTGATTTTAAATCGTATGGCTCGTAAAAGATTTCGTGTTTATGTACTATACTTTCTGGATTAATGGAACCATTATATTTAAATGAATTAAAAACTGGAATAGTAGAACTGTTGTATGTTAACCATGCCGGGATGCAAAGAGGTACTATAAACTCGAAAAATGTCAAAATATAATGCCTTCGATGGAAACGCCAATCTTTCCATATTAGAGTTAGTAAAGGCCGACATATGCTACCCATCTTTCTACGCAAACTAAAATTGTTTTTAACATCAGTTAAATAAAAATGTATTGTGTTGAGTAATGATACATATTGCAAATATGATTTATTAAGGGAAAACTAATATATACTGTAATACTTATCTGTTATGTAAAACTGATATAGGATGTTTATGGGATATTATTACATTAAATAGCATATAGGACAAAAACACCATTCCAAGTAATAATACGTTATCTATTACATTTTAAAACACGTAACGGAATCCGATATTTTAAAATTAAATTAAGTAATTTAGAAGTTTACAACGTTCTTGTTTTTTTTTTTTTTTTTTTTTTTATTTATAATCGAAACAACGTTTAAAATTGTCATATAGATTCTTATAACTTCGATATACTTAAAATTAAGTAGGATTGTAGGGTAAATGGGATAAGGTAACGCAACACGAGCCAAAAGTTCCACGTGTTGCGTTATTTCAGCCAGCTCAATGTTAGGCACAAATTCGCCGTCAAGTACTAGTGTTCGCTGCTGGATTTACACTCTTTTGTGTTCTTAAGATACAATAATAAACTTCTACACCAGATAATGATGCGTGTAAAAATGTGAATCCCTAACCTACAGCTCAGACGGCCGGATGGCCGAGCGGTCAAGGTGGCAGCCTACCGCTCTGGGGGACCCGGGATCGAATCCGAACGGGTCGAATAATCCCCAGGAATTTTTCGGGGGGTGGTCCGTTCGGATATGTCGGGCCCCGTCACTCACCACCCGGTCGCCCCATTGTGGGCCTGGCCGAACCCATAATGGGCCTTCTAAAAGAGGCCCTCTTAGTGCCCACAGGGCGGAAAGAGTTAAAAAAAAAACCTACAGCTCATAACGCGAGGCAGTAAGCCGCAGCTTATTGAACCTACTGTATTTCCGTGTATATAAGAGCCAGTTTGTTTTGCCTTATAACAGCATGTGTCGAGCACTGCTGTGTCAATGTAAATTAAATGTAAGTATATCGGAAAACTCTCTAGTCTCCATCAGTCGACACGGCGGACTGTATTTTGCTTCCATATACAGTGGTACCTCATATAACGTACTGTACTTAAGTTAATCCGTTCCAGGTGCACGTTCGTTATACGAAACGCATTTTCCCATAGAAATACATGTTAAAACATCTAATTCGTTCCGCAGCATAAAATAACCGTACTGTATCATTAAAAAAATGAACATGGGGTGCTTTCTTTTATTCCTCTGCGTAACTCTGCGCGAGCGACATCCGTTTAAAAATTCCTGCGGAACTCGTTCTTAAATTCCGGTGGGAGTGCACGCCGTCGAACGGCAAAAACAACCGCTTGTAGCAGTAGTTTACGGTGGAAAGCGACATGGCGTCCTCCATGGCTCGGATAGTTTCATTTCCGGGTCCATTATGTGGTTTTATGAATGAAAATTTAAAAATTGTGAAAGCGCACGCGGTGATGTAAGTGTCTTTACGAATTTTTTTCGAATGGTAGCCGGCATTCTAATTTTTTTCGTAGCTATTTTGAATGCTCTTTCAACAAATAATCCATTTTATGGTTAAATTTTACAATTGGGACCCTTCTTTTGCCTTTAAAAGCTCATATTTTAGAATTATAGATTCCTCCATCACGATATTAGCGATAGTGCGGGCGCTGCCATCTTTCTTTCTTTCACCGTCGTTTCTAAATGCCTACAAACAGCAGCGCACTCCCGTAGTAGCGGAGACGCAGAGCGACCGCTATTAAAGAACGCACCCATGGAGCAGTCATCAATTATGCCGGAAAGTCCGTTGTTCGCAGCCAGTCCGTTATACGAGGCACCACTGTATATTGTAAATCTGTGTTTTCTAGCGACCGGATCGCAATGTTGCGTGTTTTGCTGTTGCATCGAAGCTTGAACTATAAAATGAGATATAGTTCACGCCGAGGGAACAATACAATAAAGCGATTAAAATCATCCTACTGGGCGGGTGATTTATCCTGTCAGTAGGATGTTGTCCATTCTATCATTGAAGTATAATCTTAAATGCACGCTTTATATGCGCAGAATTCGGCAAATGGCCGAGCGGATAAAATAATTTATTCACTGATCTCCTAAAATTAAATAGGTCGTAATTTAATACTATATTATTTACCACAAAATGAAAGATTAATATTTAAAAGAAAAAATAAATTGTTTACAAATTTCTTCTTCAAACATTTTATATATATTCAAAATTAAAGTACTTGTAATCTTTATTTTTTACATTTTATTCTAACACAGGAGGGGGGCAAAATAATAGATTATAAATTTAATAACCATTTTAAATTATCACTAGATGAATAATTTAATTTTTAAATTACTGCATAAAAATCATATATAAACATAATTACAACCATGACCGGCTTCGTTTATTTGTTTATGGCAACGATAAACATGAATGATCTGCAGAGGTATGATGCCTTCCGGCCGGGCTTTTATAGGAAACTGGCACCTATTTAAGTGTAACAAACGAAAACTTCACGTGGCCAGCCCGTTGGCCAGGCACGAACCCATCAACTACCAGTGTTTAGTGGTTTTGGCCATTGGTGGACGAATTTTAAGCGTATATTATGTAATCATAAATATGCAAATATGCGAACAATGCAATTTTGATTTAATTGACTTAGATTTCTCGGTATTTTGAGAAATGAGCAGTATAACAATACGGAAGTCACATTTATTTCCTTTCAATTTTAACACGTAATTACCCAAATTTATTAATTTTAAAAGCTTGTCGTTTAATGCTTCTCATTGTAATAATTGTTGGTTCATATAAAAATTAGTCATTCTTTTCAGTGTTTTCGAAGAAATTGCAATAACATAATTTGTTGCAAAACGTTGGCAATGATAATAATGATAAGACCTTTTGGAACTATTTAAGAGTTTTGGAATATTGCGAAAAATTTCTTGTTTATATCTTGGTGTAAGACATAAATATGATCCCATTTGTATCTTACTATGTTTTTAAAAAAGTGTTGGATAAAATTGTATATCATTATTTAAAATTAATGAATAATTTAAGTAATCGTATATTTGAGGAGCAACATGGGTTTGTTTCTGGTAGATCAACTGAAAGAAATTTAATATCGTTTTAGGATTATGTTACGAAAAATATTGATTCAAGATTGTAAACAGATGCTATTTATTTAGATATAAAGAAAGATCGATACTGTTTCTTATAAGTTGATTAAATTACATAAATGGGGTTTGAGATTGGAATTTTTTTTTTGGTTTATATCACACTGTATTCCCGGCTGTTATATAACAGAAGGAAAGCATGGCGATAGTCAAATATTTTAAAGATTTTTACATTTTTGAACTCTGTGACTTTGAAACTTCTTAATCTTTGCTGTTGTTATTTTTTGCCTGAGTAACGCCGGGATCATCTGCTAGTTTTTCATAAATGGCATATTTTAACAAATCTTTTATATAATTATACAGGTACTCCTCACTTTACGACCTATCTGCTTAACGACCACTCGCACTTACGACCAATCGAGCTTCGACCTGCAATTCGGGGAATCCCCATTCTCAGCTTGAGTGTCGACAGTGGCGAATGGTGACATGCGCACTAAGCGTACTATAATTGTCTTTCAGTACTATAATAGGCTAATAGCGTACTATAATAGTCTTCTTATGAATAAATTTGAAGTTTGTTGCATAATTTGTATAATTTTACAACGATCCTATATTCCCGGCACAAGCTCCTCGCTTATCGACCAATTCGCTTAACGACGTAGTCGTCGGATCTTTGCAATACAACACAGAATAAAATAATAACCAGAATATTGCGTACTGATGCCACTACCGCGAAACTTAAATTTCCGTATCGATTTATTTTAAACATTTTATATCTTTTCAGGATCTATATCAAAGTTTAACCATGCATGAATTGGTAGTGTGCAAGAAATCTAAATAGACAATATAGAAACAAAAAAGTAAAACAGTAAGGACATGGAGGTAAAAGGAATTGGTAATGCGCCACTATAAAGGATCCGGGATCGAGTCCGGGCAGAGAATCCAGGAATTTTTCATGAGCAACGTGTTTAGGATATGTCAGGTCCCATTCCTCACCATCGGTCGCCCCATTCTGAACCTAGAATGATTGTTAAAAAGTCACTTTAATGCCCAAAAGCGAAAAAAGCTGTGTGTAGTAAAATACTAAAAACAAAGATTATTCTTAGTTCTAAAACAAGTAAAAACTACTTTGACTTAATCCAACTTCTTTGTTTTTAGTATTTTATTAAGTATACCGATCCCATTGTTTTTAATTATTAAATTTATATATTTATAAGCTATGTGTAGTGTTGCTGCATCTCGTTAAACCACCACGACAGGCGATAAGAATAATAAGAAAACAAAGCAATCAGGAGAAAATTTTATCGCCCAGAAAATTACTTTAGCAATATTTAACTGATAATCGCTGTAATTTTTGACACTAAAATTGGTTTTTTTATTAATGAACTAGCGGACCCAGCAACTGTGTTTGAGCCACTGCAACGCTGTGGCTCAAAATGTATCTATTATAAATGTATAACATTTTTCCCGCGGGGAAATTTTGAAGAATCCCTTCTTGGTGTACATTCTCTTGACGTACCCTATTAAAAGGCAATCAAAAACGCAAAAAAACCGCATCTAAAATAGTATAATAGAAGCCGAGTTCTTCACGGTAAGCCTTAATCCTGTCCCTCTCTCCCGGTCGAGGGGAATTTCGACACGATGTATCTATACTAATTTTTTTTTCTTTAACTCTTTCCGCCCTGTGGGCACTAAGAGGGCCTCTTTTAGAAGGTCCATTATGGGTTCGCCCAGGCCCACAATGGGGCGGCTGGGTGGTGAGGGATGGGGACCGACATATCCGGACAGACCACCCCCCGAAAAATTCCTGAGGATTTTTCGACCCGTTCGGATTCGATCCCAGGTCCCAGAGCGGTGGGCTGCCACCTTAGCCGCTCGGCCATCCGGCCGCTTCTATACTAATATTATAAAGAGGTAAGTAAGTTTGAATGTAGCAGGTAATCTCCAAAACTACTCATCCGATTTCAAAAATTCTTTCACCAATATTTAGAATGGACCTTCAGGGTGGACATAGGCTGTATATTAATCCGTTAAACATTCGTATAAATTAAAAGATATCATCTAGGATTAAGGCTTTTATGTCCAACAGATGGCGCTAACTCCGCAAGTACGACGACCTAAGTTTGCTAGGTCGTCGTACTCGCAAACTTACGAGTTGCGAGTATGACGACCAGATAGAATAGTTTTGTTTTTAAACACCAGAGAGCGAGCATCCGGTGAAAAATGCGAATAGTTCATGCTACCATTATAGCAGGGTCGAGGTGAATGTCGCTTTCAAAGAGATGATCCTAAAATGTGAGGTTGCAGACAAGGTCCGTAAATCACAAAATTCTTCCATTTAAATTACAACAACAGATTATATAAAAAGGAGAGAAAAAAAACTCTTGACCTAGACATCGCGGCGCAAGATGTAACCAACGAGTGTCGGAACACGTGCCGGGACACGTGCCGGAACACGTGCCAAAACACGTGTCAAAACGATCCATTTATGTCAAATGGAAGAGTCGAACTCTGACACGAAAGTCCATAAATAAATGGAATTATGACAAAAATCGCAATTAACGGGCTAAATTATGAGTTCGAGTCATGTAAATTTGTCAACAGTCTCCGAACACAATGGTCAAAAAGACGCCAGACGGACACTCCGAGTCGGACCTTTCCCATGACCCAGGTCGTCCCGAGTTTCGCCTAGAAACAAAGGAGAGACCAATCGGAAAACGGGAAAGGGGATGAGGGGCCAATCGGAAATCAGAATAGCGAGCGAAGAACTATAAAAACCCGGGATCCCGAAGGTCGGGAGAGTCTCCTCCGCATCCCGCAAAGAGCCGTGATCTGTGTTGTGTTGTGTCGCCGCCAACGACGTACGACGCCTCAGCACCTCTGCGAGCATCGGTCCAGCGATCTCATCTCGTCTGCCCCGGGGCTTCGACGGAAGGGAAATCCTCGCCACTCCGAAGGACTGTAGAGAAGTGGACTATCAATTGTGGATGTAAGCATATATGTTATCCAATAAACGGGGTTCCTTATGTAAAACACTTGTCATCATTTGCCTCCTCCGCCACACCCACATGCAAACGTCCCTTAGGTTCATCCTGACACGGGATTAACTTATCCCCACCTGTCGGCGACCTTACAAAAATAGCGGGTCACTTAGCAATGATTATAAATATAGTTATTTCATATTTGGTAAATTGGTATTTTTCATGAATATTTGCACATTCTGAATCATTAAAAATAAACTCCTCCGGTCCATAATCTTTTGATTCTGCTACGTGGATATAGGATGTGCGCGAAAAAGCATTCCTCGAGAGCCGATGGCGAAGTCATTCGGGAAATACTGCATTTCAAATTCACTGGACAGATCGGAGATTCTTGTGGAATGAGAATGAAAAAGAGAAGGGTTGTAACGAAGCTTCGGAGGGCGAGTCCGAGTAGACAAAAGGTGATAGCGTCAAGAAAATATGGTTGTTTACCTTAATATTTTGCCTCTATATAACAGCCGGAAAAGTAAAAAGGAAATTTGTTTCTCTCTATTTTGATTTGGCATTACATTTTATTGAGCATTTATTAAGTACAAAGACGACTCGATGAAGTGTTTTAAAATACACCTGTCTTCATCATCAATTCATCTCTTTATTACTTAGTCGTATAATTGTGATAATGTGCCAAGCATCCACTAGGTTTGCGCACCACTTGACGTCAGGATAGAAGACACCGCACAGTAACTACTGACATTAAACAAAACAGCTTACTGTTTTGTTTAATGTCAGTGTTGTTCTATAAGTAACAGATATGTAATATCAATGGTGCGGCTTCTTTATATCGTTTAAAAATCAATTTCTCTAAAAAAAAGATCTTTTTGTTAACTTGTAATAATTCCACTACAATAATTACTGTAATAAATGTGTTTTCTACCACTTGTAGAAATGTAACACCTGATGAGGGGTGCAAGTTACACCAAAACATCGCACCCGAAATGCATAGTAAAATAAAGAATAACGAAGATAAAACCCAGTAGTCTTTGTCTCTGATGAAATGCGGTCCAGATAAAATAACAACGGTTGAACTTATCGTTCTTAACTGTGAAGTTTCATCAATTATTTTTTTAAAAAAGAAAGATCTTTTTTAGAGAAATTGATTTTTAAACGTCAGTGTTGTTATTGTTGTCGAGTCACACAAGCGGTCGCGTACGCAAACGAAAGAGATGCGAGAGACGGCGCGTCGGAAGTGAATCACTCGGATGCCAGATTAACAACTAATAACCGTTTAATTGTACAGAAAAATAATACATGATACAAACTTCGTAAGGTATTAAATTAACTGATCTATATGGAAAGTGGTTGTGACTTGTGAGAGAGAGAGAGAGTTTAAATGAGATCCGCGTGGAGTTTGAAGGATCCGTTTGTTGACCTGATGCAGAAGAGAATTAGGTCTGTCTTTTAGGAAGGTTAATAAACGAGGAGGTTGAGGCGTTACAACAGTTGTGGATAATGTTCCGGGTCAGAGTCGATCGTATATCCGTTTTCGGAGGTGGCAATAACTTCCGTTATAGGCAGAGCCGGCCCTACCCATAGGGCGAACGGAGCAGCTGCTCCAGGCGCTAAGTCCTAGGGGGCGCCTCAATGGTAAAGAAAATTAAAGGAAAAAATATTTTTTTCACTTTTCGATATTTTGATTGCGAGCGTGTGGCCAGTATGTGAATGGCCTTATCTGTTGAGATGCGTGCGGGAAAAGTGCATGGGCGAAGTTCCATCCCCGCCTCAGTTACATCACCAGTGTTGCCGCCACAAGCGCTGCCGTTTTAGTTGGCTAGTCCATTTCGAAGCACCAGCACTGCCGAGCGTATTCCCGCGCTTTCTGCGTGAATTTCACTTGTCAGCTGACGTGTGAGTAAATATTTTTTTATTCGTTAAGGTATTCTTTCATACTTTACAGAGATACCTATGAGATGTACTGTACCTACTTTGTATTATAAAGGGTGTCCCAAAATTTACGCAAGATTTGAATTAAATAGAAAACAGTTTTTTTAAAATTATAATTTCTTTATTGAATCATAAAGTACAGTAGACCCCCCCCTATAACACGGATTCAAGTATAACACGGAACAATCTATCGTGTTTTAGGGGGGTCTACTGTACTGTACAGTACATTAGTTAAGTCGACTCTTGCAGAAGACAAGCTTTCTGATCTAGCCTTGCTGTCCATTGAAAATCAGCTCAGACATTATCGTATGAGGAGATCATAAAAAAATTTGCAAATGCAAAAGTGCGTAAGCAGCTATTAAAATTTGTTCTCCAGGTGATTTAAGTAGTTTATTATTGTTGTTATTATTAGGAGCCTGTAGCCTAAATAGTTAAAAATTTTATAAGTATCGTTACATTAATTAGTGAACATAATAAATAAGTACCAGCACCAAAGTTGATAATGCTTATTGATCTTGTCAATGAATATTGACTGAATTTTCATTATCTAGTTAGTAAAATAATACCAATGAGTGATCTCATTATAAAAGTAATATTTGTGATCAGTGGCGTGGCGTGGGTGTCAGCCGCCCGGGGCGGAGGAAAATTTTGCCGCCCCCTTATTTAGGTATTATTAATATTTATTGTGAAATTTTGCCGCCCCCTTAAAGTGCCGCCCGGGGCACGCCGCCCCTGCTGCCCCCACTACGCTACGCAATTTGTGATAAAGAAATTTACCTTAATCCTACATATATATATATTTTTCATTCTTTATGAACTGTTCCTATAGGTACTGTGAGGAGTGCAGTGCCAACGAGTACGACTGTTTTCAATCGACAAATTAGACAGATAATTAAGATGTTGTCCAGATATTCCAAGTTATTTGCTTGCATGCATCACTGGTATAAATCAGGGGCAACCAAGGGGCGCCATAATAGAATCTCGCACCATCCTTAAACTTGCTTCGGGCTGGCACTGGTCATAGGACCGGGTGACGACTTGTCGAGTCGGCGACTGCTTCATTGGGCCGTCGGTCCCGATATTAAAACGGCCGGGAAATGAAAGGATGAACGCGCAACTTGTTCCAAATTTTCACGTTTTTTCTTCCTTTTTCTTAGCCTTCCCGGAAATTTTGTGATTAAGAATACTTCAGGAATGTATGGGAGGGAGAGAAAGCTCTGTGTGTCCAAGCATCTTTAATGCCGCGGGATAAAGACAGAAGATGCGGCAGGAAGGAAGACAGGGCTCTCTGTGTCCCGTTTCTTGAAAACACGATCGAGCGAAAAGGCCGACGGGAGATGAAGAGGGCTCTTTGTGTTCGCATCTATATTCCAACTATATAAGAACTGGGATTTCAACAACTGTGCGAAGACTATTTTATAATAACTCTGCACGGACTTCTCAATCTGACAACTATTCATTTGCTTTTCTTCTTCTTCCTATATCCCAGATTATTTGGGGTCAGCCCGGAATGTCAATTTGCGCCACGTTGGTCTATCTCTAACTGTTTCTTCATCCACTCCCCAGTCCATCATATCCGTTTTTACACACTCAATCCACCTCTTCTTAGGTCTTCCTCTGCCTCTATCTCCCTGTACTTTCATATTTAGTGCCTTTTTTGTTACATGTTCCTCATTCCTTCTCACCACATGTCCAAACCATGTCAGTCTATGGCTTTTTATTTTTTCTGAGATAGATGCTACCTTTAGACTTCCTCTAATGTAGTCATTTCTAATCCTATCCATCCTTGTGACCCCGGACATCCACCTCAGCATACGCATTTCCGCCACATGCAATCGCTTCTCGTCGGTGGCTGTCGTTGGCCAGCACTCGCACCCATACATAAGCACGGGTCTGATGACAGTTTTATATATTAGCCCTCTTACTTTAAGTGGCATGCGTTTGTCACAAGTTATTCCTGTCACCTGTTTCCACTTTAACCACCCTGCATTGATCCTTCTAGTAATCTCCCTATCAATGTTGCCATTTTTCTGCAACAGAGATCCTAGATAGCGGAATTCA
This sequence comes from Centruroides vittatus, assembly GCF_030686945.1. Taxonomy (NCBI): domain Eukaryota; kingdom Metazoa; phylum Arthropoda; class Arachnida; order Scorpiones; family Buthidae; genus Centruroides; species Centruroides vittatus. Next base: position 843,075 of record NW_027122625.1, on the reverse strand, counting down.
GTACTCTCTGGCAATGGTCTTCCATTTAGTTTTAATGAACCAGTACCAGGGAGACCGTCAAAGTTACAGAACATATACTCCGTCTTGATTTGGCTGATTTTTAGTCCCTCATTTTTCAGCACGTGTTACCATTTGTTTAGCCGTCTCTGTAGTTCTTCTGTCCTCATCAATGAGGACTATGTCATCTGCAAACAGCACACACCAGGGTACGTCCTCTTGTACAGCAGATGTTATCGCCTCCATAACTAATAGGAAGAGGTATGGGCTGAGTGCTGACCCCTGATGTAATCCCACTCTTACTTCAAACATGTCCGTCAATCCGGCTGCAGTTCTAACCTGCGTGCTGGCCCTATAGTACATATCTTCAATTGTTGCAATGTATTGAAGCGGCACGCCTTTCTTTCTAAGGGACCACCAAAGGACTTCTCTTGGGACTCTGTCATACGCTTTTTCCAAGTCTATGAACACCATATGCAGGTTTTTCCTCACAGATCGGTACTTTTTCATCACCTGTCTCACCACGAATATGGCGTCTGTAGTACTCCTCCTAGGCATAAATCCAAACTGGCATTCAGTGACACTAGTTTCCTTTCTAATCCTTTGTTCAATTACCCTCTCAAAAAGTTTCATTGTGTGAGCCAATAGTTTTATTCCCCTATAATTATTACATTTCTGCACATCCCCTTTTTCTTTCCAGATGGGTACTAAATAGCTTTTCCTCCATTCATTGGGTATAGTTCCCTCTAACAGTATTTTGTTAAACAGCTCTGTTAACCCGTCTGTTCCCTCCTCTCCTAGGACTTTCCATACCTCAATTGGTATCTGATCCGGGCCCACTGATTTCCCATTTTTCATTTTATTCAATGCCAGCTTTACCTCCCCTTTTTCTACCATGCCTACTAGGCCAATATTTGGCTTTACATTTTCAGTGTTAGTTTGTCTGTCATTCTCCACGTTCATAAGGTTTTTAAAGTATGTTTTTCACCGGGCCTTAATTTCTTCATTTTTAGTTAACACTTTGCCATTTGTGTCCTTTATACACTTGATATAGGACATATCTTTACTCCCTCTGCCTCTCATTTTTGCAAGTCTATATATGGCTTTTCTACCCTCTTTTCCCGTGAGTGATCTATACATTTCGTCCTGGGCTTGCGCCTTAGCTATGGCAACCACTGTCTTCGCCTTCTTTTTCATCTGCACATAGACCACTCTTTTCTCTTCCCTTACCTTATTATCTCCTTTCTCCTTCTGCCAACTTTTAAAAGCATCTTTTTTCTCTCTTATAGCTTTCTTTACTTCTTCATTCCACCACCATACCTCCTTCTCTATTTTCCTAGCTGGCTTAGTTTCTCCCAGAAGTTCCTTTGCAATCCTTCGTATTTCCCTGGCCACCTGTGTCCACCATTAATCTACCGAGTCATTGCACTTCGTGTTCCGATTAATAACACTTATTACTTTTTCTCTAAACTCTATTGCCCTTTCCCCTTTTAACAACCACCATTTAATTTTAGGTATCAGTTTATCTTTATACTTAATCCTATTAAGATCAATCTTTAATTCCATTACTAAAAGTCTATGCTGACTAGTGAAGTCTTCTCCTGGTATCACTTTACAGTCCTTAATCTCTTTTAGAGTAGTCCGTCTTGTTAATAGGTAGTCTATTTGTGTTTTATTATCTCCCTTTTCATTATTTATTATTCATTAATTGTGTGTAATATAATTCATTCAAACTCTGTATGAAAAATGTTATGACAAAAAACATACTTATGTCGGGAAAAAATTGTAATGCGGCTGCGACCGCTCCAAAAATTGTAAACTCCTGCAAAGCTTGGCCAAGCAGGATATACTGGAATAAAACAGAGAACCTATACTCCTGATGCGGCCAAGCACCAGGAACGAAGGAATGCTCTATTAAGTGTGTGTTCGCATCTATAAAACCCCTGGAGAGAAGACAGGAGACGTCGACGAAAGTCGGAGAAGGCTCTCTGTGTCTGGCTTATTTAAGGCTACGTTGGGTGAAGACAGAAGACGCGGACGGCAAATATTTTCATTGTGTGAGTTAGGAAGAACTCACACAATGAAAATTGGAATCACTCGACAAGTGATTCCAATTTCCAAACACTTGGAGAAGCATTCTTTCCGTGGACTCTTGGAACTTCGTGGAACTCTTGGTGGAACTCTGAAGCAGCCACCTCCACGTGGTGAGTTCTGGGTTGTCGTTCGTCTGGAAATGACGAAGGCAAGCGAAGAGCTGCTTGTTCCTTTCAATTGAATAATAATGAATAAAAACATGCCAATAAAAGCAGAAATTACAAAAGTAATTAAAGTGAGGAGAATTAAGTATTTAACTTTGATATAAATCGCTTTAAACGGGCGATTAAACGTTTGTCGTTTGACTAGTTGTGACGTATGAAGAAGTTATGTTCACCTGACTGGAGTGGTGTCGTGTTCATTATAAAGATATTATATTTTTCACAAATGTTTCAAATGATTTTTTCCATAAGTATTGTGTTATAGGTGTAGTCAACCACAAATGTATTTATGCCACTGGCAAATAAAAATACAATCTGTTGCACGTCCCAGTATTGAAGCGTCTCATATCTCCAGAGTAAGCCATTTGTCTACGATTTTATCCCCAAGTATCCGGTAACCCTACACTGATCCACTACAAAATTTTCAATTTATTAATTGATTTTGATTTATATTCAAAAGAATGGAATAATTTGAATTTTTACTCGGTTAGCGCCATCCAGAGTAACTATCTAGGAAAACAAATCAAGCAGTTTTAGTAGTAGTCGAAATTCTACCAATCAAACCGAACCTAGTAATCCACCAATCGTAGCGATAGTTACGATCATCGTCACATTTTCGATTATTGATATTAGCCAATAAAAAAAATGTTTAAAGTTTAAATGATTTAACATAAAAATATGCGCGTCTCCGTCTATCCGCGGAAGAAAATATGCAATTGAATTCGACGGTAAATTTTTAAATTTAGGCTAATATTAATTCTCTTTTTAAATTACAGTATTACATTCTGACATATTTTTTTTATTCAAGTTAATTTCTTTGTAATGTCTTGTATGTTATGCAGACGCTAAACGGGAGAAATTACTATACAAATTACATCTGATTTTATAATCATAATATGAATTATTTATTGTGATATCGTCACAATGTCGGGCTGCAATTTTTAATCATGTATTTTAAATTAAATAAATTTAAAATATAGTGATACCTCGGTGTTCGTCGATAATCCGTTCGAAAAGAAATCCACGAAATCCGAGGCCATTATTTCCATATGAATCAATGTAAATCTAATTAATTCGTTCTAGACACTTAAAAATACATACCAAAAACACATTTTATAGAGAATTAATATAGCGTTAAATACTAAAAGAAATAAGACAATAATATAAAAGACTAATCTAAACGAAAGCAATTGAATTATTGAGACACGTGGGGTAGCTAGACACGTGGGGTAATGTCTTGTCTCGTAGAAGCTAGTTGGAGGTGAGCTTCTAGCCTATATCGCCCCGTGGTAAAGTGTGACGTAATTGTCATGTAATAGTAGTTGTATGCGTTTATGATAGTCATATCGAGGGGAATAATGCCTTCTGGAACAGTGGCGTAGCTAGGGGGCGCGGTAGGTGCGGTCCGCACCGGGCCCCTGGAAAACGATAGGCCCACGGGTGCCCCAAAATCACGAATAAAGACCCAAAAAATTTTTTCGGACTCACAAATCTGGTTCAACACCGAGCCCAGAGAAACCTAGCTACGCCACTGTTCCGGAAGGTCCATTTAAGGGTAACTGGCCCCTATTTAGGCGTTACAGACGTAGAGAAAACCCGGAAAACTTCACGTGGCCAACTCGCTCTGGCGAAGCGCGAACCCACGACCGAACTCCCAGTGTTTAGGGAACGGAACCGTTGGCCAAAGGTAGGCAGTCGTGGGCAGTAATGCTCACACAACGAGAAATAACGCCACACTGAGCAGGAAAACGCGTGGGTCGTCCTTTGTTTTCACAAAATTAGCAGCGAGGTCACTTGGGCACGCCGACGAAATCCGAGGCAATCGATGAAAACCGAGGTATTACTGTATGATTAAAAATATTTAAAAATTTTCTTTTTGCGTCCGAGGTGCCCCTGTCACTGGTGCTCTTTGCATCAAGTGTCCCTTTGCCTTCATAGGCAAAGGGGCGCTCGATGCAAACCAAACAAAGTACCTAATAAGTACCCACTAAGTGGCTACTTAGTGGATTCCGTCGGCCATGTAGGAATTAGAAGTAGTAATGTTCTTGGCAGAGATTTTTAAAGAGAAAATTGCCGATAAAGTTCGATATTTGAATTTACGATGTATTTGAGTATGTTAATACCGTTATCGTATCTAATATATCATAAATTTCATATTGTAAATCAAAATGGCGAGAAATAGCAAATATGATAATTGAAGTTCTTCGAGGAAAAAATAATAATAACCTGAAAATTTTAAATGGTATCATTAGTTCACGATAAAAAAATAACTTAGAAAATTAATTAGTTAGGTTATTTCCTATAATTATAAGTTTTATATCGTTGAGTTGAGATACACACAAATAACGCTGTTATAAAATAATATTCTGAAGTTTAATTGCGACCAAACCTAGGATATAAGGTATGCGTTTATCAAAAATAAATACCGGTAAATTATTTCCGATAAAATACTTTTTCGAGTCAACCGATACAGTACATAGTTCATCTTTTAATACATTTTGTTTTCTTAAGCAATATCTAGTTTCACACGATAATACAATAAGTTGCAGCCTAATAAATCAGTGATACATTTCGACAAACTTAAAGGTACAAATATAGATGTTTTATTTAATAAGATCATATTGAAGTTTCGGAAGGCATTCACAGTGGGAGCGACCTAGTGATTAGGATGCATTCCGAAAATAGGTATACCGTATTACTTATCGGAATTAGTATTTTAGCGCTTCACCAGTTTTATATTTCTAAACTTTATTATCGATATCAAGAGCCTATTAGGAGAACTAATTATTTCGCCGTAAATACTTAATCGAAATTATAACGCAAGTTACAATATTAGTCAAACTTCATCTGTCCCAGATTGCACATAATCGCCTCTTATAATTTAAAAATATGTAACAATATAATTAAAAATCATAATTTTATTTCTTTTTTATTGTTTGCATTAGTATATTCACTTTAATTAGCATGCCAAAAACATCATAAATCGAAACAAAAAATTTTTTTATTAAATTCTGATGTCTATGAAATTTTATAACTTTTAAAAAGACATTTTTTCATAAATTATATATATTATTTTCGTTATATTCTGCTTATTATTTATGGAATTTGTAATGACACGCAGTTAATTATTTCTCAATAAAATATTTTAATTCTCCATTAGAAACAAAATTACCGTTTATTTTGTTTGTATATCAGCAGCTCCCCCTGCATTCCACATATTAGTGACGTCATTCTTTAAATTTAAAATATTCTTTCGTTAACAATTAATACATTTAAAAAATGATTACAATATAAACATTTGTAAAAACATCACAAGAAAAAATATGTCATCGGGGAGTGAGTTAGACTAAAAAAAGTTATTGTTTACGTAACGTTTGTTCATTACGTCACATCGTGTGTATCGTGTTGGGAGGAGGTAAATCAATAAAACGTCGCGACGTCACACCATCCAGTTATTCGAATCGGCGAGAGGAGACGGAAAGAAACTATGGCCGGCCTCCGTCCTTTACAGATTTTAATATGGAAAAATTGGATTATTCACAAACGGCATTATATTTGGAGTATTTTTGAATTGCTTCTACCTCTTTTGTGTTCTTTTATTCTTGTTTACATCGCTTCGAAAATACCGACTTCGATCGACTTTAGAAGCGAAGATACGGACAATTCTGGTGTTAAACACGTAAACGTGACAATGTACTCTCCGTACAACCTTCAAGAATATTATAAAACAATTCACAAAATGGATAAGTTTCTTTTTACTCCGAATAACAGCGCTGTCCGCGAACTAATGGAAAATGTTTTCAAAGAAAAAGAATTACGTAAGTGCGTTTTTCGCTTTTTCTTGCCTTTTAATAATTTTTATTCTATTTAAAAACTAGAAAAAATAATTAATTATTATTTTTACTAATTATATAAAGCCTGAACGTAATTAAAAAGAAACAACTAATTTTAAGACTAGAAAAAGTAGCACTTGATTGACTGTGTCAATAATAAAACAAATATATATCTAGTTCGATACCATCTGTTCAAACAGATTCGTGAATAAATTATCTTCAATAGGTTAACTTATTCCCTCATTTTGCATTGTTTATTATTATTATTATTATTACTACTGTTATTATTATTATTAGTAAAAATATTTAATAAAATAAACTTGATTATGAAAATATTCTATGCAGCTAATATCTTATACAGTTTAAATGGTTTAAATTCCATATAATTTATTTTCACCCGCTTAAATTTTTTATATCGTTACAGAAAACGTATATCGATAAATCGTGTATGTGTATATACAAATAAAATAAATACAGTACGGTACATAACTAGTACTGTACTGTTAAAAACAATTTTATATATACTTTACTCGTCATATTGCCTTTATAATATGTAATTCGTTGAAAAGTCCAGAATAAATAAATATCAGAACTTCAAATTACTCCAATAACGCAATTTATTGGAGTGATTTGAATAAATTTGCTGCAGTACTTCAAAGTACTCCAATAAATTGATTTATTGATGTGCTTTTCAAAGCACAAGTAAAATACTTTTAAAATTATTTATAAAATTTTAAGTTTTCTATTTTATTGGGCTGTAATTTTCAAATCGCAGAACTATAAAATCCCACTGTCGTCCGTTTGTCTGCTCTTCGTTAATTTTTTTGAGAAAGGATTTTTTGAGATAGATGAAAATCGAGACTGAGTTTAGAGGCCGGAGGTTCCAATTAATTTTTAAACTAAAATATGATTAAAAATTGCAGTCCACCATTTTGGCTAGGTCACAACTAAGACATCGAGCAACTTTGTCGTATCTCGATAGAATTCGGGTGGAGCAAGAAATAAAAAAGCGATCCTTACTCTTATTATGCACAGAACAGGCAATCTTTGCAACTGATGGTCACTTGCCTCCACAAAAAAGGCTACCCTTGTATCTATATATGTGGCTAGAGCATTTGGCACTAGGGGCAAACTAAAAAATGGCGCTTTTTGGATAAGCCTATTCATTAGTCTATTACAAATTTAAAAATTATAAAATCACTTTTATAATATAACTTTTATATACCTTTGTGACAGTTTTCTATGAATTTATTCGTTCGCCCACGTAACAATTTTGGAATTTTGGCGCTCCATTATCTTGACTCCCCGGGCACGTACCTCTCTGCCTTTGCCTTTCCACGACCTTGCTTGTATACGCCAACCATGGGAATTGCGATCATTTTACTGGCAGAATGGAGAGACGATTCTTGTGTTTTGTTCGTTTTTCGTATCATCAATAAGGCGCATCAACAATGTTTTTACTTTTCTTACCTAAATTCCGTTAGTAGCGCTCAACCGCACCAGGGAGCATGGATGTTGTCACCTTGACTCCACTGTATATCGAAAATGAATTCATAGACCAGGGGTGGGCAAGTAAGAGTTCAGTGGGAGCCGAAATGTAGGTTTTGCAAAATGCATGGGAGCCGCAGTTGTATACTGTCGTGGCGGATAGTATGGTAAAGCTGGGAAGGATAGCACTTTCAGCAGGAGCCACATTTGCCCATGCCTGTCATAGACCTTTATTCCATATTTGGATTTCTTGCAATTTTCCATCGCAATTAATGGAAAATTGCAAAGTTTCCTCAAAATAGGTTCATTTTGAGAACGAACTTAATTTTATAAGCTTGTAGAAGACGTGCTAACGATCTTGAGACATCGCCCGACAAAGTCGCGTAATTCGTGCGATAGTAATTTATTTTATTTTATTGAGGATGAGAGTTAGCGAAGTCTCTTACACATGCATTACAGAACTGTTCAAACAGAACAGTTTCGTTCTCAAAATTTGATCGATCGATTTTTGGTTAAACTTTGCTTTTCTCCATTAGCCTAATTGTGATGATATGAAATTCAAAGATGTAATAAAAAATGCGAGTTCGTAATTCTGTGTTCGAGATACAGTGGGTCAACGTGACAATGTCCATGTTCCCTGATGCCAAAAACGAACAAAACAATCGATGCCGAGAGAGTTTAATGATCGTCGTCCGCGCCTGGCAAGTTTAGGGATTGCCTCTTCCGTGTCCAGCAGGTGCAAGGTTCACATCTTTGTGGTCGACAAATGTAAGGAATACCTTCTTGTGTGGCCAGCAACTGTTTTCTTCTACACGCACGCGCACACACATGCCCTTACATAACACATTGAAACACGTGTTAGCATTCGGATTCGTCAAAATGTATAAATATACATATATTTTTTTATTTAATAGAGAATCTAATAAAATTTGTACAATATACAAATAATTTCATAACAAAGATAATTTGAGTGTACAGGTCACATGATATATGATAGTATATATATAGGGGTACGCCATATATAGCTAGGTTAGGTTAGGTTACGATCAGTATATATAGGGCTACGCCATATATAGCTTATGTTTGATATAACAGTATATATCTATATCATGTAGGTCTATCTGTGAAGATCCTAAAATCGCGCCGGGAATTCGATTGTTTACAAGATTGCTACATCGGGAAATTTCGGAAAGTCAATCGGAGCGAGAACGCGCATCGGGCTACAAACCGGACCGATGTAAAGCATTTCTTCTAAAACAAACATAACGCGGTAATAAACGACGAAGGGGATGTCGCGGTGCTCGTATACAAGAGTCGGGATGTAAACAATTAACAAAAAGGGGAGAAAGAAGAGAGACATATGGTCAAGGACACCTGTTAAACCATGTGAGCCCGGGACCGTCTCGAAAGGAAGGGCGGCCGCAGAACGTTTGGCTGATCGGTTCAGCCAGATGTCCGCGAGAGGGGGGCAAACAGTGTAAATTATGTGAGTAGCTGTCAACGCCCGGGCGCTGTCCCCGGCCAAACTTGGTTTTCGTCTTGCTTAGAAACAGTAGACTGACCAATCGAGAAAAGGAAAAAGGAACCCAAGACCAATCAAGAGAGGAAGATTCGAGAGAAAATCGTATAAAAACCCCCGAATCAAGGTCGGAAGGGGAGACGACGGAGCTTTCTACCAGGAAGTGAACGACGGGACTCCAAACAGCCACCTACTCTTTCACCGACGTCCGTCACCGACCCCTCGGACTCTTCTGCCTGACTGCCCCGGGGCTTCAACGACGACTCCGACAGCACTCCCCGATCGCCGTCATCCGGAGCTCCTTCTGCCGCAGACGATCTAGATCGCAACTCGTATTGTACTTTGTAAGTTTGCTTTGATGTTAAAATAAACGGTTATTGTAAGACACTTGTCATCTTTGCCTCTGCCGCCACCACCCACGTACGATCGGTCCCTGGGTTTTTCCTGACGCGCAATTAACAAATTGCCCACATATGTCGGCAACTTACATATCGTATATAAGTATATATATTTATAAAACTTCACTATATATATAACATGATTTTATGTATAACTTATATCAGTGTACTGTATATATATGAGGCATATAAGCTATACACGATACAGTAACTAATGTAAGGTCGCCGACTTCCAGGGGAAAACAGTTAATCACGCGTCAGGAAAACCTAGGGTCGAAATCGTATGTGGGTGGTGGCGGTAGGAAACAAAGATGACAAGTGTCTTACACAAAACCGTTTATTCTAACTACTAAGTTGACTTACATATTATTGAGGTACAACACGATCTAGATCGTTAGGGCAATGTAGGTATGGTGACGTTGGGAACGTTCCGGGCTTCCTAGGTCGTTTTCAAAGAGACAGTTTTCTTGTGGCGCTGATGAATGAAGGGATGTGGTCCCGTTGTAGAGGAGAAGGAGTTCTGTCGGCCTCTGTTGACGGCAACCCCTTTTCCGGGATCTTCGCACAGTCTTGACTGGTGCAGACTCGACTGGAGGGGAACCGCCGCACTTCTTCCAAGAATGACTGAAGGAGGATCGAACTCTCTGTCTGGAGGAGAACCGCCTGTCCGGAGGAGAGCCGCCTTCAACCCTGAGATCCGGGGGTTTTATAAGATTTTCCCGAAACCCGAGACCGATCCGGGTCGAGAGGGTTGACGGAGCCTTTGAAGTTCGCGCTCGTATTTCACGCCGTTATGGCTCCAAACAATCTGCCATATCATTCAATTATTATGCCTTTGTGTCCTTTATCATAGCTTAAATTTATCTTTGTATACTAGTACCAATTAACAGGACTTATTATACTGGAAAATTATGGATGCAGATATTTAGTCTTACAGATCAGAAATAATATTTTTTATTTAGTTCACCTGTGAACTAAATAAAAAAATACTGTAAGACTAAATATCTGCATCCATAATTTTCCAGTATAATAAGTCCTGTTAATTGGTACTAGTATACAAAGATAAATTTAATACTGCCATATGTTCTGGCGGCTAATTTCCCCCCTTTGTGTTCTCACTCCCGACACTTGTTTGCGAGCACCTGGACAAAGCTCCTCTCTTGGTTGACATCCCCTCGGTCGTTCGTCATCGAGTCGCGTTTGTTTTAGGATAAGTTTTAAGAAAGTTTTTTTCGTGTCTGGTCTGCATCACCAACACGCGTTCCTGACCCGAGTTGACTCTCGAAATATACGACTTTGGAACTTTATAATTATTCACCACTTCTACGCGTTTTTGCGACCCTTACACTAAGGCCGCGACTCCACTAGCCATAAAAGGGTCGTAAAACCCCTCGCCGTAAAAGCTTTTAATCACGTGACCATGCTATTTTACGCCTGAGCAGGTCGTAAAACCAACGTAAAAGCGAGTTGAGCAGTGTTCAACTTTCGAAGCGAATACGACCGTAAACTGGTACCATCCACCAATCAGAAGTCAGTTAAATCTAGGTCATCGTAACACGGTGCGAAAATGGTGGAAAATGAGCTTTTGTGTACGTCCTCTCGTGGCTACTCTAGAAGATCTGGAAAGATTTATCGAAAACATCCGAAAGTATTCATGTATCTACGACAAGAGGTATCCCGATTATTGTAATAATGGATGCCTAAAACACGCGATATGAACGGCCAAAGGAAAATCCTTCAATTTAGAGGAGTATATAATAAAAAAGCTAAGCTTATAAATGCTGTATATTATCTTAATAATATAATAATAAAAGTCAATATATGAAAGTAAAGATATTACTTTTACTATATTTGTAATTATAGTATAGAGAAAACTCGTAGAATATAATTATTGTCTTTATATTGATATATCACGTATACACCGTAATAGTACTGTCGCCGTAAAAAGCTTCGCTAGCCGGACCTCCACCGCAATCCGAGCGCAAACGCAAATAGGTCACGTGATTAAAAGCTTTTACGGCAGGGTTTACGCTTTTTACGGCTAGTGGAGTCGCGGCCTAATAGTCTACTACTATAACTATGGGCGTCCGCAGTAGGGGGCAAACGGAGCACTTGTTTTTCTCTTGGATCAAATATACCACAAATTATAATTGTAAAAAGTGATTGAGATACGTAACCTTACACTTTCGACCATGGGAGCTTTTGTGTCTTTTTGTGTTGATGCAATATTGTATTCTATAATCTACTTGTGCAAACACATCCCAAAAATGAAATACGTCAATAAGGTTTTAAGTCATGTAATTATTTGTGTCTTTAAGCTTTGTCGTTCTGAAAAATTTTTTTGCGGACACCCATGGTATGTCTATTTATTTTAGTAACGTTACTATAAGTTGTCGGCAAACGTATACTTTATTACGTATATGATAAAGAGCACTCCAAATTAGAAGACAAAGACAGACTATTTTACAGACTGTACAGTACATGGTGAAAGTGGGAACAAAAAGAGGTGAGGAACACGTGGCAATGTTCTTGTTCTTGTTCGTGGGTTTATGTTGGAAGGTATGGCCGTTGTCGGCTTTTCTTCCGATGCGCTATGGCCGACGTGGCAATGTTGCTGGTGTGTAAAACTACATAGCGCACCCTGGTGGTGGAACCTGGCATAACAAAAATTAAATATTTCTCTTTAACAATATAAGGTTAAAAAAAAATAAGCGGAAGTTGAATAATGCACTGTTTTGTTCGATAGAAATTGAAAACAGAATGTAACCTTGTGTCCAATATATAAATATAAAGGATATTAGAACATCAAATTTTATTTATAAAACACTAGATATTATGAGTAACATACAAAAGATTTCTGAAGTTTCTATCATGGCAAATGTATAAAACTGTAAATATAACTTTCAATGTAGGGGAGACCGGGGCTAGTTGTCACAGTTTTTACTCATTTCTAGTTTTAGGGTCTATAATATCAATTTATTTAGTTTAAGTGAAAGTACATCTACATATCTTTTGATTTGGTTTATAATAAATATATGAACATTCAATAATTTTTTGTCATAGTTATTAATTATTTTAGAAACTGTGTTACCCTGTAACAACATCCCCCTAGTCAGAGTATGCTGTCACAGAGTATATGTAGTCTAAGTTCTCACATTTCCTGAGTTTATTTTAGTTATGTTAAATTATGCTTAATATGACATTTACTTGTGTCAATTCTATAAAGAAAATAGACTACTAATTTACTATTACTTATTCTGCGAAAGACTCTGGAACTCGTATCTTTACATATTGTCTTCAAAGTCAGTTGTGACAAACATTATATGGATTTACATCTGTACATAGCTTGTGAGACCAAACTTTCACCACAAACCAAACGGAAGATTTTCTTCCTCTTCTGACGAGTCAGTTTTAGTGATAAGTTGTCCCAAATGAACTTTCTTAACAAGTCGGTTCATAGTTTCTAATTTCAAAATAGAAAATTTAATTGCTGGTAATGTATATATACATTAAGGACCAATCTAATAGGAAATACAGTTGTTACTCCCCTTTTACTAATTGCAAGTTCTCAAACGGCACAAGACACGATGCATCAAACTTTACGCAACTCGCCCCAAATATTTTAACCGCTAATTAACGGAAAATAATGCAACAGATATTATTCGAATTTTGTAATGATGTAGGCGAGCGATAAATGAACCCACTCCTAGATGACGTGACCATTCAGTTTTGATTATATAGGCGATATTTGCACTGTGACAACCAGGCCCGCCGTAAACGGGCGTGCAAGGCGTGCACCGCACGCGGGCGGCACGTCCAGGGGACAACAAATTAGTATTGCTGGCAAGCTCAGCGTAGATAGTCGTAGTTAAACAGGGGAGGCATAATCGGTATTGCACACGGGCGCTCAAACAGCTAGCGGCGCTGCTGGTGACAACATGCCCTTGTGACAACTATCCCCGGTCTCCCCTAATATCTTTACACTAAGTTTGATTTATGCGCATACGGCAATGCGACATATGTGCGATCTGCCGAGGGAGACTGCCTTTTGGAGGTCTTTTATGAAAAATTGGCTCCTATTTAGGTGTTACTAACGTGAAGAAAATCCGGGAAACTCTCGTATAAAAACCACTCGGTACTCGACTGAACAAACGTGACTTGCTAGAACAAATTATGGATTAATAACATATTTTTATTTCATCATTCATAGAAAATAGCGATAAAAATGAAAAAAAATTGAGAGGTTTCTGATATTTCTGATCAAGATCAACAAAACAGCAGAAATGACGACGATACTTTGTAAAAAGAAAACGCCCTCGTTTAACTAAAATTAATATTCTCGCGTAATACAGTACTTTTAATTGTGATTTTTAGTTAATTATTGATTGGAAATAAATTATCAACTGCTTTAATAAACACATTTCTCTTAGTAATGAAAAATAATAATATACTTTTGCTAACTTCTGGAATGTAATCCTATGTTTAGCATTAGTCCTTTGTTTCGTATAGTACGGATTCGCATAACACGGCACTTTTTCGAATTTTTCTGTATCTACTGTGTTATATGAGGGATACTTGTATTTCAAAATATGTTAGAAAGTTATGTAATTCTATGGTATAATTCATTCCATGTTTTAATAGAAAATTTATTCAAAGGCGCCATTTTATATAGCGCCGACAATAACCGGAAATCTCAAAATCGGTTAACCAGTTTTTTAAACTTCGTCCAGTGGACACTAAAGCCCTGGTCACACTATGCGACTTCCAGCCGCGCGGGCGACTGCAACCGCGACGGCTGTTCCCGTTAATTGGTAATCCCCCCTCGAAAACCGGCGCGACTGCAACCACAACTAGAAACAAAAAGTTTGTTCTACTGGCGACGGTTGCAAACGCGCATCCAATCAGAAAACGTCTTTGTGCCACGTCATACTTTGTGTTATATATTTGTCAACATATCTTGATTATAACATTTGTATTAACTCAGTTTCAGTACATTTAAATGCTATATTTGATATAAATCAAATCTGAATTTATAAAAGTTATTTGTTAGATTTATTTTAAAAAGTTTGATTACTTTTAATAATATACAATTGAATAAAATAAATGCTTATATAAAAGAAAAAATATATCGATTATAAATGAATTAAATCATTCAAGCTTTCCTCTAAACAACACTTACCCTCAAATATTCACTTTTATAAGATTGATAAATAGCATCCAAAACTTCTGGGATAATGACTGATATCGAATTATGGGCCACTCTAAATTGATATGCCAAACTACGAAACGTTTCGCCTAAATTATATATAAGTATTGGTATTCATACGGATATATCCCCTATAACCTACGGCATCCGAAAGCCTTAATTCATTCATCAACTGGTGAAAGCACGATTGTTTAGCCCGTTGATTTTCATTTCGTCAAGTTTTAACCCAGCATAAACGTTTTTTTTTTATTTTTCTCTTCGTATATTCTCGCCAGCTCTAACAAAATTAGCGCCTTTTTTCTTTTATTCATTCCAGAAAAGGAACTGCTTGCTATTTTAATAAGAAAAGTAGCTAAAATTCCGTAAATACTCTGAAGTAGAACGTAAAAATGTCGGTAAACTCACGAAAGTAGATAAAAACAAGCTGCTGTAATTTTATTGGTTTATTATAGGGTCAGGTGTTCCGAGTTGCAACGTCAACGAACAATGTGTGACCACGAGAAGACGCGCGCGACTCGCGCTTGTTGCAGTTGCGGTCGCCTGCGCGGCTGGAAATCGCATAGTGTGACCAGGGCTTAAGAGGCTCTTTAGCAGTGGCGACCTTAGGGGGTGGCGAGCAGGGCAATCGCCCGGGGCCTCGCTCTTGCAGGGACCTCGCGCAACAACTCGAGTAGAAAAAGTTAATATTTAAAACTTTTTATTTTATCCTTAGCCGCAAACATCGTTTTTAAATCCCTGCGTATATCTTTTAAGGCATTTATGTATCTTAGTTTATCATCATTACTAATTTGTCGTCTTTATGATTGTTAACTTTTATAAATCTTCTAATATAATATTTTAAAACTCTAAATTTATTTATTTATAACTTTTGCATTTCTCGTCAATCATCAGAAATATCTATTTTCAATTCACATACTTTGCACAAAGAACAAGGGCCTCACAAAGATCTGCCGCCTGGGGCCTCGCAAAGAACTGCTGCCCGGAGCCTCGCAATCATTAAGGCCGCCGCTGCTCTTTAGCAAGCCCATTACGGGTTCGGCCGGGTGTGAGGGATGGAACCCTACGTATCCGGACGTACTGTATCAACTCCCAAAAAGTTTTTGGAGGTTTTCGACTCGTGCGGATTCGATCCTGGGTCCCCCAGAGCGACAGGATGCTGTTTTAAATTATATCAGATGCAAAACCAGTTTCAACCGCTTTCAATTCATTAGCTTTTAACTTTTTTTGTTTATTAATATTTTAAAATGTTCATCTAAGTTTCTTAAATCACATTTCATTTTCTAAATGAAAGAATTCTTTCATTTACCGCGAGGCATCCTCCTTCGGCAGATCGCTCACCTGTCGCACTGCGGTATACAAATAAACTAAACCAAGCTATTACTGTACTCTACTGTTCATGTGAGGCTCTGGATAGGTCCGAACCTCACTGAAATTCGCGTTAAAATCATTTATTTTTAGGAAAAAATTATTTTTTTTAGAGAAAAAAAAATAGAAGTTAGAAATAGTTTTTCTTAATGAAAACGACGCGAACTTTTAAACAATAGAACAATGGAGAAACGTAGATCGTCTATCTCCGAATGGGAATCGAATTAAAACTTCGATTTTGACCTCTCCCGCGCCCCCGAAAGGTTTCGAATTGTCACCAGGTGACGAGGAGCGAGCAATCGGAAAGTGGAATCGGAGGAAAACGGATAAAACCTGAGAATTCAAGGACGCGACGGCTTCTTCTCCCGAAAGTTCCAAGCGACGGATCTATTGTTGTGTGTGTGTCTCGTGCCCATCTTCGTCTCCGTCTCCCGACCTCGGATCGACAACTTTCCATCAACGGAAGTCGACCGCATCGTCCTGGAGTCGCGGAGTCGTCGAGGGAACAGGCCATTCGCGACCCAGGGACACTCCTTCGAAATGAGACTATATCGGAAAGGAGAGGAAGACCCCGAGACTGCTACCGACCTAGAACTTCCAAGATCACGGAAATCTTGTAAGCTTCTTTCGTGTCAAATAAACGGTTTCTTGTAACCGTAAAGTCTGTCTCAGTGCCGATCGCCCACATACGACCCTTCGCGACCGCTTGACCCTCTTGACATAGTCAGCACCCTGTCGGCAACTCTACATTCAGACAATAAATAAATAAATAATATTTCTCTCGTATAAAATTTATTTTCTCCAGAAACACTTAGACGTAATAAAAACAAAATACACGAATAGTTTATTCCGAATACAATTAGACATGTTTAAGAACATTCTAATCTTCCACGTTATTTTAAATCCGTAAGTGATTAATAAATAAAACTATTGGATTTTTGTGGACATTTTGTGATGAGGAGTTTTTTACATTGTATTATCCTAATAACAAATATTGGCTTGAATTGTGGAATTAATAATTAGTGCAAAAAGTCATATGCAGATTGGGCCAAATATGACAACATTTTGATAGTTCTATTTATAATTTTGGACTTGACACCATCGCATGGGGATCGGATGGAGGTTCTTCATAACACCTTTTCTAAAGTTGAATAAACAAAAAGTTATTTTTAATTATCGATTCAATAACGGGATATCAAGTTGTAACGCTTTATTTGGGTCACCCTTTATAATTTATAATAATAATCAAATAATTAGCATTAAGATATTTTCTCAAAATCACGATTTCTGATCTTCAGAGGACAAAACATTATGATGAATACCTCTGTCTCCAAATAAGTTTTAATTAGATGTATTTACTTTGAGTCTTAATACAGGGTAATTTAGGTGTTTATAATGATAAGCATATTCTTTTTATTGAATTACTTAGCAACGTATTAGATATATTAGTCATCTTCGATCTTATTCTTATGTGAAAACATACACTTTAGTTTCTTTTTAAAAATAGAAAGTTGTCTGTTTAACTTTTCATCTTAATTAATGTAAATTTGTTTTCATTAGTCTTGCAAATTATGAATGTACACACCGTATACTATTCAAAGGCTTGTGTTATAATGTAGTCTTTATATATATATATCAAGTGTGTTATAAGTCTATATTTTTTACGCTTTAATTAAATATATATTTTTTATTTTGAGATTTTAATATATAAAATTTACAGGTAAATACATTAAATATATGTAATTGTGTGAAGGTTATATACTGTATATAGGTCTATATAAAATTATTTTTACACTATTTTATGAATTGTTAATAAGTCCTAGGAATGTCCGCGATCTTTAGATTTTTTGATTTCTCCTTCTAGAGGATTTGCCAGTTTACACTGTTACATCACAATATCGCTATCGTTACGGTACCTTTACATTTATGTAACGTTATGTTAACACTCGTACGTCATTGACATAACTAGCAATTCCATGTGATGCATCTCGATTACGTCAGTGTTGGCCACATTTCGTAATGAAAAGCAATAAATCGATTAACTATTACATTTACATTAGAACCGGACAAAATCTTTACAAGTGTAAAAATATGGAACAACATTAGTGATTGTGACGCAAAAGGGATACTTGTTTTCGAGGCGTGTTCAGTAATGCAGAATTCTTATATAGTCAAGCTTTGCCATCATGTTGAACGATGTTCTTAATAATTCTGACTCCGCCCACTGTAAGAATTCTTACTCGATTATTCAGACTACTTTTAGCAGACTTTTAGACCCCACTGGAGATACATACGACTCCTTTATCTCCACATCCCCTCGACCTTTAATCGCCAAAATTTAATAGCTCCATTCCTCCTAATAACCAAAACTTCCTGCAAAATTTCGTAAATCTTCGACAAAATCACAGGAGTTAAGCTTCAAAGAGGGTGAACAAAATTGTACCATACACACAATATCCATACATACATTATTATTTTTTTTTTGTTTGTTTATTTTCACTTGTATGGGGCACGAGGGTAGAGCGCGAACCACTTTTTGCTCCTTATCGGGCTTCCTTTTCCATCTTTTTTTTTCAACAAATGAAATAAGTAGAATACTTTTTATTAATAAATAAACAAAGAGTTTTTCTTTTACGGGCCTGTAAGTTTTTTCTGAGCTAAGGGAAAAATCCTCAGCTCTCTCGACGGCCCTGTATATGGCACTAACTATAATATTAATACTATTGTAAAACAGGATTTGTGGTTTTTCGATCAAGAGAGTGTGAAGCTCCGGAAATGTCCCGGAACCCGACTAAATTCGTTAATATTTAATATATTTTTCCATAAAAGGAAAAAATATATTAATTTTCTCAGAAACATGATAAAGGAAAACTAGACGATGTAAGTCCCAAGATCAACTATCTCCGATTGAGATGGAATTAAATGTCAATTTTGACTCATCCAGCGATCCAGTTGAGATCTCGTTACGCTTAGTAACAAGTGATTGACAACATAGAAAGCCAGAACGAGGAAAAGCCACCAATCGGAATGGACGTTCGAGGACAGAAAATAATAAAAACCCCGAATTTCAAGGACGACAGAGCTTCTCGTCGTCCGAAATCGAGCAGACCTTGATTCTCGAAGTGCCAGACCTTTTTTTAGTTGTGTCTTCAACGTCACCCTAGATGCTTTATCTGAATTGACATCACCTCTCTTCCATTCTGACTTGAGTCAACTTAATTTTTCAGCAGAGATTCGAGACTATAACTTACTTTTTAGTTTTATCTGTCCAATTTTAAATGGCCTACACAAAATTTGTTTTATTATCTAAGAAAAAAAAAAGAAATATTAATTAAGCTAATAAAATTACTAAAGTGCATTACGAGTCGTGGATACTTATGAACCTTTGTAACGTCTTGTTATATAATGCTCTTTGTTGGTCAGAATAAATATTGCGTAGGCTTTCATTATCGATTCAATCATAAATACCCAAACGCATTTATACGGTTGAATTATATTGATCGATCAAATTGTCAATTTGATCGATTTGTTTGTTTGATTCAATCGTAATACGATTGAATCAAACAAACTTTGATTACAATGTAGCAATCGATCGAATCGATTCAAGTTAATTGATTAATGCAATTGAACCGACTACATCCATCTTTAGATGCTAATAGTGAATTTAATTGTTTTTCTTCAGTTATCATTGTTTTATGTATCGTCATCTAATTAATGTACTATAATTTAATTTTAATTTATCTTATTATTAAATTATTATTTTTAATGTATCTATTACTAAAAACTTAAAATTTAACGTATAATTTAAATCTTTCGAAGTAAGTGATGGATTATAACTATTTGTATATATATTTTGATGCAATTTATTCATTTAATAAAAATCCGGCAACGAAATGCTTAACTTTACCGGCAACATTTAAAATTATGGTGGCGCCATCTGTTACGATATTTTATTGAAAATCTCCACTTTTTATATTTTTAATTATTATAAAATGGCAAAATCTTAATTTTGAGGGTAGGAGTTTTAAAAAAAATTGTAAATGCTAACGAGCAATTATCTATCGTGACATCGTCACAATGCCGGGCTGCAATTTTTAATCATATTTATATAAAGCACACATGATAACATGGACAACCCAGGATATCTTCAATTAAAATTGAATTATGACTATTTACAAAAATATAAAAAAATAATAATAAAAATTTTATATTTTTGTAAATAGTCATAATTCAATTTTAATTGAAGATATCCTGGGTTGTTCATGTTATCACGTGTGCTTTTATGCAAATGAACTTTATGATTACCCGAAACCATCACCAGAGGACCTGAATCAATAATATATTGTGCTAAAGAACAAGGTAGTTGTGATCAAAAATTGTAACCATTGTTTTTAGTTTTAAACGACGCCAGATCCTCAAATAAAAGATCGGCGTTTCGATCAATTTTAACTTTGTGTGAAGATTTTTTATAATTTACCATTTGTTCTAATGAAGTTTATTCAAGTCAATACACTGTTACTTCTGTGGTGGAGTAAAAAAGGATGTAAGATAGACTCGAAAATTTTATATTTTTTTAAATAGTCATAATTCAATTTTAATCATATTTATAATTTATTTAATTTAAAATATATTCTCTCCACCTTCAAATTAGCAGTGTCATGCCCCTGTACATCATACTTTTCCTTTACGAATAGAGTCGTGCCGGTCATCTATCTTACTCCTTTCAGGGGAAAATTTTCGAATTGAAATAACGTTACTTCCTGTCCAAAGCGAAAGTACGCGTATAGTTAATTGGGGCCTC
Organism: Centruroides vittatus; assembly: GCF_030686945.1. Classification (NCBI taxonomy): domain Eukaryota; kingdom Metazoa; phylum Arthropoda; class Arachnida; order Scorpiones; family Buthidae; genus Centruroides; species Centruroides vittatus. Next base: position 822,213 of record NW_027122625.1, on the reverse strand, counting down.
CTGCCCCTATGCTTTCCATATCTGCTACGATTTCGTCTATCTAACTCCGTTCTCGAGATTAAGGAAGGACAACGGACAGACGGCGACAGTGGAAATTTATAGGTCTACAATTTTTTTTCCAGATTGCAGCGTAATAACGAGTAAGATCGTCATTAAGTCCGACCCTACTCGAGATATAACACACAATGCCCCAGTCCCTCCGCATCCCTCGACCTTTAACCACCAAAATTTAATAGCATCAATCCCTTCTAATACACAAACCTCCCTGCAAAATGTCAGCCCTTAAGATCGCCCTGTGAGCATTAAGAGAGACATTTTTAGGAAGCCTATTATGGGTTTGGCCAGGCCCACAATGTGTTTGGAGGTACAAGCCTACACAAAATTTCAAATCCGGTAGGGATTCGAGGGTTTGTAGACCCTACCGGATTTGTTCCTATGGCATTTAATTTAAATTCAAAATAAAAATAGCCCACATTCTTCTCAAAATATCCAATAAGCTCTTATGTTTAAGAAATATTTCGTAAATTTATATTAAATAAGTAAATGTGAAAAGTAAAGTAGGTTATCGATTTTTGTATGATGTTTATATAGTTAAAAATATAAAACGTGTCCTATTTAATGGAAACCTTCGGTGCCAAAAAGTTCTTTCCAGTCTTTGTTTTTTCTCTTTTATATTTATAGCTTTACGAATATTTATTTTTTAGTGTGTTAACAATGTCCTTCATCTTGGGGAAGGGAAAAATATGACGTCAATATCTTGGTTATGTTGACATCAATATTATAAACCATACATAATATAAAAAGTAAAAAGAATTATAAAAAACAAAACCAAATTTATGTGAATAGTAATTAAAATTATCCGCGCGGAAAATTAATTCTAAATCACAGGATAACACGTGAATGAAAGTATGTGGAGTTGAAAGGCAACGTGACGCATGAACAATCTGCTATAAAATTCGGAAAAATTCCGCGTGACAGGAAATCGGGAGCAGATCCAGGACCAACTGTCATTGTTTACATTAGTTTTTAGTGGTTTTTATCTACTCGGACACTGGACCTTGTAGAATTGATTACGTGAAGAAAGAACAAGACAACAAAAAGATTATTCAGAAGAAAGTTGGCACCAGAAAGGAGAGTAAACCGAAGGTTGTTGTGGCTGTTTCCTACGGGATGGTTACTACAATCACCAACTTTTATTTTGTAATCGAAGCGTAATGCAATCAACAAATAATAGATTACACGTATAAATATTATGTGTTAGTAAACGGTTGCATCTTAACAAAATCTGACTTTAGCGTAGGTTTGGAGCGTTTCCAAAATTATTACTTTTTTATCTTTTGAGTTTAATCTGAGTCCTTCATTTTTATTACATTTTTACATGGAAGTGCTCTAAAACTTGTAATGACGTATTTTTGCTAGTTTATAATAATTAATAATATAAAAATTTAAAAAAAATAAAGTCCCATAACAGATGGTGCCGTACACAATTTTAACTTTTTTGCCGGAAAAATTACACAACTCGTTGCTAGATTTTTTTTTTATATAATTAGAAAATTTTAAAGCACCTAAATATTTGAAATTTCATTTATTTTAAAGCTTTCAACTGCTCACCCTTTTTATTGCAATTTGTAATGTTAATAAATTTTACAAGATTTTTAAAAGGAACGACCCTATTAATTCAATAAAAATTCTTGAAGTGTATTGTTTTATGTTTATATAACGTTTACCGTAGAATCAAAAACCCTGGAGGGTTTTTCGTTTCTAACGTATTCGTTCCTACGTCATTAATTTAAATTCAAAATAAATAGCCCATACTCTTCTCGAAATATCCAATAAGCTCTTATGTTTTAGAAATATTTCCAAAATTTATATTAAATTTTGGCATTTTTATGTCAAACAGATTCATTCATCGGAAAATATTTTTATTTGAATTTATAAATATTCTTATTATTTCCATAAATATAGCTGGATTTATTTTAATCTATTAACAATGAATATAAAATGCTTCTCCATAACTAATATTATATTTAAATTAGTTAAATAAGCTCTTATATGTAACAAAATTATTTTGCTTTCAGGCCAGAAACATTGAATAAACTTAATGAAAAAGCAAGTAAAATGTTAAAATTCCGTTTTAAATATGTTTTTAAAGCTCTTTTCACCAGTGATATTTCTTTTCAGGGTTAATGTTACCTTAGGTGCCAAGATGGCGGCTCATCTCTGATTCCAGCAAGGAAACAGTGGGACGCACATTTTAACCTAACCTAACCTATTCTAATAATTTGGTTGGTAATAATTATGGTAATTTATTAGAATAGGTTAGGTTAGAACGTGCGTCCCACTGTTTCCTTGCTGGAATCAGAGACGAGCCGCCATCTTGGCACCTAAAGTAACATTAACCCTTTTCAGTTCTTTTGTCACTTTTGCAGATCTTCTAATGAGACTCCTTGGCATCTCATTTGTGAGTGTGCAGATCTTTGCTGGAATAAATTTCTTCATCTGGGTTCCACTCTAAGCCCCGGTGACATCACTCAGCTTTTTTTTAAAAAAGACAGTAGTCATTTGAAGGATTTTTAAAGATATTAGACTTCTGAGGCAATTTTTTTTGGGCTGCACAATGTACCTGTGAGGTAGAGGTACATTTAGCATACTGGCCCAATTTGCACAATAATAATAATGTAGTGTCGAGGATCAAACGAAATGTTCCCGACGTTGTGTTAAGGCAAGAGTGTAAAGGATCTTACAAATAAGCACACTTCGAAATCTTGTCGGCACTTGCGCAGTTTAGGGGGTATTGTTGTTTGAAAGGTTTTCTTCCATAAAATTAATCGATTCTAGATTAATTTGACTCGAACATTCCCAAAACACGTATAATTTTTTAGGAATAATCCATATAAAATATGCTATACACAAAATTGTGGGAATACTTACCGAGTGTGCACCGTTCGAAGACGCCATTGCTTTAAGCTTGTTTTCGTCGCGGAACAGCACATCGACGGAGGACGTGTCACGTGACATTTGTCGGTGCTATTCGGTCACGTGATTACTCATCTCTGACGCGTTTCCTGACAACTTACTCTTTTTGCGAAAAATTCGCTGAACTTTGGAGACATCATTAATAGAAATATTAAAACTTCATTCTATTCTAAATATGGATTAAAATTAACATATAAAAACGTATGATAATGCGATAAATAACTAATAATTCTGATCTACTTTTAAATGGCCTAATCTCTTATATCGTAAATAAAATTGTATAATATTTATTAGCGAAGTTGAGGCCGAAGTTTTAAACGCGAAAACGTGTACGTCGGACGTTCAGCGCCGCTTTCTTGTAAGCCTAGAAGTTTGACAATGGCGTTTGGAACGTCGAGCATGATTCCACTGACTTTCCAAACGCCATTGTCAAACTTCTAGGCTTACAGGAAAGCGGCGCCGAATGTCCGACGTACACGTTTTCGCGTTTAATACTTATGCCTCAACCTCGTTATTTTATTGTAATTTATTTTCGATCGTTACGTGTATAGTATTTCTTGTCAGTTAATTCTTTGATGAAATTGGTATCAGAATATTTCGGGCGTAACTAGTAATAACAATATCGTCTGCTTGGATTAATTAAAATATTTTCTTTTGAAATTATTTGAAAAAATAATTTGTTTCCTTACCCTCCCCCATAGCTCCCTGCCAATCTTCGTTAACTATCACTTTTCTAGCTGTACAAATGACATATATGACAGTAATTCTCTCTTTAGGTAGTTGACCATTTACAGTCCAGCAGGAGATCCATTTCCGAATGAGTGTAAATGGAGTATAAAATAATTATGGAGTATAAAGTATGGAGTAATTAAATTTAAGTTCTGCAACTTGAACACAAACTATATGGTGTATTTTCTCGGACACATGGCAAATTTCATCACTAATTTTTCTTCAGTTGATACGTGTATTAAGTTTTGTACACGTTTCGGGCTGTTGACGCCCCTCTTCAGCCAACTTTAAATCACAGATTTTTGCAAACATAAAATTGTTTTAAAACCTCTCTAAACAATTTTATGTGACGGCCGGATGGCCGAGCGGTAAAGGTGGCAGCCTACCGCTCTGGGGGACCCGGGATCGAATCCGAACGGGTCGAATAATCCCCAGGAATTTTTCGGGGGGTGGTCCGTTCGGATATGTCGGGGCCCCGTCCCTCACCACCCGGTCGCCCCATTGTGGGCCTGGCCGAACCCATAATGGGCCTACTAAAAGAGGCCCTCTTAGTGTCCACAGGGCGGAAAGAGTTAAAAAAAAAAAAAAAAAAAACTGTTGAGTACTGTACAAACAAGTATTATTTAGAGTACAAGAATAATCTACTCTTGTTATTACCAACAAGGTTTATTCACATTTACTAAAAAATAGAATTTTACATTTTATTATTAAAAATATGATACTTTTATATGGCTTTGTGAACCTCTTCCACTTAGAATAGAACTTATTAGGCAAATACCATCAGCTACATAATACTGTATACCGTTCATACAGTATTATGTGACATAGTATTGATATAAAGCAGTGATTCTCAAAGTGGGGGTCGCGACCCCTAAGGGGGTCGTGAAAAATATTGGGGGGGTCGCTGAAAAATTGATGCCGAATCAATTTTTTTTCAAATATTTTAAACATTTACTATAAATTCATGTTTAGAAATAGTAGAAATAAAAAATATATAAAATAATTTTTACTTAAATAAATTGCACATATAAATAATAAAAACCATATAAATATTTAAATACGAGCCTAAATATAATATTCATAAATTTGTGCGCTATTGGGGAATCCCCGAGTTCCACTCTCCGCCTAAACTATGATAGAACAGCGTTGTCATTTGGAACGATGTTCACTAGCAGCGTTGCGTCTGTAGGCAAGTCGACTTAGGTAGAGCGTCGATTATCCGAAAACCGATCAACCGAAAGCGTTTCAGTCGGCAAATTTGAATTTCCGCTAGTGCTGTGATGCTGCAATATTTGGCTATGTCTTGGGATACTCCGATGTTATTTTAGTTGATATGCGTTTTTAGCTGGCAGCCTGGCGCGACCATGAGAGGATACTTAAGGACGCGCCAGTATTTGAACGAGACTTTTTCCCATCTAGAATGGTAAGTTATGCTTGTTTTTCTGAGGACTGTGTTGTGCTGAATCGGAACGTTTTGAGACTAGATAAACTTCCGAAATATAATGTTTTTTGTTTTTATATTTTTCAATACATTTATTTTGTTTGTGAAAAACAAACAAATAATTTTTAAAAAAATTTCGTTAGTCTTAACATTGACAAAAATTCAACGCAAAGCGACACGCAATGGAGAGAAATTTCAACATGGAATAGATTAATTAAACAAAAGAAATTAACTCGTCCTGAATTTAAATTAACCCCCCTCCCTCCAGAATGTTTTTCTACACATACTCATTCTTCGGGGTCCTTTGAAATTTTTAAGTGCAAAAGGGGGTCGCGGACGAGAAAGTTTGAGAAACACTGGTATAAAGCAATATAAAATTTCAATTAGATTGTACACAGTACAGTCAAACCTGTTTTTATGCGGTGGATAGGGACCGCATAAAAAACGCATAAAAAATCGCACGAAACTTCACAAGTGGCTATAAAAAATAGTTTTCGCAACACAATTAAAAAATATTTTTTTTTCGGTCAATAGGGACTGCATAAAAAAAGTCTCACATAGAAAATAACTCAAAACCGTACAAAATAACTAGGAATTGCTTTTTTAAACGAAATCAGGACGAGGCTTGGCAGCTATTTGGAATCTGATTTAGAAAATACATAAATAATACAGTATATTTACCTTCAATTTACGCTTTGAAATGAATCTTATGTTAATGGTCCAGGAATGTGAAAGCACTTTGAAGGTTTAATTAACGTAATTAAAAGAGACGTAGAATTTATTGACAACAGATGTCAGCACTTGACTGCCTCGTCTCGTCTATCGTCTGTTTTACATATTTTTGTCCAGGTGGTGTTTTGTTGACTTAAAAAATAAATTATTTCATTTTTCGCATATTCATGAAATAATATTGTTATAATAAGTTTATTTATGCTATAATAAGTTTATTTAGCTATAATAAGTCAACGTAAGACATGACAAAACGCATGAGACTAGTCGCTGACTATACCGCACAAATAAAAAATCGCACAAAAAAGACCGCATAAAAACAGGTTTGACTGTATATAAAATATAAATGCAGAATGTTACTTTATTGTCTCAATATAAAATTATAAAATTAAGTACTAATGAATAAACGATTACTAGCCTACTGCCAAAAGTACCTACGCATATAAACTAAACTTTTTAATGTGCAGCTGTTTCTCGAAAACGGTACAAAATTCATGCTACTATTCATACACTGCATATTTGAAAAAATCTTAAAAAATTACAGATTAATATGCATGTAGATTTCTCACCCTTTTCGAGAAAAAGAAAAGAATTAAAAATTACAGTGGAGTAATGTATATAAACTAAAAATTTGGTCAGAAAGTTGAATGAAATTGTTTATTCTTAGCTACTGTACTGCAACTGCAGAATTAGGCTATGTGATTTGCCTGTGCTTTAGGTAGAATTTTTGCTTTCTAGTGTATTCTTTAGATGTATTCAGACCCTTTATGAGGAAATATAATCTATTCAGTAAGTAAAATTTTACAATATATTTAGTGACAATTTCTCTATGATCACTGCAGTCAACTAGAAATAAATTAAATGTGAGTCACTTTTTTTTCTAATATATGGGTAATGATCTTTTACTGCCCAATTGCTACCAGAAATATATTTATCTGCAGCATCTATGTCTCCAGGATCAAGTAGCTCATCAATTTTTTTCTGGATATTTGTTTTATCAAGTTATGGTAAGTTTGGTACAGAGATAAGAGAACTTGATATATTTTCTTGCACATTACCTGTTTTAGGTGACCTGGCCAAATTATAGAAGCTCGGGCAATCAATAATTGTGAAAAACTGACTTGCATTAGGATGGTCATTGCAACCTGCATACTGCCGGACAATACCGAAGAAATTATTTATTTTGTCCTGGCTTAATTAATTAATTAAACGAAACGTTAGGATGTAGCTATATTTGAACTGTTGATTTAAGTATTGGAGTAATGAAAGGGTACTGTTAATGCTCACTCTGAGCTCTGTAGCTGGGCTTTTGCTTAAAAATCCTTTACCATCACTACTACCAGTGTATTTCTCCCATTCATCTATATAATTTAAAAATGTCACCAAGAAATTCACATTTAACACTGATTAACACTGACATTTCCTATGGATTTATTTATTTTACAAACAAATTTAATCACTTTCAATGCTGTTGTATGAAAGGATATTACATAGCCATAGCGAAAGTAGCACTGTGATTGACATCAGTGCCACCTTTTCTATGATGTCACTAACCTCGATGTGTAGACCCAACAGTTATAATGGAGGAATATAAGCGCTTATGACACTATATTTTCTAGCCACTTTAATTTTAACATTTGTGAAGCGGGACAAAATTGACGGGGGAGGAAGTTGTATTCTTGAAAAAAAATTGTTTGATCAACAAAATTTTATTATCAAAGAATGCAAAAATTGTATTGTTATATTTTTTTAAATTTCAACATATGTAAAATTTACAAATATAATAATAAAAATAAATTGAAAAATTTGTACTGTATATTAAATGTTTAGATGAATGTGTTTTTTTCCAATTATTGAAAGTATTATTTTAAATTCTGTTGTGTGGGAATAGCTAAAATCCAGACAATTGATTCTTATAAACAATAAATTAACTTGTAGAGACCACTTAGGAAAATTGGAATTAGTCCAGAATAAAATTATAAATTAATCAATTTTAATGGTATACTCTTTAAGAACAAATAATAAAGTTAAGTTGAATTATGTTAGTAATAAAGAAATAGATTATTTATATAAAATTAAAAGTAAATTTTTTTCTTGATAGATGTCTTAGGATTTGAATCCGAAGAGCTACTTGAAGCATTTGTGACAACAGAAGATGATGTAATAGGAGCTGCTATATTCTTAGATTTTGATGAATCTTCAACTGTGTTGAAATATAAACTGAGAATATCAGAATATTATGGTTTTAAAACAGAACAGACCTATTATATTAGCAGTCGTAAAGGCCCTCGATTACGTAAATGTAGGTTAAATAAAATATCAAATATTTACTTTTTGATTTTGGTCTATAATAATGTCTTTCACTTAAAATTATCTTTGAGAAGATAATACTGAAAATATGTTTATAACTGACAGTTTTGTTTATTCTATAATAATATAAATCTTATCATTCCAAAAAGAAAGAATTGCTTAAATACAATATTCTATTATTAAATTAATAACAATCTTGTTTTGGCAATGTCATATTTGTGTTCTTTAATCCTATTTTGTATAGACTGTTTGGTCGATCCAATATATACCAAATTTCTCTGGAACATGTGGTCACCAAAAAAAGATACACCACCTCCCTGGCAATATATGCCACCAACCCCAATGTAGAGGCTGACTTGGACAACACCAGCATTATAAAGAAATCCTTCTAGACAGACCACATCAGGTCCTTGGTAACACTCAAAATTTATGAAACAAGCAAATTGGGGAACTGTGTAAACTTCAAGGAAAGTAACATGGTATCTCAAGTGTAGTAGTAGTAGTAGTAGTAAGACAGGTATCACTCTTTGGTACAACCTGTGTTATGGAAAAGGGGGAAGGTGGGGGTGGGAAAGGAAAGGGGATGAAAAAAGGGTTGGGATCCATGGGCGTCCTGCGATGGTGTTTTATAAAGAAATGTTCAATATAAAATACAATAACAATAACAAGAATGTTACAGAGGAATACAAGTTGGGAGTGCTATTTTACAGATTGCAAATAGCACTAACATATGTACAGGTAATAACATATATACAGTATGCAGATTAATATTGGTACAAAGTAGTTACATGTTGAGTGCTGTTTGTCAAATTGCAGATAGTACAGACATAAAACAGATGACAAACGTATGAACAGTATGCAGATTAACTGTGCATAAACTAGATACAGGGTGGGTGCTAGGTGCCAGATTACAGGTAGCCCAAACAAATTATCAGGTTACAAACGTATTTACAATTGACATTCCTAGGGTTACACTAAAAGCATAGACAGTGATGTGGTGTTAACATCGTAGTTCAGTAGATTTGCATGACTACGAGGGTACTGCCACTGACTAAGCATTTCTCGTCCTCTCTGTAAGCACTTTGATGCTCTGCAGATGATTATACATGTCTTTCTCATATATTAGGGATTGTAGAGGACATGGCTAGTTACGGTTGTTACAAAGTGCAGCCTCAATGAGTCTATCTCTGTTGCTGTCAAAGAGTGGCCAGTCAAACAATAGGTGAAGGTAGTCTTGTTTGGTGTTTGTGTTGCATCTGCAGGTCTCGCTGTCCCATAGCTGGAACCGGTGGAGGTAAGCGTTGAAGTTCCCGTAACCAGTGAGAACTTGGGTCAAGGCAAAGTTGGGAACAAGATGCCTGCAACTCAGCCTGACAGAAATGTCTGACATGAGTGGGATGACCTGTAGTGCAGTTGTTCCAGTCTTCTTGCCGAGTTTGCAAAAGTTGGTTATAGATCCATTTATGGATAGTGGAAGGCAGTATCTTACTCTAAGAACAAGGAAGGTACGAGACCTCTTTTGGCGAGAGCGTCAGCTGCCTCATTCCCCTCCACTCCAGAGTGGCCAACGGACCCAGTTAAGGGTGATGTGATGGTAGTGGTTATTACTGATAAGCATTTTCTGAATGGTGGTAACATTGTAGCCATTGTTGTTGGTGTTGGAAATTGAGTGAAGAGCTGTAATGCTGTCTGTGTAGATGGCTATTTTCTTTTTATGGGAGAATCAGTCTTCATTGATGTGGTGGAATGCCTTGGTGATGGCAAAGATCTCCGCCTGTGGGACGGAACAGTATTCACTGGGCTTGAAAGCAGACCAGTGAGTAATATTGCCTACCTTGTTATACATGATAAAAGCTGTGCCCACTTGATCCTCTTACTTGGAACCATCCGTGTAGATTTTATAATCATGGTCATTCTCATCATGGTAAGTGAGGTCCTGGATGTTCATGGAAAGAGTCATATCGATATAGGAGTTTGGAATTTTCTTCTTGATACCGTTGGTAATGAGGTCTTGGTAGATTTTGTCAGTAAGGTTTGGAAGGGTTTTGTGCTGAATTTTATCTTTCCAGTTAGAGAGGTCAATCATGTTTTTGAGATTCCAAGACCATATAGCTGCTCTAATTTTAAGGTATAGAGGGCAGAGTCCGCTTATGACCAGAAGGGCCGAAGTGGGTGCAGTACAGTAAGCCCTGGCAATTTGCAATACTGCAATTCTCTGGACTTTGTTAAATTTTTTGATATTTGCTTGCTTGTAGGTGGCCTTTCCCCAGATAGGGGCAGCATAAAATATAATGGGCTCTATGGCACCCAAATAGATATATTTGATAGCATTGCATCTGATCCCCCCAGTTATTGGCTACTATACTAATCAGTTTGTTAGAGACAACTGTTGCCTTTTTGCAAATGTTGTCAATGTGCTTTGTCCAGTGCAATTTTTCGTCCAGGGTTACCCCAAGATACATTAACTCCTTCATCCTAGAGATTCTTGTATTGTTGATTTTAATGGTTGGGCTTTTTTGAAGGCTAGTGTTTTTTGGAAATATGATGTACTTACACTTGTTGTAATTTATAGGCAGTTTACTATCAGTGCTCCATTTGTAGATGGTGTCCAATATGATATTGCATAGGGAGGCCAGATTGTCCGAGTTTTTGTCGGAAACAAGGGCCACCATGTCGTCGGCGTACCCTTGCACCAAGAAGCCTGGTATCTTGTTACAGATGTTCAGGTGTGGCAATATGCCTGTGAAGACCATCTGCATCAATAATTACATATTATTCCCTCAATGATCAGCCACAGCATTAAAATACAGTTATGAGGTATAGTCATTCAAATCTGTACTATTAATGCATTACTTATTTAAGCAATTTGTATTTGAAAACATTCGTAATTCTTGGCATTTTAAATTTTTGGAACGATAGGAATCTGAAGCAGATTTTAGATAAAGAATCGAAGATGTTTGTTCTTTTATTATATTTGAACTGTACCGGAAATCCAAAGGCTTAGAGTGATACTTATTAATACTTTATGTTGTTATTGTCTAAGCATGTTACAAGCATCCAAAGAGCCTTGTTACAGTTATTTATATTTCACAAGACAATAGTGCACTGTTCTGTAAAGTTACTTATCTGTTTTTTCAGGTGCTATCCATAGCACCAATCACCACAGAACTTTGATTATTTGTATATCTCAGTTACCTTTTTATCTTGCCTGTGAATTGCATAATTTTGGGCTGTTTTCCTTATGGTGTTGCAATTTATAATATTTTAAGAATTGAGAACTTCTTTGATATAATGCGTTTCCACTTCACGCCAACATTTAATATGTAATTATAACACTTACGTGTTGTGGTGTTACAGGAGTAGAGTCTTGGAGAATGAACTCGTCTGCTAGCACTTTCAGTAGTGTAAAACTACCATCCTCAGGCGGTCTATCAAATGCAATATTTTAAGATTTTCGAACTGTATTCTGACGATTTTATAAAGATCAGTTTTTCGAGTATATCAAACGATGTTTGCAACTGTTCAACAGATTTTCTGTTTTCTAATGTTTTTTAAATAAATAAATTTTTGCATCATAGCGCATGGATGGGAAAATAATTTTAAATTAAGCTTGTTGTAGTAAAATAAGGCCGTAAAAGAACCTATTTCATGCTTGCACTAGGCTCGTAAAAACAGCCTAGTGCAAGCATGAAATAGGCTCTTTTTTTCATAGTGTAAAACTATGAAACACTACTGAAGTTTTACACTACTGAAAGTGCTAGCAGACGAGTTTATTCTCCAAGACTACTCCTGTAACGCCACAACACGTAAGTGTTATAATTACATGATAACTTCTTGTTGTAAATAAATAAATAAATAAAATTATTTTTTAAACAAGTAAACTAAATAATAAACAGTTGAGTAAACAAAATTGTCTACTAAACAATCAGTAAGATTTTTTTGAAATTTCTAATATTTTAATTTTTATTACACCCAAATTTTAGCTAGTTCAGGTTATGCTGCATCAGAATATCTGCGATCAAATTTCCTTAACTTTCAAGCTGCAATTGATTTAGCATTTATAAATTTGCATAAAAAAGAAAAAAGTATAAAAGATATCATGGTAAGTATATATTTATCAGTTCTAAAACTTTTTTAATTTGAATTAAATAAGATTTATATTAATTAACTATTTATCCAAGTTTTTTCTTATTTTATTTTATTTGAAATTATATGAAGCTGAGTCAATAATTATCCAGAATGTATTTATAAAATTTATTAAAGCACTCTCTCTCTGTGTGCCATATCAGAAATCCTGACGTTGGCAAGCACCTGGCAACAGGTTAATAAGTGGTTAGTTAAGGCACCAAGGTGTATCCTGGGGGAAGTTACAATCAGAGTGGTTTCCCATTGCTGTCTCCGGTGCACGATGTTACACAAGGGAAAATGTCTTCTGGGAGGTCTTGTAAGGGATTTAGGCGTTACAAACATGGAGAAAACCCAGAAAACTCCACGAGGCCAGCCCGTCCGAGCGCGGCACAAACCCGCGATCGAACTCCCAGTGTTTAGCGACAGAACCGCTTGGCCACTGGTGGGCTTTAAAGCACTAGCCTAATAGAAATTTATCTGTACTTTATTTTTCAATATTGCTTCCAACACAGTTGGGTCAATGATGCTCAAATGTCATTATGCCCTCTAAAAAATTGTTTGATTTGAAAGGTATGCATAGCTTCCTTTAGATATTGATATAGGGGAAATCTTCTGCCTTTTAGGAATGAGTAGACTGAATGAATAATCTGAAGGGATGATGAAGTCAGGATTCAATGGGAATATTCCAATGCCTCAGGAGCACTTCAACAGTTAATCCAGCAGAATAAGTATAAGCATTGTCATATAGCAGTGGCATGTCGTCATTGGAAGCGATGGAAGCGCCGCTTCCACCTTTCAATGACCTTCCCTTGTATTTTATAAAATATAAATTTTCATATTTTAACATACTTTTAATTAATAAAAATTAATATTTTATTATAACTGCATTATGTATCTTTTTTTTTTTTTAACTCTTTCCGCCCTGTGGGCACTAAGAGGGTCTCTTTTAGTAGGCCCATTATGGGTTCGGCCAGGCCCACAATGGGGCGGCCGGGTGGTGAGGGACGGGGCCCGACATATCCGAACGGACCACCCCCCGAAAAATTCCTGGGGATTATTCGACCCGTTCGGATTTGATCCCGGGTCCCCAGAGCGGTAGGCTGCCACCTTTACCTCTCGGCCATCCGGCCGTCTCATTATGTATCTTTTACAAATTTCTATTTTACATGTGAAAAAAACGATAAGATTGCTATTGTATATTCAAATAATTCGGTGGCGGAAGGAATATTGAAACCGGGTCAGTTTCCAATCAGCCAGATTATATAGGCATTGGCACATGCAGTTTACAGAGCACCAACCTCACCCGGTTTAGCTGGTAGAAGCGACACACGCATAAAGCATCCAATTTTATATCCTGGACCGGTTCTGAGCTGTTAGCCGCCTGCCTGTCAACTTTCAAGCAGCCAGATTATAGGCATTGGCACATGCGCTTTACAGAGCACCAATGTCACTTGTTTTGCTGGTAGAAACAACACACACATAAAGCATCCAATTTTATATCCCTGAGCAGTTTTGGGCTGTTAGCCGCCTGCTAGGTATTCGGCCACCCTCGCCCGATTATGTGAATCATGAGCAGACTAGATCGACAGCGGGCAACCCACGGCCCGCGGGCCAGCTACGGCTCGTGAAAAGTTTCTATCCGGCCCGCGAGATCCTATTAAATTGGAAAAATATCTAATTAATAGTATTATTTTTATTTTTCCAATTCTTTGTAATTTTCGAAAATGATAAGAGAAATAAATTGTAGTAACTAAGTTTTTATTTATTTATTTCATATTTGCAGACTAAAAAAATTACAAGTCACAAGAAGGTGTCAATTAACTACTATGGTTTGCGGAAAAAACGTAAAATTTATTCTGGCCCATGTTATAAAAAAGGTTGCCCACCCTAGACTAGATTTATAACTTAACCCAACTGATAGGAGTTTACTGGCATGTTTTTATGATAGTTCTGTATAGTCTCCCATCTTATATTGCTTACGGATTTCAATGTTAAACCGGTGATATTACAATTTAGTATGTCCCATCTGTAAGGGGATGCAGAAAAAGCATGTACAATTCTAGTACAGTGCTAAAAAATTAACTGTTATTTTGGCAGCATCATTTACAACCAAATTTAATGAATGAGACATACAATGATACAAAAAAAAAGGTCTAGAATTTATTTTCCTTAAATTTATGATTTATATATCCATTGTCATAAAAATTTGTTTTTCCAATGTTTTCCCAAGACTACAGATACAAAGTAACTGGTTTTGACTTATTTCTACTAAGAAGTAGTTAAATAATTAAGAGATTAGGGAATGGGGACATAAATAAAACCCTGCCAAAAGAGCCAGAATTTTACTTAAACAAAAGCTTAATCGAACCAATTACTAGCTCAGTACAGCGGGGAACTGATTTCCGTGTACACCTGGTACTAAAATGAATTACAGTAGTTAGAAAACAAATGACTATTAAGTTTAACATATTTACATCTATGGTGAGAAATGTTTAAAATTTACAACAGCCCTGTGGCGTCCTTTGAGATATACTAGTGACGCGACAAAAGAGGCATTTGACATTGTCCGTTATTGGCACCCTCGGGATTTGGCAGCCTGCGTGCATGCTTGTGCCGCACACCTACCAGGATGTCTCTGATTCCATTCATTAGCCACTCGTAGGGAGCTATTTCACTAAGTGGATTGTTTTAAGATTTAAAAAGTAAAGAATATTTTGTTCTTTTTATGTACGTTTCTTCACAAAGTTATATTTAATTATAAGTTTCTTTAAAAGTGTATTCATACAATTGAAGAATTTTTTTGTACTAGGTATGTATATTCATTAGACATTTTGTTTTACCAAGTAAGTTTTTTTGATAATCTTAATTTTAACCCTTATATCGTGGCTAGTGATTCAAAAATTAATTTTAAAAAAGTTTTGGCTCAAGACCATATAATGAAAAAGAAAACATTTTTAAAAGAGAAAAACCAATGCCTGAATTAAATAAATACGTCAACAAAAAAATTTCGACATTTTGACGATAAAATTTATGACGAATGACGATTCTTTCGTAAAATTGAAGCAATTTGGAAATCAAAATAGAATAGAATTTAACATTGGTACACAATATAAAATAAATATTGAAAATTATAACTAGATAATTACGATTAATAGATATATCTAAATTAATAGATGTTATATGTTTTTTCTCAAAGCAAGAATTGGCACATAGAGGGCATAGGGAATTTATTGAATCTAATAAGAAAGTTCAATATAATTACCTCTGTTATTTATTAAGTACGTCAGATAATCTATTAAAAATACATTTAAAGAAGTATACGGTTTTTACTGGCTTATCGAACAAACGAATACGAACGGGCCCTGACACGCAATTAATTGATTGCCCCTGTAAGTCGGCTTCTTACAGAAACACAGCTTCCCTATCATCAAATGTCACGGCATGCCACTGTTATATAGTAACATAATTGCCTTTACAGGACAATTCTTGGCATGTTGTTCAAATAACAGACTTTAGTTGATTACACATCTGATGTAAAAAGCATTGCTTACCATTGTGCTCCTTTCCTGGTAATGTTCTAGTATTGGTCTTTTGGAGTGCTAAAATATGGTTAGCATCACTTTTCTTACTGTTGATTGAGTTTTGAACTTTTTCTTGACTGGTGAGCCATATTTCTATTCTATGCTCTGCTGTGAATTTCCATCTCATAGTGAATCGACATTTTATATCCCTAGTGATGATTGTTTCCAAGATATCATCATCATTAGCATAGTAATCCATAAGCCATTGATAATGTCAAAATAATTGTGTGATTCTGAGAATGTTTATGGACACATCTCGCACAGATTTTATAAAAGCTGAGTCTGTTTTGGATGATTACTTATTTAGAACCATGATTAATGTGTGTGATTTTCCACTTCATCGCTTCATGCACTTGTTCTGAAGAACCATAATCTATAATTTAGAATACTTTTTTAAAAAACACTTCAATTTTCAAGAATTTAGAGATTTTTGTCATGTTTAGGATATTAAAACATTAAGATATTTAGTTTTAAGATTTTAATCAGACTAATGTTTTTTCTGACTTTTTTATATAATTGATTATAACTTTTATGAATGAATGACATACATTTACATTAGGCAGTGGCGTAAAGTGGGTGTCAGCCACCCGGGGCAGAGGAAAATTTCGCCACCCCCTTATTTAGGTATAAGTAATGAAAAATTCTATGCTCATTTCATTCGGTCCAAATCGTAGGTGCGACAAAAATATGAAATAAAATGGTTCAAATTTTTACAAAATATTATTATTTATTGTGAAATTTTGCCGCCCCCTAAAAGTGCCGCTTGGGGTGGGCTGCCCCTGCCATCCCCACTATGCTATGCCACTGACATTAGGTGATGTTTTAACACAAACATACTAAAATAATTTGATAATTACTTATTTATTCTTTAAATATATTATTCAGTAAAAATATATAATAAATAAAATAGAATATATTTATTCAGTCCTAATAATTATATTTAAATTTTATTTTATTTAAATATATTTCTATTTTATTTTAAATAACAGTTTATTTTTTATGATTTATTCAAATAATTATATGCTTTTGACTCTAAAACTTTGTAATTAGAAAATCTTGAGTGATGGTTTCTTAGTAATTCTGTCACCTAATTTAAATTTGGTATAGACTTTATGCAGATAAAAATAAAAAACTGGAACAATTGATTCAATTATTTGTAAGTCAAACTCTGCTTAATCTAAACTAATTTTATTTATTTCTACACCAAATTTTCCAGCCAAAGCAAGAAAAAATCATACATATTTTTAAAAATGTATCAAATTTAAGAAATTAAAATATTTCCTATACATTTTAACACAAACACGTGTGTTAAGTATAGAATAAATAGATTTAAACATATCAATAGCCTTATTTGGCTTTGTGTTTTTTATATATAAGTATAACCCTGCTAATCCAAACAATCCCATGCAGTAATTAGTTCGGATTAGTGAGAGTGGGTCGTCTTTTCAAAAAAGAATTTTCTCAATATGTTAAGAACATTCTAGCATTAGAAATAATTTTCATTTCTTTCATTCTGCTAAGCAGATGTTAATAAAAGAATTAACTTCAACTGCATTTTTTCATTGATATTTCAAAATTATGTCAGTGATATTTCAAATAGAAAATTTTAATTGGAGCTAATTAAAATGGGAAATACAAATATATACTGTATATCGTTTTTATTTATATTTAATTTTTTAGCATAATTTTCATTTACATTGTTATAAAATAACATAATTTAATTAATTTTTATTGTTTTTTAATTACAGCTACTTATTCAAGGTATGCTTTATCCACCATACAATTATTTGGATATGAGTTTCTCTCTCATTGATCTTATTCCAATGATGATTATTTATGGTTTTATTGTATTTGTTCCATTGATGGTGAAAAGAATTATAGATGAAAAGAGTAACAGAGCAAAGGTATTTATGAATTTGACATACTGATTACCTAGACTTGATTATTTAGAATGAATAGAAAAATATGGTCATATTTTCAAACAACTAACAACATAAATTGTAAAAAAAATTATAAAACAGTAGAAAATATCGGTCAAACATAATGTTTCTTGTGCTGTAATTTTAAATAAATGTGAGGACCTGAACAAAGGTCAGTCGGGGGGTTCGAAAGGGGGATATCAATCAAGAATTTAAAGAGCTCCTTTCCCAACATGAATGGGAGAAATTAGATGTCTCGATCGAACAATAGATTTTTTGTGTAAATTATTCTAAACAATGGGAAGGAATAAAGTTGAGGAAAATGCGACTGAAGAGGAATCATATTCAGTCGCGATGTTGACCTTTCCTGCGCCCTCCATATGGTTTTGAATTGTCACCAGGTGACAATGAGAGACCAATGGAGAGGTGACTTTAGGTAAAAACGGTATAAAACCATTGTTTCAAGGACGTTTTTGGTTCTTGGAGCATAGTTTTCTCCTCTTGGTCGTGTGTGCTCCCGAAATATTTGGAAAAAGAACCTTTTGTACCCTATGGAAGCATCGTCAACTGCGGTGTCTCCTAGCAATCTCCAGATTTGTCGGCTCATCCAGGAAAAGCCACCGAAAGCACTGTGTTATATGCCCTGGGGCCTATGGATTGTTCACCGACACACCGATCTGCTAGCGACAAAGACAAAATTCTCAAACTTTATTGAACTTTATTCCCTGCAATTCGGATTGTGAATCTCTTCACACAAGAAAGATTTGTAAGGATCTTTATATTTTTATTAAACAGTTTTTAAATGGTAAACTGTCTTGGTGAGTTTTCTGCTCCCACCCGACCGTTTTGACCACTCAACTGTCATGACAAAATTTTCTCACCCAAATCAACTAACCTCACATAAACTTGCACATTATAGATTCTTGCAAATGCTTATTCTTGTAAAATACAGTAAACCTCCTAATAGAACTGAGTCAACTTGAAGCTGTCTACTTGTCCCAAGCACAACATATAGGATTTTCCATATGAAATGGTCTCCAAGTCAAAATTGATGATACTTTTAACTCAAATATATTTTTCGTTTATCCTTTGCACATTGATAGGTCCATGATTTACATTTTCTCATATAGTCTGTATAATGTCTATATTCTGTGTGAATATAGACATTAAGATAATCAAACACTATGGCTTCATTTCAAGAACATCATCATACCATTACAATCTTGCATTGACATCCTTTCACCATTACAGTATGTTACTGGCATTCTGATTATGTAATTACATCTAAAACCTCTATTTTATTCATGCATTAAGATAATGATTTGTGGAGGCTTTGCGGAAAATGTACGATGACTGTAACCATAGAAAACATTGCCCAAATGCTACTTTTTGTAACATAAATTAGTCAAAATATTTGTCTCTCTCCATTCATTTATTTGATCAGAGCATATACACCAAAACAAGTGATAAAATTTGAATAAATGTTCTTGATGCTATTGTGGGTCTTTTAGTAAGATGAAAACATAGGTAATCATTATTAGATATTCCATTTCTCTTGTTAATTGCAAAATTTTATCATCCATTTAGTGGAATTTTTTTTTTTTTTTTTTTTTAATTTGCAAAAATATATTATTCATACAATTGAAATGAACTGTAAATAAAGATTTTCAATTTCAGTTTTAATTGTTGGCAGATTCTTTATTGATTATTGAAATTGATAATTCTTAACAACAATTTTAATTTCAATAAGAATTACTTGATTAAAAAATGCTTAACATCAATTAATAATTCAAACTATTCATTTATTTATTACTAAATAATTTTATACTTTATTATTTAATGTTTCAATCAGAAATAAATTTAAATAAAACTCATTAGCCTTATGTGAAACCTTGCATTTAATTGTGAAAAATATTATGAATGTTCAGTTTCCCGTATCTAAAAGCTTTTTACCAGTGCGCGTATCATCACTCTAAACCAATTAGTTACAAACGTTTTCGAACCTTGACAGTTCTTCTTCAGGTAACAATCCCCTAACGGAACGCACTTTGATTCTAAGTTGTGAAGAAATACAATCCCGAACATTGTCCCGAACATTGTTATGAATGTTTTCAGTCCACACCTAGGACTTCCCTAAAAAATCTAATCTCTCTGGTGCTAGCATTCTAGCTTGGAATTCCAAGCACCAGAGAGATTAGATTTTTTAGGGAAATCCTAAGTGTGGACTGAAAACATTCGTAACATTTTTCACAATTAAATGCAAGACTCATATGAGGTTAGTGAGTTTTGTTTATGTTGATTAATCCCTTGCTGTTAGAAGATTACAGAAATAAATTGTATTCATTTCATATTCACAGCATTATCAGAGGATGTTTAATGAAAGGTTAATGTGTGTTGATGTTTGCATCAACATTAACTTTTCATAAAAGCAAATGTAAAACGAATGTAATTTATTTCTTGTTGAGACACTTTTATAAGCTTAATAGCTTATTTTAATGATGTAATGCATAAACTGTTTCTCATTAATATTTTTAATGGTATCAATAATATCAGTATCTACAGTCAGAATTCAAATGTGAAAAAAATTAATCTAATATACTATTAATGAGAAACAGCTGCAAATTCTTTTAGAAAATGTACTGTAACAATTACTAAAAACTCTAACAGAGAAATTTTTTCTTATTGCTATATTTCTATTAATTATTATTAGTTATACATCTTATAACAGATATTTGTATGATTAATTACTGTGCTTCAGAAATCTAAGTTAAAATCAGTAATTAATCCAAATATTCATTATTACTGCATTAAAATTAATAATTATTATTTCATTAATTAAAGTACTTTTATCTTGTAGGAAATGATGAAAATGATGGGTATGACTACTGCAAGTTACTGGGGAAGTGTTTTTGTCAGCAATTTGATATTAATGACAATATTATCTCTTATTATCACAATCTTATATTCAATTGCATTTGGGGATGGCATATCTGTAATTGGAAATACTTCAAGTACCTTATTTTTTATGCTTATGTTTCTCTACTGTGCAGCTGCTATTTTATTTTGTTTTGTGATTACTACTATATTTAATAAAGGTAATAATACAAGTAATTATATTTAACTTTTTAAAAAATGCAATTGCAGTTTTAAACTTATAATTTTTTAAAAACAGAACTAAATTCTAATCATTATGTATTCGTTAATCCTAAGTTTATCTTTAAATCAGCTTGGCAATTAAAAATTAATGTTAAAAACGTATTGAAATATAACAATGGCAATATATGAAGCATGCAATTCCATTTATGGCTTATGTTTACATCATTTTGTTATTCCAGAGAATATGTAACCTAGTGAGTTTTTTTTATCATGTTATCATAAAATTGAAATGAATTCCTTCAAGATCTTGAAGGAATTCATTCACTAGAAAAAGTGTATTTTTTTATGTCTCCTGAAAAGTTTTTTTTTTTTTTTTTTTTTTTGGCATTTACACCATTATACCATTGCACACTTCATTGCAGCACCCAGCGTCAGGTATAACACCACCTGTGACTTTTTGGCTCACATTAACCTTCAAACCATGCAAACAGCCATATATGTAGGACTTTTATGGAGTAAGGGATGACGAAGGAAATTTTAGAGAACTCAGGAAAGCTCAGACGTAATGCACTCCACTATGAAGCCAGCAAAAATAAATATTTATTTTCCCGAGTCAAAAGGTACAAAAAAAAGAGATACAAGAAGTTTCTAAATCCTTATGCACGCCTATACAAGAGTGTGTTTACAGTTGTGTATGCCAGTTGATAAATACCTGGATGAGTAATGTTTGATGATCATTGATGTTCTGAAGAGTGAAAGGCTTGTTTACAATGAGTTTTGATTCAGAAAAGTCTGCAATGGTAATGTTCACAATAAGTCCAGTTAATTGTTCATTAGTTGGAGCAGCAAAGGTCTGGTGGGAAAGTGGTGGGAGTTTGAAAAGATTGGCAGTGGAGTATGGTGGAGATAAACACACACTTCATAATGAAACCAGACCAGGCGGGGTGCAGGCAGGCAAACTCTCTCTTGTGATTTTTTCCCTTGCTTTTTTTCTGGGTCTTGGGCCTGCTATTTTAATGCCCATATTTGGTAAAGGTGTACAGGGAGCTGGTGGTTGGTCCAATCTCTGATATTTCAAAATATTTTCTTTGATGAGTAGTTTTCTATCGGAAGATATGTCACCTATGAAGGAAGTGTTATCAGTGAGAAAATCTTGTAAACTTCCTCCACAGTATTTATCAATATGGATTTAAACAGAATAACTTTCGAACAAAACTTAAATAATTGAGATTGCTAAAATTACATAAAATACTAGCCTGGGTTCTCACATTTATAAACTAACATATATAAAGAATTACAAGATTTAGTGACTTTCATAAATTAATGGAAATTTTTTCAACATTTAGGTTTTTTTCCTTATATCCTGATATTCTAAATCTTATTCAGTATGCTTGAAATGTTACAGGGAGATGAGTTCTATTTTCAACTTCCTAAAATCTGGTTAAATCATGAACATTATTTAGGATTACCATTGCCTGCATCCTTTTTTTCCCCAGAGATGTTTTCTTTTTTGAATGTAAAATGTTTTTCCAGGCAGATATAAAATATAAACAAAAAGCAAGATTGTTAATGCATGTATTTCTTGTTAGACTTGGCGCTTATCGGAAAGATTGGTAAAAAGGCAGTTGGACTAGCGTAACCGGTTATGTAAGAAAAGAACAAAGAATGCACAAAGATTACACACGGTCTTAACTCACGGAAGGTCAGCGCTGGAAAGGGGAGAGTGAAATGAGGTCACTTTCCCCGAGGGGTCAACAACGCCACCAACCTTTTATTACGTCAGAACATCTACAAAACATCGCGATCGTTGATTCCAACATTTCTTTACCAAAAACCTTTATCAACAGGGATTCAGTTGCCTCTAGTCATAAACTGCAGAATTTTTTGTTATTTTATGATATTAAATAATTATTTCAACAGGTATAAAATTGCATTTCACTGAGAGAAATATAAATAGAATAAACACTTGTGGACTCCGCAAGCACGTGGTTTCTGTAGTGAAAACACATTAAATGATTAACATTTTATAATTTATAATATCAGTTATTTATATGTCCTGTGAAACTTTAACAAAATGAAGTTCTTGAATAATGAATTTTTTGTTTGGTTTTGTTTTAACAACTGCAAAGGTCAGTTAGCCTGAAGATGCCCATTAACACAATCAAAAACATCCTTTTCTCATAACTTTTGTGCTGGAAATTGGTTTTGTTTGCCTTGTTTATTGAATAACAAATTTCAAATTTGATATTTCAGAATTTGAGATATTTTTAACTGAAAGATTGTATTATTAAGAGTTAAATTAATACAAAAATCTGACAATTTTCAGTTAATCAATCTTGATTAGTTATATTTCAGTCAATTCATTTGGATCATTTTGAAATGTATGATAATGTTTTTACTTAAATCAAAACTTATTTATTTTTATTGTAGTTTTTATCCAATAACACAAGTATAATTATTTAATTTCTCTTTTTATCTCTTTGTAGCTGCATTAGCTGTAATAGCCACAATTATTCTTTGGATAACCAGTTATGCTGTACCTAGTACTATTTTGATGCCTTTCGGAGATAATGATTTCTTTGTAACCGTCAGTCTGTGTGATAAATTACTATCTTGTCTTTTACCAAATATGGCACTCACTTGGGCTAGTAAAATAATGTCCACATTCAAACAATTTGGTAAGTACTATTAAATGCTTTTGAAAATTGCCTATTTTTAAATTTTGTTGCAAAATTATTAGAAATGGAAAAAGAATAACTCTCATGTGATAAATTTAAATCACTAATAATATGGAAAATAAATCAGTATTACTAATAAAGATTAAATAATTTATATGATGACAATACAGAAGACATGTTGTTGATAATACAATGATAATAGAAATGGATTTAGTTATTGACTTTAAACAGAATCTTTCATTTATTTTCAAATTAATTTATTTGTATCTGTCTCAGATGTTTCTGAGAGATGAAATAGAAAAGTATATATGACTTGTTATCATATAAATATTTTTTCTTTATTGGCATTTATCAGGTTAGCTCAATTAGTAGAGTATTGGTCTTAACAACTATTAGTAAAGTATTAGTAGAGTAGGCTCAATAGACTATTGGGCTTTCTAATAACTAATGATCAAAAATCATTAAATTACTGCAGTTTGTTGCAGTTTTCCATCCTGTACACTGTCTTCACTCAGGAAAATCATGAAATGACAAAACAATATTATAATGTGTGTTAGTTTAGTTTCAGAATAGGCCGAGTCTATGTAAAATCATGATAAATCAAATGCTAAGATGCCTATACTCTATAAAGATAAATCAAATGCTAAGAAATGTGTGTAAGAAAAACTTTTAAAAACAAAAGTGATGTTAAAAGTATGAAGTTTTGTCTTTTTCCATCTTTGATAATTTGGCATTGTATGAAAGAAAAGATTATAAAGACAGATTAATAATCATTTGATAGCTTAAACTATTTTTTTGATAATTTTATTTTTATTTTCAGAAACAATTCATGAAATTAAAAGCTTCATCAAAGTTTTATAACAGTTTACAGTGATGATAAAATTTTTTAAAATACAAATACATTATTGTAACAATATAAATTCTTAAACCATTAACAGAATATACAGAAAATAAATTTACTTTCCAATCAAATTAATATTTATGAAGTTATCAATTTACTGTTATATGTATATATAAAATTAATTATCTTAAATGTTTCTCTTTTTATTTTAGATACTGGATCTCATTGGAACAATTTATTTGAAGCACCATACAAAGGAGGAGATGGCTTTAGTTTAGGACATATATTTGGCATGTTATTATTGTCCTGCTTTTTATATAGTCTTCTAATTTGGTATTTGGATTCAGTTTGGCCTTGGCAACCAGGTGTGCCGAAATCTCCTTACTTCTGTTTTCTTGTAAGTCAGCTTAAAAATTTAAATTTTTATTGTTAATATCATACGATATTTGATTTGTCAATACTATATTTATAATATCGTATTACTTCAAATTTAAGCTGCCTTTTGAATTTAAGCTGCACCCTAATTTTACATCTTAAAAATTGGAATGATAAGTGTGGCTTAAATTTGAAGTAATAAGGCAGTTTGTTTTATTTAAAAGATCATTGCTGAAAACATTTTAAAAAATATTTAGGTTTAACAAAAATTGAAATAAAAAAACTCTTCAAATTTATATTTTCATTAAAATTAAATAAATTTATTTTTTATTATTAGAAAGATAGACACAACATGCTTTCTAGTGTAAAAATTTGATATCAAGCAACCCTGATTATGTCATTGAAAATATTTGATGTATTTAACTTATCAAGATTGCTGCTTCATATTCAAGTTATAATTTCTTGAATATGTAGCAAGGTTTTAAACATATTTAAAAAATAAAGTTTAAATTTTGTAATCACATTAACATTATTATCTTGGGAAAGGGTACACAATTGTAACATCAGTACAATCATAACACATATTGGCAAATCAAATTTTTACTAGTTTTGCAATATAAGCAATCTTGGTAAAAGATTGTAAACTAGAATTATGCTGTTTAAAATAACTAGTATTTAGAATAAATTTTCATCAGAATAATTCTAATATAATTACTGGTAATTAATTGAATTTTATTTTATTGATTATGATTTAATAAAATTGATAAACATTCTAATAGCATTATTGTATCTGAATTCAACACATCTGTTCATAAATACTTAAAACATTAGTTTCATTTGTTCATCATTATAATTTTAATCCTTACATCCAAAAATTTTGTTTTTGTATTTATTTAGACCACTAATGGGTATTTTCTGAGCTTTAGAATGTTTCTATGTAGATTTAGTTGTATAAAGTTGATCAAGCCGTTGAAAACATTTTCTGAAATCTATAACATTGAAAATTAAATGATTGCAATAGGTCTACAAGTTAACTGATTTCATATTTTCTATTGACAAGTCCATTCATATCATCTCATATACATTCATACCTTTGGATTATTTAAATGTCAAATGACATTAGTTGATACTTCTATTCAGGAATGAACGAAAGAAAAAAAGAATTGCAACAAGTTTTAAATAAGAATCAACAATAGAGAAAAAGTGGTTCTGGAAGTTGATTGTAACCAATGAAGAAAAATGAATTGGAAAGAGAAAATATTCTTGCAGCAGGTTGATAAATTGCAGTTGATAAAGACAAATTACAATGAAAGAGAAAGTCAAAATTTGTTTTTGAAACAAAATAAGGAAAAACCAATAGGCATTGAATTGAACTTATTAAAAAAACAACTGTTTTAGAAAAGTCACATTAAAATGTTTGGAAGAATGATGAATAGTAAAGGTTTAATAGCCTTGAATAAGATGGAGGTTGGATACTATTAAAGCTTTAATATGAACTAGAGAGAAAAATGAGATAAATGACATTCATTAGAATTTGTTAAACTTTTATTTTCTCATCAGTAAGAGTCTCCATCAAAAAATTATTTCTATTCATCTTGAGATGAACTTTATTATTAACATTGTTTTTTTCTTTTCTCTTTAAATTAAGTAGTATTATTAATTTAATTTCTAAGCATAAATTTTTATACAGTAGAGCGTCGATTATTCGACTTAATTGGGGACTGGGGTTGGTTGGATAACTGAAAAGTTGGATAACCGAAAAGTATGAAAAAATACATTATTAGTATAGTGTATTAGGCCTGGTTTAAATACTAGCCTCCCTTTCATGGTCAAGCCAGTGCTACCAGCTAAAACATGCAAAAATTTAACAAAAATAATATTAAAGTAGCCAAGACATAACCAAATATTGTAGCGCCACATCACACATCACTAGCAGACATTTGAATTTGCCGACTAGAACGCGGTCGGTTAACCGATAAGTCAGTTAATCAGGGGTCGGATAATCGATGCTCTACTGTATTAATCTTTTATAATGAGTTTTAAAATGATAAATTAATATATTTTAAAATAAAACCCTGAAACTTGTTAATTTGTTGAACTATGTTTTAGTCAGAGTAATTGCAAACTCTGCAATTAATTTATATTTATTTGTTTTCTTTTTTTATCATTCATTCATATAGTAAATTTTTAAAATATTTTCATATCCTTGCTGTTTTTAATACTGTATTTTATATTCTCTGTTTTTAAATATTGTAATTTAGGACTATATTAGTTGGTTTCTGATTAGCTGTGAATACAGATGCATTAAAGCACTTTTTCATATTTAGTAGAATATTCGTTTCTACTAAAGAGATGTTTGTAAAATTTCAAGTTTAATCCATGGCACAAGTGCTTTAAAAATTTTAAATGCAATATATTACCATAATTTTGTTCTTGTAACCCACAGGTTTTCTATGTTTAAAAAGACAATTTGAATGAGTTGTGAGTTTTGTACTGATTTTTAATTGTAATTACAAACTAGTACCTGTAGAGCAATAGTTGCTGCCTAGATGTAGGATATATTATCAGGTGGATTGTGCAAGTTTTAGTTTTGTTTTAACAATTTTCTTCAGGTTACACTCATGAAAAGACAGTACTATTCCTGAAAGTGGAGTTCTCATATATTATATATTTTGATTTAATATTTGACTTAAGATCTAAAATATCATTGCTTTTACATTTTCTATTTAGGAAATGTAAATACTATAATTTAAAATTAAAAGATTTCTAACTAATTTTTATTATTTTGATATTATTGAAATATTTAATTTATTCTTAGGATATTCAATTTTGTTTTTCCTTACAGAAATCTTACTGGTCGAATTATCACGAGGAAGCCGATTTTCCCATTGTAAAGACTTGTCCTTCATCTTACTTTGAAGAAGAACCAATAACTATCACACCATCAGTAGCAATATCTCATCTAATAAAGGTTGTATTAATTTATTAGAACTTATTAATTACTGGAGTGCAGTTAGTAAAAAATTGACTATGTTGTTTTACATACTTTATAGAAAGAATCTGCGTGCATATTTCAGATATGATATACATATTATTAGAGAACTATGACATATTATTTCAGAAAAATAGTTTTTTTAATATAAATAAAAATGTTATTAAAAAAAATGCTATTTTGTAATTTGTTTTTTTTTTAAATGATTTAACCCAACTGTATCATAATAATAACCACATAGAACTGGTTACACTTAATAAATAAAAGTGAAACAAATCAATATCCATCACAAAAATGTAAGACAGCTAACAATTTTAGTATGTGATAAATGGACATCTTCTGGCTAACTGACCACCGCAGCTGTTAAAACAACAAAGATTGATGTACACATGTTAAGAGGGGTGATATAAGAGAGAGAAAAGGAAGGAGAGAGGGATGTAAGATTACAGCTTGTAAAGATTGTACAGATATGTGCCTTCAACTTGGCATATACACTATCCCCATTATGGATCACAGAACCAACCACAACTTGGAATACATAGGTGCTACAGTGTTCCCTTTAAACACTTGCCTCAAAGAACATTGGAATTCTATCATGAAGGGATTGACCAATGCCACATTGGCCACCATTGCCTCCAATCCCAATATCAATGTGCAGTTTGACCATGTGTGCCTCATATATAGTATATAGCACCAGGGCCGGTTCTAGGGTTTTGAGTGCCCCAGGCAAAACAAAATTTGGCGCCCTTTTATACAAGAATATACAAATTTACTGCAAATAAAAAAAATAGTAAAAAAAGGCAAAAAATCAAAATTACACAATAAAGAACTGTGTAAAAAATGTGTATGTAACGTAAAAATAATAAAAATTAATTAATTCCACAACGAATACGTCTGGCTTCTGTGAGAAGCCCTCTGGTGGTTATTTTCGTGGCATTTTTTCTGAAATTTTTCAAAAAATTTAAGTGACCTTTATTTGGTATTATTAAAGAAAAAACAATTTATTGCTTGCTAAAAAAATGCTTCGATGTCTCATGAAAAATGATCAATTTTAATTTATAAAATCTAAAAAAATAATGAATGTAAAAAAATATTTTATTTTTATATTGGCGCCCCTCAAAATTTGGTGCCCCGGGCAGTCGCCCGGCTTGCCCGCCCCTTTATCCGGCCCTGTATAGCACCACACACAAGAAACAGCTTGGGCATTTGGAGCAGTTAGAAATATAAAAGGTCGCCAGAAAAAATGCCACTATAAACTTTTAAGATATAGAATCCTTCCCCTGACTTGGAAGTCGAAACTGTAAGATTACAGTTTCGACTTCCAAGCCTCTCTCCCTCCCTTTCTCTCTCTCACATCACCCTTCTTAATATGTATGGCAATCTTTGTTGTTTTAACAGCTGCAGTAGTCAGTTAGGGCTGTTTCACACTATGATCGACTCGACCGACCGGTCTGATCCGACCAATCCTATAATCAGACTGACTAGTAGTAAAAGCATTCACACTGAGTACGATTATGTCGGTGGCCGACTCGTAAGGACCAATTGGAACGCATGTTACAGATCAAAACACTATCCAATCATGGTAAGTTTTTCAATTTAAACAGAGAAAACATGGCCATCATGGAAAGCAATCATGCATTTCGAATTGTTTTAAAACATATTTCATTCGTATCCAGAAATTGCAGTTCTGAATATGTTACAATTTATTGTCAGGCCATATCTTTGGCAACAATATCCAGTGGAATGTTTTATAGTCAATCACATACCTTCAACGTTTAGTTTCTTGGAAATCTCCGTCCAAGAATTATTTTTTTAATGTTGTTTTTATAATCGGCTCGCCGAATATCATAAAGCCACAGATATTTTCTGACTTTGTTTATTAAAGCTTCTGAGAAAACTGTACCTTCCGCCATTTTCTAACTTCAGATAAATCTAAACTCTAATTGGTTATAGCTTCGAAGCTCTCATTGGCTGTAGCTAACCAACTGCTCTGACCCAACTACAAATATTTAACTTTTTAAACCTGTCCGAATGGAACGACCAGTCGGTCGACCGACTGTTGTTGCCATGGCAACACGACTTGGTCTGTTCAGTTGGTCATAGTGTGAAACAGCCCTTACTCTGAAGGTGCCCAGTTAACATGAGTGAAAACAATAGCTGTCTTACATTTTTGTGCTGGATATTGGTTTGTTTCACCTTTGTGTATGATATCAGTTTTGAGACACTGTATGTACAGTACATGTACTTATGGCATATTGCTAAAAAATCATTTTGTATCCCACAATAAGATTTTTCACACTGCATGTCTTCACAAATTTTAGATTAAAACTCCTGTTGTTTAATAACTTTCCTATATATTATAGTGTATATACTTTAGTGTATTGTATATTTTCTTGTAATTTTATAGTATTTATGTAGAACAAAAATTTTAAATATAATGTTAGAATGCCTTATTTTTCTGTTGTTAATCTGGGGTTAGTTATCTAAAAATAGCCAAAAATATCATTTTAATAAAGAAAAACAATTCTCTTGGAAAAAACATATATTTTTGGACTTTGTTGTAATTGTCTATAATAGCTCATAACTCATTTTGAAGTGTTTGTTACCATAAATATAATTTATTCCTAAGCCTTTGTGTCCTTATTATGCAATTTTACTATTTAAATGTCTACTAGGACAGATCTTATTACTAAGATTTTTATACCAGTGTCCAAGTGCTGCAAAACTAGGAAATGTATCCAGAGAAAAAAGAAAATCTGTATTGTTGGCCTGATTTACCTGTACACAATTTACTTACTTGTTTGTGTTCTGGACCATTTGGTCCCTCATCAGCAGGTTTACTGCCACCATGTGCTAAAAACAAGATTTAAAAAGGGGTTACAATAATTCACCATACAATAATACTATTAAATTTACATTACATTATTTTGATCTGTAATCTGACTTACATTATTATGGTCTGTAATAACATCAAATATAAAAATAACAACATAAAAATCCATATTATGTCTTTGATCTTGTATATATAAATCAACAATTTTAAAAGATATATATTTAAAAAAGGATTGTGAAAACATTTTCTTAAAACCAACATATCCAACACCTCCCTTTGCCTGAACCATTATCATATTTCTAAGTATGTTTCCTCTATAAATGTGTAAACTCACCACTCCTGTCGATAATACTGTCCCACAATTGGTGGATTTCTCATCCCCAAGTTGTTAATTCTATTGCTTTTTCTTTTAATGTACATACGTTAATATAGTTGCCTTTTATAATTGTTTTCTTTTCTCTTTGTTTTGACTGTATTTAAATCTATTTTGCATCCATTTGTATTCCAGTGTTCAGCCACTGCCGAATATGTTAAGATAGTAAAAAAGGGGAATAATAATTATTATTGTTGTTGTTGTTGCTACTGTTATTATTATCATTGTTACTGTTGTGATCTAGGTAATTTTAATGTTCTTTAATTCTGCTATTTGTGTTGTGGGTATTTCCCCACAGATGGCGCTCTGGTTCTATGTATAAAAACAGAACCCTTTGTTGTAGCTGACCCCTTTTTTCCTTTGTGTGTAAAAGAAGACATGTGCTAAATAAAAGTGTTATACTAAAGTGATAAAATCTAGTTCTTTGTCCCTAAAGCATTAAAAACTTGAACAGGTTATGGGCCCAGGTTTCTCTTGCTGAAGAAAAAAAAAGGAAAGAAAGGAAGAAGGAAGAAAAAGAAAAAGTAAAATAATTGAAAAAAGAAATGGCAGGAGCAAGCATGAATGTTGAAGACATTACACACATTGAAAAGCTGGCTGATGTTTCTGACTTCCAGGTATGGAAATTCCAAATAACTATTTTGTTTAAAGCAAATGGGCTCTACAGTATAGTATCAGGGGATGTAAAATTTGAAGATCAAAAACTTGAAGAAAAGTCAAATTGGTTGAAAAAAGATGCAAGTGCTCAGAAGATTATAATTACTACAATTAGTAAAAAACTACTTATGCATATCATAAACTGTTCCACAGCAAAAGAGATGTTTGAGAAACTGTGTTTATTGTTCGGTAGAGACACTGAACAAGAGAAGTGCCAGCTCATGCAACAATTCTTCTCATATACTTATGAAAGAGGAACTGATATCGCTTTACATATAAGCAATCTTGAAAATCTTGCTTTTAGATTAAAGTCTGTAAATCAGCAAATAGATGATCAAATGATAGTTTCAAAAATTTTATCAACATTGCCGGACCATTTCAAATACTTTGGAACAGCCTGGGAATCGACCCCATCTGAAGAAAGAACCCTGACAAATTTAACAGCAAGATTGATGGCAGAAGAAAAGAAATTAAAACATAATGAAATTTTAGATGCTGTTGCCTTCAAATCAACAGAAAAAAGATGCTTTGTCTGCAAAAGTATATCTCATCTCTCTCAATCCTGCCCGAAACGACGACCTCTCTCGCAGAAAGGATGTTTTATTTGTAATGCTAAAGGCCACCAAGTGATAAATTGTCCTAACAAAACCAGATCACAAATAACATGCAAAATATGTAAAAAAGGTAACCACACTGACAAAGACTGTTACTTCAGGGCAAGATCTAAGTGGTGTGGTGTGTGTAAGAAGAACAACCATGCTGAAGAGGACTGTTATTTTAGACCTAAAATTGATCATAATACATTCAACAGAAGAAGTAGCCAAGAGAAAGTGTCCTTCTTAGCACAGTCAAATAGAATCCTAAGAGATAAAGAATTTGTGGTTGATTCAGGTTGTACAACACACATGACAAATGACATCTCTTTGTTGGAAGGTTTTTCCAGAAATACACAAAGTGTGATGGTAGCAAAGGACTGTGAATCAATGAAGGCATATGGAGTAGGAAGAATTGAAGGTGAAGACTTTATACTCGAAAAGACATTATATGTGCCTGATTTATGTGCAGACTTGTTGTCAGTTAATGCTGTCACTGAAAATGATGGTGAAGTCACATTTACTAAAGATAAAGTTATCATCACAAAAGATGATGATATTATCTGTGAAGGTGTAAAGCAGGAAAATGGACTTTACACAGTTGCCCTAAAAACGACAAGTAAGGATAGCTCTATGATAGTCCAAAGCAAGACTAAAGCAAACAGTAACAGAAGTATACCAAAAAAAACTGAAGCTCAACTTTGGCATGCAAGATTGGGACATCCTGGAATTAGCAGCATAAAGAAAACGATTAACCTAGTCAATGGAATGAACATATCAGGGAGAGATTGCGAGGAACTGGATCATACATGCCAAACTTGCATCAAAGCCAAACAAACGCGACTACCTTTTGTTAAGGAAAGACAAAGGGCAGAACGAGCTCTGCAAATCCTGCATACTGATGTGTGTGGCCCTGTAGAACCAGAAACATGGGATGAAAAGAAATACTTCTTAACGATTATGGATGACTACACCCATTATGCAGTGATATATCTACTAAAAAACAAATTTGAAGCCTCTGAATACATTAAAGAATTTGTACTGGAAGCAGAAGCTCTTCAAAATCTAAAAGTGTCAAAATTGAGATGTGACAATGGAGGAGAATACTCCAGTAATGAGTTTAAGAATTGGTGCAAAAACAAAGGAATTGTCCTTGACTACAGCATTCCCCATACCCCTCAACAGAATGGAAAATCGGAAAGGCTCAATCGAACGATTATGGAGAAAGCCAGAGCACTACTGTATGAATCAGGGGCTGAAGAGAGGCTCTGGGGAGAGGCTGTTAGAAGCTCAGCTTATCTTCTTAATCGTTGCCATTCAGACACAGTAGAAGTGACACCTGCTGAAAAATGGTATAAAAGAAGGCCAGATGTGTCAAACATAAAAGTATTTGGTTGTGAAGCTTACGCCAAAGTGCTAGGACACATAAAAAAACTCGAGTCTAGGAGTAAAAGACTGATTTTCATAGGATATGCTCCAAATGGTTTCCGTCTGTGGGATCCAGAGAAAGAGAAAGTAATTATTGCTAGAGATGTAGTGTTTAATGAACACAGAAGAGAAAGAGCCGAAGAAAAAAATAAAGAGGTGTACATAAGATTAAGGGAGGAAGCAGAAAATAAAGAAGGACAAGATACAGAGGAAGTGCAGGAAACGCAAGAACCGACAGAAGATGATGAAATTGAAGAGGAAATCCCTGAACAAATAGAAGTTGAAGAGAGCAAGACAAAAAGAGTAAGAAAAATTCCCAGCAAGTATCATGATTATGTTCTGATGACGTATCAAGAAGCAATTGCTGGAGATGAAAAAGAAAAATGGATTGCAGCAATCAAGGAAGAAAAGGAATCGCTAAATAAAAACAATACTTGGGAACTAGTTAATGAAAATGAAGCCAAAGGAAAACGAATCTTAACAAACAAATGGATATTTAGACAAAAAGAAGATGGACGATACAAAGCAAGGTTAGTAGTTCGAGGGTGTGAGCAAAAGAACACTCTAGATATTGAAGAAATATTTAGTCCTGTAGTGAATGCGAGCTCTCTCAGAGTTATCTTTGCATTAGCAGCCCAGAAAAATTACTCAATGATCAAATTTGATGTCAAGACTGCTTTCCTGTATGGTGAAATTCGTGAAGAGGTATTTATGAAAGTACCTCAAGGCTATAATGAACGAGGAAAGATCTGCAAGTTGAACAAAGCATTGTATGGTCTCAAACAAGCACCTGTAACTTGGAACAGAAAATTTACCTCAGTTATGAAAACTAAAGGATTGATGCCAATAACTACAGAAAAATGCATCTTTAAGAATAACAATGGTTCTATTATATTAGCAATATATGTTGATGATGGAATAGTAATAGGAAAAGACATCTCTGAGTTAAGAGACCTAGTGAAAAGTCTTGAAGAAGAATTTGAAATTAAAAAAGACGATGATCCAACAACCTTTCTGGGAATGGAAATACATAAAAATGAACATGGAATAAGACTGACTCAGACCAAATACTTAAAAACAACACTGGAAAAATTCAACATGGAAAATGCAAAAATAGTGAACACTCCAGGATTGAAAAATATTGATAGAGGCATAGAACCAGAAAAGAAGTTCCCATACAGAGAAGCTGTTGGAAGTTTGCTCTATCTTGCTACCAGAACACGTCCTGACATTGCTCATTCAGTTAACATAGCAAGTAGATACATTGAAAATCCCACAAAGGAAGATGTAATTGCTTTAAAAAGAATAATGAAATATTTGATAGGGACAACAGAAAAGGGAATACAATATAATCGAGAACATGATGCAGAAACAATTAAAGCCTTTTGTGATGCTGATTATGCTGGAGATGATGAAACAAGAAGAAGCACTACTGGATTTGTAGTAATGTATGCAGGAGGACCAATCAGCTGGTGCTCAAGGCGTCAACCTATTGTTGCATTATCATCCACGGAAGCTGAGTACATTGCAGCTGCAGACTGCTGCAAAGAAGTGCTATACCTAAAATCCCTCATCCAAGAACTTATATGCAGGGAAGTAAAAGTTGAATTAAACATAGATAATCAGAGCTCAATCCATTTAATAAAGACTGGAATAATAAACAGACGCAGCAAGCACATTGATGTACGCTATCACTTCATTCATGAAAAGTTTCTGAGTGGTGAGGTGGATGTGAAGTTTTGTCCCACTGAAGCTCAGATTGCAGATGCACTCACTAAACCCCTTGGTAAGACTAAATTTGAGACACAAATATCAGCAATAGTCAACTGAAGAATTAAAAAACTCTAAAATTAGGGGAAAGTGTTAAGATAGTAAAAAAGGGGAATAATAATTATTATTGTTGTTGTTGTTGCTACTGTTATTATTATCATTGTTACTGTTGTGATCTAGGTAATTTTAATGTTCTTTAATTCTGCTATTTGTGTTGTGGGTATTTCCCCACAGATGGCGCTCTGGTTCTATGTATAAAAACAGAACCCTTTGTTGTAGCTGACCCCTTTTTTCCTTTGTGTGTAAAAGAAGACATGTGCTAAATAAAAGTGTTATACTAAAGTGATAAAATCTAGTTCTTTGTCCCTAAAGCATTAAAAACTTGAACAGAATATGCATAATTACCTTTAATAGCACGAATGTGTTCCCTTTATACATATTTTCAATTTTCTTTTTGTAAAGGAAACGTACTTAGAAATACGATAATGGTCCAGGCAAAGGGAGGTGTTGGATATGGTTTTAGGAAAATGTTTTCACAATCCTCTTTTAAATATATATCTCTTAAAATTGTTGATTTATATATACAAGATCAAAGACATAATATGGATTTTTATGTTGTTATTTTTATATTCGATGTTATTACAGACCATAATAATGTAAGTCATTTTAATAGTATTATTGTATAGTGAATTATTGTAGCATTATTGTAACCCATTTTTAAATCTTGTTTTTGGCACATGGTTGCGGTAAACCTGCTGAGGGACCAAATGGTCCAAAACACAAAGTGTGTAAATTGTGTACAGGTAAATCAGGCCAACAATAAAGATTTTTTTCTTTTTTCTCTGGATACATTTCCTCATTTTGCAGCACTTGGACACTGATATAAAAATACTAGTAATATGATCTGTCCTAGTAGACCTTTAAATAATAAAACCATAAATATAATTATTTGTTTATAATTTCAGAAATTTAAAGTTGGAAATGTTGACAAGTATGCAGTAAATGATGTCACTTTAAATTTATATCCAGGCCAAATCACTGTATTATTAGGACATAATGGTGCTGGAAAAACAACTACAATGAGTATCCTTACAGGTATTTCAGAGAAGTCATTATTTTATGCAAATTATAAAAGTTCTTATTTATTTAACATATTTATTTAATTCAAAATATTTTTGATATGAATAATAAAAATTTTAATTAGGAGTAAATAACTACAAGTCTGTTGGCCTCATTATTATAATTCCAGACTCATCACACACCTTTCCAATTCTTACTCATTAATGCATGATATTCTAGAATGTATTTTGGCTTTTCTTATAACAGCCCTCTTCAGCCAGGTTAGAAATATACATTTTGACAGTTTGGTATTATAATTAAAATATATATAAAAGAATCTAATAAATGAGAATACAATATACAGATAAACCAACATTTATATCACCTATGTAAACAATTATAAAAGACATTCATAAAAATTGATGTTAAATTACCAAACACTGTTTTAAATTTTAAAAGTTAATTCTACCTCACATACACTATTGTATGATATTTTGTTCTTGATGGTGTTTTTATTTTGGTATATTCTTTATCTTCTTTTTTAAGTCTAATACACCACAAAATCGAAATCATCATATTTTACATCAAGCTGTGTCTTGACCTTCCTTTTACATTGGTCAAATATACAGTATTTACTTTTCTTTTTAAATTTTAAGTTGACTAAAATGGTTGGTAAGTTCACTTGCAATATCAAACTATTTGTATTTTTAAACAGTAAATTGTGTTTTAATACTACATAAATATTCAGTAACATGTTTACAGTAAAATTTTAATTAATTTATATGACAACGATACTACAGATGATTACACAAAAAAAAAATTAAAATGTTTTTATTTTCAGGAATGTTTCCTCCCACTTCAGGAACAGTTATAGTCAATGGCTATAATATCTTAACTGAAACAACTAGTGCTCGAAAGTCTCTTGGACTTTGTCCTCAACATAATGTTCTTTATGATAATCTTACTGTAAAAGAACATTTAAAATTTTTTGGTGGTGTAAGTATTCAATAAAGTATTAAAATATTTTAGTCGCTATTAAAGCATAATGCAAAATTTAAAAAATTTCAAATATTTTTAATGGGTAAAGTATTTTTTAAATTACTAAATATCTGTTGAAGATGAATTTATTTCAGTTTTTATTTCATAGAATGCAAACCAATTGTGATTACTTTAAATATTGATGCATTATTTTCATATAGATTTTTCAATAGAAACTAAATCAGTTTCATATAATTAAACTTATTTAATAGTTGAAACAAATATAAATTTGTCTCATGTTGTCAACAGAAATGTTCAGTATTTATTACATGTAAAGTAATAAATACTGAACATTTTTGAAGTTTGTCCTCTGTGGTATTGAAATTGGAAACCTTTTCACTGGCCATGTTAGGTTCTTCTGAATCAACGCTTATGCTGTTTTAATAACAAAATTGAAAATCAACTCTAACATAATTGTCTTCATTTGAGTTTCAAATCATTCCACTGCTTCCAAACTTTCCTCCAAGGATTCATGCTCTCTGTTGCTTACATATCTTGCTATTTTTCTCTGACAGGAATACTTGCATCAAACAATGCAAAAAAAAAAAATAAAGAATCAGACAGAGAAAAATAGTAACAGTGGTGGACAGTTTGAAAATGCTATTTAGTTGCATTCCTGGGTATTAGTTTTAGTCATCACATTTGTGTAGTTTTAGTTTAGTAAACTAAGTTAATTGACATTGGATTTGATGTTCACATACAATTATACTTGGCACCAATTAAAAAAACAGAAAATGCAATGTTACTTAAAAGACCACTGAGTGAAGATCCTTATTATCCGTCACGATCTTTACGAATGTTCCGTCTCGAGTTGTTCTTTACGACTCGAGAATATCTGTTAGATGGTTTGAGGAAAGCTACACCTCCACACTCAACAAGTAGTTATATACAGTTTATTTACACTACAAATATTTACAAAGTCTGTACAATGTTCAACAACATTACATACGCTAATGTAACAAAGCTGTGATGTCGCATGTCGGCTTGTCTGTCCGGGGAACTCAAGTCGCTTTTCCGGAGATGGCTCAACCGCGTGGCCGTCCGTCTCTACACTAACCTTTTTCCGGAGGACTTTCCAAGAGGAGAATGCTCTCTCTATACACCTCAAAGGCTTACCTAGTGTCAGAGATCACCACGTATCCGGTCTCTCGCCCTTTCTCCCTGTTTTTCTCGCCACCCTACCAATTTAAGGGATCCTGCTACTACCTCCTGCGACCAATCAGTTCCTTCCCTTTCTTAGAGCTTTCAAAGACGTCCGCCCTATTTCCCGCCGACGTAGCTTACATTTGCGTCCGTGCTTTATTTACATTTTTTTTCCCAAGCCGGCCGGCACGTGGCCAACACATGACCCTTAAGCGGAGACGCTACTCCTTTGATCCTTCCGGCCGTTTATGGCCCCAGCGCCAGGTGGGACTAATTATCTCTGTCGTGTGGCTTTTCGACCAGGACGTTAAAAGCGACCTTTACACACTGCATATCCAAGTACTTACATTGTTAGTATAATAGATTAATATAGCTAAGTTGACCTTTTAAATATTTTCTATTATGAATATTGGTGTAATAAAATTATTAAAATGATACTACAGAATTAGTGACAGAGAAATAAAATGAATGGCACTACAGATTGTTACTTACATTGAATCTAGAACACACCCTATTTTCAGAGATACTAAAATCTGAAAAAGTGCATCTTACATTCAGGTAAATGCAGTAATATTTTTTCAGCATGTAGTAGCATTTGTGATGATGATGTTGATTATAATATAATTATTGTTGTTGTTGGTATTATCATATATTCATCAACATTGTGAAATCACAGCCACCAGTTCATCAGCTCATATTGGTCAACATATATCTTTAGGTTCTTCCCAAGAACCTGGAATATTGTAATATATCAGCATAATATGTGTATAGATCTTAGCAGTGTGGCTTTTTGTAGCTGACAGTTGGAAATTTTGTCAACATGCAGATTTCCAAGTGCATCCAAGGTTTATTGGAATGGCATCCAGTGTACTGATGACCACTGGAACCACAACTGCTAGTCTGTACCATAATCTTTTCAATTCAGTTTTTAGATCTTGGTGTTTTGCGATCTTTTCCAGTTCTGTTTTCGACTCAACTGTCACAGATATTTCTACATTGATTATCCCACTTTTTTCTTTTCACCACTGACAATTTTGGTGTATTATGTGCCAGTATTTTGTCAGTTTGGGTTAAAAAATCTTATAGTATTTTAACCAGCCCATTTTTGACTACTTTTCAAAGTATGTTCTAACCAATTCTTAGCTAATGAAAGATGCTAAATTTACAGATGTTTCAGTAAATCATTTTAGCAATTGTTATACCATTGTTTATATTCAGTTAGTGCAATCTTTGCATGAACTGAGTCCATGGTCTTCTGTTTCTGCTGCTGCTTTGCACAATCTGCAATCTGAATTTGTTGATGATTTTTCAACTCTGGTTTTGATTGCATTGGTTCTAATTGCACTGAAAATATGTGCAGTGTTTGTCAATGACTGAATTTTGGTTTGAATTAATAAATATAAAAAGTAATTAAATATTAAATAGTTAAAAATTGTAAAACAGACATTTTTTTAATTATGTAAAATTATATAATTGTAAGTCTAACATTTGATAAAGTTGCTTAAAATGACAAAGTAGACATAACTCCAACATATCTTTCTCTTAGACTACTATCGAAATCTGGAGTTTTTAATTCTCTTTACGGGGTCACTTCTCTGCTGGAACTGCTACCATACAAGCATCATCACATTTACATAAGAGTAAACTTATAAAAGTTAGAAACATTTTAAGAAATTTTATTCAACAAAGTACAAAATTATATTATTTTTAGTTCTACAATTATACAAATTTTTAAGTGTAATTTCATATTAAAAAATATTATATTTCTGTTTGTTATTTTAGATAAAATCAGTCATTGATCAAACTAATGTCCACTATTTTTAATCATTAATTACATCAAATTAATTTAGATATATTTTTGTTAATTTCAGCTTAAGAGTCTGCCTTGGTCAGAAATGGAAGAAGAAATAGCAATATATATAATTAATTTATATTAATATATATTAATTCAATGTTTGTATATTTTAGATAAATATAGTCATTGATCATAACTAATGTACTATTATATTAATCATTAATTACATCATAATTAATTTAGATATATTTTTGTTAATTTCAGCTTAAGAGTCTGCCTTGGTCAGAAATGGAAGAAGAAATAGCAAAAATATTATCTCTTCTTCAACTTTCAGACAAGCAAAATGCTTTGTCGAAAGATCTGTCGGGAGGAATGAAACGTAAATTGTCATTAGGAATCGCAATCATCGGGGGTTCAAGAGTATGTTAACATTTTTGGCAACAGCTATCTACTTATTTGATTTTTATATTATAAATTAACCACTAATAATCATACAACTTAAAATTTTAATTCTTTATATAAAAAAATACTTTCAGGAAAAAAGCATTTTTTTCTGAAAGTACGTATTCAGGTGATTTCTTATTTGTATTGTAATACTCTTATTGTATATAAATAAAATAAATTACTTAACTATTAATATTAATTTAAGTTTGTTAGGAACAGGAATAATGAATTTAATAATGAATGTAATAATTTTTTAGATTTTATTTAAGATGTATTTAATATTCAAAATATAACAATATTTCAGTATTTATATCTCTTCAGTGAACAAATTTCTTTATAATAGTTTCAAATTGTTTTTAAATTTATATTAGCCATATATTATTATTATTACAATTTTAAATTTAGAAATTAGATAAATTCATTGAATGTGACTTTTACTTAAAAGTATTTGTGATTGGAGTGTAACACTCCAACCACAAATATTTTTAACTAAAACTCACACTAAATGGTACAGAGTGATTAATTGTTAGAAGCATTTCTTTATTGCTCTATTATACAGTAATACCTCGGTTTTCGTTGACTTCAGTTATTGTCTGTTTTAGTTTTTGTCGATTTTTTTTCACAAAAAATTTGTCTCGGTTTTAGTCAATTGCCTCAGATTTTGTCAGTGTGCTCAAGTGACCTCACTGCTAATTTTGCAAAAACAAAGGGTGACCCACACATTTTCCGGCGCAGTGTGGCATTATTTCTTGTTGTGTGAACATTACCCCGCGACGGCCCACAGTTGGCCAATGGTTCCGTTCCCTGAACACTTGGAGTTCAGTCATGGGTTCGTGCTTTGCCAGGGCGGGCTGGCCACGTCAAGTTTTCCGGGTTTTCTCCACGTCTGTAACGCCTGAATAGGGCCAGTTACCCTTAAACGGATTTCCCAGAAGGCATTATTTCCCTTGATATGACCATCATAAATGCATACAACTACTATTACACGACAATTACGTCACACTTTACCACGAGGCGATATAGGGTAGAAGTTCATGTCCAACTAGCTTCCAAGACAAGATATTACCCCACGTGTCTAGCTGAACAATTCTATTGCTTTCATCTTAATGCTAATTATCTTATCTTTAATGTTAATTTCTTATTGCTTTTAGTATTTAACACTGTATCAATTCTCTATAAAATGTGTTTTTGGTATGTATTTTGGAGTGTCTAGAATGAATTAATTAGATACATTGATTCATATGGAAATAATTGCCTCTGTTTTCATCGGTTTCGGATTTTGCAGATTGTTTTTGAATGGATTATCGACGAAAACCAAGGTATCACTGTATAAGTTCACATCATATCATCTGTGTAACTCAATCTATAGTGTAGTAATGATGACATTTGTTTTATTATTTTAAGATTTTAATATTAGATGAACCAACTTCGGGGATGGATCCAGAAGCAAGACGCGTAATTTGGGATGCATTACTACAATTGCGTGGAGATCGAACCGTACTTTTGACTACTCATTACATGGAAGAAGCTGATGCGCTCGGCGATCGTATAGCAATCATGGCAGAGGGATCCGTCAAATGTTGTGGATCGTCTATATTTTTGAAAGGAAAATTTGGTATTGTAGTTTTAAAATATAAGTTTACAGATATGTGTTTTACAATTTAAATTGACAAATTACCTGTCATTATATTTCAAAAGGTACTGGTTATCATCTGCACATTGCAAAAGGTGAAGGCTGTAAGGTTGATGACATAACACGGAGAATTAACAGACTTATACCAGAAGCTAAAATAGTTAGCAATATAAATCAAGAGCTGGTATATTCACTTTCTTCAGTATCAGAGTCTTTTGGTTTGCTATTTGAATCTATCGAAAATTCATATAGTGAACTAGGAATTGTTTCTTGTGGAATTAGTGTCACAACTATGGAAGATGTATTTCTAAAGTAATTTAATTTTTTAAAAATAATTTTAAGATATTTATTTCTCTTAGAATAAATGAATTTGATAGAAATTAAATATTATTCTGTTTGTACATTGCCTTCTCAATATATTACAGGACGTATCATTTTGCTAAATAAAATGTTATATAGCTCATGCAAGTGAACATGTGGCACTGAGAATATCAGACCAGATCTTACAAATATAAATATTGGTTCTTGCTGTTAGTACAGATCATAAACATTAAAACATTTAACATTAGAGACTTCATCAGAGAGATAATTACAGAAATCCATGCTATTGAAACATTATTAAGA
This sequence comes from Centruroides vittatus, assembly GCF_030686945.1. Taxonomy (NCBI): domain Eukaryota; kingdom Metazoa; phylum Arthropoda; class Arachnida; order Scorpiones; family Buthidae; genus Centruroides; species Centruroides vittatus. The sequence continues at coordinate 779,028 of NW_027122625.1, read as the reverse complement.
ATATTAGCTGATTTATATATTAATGTAGTACATTAATGTTACATAATGATTAGCTATCCAGGGAGCATACAGAACTTGTTCTCAGAGAAAATCAGTATAAAGAGTCTTCCAAAAAGAATTTTACCATTTTAAATTATTGTAATTATGTTAATTATTATTTGAGAACATTGTAATGTATATTAAAATATTGAAAAACTGTCCAAGTTTCACATTTTCCCATTACAATCTCTCAATATGTGCACCTTGTGTCATGGCACACATGCAATTGACATTCAAATTCTTCCTATGCTTGCTACAGCATATCTGTTGTCACTCCTCCCAAAGTAGCCACAATTCTACAGCTCCTACAGATTACTCGTGTTGCACAATGATGAATGATTCCGATTTTGTGAACTGCAGAACACAAAATGCCTTTTCTATGGTAAAATCACCATTTTTATTTATGGAATTCCTAGAGGCAGTGGACAACAAGAAGTTTGAATGCACATAGGAGATGAAACTTGCAAAATTACTCTATCAATTGGTGTATGTTGCATACTTCTTGGGTAATAATTAATATAATTACAGTAATTTAAAATGGTAGCGTTTTTTTGTATATAAGATCAAATGGTCTTAACTAACCAGTTTATTCACCAAAATCAGGATTCACTTAATCAGATAATTTATTAAATTTATTTTTACTATCTTCATGAGAGAGTGAATAATAAATACATGTAAAGACAAGCAAAACTGTAAAATGTGGAATCTTCTAAACAGCATAAAACTTGCATACATGGCTTTATGGAAAACCAGAAGAGCCATCTCATTGCATACATATTGTAGTTACTTTAGTGAACAATCATTAGAATAAATTTACTTTTTACAAAATGCCTTTGCTTTATAAAATAGGTTATTCAAAAACAGGAAAGAAGTAAAGCAAAGGAATAGCCCTCCTGGCCCCCATAGATTCCTTGTTAGTTACAGCATGGAAACACAACAAACACAAAAGACTACTGTAAATATAAGATTGTGGTGTTCGTAACAAGAGGTACACGATCCCGCGAGCGAAATGGTACAAAATAAAACTTAATACAAAGTAGTTTTATTCTCTCTGAACAGGTTCTTTACATAGGATCCCAACTTTACAACTTCCAGAATTTATATATATATAGGCATTAAATGTTTGTCCTCAAAAAAACAGTTATCTTGCACACACGCGACAATCTGACGAGGACCGTATTCACTTACACTAACTTATACTAACTTAAAACTAAAAGAAATTGGAAGAATAGAAGAAATAAGGAAAGATAAGAAAAGTAGTAGAAATACCCGGGTTTCTTTGCGATGTGTCTTTTGGTGGGGAACAACTTCGGATCTCTCTCTTTTGTTACGTTTGTAGCCCTTTTCCTTATAGATCTTTCGTCTATAATCTTTTTCTTTCAGACTGAGTCGTCTTTCCTCGATGATCTCTCTCTGCACTTTATCCTCTTAGATCACCCTTCTCCCTTTCTGGAGCACTCCTTTTCAGCTCCTACCTCTTCGGGATTCCAACCCAGACTGGCACTCTTTCTGTCTGTTTTGCTTCAGGGCCTCACTCCCTCTTTTGTTCTTACTATTGAGGGAAAGATAATCCTCCCCCAAGGGCAAAGAGTTAGACAAAGAAAGTTCTAGAAAGAGTTAGACAAAGGAACAAAGAAAATCTAAGACTAATTCAATATAAAATATACAAAATATACAATATCATGGCCGACGGCCACAAGATACCCAATGACCAAATTATTGATGCTTAAATCATACAGAAATAGGCAATTTATATTACCATGGTAATGATCATTTACAACCATGGATCTTTTAACATGTTTAATGAAATTGATGATGCATCTTATTGAGAAACTGAATATAATTAAATTTGTTTAGTCGCTGTATATATGTTTAATAGGTGGTTGTCTCTTTAATCCGAAAACATTCGGTAGACTAACTTACAGCTGAACAGGCTTAAAACTTTTTTTATTGGTTCTTCATCAAATGCATTTCGGACCAGTTTTATGAGTCCTGGTCCCTCATCAGTGCTACAGGAAATCAAAGGTTTTTTATTAACATGGGTGACGCGAGTGCGTACATAATAAGATTTACAAAAATTCTTTAAAAAACGTTTTAACTAAATACATTTTTTAACAGTACCAGTAAGCAATGTATTGTTAATAAAGAGTATATGAAAAAGGTATAAAAAATATATTTAGTTAAAACGTTTTTTAAAGAATTTTTGTAAATCTTATTATGTACGCACTCGCGTCACCCATGTTAATAAAAAACCTTTGATTTCCTGTAGCACTGATGAGGGACCAGGACTCATAAAACTGGTCCGAAATGCATTTGATGAAGAACCAATAAAAAAGTTTTAAGCCTGTTCAGCTGTAAGTTAGTCTACCGAATGTTTTCGGATTAAAGAGACAACCACCTATTAAAACTGAATATAATTGATTAGAATTTTATGCTATGACAATTTTTTAAAAATATTCTGAAAATACGTATATTTTAACGAGCAGTTATTTATTGTGACCTCGTCCCAATGCCTGACTGCAATTTTTCCTCTCACTGCTCTCAATTTTAGTCTTGCTCCTGTACATCATACTTCTGCTGTAACATGAAGTGATGCCAATCATCTATCTAACTCTGCTCAGGAGAAAATTTTGAATTGAAATGATTTCTGGTTCAAACTGGAATAATGTATTTAAATTCTTATATAGTTAATCGGGACCTCCTGCTCCTAGGCTTTCTATATCTGGTCTCAACTTTCATCTATCTAACTCTGTTCTCAAGATTAAGTCAGATGGATGCCAGTGGGAATTTATAGGTCTACAATTTTAAAAACTGCAGCCCCAAAACATATCTAAGTGTGACAAACTAATAGAGAATTAGTTTGTTACATAAATTCATTTAACTATCTTTAGTTGTAATCAATTGCAATTGAAACTTTTGTCTTTCCTACGGTACTGATAAACTTCCATTGGAATTGCCAATCTATCATTTATATTTGGATTGTTATACACTCATTGAAATAAAAATTAGTGCACCAAGGAGTTGTTGGAATCAAACAAAACTGTACGTGTGAGTGTACCAGTGGTATAAGTAAGTGATTACAAAATGAAAGTGAAAGGATCATTTATTGCAGGACAAATTACAAATAAAAGGAGGTTCTAGTACCCTGTTTGGCAACCTCTAGCGTGAATGCATGTGATACAGGTGGGCATGGAGGTATACAGATGCTGTATAGTGTCCTGTGGCATCTCAGTGCACAGTTGTTGCATGCAGTCCTAGAAGGAGTTTGGCCAAATTCCTAGGCTGTCTAACTTGGCATCTCAAATGATCCCAGACATATTCAATTGGTGACAAATCAGGGGACTGGAAGGCCAGGGAAGTGTGGCAATGTGATGGAGGCAGTCCTGTGACACCTTTGCTGTGTGTGGTCGAGCATTGTCCTGTTGGAAAATGGCTCTTGGGAGCCCTGCCATGAGAGGCAACACATGTGGCTACAGAAGGTCACTACCATACTACTGGGCTATCATGATCCCTTGGATCACTATTAGAGGTAACAGGTTGTTGTATGTGATGGCACCCCAAACAATCACACCAGCTGTGTGGGCAGTGTGCTGCTCCAAAACGTAGACAGGATTGAAGTGTTCACCATGAGGTCAACACTTGTACCCAAACTGAATCTGGATTCATTGCTGTAGATGACCCAGTTCCATTCTATTGTGGTCCAATCTTGTTGGAGCACAACAGAATGGAACTGCAAAAATGGAACCACTCCAAATGGAGGCAACAGTGGGTGGCTGTCAATGGCAGCACACATAATGGGCACCGCAATACCAAATGTTCCTTACCCGGGTGCCTTGAAGTGGTATGGACAGACACAGGCCTGTATTGTTGGTGGACAACAATATGGTGAGCTGTGTGCATGCTTGTCAGAGGACCAAGCAGTCTTTTTAGCTAGTAATCTGCCAAGGATGTCCTTAGCCTGGGCATCATGTGTCCAAGTTTTCTCTCTCCTCCACTGGTCCCAACACCACCTCACAGTGTTGTTAGAACAGCCTAGGTGGCAGTCTGTTTGGCAAGATAACCATCTGGCTTCTCTCAATCCAATGATCCTTCTCCTCTCAAATTTAGTTAGTTGTTCATATGGTCTTTGATTGCAATGTAAAGTCAAATCTAGTGATACAATGCTCCTCTGGAACAGGTAACTTATAGACAAAATGACTGTGTGCTTTTTTTATAGGCCAAGAAAGATGCATTTTAATGCCTTCTGCTAACATTATGCAACAAGCCATCATGCTATAACTAATCATTTCCATATCTGCTTCAGTCTTATCTGCATGATAGATTTTGCAGCAATACACACAACTCCTCCTTGGTGCGCTAATTTTTATGGCAATGGGTGTAATTGCCACTCATTGAAACATTATTAGATACATTCTCTAATATCTGAGACCAAAATGTATATTATAATAATTATAATTTGATATTCAAATCACTATTAAATTTCTGGCTTTATTTGTTGAGACTATCTGAGGATAACTTACAATGAAAAGTTTACAATTTTCAAACTTGTGGAGATATCCAAAAGAAAATACTATACTTGATTTACTACTTTTAAAAAATTTATGGATGGCTTGGGTTTTTCATATGTATTTAATGCTCAGTTTACTAATTTCATTCAAAGTTATTCGGCGGATATTATACAGACTTATATCATTAAAAAATTACAGCAGGAAAGGTTAATGTTTAGTAACTTGTTAAACTGTGATCCATCTTTATCCTGGTCTCCATAATCATATCTTTCACATGAAGCAAATTATTATGCTAAATCATTAATTTTACAACTAAAATATAACGAATATCATTTATTATTTCTTCATAAATATATTAATTTAAATATTACTAAACCATGTACCTTTTGTAGTATTATTTCTAATTGTTACAAAAAAATGTATTACCATTTTTATCTTGTAGAGTTCTGGTGCCTTTCTGTAGACAGATATTTAACACTTAAGGAAGTATTGTAAACTATTTAGAGTCTCCAGATATTAAATACAAGTGGAAATATAAATTTTGAATTTATATCCATATATTTAAAGTTTAAATTTTAAAATAAATTAGTTCTGAGAGTTAAATCTATATATATAATCAAGACGAGTTGATAATAATAATAATAATAATCAGCACAGAGCCCAAACGGTTAAGAGTTGAAAGTTGAAAATTTGGTACACAGTTAGGGTACGGTCATGAGAATGCACACTAAGAAGGAATTTTTCGAAATTCCTCCCCACGGGGGAGAGGGACAGGAATAAGGCTTAACACTTCCATCAACAATGGAAGTGTTACATAACAATGGAATTGTCAACAATAAAAGTGTTACGTAACAATGGAATTGTTAAGAGAAAGCAACGTGCAAGACGCAGATGCAATTTTTGCATTCTGTGTAAACGGGTAAGGTTGACTATAATGTAATAATCTTAATCTTCACTAATCTTTAATTTTGCCCAAGCAACGCCGGGCCCACCCGCTAGTATAAATATAAATTTAAAATAATCAAATATAAATATTTTATTAGAAGGAGACTTCAATCTTGTAATATAATCGAGATGGGTTGATAATAATAATAATGAGTGCAGAGCCCGAATGGTTAGGAGTTGAAATTGAAATTTGGTACACAGTTAGGGTACGTCATGAGAATGTACACTAAAAAGGGATTTTTTTTTTAAATTTTTCCTGTGCGGGAGAAGGAGAGGATTAAGAATTACGCTGAAGAACTTGGCTTTTACTGTATTATTTTAGATGCAATTTTTTATGTTTTTGACTGTGTTTTAGTAGGGTACCTCATGAGAATGCATACTAAGAATGGATTTTTGGAAATTCCATTCCCTGAGGAAAGAAGAGAGACAGTTTTAGTCAGTATAAAGTGTAAATAATAAGGAAAATAAATAATGGCACATATAGTATACATTTTGGCAATCTATATATATAATCGAGATGAGTTGATAATAATAATAATAATCAGCGGAGAGCCCAAACGGTTAAGAGTTGAAAATTGAAATTTGGTACATAGTTACGGTACGTCACGAAAACGCACACTAAGAAGGGATTTTCGAAATTCCTCCCCACGGGGAGAGGGACAGGATTAAGGCTTAACACTTCCATCAACAATGGAAGTGTTAAGTAACAATGGAGAACAAGAGAAAGCAACGTGCAAGATTTATGGGTGCTGGAGGAAAAAAAAGAAAGACTAATATGTTAGAACATACTCGATTTTCAAATTTAAACAGATTAGTTTGGTTTTTCTCGACTTTTCTTCTTTAGAACATTTGATGAAAATCGAACGATATAATCAGAACACATCGTGAAAATCGAACAATATTAGAATATTTGATTTTCAAATTTGACCTTTCTTTAGAAATATTTAGTTTGTTGATGAAATTACTCTTTTTCTTCTATATATAGTTACATGTTATGTAACAAAATCATTGTTACGTAATACTTCCATCAACAATGGAAGTGTTAAGAGAAAGCGACGTGCAAGACTCAGATGCAGTTTTTTTCGTTTTTGAGGGAAATTGAAATATTTTTAAACCCACCTAAAAATTCTCTAATTAGTCTGGAAACAGGGGGACCCAATTCTTGCATTCTGTGAAAAGGTTGACTATAATGTAATAATCTTAATCTTCGCTATTGTTACTTTTGCCCGAGCAACGCCGGGCCTATCTGCTAGTTAATAAATATTTTAATAATTTCCACCTTTAAGGTAACCCAAAAACAATAAATCCAAAATAAACAATTTGAATAAATATTTGAATTTGTTCTAAATTTGAAAGTTCGAAATATTGAATTTGAAATATGTTTCAAACAAGTTTTTTTAGATTTTAGAATTTAAAATTAATCATTTAATTCAAGTAAGGTTTTCATCAAGTAAGTTAATTCCCCATTATAATGAAAAATTTTCTAATATTTTTTATTTCATAGGTTATTTAATTATTTATTTTTTTAGGTTACTTAAGTAAAAAATCTTTTTAAATAATAAAGATTTATTCAGTTAAAATTCAGTAATGATTTTAATAATTTTTTTTATTATTAGATATCTGATAAAAAGAATAGTGAAAACGAAATTTCTAATAAATTTGACCCTAATCTTATAATATAATCGAGATGAGTTGATAATAAAAATAATAAGCACAGAGCCCAAATGGTTAGGAGTTGAAAGTATATATTTGGTACACAGTTAGGGTACATCGTGAGAATGCACAATAAGAAGGGATTTTTCGAAATTTTCCCCCACAGGGAGAGGGAAAGGGTTAATGATTACTCTGAAGAACTCAGCTTTTATTGTACTATTTTAGATGCGGTTTTTTTCGTGTTTTTGTGAGAATTCGAACATATTTTTAGACTCGTCTAAAAATTTTATAATTTGTCTCAGAAGAGGGGAAGACCTAATTCTTGCACCCGGCAAAAACAGGTAAAATTGGCTATAATCTAATAACATAATCTTTGCTATCATTACTCTTTGCCCAAGCCATCCCGGGCTCATCTGCTAGTTTCTAATATTTGTTTGTTTTGTTTGTCTAAATCAAGTCCCCAAACTTTTTTCATTGCCAAGTCTTTCAAGGATCCTTTGATCTTTTGTCAACTCCTCTTCTTTCTTGCTAGTATAGTTAATAATAATAATGATGTGATAAATAATCCATTGTTTTCAGAGAAAGTTGTAGGCTACTTACAGTGTACAAATTTGTACTCCTGAACTGACATATACATAACATAACTAGTAATTTTTAATGAATCATTTTTAATTGATCCCCAAAAATGCCTTAAGATCATTGAGAGTTGATATCAACCACTTTGTGGATTCTTGGGTCTAAATTTTTAGTCATTTTAGACTAAAATTTAAAATGCATAATATAATAAATATGTCAAAACATTTTAAAATGGTTAGCATTCAGTTTCTTCATTGTGGTTTAATAATTAACAATAATAATTTATATATTGTCATATTTTCTAAAGAAAGAACCATTTGAATAAGATTAAGTTGTGCACTCTTATTAAATATATACACTTGTATACTTAGGTGTGAAAAAGACTGCATAAAAGATAAAAACATCTAGCAAATAATTCTTGATGTTAAACTTAAAAATTTAATAGTGAAAATGGTTGTTAATTAATTAATTTTAAATTTAGAAAAAATGTTTATTTGACAAAATATACTTTTTATTTTAAAAATTTATTTCTAAAAGATTGTATTAACATATATATTGTAGTACTGTGGTCTACCGGAGTATACAGTTTGAAGATGGGGTAAGATAAGCCAAAGACTGTACAAAAATAAAATAGACACGAACATGATAATCTGAACGAAAATTATATTTCTGAGGTTCCTTTACACGTTTTACACAGTTGACGGGATGATCGATTCTCCCCCTTTTTTTATGGAACAAAGAGATTCCCTATACACGGCCCCGATCTACATGATTGACACTGACCTTACCCGACACGACAATAATCATGAACATGTGGAATCGAAATTTTTACAATAATTTACAGGACGATAATCAGATAATCTCTAGGTTGACTTATTGTTACGGTAATATCAAAATCTTCTCGTAACTAGCACTATAACTCAGTCCCGGTCTTCCTCTTCACAACGCAGTAGCTTCGCTTTCCTCATTTGAATCGTAAAGTCTTACCTCGTAGCAAGTACCAAAACCGACAATAGGAATTGTGGCTTCTAACTCTCCTAATCTTCCTTTACTCCAACCCTGGTGCACGACGATGAGCAAAGCTGAAAATCCCCAAGATGAAAAGGTGTCTCTCACACGTGGCTGCAACATTTATATGTGCCGCCATTGGTATCACGTGGTAACGTACGTCAACGAGAAAAGGGACCAATCACAGGCTTGCACCACCACACCACAAGATGTGATACATAACGAACGAATATAAGCACGACAAACCGATATGTGACAACGGAATGTAATTATATACATCAACAATATTAACAACAATTAGTGATAATCACTACAATATCCTTTATTCATAAATTTTGCTTTCTTTCCAAACCTTTTGATATGTAGAAAATTATGAAATGTTGAAGCATAATTATATATTTCATGTTTAGTTTCCAAGTTTTAAAATACAAAATTATTTAAAATAATTTTAAGAGAAAATATTTGTATAATAACAACTTGATATTTTTTTCATTTTGGCGAATTTAGCTTAATTAAATTAAATCTAAGCATTTTAATAAAATAGATAGTGCTAAAAATAGCCTACTGTTTCATTTTCTGTATACAATGTTTCCATGTATATAAAACCTCTTACAGTTGAGACAAATTAGCACTATATTCTGCAAAGTATAGTATCTGAGAAACTTGAGAAAAGCTATAGAAGAATATTTTACAGCTTTTATGATATCAGAAGCATTATTTTTGACTTTTTATTTTTAATAATGGTTGTTACAGAGATGTCATTGAATAGTTAGTGTCTGTACATTTACATTTAATTTACATCGACAAAGCAGTGCAGTACTTTTATAGGCAAAAACAAGTTTTGAAACACACTTGTAAGAACATGTCTTATATGCAAGGTATGCTCTTATAAGCAAAGCAGGACATGCGTTTCATAAACATGAAAACAATCAATTTTCACATATAAAAGCATGCTCTTATTTGTATGGAAATATGGTATTTTGTATGTTTTTATTTTATAACGAAAGAAGACTTTCTTTAAACTTTAAAATGTATTATAGTATATATATATAAGTTATCTTATTAAAAATTTTCATATTAATAAAATAATTTGTATTTATAACATTTTAGAGTTGGAAAGATGAGTGAAAATAATTTGGAAGAGCCAGCAGATGATTGTGAAACAGAAATATTGATTAATTCCTATGATAACAATGGTAAATATTTTAAATGATTACAATGGTAAATTATTATTAATAATAAAATCTTAAGATTTAGTCATATAAAAATGCATTTATACAATTAACATTATTATTAATTCACATAATGTATAACATATTCTAAAATAAAATGTAAAATATTTATTAAATACGAAGTTGCACTTCTGATGAAAATAACATTTGAGAAAAATTAAATTTAAACAATTAATAATTCAATGACAATGTCTCTAATTTCAGCAAGGTTTTTCAATTGAAAATACTTTCAGATCATTTCAATAATAAGTCTTATTTATCAGAATAAAATACAGAATTTTAGAGATCATTTCTTTCAAATTGGAAATTCTGATTTACCAAAATGAAATTATTAAAACATAAAATAAAAATTAATAATACTACATTAACATTTATACATTTTAAATAAAGCTATCAGGCTTGACTCCTTAAATCTGTACATTTCAGACTGATAATTTTACATTCAATTTAAAATCATAAATAGCTTATCAAGCATGGTTTGATAAATATTTATGATTTAATTATGTCAACCATCTATTTGCATCTGATTGGTAGTTTCAAATTTTGAAGTACATCTCGTTCTTTAGACTATTCCATTTTAGAATAATACCTGAAGAAGATCAAAAATGTTTGCTTTTAATGAGAAATAACCAGTTGCTGAAGTAGATCAAGGTATTGTTATGGTGTATTTGTAGTCAGATGTTCTTGACTTTTGCTGAGACAATAAATGTGCTGGGAGAGAGAGAAGCAAATTGGAAGCTTTTCCTAGACAAAAGGCTCAATCCCAAGTTAATCCTTGTAAACTTTTGGAGATCCAATTGAATGCAGGGTGAGTTGACTGTCTACCAAAGAGTTTGTAAGAAATGTCCTGGGAATTTGGAGGAAAAACAAGTTGAGAAGCTTGAACTACAGTGGTTGTGCTTGTCCAATCTTATTGGATCTTTCTAATCCTTTTTAGCTTCTGTCTAAGTAGATCATTCAGTCTTTCAGGTATTTATTAAGCAGATGCTGGCTCCCAAATCATCTCTCTGAATCTTGCTCTGTAAGTAATTTGGAGGGAAAGATCTCTCTCTTCAGTTTACTATGTAATGACGGTCATGCAAATGAAACAAATCATTTTTTTGGAATTCATAGTGTAGACAAAATTAAAAATTTGGCTTTCTTTTCTTTTAATAATAATCTTCTGTCTGCCTTCCTCTAATAGTCATGTACTTTTCCACAAATAAGTGTTACAGCCTCTATTTATGAGCCCAAGTTTTTCAGTTCTTTGAAAAACCAGACAGTTTTCAAAGAACTGAAAAACTTGGATGAAATCTATATAATTAAATGAACTAACTAAACTCAGTATATTGGACTGTATACTAAGGTGAAGTAGTAGTTTCAAATTAGGATGAAAGAGAATCAATGAAAAATGCAGATCAAACTACGAGCTTTTTAACCACAACGACGTATCTAATGCAGATCAAATGCTTGAAAGTTATTTGTTGATGAAATCACAAATGCTATACAATGTTTAGAGGTGATTTTTCAAAGATCTTGCCTTTCACTTTAAAAAATCTTTTGGTGTGTCTGAACTGCATGCATTTGTATTTCTGATTTCAGCATAGCTGAAATCAGAAACGCTGATCAATGTTAATCAGTGTTTATCAATTATGAATGTTGCTGCATTGATCAGAAACCCGATCAATGAAGCAACATTCATAACAATAACATACACAGCCTGACGTGGTTATATATGCTGAGAAAGTGCTTGCTGAGTCAAGCTACAAACTAAGTTCACAGTTATGTGTAACAGTGTTTGACAATTTTTGCTCAAAATGTCCCCAGGAATTGTCTACAAATGTGGGTAAAATTTTGTGAATTGTCTTATATAATGGAATGAAATAAATCAAAATCAAATATTCATCTTACATAATATTAATTTGATATAGAAGGCACTTTATTTTTTGTATATTTTTTAATTAGTTCTTTATTATTTATTTTTAGATTCAAAACTTGCTAATTCATCAAGAGCAACCGGATCACAGTTAATAGTACAACAAATGAAAGGTCTTTTCTTGAAAAGATTCCATTATGCCAAACGTGATTACGTCATATTAATTTTCCAATTAATTATTCCCATACTAGTAATAAGTAATCTGATGTGGTTAGTTAATAAATTCAATAGAACTACTGATGTGAAACCTCTAGACTTAAATCTGAAAAGGCTTTACAGTTCAACGAATGCATTTTACAATATGATAAATGAAAAAGAAACTCCTTTCCTACATTACTATAAAGATAAATTGAAAGAGGAAGATGCAACGATTTTTAATACCAACGATACTACTGAATATCAGTTAGAGAGAAGTGACGACCTCAAAAGATACATCGAAACAGACTTGGTAGGAGCAAGTATTTTTGAAGAAGATGGAAATCTCACTGTCACATCCTGGTTTAATGCTGTGCCTTATCACTTAGACGCGATATCATTAAATTTGATGACAACGTCTCTTTTGAAATATCTTAGCAAAAACAACGAATCAGACATACAAATTACTAATCATCCACTTCCTGGTACATCGTCTTTTTCATATCGAGTTCTAGTGGAAATGGCAAGTCATCTTATTTATAATATTTTTGTAGCTTTGGCATTAACCTTCTTAACTTCAAGCTTTATCTTATTCCCAATTCACGAAAGAGTTACCAAGTGTAAATTATTACAGAGAATGTGTGGAATTAATGCAATTGTATTTTGGCTTATTCATTTACTGTGGGATTTTTTAATTCACGTTTTTTGTAGCTTTATATTGCTTATTCCATTCTTTATCTACAGTTCTATCAACAGTACTTTGGAAGGATGTGCTATAGGTATGTATAATTTTGTTACTTTTTACGTTTTATTTCAGAAGTTTTTGATCAACACACACAAACTTTAAAATATAAAGTATAACTTCTAATTGTTAATCAAGCAAAACAAAAGATAAATGTCTTTAATTGGTACATAATCATTTTGAAGTTAAAAATGTTACAGACTGCTTTTTTTTTTTTAAGTTAATCAAACAAAATTTAAGGTTTATTATTTGTTAGCATGGTCTGTAAGACAGAAGGTAAGGATAAACTTAAGAAGTGTGAATGTATTGGCCATGAATATTTTCAGAAACTTTAAAATGTTTACAATCATCATTAAAAAGTTGAAACATTTGTCATTCAGAAATGTTTTTAATTTGTCAGGCAATAATTTAATCGATCTTTTAGTTTAGATATGTTAGTAATTATGTTTAAATTTAATACAATGAATATTTGATACAATAAACACGTAATTCTATACAATATATATATTATTTCAGGTGCAATGTTCTTTGTACTCGTAATATACGGTTGGGCATCTCTTCCTCTCATATATCTTATGTCATTTATACCAAATAAATCTTCAACTGGTTTCTCTTTATTCACAATTGTTGGTATTACAACAGGTATTGTAATAATTTTTTCAAAATATTTTTATTTAGTGTAAGATTTCATTATAAATTATAAGAAGTTTTAATGTATATTTCCAACCATTTAATTAAAATTGGTTACACTATCTTAAATCACTTAAAATAATGAAGTAGGAAAAAAAAACAATTATAATAAACTCAAATTAAAGTTTATTCAAATTTAATAAATAGATACAATTTTTACAGACAACAGGCACTGTTGTGCCATTTAACATATTATAAATAAATTGTATAAAATTTTGAATTTTTAACAGTGTATGTATGCTATTAAAAAATTAGTTTCTTACATATAACTGTAGAAATGATGCTGAATTCAAAATTAAATAAATATTTGAATGCAGCATCATTTCTACAGTTATATGTAAGAAACTAATTTTTTAATAGCATACACTGTTAAAAATTCAAAATTTTATACAATCTATTTATAATAGATTTTTGTTAATTCATTCAATAATTAATTCTGTTTATGAAAACATATTCTATCTCTGTTACCTATAATATTACCATAATTATGGAAGAAAATATCATTGAGAGATGTACAGGGCGTAGACAAAAACATTGCACTAGGATAGCCTGGATTAGTGTTTTTACCTACATCTCTATAAGATAGTTTAAAAATTTATTTAAAAAATTAAATTTAAAGATTATTAAGCAATTTAAAATATTTTTAAAATGTTATTTGTTGTTTTGATTATTTATTTTTTGTTAGTTTTTAACACATTTGTGATAATACAACAGTATAAAAGCCAAACAATTGCTGTAATGTATCAAGCTAATTTTTGCTACTATTAATAATTAAATTTTAAGTAATTTGGTATAATTATTAAATTTGATAAGAGATGGCACCTAATGTCTACCTCTAATATCAAATTACTTAAAATTTCATTATTAATAGCAGCAAGAAAATAGCCTTACAGCAATTGTTTGACTTTGATTATCATCATCGGATTTTGAAATGTTTATAAATATGACAGTATTATTTGACTTTAAAATATGTTTCTATCACATGAAATAACATTAAAAATTAGCTGATGTTTTAAAATTCTAAAATATTTGTATTGTTTGTACTTATTTAAGAAACATATTAAATAAGTAAAAATAATACATTATATCCTCACAGTAAGTTGGCTGATATAAGAAATGAGACTGGGTTTATCATCAAGTTACAAAGACTTATAAGTTCAAATCCTACTCTGGGTTGAGTTTTCTTCCAGAATATTCTAAATTAATACAGCCTAATTTTGGATAAATGGCCCACTTTTAGCCAAAATTATGTAGCATTTGTATGTGTAATTAGCCAAAATGTAGTCCAATAATAAATCAATGCACAAAGCTTTATTTGATTTTTAATTATTTACATATTAATTGGATATTTAATGCAAGAAATTTATTAATAATTTTAAAAAGTTTTTGTTCCAATCAAAAAATAATCATTAATTGTGAAATAAAAATTACAATTTATTATTTTGATCTTAATTCAGATTCTTCAGTTTAAGGATATTTTTGTTTATTTAATTCTTCTGATAATATATGAATATAAACTATAGCCAAATAATCAATTATCCAAAGGTCTGAACTTGGATTAGTCAGAGTGGATTAGTCATTAGCCCACCGGTTTCTGAGTGGATAAAACCACCAAACATTGGTTGTGGATTCATGCCTTACGAAAGAGCAGGTCGTGTAAAGTTTTGTGGATTTTCTTCACATGTAAACGGGACAGTTTCTCACAGAAAGTCTTCCCGGGAGGCATCGCCCACATATTGTGTTCAATGTTCCCTCTAATTTTTGTAGCTGAGCGGAACATGTACTTCTCTGAGCAAAAAATTTCTGCTGAGCAGTTACATAGACAATCTTATTTTTTTCCTTTAAAAACTAAAATAATTAATTATGAAGTAAAGATTAAACTTTATTTCATTGTAAAAAACTTTTATTAATCTAAATTATTTAGTCACATACTAATCGCAAAGAAATATTTTCACTCCTATCTTTTTTTGAAATTCAGTATTTGTAGACTGATTGAAGATTCACTTCCTGTCCAGGGGAAAGATGCATTCGAATTCTCATTAAATCACGTAAATGCTCCAATTCGAGTCTATTTCTGATTTTACACTCAATTGAATTCGTAACACTAAATCCACGTTCACAGTCAACATTAGATGCTTGAAATGTTTCAATGATATTGGTAAGAACTGCTAGTTCTTTAAACTTATCATCATTACGTACATAATTTAACATATCAGTGAATGTCTTAATTGAACAATTTTCCAATTTTTGGGATGTAATGAATTTAAAATTACAATTCTGTTCTAATATTTTTGAGGCAGCACTTTCATTGTTATTGACATTTAAAATTATTGAATATTTTCTAATCAATCACTTGACATTCTCATTTCCAAATTCAAAACTCGATGCATTTAAAATGGCATTAAGATTAAATGCTTGCCACTCTTTTAACTCATCATCTGGAAATCTGTTATTTAAATGATTACATACATGTTCAACAAATCGAATAATAGATGCGTTATCCACATCATATCCAACTTTTTCAAAAACTTTTTTTACTTTTTCACTCCAATAAATTGTTACCAAGATACTGTGATTTTAATTTATTAATTTTTGCCTTAACATAGTCAAATGCTTCAACTGTAGTTAAACAACTTTTTTGTAAAAATTTTCAAAGAGATGCTAGATCAACTAAAACATATTTAAAAACTGTTAATGCCACTTGATACTGTGGATTTTCAAAATCGTTATGCAGTAGTTGCAAATAGGATCATTAAAATTATTTACTTGTTCTTCACAATATTCAATTAAAACATCATAATTCCTCATCAAAGCAGTCACAGCAAATTGCCTTGATAACCAATGCACCTCATTCAGTGGCTTAAAGGACACAACATCATGTTTGGAAATATGAACAAGTTCTTCTAATTTCTGTTTTTTAAAGGTGATCGACTGAACATTGAAAAATTGCTTCAAACTGTATATACAATGTCCTGCATTATTGAGACCTTTCGACATGCATTGTCTATTCCATAGATCTTCTCTATGTGCCACACAGTGCTGCTCAGTTAAATGTTTTATGTCCTGTTGAAGAATTGCAGCTGCACCATTTTTTTCCCAAGCATAACACTTGCCCATCTGATGTCAACACCATTTCTTGCATATCAATATTATTCTTAACATAAAATTTTTTTATTTCTTCAGCTATAGCCACACTGTTACATGATCTTAATTTTAGAATACCTCCAAACACTGTTTTATAAAATGTTTCATTTTCTGTTCTAAATTTAAAGTATAATAATAACATTTTTTGAATAGAAATGTCTGTACTTTAATCAACTATTAATGTATGAAAAGTAAATTTTCTCGATGTGTCCATAATCTCATTTTTAAGCACAAAACTTATGCACTCAATGAATTCAAATGCATGAAGTTTTGCTGTGCCAAGATTCTGGTATTTTTTACATACTTTGCTACATCGCCGTGGATTTCTTGAACAGAATTCATAGAAGCATCCATTTTAATTGCCAATAGTGCATTATCAATTAGCACTTTTATCATTTCAGGATTAGACTTTAGTCTCTGATTAATTTACTTTTTTGCTTTTCGATCTTCAACAGTTTCACTTAAAATACGTTCTATTCCAAATTTGTTTTGATTATTTAATGTGGTAATAGCATCTAAATGAATTTTCTGATTTAAATGTCATTTTAGATAATCTAACTTCCATTCTTCCCATTTTTTTCCATTAGCGAATTCACCACCAATTTTTGCTTTAAGCACAAATGGTGCACACAACCTCGCCAATATCTTCATGATAATTAAAAATATTTCCAATTTTTGTCTTTTGTTTTTCTGGTTGAAATGGTACATCAGTATTTACGAGGTGTGAAAGCCATTCTCTTTTAAAAGATTTTCGAGCCTTATTCTTTAACTCTGCTTCTTTTCTTTTTAACTTTTTTAAACACCGACCAATATTAAAAATCTAGAAATATATTAAATTTTATTAATTATAGTTTTTAGATCAGTTCTAATTTGTTTATGTATTATGTACAGTACATTTAATATAAAATTACACTTTTTTTATTTCATGGTTATTATAGTAGAAGTTTAATACACTTGCATAACAATAATAAATAAAATACTAAAATAAATAACATTTATAAACTTACATAATTAGTTGAATATATTCCTTGAAATACCAAATAATGATCAATTCAAAATTCGGGTTTATTTGTCACTTATTCAAAGTAGTTTAGTTACACATACACATATGTGAAAAGTGAATTGATAGGTTTGACAGTTGCCACTAAAACAAATGAAATTTCTTATCAAAAAAATTAATCACATTAGTATCTAGTAAATTAAAACCATTACTCACATTTAAAACATACTTCCATACAAAATATTATCTACTAATCTCTATTAATGATCTGAACGATGCCAATTTGAACGTGAATAAATTGTGGAATGCAGCTAGGATGACTCCTTCCCCTCTGCATGGAAGTCGTTCTAAGAAATGTAAACCCCTCTTCCCTCTCCTTATCGTCAACAGCCCCACCCCTTCACAACCCTTGGTGTTTTTTCTCAGCAGTTTGCTTGCCTGATGATATCTGTTTAACATGGGCGAACACATTCGCACTTCGTGTTTAATTTTCTCGCTGGTATCTTAGGTGTTTGTAGTGTTCATTTTTATCTAATAATAACCAGTTCATATCAGTGTGCATGCTCACCTGCGCGGCAACAATTTGAGTAGTGCGTGGCCGCACAGCTTAGAGGGAACTTTGATTGTGTTGCCATATTCATCAAACCAAACCAAACCAACCTATCCTAGACTATAACTATTCTAATTATTAATACTCATGAATAATCCAGCTTTAGATATAAAAAATATTTATAATAAATTTTATATCTTGTGAATTTAAAAACTTTAATGATTCTGAACATATTATTATTATTTTTAAAGGCCTGATTGCAGGAGTAATTGTTTCTTCTTTGAATAATGCAAAAGTTATGGACGAAGAAGATATGGATATAACATTAGCAATCTTACAGTTGTCACCCATTTTTTGCTGCTAGTTGGGCAATTAGCAACATTCATAATACTAGTTTATACAATACTATGTGTGACCAGTTTGATAAAAGTGTCATAGATTCTATATGTGAAAGCAGAGCAAGACACGAACTATTTAAATGTTGTCCACGTACGTAACTAAAATTTTAATGTAGTTATGGTATTTTTTTAGTATGCTAATTGAATAACTTTCAATAATTTTTAATATTCTGTATTTTTACACATTAAATTAATTATATTAAGTGGTGTATATGTTACTGTGAAAGACCAATATCTAGCAAATGTCGAGATTCTCTGGTGAATGTCAGCATTCACACAGTTGTTTCATGTATGTATGAAATATTTGCTAAATATCATTATTTCTCACTTACACCAGCAAATGTCGACATTCAGCATGCACTGATTTGAATGTTGAATAAAAATATTTTTCTTACATTAAGTCAAAAATGCAACTTTTTAATATATGATATATGTCAAAATAGGAGAAAGCATAAGTAACAGCACATGTAAATAAACTTTTGAACCTAAGACGAACAGTATATTCTTAATCAGAAAAGAAAAATACCACCATTAATAAACTTACACATAAGTTATGTGATTAACATCTTACAATCTTATTTATTGCAACAACTTAAACTGTTATGACACTTTGAATTGCACAAGACTCCCTTGCTTTTACAACTACATTTAGTCATGGAACACTTCTTTTTGCAATTACAGCATGTACAGCCTTGCCTTCCACTTCTCGAATTAGTTGCAGCTGCTTCTCTCGGAGAAATCTTACCTAACCTAACATTGCACGCACCAACAAACCTTGCATAAGACTGACAAACATCAGTGTTCGAAAGTATAACAAATAGATGCAGCTTTTCATTTTGACCTCCACCAAAGTGCTTATCTGTGCTCGTCGACATACAGCGGCAATTGTTCGAATGTATAATAAATAATATAACCAAATATTCGGTTTTTCACCAACGTATTTTGCATGTGTCAACATTCACTGGAGAATAAATAAACAAAGCTTACTGGAATTGTTTTATACAGTAAAATAACAACCTTTTTTTTCTGTTCCAGCAATATTTTAATTACGTAAAAACGTTTTCAACTGCTTTAAGCAGCCATCATCAGTTAAAAAACGTTTGAAAACGTTTTTATGTAATTAAAATATTGCTGGAACAGGAAAAAAAAAAGTTGTTATTTTACTGTATTCACTGGAGAATATCGACATCCTCTAATTTCGGTCTTTCATGGTGACATATACACATATGCAGTTAACTCTTGATAAGTTAAATTTGCTTAGAAATGTCAAACTTCTTGTTAGCAAGGAAATCTCTTCCACTGACAATTTTGACAATTCTTAGTTTTTGATGTTCTACAACTTATATAAGATAATAATTCCTACAATGCTATCAGGTAGCAGCAATATTGAAATAATCTTTGCAACAGTTCCATTTTTTTAAATGATAAATATATGTTGATAGATATCAATAGTTAATGCACGTTGCAATGTGCATATCCACAACACTTCCTAGAGTGGTAAACTATTCCTTCATCCATATCTTTTGGAAGTACAAAGTATCTTTAAAAATGTATATTGATTATGAATATGTCAATTAAGTCTTTCAATATACTAGTTCATAAAAAATTTTATTATTTCATGTTTATAAAATTTTGTTTATGCAGATCCAATATTTAATAATAATAATTAAGAGATCCAAATTGGAAGAAGTAATACAAACAGAATTCACACCTTACTTGCTTTTCCAGCAACTTGGAATGGTTTAACAATAATGCCCAAGTATGAGGCCTGATTTCACCCCTGAAAATATTTTTCTACAAATAAAAGCCGAGAGCAGGATACCTTTTGCGATGTTTGATAACAGGAGAATCATCAAATTGAGAGAATGACACTTGAATTATGTTCTTTGTTAGTCAAATTTTGTTTTCCCTGACACAAACCTTGTGAGTTCTTTTGTCTCTCCTAAATTCAAATTCTTTGGAAGACACATTCCTCTAACTCAAAATGAAAGTTTCAATAACTTTAGTCCACATCTAATTTTATATGCTTTGCTTGACAATATTGTATGTGGTATGTGAAAAATAAAACTTTTTGGCATGCATTCCAAAAAGAATTTGATCAGAGCAAACTAAATGTGTGTTTATACTTAATGATAAGAGAAGTTTGGTTGGATGTAGAAGAAGAGAGCAGTGTTACAATACTGTACAAATTTGCAGATATATTTTTTTACCTTATAAGATGCACTCTATTGTATTGGACACACCACATTTTTTCATGCTGACTTTATGGGAGGAAAATGTACACAGTATAGGGTGCATTCAGTTTAAAGAATGCATTTAATTTTCAGATAAATGCCAGGTACAAAAAGTGCATCTTATAATGCAATAATATTTATGTGAATTGTAGCTCAATTTGGTGTCCTTAAAGCAATCTTAAAAGTTTCCAGAAATCTACTCCCAATATTTGATTTGAGAGAAAATATTGAAGGTTTCACAAAAGTTCTGTTTCTACTAGACACGTGATAGTATACAGTGAGAAATTTTGATAGAGAGTGCCATTTTTACATGTCAGATCATAACTGATTGCTCTTTGATAGTGTGTTTGACAAAAGGATGAATTGAAGAAAATTAAACTGAGAGTATTAAGTAGGAAAAATACTGTTTTAATGTATATAGTAGTGCATACAAGGAGTATTCAAAAAATATTGATCATTCAACCAGGAAAAATACAATTATCCACCTGGAGATCAGAAACCCTAATCCTCTTTAAAGTAGTCTCCTTGGGCTTGCAGACACTTTTTCCAGCAGTTCCTCCAACAATGCATTGTTGAGGAACTGCTGGAACAATGCACATCAGGAAGGCCTCTTTAAGAATAGTGTTCAGCTGCACCATTGCATTCTCATAATGTCTTCTTGTGACTCAAACTGTGTTCCTTTCAGTTGCATCTTCAGCTTGGGGCACAGTCAAAAATCATATAGAGCCCAGATTGAAAGAGTAAGGTGCCCGATGAAGCAGAGAAATGTTCTGTTTAACAAAGAACATTTGAATCAGACGCAAAGAATAGATAGATGCATTGTTATGATGAAGCTGCCAAGTTCCTGCTGCTAGATCTGGTAATTTGCCTCATGCAACATCATGAAGGTAATGGAGGACAATCAGATAAAACTCTTTGTAAGTGGTTTGGTCTTGTAGTGTGTATTTGTGATGCACCACACACTATGGTAGTCAAAGAAGATGGTCAACATGGCTTTGACATTGATATGCACCTGCCATGCTAGTTTTGGCCTTGGGATGATGAAATTGTTTCAAAAGGGCATATACTGAACCACTTCTTTTTTTAAATCTTTCTGCCCTGTGGGCACTAAGAAGGCCACTTTTAGCAAGCCCATGTGGGGTTTGGGGGCCCATAATGGGGCAACTGGGAGGTGACAGGGCCCGATATATCCGAATGGAGCACCCCGAAAAATTCCTGGGGATTTTTTGACCCATCCGAGGTCCCCAGGTTGTCACCTTGACCACTTGGCCATTCGTCTGACTGACTGAACCACTGCTTATCTCCACCTTGTCTACAAGTTCTCAGATGATGACATAATCAAGGCTGGTGCTACCATTTAGGCAAACTAGGCAACCGCCTAGAGCACAAGCCATAAAGGGGTGCTTTGCTTTACTCATACTGCATTAAAATATTAAATTAAATAGTGATATATGATTTAGATATTGATTCTTTTTCTTTATCCTTCACATACCACACTATTTTAGTATTTAGTTCTTGGTTCTTTTTTGTTCTTTACCTAAATGATTTTTGAACTTAACATTTTAATCTTAACTGAATTTTAAATAGCAGTAACTTTCGAAAATATTAAATTTCAGTATTTTATAATTTTTTTTTTTTTTTTTGTAAATGAATTAATTATAACAGAAAATCTTAAAATTAATTTAAAAAGAAAATTAAAAAATTGCTGTTTTTAGATGGATTATATATTGTATATTAGTTTGTACATTACTAATAAAGCTGGCCAAAATAATTTTTATATTTTTATATTTAAAATTTTATTTTAAAAAATATCCAACTTGTGAAATAAAAGGCACACTTGTAAACAAAATAACCTGGCACTGGCACTGGACACAATGGTCCTTCATGACCAAAGTCTGCACTTGCTCAATGATCTCCTCATTTTGGCTTGTTGTGGGCCTACCATAGCATGGTTCACTCTCTACCAATGTGTGCCATCTTTGAAACGAAAGTACTTACTTAAAGTGGGCTCATTGCATTATTGCATCATCACCAAAAACCTGCTGAATTTTCTGAATGGTTTCATCATCACAACATTGACTTGAGCAACATTATATGATGGGCATGTACTACATTCACTGAATCACACTTTTATTGCCAGTATCTGCTGGTGGGAAAATTTCCTGCATGCATATGAAGATCCCTATACCTCTTTCCTGAACTAAAAACATGGCTAGGAGGGCAGAGGTTTGAGACTAATGATGATCTTCAAAACAACGTTGTTAAAGCCATCTCAATTCATTGGTGGCAACATTATATGAAGAGAGATGGAAAAGCTTGTCCACAGATATGATAAATGCCTCAATCTTCATGGTGATTATGTCGAAGTAACCATGTTTGTACCTAACTTTTTGTTATTTACATTTGTCTTTGTTTTATGGACCATTGCAAGTTGAAAAAGAAACAGCCTTCATAAATACTATTATTATTAATCATTAAAATAATAGTGAAAAGTTTCTTTTAAAGAAACTTATTGAATTATGGAAATTGCAGAAACTGAAATTTTAGTAGTTTACTCTTTAATAATTCTCATCAAAAAATGAATTTATGAATACTTACGATACATTTATTATGTAATATTTAATATTGTTTTAATAACTTTTGTATATAAAAAATTTAAATGATAATTTTTATATCTATAGATGTTACAAAATATGAAAATTAAATTAATCCACAAATTTATGACATGATATTTCAATACTTTCAGGAGAAATCTGTAAAGACGAATGTTTTGAGAAAGAAGATTATCTGTCTTGGAAATTTTCATCCGGAAGAGGTCTTGCATATTTATCTTTTGACGGATTACTTTATTTTACACTTTTAGTTATGCTTGAAACAATCTTACCCAAATTATGGCACAAAATCATGACAAAGATCAGACAAAAAAATAAATCTTGGATGGTAAAAAACAATAGTATCTATCCCGACGAAGACAGCGACGTCACACAAGAACGGATCAGAATAGAAAATATTTTTAACCAACCTGAAAGAAATGACGAAACTTTGATAGTGAAAAACTTAACTAAGTACTTTGGTTCCTTCCGTGCCGTAAATAATTTGACGTTCTCTGTGCACAAGGAAGAATGTTTCGGTTTACTCGGAATAAACGGCGCCGGAAAAACAACAACGTTCAGAATGCTGACTGGGGATTTGATTCCTTCAGAAGGAAATGCTTTTATTGGAGATTATGATGTTCAGAATCAGACAGAAATGGTATTTAAAATTTTTTCTTTCTAAATTTTCTCTTTTGAGAATAAAATTTTCTCTTGTTTGCATTATATTGCATATTTAGGAGGAAATTCATTAATTACTTTTAGTCATTAACTAACAATTTCAATTTTTCAAGTTATTATAATAATCATATAACAGAAAAGACTATTAAATTGATAATAATCATAAGTTCAAGTTATTATAATAATCATATAACAGAAAAGACTATTAAATTGTAACTATGATAATTTATAAAAAAGAAAAATAAAAATATTGTTACCATATTTTACGGACTATAAGACACAGTTTTTTCTTTGAAAAACTGCCTCCAAAATTCAGGTGCGTCTTATAGTCCATAGCGTCTTATAGGTATTTTTTTTTAAAATTGTTTAAAAATTAAGGTGCATCTTATAGTCCGTAAAATATGGTATATACTGGATTGATCAAACAGTTTGTTTGTCAAATCAGTACATTAATATAAGAGAACCCAAATTATGCTGCTGCAAAGTGTTACCTATTACCTGTCACTTGGATTGGTTGTTGACTATTGACACAGCTTAGGATACATATCTTGCTACAATGTTTGGGTACCACAATCAATTGAGCAAGAAAAATCTGATAGACTATCTACCTGTAATATGCTACTGAAACATAATCAAATAGACCCCTTTTTAAAACAACTAATTTCTGGTGATGAAAAAGGGATTGTTTACATTAATGTGTGAAAGGCAATCAACCTCTCTGCAATACAGTCAAAAGTTGGTCCAAAAAATAAAAAGGTTATGCCAAGCTTATGGTAGAGACTGGTAGGGAATTATCTACTAAGAACTGTTATCTCAAAATCAGACCATTAATATGAGAAGTACTGTCTCAACTTGATAATTTGAAAGCAGCCATCAAAGAAAAATGGCCAGCATTACCAATAAGAGTGGTTTTCTGGCATGACAATGCTAGATTGCTCTTGCATTCTAGATCACTCAAGATAAATTATTGGGATTTGGATGGGATATTTTGTGCCACTTCCATATTCTACTGATCTTGTGCCTTTAGATTATCATTTACTTCAATTTCTCAGAATAGTTTTTGGGGAAAGAAGTTTGATAACTTAGACAATGTGAAAAATCTTCTTTCTGGGGCCTTTCTTAAAAAGTCTCTAAAAATTATTTGCAAAATGAAATAATAGATCTGACCAACAGGAGGGCTAGTGATAAAAAAGAACTTTTTAAAAATTAGAAATCAAAGGTGCATATATAATTTAAACATACATTTTTTAGACAAAAATAATGTTTTGATCAATCCAATTTAATTATATATGTAACAAACAACAACCTGCCAGATTATCCATCAGGTTATTTTAAGGCTAGTAAATAATTAAATACAAATCAATTTGGCTAGTGGGTAGGCAATTATGCCATCATCTTGTGGTAAGTTTAATATTCAAGAAAAAATTAATTTAGAATGATCTAGAAGAAAAGAATAGGTCTGGAGCAGGACTCGAATCCATGACTCCTGCTTATTGTACAGATGCATTGTCAGTTATGCTGCCTGGACTGCCATCCGATCTTTGCTTCCAGAGCTATTAAATAATTAATTGATTTAGGTATTAACCTTTTTGTTCAAAGTGGAATAAAGGGACTGTGAATATTGTTATAATTGTTGTGGAGTCCTTTCCGTACTTTTCGTTCGCGGATCATACTGTACCACTTGTATGAACACCACAATGCTACCCATACTGTCTAATCTTTGCCTCCGGAATTATTTATTTGAAGTGTTTCCTAAGGGAAGAATGTACACCAAATACCATGAAATTAAAACAGTCGATACGTGATAAGTTTTTCTCCAAAGTTTATAGTTATGGTGTAGCTATACATCCATGTCATGTTTTAGTTAAACATTTTACGTTCTTTGTTATTGTTTTAGCACTGAAGAGGGACTGGAAGATATTACACCAGCCCAAAATGCATTTGATGTAGTCTTTACAAAATAAATTTAATTTGCCAATAAGTTTTAAATTGCTGTGAGATTTGTCTACCAAGAATTTGGATTACAGAGACTAAAATCGTCATGATGTATAGCTACACCATAACTATAAACTTTGGAGAAAAACTTATCACGTATCGACTGTTTTAATTTCATGGTATTTGGTGTACATTCTTCCCTTAGGAAACACTTCAAATAAATAATTCCGGAGGCAAAGATTAGACAGTATGGGTAGCATTGTGGTGTTCATACAAGTGGTACAGTATGATCCGCGAACGAAAAGTACGGAAAGGACTCCACAACAATTATAACAATATTCACAGTCCCTTTATTCCACTTTGAACAAAAAGGTTATATAAGGAATCCCAACTGGTTTTGTGATAACTTACAATCCGGTATGATTTATACAAAGAACTCTTTGTTCCAAACAAAGCACGATGGCATCTCTTTCCTGATCGCGTGACAATTAATTTCTAGTAAGCGCGTAACTAAACCTAACTTAATTCTAAGTTAAATCTACTTAATACTAAGGAAAATAATGAGGGATATAAGATAGTGGGATGGAATAAGAAATGAAGAGTTGATTCACCCGGGGTCTCTACATCAGGATGATATGCACTTGGGTAGGACCTCAGTTCTGTTATGGTGGCTTTTGTCTTTCGGATCCTCACTTCTCTATCACTTATCGAGGTTCTCTCTTACTTCAAACTATCCGACTCGGTCCCTTGCTGGACTATCTCCATCTTCTTTCCTCTCTACCAAAACTTTCTTCAGAGCCCCTTCTCACATGTCTAACTTCCTCCATGTCTGGTCGAAAAGTGACTCCTTTCTTAGCCGCTTTTTCCCAGGCCACCCTACCTGCTATTGTCTCTACTGCAGCCTCACACGGACCAAATATATGAAGTATGTGACCACCAAGGCACACAAAGTAACCAACATGCTTCTCAGCATTGCCCACAAGGAGTGGGGATTCAATGAAAAAGCTATCAAATTATTATACAAAGCATGTATAGAACCTATAATTCTTTATGGGCTCCATTCTGGGGGCTTGAGGCAGAAAATTAACATTAAAAAGAAACTTCAAACTGCACAGCGCCCAATAATGCTCAGGACATGTCGGGCTTATCGCACGGCATCAAATGCTGCCTTGCAAGTGCTATCTGGTTTTAAGCCACTACACATAAGGGCCAAGATGATTGCCTGGATCTGGACACTCGACAACATCAGGTGTAACAGCACAGGTTTCAAAAATCTTAGTACATATGCGGAGATCGGGTGTCTACCTAACCTTAACAAAGACTTCCTCACAACGTTTTTGGATCAAAGTAATTTTAAAGAGATCTCTCCCAGTGTGCACCCGGCAAGAAATAACAGGATAACCATAACTAACATTGAGGCGGATCCAATTCCGACCCATGTCATCTTTACGGACGGGTCCAAATGGGATGAAAGAGTAGGTGCATCTTTTGTACATATGATTCATGGCAACCCAACATTTAATCACCATCAGGGTTTCAAGCTGGCCGGTTACTGTACGGTGCCGGAGGCAGAATTGTTTGCCATCTCTCGTGCACTAAAATATATTCAGAAGTCAAGGCTTATTAAGGGCAACTTGCACATCTATACGGACAGTCAAACAGCCCTGCGAAGAATCAACAGATATCACACCAAATGCCAGATGACAAAACTGATTCATGACACTATCAATCAATTGAACAGTGTAAACCTCTCTTTTGCTTGGATCTGAGGGCATACAGGTGTGCAGGAAAATGAGGAGGCGGACAAGATAGCGAAGCTCTACGCCAACTCATCTGAAAATAAAATATATACTGACATCACAAGAACCAATATCAGGCACATGGTGGAACAGACTGCTATACACCTCCTGGCAGGAGTGAAATGATGGGAACACTGGTCGGTTGACCCATCGTTTCCTCCCCAACATTCAGGACTGCCTTATTATGAAAAACTTGAACGTTAACTTTTTCTCAGCGCAAGTGCTAACTGGTCACGTAACTTTCATTCTTATTTGCACAGATTTGGACAGTGAAACACACATGTCAGTGTAGTGACACAGCGACACAGGATGTTGAACACTTCATTTTCGATTGTGAGATTTTCAAAAGACAACGGGAAAACCTACAGTACTGCACATTGTACAATGGATACAACTGGCCTTGTCCCCTTCAGGAGCTGATCACAAACAAGCAAATGTTTGAAAGACTAATGAAGTTCATCGAGGAGACAGGCGCTCTCAAAGCAAACTTCAACCAAACTTAGGAAGACCTGAAAGTCATGAAGGATGTTAGTGTATGTAAATCTTAGAACTGGTTTGCCCTCTTTTTAAAGTGAATGGTATTTTGTTATTTGCAAACTATTTCTGGTATGTTCTTATAGTCATTCAAGACAGCAGTAAGTTTCTGCAATGTTACATCAACTTGTATACAAATGTAAATCTTTTTCCATTCTGTTAAATTGTTAATTATTATTATGTTGTATTCCTGTTTCAAGCAACATTGTGCACAAGTGATATGCTTGGTTTCAGCCTAAGGCATGGGTACTCTGTTTTTATTGCTTCACACATTGTCGGGCTTTCATTTCATTGTAAATACGTGAATGTGTGTGTTGGTACTGTGTGTGCGCCCTTGGCAAATCATTTCCAAAAACCTCATTGCGCAATATTCTGTAAACTTTACATTCATTCCAGAATTCTTCAATTGTAATCTTTGTGTTTTCCTTATTTTGATCTGTTTTCTGTTAAATTAGGTATAAACCTAATGCTTACAACCAAATGGCTGTATTATATTATTGTAAATTCCTGAAAGTGTCAGGAAGATTCTGTATATATGAACAACTTTGTATTTATTTTATTTTTGTTAATAAATGCTGATGCAGACGCCATGATACTTCCCTTTCATCCCCTTTCCTATCTCACTTTACCTTTCCCCTTCACCTCTTATCTTAAGCCCTTTTCTATTCCCCTCTTTTCACACCCAGGCAATACCTCTGAGTAGTCCTGGATCTTCATCCCCTGTCTGCTATCGCTATCGCTATTGTCTCTACTGATTCTCAGAATGGCTAATCCCACCCAAAGGCGATAACGGTTATCTTGGAAGGTTTTAGAAAGGATAGACAAAGGAAATAGAGAAAATTGCAAAAATAAAATAGAATTATAACTATATACAATAAAAGACGTATATACAATATGGCCGACGGCCACAGCATAACTGGCAACACAACTGCACAGTAAACAGGAGTTGTGGATTCAAGTCCCACTCTAGACTAAATTCAAATGATCTTTTTTTTAATTATTAAATACAACACAAAATGATGTTGTAACAGGACTATCTCCAGCCAAATTGATTTGAATTTAATTATTTACTAGCCTTAAAGAACTCGATGGATAATCTGGTAAATTGTTTTGCAATCCGATATAATTATTCCTTATATAAAAGTAATATCTAAAAAAGATTATTTCAATTGTTTTTAATATTTCCAGCTGTTTATTTTTATTGGATAAACAATATAATTATTTTGATTAACACAGTTACAGTTGTATAAACTGATAGAACAATTGCAGATGTTGGATATTGATTTTATATCATTAGTATTAAACACAATAGTCTTTAAAAAACTAATTTGACTTTATATTGATATTTAATTAGTCTCAATTATTGTACTGTGCCTTGATTTCATTTATCATTTTGATTGTGTCACAAGAAATAATTGAATAAAAATACAAAACATTTTAATTTTGTTAAAATACTTGTTATATCTAACAATAGTTAGTCTGTATATTTAGTATCCAAATACAATATCCATGTAAATTGAGAGAGAACATGTTCTTTATGACATTTTAATAATTTGCAAATTGATAGTGTGTAATTATATTTTGGCTGTGGCAACAGTAGCTTGCCTGTGTTGGTGAGCTTTTTGCTGAGGTCTACGTCGTGTTTCTTTGGTTCTATTGAGTGTTTTTTCCTTCTTTTTTTTTGTCATTTTAGTTAGTTTTTGTGTTACTGCTTAGATTTTGAGTCAGTTTTTCATTCTCAATAGGCTAGATTTTTCATTTTCATGTGTTTTTAATTTGTTAGGCTTAGCTAGCTCAGTTTCTATTTGGCTTTGCCAGGCAGAAACAGTTAGTTTCTGTGATTTAATCGAGTTAAATTTACTCCTTTTCAATTTCCACTCAATTGCCTTTTTGTTTTTGGCTGGCTTTTGTAAATTTTCAGTTTTTAGGGTGTTTCTTAGTTAGTTAGTCTTGTCTTAGTTTAGGTCTGATAATTCTCTTTTTGTAGTTAGTTAGGTCTTCAGGTGTTTAGCTCCAGCTATAATTTTGATTTATCTCAGTCAACTAGTTTTCAAATTTTTATGGTTTTACTGCATTTGTTTATTTGGTTTTTCTGAGTTTTTCTTCAGCCTTTTCGGTTAAGTTCACAGTTAGGCCTTAAATCAAGGAAAAGAACCGGAGAACTGAAAACCAAAAAACTGCAAATAGAACCAAAGCAACAAGGAATGCTACTAAAAGTATTCCTAAAAAGGGAGATGCTTTCTATGTCTAAGATCAGAAGACGGAAAATATATGAAATCTTGTACAAAGTGCATGAAATACATCCCTAGACATACATCGAAAGAAGTACACTATATTGTTAGAACGTGTATTGAGTGCAATTAACTTAATTTTAAAACAATTTTTATTGTTGAAAATAATTATGAGTTCTAAAAGTTGAGTCATTTTAAAAAGTTATAGAAACAAACATATTAATAAAAAAATATTTCAGCTTGGTGTGAACTTCTAACCCCCCTCATCCACAATACATACATTTTATTTAGAGTTGGGGTTACCTCCCTCATCTGGGTTTTCATGATACACTTTTAGCATATGGACGTGACTCCATCAAAAACTTTCTGGGTGCATCAGTGGATAGAAATTCAGTCTTTTTAAGGAATTATTTTGAATTCATTCAATTTAAATGACTAATTACAAAATACATTGTATAAGAGTAATAAAAAAATTATTGCATCATCTAGATTGACAAAATAATAGTTTAAATTATTTTTTTTAAATCAAATACTAAGATGAATGTGAACTGAAATTTTATAAAGTTGGACCATACATTTTAAAAATGACTCCATGTATTGCATAGTTTTTGTAAGGTTTAATAATTAATCTTTATTGAATAAAATATTAAATTTTAAGGAAGATTCAATTCTATATTTCAGTTCCAAAGAGCCATTGGTTATTGTCCCCAGTTTGACGCCTTAATCGACGGAGTGACGGGTAGAGAAATGCTGACAATATTTGCCAATTTGAGAGGTATTCCCAAGTTAGATATCGATTATGTCGTCAACAGATTAATCGAAATGTGCGATCTCATTAAACATGCTGATAAGAAAACCGAAACTTACAGGTAACATTTCTGAAAAGCATTTTGGAAATTTCTATCATTATAACTTGTTTCTGGTGTAAACAAAACAATTTACAAACATTATTTAATACAGCGGAGGAACAAAACGTAAATTGTCGCTCGGATTAGCTCTCATCGGATCGCCGTCATTAGTTCTTCTGGACGAACCGACGGCTGGAGTCGATCCTGTATCTCGGAGGAAGATGTGGGAAACTCTGATTACAATGAGACAGTTATTGGGAGTGTCATTTGTATTAACTTCACATGGGTAAATAAAATAAGACAGGCATAAAAACTAAGGAAATCAAACTATCGTTTATAAAAATTTTCAATATTTTTAGAATGGACGAGTGTGAAGCCTTATGCAAGAGAATAGTTATTATGGTAAATGGGCAGTTTCATTGTTTGGGTGACATGCAACATCTCAAAACTAAATTCGGTCAGGGCTATACCCTCATCATCAAAGTCAAAAGGGCAGAAGGTAATGAAATTCAGGAAGTGAAGACATTTGTTGCAAATAGTTTTCCGAGTTCCGCACTGAAAGATTCCCATCAGGTAAGCATTATTGTTTTTAATTATTTAAATTTAATTGGAAATCATCCACATCAAACTCATTAACACTTTCAGGAAATTTTGCATTATCACATAACCGATACTTCTGTCAAATGGAGCAAAATGTTTTTTAAGATGGAAGAAGCAAAACGAATATTACCCGTCGAAGATTATCTTATTAGTGATACAACATTAGAGCAGATCTTTTTGGCATTTGCAAGAACGCAAATGGAAACACATCACATGACTGGATAAATTATAAAATGGATCAAAAAGTAATTTTTAAATATTAATATATTGAAATCGTATATGTAAAATATATATCTTTGGTTTTGTACTTTCAAAAATTCCTTGTAATAAAAAATATTAAATCTAGTGAATCGGTATTGACGATCTATCAAACAATTGACTCGGTAAGAGTATATTCACACATTTATGTTTCTGTCAATGTAATTATTTTTATTGCCTTAAAAATTGCCTTATATCATTGTCGTGTAAATCATATATATCTGATGCAATTCTTTATGTATAAAAAAGCCTTAATGAATAGTAATATTGTTATCAGTTTTAACAAACTAATTCAAAAAGTTGAAGATTTATAAGTCAAAATTTGAATCTACTGTTTATACAGGTTACTATTAATTAATTAATAAGTGAGATAATATTATGTCACTTTCTAATTGCCAAAAACACAAAATTAAGGATTATTTTTGAATTGTTGGGTTGCAATTTTGAAACTGCAGACTTATACATTCTCACTGTCACCCATCTGTCTGACTATCTATTCTTTGTTAATCTCAAGACCAGACAGAGAAAGCTTAAGGGCCAGGGACCCCAATTAACTATATGCAAACTTCCGGTCAGGACCGGAAGACGAGTGATTTTTTTTAAAATTAAAAGATGATTAAAAATTGCAGCCTGGCATTGTGATGACGTCACAATAAATAATCGCTTGTTGTACATTAATTTACCTGTATTTAACGATTTTCCAATTAATACTTTGTAAAAAATTTGCAAAACTAATTGATGATTATATAATGTGGAAAAAGAAATAATGTTCCAAAAAAAAAAATTTAATAATAATATACAAAAAATATTTATATTACACAAATACATTAATAAAGAAATTATAAAAACTTGCAACCTAAAAATAAAAAAATTAAAAATATCATTAAGTATATTTTTTCAGTTATAGCAAAAATTTTTATTATATTAAAATTTTCATTCATTTTAAATAGCTTCCAATAACTTGATTAATATTAATGTCATTTTTTGTTTTGAGATTATAAATTACTGTCATTTTTAGCAAGTGCTAGAGTTTATCTTAAATTTTACTAGTACAGTAGAGTCCTGAAAACTCGGCACTCGATAACCCGGCAATCCGGATAACTCGGCCGCACTCCCACTCCTCCACCACGTGTCTGGCGCTGGCACGCACTCAGCCGTTCAGTCTACCTGCAGCCTTTGCCAGGGTTAGTCGATTTCTTAACCCCTTTGCATAACTTGATGTGAATGACTGAATTCATTAATTTTCATTTTCATGTAGTAAAGGCTCTATGCCTTCATAAGTTCATATTTTTCCTTTGTTTAAGGGTATTTGGGCAGTTTATTCTTTGTTGTATTCTCAGGCAAACAATACATACAAGTACAGTACAGTATTTTCTGAGGAAACACTCGTACTTATTCTTTTTTAACCGCATTCCCGATAACCCGGCATTTTCACAAACTCGGCCACCCTTCGGTCCACGTTAGGCCGAGTTTTCGGGACTCTACTGTATACAAATAAAATTATCAATAGTATATTTGAACGTTTTGGAACATAATTTTGTGTATTGGTAAAATTACACACACAATATATAAAAACAAAATTGTTAGTGTTCAAACATGCTAAAATATGATGCACTCTTTCTAATCTAATTACTGTATATGATCATTTGGATTAGCAACATTGCATATAAAAAACAGAAAATAAAAAAAAAAACTACATTCAAAGTACACTAGTCTCTCTGGTCCAACACTCTGCAGGGTATTGCACATGACATTTTTGTGTCACCCCTCGTTGATGTATGTGACAGAGAGAGACCAATGTATGCATATACTGCCAGCTGCTAGTCATTTGTTGCATCTCCAGTTGGCAAAACAGTCACAATCATGATTAATACAATAAACTAAGTGCATTTTTTTTTTTACTGCACAGTATGTATAAACATGTATGTACAAAATCCAGTAATCTGATATATGTCAGAATACAGAGACTCTACTGTTACTTTTTACTATCGCTATATATATTTAAACATACGATAAATTTGAATAATTGTCCAATTTATTTTCATTTAGTAGAGTTCACATTAGTGACAATGCACTGTATTCAAATTTTTTCACGGAAAAAAAGGAATGTTCTCATATAATCAAAATATTTTCATATTACAATTAATACTTTTGGGAAAAAAGTTTTCCGTTATACGGTAGATTCCCACACTTCCACTCATTTTACAATCTCAAAATTACAACCGGTATAAATTTTATAGAACTGCACGAAATGCCACGTTTAAGTAAAAAATGGCCAATAGAAAAAAATATAACAGAATTAAAAATTTACTTTCGGGGCCACAAAAATGGGAATCTACCATAATTTATCTCTAAGAGACAATAGTTTGATAGATTTATTTATGAAGCTATATACATTACTTTTTTGTAAAATAAAATTTTATACTTTAAATTTATTGTCATTGATCGAAACCAGTAAAAAAATATTTAATCGGACAAATTATCAATTTGTACTATGTTATTTATACCAGTATTTTTTGATATTTCAAACTAATATTAAAAATGAGCTTTTCGTCAGATATTCAGAGTAGAAACTATTATTAGATTTTGGTTAATTTTTTAACTTTTATTTTGAACCAAACAGAAATATTGAAATGCTCTTTTTAAAATGAGTGCAATATCCTTATGAAGTTTTAAGATAATATTTCAACCCTATATGGGCATCCATGATTTGCAAAAAGAAAATTCTAAAAATGCATTCGTCTCTTAGTAGATGATGGACTGCCATCAAACTAAATTGACAAAGGCTCCAACTCGATGTAATTGTTTGAAAAGTAAAAATTCCAGTAAATATTCTTCTTTTTAAATAAGTTTCACCAAAATATAAAAAAAATGCTATCCCTGTTGCAAATCAGAGGTTGCCTGCATAAGTAAGTTTAATTATAAAACCTTTTTATAGTTTAAACCATAATTTTTGTTCCATTTATCATAACCACAATTAATTAAGGAATCTAAATTTAGTCACATACAAGTCATTTATATGTAGTGTAGATTTATTTACATAAACTTAAGATAAAACAATTGTCTATTTTTTGCTTTCTGATTCTTTATCCGAGGCTAAGCTTATTTAGATCAACAATAAACAGTTTTAAATAAAATATAAAAATATCATTATTTATAGTATTGTCTTTATTGCTCTTATATGTGCATTTCAATCTTTTCATTATAACAACACATTTAATAGGACAATTTTTCTAAAAAAATACAAAAATAAAAACAATATTTACTGTAAGTTAAGATTAAAATCCAACAATGTACAGTGAACTTACAATTATCGGCCTAAAATTTTGCACATTCAAAGTTCCTTACTTTCTCTTTCACAGACACCTCCATCAAATCAAATACACCATTCCAGAGATACACTTTTACATTAACCAAATTTTACATCTTTATTAAATATTTTACTATAAAGAAAAATTTAAGAATTTTTTTCTTTTTTTATCATCTCTTTCTTTAAAAAAGATAATACTAAAATTTTGTTATATTTTACAATTATATTCTTGTTGATGATGTAACCACAGTAACTATTGATGTTTTAATTTTAATGCCGTCACATGTTCCTTTACTCTGGTTTTCAGTTGTTGACCCATTTTTCCTGTGTAAAATCTATTATTATTATTATTACATACTACTGCTATCAAATTCATTTCTTCTTCTTTACTTTGTTTTTCTTTATTAGCTGTAAATTTTAATTTATTAGTTAATATTGGTACTAATTGGAGTCTTACCCATTTAAACTATTCTTTTCGTCTTTCAAATAATCCTTTAATTTATGGAAATCTAAAATTTATCTTTAACAATTTTTCAATTTTTTTCATATTCCTTGTGCCAGTTTTTAAGAATAATTTTAGGATAATCACTAAGTAAATACTTACAGCAAAAGATATAAAAAGAATGTACAATATCTTGATAAGTTGTATGGCAATAAATTTTTCTTAATTCTGTTATAAAATCATTCTTTTTAACATATTTTGGACAATATGATTAATAATTTGTAGTTTTTTCCGTATTGTAATTTCTTTTTACATGCTTTAAATATTAAATTATAATCTTGTCTTTTTATGTTAATACCCAAATAATTTATTGAAACGTCCTTTTCTTTTTCGAGTTCAAATTTAATATGGTTATTTACTTACCTCTTTAATTTAGTATTGTACGGTATTATTTCATCATCTAGGTAGCAGGAGCAATGGATAAAACCTTTAATTTTATTTATTTCTTCTTCAATCTGTTTTGTAACTATCTCTGTGAATTTTGATCGTTCTGCTCGGATTTAGAAATTATCATAACCATCTTGAAAATACAGTAATTACTTTCTAAGACCAACTTTATTAGGTTCATTTCCCAATCTTGTTTCAGTTTTTCATAAATCTTCTTTCTCATTATTGAAGGATACGTAGAAATTATGTCTAGTGCTATGAATTCAAATTGAGGCATTATTGATATTTTACTTAATTTATTGATTAGCATTTCCATATTTTCTATACTATCAATATATTATACTAAAGAGGATCTTTAGATCAAAATGCATGTATAAGAGCAATAAAGACAATACTGTAAGTAGTGATTCTTTTAATATTTTACTTAAAAAAAAAATCATTTACTGTCAATCTAAATTAGCTTTGCCTTGGATAAAAAAATTGGAAAGAAAAAATAGAAGGCAATCGTGTTATCTTAAAGTTATATCTAGTGTAAATGATCAGACCCATTATATAAAGGAGTATAAATTAGAGAAAACAAATTTTTTCTGGCAGTTGTGCTGCTAATTAAAAGAATTTTCATATAAATGAACTCCCAGATATGTAAAGAGTGAGTTTTGGTAGAAAGTATCAAAATATAGGATTAGTGTTTTGCATCATAAATGATTGTTTAAGTAAAATTGCTTATACTAGACTAGATAGAACTTGATCTCAAATAAAAATATATATCTAAAGAATTTTGTTGTTGCATATATAACCAGTACTATATAAAAAGATTCATATATAACCTGTTGTTATTCACTATTTGACAAGAATACTTAAAGAGCTTATTGCAATGTTGTGTATAATACTGTGATATTTTCTAATTAATTACTAGTTAATGTATCTCGACGGTTCCTGCTGTGGAGCATAAAAGTCTAGTCATTTTATATTGTCTCTATACCAATATTTATTCCTCAATTAAAAGACCATTGTATACTAACTGCGAACAATGATAAAACTTTTTGTGTCCCCTTTGCTATATGGAGAAATTGATGCAATATGAAAATCAAAAAGTTTTTTGCTGGTGTCATTGCATTTTGTATAATACAATACATATAAATTTGCTTTGTTCAAGTATTTGTTTATTATTGTCTTTATCAAATCGTATAATTTCGTGTAATATGTTCATCAAATTTGTCAGAACTATTTGGTAAGCTATATTTCGTGCCATTCCTTCCTTGGAATATCATTCAAATTTACAAGTCTAACTTTTATTAACATGAAATATGATATACAAATGTATTTTATTTACAAACCGGAGAGCTGAGATTTTTGATTTTCAAAAAATTAGACAAATGAAAATTTTATTAAAACGACGTGATCGTCCCATTGGAAACGGTACATACGGTTAGCCTATACTTAATGCAAATGTCATAATCATAATGCCTGCATTTTATTTTAATTATGAATGGCAATATTGCATTTATTTAAATATACGGAAAGTATTCTAAAAATAGAATACTAATTTATAAGTGATGTTATGGTTAAGTTAAATATAAAACTTTTCTGTTTTACCAGATATTATTTATTCCGAAAGTATTATTTTCTATGATGATCTAAGATCAGTATAAATTTTAGAATTACATACTATAACAGTCATAATTAGTAAATTTTTATTTCTTGATATTATAATGTGACATAAGTAGTGTAGCTAAAAGCTAATGTAATCAAGCTATAATCCTTGAATTTTTATATGAAGTAATTGCATCTGATAATTTATTATTACATCAGTGATGTTCAAGTGTGCTTTTTACAGCATTGAAAGTCGAAGTGATGAGAATTATACCTCAATTAAAATCAAATGTATGCAATTTGCACAAATTTACATTATGCATATATTAAGTTTTATTATTGCGGATAATTTTAACATAAAAAAATATGCTGTTATGTATATATAAAAATATAAAGAATTTCAAGTACAAGAAAGCTTGTTATATTTTTATACAAAGCAGTTTTTGTATACAAAAAATATTTTATTATATTAGTAGAGAAAAACATTTAGTATTAGCTGTCGAACTAGTTAAAAATTTGCAAATGTTGTAGTTAAGTGAGCATTAAATTCAGTATTTGTGCTATAGTTATTTGTTTTTGTATATTTGAAACGTTTTGTTCTGCGCAAGTTACAAATAATGCACTGTTCTGTAATACTGAATACTTATCTTGTGATATGTCGAATGTATTGCCTGTGAAAAAACAGATGATTCTATCAGATTTTGTAATTTAAATGTGAATAAAATATTTCTGCCAAAAATTTGAGTTTACATAAATTTGACTTTTATTTAACAGATTAATCTGTAATAATAGAAGAGATTAACACTTAACCTAAAGCAACTGTATTATTATGTTTCTTGATATATAAAAATATTCTTAGGTTTCAGAAATATAATAATCAGAAAGTGTTTCACTGTTTGTTTAGCTTTAGTTAATTCTTTTTAATGTACAGTAGAATATACTGTAAAATAGTGAAAATCAGTCAGCACACAGGGAAGGATTGTTTTTTCCTTGTGGGGCAAACAGAATAAGTGTTAAATACCATTGTCAGCTATCTTTCTTTAAGTAGTACAATTTATTACCACCACCAAATCGTTGGATTTGAATGAAGAGAAAACTCCTCGCACACCTGAAATATGCCAACCGTAATCATCATTATTGCATATATTTATAAATAAACTGCAATCTTGTTGTGTTTAAATCTTTTGTAATAGTTAAATTTTTGGATAACAACAAAATTTAGAAGAATCCTAACCTAAACTCATCTATATTTAATTGTACTCACATTCAGTTATTTACAGATAAATTCCAATTTATGTCTGCCAATAAATATAGGAATTTGCAATTTACTATGCTTATCTTGGGAAGTGAATTACAAGTTATGTGGGGTTGTATGATGCAGGATGTCTTGACACTCATTTTAGCACCTGTCCCTGAATAATTTTACAAAGGATTGTAAAAAAATTTTGACAATAACTGAGGAGAAATATACACACCGTCTGATTTAAGACAATGAGGGTGATAAAATCAACAGATATCTCTGATTGGGATGGAATTTGGCATCAAATTGATTGTCAACGCAGTCTTTTCTCAGTCTGAGAAGGTTTCTAATGTCTCCTAGAAATGGGTGAGAAACCAATTGAGTCGCAAGAGAACAATAAGAATATGAGATCAATTTGGTTACTAGTTCAAAAGATTTTTGTCTATTTATGAAAGAGCTGTCAAGTACTCCTTTTCATATACAGTAGAACTCTATCCAAATTGATTCAGATAAATACATTAACATGTAAAGAATGAAATTATAGGGTAACAGCACAGTATTGTACTGTATTTATTTACTCATCAATGTGAATACTATTGATCATTTGGATCTGTCACAGTAAATAGGTGTTGATCATGCAGTCACATGATATAGGACAGGGATGGTGAACCTTTTTGAGCCTGCATGCCTTAAGTAAGTGTACTTAGCTTTAAAGATGTTTATGCATGCTAATAGTTTAAACTTTAATAACAATATTTAAATAAATTAAACAAATATGGTATAATTAGAATAAATGAAAAAATGCTGATTGAAAAAGGATGATTATGCGATAAACCAAAAGGATGATTGAAAAAGACAGATAACATAACATACATATTTTTGATTTATTATGTGCTGGATTTCTCTTTACATGCCACTTTGGGCATGCATGCCATAGGCTCACCACCTTGATAGAGGAGAACTGTAGTGTGACATCAATGGGAGAAAGAAAAGAGGGTAAATAGTATTTCAGATAACTGGTTATTCAGTTAATCAGTTTTACTGT
The DNA here is from genome assembly GCF_030686945.1 of Centruroides vittatus. Taxonomy (NCBI): domain Eukaryota; kingdom Metazoa; phylum Arthropoda; class Arachnida; order Scorpiones; family Buthidae; genus Centruroides; species Centruroides vittatus. Next base: position 738,705 of record NW_027122625.1, on the reverse strand, counting down.
AGTTAAGGAAGCCCCCTTGTTCAGTTCTCTCTCTGGTTTAGTGTGCATTTTTTCTTGGATAATTTGCACTATGTTTTCTGTCACCACTGACTATTGAAGAAAAAATCCTTCAATATGTATACATGTCTCCTTCTTGAGACTGTCTTTGAGTACCATGTCAAACTTTACAGTATATTGTTTTGAATATTCATAGCATTCTTCTTCCAGAGGATGACCAACTAACTATCTCTCTCTATTGGACTTTTTCGTCGGAATTTAAAACAGCATTGGTGAACTTTCGTGCAAAATTGTACTGTTTTGACAATCAGGTATTGTACCTGGTGGGAACATCATTCTTTCAATAAACAGCATTTTAACTGAGTAACAAATCATCTTTCATCCCAAACACACTCATCCATATATGTGACCTTTTTAGCTTGCACCATTTATAGTCACAGCTTCTTTTGATAAAAATTTCAAAAAACATACAAACTTATCTTTCACTTTGATTTTACTGCGATTTAGATCATGTGACCTCAGTTCCAATATTTTAGGGTCAAAACTAAGCCTAGGATATTTTATAAAGCTTTTTCAAAATCTACTTCACTTTCAAGATATGAAAGTCAAAAAAAAGTACTTTTCAGATTTCCTGCAAGAGTACTAACACTAGAATTGTCAACTTTGTCAAGTAAAGTAATTTTGTATTTTTTTTTTTTTTTTTTTTAAGCTTCTGTTAAAAAAAATAGTTGGGAAGCAAGAGTTTTTCATTGTAAATTTACATTGAATAACATTTTGGTCTTTACAAAATTAAATATAATAATTTACAAGAACTGCCCAAAATGTCCTTTGTGGATTTGGATGCATAATTTCAAGCAACAAACCAGATAATTGGACACACCGACTAACATGTATTCAGAAGAAGTTTCAACATTGAAAATGAGAAGCTTTAGTTTGTATGTGTTGTTAACACAAGCATGGAAAACAAACAGTGTAATCTTTTTGGCAAGAGGTTTAAAATTGACTTCCAATATGATGTTTTGGTGGTCCACATCTCAAACAAAGTGGATTTTGAAAAACCTTTAAAGAGGATTTTAGGCTTATTTTTGACCACAGAAATCTATCCCCCTAAAATATTGGCTCCAAATTCAGTTACACCTCACATAAATACAGATAAATATTTTCAATTTAATTTATGGAATAGATTATAAAAGAAAATTGTTTAATATTACAAGAAACTTTGAAAGAAACAATACTCACTTTGGTTAATGTTACCTTAGATAGCCAAGATGGCGGCTCGTCTCTAATTCCAGCAAGGAAACAGTGGACGCATGTTCTAACCAACCTATTCTAATAAATTACCATAATTATTAGCAGCCAAATTATTAGAATAGGTTTTTTTTTTCTTTGTGGTTTTAGGCCCTTTCCCACTCAAAAGAGAGCATAAAAAGGCCCCAGAGTGTTATGTGAGAGGTAGGTTTTGCATGAGTTAGTAGATGGTGTCCTAGGCGGCTCATTAGTGTCCCGTATAGGGCTCGTAAGAAAAACTAGTCTCTTGTGAGGGCTCATAATTTACGTGTTATATGTTATGTGTTATCTTTATTCTGCATGTATTTTGTTTGTGCTATCAACTTACCGAGATTTTTTGAAGTTAAGGAGAAAGAAAGTTTGATAGGAAAGTTGCAGCATGCAGTTTTAACCAAACCAGACCTAACCTGTATTTTGGATGACTCAAAGCAGCTGAGGAAAGGAAGCAGCAGTGAGCAGTCCAGCGATAATAGTGCCCAACAGAAATTTGGAAGAGAAATTTGATGGGGGAGAAATGCAACATCCTATGAGAGTTGTTAAAGCAGCCTTCCAGGAGGACTTTGGGGGAGCTGGCTCCCATTTGGTGTAAGAATGTAGGAAACCCGGAAAACTCCACATAGCCAGCTAGGGAAGACCAAAAAGATTATTATATGGCAGGGGAGACAAATAAAACTTGTATTAGTAATCAATGCTTCTAAAAGATATTTTAGTTTTATTAAATAAAATTAAGAGTGTATTGAAAAGATGTATTCAATCATTTGAAATACTTTATTACATTCTATAAGGGTTGATAGAAAAACATCTAAGTAGTTTGAAAATGCAAATTTAGACCTAGTAAGCTGATTACGATTAAAGTATAGAATTTGTTTATGTAATTAATTTTAAAAGTTTATGTACAGGTATACCTCACCTTACGTCTGTAATTGGTTCCAGGAGAGGCGACGTAAGTCGAAACTTGCGGTGGAAAATGCCAATAATGAGCACTTAAAGACCACTAAATAAGACAACGACACAGAAACACAGATGTTTTCATGTTTCATTCTCTAGGATTTATGATGATTATATTAACATTTACTGTAAATATACATATTTTAATATGATTTTGTGCTTTTAACGCTTTTCTAGTGATATTACGACTTCAATATTTGTGGCGGACGAATGTAAAGTCAAATAAAGTGACTTAAACTTGATATTTATTTGTCCATATACTTTTTTGACAAACGTCGAGAACGACGTAACTCGAGGTATACCTGTACTGTATTTTTTCCAATTTAAGACTCATATGACCCACTACACTTTTCGGAAAAAATTGAATGACGATTAGAAGTAAATGCAATTTAAAAACAATAGTAATATAATTAATGTATATAGTGATTTTCTGAGCTAATTTTCAAAGCGTGACAAGGCCTCAACTTTAAGAAATGTGAAGAAAGTGAAAAGTTATAAAATATATATTAAAAAATAAATTTAAAAGCAATGGGATTGGTTGCAGTATATCTAACGTGACCAGACGTCCCGTCTTGAACGGGACTGTCCCTTTTTAGAGTTACGAGTCCGGTGTCCCCGAAATAAACTCTGGGACGCAAAACTGTCCGTTTTCTGAAATCGCGCGAAAATTTGAGTAGTCGAGCCGGCCGGACGCGATCGGTGTGCGAAAGCAAACCGCGTCGTCAGTTGACGCGACGATAGCCGAGAGTGGCGAAGACGTCATCGCTCGCGCTTTGTTGACTAATTGTTTGGCAGATTTTTCGTTCGCCCAGTTCTCGATATTTGTTTTGTTGTTGTTTGATGCTCGTGTACCTAGTAAATAACTTAAACTTCTTTTGTTTTGGAATCAAAAGTTAAAATGCCGAAACGCAAGTGTACGTTCAATGTTAACTTACAAGCAAAATATCCGTTTATCAAGCAAATAAATACTCCCTCAGATGTGAGATGTGAAAAGTGTCGTACAGAATTTAGCGTTTCCCATGGTGGTGCCAGTGATATTGAACAGCATTTAAAGTCTGAAAAACATAAAAATGCCGATCGTACACAGCGCCGGATCCAATAGGTGCGAGGCCCGACTGAATTTTTTTTTGCGGGGCTCCTCAAACTTTAAATAACAAAATTAATTAACTGTTAATTTACATATTGAAATATGTTGTTTTATTTTTAATAATAATATACCTAGATATTTATTTTTGTAACATGCACTATTTTTAAATATATAAATTTTGACGTGATGCGGGGCCCCTTCAAGCGCGGGGCCCGATTGGCACCAATCGCTCCAATCGCCTAAAAATCCGGCCCTGATCGTACCGCCGCTTCGAGTTCTTCGATGTTAATCTTTTTCAAGAAATCGGACGACTGTACCAACTTTAAAGGATTTGGATATCGCCGCGGCAGAAGGCGTCTGGGCTTATCACACGATACAAGAAAACCACAGTTTTCGCTCTAATGATTGTGCGTCGAAATTAATTCAATCATGTTTTGATCCCAAATTTACATGCACGCGTACGAAATCAGAAGCTATTGTAGTAAATGTTTTGACGCCTACAGCAATGAAAGATTTAAAAGATGATCTTGATAAGTCCAATTGTATTACAATACTAAACGACGCTTCAAACCACGGTAACAAGAAAATATACCCTATTCTAGTGCGCTTTTTTCAACCTTACGTAGGTGTGCAAGTAAAAATTTTAGATCTCTAAGACCAACAGGGCCGGCATTGCCGAGCGGTAAAGGTGGCAGACTACCGCTCTGGGGGACCCGGGATCGAATCCGAACGGGTCGAAAAATCCCCAGGAATTTTTCGGGGGGTCGTCCGTTCGGATATGTCGGGCCCCGTCCCTCACCACCCGGTCGCCCCATTGTGGGCCTGGCCGAACCCATAATGGGCCTATTAAAAGAGGCCCCTTAGTGCCCACAGGGCGGAAAGAGTTAAAAAAAAAAAAAAAAAAAAAAAAAAAGATCTCTAAGACCAACCAGGTGAGACTTCTGACATCATTGTCTATTATTTAAACCAAGTGTTGACAGATAATAATTTGACAGCAAAAGTCGTGGCATTTTGCGGAGACAATGCCAACGTCAATTTCGGAGGTGCGGCTAGGCGAGGAACTAACAATGTGTTAACGAAATTGCAATCATCACTGAAAAAGCCATTGATAGGTATTGGATGTGGAGCCCATGTAATTCACAATGCAATAAAATCTGCTGCAGACAGGCTACCTTAGATTACAAAGCATTATTGTGAAGATATATTCATTTTTTTATATTTACACGATTCGAGTTGAAGCTCTAAAGGAGTTTTGCGCCGAAACTGAAACAGAATATCAACAAATGCTCGGCTATAGCAAAACTAGATGGCTTGCTCTTATGCCTGCCTTGGAAAGGGTTTTAAAAATGTATCAGCCATTAAAAAACTACTTTTTGAGTATTGAAAAATGTTCCCTGTTACTAAAAAACTTTTTTGAAGATCCCACATCCGAATTGTGGCTTTATTTTTTACACGCTCTGTCAGCAAGTTTTCATCAAGCTGTATTGAAACTGGAAGGTCAGACTGTATCGGCAATTGAAGCTGCAAGAGAAATCAATCAACTAAAAGACAATTTGACTCAGAAACAGACCAATCAGTTTCTTCCATTTATGGTCCGTCAATTAATAGTGAAATCGAAAGATAATGTTACTGACATAGATGAAGAGTTTGTGAAAAGGGCGGCTACAGAATTTTATCAAACAAGCCGTGAATATCTGGAACAGTGGACTTGCTTTCTTACCAAAGAAATGGAGATATTTTATTGGGCAGATTTAAAAAAGGTCTCCCGCATGGGAAGACGTTCAAAAATCTCTGGATGTATTAATTGAAAAGGAATATATTGACTGTAATAAAGATGCAGAAGTTTTTGACGAATTTTCGTTAATTTGTAACTACATTACATCGGAGAAAGTACAATGGAATAATCTAAATGTTTCCACGGAAACTCGTTGGGTGAAGTATTCAAACACTTTGATAAAAGACACTCACAAACTGGAAGACAAAGAGAGGTTTTATTTAACAGACTATACAGCGTGAAAGCAGTAACAAAAGAGAAAGGGTAAGAAACACGTGGCAGTGTTGCCGGTGTGTAGACTACATAGCGCACCCTGGTGGTGGAACCCGACATAACAAAAAATTAAATATTTTTCTTTAACACTCCTCCTAAATTTTTACATTTTTGTTACACTCATTACAAACAAGACACAAAGAAAAAAAACTAGGAGACAGGTCCAGAGTGCATAGGAGCGATTTCATTTAAATTTGCAGACTCCTATGCAATTTCTAAAGTACTCAAATTTAATCCGAGATAGTGGTTTTGTAAATATATCACCCAACTGTTCGTTGCTGTCTATGTGCTCTACCGTTATTTCTGTTCCTATCTTTTCCTTCACAAAATGGTATTTAACGTCAATATGTTTGGTTCGTTTAGAAGCTTTCTTATCATCTTTAGTAATCATGTGAATTGCACTGTTGTTGTCAACATACATTATTGTAGGTTCCTTACTTAGCATTTTTAGTTCTAATCCGAATTTTCTCATAAACAGCATTTCTCTAATAGCTTCACTGGCAGAAACGTACTCTGCTTCAGCAGTGGATAATGCAACAGTTCTCTGTTTTCTGGAGTGCCACGATACTGCTCCTCCTGAATACATTAGTAAGTATCCTGATGTGGAACGTCTATCCTCCAAGTTTCCAGCAAAGTCTGCATCACTATAAAGAGCTAGTTTTTCATTGCCATTGTATAAGATTCCATAATCAGTAGTTCCTCTTAAGTATCTTAAAATTCTCTTAGCTTGAATCCAGTGATGGTGTTTTGGATTTTCTACATGTCTACTTAGGTAATTTACAGCAAACGTTATATCCGGTCTACTAATAGTGGACAAATATAGGAGGCCACCTATTAGTTCTCTGTATGGCATACCTTTAGCTTCCTTTGTGTCAGCTGTTTCATCCTTTGATTGTTCAATTGGAGTAAAGGTAGGGTTTGATTCATCCATATTGAACAAACTAAGTAGTTTTTCAATGTATTGGGACTGGCAGATAAAGATAGAACCGTTGGTGTGTTGTTCTATTTCCATTCCAAGATATCTGTTGACTTTTCCCCATGTTATCTCAAATTTTCTGTTTAATTCTTCCATCAATTCTTTCATTGTTTTAAGGTTGTCACCAATCACTAATCCATCATCAACATATAGGACAACTACTACTTTAGATTTCATATTCACAAATACACATGGATCTGATTCTGTAGCTATAAACTTCTTAGATTTAAGGAATTCCGAGAATTTTTCATTCCATTTTCTGGGGGCTTGTTTCAAGCCATATAGACTTTTCTTTAGCAAGTATACTTTGTTTGCTTGACTTGACTTAATAAATCCTTCAGGCTGTGTTATGTAGATTTCCTCCTCTAGGTCACCGTGCAGAAAGGCGGTTTTCACATCAAATTGAAGTAGCTGTCGTTTTTCTTTTGCTGCAAAGGCCAATAAAAATCTGATTGAATCATATTGCGCTACAGGGGAGTAAGTTTCTGTGTAATCGATTCCTTGTTTTTGTTGAAATCCACGCACTACTAAGCGAGCTTTGTACTTCTCGACTGAGCCATCTTTCCTGTATTTAGTGCGAAATACCCATTTGGTTGTTAGAGATCTTTGACCTTCAGGGAGGTCTACTAAGATCCAAGTATTATTTTTATTTAAGGCATTTATTTCCTCTTCCATTGCCTTCTTCCACTTTGGTTGAGTTAAGGCTTCTGAAGCAGATATCTGTTCACAATCTGCAATCATTGCATGATGATCGTACCTTGATGGCAGTTTAATTTCATTCTTACTTCTTAAGTTGTACGTTTTGTTTTTTGTTTGACTTTCTCTATTTTCCTGTTCCGTTTCTTCACATGCTTCTTCTAAAGCTGATTCAGATTCTTCTTCTTCAGTATCGCTTTTAACAAAGATTGAGTTTTCTTCATTAAGATCTAGAGTTACGCTCTCTTCAGTTGGTATTTTATCTGACTGTGAATTTCCAGTTTGTTTTTCATCATTAAATTCCACATCACGAACGATCTGGACATCATCATCTTCGGGAAAGTAGATTCTGAAGCCTTTGGTGTTATATCCATAGCCCACAAACAAACCTTTTTTACTCTTAGCGTCCCACTTTAAACGCTTTTCCTTAGGTACATGGACATGTGCAGTCTCTCCAAACACACGTAATTGACTTATATCTATACTTTTGTTATACCATACTTCATATGGTGTTTTTCCTTCAACACTACTCCTTCCGGTTAGATTTATAACATGTACAGCTGTGTTTACAGCTTCTGCCCAAAGTGACTTGGATAATCCTCTTGCATGGATCATTGTTCTAGCTGCTTCAACGATTGTTCGCATTTCTCTTTCTATTCTGCCGTTTTGTTGTGGTGAGTATTTACAGGATAACTGATGAACAATTCCTTCTTCTTCTTCGGTTTCTTTGATTAAACGGTTAACTTCTTCTTTACCATTGTCTGTCCTTATTATCTTGACTTTGTAGTTTAAGTTATTTTTGATGTATTTGATGCATTTTCGGATTCTATCTTTGGCTTCATTCTTTCCTTTTAAGAAGTATACAATTCTGAAGTGACTTAGGTCATCTTTTACAAGCAGGAAATAGCGAGCTCCTCCTACAGATTCTGCCTCCATAGGTCCACATAGATCGATGTGTAATAATTCACCTGGTGCTTTTGCTCTTGAAGTACTTAACTTGAAGGGAATTCGATGTTGTTTTCCCTTCATACAGGATTCACAAAAGAAGTCAGGGTCATCTTCGTACTCTATTCCACATTTCTTTAAAATTTCTCGAACTCGTTTAATGTTTTGATGAGCTAATCGTTCATGGAATTTTCTTATGTTTTCCTTCTTCCTGTGTGTTCCAACGAAAGCTGTGTTTTTCAGGTATTTTTCAAAATGCATATAGTATAGCTTTTCTTTCTTTGTTCCGATAGCAAACACTTCATTGTCTCGAACAAGTCTACAACCTCTTTTGTTGTAAATCATACTGAAGCCTCTGTCTGATGCTGAGCTGATTGAGAATAGATTAAACTTCAGATCTGGAACGTATAGGACGTTGTTGAGACTTGATAAAATGTTTGATTTGCCATTGTTAGCTAAAAGTTCGACTTTGCCTGATCCATAAGCTTTCAGATATGATCCGTCACCAATCTTTATCAACTTTGGTTTATCAAATTCTGAATAACTAAGGAACCATTCTTTCTTTGCGCACATGTGATCGCTGGCTCCACTGTCTGCAATCCACGAGTTTTCACTTGGTGCTACCTCCGCCATATTCACACCGATGAATGCTGCTTTCCTTCTATCATTCTTTCTTGTTGTCCTCTTTTCTTTTTCTTTTTGTAGTCTAGCTGGACACTGAGCTATGAAATGACCAATTTTATCACAAAAATGGCATGGAAATCTCTTATTGCTCGACCTGGCTTTGGTATTGTAGATTTTATGAGATGGAAGTGCAACATTGTCCAGTTTTTCTTTGTTGGAGTTATTCTCTGTAAGTCTACTCTCTTCAAGAAGCAGTCTGGATGTTAGATTGTGCAAAGTACGTTCTTTTTCAACGACAGATTCCCAGGCAGTTACAAAGTGTGCATATTCAGGTGGCAGGGAAGAAATTATTTTAGTCATAAGCATGGTTTCAGAGATCTCATCATCTTGTGCCTTCAATTTTGCTACAATATTCTCTAAATCAGAGATATGCGTTCCTAGTCCTTTGGCTTGAAATTCGTAGTCAAAGAATTCCTTTTGTAAAAGATACTTTCCGATAGATGATTTGGGTTCAAATAGACTAGTCAATTTCTTCCACATTTCAGATGCTGTTTTACAACTTATTAGATGGGACAAAACTCTGTCTTCTACAAGAGATACAATAACATCTTGCACTCTTTCGTCTAGTCTCAATCTTTCTTTGTCTGTCGGTGTTTCACGCAACACGTCTATCCATCCTTTGGACCGCATGTGAACTTCTACTCTAAACTTCCATAAGTTCCAGTTTTCAGCACCGTTCAGTTTAGCAATAGTAAAATTATTACTTACAGATTCCATTTTCAGTAAGACGGCTTGATCAATAAAGTTCAGATACTTAATTCTTCGATTAAAAATGACTTGTTCTGACGTAGCCTGGGCCCATAACCTGATAAAAGACACTCCAAACTGGAAGACAAAGAGAGGTTTTATTTAACAGACTATACAGCGTGAAAGCAGTAACAAAAGAGAAAGGGTAAGAAACACGTGGCAGTGTTGCCGGTGTGTAGACTACATAGCGCACCCTGGTGGTGGAACCCGACATAACAAAAAATTAAATATTTTTCTTTAACAACCTCTTCAAGTCAACAATTCTTCAGCATGAAAACTTTTCTATTTTAATTGAATATATTTTACGTTTGCCTGCTACAAATGCTCCAGTAGAAAGAGTATTTTCTATGATGAACAAATTGTGGCCATCTGAGAAGACCCAGTTACAAATTTCAGTTCTAAAGGCGATGTTGATAATTAAGGTGAATATAAAAAAAAAAAACGTGCCAAGAGTTTCATTCTTACTTAAAATCATCACCAGCTATATTAAAGCAAATTTGTTCCTCTGATAAATATAAACATAACTAAACGTTTCGGGTATATATATTTTTTAATTCGTAACTTTTAAGCTAACTGACTTTTTCTGAATAAATAACTTTAAAAAAGTGTTTTTTTTATTGACTACCTGTTAATTAACCTAAATAAACCAATGTCCCGTTTTGAGTCAAAAAATAAATGGTCACGTTAAGTATATCTAAAAAAAAATATAAGTCTAAAAATAAAACATTTTTAGAATATTTAACAAGTATATTATACTCTATATAGTTCTAATTTGACTTTGAGAGATTTCTTACAGCAAAATGAACCAAATAACAATTAAATACTAAACATTTATTTTTACGTTTTTAATCCATATGCATTTTGCCTCGTACAGGCCTCATCAGGGTCCTATTATTGTTTTATAATTTCAGGAACATAATGTAATTCAGATTTTCATCTCACAGGAAACAAAAATAGCCACAAAATTTTCTTTCATAAGTTAACTAACTGGAGACATGTTTACCTAATAATTATAAACAGCCCAATTAAACATTATTGATGCTTTTCTATTTTTTAAGAAATTAAAAGCAGTTGGACAAGTTTGATTCACAATTTTGAATTTTTTTACCATAATTCATTGTTGTTACAATTATCATCATTAAGATAAAGTAGATATTTAATAAAACAAAAATATGTATTTTAAATAACTCAATATAAACATTACTAAAGAATAAATATATTGTAATAAGTCAAAATGGCCAGTAACTTGACATTGCACTGAAATATTATGATTAGTGTCAATTGCAAGCAAAACCTCAAGGTTAGTAAAAAATATCAATCCAGTATCTATGTTCATTATTATATTTGAAAAAGCTCTATAAAATTATGGGGGCAGGCTGAAAGGTTTTATTCTCTCTTTAAATAAAACACATAGATTAATTACTGCACCTTTATCAGTGGAATATTTGGAAGAAGCTAATTGTTTTCAATCCAGTTAATGGGTCAAACTTTTAGTATTTATTTATAAGACTACTAATTATTTTACAATATAATATCCAAATTTATTTAAATTATTTAATTAAAATTCTAATTATTAAATTTAGCAAGAGATGGCGCCTAACGCCGAACTCTAGTACCAAATTAACTTAAATTATTAATATTACTATAGCCATTTGCTAGCCCGATAATTCGGCAGTTGTTGGTCTTTATATATAACAGGTTAGTTGTTGTTTCTTTATATATATATATATATATACGCCTTGCCGGGTTTGCGATGGCCGGTTGAGTGCCTTTGGGAGGACGTTGGCAATTAATGTGTCCCCAGCCGGCATTGTAATGACCGTCAATGGTCGTACGGTAGTAGTATAAATAAGAGACTCTGGGATAAATTGTTAAACTTTTCAAGACTTTATAACTTTTATTTCAGTATCGCTCAACATTCCGGGGAAAGACGTCGACCAGGGGCTAAAAATCGCAAAAACCGTTGAATCACTCGAGCGGTTCTACGATATTTGAATCCCAAAAGCTCTCATAGACATTAAAACCACGCCCATTTTTGTTGCCCCTTCGGATATACTTCACCGCGAAATTTGAGCAAGCGTTTGTAGAATAGGACTTTGAAATAATCTTAAGAGAATCAATATTTTTATATATATATATATATATAAAATTTTAAGAGATTATATATATATATATATATATATATATGATATACAGTCAAACCTGTTTTTATGCGGGGGATAGGGACCGCATTAAAAAAAACGCATAAAAAAAATCTCACGAAACTTCACGAATGGCTGTAAATAATAGTTTTCGCAACACAATTAAAAACTATTTTTTTTATGCGGTCAACAGGGACCGCATAAAAAAAGTCTCACATAGAAAATAACTCAAAACCGTACGAAATAGAATTTATTGACAACAGATGTCAGCACTTGACTGCATCGTCTGGTCTATCGTCTGTTTTACATATTTTTGTCCAGGTGGTGTTTTGTTGACTTAAAAAGTAAATTATTTCATTTTTCGCATATTCATGCAATAATATTACTATAATAAGTGCATTTATGCTATAATAAGTTTATTTAGCTATAATAAGTCAACGTGAGACATGACGAATCGCACGAGACTAGTCGCCAACTATACCGCACAAATAAAAAATCGCACAAATTAAAAATTCGCATTAAAAAAAATCGCACATAAAAAGAGCGCATAAAAACAGGTTTGACTGTATATATGTTTTTGTTTATATATATAGACCTTAAGAGAATCAATATTTTCTTTATTTAAGAGAATTAATATTATTATATATATATATATATATATATATATAACTTTAATATTTAAGATATTTTTATATAAAAGTATTTTTTTTGTTAAGCTGGTGCCATCTGTTGGCAAAATATTAAACTTCATTTTTTTAATTATTTTTTTGGTCTTTCGAAATTACGAAGGTGATTAAAAAATTAACAAACAGCACGAACCGTCCGTCGCTAATGGATCGTGCCATTTGCTATTCGCATTTTTCACCGGATGCTCGCCCTCTGGTGTTTAAAAACAAAACTATTCTATCTGGGTCGTTTGATTAATTCTTGCGTATTATCAGCAGTAAATATGAATAACAATAGAAAAAGCAAAGCTTTCTGTTGCGTTCCAAATTGCAATTTCAAAGATTTACGGGAGCCTAATATAAGTTTTCGTCTATTCTCACACGAAAAACAGATGATTATTCGGAAATCGGTCGGTTATATTTATGAGCTTCTCCGAATTGTGAAAGAGTGAATTACACTTAAGATTGGCAGTTTCCCGATTGTCCAACTTTACACGAACAAGTTATGCTGTCAATTTTAAAAGATATTTTCTTAAAATTAAAATGCCAGTTATTTTGTGTGGGACACAGGGTCGGATTTAAGCATTTCGAAGCCTTAAGCTGAATGTAAGTCCCCTTACCAACCCTTCACAATTTTAGAAGTCAATCATAAAAAGAAAAAAATTAAATCAGACTATCTCTCTGATTCAATATGGTTATTGGAAGAAAAAGATGTGAGGTTTCACTAATCTTCTGTTTTATAACTGAATTTAATTAAATTTTTATACCCATTTTTTAAAAATCTTTTTAAAATTGGTTTTATCATTTTTTTAAAAAAAACCTTACGTTAATTCTTAGAAAAAAATTAACGAAATACTACACAAAATAAAAAGTAAAGTATGTTTTGTTGGTTTGCAAAAAAATGTTTATTACAAAATTCGACTTTAATTTTTTTTTTTTTTTTTGTTTGTACAAATGTTTGAGGCTCCTTGAAAGTCGAAGCCTAAGCAACAATTTACATAGCTTTTTACTTGTAAATCTAACCCTGATAGGACGACGGCCGGATGGCCGAGCGGTAAAGGTAGCAGCCTACCGCTCTGGGGACCCGGGATCGAATCCGAACGGGTCGAATAATCCCAGGAATTTTTCGGGGGGTGGTCCGTTCGGATATGTCGGGCCCCGTCCCTCACCACCCGGTCGCCTCATTGTGGGCCTGGCCGAACCCATAATGGGCCTACTAAAAGAGGCCCTCTTAGTGCCCACAGGGCGAAAAGAATTAAAAAAAAAAAAAAAAAACCCTGATAGGACAATGTCAAAGCTGATGTTTTTAACACAAAGGGCACAAATATGCATAGAACGATCTCGCTCACTTGCTTCGATACCACATAATGACGTATCCCGCTAGCAACAATTGTTCTACTATAAAATTTGTCGATAAACAGCTACAAGCAGCATATATCATTATATCGGGCAGTAATATATGATTAATTTTACATTACTAGTTACAAGCGACCCAGATAAAGTAGCCATTTTGTAAAAATTCAGCGCCCTCTATAGTTCATGAAAAACGCGAATTTGGTTTTTATCGATTCTTTTATGATATATATATATATATATTTTTTTTCCTCTTTTTTTTATGGGTATAACTCATAACTCATTTTTGTTAACTCATCTTAAAAGAATCAATATTTTTTATTTTATTTTTATATATAAGTTTTTTTGTTAAGCCGGCGCCATCTGTCGACAAATTAATTTGACACACTTTTCTCTCTCTATTTTTATTGCAAATAAAAAAAAGTTATATTACATTACAATTACAAATACAAATACATATTCTCCGCTCCTCGTCTTCGAAATTTTGCAATATATGTACCGAATCCCACGATTCGCTTACTATGTGATTACTTGTGTAGATATGTCCATCATAATTTAACGTATATTTGGTAAAATACTTGTTTCTAAGATTGTTACATTCGAAGGAGATCTCATCTTGGGGTTAAAAAATTGGCTAAAAATGAAAGTATTTATACTCTAGGTTTTAATTCGCTTTTTTTATAATTTCAATCTTAAACTTCTTACCTTCGCGGTTCTTATAGACGCGGTCGATAGCGATGCATCGGATAATTCTATCGATTGCCTCTTATATTTAAAACAATTGTAAGTCAAAAAGCAACAGTTACATTTAGACACAATGACTAGGCATCTTTCTTTGTTTGGCAATCTTCTTTGTTTCGAAAAAGAAGAACAACTAACGCCCTCTGCTTTTTTTTTCTTGCGGATTTTCCTTAAAAACTACTTTCAATTTCTAATTTAAACTATTTATAATAGAAATTTTTTTTAAATAAATATACAACATAATATTTGTTTTTTTTTAGATACATTCGAAGGAGATCTCATCGAAAATTATTTTTTTGTGTTAATATAATCATTTTTTTTATTATAACTTTTTTGTATTTATTTGTTTTTTAATTATTGTAATATAATCTAACTTTTTGTATTGTAATTGTAATTAATTTGTAATGTAAATAACTTTTTTTTATTTGCAATAAAAATAAGAGAGAGAAAATTGTGTCAAATTAATTTGTCGACAGATGGCGCCGGCTTAACAAAAAAACATATAAGTTTTTTTATATATTTTTATTTTTATATATGTTTTTTATATATAAAATAACAATATATAAATATATAAAAAAAATAAAATAAAAAATATTGATTCTTTTAAGATGAGTTAACAAAAAAACTTATATAAAAGTATACTAATAAAAGAAAGAGGAAAAAAATATATATATCGTAAAAGAATCGATAAAAACCAAATAGCAAATGGCGCGATCCGATTAGCGACAGACGGTTCGCGCTGTTTGTTATTTTTTTAATCACCTTCGTAATTTCGAAGGACCAAAAAAAATAATTAAAAAAAATGAAGTTTAATATTTTGCCAACAGATGGCACCAGCTTAACAAAAAAAAATACTTTTATATAAAAATATCTTAAATATTAAAGTTATATATATATATATATATAAATAATAATAATTCTCTTAAATAAAGAAAATATTGATTCTCTTAAGGTCTATATATATAAACAAAACACATATATAATCATATATATATATAAAATCTCTTAAAATTATATATATATATATATATTGATTCTCTTAAGATTATTTCAAAGTCCTATTCTACAAACGCTCGTTCAAATTCGACGTATTCTAAAAACGCTCGCTCAAATTTCGCGGTGAAGTATATCCGAAGGGGCAACACAAAATGGGCGTGGTTTTAATGTCTACGAGAGCTTTTGGGATGCAAATATCGTAGAATCCGCTTTTTTTTTTTTTTTTTAACTCTTTCCGCCCTGTGGGCACTAAGAGGGCCTCTTTTAGTAGGCCCATTATGGGTTCGGCCAGGCCCACAATGGGTCGACCGGGTGGTGAGGGACTGGGCCCGACATATCCGAACGGACCACCCCCCGAAAAATTCCTGGGGATTATCTCGACCCGTTCTGGATTCGATCCCGGGTCCCCCAGAGCGGTAGGCTGCCACCTTTACCGCTTCGGCCATCCGGCCGTCCGTAGAAACCGCTCGAGCGATTCAACGGTTTTTTGCGATTTTTAGCCCCTGGTCGACGTCTTTCCCCCGGAAATGTTGAGCGATACTGAAATAAAAGTTATAAAGTCTTAAAAGTTTAACAATTTATCCCAGAGTCTCTCTTATTTATACTACTTACGGTAATCTTATATCAACTGAAAGGGGAGATCGGACCGAAGGTCCAGGTAGTGTAACTGGTAACGTGTCTGCACGGATAGCAGAAGTTGCGGGTTCGAGTACCGCTTCGGGCCGATTCTTTTCTTCCAGTTAGGCCTAAATTTATTTAAATTATTTAATTAAAATTCTAATTATTAAATTTAGCAAGAGATGGCGCCTAACGCCTAACTCTAGTACCAAATTAACTTAAATTATTAATATTACTATAGCCATTTGCTAGCCCGATAATTTGGCAGTTGTTGGTCTTTATATATAACAGGTTAGTTGTTGTTTATTTATAAATATAATATCCTCTAACTTCAATACATTTCTGCATATCTCCTTGAGTGCATATCCCCAGCATTTTTTATCTCCAGCTGATTTGAAACTTCAACCCTTCAAAGTCTTAATTTATTTTTAACTACACCATCTATAATATAATTTCTTTCTTCATTGCTGATATGATATTTAATTTATAACTATACAAAGTTTAAATTAGTCAATGTTGTTACAAGTTACCTCGTGATATTTCTTTCTTTTAAAATCTTTGAAGTATCTTGTGGGGTTGGAGGAAGTTAAGGAACAACTTTATTATATTGTGATATTTGACCACATAAAACAATATGACTTCCTTCAGTCATCTAAAATTAAAAACAACATTATTCAGTCATATTATTTTAAATAATAATATAAAATATTCAAAATAACTTTATCACTAATTTCTCCTTCAACATTATCAGAATATAGATTTATATGATGAAAATTCCATTTCTGTGCCCATTCCTACAGTATCCAGACTTGGAGATGAAGTCTCACTTGGCGACAAAGCTCGAGAAATTCAAATACGACTGCTTAGGAGCCATTTTTTATAAATATTAAATATATAAATAAAAATTATACTGTGCAATAGCTGTGTAATTATATCATTTTTCCATTTATTGTAAATAATTGTAATTCTTATAATTTGACTGATTTAATATCTGTAAATGTTGTACTAATACTGAATATAAAACATACTGTTATATGTTGAGCATCAAACACAAGACCGTGTTATTTATTAAACACTTGGCACTTTTCCACTTCTATTAGTTGAGACGAGATTTTATTTCACTCGTTTCGGGCATTTCGCCCCTCTTCAGTCAACGTTAGTTCCTCGAACTCAAGGGTGCGCGTGCATAGCACAATTTGGACCTCAAAGTTACAGCAACAAATGTAAATGTTCTACGTACGGTTTTTTAAAATCGAACGCAATAGATCTTTAATCTTCTTTTTACTAACTTTTTTCTTTTCTTCATTGGTGTTTTATCTTGACATAAAGCAATAAACGTTTGGAACCGGTGTTCCAAACGTTTATTGCTTTATGTCAAGATAAAACACCAATGAAGAAAAGAAAAAAGTTAGTAAAAAGAAGATTAAAGATCTATTGCGTTCGATTTTAAAAAACCGTACGTAGAACATTTACATTTGTTGCTGTAACTTTGAGGTCCAAATTGTGCTATGCACGCGCACCCTTGAGTTCGAGGAACTAACGTTGACTGAAGAGGGGCGAAATGCCCGAAACGAGTGAAATAAAATCTCGTCTCAACTAATAGAAGTGGAAAAGTGCCAAGTGTTTAATAAATAACACGGTCTTGTGTTTGATGCTCAACATATAAGAAAACACGGTTTCAAGAATACCTATACTGTTATATTTTTAATGTTTAAAATTTATGAAATACTTGTACATATTTAGTGACAAATAATTTTTGTAAAATATGTTCATATTAAGCTTGTAGGCTTCGGTCGTTTGCCACTACAATCCTTTGTCTAGTCGGAAGTAGCTGAGCTCTTGTCGAACACACCTGAACTGTCTCGTGACAGGTCGAAAAAAGGCGCGGAGATCTCGGTCAAACAGAAAGTCCGTTGTTCGCAGCGTCCGTTATTCGAGGCGTACGTTATACGAGGCGCCACTGTACATAGATTAGCTATTCATGTGTAATAGTTATTTTACACAGAATGACATGCAATAATTATATAGTATATAAATGGAACCTTTCGTATCAAATGATTTATTAAACTATAACAATCTTTGTTGCTAGAAGAAACATTTTAGTAATTTGTAAAATAAATTAAAATTTTGTGTAAATAGTTACAAGACTTTCCTGAAATGTGAAATTTACTTAGTAATAATATATTGATTGAAAATAGATTTAGTTACTATATCACAAATAAATGGCCCTGAAAAAAAGCCTTTTTTTTATTGTGAAGTTTAAAGTAATTAAATGACTTTCTTCTGCTTCTGATGTTGAATTCCTCAATGAAGCAGCAATTTCATGCAAAGCAGCAGCCTTGTTTTCTGCTGCTGCCACTTTCCTTTCATCCACTGCTACCTTCCTTTCAATATTCTTTGCAATTTCATTCATTGTCTGCTGTATGTTTTTTAAAACAAACAACTTTTAATCTTCAGACATATTATTCGCCGGCTACGGCAACCTACGGAGTTAGCTCGGCAGATTTAAAGTAAGGGTCGACGATACTCGCGACTGCCAATCTGTGAGCAATATATATCGTGCTCTCCCGGACTGCTCGAAGCACGATGCCGCCGGCCGACCGCTATACCGTCTCACCATTCAGAGTGGCCAAAACTGGCCACCCAGCCTAGACTTTCTGTTTATCTAAGGAAACTTACCATACCTTCCAGACTTTCGTCAAGTACGGTGGACTGTTCTCGGCTGCAGCTCGTCGACCGCACCGAACAACAACAACTTAATCATACCCTACGTCGGGGGTTCCCAACCTTTTTGTGTTGTGGGTGCATTCGAGATTGCAAGAAATAGTGGCGGGCGCAAGTCGGATTTAAAAAAAAAAAAACAATTAAATATTATGTTTTTTATTATAACATGCATTTTGTAACATAAATTTATTATAAAAGTTGAATTAGTGTGATCTTTCACACTGCATTTCATTTGCTAATTTCTCATAATTGGGAGTGTAAGATGATAATCCCAATCGTAAACAATCTTCAAGATTATTAATCTGATTTTTGATTTTATAATATTCACGGTGGAAAATAAAGATTCGCACATGTATGTGGAATCAAAACAGGATTTGATTTCGAAGGCTCCTTTTTTCAAAAGGTTATACTTTTTACGATCAACTAAATTTCAAAAGTTTTCATTGTATCGTGAGATTTTAATACGATGTCATTATGAAAATCTAAAATCTCTTCTTCGATTATCGATGTTTCTTCTCGAAGAAGTCCTTCTGTGGATTTAGCAGTTTCAGTAATGTCCACTTGTGTAGTAAAAGGATTTACAAAAAATGTAGCCGCAGGTTCGATAATGGTAAATTGCTGGAATCTACTTTCGAATTGTTCCGAAAGTATTTCAAGACGAGTAATAAATAACGTTAGGTCAAAATTATCTTATATTAATGTTTATTTTTTCCCCCGGAGATCCAGGTTTAAACTGTTCAATTTTTCACATACGTCTGTTAAAAAAGCCAAGTCCATCAACCATTGTAGGTTATCTAATTGTTCAAACGTTTGACGTTTTTCTCTCTTCCAAAACATCAAAAAAATCAGCCAAATGCCTTGCATTTACTTAACCATCTTTTATCTGTATTTAAGATAAAGTCAGCTTGGGCGGATTCGTCCTTTTCTACAAGGGCTTTAAACAATCTATGTGATAAAGGATTTGCTCGAATTTTTTTTCATTATTTCAACACTTTGACACGGGCACGTGTAAATAGCTCCGCGAGCGCACGTGCGCCCGTGGGTACAAAATTGGGAACCCCTGTCCTACACGGTCAGAAGTTACAAATATTCGTTGCTTCTAGAGAATAAATTATATCTTCTCTACAAGAGTTGTGAAAAACATATGATACTGTATTGTTTCAAATTTCTACACAATAAAAGTATTGTCTTAATAAGAAAAAATTCAGTAACGAGTCGCTTATTCCTTCCCCCGACAACATTTGGCAGCGCCATCTGTTATCATATTTTATTTAATATAAAAACTTTATATATTCTTAACTAATATAAAATATCAAACACCTAATTTTGAGGGATGGGTTTTATAAAAAATTGTAAATGCGAATAATGAGTAAAATCGTCATTAAGTCCGACCCTACTGGAGATACCCGCGATCTCCCCCCACCATGCCGATCTTTAATCACCAAAATTTAATTTCATCAATTCTCATAATAAACAAACCTCCCTGCAAAATTTCAGAAATTTTCGACAAAAAGCACAGGAGTTATTAAATCGAGGTTTTATATTTGTGAAGAGCGTTCCCCGTTCCCACTGTTGTATATTAACAAAATTTCAGACAATAGACAACAGAGGATAAAGGCCCACGACTTACATCACAACGATTTAGTGATTCTAAGCAAAGAGTGGTTTCGTCCTTTCCCATTAGGATGCACTATTCTTTGTTTTGATAAACGTGGCGGCAGTTATCAATGTTTAAAACGGTTTTAAAACTATTGTAAAACCTTTTTGTTATTTACGCCTCTAAGAGGAGTGGCAAAGGTGTCATTCGGAGAATTGGAATATTATTGTCATCTTCACTTCGTAACCCCCAAGATGGACAAAACCCTCTATCACATATATTAAATACTTAACCGAAGAATTAACCGATCGAAAGAAGTAGAGAAACTTTTACATAATCTTATAATTTTTGGTTTATCTTATGCCGTGGCCGCCATTTCGAAAACGGGTTTGCGATGACATTGGCCGTTTCTTACATTAAATACGGACGTTATAATTTAGTTAGGTAAACATTAAAATATCGCAATAAAAGTACTTTTAAAGAAATTTCAATTTTATTTCATAAAATTCATATTTTGGACGAATATTTTATTACTTTATCTCGACGTCTGTTTCATAGCATGCTAATAAACTACTCTGCGCATCATAGACTCTAATGGTCAGTGACATATTTCCAGGACGGTTCTGAAATAAAATAAGATTTTAGTAACATCAGAATAAATAATTGTATTGAAGTTATATGCAAATATCAATACACAAATTAGGATAGAGACATTCACTAAAGAGAAACTAAATAAAATTAAATGAAAACTAGTGTTACAATTTTACTCTTATTATAACTTCGTAGTTTAAACGAAATGAGAAATATTGAAAATCGACAAGCAAATAACAAAAGAACATAATACTACACACATTACATGTAAATATGCTGAGAAATGTTCATAATAAAATGTAACAGTTTAAGACGAAAGGATTTATTTTGACAAAGACGTTTTACACCAATAAACAGAACTGTAACAATAATAACACTCGCTGTAATCAAAAGTCATTATTTAACAATAGAGAAAACAAATGTTTTCTGTCAGAGCGTTCACAAATCAGTTCTGTGCAGTTGCAATGATAATTTCGAATTTCCGAAAACTCCGAACGTTCCGAGAGTTCAAATGCTTGCATTCTGTTGTACTGAAAACTCGTAAGTTCCGACGTGGGAAATTACATTTCACTATTCGTTTTAAAACTTTTATTTAAAATTAAAATTATCGAAAACGATTTTGTCATATTTTATATTTCACCAATGACAGAATTATCACGAATTAAACAATATCGTGAAATTGTTTCTAAAATAAACAACTCTGACGTTAAAAATAAATTTGTGGTTTCGGGTCCGTCCTAAGATGATGCGACCGAACGGGAAAGGACGGACCCGATATCAAGAACAGACCACACGAAAACCATTCCTGGGATGTTTAGACAGTCCGTGATTCGATTCTGGCCGGATAAGGCATTGGTCTGCCGCTCGGGGTACCCCAGAGAGGCAGACCAACACCGTATCCGGCCAGCCACCGTGTATTCTACTATCAAACCATTTCTAAAAAGAAGTAAATCATCTATTCAGGCTTATTTACTTATCTTTTAAATACAATTTATAAACAATGCGGTTCAACTAAAAAATAAGAAAGCAACAAAATGTATTCACGTGTTCGTTAGTCTCAATTACTAAGTTTCGAAGCCGTAAGAATCCAGGACCAAAAGGACATTGCTTGCAAGGTTGGCCGTCAATTGAACAAACAACAGACTTTTCCTTCACCAGCTTACATACATCGAAACTAAAAACAAAGAATGACACATATTTACTTCTTTATTTCGATAAAATTTAAATAATACAATAATACATACCGTAAGTTAGGTTGGCACGGACAGCTATAGGTGCAATTGGGGCTAAACGAAAATTTAGCAGCAAGTTCTATTCTAGTTCCTTCAGTTATGTTCGTTGACAATATGGCATCAGAGTCACTAATTATATTATTTCCAAGTTTTAGAGGTAATTTGCCAACAGTTACTCTAGTTATGGAAATTGCTTCATTTGTAGCTGTAATATTGAAATCGTGAATAGCCTTAAATCAAAGCGAAAAATAAATAAACAAACAAGCAATGTGATACTTTACAGCAATTCTCTAGTTTAAGTTGATCTTCACTGAAAATTGCAGTTACGAAGGACAGTTGAAGCAAAAGAAAAATTATCTTTTCCTCCAATACTAAACTACTGGTATTCGGAACTTGAATATTATAACTAATGCGGTGGAGAACTGATCTCTTTCAGGTGTTAAGCTTCTTTTATACCCAGTTTTGACGTCGAACAAATAGATTATCATTATTTGTAATCTGCATTAGCCTGAACAGATGTTCTGTTGGTATGTTTTCCTATATTTTATTCAATTTTACATAATAAGTGATGTTAATTAATCTATAATATAATATTTTGTTAAGTTTTCTCAATATCTTCTATTATTTAATTAATTAAGAATATACAGTTTATGTATATATTTCTTTTTCATTTTCGATTCTCCGTTATGAACTCTACTTTTAGCGTAGGCACTACGAAGAACAGTTGCTCTACGGCCCGGTTTTATGGTAATAGTCTGACATGGAACACTTCCTTCAGATCGGAAAATTTACTTCGGAATGTCCATTTTTACACGAAAATATTCCAATTTGTAGTAATTAAATGTAGTAAAATAAGAGTTGCAGGGGGTAAGTTTCTGCAGGTGTCGTTTCTCATGTGTGTCACCTGTCCCCACGCGTACGCTTTATTAATCTGTAGCGAAAAGCGACATTTTCTGTTGCCTGCTTACAGTGCTTTGCAGTGGCCTGTAAATTGCGTATAGTTTAGTACAGTCGTTGACGATGGGCCAATAGTCTCGTCTGGCCACTGTGTAGCTTGTATTATTTATTTACTTTTTACACTTTCCATCCTGTGGGCACTAAGAGGATCTTTATTTTTCGTGTTCGTTGTGAATTTGGCATACATAATGAGAGTAGCCGGGTTTTCTATCAAAACAATAGCTGCAATATGTGAGAAAAGCAAGCGCGATTGGTTCGACAAACAATAAAAACTATTGAATAATCAATAATTCAATGAAATTAGTTTAATTAGAATTATTCAGTTATTTTCTGGAGTAGTTACTGCCTACGTAATGTTGGATAACCATCAAGTTTTACAACAATGCTATTTTATAATGTCCCCATTTTCAGTTTCGAAGTTGTGGCAACCCTACTAAGAAGCCCCCGTTGAGGTCTAGTCTAACTCTCGGTGGTATAATCATACCACCGAGAGTTAGACTAGACCTCAACGGGGACGACCAAACCATTCGTACACTCTAACGACAAGGAATCGTTATGACAGGGCCATTAGATACGTTGGTCACTACACTCTCGCTGAATACAATAGAAGGACAAGCAGGCGGATTCATATTTTATTAGGCCTAACAAAAATTCTTGGGCAGACTTGTCTTCAATTTGATTAATAATAATCTCGCCATCGGTCGGAAAAATCGACAAACACATACGTCAATTTACAGATTATTAATCCATAGCAAAGTCTTTATTAAATAATTTAACTTTAAGACGTGTACAATATAAATTAAATGCAATATAAATTAAACAGAATTCTATTATAAGTTTTAATTTATATTAACATAAATATGTTTAACATGTGTACACGACGTCATCCAAGGACTCTGGTTGACAGAAAAAATTATTCGGTTGTCACGTGTCAACTTAAATAATTTGTCGCCTGAAAGCGATCCAAATGCTCAAGATAATCATGGCATCGTACTAATCGTCTAATAGCGATTAAAATCGTTAGTAAATGATCAAAATTTTCTTATCGCTTCCAAACGACTAAAAGAGTAAATAGGCTATGAAAACCGGCAGCCTTTTCATAGCCTATTTACTTGGGCAGATCTTGGCAACCTTTGATCGCCAGAGGTGATTTTCAATCGCTCTTTTACAGGGTAGCATAATTTGTTTTCTGATCAGTTTTTGTCTTAAAATTTAGTGGCCTCTTGAAAGCTGAGGCCTCAAGCTTTAGCTTATTGGTAAATCGGCATTGAGGACGGGGGCCAGAGAGGAACGTGGGACACCCTACCGAACTTTGATAGGCACGGGAATTGCACCTAATACTGGCGCTGATGTGCAGTGACATCTGATCCGAGCCGCCATATTGTGGAATCCAGAACATTGTGGAGGCCATAGGAAAGTGCTATAAAACACGTGTATCAACTGTTCACGCAGCTCACCAATCCTGAAAATTTTTTCAGTTATATAAAAAGGTTCTATATGAATCTATCATTTTAATCGGTGACTAAAATTAAAAATATTTTATTAGTAAACACCAACATCAATATCAACATAATAGTCACCAATAAAAATATCATAAGGAGGGAAAACAAACATTTAACATGAAGCAATAAAGTTAGAGAGTACATCTCCCAAAGAAGACATTTTTTAAAATAATGCTTTAAAAAAGTTTAAAATAACAGAAACCCCGAGAGTTATACATACAAAAGACATTTACATAAAATTTTGTATTATCAAAATAAAAATTTTAAAAAATCCCGTAATGAGTTACTTGTTCTTGTTCTTGTACGTGGGTTTATGTTGGAAGGTGTGACCGTTGTCGGCTTTTCTTCCGATGCGCCGCCTGGTGGCTAGGTGAAGCGGCCGGTCTTATATATGTACCGCTCAAGGGCTGAGATGTGGTGGCGCGGGTCTAAGCCCGCGTGAGGCCAGTAAAGTTGGCTGAGGTGACGAGTCTGGTGTAGATCCAAAGAAAGGGCTTGGCCCAACTCTAATGAGTTACTTAAGTTCCTGGCAACATTTGGTGGCGCCATCTGTTACGATATTTCATTAAAAACATTTTATATTTTCAGTTATTGTAAAATGGCCAAAAATAGCGTAATTTTGGGGTAGGATGGGTTTATAAATAATGTTGTAAATGCTAATAACGAATAAAATCGTCAGTAAATTCGATCATACTGGAGATATGACACTATTCCCTTTATCTCACCACCCCTCGATTTTTAATCAACATAGTTTAATAGCCTCGATCGCCCTAATACATAAACCTCCTCGCAAAATTTCAAAACATTTCGACAAAAAGCACAGGAGTTATTAAGCTTCAAACAGGGTGAACAAAATCGTGCCCCCATACACGCTGACATCTATACATACATAACCCCCTCCAGAATCTTTTGCATCTCTCCATGTTTCAAAGTGTCCAGAGTCCGAGAATGTAAAAATCTTGGGGAGTCATTCTCTGACCGATCGCCATACTTTCCCTCTGCTGTGTATAACAGCCGAGCAAAAGTAAAAATGAAGCATCTAGTAACCATTAAATAAAATAAGTTTTGCAATTTTATGTCTGTCTAAATGTGATTTGTTTATCACAGTTTTTCCTCAATAGCAATATCTGAAGTAGTTTTCAATTAATAATACGGCATGATTCTGGGTAATGGCGATGTGTCGTGCACGTGTATCTTAAGTGATGCAACAAGATCAAATTCTAAGTATGCAAGACTTCCGTTAACTGATGACAGGTATTCTAAATTTCTGTCTCAACTTTTCTCTGCCATTTTTATGTATTGCAACTCTGAACATGGATTCACATCATTTAGAAACATGATATACACTCTTTACATGGATGGATTAAATTCCTTCTAGATTATGAGCAGTTATAAATAAAATAGCACCAATTTTAAATCTATTTTTTTCTCTCTGACCTTAAACATTGCAACAGTGACACGTTATTTATTCTATAGGCAAAAAGAACAATTGCCTGAGACTTCCATCAATAGGGGCCTCAAACCAATTTTTTAAAAGAAAAGATTCACCCAAAAAATTTCTACAAAAAAAAAGTTTGAATCTGTATTACAGGCCCTATAGCAATATACTAATTCAAATGAATGAATTTGCCTGGGCTCCATGAAGCTATACCATGCCATGCATTGCATAGTATTAGGCCTACTTTTTTAATCCGTGACTGAATTTCTCTGTTCAATTTAGTTACCAATGTATTGCTACTCCTGAAAAACATTTAAGTATCCACAAGTTTTCTAATCGTAAAACTATATGTATACCTTTTCTTGTGAAACTGTATAATCTGCTCTTGTAATAACCATGGTTCGTGAGCATGATTGTCTGCAGAAAATTTTTCAAAGCTTGAAAACGAACAATTGCACAAATAAATTTAGAATTTTTTAGATTATAGAATACAGCAGGTCTGTCAAACTCATTTAAACAACGAGCCATTAATGCGACTGGTAAGGTTCACGCAGGCATCACATTTACAAATTTTCTTAAAGTTACAATTTGAAGTGAGAATGCAGGAATATAGATAGGGCAATTAAAACACATTATGTAGTTCAATGAATGCAACTCAACAATATTTGCTATATAATATGCAATATTGCTATAGTATTAGTTTTATTTAAACATTTATTTCATTTAACATACATATTTATAAAACTAAAATCAATTGTTTACACAGCAACTTGCCAACACTATCTTCCTTTTCCTAGTTTTCCAATATCTAAATTCAAAAACTCAGAACAAACAATTTTCATTATGGCAAATTAATGTTTATGTTAGTCTTTATGTTGATCTGTAAGCCGTTTTATTTCGGAGCATTGTGGCTGCAGGCCACGAAAAATCACATTTGGGCTGCCAGTTTGACACCCTGGAACACAGTATTACATCAATACAAAAGGAGAGACAAAAAGTGTCCTATGGTCCATTTTTATGATAAGTTGTGAAAATTTTACTCGATTCCTGGGGAGCAAGTGCCATTTACCCCCTCTGAAATGCTCACGCACCACTCAAAAATAAGACACAACTTTTTATGCAAACACGAAAACCGATTTTTACTAATTTTCATAACTTAACTAAGTTTATATCTTGTGCTTTAAATTTCTTACAATTGACAAACGTTATATATGTACAGTACATAACAGAGAACATTGATAAAAATATTAAACCATTTTATTTCACCACAGGTAATTTTTACCTACGTGCATAAATCAATAATTAATATTGCTTGACCGAAAAGCAATTCTAGATTTAACATACGATAACAAATCAAGACTTAATAGATTTCTTAGTACAAATGGCAAAACATCAAACATAAAAAAAAATTGTTCCCATCAACAGAAATTTGATACATGTAAATTGTTAATATTTTATGTTGAATTAGAATAGCACAGTGGAACAGTCTGTGATTACTTCTCTATAATACTAAACTCCATTCCTGACTTTTGTAACCGTTCTAATAGCGAAGTATCTTCAAAAGCAGCTGCCGGAGTTAAGACACCACCACTGAAAATAAAATTACAGAAATTAAATTAATCCATAAAAAGATACAAAGTAAATTTAAATTATATTTTCTTTATACCTTCCAGGCATTTTCTCATTTTCTTTCAAACACACAACACCAGCATTCACTAGACAGAGTGACGTAGTAATGTATGCTGCATCTATAAAAAGACCACTATGTAATTGAATTTCAACATTACATTTTAAAGAAACAAAAGTAAACACTAACCAGGTGCAGTTAAAGTTACTTTCATATTCTTATTGGGCGGTTCTGTACGTTGCTTGTCAACATCCAGTTTATCCTTCCACCCTTCAGCCCAAAACACAGTGGTGAAAGATGCTTCCTTAATCTGATACAATAAGAGGATATTTAGAAAGCTGTTGCAAATAAAAATAATATATTAAATCAAATTCATTACCTCTTGCCTTGATGGACCACCTTCTTTAAACTTCCCAAAAGAAAACAGATGTGGATACTGAAATTTTATTTAGCAAAATAAGTTCAAAGTGATCAGAATTAAAATTCATTAAAATATTTATTTTTAAAATGCAATATTGATAAAGACAAAAATACCATTATTAATAATTAATATGGTTATAAATTTATAATCATTTGGACTAATGGTAAGTGATTAAGTTGCCATTTTTAATTCTAATTATTAAATTTTGATACAATTAATTAATTTAGAATATTCTGGAAGAAAGAAAAAGAATCAAACCATGAATGTGAACCCACAACTCCCACTTGGTCTGGAAGAAATAATTGGATAGAGTATAATTGGCAATGAATCCATGCAGTAAGCATAAGTGTAAGTTTAAGTCACACTCATTTTTTCTTCCAGTATATTCTAAATTAATTAAATTAATTCTAATTATTAAATTCAATATTTAATCACATACCTTTAGTCCAAATTGCTTTATATATTTAATAAGCCAATTTATGATGTATTGAATTAAGCATTACACAAGAGTAAGTGAAAAATGAATGAGAATGAATTTATTATTTATGAAATATATTAAACAGGGTCCAGGTTAATATGGCCTGTTTTTAACTAGTCTGCATCAAGAACTCAGTCCATCATGCCTGTCTGTCCTGGAACATGTTCTGGAACCACTCTTTTGCCATCGTCTGCTGAACTACCTCCAACTTCTTTATAATGGCTGTCAATGAGACAAACACTGGTTCCACAACTCCAATTTCAGATGAGTGAAGTCACAGGGAGAAAGGTCCAAGTTGTATAGAGGATAAAGCACACATTCAATGTTTTGCAGTCCAAATACAATATGAGAACTTACATTGTTGTGGTGTAGGTGCCAATCAGACAGATGAATGCAGCACAGGGCTTTTTTAATCAATTTGTCAGACCAAGGTCCTCAAACTGTCATGCTGGTAAACCATTACCAGCATGACAGTTTCATTTCTTTTTAAAGCAGGACTACTTTAAAAGAAGCCTTATCAACATGGACCATGCCTAATGTATTTTGTGAGTAATAAATTCATTCTCTCTTTTTTTGACTCTCCCTCATGATTTTAGGCTTTATTTACTGTAAAACTGTAAACAAATCTTTAATAGTGTAAAGTTTTTTAAAAACTGATAATATAAAAATAAAATTTTATACAAAATATATTAAGTTAAACATTTGACAATTGGCAACCTTCAACTTACGGATAGCAAAAGTTTTCGGCCATACTTAAAAGGTGAAAAAATAAAAATCATCATTCCCATCAGTAAAATGAAAAATAAATTGAATAATGATGTTGAAAAATATGTCTCTATCTGCACCTGAATATAAAATTGATTATATTAGTTTTAAAATCGTCATCAAATTATATCAGTTACGATATAAGTTACCGGTCTTTCGTTTTTATAATTGTAATTAAAAAGTTGACTTCGGAGTGTGACTCCTTTATCACTTCCAGGAAAGGGAATGCACCATTTATTTGTAATGTCACTTTTAAAGACAACAGGTCTGGAAAAAAAAAATGAAATTTATTGGAAAGTAAAGTGAAAAACTTAAAATTTCATATAAAACAAAAATTCAAGTTGCATGAATTCTAATATTTTTACAATTATTACAGTGGAACCTCGCTTAACGAGCACCTTGCACAATGAGTATTTTGCATAACGAGCAAAACAAATTGTAAAAATTTGTCTCGCTTAACGAGCGATATTTCGCATAACGAGTGACGAGGAGAGGGGAAGTCCCGAATTGTGCACATGTGGCATGCTCCGTCAGTCTGTGTTTAGCACTCGTTCCGCTAGCATCTTAGTGTCGCTTGTGATCAGATATTTTTCCAAACTTGTGTTCACACATATTACTTATAAACATCACCAACCATAGCCCGTTATATAATAAACACGCCAAAAGATATGCCAAATTCTTGGGTCATTAAATTTAATGACCAATTCCAAATTAAATTTTAGAAATGTCTGAATTAAAAATTAAATATTTATAATTATTATATTTAATATGAGATGGAAACACAACTGCCTACCTCTAGTCAAATTAATTAATTTCTCATATTTAATTATAGCCTTTACATAACCCAAGAATTTGGAATGTCATTTGGAATGTTTATCAAACAGATTAGCTGTGATTTTTTTTTGTTTCTGCAAATCAAATTCTCATTCCAGGATGGTTCATTCTGCACTAGAAGAAAAGATGATGATGATTCATGCTCCTTAACAGTGTATATTGTACAATTTTTTTTTTAATAAACATTATACATAAAACATTTGAGCATTTTTTTGGCATGGAACACATTATCGTATTTTACATTAATTTCTATGGGAAAAATTGTTTCGCTTAACGAGTGTTTCGCATTACGAGTAAGACTCTGGAACAAATTATGCTCGTTAAGCGAGGTTCCACTGTATTAGAACTTTTCTTACAAATGAAATACAATAAAATACACACATTTACTCAGACTATAAGATTTTAATGTATGATTGCTGCCAAATAATAATGATGATAAAGCTTTTGTAAAGTCATTTATACATTTATGTGTAATTTCAATTTTATTGTGTGGCATGACAGTACATTTTAACAGTCTTCAGATTGCCGGTGTGTGATTAACTTGCCAAAAACAAAACAAGATGGAGGATATCGATCAAGGTGCCAGAGTGTCACTTATGTATGATTAGTGAAATTAAAGGTTATATATTTAATGTTAGTGTGAATCTTTTGTGTTGTGATTGAGAAACATACAGCTTTAGTAATTTAACAAATACCTTCCAAAATTTTTTTACCAAGAATATATTTTAATAAATTTTAAATGTTCAGCTAGCTACTACTGTACAACTTTTCTATATCTCTTCACATCCTTATTTTTTACAAATTATGCTAGAAAAGTAATAAAAACAATTGTAATATTAAATAAGACTGATTAAAATATAAAATAACCCAGAGAAACCTTACTTAAGGAGTAAAGTTTGCAGTTAAGTTTTAAAAATATCTTAAATTTAGAATAAAAATTGGCAACTAGGCAACATTGTAGGCAGTTATGCAGAGGTATCACAACCATTTTCTCTTTGTCTACAGAAGCAAGTGTTCATAGTGTCCGTTTTAATCAATTCATTGAAATAATTAAAAAAAACACATTCTACAAAAAAAAAATCATTGAACCAAACTGTTAGACTTTAAGGGGCCACAAAATGGGACTATGAATTTTATCATAGGGGTGCTGCAATTGGATCAAACAGGGTCAACTTCACTTTCTTAAATGAAAACTCCCAGTTGTTTTTTACTGCATATTATGATTCTACATAAAAAACAAAACTTTCACCTGAAAAAGCTTTCTGAAAGATGCACAAATGAAAAGTTATGAGGATTTGAACTTTTATATGGTTGTGAAATCATGCACTCCTCTGTAGATTTGTATTGTTCATTGGAAAAAAAAATGCTTAAAAATCATTTGGAAACTTATCTGGCAGAATCATTCTTTTTCTTCAAATAACAAACTGATAAAAAAAAAACCTGTATCATGGTGCATGAAGACCATCAAGCTTGCAACGAAGAAAAGACATTGATCTTTATCCCACCAAATAATAATGGTTTTCCTAATTATTTTTCCTTTTTTCAGTTTATTTCAGAAATAACCAAAGATCAAGGCCGGATCATCGCGTAGACAAATGAGACAAATGTCTAGGGCCTGGTCAAACTGTCTATTTTGAAAAGATTTGTAAATAAGATAGTTTACCTTTTTGTTGGATAACTGTATATACATATATTGGATATTTGTTGGATAATAAACAAAAATATATTGCTTTTTATATGGTTATCGTAAATTCTAAAATCTAAAGAAAATGTGTTATGTTTCTTCTCGTGGGAGAGGGAGGGGGGCCCAGTAAGAAGGAAATGTCTAGGGCCCCCATAGTGGGTTAATCTGGCCCTGCCAAAGACGCATTGAGTGTGGCAGTTGCATAAACGTTCAAATGCTCATAACATCAAATCAGTGAAACTTTTTAAAAAATGTGCTTCAGATAAAAGTTTGTTTGATTCAGAACCATAATATTCAATAAAAAGATCATTTCCATCTGAGAAAGTGAAGTTGATTCTGTTTTCACCAATTTGATTTATTATTTATTTTTTGCTGATGTAAATAGTTTATTAAAAGCTTGAAACCTAATGTATTGTTATATAATTTTGTGCATGATGTGGTATCTACTACAGGTGTAGTCTGTAAATATTGTCTGTTAAAATGCACTTTCTGTACTTCCTTGTAAATTTTTAACAAGTAATATAAGTGGTACCTCATGGCAGTTAGTGTATTAATATGTCTGGCAGCTTGATCGTTTATTGTTAGGAAAATTTCTTAGTTAACCTGATTTGATATTAACTTAAATATATCCTTATAAATCCAATAATTAGGTATTTGAATCATTATAAATTGAGCTTATGTATAAATTGAATAATTTTAACTATCAGCAAATGCACATTTATAAGATAACATTAATATAGAATTGTAATATTTTTACATGCAAAGTGATAAAAAATATAATTATATTCATTCAGATAATTACTAATATAAAAACTGTGTGCGTGTGTGTAAATTCCTTATAACTCCCCATAATTTTTGTCCAATCCAGATAAAATTTTGGTTATATTCATTTTATGTTCTGATAGAAAGTATAGTAAGCTACTTATTTTGCAAAAATATTAGCTATATAATAAATGTATTTTGGATCGGTAATCACATTTATGTTGCAATGACATCGGTGATCACATGATGTTCATTCTTGATGAGGAAATTGCCCTTAAGTTAAAGTGACCAGATATGTTAGGTTCAAATGCGGGACGCTTCTGTGTTGTGGGAGCTAAAAATGGGGTCAACCTCCGACACACACACACACACACACATATATATATAATAATTAATTCATTAATAAATAATTTAGTAGAAAAATATATAAATACATAAATGCATAAACTTAAAAATAACTCTTTATAGAAAAAACAATACACAACAATAGTCAAAAATAATTATTAATATCTATTTTTTTTATTAATATTTTCTGGCAGAGTGAATTTTTTCAATAAAATCATAATTATTTGATATATTGTTATAAAATTCTTTGCAGGAATTGAAAAAATTACACTTCACTTGTAATACAGCCTTTGATTATGTATTATAGTATTTGATTATGTAATATGATATGCAAAGACAGCCTGAGGATACTATAGATTGCACCCTATGGAATTTCGGGACTTATTTTTTGTCTCCGGTCCAAATTAGGGTATCGTTGAACTCATCTCAGTCCCGAGTTAAAATATATACTCAACGTCCCGATATTCTATAGGGTGAAATTTATAGTACAGCCAAGTTGTCATGCATATTATCTATATATGGTGCTGTTTGCCTACAACGGCCACTACGGGCACCCCTAGATATTATTTAAATTAACAATACATTCAGTATATTATTATTGCAATAGGAATTTATTATTTATACCACGGAATGACACCATTGCACTAGAACACCCACTAGGGGGAGTCCCGGGCTACTAATAGTGAAAGAAAAAAACAGCAACTTTGTGCTCTTGATGATTTGCGAACATGTTGAAAATGTTACATGACCAAATGCGGGACACTTTCTAGAATGGTGTTCAATACGGGACTAACAACCCAAATCCGGGACAGTCCCGCACAATCCAGAACGTCTGGTCACCTTACCTTAAGTTGCATCTTAAAATATTTTGGCAAATGGCAAACTTTAAAACTCACTTCATTAAATTTAAAATTTCAACTTTAAAAATGATAGCTGTATAGTGTCACTTCTATAACAAATTTTTTTAAAATCTTTCCATAGTGACCATACGACATTCTATTATCCAATTGGAAGTAATGATCTAACAAGCCTGTTACTTAGGAAGTGTTATCGCTCATCTAATTAACGTATGTATAATTCATCTTTGTTTTATCAACATGGAACTAAAAGAACTCGCTATTTTGTCGAGAAAAAAAAAACAAATGCCCAGAGGAAAGTGAAAGAGTAAAATTGATCAGGTAAATTCTACATGTAAAAAAAAATAAGAAGAATTGAGACCCCTGAAGGCAGTGAAGTCTGACTTCAGCAACATCATGTAAGAATGGCTTTCTCAAGGACTGCAGAAACAGCATCACAACATAAAGCTCAACTTGAAGCCTTTCTCAATTTTTCAATCTCTACTTTCTCATAACAAATATTCCATCGTGTTGACAGAATATTTTAATATATATATATATAACTTTCAAAAAAATTCATTATAAAAACACAATGTATAATATAATGCTCTGATAAATTAAAAATGATTTTAGATTTAATTAATTTTTATATCTTAACATACCTTTTTGACAGATGATGTGAAAAGTTTGGACTTTTCTTAAAAACAGTCTTATTTAATTCTTTCCTAATTTCTTTAGTCTTATTCTTAGTCGTTATTCCATTAACCACAGAACTCCACGTGCCTGCGTTAATGGTTTGACCCTAAAATTTTTAAATGTTCTTTTAAAATATCTATATTTATTTTCATATTATGATTTATTAAAAACATGTTAAAGTTAACATTGTATAGCTATACAGTCAGCTCACATTAATATAAATTTCTAGGAAAACAGTACTTAGTTTGTTTTATTGAAAATTCATATTAATGATTTTTTGGGGTTGAGATTATATAATTTAGGAACTTAATAAGCAATCTAAATCTCTAAATTACGATATTTTCAATTAATTTACTAAATGAAGTTAAATAAAATTTATTATTTATTTATTTACAAAAACATATTAACAATCTAAATGATTTTAAAGTTAAATAAACTGAGGAAGAGACAGTATTTGCCATTTAAGTACAGATAGAGCAGTATATCAGAGTGGTTAAAACTTTAACTTCTATTTTCTGAGGAATTGGTACACTCAAACCAGATGTTTGAATTGTTCTACAAACCCATCTTTGCTTAATAGAAGAAAATCTATTCTACTCAAAATGGAACATTTATTACAGTATCACTTTTCATTGTTCATGTCAAAAAGTATAAAAATCAACCATTATTGGAAATAGGATTATTTCTTGGGAATGTTGAAGTTAATTTACAGTTCAGTTTAACTAATTCTAGTAAAATTTTTCTTTACTTTACTGAATGAAATTTAACATTGTGAAAATGGTGTTTTGCCAGGGAAACAACAAAATTTGCATTAACTTGAGAATTTAATTTATTAGTGTTCATTTAAGGTGAGTTGACTGTATATATCAGAGTTTGAAATAATTAAATTTATTGTGTTAACAACATATAAAAACACAAATCGTAAGCACCTGCGGTCCACTGTTAAATTCAAGATATGTTTCTACAGAATTGAGATCACCTGAAATAGATACATTTTATATATTATTTTTTCCTTGTGTTCTATTGTTTAGTACAGTGATGCCCAAACTTTTCAATTGGTGAGAAATATTTTGTATATTCCATATATACCAAAAGTAAGTCTATTTTCATCATTTATAATTGATATGCCAAATATTTTCATGGCCAAATTAAGTTGCCTGGTTTAAGGCAGGATGGATTTAGCCTAGGGACCATAGTGTGGGCACCACTGGATTGGTATATAACAATATTTTTCTTTTAATTCACTGAATAAATTTAGTAATAACTATTACATTTAAGTAACTGAAATAAAGTAGTATATTGAGTAATATTATTGTTAATTGTCTACTTGGACTTTACTTATTAATAGGACTTTAAACACCAGTATAAAATCCTATTAATAAGTAAAGTCCAAGTAGACAATTAACAATATTATTAGAATTTAAGGACAGTAAGGCTTTTACAATTAGTATATTGAGTGTTCAAATTTATCAATATAACTGATATATTGCCTTGATATTAGCTTAAATATAACTAATTTGTCCTGAAAGTGGATGTTTAGACTTCCATCTTCTCTTAATATTAATTTTATTAAATACTTTAAAAGACTGGACAGATGTCTGAGTAGCTTAACTGTTATTACATCCTCAAGCTATACAGAAAATGAGAATTCAAGCCACACTCTGGACCAATCTTTGCTTTCATAATTTAAACAAATGATTTACCATATATCTCGGCAAATAAGACAATAGTTGAACCATAAAAAATGGTCCCGAAAATCTGGGGTCATCTTATAGGACAGATACAAAAAAATTAAATTGAAATTTATATAAATTAAAACCATTATAAAACAACAGACAAACCATAATTATTTACTAGAAGAGAGTAGGGTATGTGCACAAAATAGAATAGCCCATACAATGTTTTTGTGAATAGTCATGGTCATTACCTGAATGCCTGAATTAGTGCGAATGTTTACAAAAATCGCCAGATGCAAGAAAATAAAATTTGTTCATTCGAAAAATTACAAATAGGACATAATTCCATATACGCTATACAGTATTATTATTCAGATAATGATCGCTGATCTAAACTAAATTCATAGGCCGTTGATAATTTAGGGGTCGTCTTATAAAACAGATATATGCTAAAATTATAAAACTTCGACAAAAATTTATACCTCGTCTTATCTGAAGGTCATCTTATCCGCCGAGATATACAGTATTTAATGTAATGTAATTTTTTATTATTAATATGAATACAAGATGACTTATCCTTATGCCAAATTAAATTTAGTTAAATTAATTTAATATTAACCTAAATTTAGTCTGATAAATCTAATGATTAGATATTTTAATTAATAATATAAATTTAACATTTTAAATATCAATAAATACACAGAACTGTTATTAGCATGAAATTGATCATCAAGATGAAGGATTTTATTTTCATAAATGCACATTTATAAAATAACATTCATATGTGTAATTGTTATATTTTTATACACAAAATAATGAAGATAAAATTATATTTATTCAAATAATATATCTATACCTTGAAACTTTTTTTTAACCAGAGATACTCCCAAATCACAGGGAATGCTGTCAAATCCACATGCTCCAATTATATAAACTCCTTTTTGAATTGCTTCTTCGTGATATTTCAATTGCATCCCTTCAAGAAACTAAAAACTCTAGTGATTAATGAACCATTTCCATAAAAACAAATTAATTATTAATTCATAACATTATGTTTACCAGTGATTCTGCACTAACGTCTAGATGATGAGTTTTGGCAGTAAGGCATGCTTTAACAACACATTCTCCAAATAAATTGTACTAAATTTCATAAAAGAAAGATTATGTTTTATATAAAATTCTAACTGATATTATCACAATAATCTATAATATCAAATTACTTTTAAAATATAAATCTATATCTATCATATTAAATATATTCTGAAATTTGATTTCTTTCTTTAAAAATTTTATTTCCTAATTTAAAACAAAATATGAAAACATGTTCAAGAAATTCAAACTTTTAATTATTGCACAGGTATTTTAAAATTAGCATTTGATCAAGTACAAATACTAATTTTATTACTACATATGGAAAGAATATATTTATGTAATTATGTAAATATTGTCTCCTAAACATTATAAAGTGCAGACACTCAGACACTTGAAATAAACTTAAGATGAAGATTGCCAAGTGTCAGAGTGTCTGCACTTTATGTTTAGGAGACAACAATAATTACTGACACGGTTTCAAATGCGTTATGTAAATATTGTTGAATTCCCAAATTTTCACCAGACTAGTGTTTAAATGCAACAGTGATGGAAAAGTGCAAAACTTTTAATAATGTTTGTTGTTGGCATCAGTTGCTACAAGAAAAGGTCAGCATGAATATATGTGTTTTTAATGTCAAATCATCAATCCTTTTTAACAAAGATTGTATTTTATCTTCAAGTTGTTAACTATCTCTCTCTGACTGGAATTTTTAATAAAGGATAAAGATTTAAATAGACCCAAATTTGTTTCTATGGTCATTATTATTTTTAAATTGTATATAGTCCTTGGAAGAATGTAATTTATGGAATCAATAGTACTTGTAAATCTTTTGTATTTGTAAGAAATTTTTGATCTTATTTTATGGATGGTGTTTTTCAGAAATTATCAACAAATAAAGCTATATATTAGAGCACTTAGTAATCGAGAGAAAGACCAGTCGTATCTCTTATAGACCTATCATCTATAAATCTACATCACAGATACCAAATCTCAGGATCCATTTTCAGTTAGTGTCTAGTTTTTATAGGTGGTATCTTGTCATTTGTATCGAATCTCTAACTAAAAGCAGAAGAGAAAGGGTACACATATGCTACAAGTCACGGTCACTACCATTGGCTATTGAATACTATTTTAAGTAAAGTCTACGCAAGTAATTATCAGCCAAGAATAAACTAACATTTTAATAACTAATAATGTGAAAGCAGGAAAGAATTATGTCTAATGTCTTTTCGATTTTGAAATTTATTATATGGCACAAATCTTTGGCAGAACTGTGATTGTAAATTATCATATACAGCTTAATAATAAACAGAACTGGAAGAATGATGTAGCACAGAATTTTCTTTGTAAGTATATTCACAGAAAGTCAAAATAAAGTAAACAATTTACCAGGGTTAAGTATTATAAATGATAATTATTTGTTTACTCTTTACTAAGGAAATAATTATTTATGTATTGTTTATATATTGAAGTTTAAAAACAAAAAAAAAAACCTACTACAAGGCTAATCAATATAAGTAGATTTGTATTTCAAATTATTAATTAAATAATAAACACACTCGAGTTCGTTCGACCCGTTTCTTATTTGAGTGTGTTTATTAACCTTTGTACGACAGCTTCGTTTAGTTAAATAATTATTCATATTTAAAATATATATGTGGGAAAAAATTTACAGGCCCAGAATAGGACTTAAATCCACGTCCTACGTTTACCATGCAGGAGCGTTACCAGTTACGACACCCAGACTCCTTAACCGGTAACGTTTCTGCGTGGTAAACAGAGGATAATCGAGTCTACGGACCAATCTTTTCTGTCAGACTATGCTAAATTATAATAATTTCTCGTGATTAAAACTTACTGGTCCTACACAATTTAAAAGTACTTTGGTCTTCTTACACATTTCTAACAGTGAATTTTCATCACTAATATCAGCAATGATAATAGGTATATCTGCATTTATCGGTTCACCTGAAAGAATAAAAGTTTATCATTAAAGATGTAATTTCTTACTCTTTATCGCAATAATGCAATACTTTATTATAAAAGTTTTATTCTTTTATTATTATAAACTGATATATTAAATGATTACATTATTCTTTTGACTAATATTATTCATAAGTTAATGAGATGTTTGAATTCTGGATGAAGGCAGTCTCTCCTTTAATTTAATACAAAGGACTCATTGAAAAAAATAACAGATAGATATTTAGAAAACAATTTCCACAAATTAATATAAATCATCACGAATGTATTTTCTTACTTCAAAAATTACTTACAAAGACGTCGTTACACGAAAGCCGGAAAAAAATTTCAAGGACAGATTAAATCACGTTGAAAAGAATAACAAAACAAGTATACGTCAAATTTTTTAAGTTTAACAAACAAATAATTTTGAAATATTTTACATAACTATATAAGATTCTTCTAGTATAAGCATACTTTTTTAGAAAATTATAATAAATGGTTAATTAACTAAAGTTAAGTTTTTAAACAGCACCCTGAAATTTAAAGACAAATTAAGTTGTATCCTGTTATATAATCATCTATAGATTTATAAATATAAAATTTCAGTAATCAGGCAAATGTAATTCATATCAATAATTTCATTATTATTTTAAAACAGTTCTTTAATAGCAAATACTATAAAGAAAAATATAATTAAGCAACAATACAGTTACAAATAATACAAATATGCTTTCTTTTCCTCGATGCCTATTAAAAGAACCTACGCATACTGGAAATCCTTGAAGCTTCAAGGTATTCAAGTATGCAAATTAAAAAGCTCCAACGATCTAAATCGAATTATTTAACTTCGTCAAACTCGTCATTAAACAATTTAATATTTATTACGGTATTTTTCGTTAAATACCGTGCGAATAAGTAAACCACGGAATCAAAATAGTGTCCTTGGATTATTATTTAATACAAATCTATTACAGTAAAAAATTATCATCCGAATTTATAAAAATCTACATCTTCATCAATCAATATAAAATTTACTTTAGATAACAAATGTCATACATGGTTAGACTTATTTTTATGTAAATGTGGCAAGAATTAATTCGCGAAATCTTTAAAACCCTAGGTACAGGATTTCAGTTAAATATTTAACCTCTGCATATTAAATATTAACGCGTTACGAATTATTTGTAACATTTAACATTGTAGAAATATTTGAGGTTATGTGTAGCAAGTATAATATGCAATGAATCACCATGATAACGCGCATTTTTAATGCCAATCTTTTATCGTCTACATCAGAAATAACGGTTAAAAATATATATATTATACATATTTGATAAGATTTGTCTCCATACATACCAACAGACTG
The DNA here is from genome assembly GCF_030686945.1 of Centruroides vittatus. Lineage (NCBI taxonomy): Eukaryota > Metazoa > Arthropoda > Arachnida > Scorpiones > Buthidae > Centruroides > Centruroides vittatus. The sequence goes on along the minus strand of NW_027122625.1, from coordinate 698,188 downwards.
CAGATACTCTTTTGATTTTTCGATCACAGATTTTAACTTGTTTTCGCTTCTGGCTGCTAAGGCAAATTTCACGTTTTCGGTTTTAGACAGTCGAGCTAATTCTTCGAACACATATTGACCCGTAAAGCCCGTAGCACCAAAAATAACTATGTCAAATTCACGTGCAGCCATCTTCACCCTTGAACGACCAAACCCACACTAGCAGAAACAAGACAGGTATCTGTCTAGTGTCTGTCGATTACATCACACTACTGTTTCACGTGTCACGCTCTCGATTTAAAACTATAATCAATTTCTTTTTTAAAAAATAATTGTTATAATTAATTATTATTATTATTTAAAGAATTTCATTAGTTAAAATAAACTTTACGTCGTTTGTACTTTTTTAAAACTGGGCGTTACTGTATTTTAAATTTAATGTCGACCAATCGGATTCCACGTGAAGTTTTATTGGTGGATTTGAATTTAATTAAATTCGAAAATTTTAAATTGATCAATTGTTTTAATTTTTTTGTTCTGTTAAATTCTGTGTTTTTTTTTTATAGTAGTGTTTGATATCTTCGTTTCAATCGCAGACGACGCCCACTCGTCTATTTATTTATTGATATTTTTATGAGTTATAAGATTAGAAATCGGTACTCTTTACCTTCGATAAATAGGAATTATGAATAGTATTAAATAATTTTAGTTGTTTTACAATAATATATCAATAACATTTAAAATGTTATAACACTGTTATCTGTAAATTAATTTTATTGAGTTCATTGTCGAAATTTATTTTTTTTTATTTTAATATGTGTCGAATGTTAAAAAAATTACTTAAATCGGGATTAGTGTTTTAACCCGAATGAAGTAAATTGAGGTTAAAGTCAATTCCGTACAATGACATTATATAATGATATTAATTAATGTAAAGTTTTTGATATGTCAGATTACTTTTGACCAATTATGGATGACAATTTTAGATGTTAATTTGTTTTTGTGGCGTCATTTATGCATTATTGCACTTTTTATATTTTACTTTTTATGTCCTGTGGGCACTGACAGAGATTGGATTGGACTGCAATGATTGTAGAGGTCAACATAACACATTTGCTTTATTAGTAAAATATCATGAAAAAAATAGAAGACGAATGACAATATATAGAAAATTAATCAAGATGAAATTACAAAAGTTGGGATAATGGCGTGCTGTGCCACAGTTTGTAACATTTACAAGTAAATCTAGTGGAGGATCAGTGGAGGATTGAATGGAGGATCGAGAAGAACCCAAAGGATTCTTCTCGATCCTCCACTCAATCCTCCACTTTTGAAGTTACTCTTTTGAAGTTACTTGCAAAATGTTACTTGAAAAATAATTTTTGAGTTGAAGACAGACGAACCCAAAGGATCCTCAACTCAAAAATTAACAATATTTAAATAATAATTACAGTATAAGTACCTTTTATTAACATGTGCAAGGATGGTCCAATAAACCATATTTACCATCATAAATATTTTTAATAAACGTTTTCAGGTTCGAACAAATAAATTTTAATTGTTTCGTCTCAATGTAACCTCCCGTGGATCCGCTTCTGAGTAACTTGTCAATAAATTACAACCTTTAAGTGCCAAATATAGATTTAAATAACACAAAGTGAGTAAATATTAATACTAAATTATAATGTTATTACGATAAAAATTTGATTAAAAATAAACTTTCCCATATTTATTAATTATGTTGTTTACTTTTAAAATATTTACGATTTTCGCCCCCGGATAGCACAGGAAATTAAAGAGATAAATGTCGCGTCTTGGATACGTAGTCGTCACGCGCGTGCGCAGTCAAATAGAAATTCCACATCCAAGGTCAATCAGGCACCAATTTAAAAACTTAAGTAATAAAAATTTAGCGTTGAAAACCGGTTTTTACTTTAATTCAGTTTTTCAATATGTTTCTAGTCGAATTCAGTCAAAAAATCTTAATTTGATTATAATTTTTTAATGTTAGAAGGTAATTAGCATAAATTACAAGGTGTCTTGTTTCGTCTTCGCTCCCCGGGAGCGAACGGGGAGCGAAGACGAAACAAGACACCTTGTAAATTTTTCCTATAGTTTGTCCTAGACACGCGTAGATATGTGTTCTGACTTGTACCGGAGTTAATGCTCTTATTTCAAAGTCGGCCGCTTTGGTTACACAAGGTGGGGAAACGGGCGTCACGTGATCGCATACCTTACTTTTTACGACAGAAATTTCGTTAGCTTGAAAATTTTATTTTTTCTCTCGATTTTAATTATTTTTAACTAACTCTTTTTGATGGATTCTGATATATTCGTGTGAGAGATCGGATCTGACGAAATGTTCGAAAGAAAATTTATTTAAATCTCAGAAAAAAAATTTTTGACACTATAGAAACATGTTACACACACGTAAAGATGGATGCCTGCTAAGTACAAAATGGTTGTATCATGACAAAATATTCCCTGCCCAACTCCAGTGGCGTAGCGAGGGGGGTGCAAGGGGTGTATCATGCACCGGGCGCCACTCGCAGAGGGGCGCCCAAATGGTCTCCAAGACAAACTATATGTGTTTCTGGAGGGGGGAGGGGGGGAGGGGGCGCCAGTTACGTTCGTTATGCCACTGCCCAACTCAGTTCGAATTTAAGTTATAAAGGTGTTTGACTCACTCTGTGTAATGAAATGATAAAGGTAAACTACGAAACCGATTTTTTTTCAAGCTCCGATGGTCCATAAAACAAAGGCAAGTGTAAATAAGAAAATGAATTTATTACCAAAAGTTGGGTACAAACAGGTTACTTTTCGACATATTCACTGTGAAGATTGAGGCATTTGTCATATCTGTTGACGAGCTTTTCCATCCCCTTGTCATAGAATGTTGCCTCCAGTGAACTGAGAGCAGGAACGAATTCTCTGGGCTTGTTTAGTACGCGCCGCATGCTTAAGAGAAAGTTTTGACTGTCAATATACTTTTTATATGAGAACAAATATGCCGATAATAATTTATTCTAACGTGTAAACTCTTTTATCACTTGTGTTTGCTTTTACATTGGCAGCTAGCGGCTAGCCGTTTTAAGTCAGTGCCATGCTTGCGGGAACTCGATCGCTTGCTCGTGTGAAAGTTTGCCGCAGCAAACAAGTGCGCGCGCATGACGTCATTCGAAGCGCTTAACACGACCTGATTGTATCGAAAGCTTGCGGTACACACTGGATAGTATTACCCAGTCAGCATACATGTATTGTGTACAGGGGCGGATCTACATAGAGATTAATAGGACTTAAGACCTGGGCCCCCAGTGTCAAGGGCCCGCAAAAATTGAATTATCATCATAAATTTTTAATACTTTTTCATTATAATATATTTACTGTGTAGATATAATGGGCTTTATAATAATCCATACTTTTTTATTCACACCAAATAACGTTTCTGCCTATTGTTTGGTACTAGAGATAGACCTATTATTCTTATAATTTTCAGCATGCCCAAAAATTTTGGTCACGGTTCGCCCTTGATTGAGATGGCCTTAACAACGTTGTTTCGAACATCGTCATTAGTCTCAAACCTCTGCCCTGTTAGCCACGTTTTCAGTTCAGGAATGAGATGGAAGTCTTCACAGATTAGAATGTTTTAAGCTGGGTGGAAGTCTGAAAGGTGGAAATCTTCGCCCCCTTTTAACACCCAGCGTATAGTCCCGATTTAGCGCCGAGCGATTTCCACCTCTTTCCTAAACAGGAAAAGTGGCTAGGAGGACAGAAGTTCGAGAGTAATGACGATCTTTAAAACAATGTTATAGTCCATCTCAAGTCATTGGCGGCAACATTCTATAACAAGGGGATGGAAAAGCTCGTCCACATATATGACAAATGCCTCAATCTTCTTGGTGATTTTGTCGAAAAGTTTGTACCTAACATTTGGTAATAAATTCATTTTGTTATTCACAATTGTTTTTTATGGACGAAGAAAACAGCCTACGTACTGTACATCCTAAGAAATAAATTAATATTTTAGTCTGTTTTCTGTTTACAAAAATTTCTAGTAGTAATAAGTTGTCAAGAATCTAAGATAAATGAGATTATAAAAGATGTCAGGTATTTTATAGGTGTAGATTTGATTAAGACATTGCAACTAACAGTGAATAATAACTAATTTTGTTAATGTATGAGAATATTTATACCAAAAATATTTCAGAATTACTATAATTTACACTGGTAGATAAATATGGCCTTAGATGTATTTTCATGTAAGAGAGCGTACATTAATTATTTGTTTAGGGGAGGGAAGATGGTTGCGAAAAGTCTACATTGTGGAGGGAAGGGGTAAAGGCATTGTCTACGTGAACTTTGTTTTAGTGGTATTATTGGCATACGAATTTGTTGTTATAAGCCTACTTATGTTGATAGTAATGTGAATAAACAATTTTTAAAGTCATTTCTTCAATATCAGAGGGTCCATGAAATATTGTACACGTAATTAAATAGGAGGGGGATTTGACAAATATATATCGTTATATACAATAAGAAAGGAGGGGGTCAAAACTGATTCAAAAGTGGTACAGGTAATTAATGAACGGCACATAACAGAAATTTAATCGAAATTCATAGCTGAAGCAAAAGGTGATAATTGAAATATTGTTTTATAACTTTAAATGAATGTTTTTATAATAGACCTACCGCTTTTTTTCATTTTATTGTGAATTTCATACGCGATGATGCATCATTTCCTCCGTTATATGTAACAGCCGGAAAAGTAAAAATCTTGTGACTTCCGGTCTAGGACAGAAGTTTGTATATAGTTAATCCGGACCTCCGATCCCTATGTTTTCCCTATCCGGTTTCGATTTTCATCTAACTCCGTTTTCGAGATTAACGAAAGACGGACGGACGAGAGTGGGAATGTATAGATCTAAAATTTGAAGATTGCAGCCCAAAAATACACAATATATTGTTCTATTAACATTGTTCTCCCCACATCAATCCGAGAAAGAAAGAAAGTAATATTGTTCTTCTTGAAATGCTTGAAAGAGGTAAATTCCCAAATATCTCGTGCACATGACCTTCAAACTATACATTTCCAAGCATTTCTGTACGCTAAAAATTATATCCACTTTTTTTAAAAAACTCTTTCCGCCCTGTGGGCACTATGAAGGTCTCTTTTAGAGAAGCTCATTATGGGTTCGGCCAGACTCACAATGGGGCGGCCGAGTTGTGAGGGACAGGGTCAGAAAAATTCCTGTGGATTTATCGACCCGTCTGGATTCGAAACCAGGTCCCTTAACAAAGCGGTAGGCCGCTACCTAGACAGCTCGGCCATCCGGTCTATAACTGCCTATTGCAAGGTGTTAATGTATGTGTGAGGCCCGAACTTAAAAAATTTTTGCATAAAATTTTTCGAAAGAAAGAAGAAAAACCAAAAAAATAACGTTAAAATTTCTCCCAACATAAAAAAAATGTTAAAGGATATAATTATATCTTTCCCGGGAGTCACTTCCTTTCCGAGGTGACATATCGTCATCTTGGAAAGGAAATGACTCTTCGTTAGATTCCTGATAACATTGTCACCAGGAACCTAACGAAAAAATATTCGCTATTAGACGCAGAACTTCTCATGCCCATCTTTGGTAATGTTAAGAAAAGGGAAGGACCACCAAATAAAAGCGAAAAATCGATGAAGACGAGGCAGTTTGCTGTCTCCAGAGTTCGTCCGTCATCGGGAGTCGGTCTGCCATTGAGAGTTGGCCGATTACTACGAGTTCATCACCACCTCAGCGTGGACCAGAGATTCCGCCGTGCTCCGACATTGTCCAGTAACCTCTACCAATAACCGCCAGTAACCGCCACCAATAACCTCTACGAAATACAGATTTCCAGAGCTAGTATCTGACCTACCTATCCTCCACCGGCTGGTGCCAACATTTCTACCAACCGACGGTTCTTCATCGAACTATCCAATACCCTACTCATTTGGGTTAATTAAGTGTCCGCTCCTCGAACAGCTTAACGAATCAAGGTATTTATCAGCCCGCGATCGAATGTAAACTCTCTCTCGCGGCTGGGGATCTGCTACGATAATCCTAAAATCTCTACACTGAAATCCTGAATAACTGAATATAGCTGTAAATACATATATAACCCTATGTAAATAGACGGATATTTGTTTACGTTAACTCTGTAGTCGAGTGCACTTCTTCCGGACGCGCTGTCTCTGGGACCTCCTCCATCCCGAATCCGACCTCCTACAGGCGCGACTGATCGCGCGTGAAACGAAACATAACCGCCATGGCGATTTCTGTGTCAGTCACGAGGTGGCATCTTGACGTTGCACCGATTCTGCGATTACACACCGAGACGACGTTTTATTGCCGACCTTCAATAAAAGGTCGTCTCCTTATGTGAAAATTGTTTTAGACTGTCACTGGTGTGTTGAAATGACGGAAGAAAAAAAAACGAAAACAAGAATTTTTGTGTATTTGGGATATTTTTATATTTTTTTAAATATAAATATCATCGGCCATGTTTTAATTGTTATAAATGAAATGTTTGGATTAAGTACAGTACATACCTTTCCGCTTCTTACCGCTGGTCGATCGAATCATAGTCTTTATTTTGAAGTTGAATTTATGTGAAGTCTTATGGCATTGCATGCTTCATATTCGCAGGGGTGGCGAACCTATGGCACGCGTGCCCAAAGTGACACGTAAGGAAAAATCATCTGGCACGTAATGTATCATACGATTTCTGTCTTTTTCAATCATCCTTTCGGTTTATCACCCGATCATCCTATTTTCAATCAGATTTTTTACATTTATTCTAATTAAAGCGTATTCGTTTAAATTTCTTTAAATATCATTATTCAGAGTCTAAAACTTTGGCACGCATAAACATCTTTAAAGCTAAGTATGCTTACAATATGGTGTGAAATCTGGAAGTTAAGAACCTAGAATTTCTAAATTATTTCACTCCAGTTATAAACGACTTAATCAACAACATTCCATACCCGGGAAATTGTTGACCCTCGAATGACAGCGATTGTCCCCTAACTGTCAACAAGCCGTTATTCCTTCGGAGCAGGTAGATCATCTTGCACGATGGTTTATAGTTAGCGTCCGAACTAGTCGTTTATTTAATATCCCGGGAACACCTATGGCCCTAATAGTGATTCGTTTTCGATCACGTGACAAGTTTTCCCATCCAAAACTTATAAAAGACGCTTCCTTCCCCCCTAAAGGGCTCTCCGATCGTCTCTCCAGTACGAATCGCACGGTATCGTCGACCGAGCCCGAAGTCTCTACGTTGCCCAGTGCCACTGACCCGCCTCGAGTTTTTAAGGTTCTACGTGCCTGCGGCCATTATTTTGACTCTCCGTCATCTCGAAGATTTCTATCACTTCGAAGTGAATATTTACCTAAGGGACCTTCGCTGGACTCCGACTATTACGCTATTTATAGAGGTATGAACCAATATTTGTAAACTCTCTCTCTCCGGCCCCTTTGTGTATATGAGAGTAGACGTATAGTTTTGTTCGTTTCGATTTTAATAAATCTTGTTTTGTTATAAAATGGTGTCTTTCTTGACTGTCGGCTTCACCTTATCGTCGACCCCATCCTTCCTCCTCCTCCACTCGCGTAACGCGTAACGCGCCGTCGACGTAACAGCCATCCTGGACACGTGAGTCGCCGGAAAAAGAGGTACGACAAACTCTTACCTCCCCGGGATCTCACACATTGGTGACAATCGAGAGGGGTTCCGACTTATTCGGCACCCCCCGATTTCACATATGGCATGCGGACTCAGAACGGTTCGCTATCCCTGATATATAGCATCCGAGTAACTATAAATAATATTAATCTTTAAAAATTATTCATAATTTTGTATTTTGTTCCTTTAGGTGTAGCGAATATACACATTTTTCATCATCAAAAATAATTTATTATAAACTTATAAACATTTTACTTACAATAAATACACACGTGAAGAAAAGAAATTAATGTGATGTTTGCATTTGTTTTTCATTTAAAATTTTCTCCATACGTTGATATACGTTAGAAACACAAAAGCAAATTGTTTTCGAGTGGTAGAAGATGATTCCTGTATAATAGGAATAGTTTTATTACATTTTTTATACTGTCGGTATTTTCTTAATGTACAAAATTAGTGCAATGCGATTATATAATATTTTAGAAAATTTACATTTATAATTACAGTCAAAATTCAATTAGTAATAGTAAAGCTTACTGTTATTATTCCTTTGGGTGGGGGATCGCGAAATATTAATTTTATTTATATTTACTGTGGGGTGGGCCGCTGCCTTAGCGTTTTTTAACCCCTGTAATGCAGTATTTATTACACTAAGGATGTAGAGTAAATCTCAGTTTTTTCATTATTGAGGAAAAAAATTTTTTTTTCTTAATTTTTCTGAAGGTGTAGAAGTTGGTACCTGAATGGCACCTTTCCCTCTGGATAAACAACTTTACAGGGGCAGAGGCAACGCCTGCGATTGGCGCTTCTCCGTAGAAGTTTGCGGCATTGCAGGAAAGCTGCCATTCTTGAAAGTTCGATATTTTTACTTTAAAAACTAATTACAGAAAACAAACATGACGAAACATAAAATTAACATAAATTTGATGATATAAAAATAGATTTTATTATTTACATGTAATAATGAAGGGAAATGAAAGCATAAATTTATAAATTTGTACTTATAATAAGGTAATGTGAAAAATTAAATATACAAGATGTTTTTTTTTTTTTTAAACTGACGGTACTCGGAGACATCTGTAGAGCAATCTAACAGCCGGACTGTCGCCAAATTTGGGAGAGTGACTAAGGACGACATGGGAAAGAGATTCCGCGAAGAAAAAAAGTAGTACCCAAATTCGCCGGTAGGGATTTGGCGCTGTTGTAGCGAAACAGCTAAGAATTTGTTGAAGGTTCACAGGGGACCGTTGCTGGTAGTTAGCAGCGCCTGGGGTGTGGCACGACAATTGGAAATAACGCCTTCGACGGTTTCTGCGAAAAGTTCTCAAGTTCTATCCATACAAGATAAGCCACCTGCAAGAATTAAAACCAAACGACCATGCTACACGGTTGACATTTGCTCTGACATTTCTTGCTGTTTCACTGCAACGGCGCCAAATTCACTCCTACCGGCGAATTTGGGTACTACTTTTTTTCGCATAATCTCTTTCCCATGTCGTCCTTAGTCACTCTCCCAAATTTGGCGACAGTCCGGCTGTTAGATTGCTCTACAGATGTCTCCGAGTACCGTCAGTTTAAAAAAAACACCCTGTACATTACACATCCAAATAAAATTATAAATAAAACTTGAACTACAACTAAAAATTATTGTATAAAAAGTTAAATATTTATTTCAGTATGGTTTATTTTGAAACACGGCACTGTTCATAATGCAACGTACAATTGCCACGAACCAGTTAACTTGTGGCGATGTAGGCATTGATTGGTCTTTATTTACATAAACTAAGTGTGTTTCAACGAATAAGATATTTGTTCACACCCTGTAGCTATAAATTTATCCACAAAACTCCTCCTTCTCATGCTAAGTGTATGGGGGACCCTTGTTTTGTTTATTAGACGATAAAATCCACGTTCACATGTCTGTTTTGCTCAGAAAGATATTCGCGTTTTTCATAAACTATAGAGGGCGCTGAATTTTTACAAAATGGCTACTTTATCTGGGTCGCTTGTAACTAGTAATGTAAAATTAATCATATATTACTGCCCGATATAATGATATATGCTGCTTGTAGCTGTTTATCGACAAATTTTATAGTAGCAGAACAATTATTGCTAGCGGGATACGTCATTATGTGGTATCGAAGCAAGTGAGCGAGATCGTTCTATGCATATTTGTGCCCTTTGTGTTAAAAACATCAGCTTTGACATTGTCCTATCAGGGTTAGATTTACAAGTAAAAAGCTATGTAAATTGTTGCTTAGGCTTCGACTTTCAAGGAGCGTCAAACATTTGTACAAACAAAAAAAAAAATTAAAGTCGAATTTTGTAATAAACATTTTTTTTGCAAACCAACAAAACATACTTTACTTTTTATTTTGTATAGTATTTCGTTAAATTTTTTTTCTAAAAATTAACGTAAAGTCTTTTTTTAAAAAAATGATAAAACCAATTTTAAAAAAGATTTTTAAAGGACTGGGTATAAAAATTTAATTAAATTCAGTTATAAGACAGAAGACTAGTGAAACCTCATATCTTTTTCTTCCAATAATCGTATTGAATCAGAGAGATAGTCCGATTTAATTTTTTTCTTTTTATGATTGACTTCTAAAATTGTGAAGGGTTGGTAAGGGACTTACATTCAGCTTAAGGCTTCGAAATGCTTAAATCGCCGTCCCACACAAAATAACTGGCATTTTAACTTTAAGAAAATATCTTTTAAAATTGACAGCATAACTTGTTCGTGTAAAGTTGGACAATCGGGAAACTGCCAATTCTTAAGTCTAATTCACTCTTTCACAATTCGGAGAAGCTCATAAATATAACCGACCGATTTCCGAATAATCATCTATTTTTCATGTGGGAATAGACGAAAACTTATATTAGGCTCCCGTAAATCTTTGAAATTGCAATTTGGAACGCAACAAAAAGCTTTGCTTTTTCTATTGTTATTCATATTTACTGCTGATAATACACAAGAATTAATCAAACGACCCAGATAGAATAGTTTTGTTTTTAAACACCAGAGGGCGAGCATCCGGTGAAAAATGCGAATATTATAGCGAAATGAATAGCCTTCAACGACTAAGCATCGACTCGGGTTTGTGGGGTGGAAATTTTCATGGAAGAAGCCACGTATTCTTGGAGATAGTTTGTCAGCTACAAACGTGTACAAACAATTATAAATCATTATTCTCATCTATTTTTAATCTGAGTTTAATAAAATTATATGTAAATTTATCATATGTAACGAATATGCTTGTTTTCAGAACATTCCTGCCATAAATCTTTCTAAAACACAAAGTATTTCCTGTTATTGTGCTACTTCGTTAATAAGTAAAAAATACATGTATAATCGTTCATATAATAAGGTAATAATCCCTTATTATTGTGCATTGTTATTAACTACAAAATGTTTCTGATATCATTTCTAAATATTATGTATATTAGTGGTAGTTTTTCGTAAAACTTTTCATGCATATAATATAATAAAGATGTTATTGAGAAGATATGTTATTCATATTTCTATATAATTATTTATATACAAAAGCATTTGTATAGAACTTTTGAACATCTCTGTGCAATTATAAAGCAGTCAGACAAGACGACTGCAATAAAGCCATTAGGCTTGGTAATTGGAAACTCTTTAGACTATGGTACTATAAATAGAAAGGTTTCCGATAGCATTTTAACTTATTATGTATATTTGTGGCACTTTTTTCGTAAATCTTTTCATGCATATTATAAAATAAACATTTTAGTAAAAGAATATATGTTATTCATATTTCTTTACATTTATTTACGTATCAAAGCATTTATATAGAACTTTTGGACACCTGCAAGTAATTATCAATTCTCAGATGGGAAACTAGTAATAAAACTGCTTCTTGAAAATGTTTATAGTACTGTAAGTACAGTCTTTCGATACCGGGGTTTTATTGCATTTATTTTTCATTTACTCATATATAAACTTGTAAAAATATTTATTTGTACTTTTTTACAAATATAAATATAATATGTTAACAATAAAGTATTTATTTTATAATAGTTAGTCCCAGTGGCGGCCTTAGGGGGTGGCGAGCAGGGCAATCGCCCGGGGCCTCGCGCAACAACTCGAGTAAAAAAAAGTTAATATTTAAAACTTTTTATTTTATCCTTAGCTATTAGTTATAAGCTGCAAACATCGTTTTTAAATCCCTGCGTATATCTTTTAAGGCATTTATGTACAGTACCTTAGTTTATCATCATTACTAATTTGTCGTCTTTATGATTGTTAACTTTTATAAATCTTCTAATATAATATTTTAAAACTAAATTTATTTATTTATAACTTTTGCATTTCTCGTCAATCATCAGAAATATCTATTTTCAATTCACATACTTTGCACAAAGGACAAGGGCCTCGCAAAGATCTGCTGCCCGGAGCCTCGCAATCATTAAAGACCAGTTGAGTTTTTATACTTTTAACGTAATTATTAACTAAATTTTATTAAAATGTATTGAAAGACACTCCCGACAGTTCCCTTGTGAGTTGTCCAATCTGTTAACCTTGTTTACCCCTCGGGTTACTGATTTTCTTTTGTCTTAGATATGAGTCACCAGACACACCCTGATGATTAGGGTAAACAGGAACATTCCAGAAAGACGCGACAAAGAACAAAGGAAAGAAAAATATGGTTGCCGAAAATATAATGCCAATGCCACGATATCATACCTTTTGAGCTGAAACCTTAACTTCTTCGAAAAATGTAATTTGGCGAACGCTAACAAGAAATATGGCGGTTTCCTGCAAATAATATTGTTCAAAGCAGCTATTTTAAATGTTACGTTACAGATAGAACTACTTGATTTTGAATCGGACGAGGACGATCTTATTGGGGATATAACTGTAGAAAAAATGAAAGAAGATCGTTTTAATATGTCTAGCGGACTGCGTGGAATATTTTAAATAAGGTTAATTCTCTTACAAGTTATTGTTAAATGAAAATGAAAAAATAATCTCTTGGCCATCACAGAGCAGGATGATGTAAGAATAATGGAATTTTTTATACTCAATCTGGTTTTCCTGGAATTAGAGGCTCTATTAATGAAAAACATATGGCTATTAAGACATCAACTGAAAAAGCAGCAGCTTATTTCAATAGAAATAAGTATTACTCTGTCATCATATAACTTTAGTTTGCAATGAGAAAATGGTATTCAAATGATACAATTTCTTGAGAAGTCATTTCCCATACGTAAGTGAAAATTCATTCGAGTATACAAACTTATGTAATTTTGGATTATTATTAATGCTGTTCATTTCTTTACGATTTATTTAATGCTCTGAACATAACACTTCTGAAGATTCCAAACGCATTTTAATCATAAACAATGAATCAAACTTAATTTTTTTCACATTAACTCTCTGTTTATGAATAAAGTCATCTAAAGCTATTGAACCTTACAATGAAAAAAGATTATTGTGAACATTTTATACAACAAATAATTGAAATTTATCAATAAAAATATTTTCTTTTGTTTATTTTTCCAAAAGTAATTTCATTTTCATTTCTTTGTACAGAAAGTAATTTTTTCACGGGAGCAGCTATACGTAACAGATGGCACGTGTGTGGCACCATCTGTTACGTGATCCTATTATTAATTATAAAATTACAAAACGTGTAATTTTGAAAGCAGAGATGAGTTTTATAAAGAAATAAAACAAAAGGTTAAACATATTAATACTGTTCAAATAGAGTTTATTAAATACATATAAACACCGGTTACATTGCCATTAACTGGCTAATAATACATGTTACATTAAAAAATTAACAGAAATAGTAAGAACAGATTTGAACTTATAATCAATACAAATATACCTTCCCCAATTGGCAAGCGCCAAATCCGACAGAGGGCGCTCAAAATGGCTGCCGAAACAGGTAAGAAGCCGACAGGAAACGTTGTCTTGTAGAAGGTGAAACCGTTTTGGATGCTGGACACATCGTATTTTGTGGATTAAACTCTAACAACAACACTGAACATAGTTTTATTTATCATAATAGTTATGTTTTTATATTGGAACATGGTGTATACTGCTTAAAATATTTAAACACTTCTCACCTGTTAACGTGTAACAGGTGAGAAGTGTTTTAATTCTACACACGATAGTCTTTTATTTTATTTTTAAATAATAATTCTTATGTAGTCATGACGTAGCGGTAATATTCCTATTCAAGTTTGAAAATTATTCTCTTGAAAATCTGAAGCCGTCCACATAAAAAGAAAAAAATGTCTAATTTTTTTTTTTGTAAATGGACATGCCTGTCGAAAAATTGTTTTTGTACGCAGATCGGAAAGAAAATAGGTAAATTTTCTATCTTCATATACGTATGTCGAGATAACTTTCCAGTCAAATTTTTAAAAATATTCTTAATTGAAAATGTAAGTTAATTTACGCTTTTTGTTTTCATTTTAGTATTATGCTCGGCTATCACATGTTTACGAAAACCAGACAGCCCCGCTTTGCACGTGCATTCTCCCCGTAATTGAGATGTATTAAAACGACAATATCTGAGATTGCAACACTAAAGCAACAACATGAACTTTCAGTGTTGTTGTTAGAGTTTAATCCACAAAATACGATGTGTCCAGCATCCAAAACGGCTTCATCTTCTACAAGACAACGTTTCCTGTCGCCGATACAGTCTAGAATTTGACATAAATTCAATGTATTTAATGAATATATAAAAATATAAATACGACTATACAAAGATAAAACTTGCTTTTGAAAGACAGAAGCAAAGTTTTATCTTTGTATAGTCGTATTTATATTTTTATATATTTATTAAATGTAAATAACGCCGGCCATGTACTTTTTATTAATTATTTACTTTATAAATTCAATGATTTGTTCTCCATTTGGTCATCGCAGTAGTCGTCACTGATGGAGACTGAATCGGCTCAGGCATTGAACAAACACATGGTCGGTTCCTTACCTGTTTCGGCAGCCATCTTGAGCGCCCTCTGTCGGATTTGGCGCTTGCCAATTAATTAGTTGCAGTGTCATTGAATTTATTAATATTTTATAAGTAAATAGTTGATTTACAATTGAACATATTTTTACTTTTTTTTAAATAGAGAAATCATTATTTTTTTTTCTGTCTGAGAAAAGCTAAAAGAACTGCTCGTACATTACACCTTACGGAAATTGTTGCTAAATAATAAATTTTTTACAATTTTTTATTTACTCGCGTATAAGACGAAATGTGACTTTAAAGATCAAAATAAAAAAATTAGATTTATGAATATAATTCTAATTTTATTTCGTTTAATCTCAAATAAAATATCAAATGTACGTATTAAGGTAAACAACCATGTTTTCTTGACGCTATCACCTTTTGTCTACGCGGACTCGCCCTCCGAAGTTCGTTACAACCCTCCTCGTTGGAGATGGAAAAAGTGGAAATTTATAAAAGTAAAATGAAAAAAACCGTTGCCTAAAATGCTAGGGATGCTAATGCGCTTCCAACAGCGTGGAATTGTATAATAGAAAACAGAATGGGGCTTAAAAACCCTTAAATCACGTTTCTTTCTAGTTAGGTTTGTTTTCTATGTTTTTATTTATTTATTTAATATACGCACTTCTTCCCATTTATTTTAAAGTTAAATTATTATTTTTTTAACTTTAAATATGTAAAATATTCGAAAACGGTACGTTCCATTTTGAAACATTTATATTATTAAACCTGTATTAGGTTGAAAACGTTTGTAAAAATAAAAGAATTTTAAGCTCAGCAAAATTAGGTGTTGGTGAAACTGAAGTGAATTATTTGCTGAGAAAGGGTGGATAGGTATGAAGTTATCAGTTTTAGCATTTCCTCTCCTATAAGACATCTTTTTCTATCACCCACATATTCTAAAATGCCACAAAGTGTAATAATCATCGTGACTTAAACAACTACGAAATCAACTAGAATTAATGTCGGACACAAATGCGGATAAAACGTTTTGACTACAGAGAAAAGTTATTACAAAGACAACACACAAGTAACTAGCGTATGTTGTCAGGCACGCTATACCCTTTGTGGCAGCCATTTTGTTGGATCATACCCCACCTATATTTACTGGCACAAGCGAATTAAAGTTTTCAGTTATAAAAGTTCGTCTAAAAGTGATTTTTTGCTTGGGTTTATCAGTGACGATCTTGTGTAAGAATAATGACCCGCCATCTGTCGCAAATACTTTGAATCATATAAACGTATTTCGGAAAATCGTAAATAAAATGTATTTTTAACAAGATATTTGCTTACATTCTTACAAAATAACAATAAAACATACTTATCATAATTAAGAGTAAATTTGATGTTTAAATAATTAAAGTATTTATATTAAAAACAACATTTTTATTGAAAATAAAATGAATCAAAACGTTTTTGATATACTTTAATACAAACGGTTAATAACTTATTCGTTTGTTAAGAAAAAAATCATCTGAAATATTTGTGAAAAATATAATCTTTATAATGACACCACTCCAGGTGAACATAACTTCTCCATACGTCACAACTAGTCGGACGACAAACGTTTAATCGCCCGTTTAAAGCGATTTACACCGAACTTAAATATTTAATTCTCCTCGCTTTAATTACTTTTGTAATTTCTGCTTTTATTGGCATGTTTTCATTCCTTATTCAATTGAAAGGAACAAGCAGCTCTTCGCTTGCCTTCGTCATTTCCAGACGAACGACAACCCAGAACTCACCACGTGGAGGTGGCTGCTTCAGAGTTCCACCAATAGTTCAGAAGAATGCTACTCCACAAGTGATTCGAATCACTTC
Source organism: Centruroides vittatus (assembly GCF_030686945.1). Taxonomy (NCBI): domain Eukaryota; kingdom Metazoa; phylum Arthropoda; class Arachnida; order Scorpiones; family Buthidae; genus Centruroides; species Centruroides vittatus. The sequence continues at coordinate 681,680 of NW_027122625.1, read as the reverse complement.
TCGAGTTTCATTCTTCCTAACTCACACAATGAAAATATTTCCCGGCCGCATCTTCTATCTTCACCCAAGGTAGCCTTAAATAAGCGAGACACAGAGAGCCTTCTCCGCCTTTGGTCAGCATCTCCTGTCTTCTCTCGAGGGAGTTTTAAAGATGTGAACAGAATGAGCCCTCTTCATCTCCCGTCGGCCTTTTCTGGATCGTGTCTTCAAGAAACGGGATACAGAGAGCCTTTTCTGCCTTCCGTCCATTCCTGAAATATTCTTAGTTACAAAATTTCCGGCAAGTCTGAAGAAAAAAACGTGAAACTTTGGAACAAATTTATCTTTAACAATAGCCACTTAACAATAGAAAAAGCCAACAATACTTTCTAACAATTCGTTACGTATTGTTGGAATATATTTTTAACAACGCGTGACGTATTACGATTCCGTCGTGTTTTTACGTTACGTGTTACGTAAAAACATTAATGGGTTTGAAATATTTCAGAAAGGAATATTTTGTTAAAATAATATTTATTAGAAAACTTTTTAAAGTTGAAATAATCTTTTTTCTAATAAATAAAATTATAAAAATGTCGAATTATTCATTTCTTCTAAAGTAATGTTATCTGTATTTTTGACAATCCGACAATCTGTATTGTAAAAAAAAAAAAAACATTTAATTGTAAATCATATTGTCGCGTAGAAATGAAAAGAAATACCTTTTTGATGGAGTTAAAAAAAATGCTAACAAGAACAACGTTACATGAATACATGATAGTAGAAGAGAAAGAGTTATTCAGAAAATATTTACTGAATGATTACCAAGGAAAAATCTTAAGAACAGTGGTGTAATCATTATACCAGTAATCATAACAACGTTAAAAATGAAAAATAAATCCCGCTACTTTCTGTTCCCATATATAAATTGCTTATATGAAAAATACAAAGGCCAGTTTAATAATTTTTCCGTTCATATTAAAGCAAAGAAAATAGACTATCTAATATAATAGAAAAGAAGAAAAGGTACAAGATCATCAATTGGATACCGCAGGAGTCGTGTACCTGTCCACAGCCCAAATATTACATAGGAGAAACTAAAAGAAAATTAAAAAACGACTGAAAGAACATGAAGCGGCCGGAAGACTGAAACGTAGTGAATCACCTTGGTTTTAACACTGAAATCATTCTAAATGTAAAATCAACAAAAGTAATATAAAGAAAAAAAATCTTATTAAACGCCATATTAAGAAACACTGTAGTATAAAAATTTATGCAAATAACATAAATTTGAATACAGCGTGATCGTTGCTGCATGCTGGGATAGTACCGTTCATCATGCATTTGGATTTTTTAAAAAAAGTAAAATTAACGTTTTCCTTTTTCCATTGTTAACTGTCTTGATACAATTTACTCCAAGTCGGTAAAGAAAGAGTGTTTTTACTGGAAAAATTGTTCTGAGAATTTTTTATTTTTACAATTATATTTATTAATTTGTTCGTCATACATATTTTGACAACTAACGTTGTTGTTTATCCTTTACTGCCTGACAACGTGTCAGTTTGCACGTTCATTCTTTGACCTCCCGGCCGTTTTAATATCGGAACCGACGGCCCAGTGAAGCAGTCGCCGACTCGACAAGTCGTCACCCGGTCCTATAACGGAAGTCGTTGCCACTCCGGAAACGGATATACGATCGACTCTGACCCGGAACATTATCCACAACTGTTGTAACGTGTCAACCTCTTCGTTTATTAACCTTCCTAAAAGCAGACCTAATTCTCTCCTGCATCAGGTCAACAAACGGATCCTAACTCCACGCGGATCTCATTTAAACTCTCTCTCTCACAAGTCACAACCACTTTCCATATAGATCAGTTAATTTAATACCTTACGAAGTTTGTATCATGCATTATTTTTCTGTACAATTAAAAGGTTATTAATTGTTAACCTGGCATCCGAGTGATTCACTTCCGACGCGCCGTCTCTCACATCTCTTTCGTCTGCGTACGCGACCGCTTGTGTGACTCGACAACAATAACAACACTGACATTAAACAAAACAGCCCTAGTTACTGTGCGGTGTCTTCTATCCTGACGTCAAGTCGTGCGCAAGCCTAGTGGGCGCTTGGCGCATTATCACAATTATACGACTAAGTAATGAAAAGAGATGAATTGATGAACACAGGTGTATTTTAAAACACTTCATCGAGTCGTCTTTAGAGCCGCCGCAAACCACAGGAAGCAAGAGCTAGCGTACTCTCGGTCGCGCTCCTAAGTCCCGCCTTTTTTCCCATGATGCTATGGGCCATTTTTGCTAGGTAAGCTACTCGAGCACGAAGCAGCCGCAAACTACACAACGTTTGCTCGCATAACTAGTCCACGTGACGTGGAATCCAGATGTGGATTGGCTATAGAACAAAGATTTTATTATAACCTATACTTGTCAGTTTTCGTTCCGTCAGTTATTATAACGGAATCTATCTGTCAGTTTTCGTTCCGAACTTTGAAACAGAATGGGAAAAATATGCCTATTAGTTAAGCCTAACTAGGCTTAAGCCTATTTATAAATAACTATTTTAATATACAACGTTTATACCATTTTCTTTTCAATACTGAATGTATTAATCATGTAATTTACGTACATCGATAAAATTCTATTATTTCTTTTTCGACGTGTGGCATGTTTATGTAGTTATCCATTTTCCGCTGCTCTCTCTTGCTAGCGTAATGCTCTCGTTGTTGAATTCTGTGAACAGCGAGAGTACTCTCGTATCGCTGCTCTACAAAGGAAAAATCACGTGAGCAAGAAGACAGGGGCGGAGCCTTTGACGTCATCGGTTGTGCTAGGGCACGTTTGCTAGCATTTTGCTCTCGCAAAGTGCTAGTTTGCGGCGGCTCTTATACTTAATAAAGGCTCGATAAAATGTAATGCCAAATCAAAATAGAGAAACAAATTTCTTTTTTACTTTCCCGGCTGTTATATAGAGGCAAAGTATGGGGTGATTCCCCAAAGTATGCCCGTCCGGATTCGATCCCGGGCCCCCAAAGCGATAAACTACCATCTTGACCGCTCGGTTATCCGGCGCCCATCACTATCTTGTTCGATTAGTCACCCTCGGGCTACGTCAAGAATATATTTTTTCTTTCTCCTTATCACCACGGGCACAAAGACGGCCATTTTAAATAGCTTATTGTTGGTTCCGTCACGAACACAATGGGGCAGTTGAACCCAATGTGTGGATGGAATAACCCGGAATCTTAGATTTAGTCTTATAGTAACAATAAGAAGTCGCTTTGACTTACAGAATACCGATGTGTACAATAAATCAAGTTATTTTTATATGTTTGTTTATTAATTTTGTACGAAGAGAACAGCAAAATAAATTTTTGAGAAGATAAATTAGTATCTTTCTTCGAATGGTATCCAGATTTTTATTCTACAGAATCAAGCAGACGGCAGCCATTAACACAGTCTTGAGGATCTTTCTGCAAAGTTCTCTGCGCAAAGAAGGGTTTTGCAGGATCTAAACAAATAACGGAAGAGGTCATATCGTATTTTCTTGCTTACAATTGAATTTATTTTGTTAAAAGTTATATTAGAATTATGAAAATTTAAAGGTAGATCTTATGGAATTTAAAGATAAAAGAATATTTTAAAAAATTACTGGAGAAGAAGAACTTGTAGGAGAGCAATTTCTATTGGATTTTGCCGAATGTTTCTCGCACATCCGACGTAACGACTTCCTCGACTTAACTGGGTTTCGTGGGATGTTACGTTCGTTACTCGATGCCATACACAATTTCTTTACGTTATTATCATTCTAGAAAAGAAAAGTTTATTGTTGAACATAATTTTTATGTTAATTTAAATACAGTCAAACCTGTTTATTAATGCGCAACCTTTTATCGTGCGTGATGGCGATTTTTTTCGAGTGATAAATTCCAGATATGTCGAGTCCCCGTCCCCCACTCCCCATCGCCTCCATAGTACGCCGGGATTATTAAAACATTTACATTTTACACTATAACCGTATAAAGACTCGAAAAAACTGTTACCTACAGTAACCATATTGTTTTATGCGCAAACTGGGATATATTTTGAAGAGCGAGTGAAAAATGGCTATACTTATATTATAGTTTTTAAAAATATATTTACATATTAACCTATTAATTTGTTTTATCGCATTAATTGTCTTATAAAATGGTTCTGTTTAAAATTTATTCTATTTTTGAGAGTTAAAAACAGGACAAACAGGTTACTGTTACCTCCATAGTGTTTCGTCGGTTTGTTCTTTTTAAGGAACTTCTTTTCTACAAAAAATGATTTATTTTATGATAGAATTTCTGAAAATCGTAAAAGCAATAAATAGTTTAATACCATATTTAAAACAAGAAGTTAAAATGGCTTACTTTTTGGGCCACCGTTGTTTTCTTCTTGTAATTTCTTTTCTTATTTGATACTTTACATGGATTTTTTCTGGTCAATTTCTGCTTTTTCGACGGAGGATTGCAATTCACCATTTCTATGGAAAGTTTTCTCTTCTTTACTGCCTAATTTTAATATAATTCAATTATAAATATTGTAAATTTATTTATTTTTTGACTTTTATAAATTAAATTACAGTTTAAACGAGCAATTATTTATTGTGACATGGTCACAATGCCGGGCTGCAATTTTTAATCATATTTTGAACATATTTAACTTAAAATATATGCTTTCCACTTCAAATTAGCAGTGACTTGCCCCTGTACAGTACATCATACTTTTCCTTTAACGATACCGTCGTGCCGGTCATCTATCTAACACCTTTCGAGGGGAAATATTTAAATTGGAATAACGTAACTTCCGGTTTGCATCGGAAGTTCGTATATAATTAATCGGGCCCTCCTACTTCTACTATTTCCACATCCATCTCCGATTTTATCTATTTAACTCCCTTCTCGAGATTAAAGAAAGACAGGCGGACGGACGAACGACTTAATATTTTATTAAAATATATTTAATTACAATTTACAAGAACCTACCGAAGTTTGTGTTTCAATTGTTTTAGTTGCTCTGTCCGATTTTGTTTCTTCGTCAGTAACGTCTGGACAAGCATCTTCCTTCTTGAATGAAAGTATAAGTGAGTTTAAACGTTTTTCATTTCTTAAGATTAATTGATGTAAAGAGTCCTTACCTTCTTGCGAGAGAAATTGCGAGGAGATTTCATGTTAATAATTACTGACACAGAAAAAAATGCCAATGGGATTTCGTATATTGTCGTTTAACAATTAACGACGGAAATTGTTTTATAATAATCAACTAATGGGCTGCAATTAAAAAAAAATTGTAGGCCTATTGCTATATTACTTTCCCGGCTGTTATAACAGAGGGAAAGCAAGGCGATCGGTCGAAAAATGACCCCCGAAAAGTTTTACATTTTTAGACCCGAGAGACCTTGAAATATCGAGAAATGTAAAAAACAGTTCGGCATTTTTTGTATGGATGGATGATAGCGTGTGGGTGGGCACGATTTTTCCATCCTCTTTCAAGCTAAATTATTCGGTTAATGTTACCCTAGGTACACAAAATGGCGGCTGGTCCTCCGATCTCCAATCAGAAGACAGGGAACAGTGGGGATGCACGTTCTAAGCTAACCTAACCTAACCTAACCTATTCTAATAATTTGGTTGCTAATAATTATGGTAATTTATTAGAATAGGTTAGGTTAGGTTAGAACGTGCATCCCCACTGTTCCCTGTCTTCTGATTGCTGGGATCGGAGACGAGCCGCCATTTTGTATACCTAGGGTAACATTAACCATAATTCCTCTGCTTTTTTGTCGAAAATTTCTGAAAATTTGCAAGGAGATTTGTTTATTAGGGGGATTGACGCTGTGAAATTTTGGCGGTTAAAAGTCGAGGGGTGGGGATATGATAGGGGCAGTGTGTAGGACTCCAGTAGGGTCGGACCGAATGACGATTTTACTCGTTATTAGCATTTACAATTTAATGGCCGGATGGCCGAGCGGTAAAGGTTAGCAGCCTGCCGCCCTGGGGGACCCGGGATCGAATCCGGACGGGTCGAATAATCCCCAGGAATTTTTCGGGGGGTGGTCCGTCCGGATATGTCGGTCCCCGTCCCTCACCACCCGGTCGCCCCATTGTGGGCCTGGCCGAACCCATAATGGGCTTGCTATAACAGGCCCTCTTAGTGCCCACAGGGCGGAAAGAGTTTAAAAAAAAAAAAAGCATTTACAATTTTTTATAAAACTCATCCCTACCCTCAAAATTAAGTTTTTCCCCATTTTATAATAGTTAAAAATATTAAAAGTTTTTAAAATAAAGTGTAATAGATGGAGCCACCAAAATTTTAAATGTTACCGGGAAAGTTGAGCAATACGTTGCTGGTTTATTTTAATTCTCTTTTCGTGGAAGCTCCCGGGTACGTTCTGAAAATTCCTCCTATAAATCCGGCCCCAATCAGAATAGTTAATCACTTGAACTTTTAAGATTATTATTTTCTATATTTCAATGATTTGAAAATTTAGTTGCATTTTTTAATATCACTTTCCGTTTACAAGACACATTAATAGATTTATGTCACACATTTATAGGACCTATTAATAGGTTCGTTTGTATGTGCCTGCTCGTATCTGTTTGTTTCTCTCGTAATAAAATGGCTTCCATTTAAATACAAATACAATTTTTCAAAATAAAAACAAAAGTTATTGTTAATTACTTTTTTCCATTGTTCATCTGTAAACGCGCTAATTATATTGTTAAGTAAATATTATCTTGGTTAGTAATTTCAACTTAAAATTAAAATTAAGCCCTAATGTGTGGATTTGCAAGAGATGTAAGTAGATAATGCAAACAAGGATATCCATTGTCTCCTAATAATAAACCCGATATTTGTTCTGTCAAACTTTTTTAACCTCACTATTTTGAAAACTTCTCGAACCGTGTTCCTCCTGCCATCTTGTTACAAATTTTATAATTTTTTCCATCTGCATCACATAGCACATAAAAATGAAATTAACTTATATTTTCGAAGACAATTATAATCCATATATATATATATATGATACATAATGAAAGAATATAATATTCTATTATTCCTTCAGTTTTGAGTTGCTCTCTTTGCAATCATATATTGCATCACGCAAGGATAATGTTTGGATTTTTGAATGAATTAGTTTTAAAAAACACTAAGGTAATAACGGTTCATTTTCTATAATTGTTCTTATGAACTTTTTATTAAGTGGAGGTCATAAATCAAACGTTAATAACGTCATAAGTTTTTTGAGAACTTTCCAAAAGTGTTCAATGAAATATTTTTTTCGATTAAGATATGGTAACGCTTGGTTGCCTGCAAGATTTATTTTTTATCCGAGTCCATTCAATTAAAACAATAGCTTTAGGAAATAAAACACTTTGATAAAATTTATTCTGTGAACGGATCACTTCTGGTGACAATGATGGAAAATGTGTATATTCGCTACACCTAAAGGAATAAAATACAAAATTATGAATGATTTTTAAAGATTAATATTATCTATAGTTACTCGGATGATCATGCTATATATGAAGCATGCAATGCCATAAAACTTCACATAAATTCAACTTCAAAATAAAGCCTACGGTTAGATCGACCAGGGGTAAGAAATGGTAAAGTATGTACTTAATCCAAACATTTCATTTATAGCAATTAAAACTTGGCCGACGGTATTTACGTTTTAAAAAATATAAAAATATCCCAAATACACAAAAATCCTTGTTTTCGTTTTCTTCTTCCGTCATTTCAACACGCCAGTGACAGTCTAAACAATTTTCACATACGGAGACGACTTTTTATTGGAGATCCGCAATAAAAGGTCGTCTCGGTGTGTAACCGCGGAATCGGTGCATCGTCAAGATGCCACGTCGGGACTGACACAGAAATCGCCATGGCGGTTATGTTTCGTTTCACGCGCGATCAGTCGCGCCTGTAGGCAGTCGGATTCGGGATGGAGGAGGTCCGAGAGTCAGCGTGTCCGGAAGAAGTGCACTCGACTACAGAATTAACGTAAACAAATAACCGTTTATTTACATAGGGTTATATATATATTTACAGCTATAGGACGTTATTCAGGATTTCAGTGTAGAGATTTTAGGATTATCGTAGCAGGTCCCCAGCGCGAGAGAGAGTTTATATTCGATCGCGAGCTGAAAAATACCTTCATTCGTTGAGCTGTTGTTCGAGAAACGGACTCTTGACCCAAATGGGTAGATATTGGATAGTTCGATGAAGAACCGTCGGTTGGTAGAAATGTTGGCACCCACCGGTGGAGAATAGGTAAATACTCTGTAGGTCAGATACTAGCTCTGGAAATCTGTATTTCGTAGAGGTTATTGGCGGCGCAGAACTGGACAATGTCGGAGCACGGCAGAATCTCTGGTCCACGCTGAGGTGGTAATGAACTCGTGATAACCGGCCAATTCTTAACGGCGGACCGACTCCCGATGACGGACGAACTCTGGAGATGTCGAACTGCCTCGTCTTCATCGATTTTTCGCTTTTATTTGGTAGTCCTTCCCTTTTCTTAACATTACCAAAGATGGGCATGAGAAGTTCTGCGTCTAATAGCGAATATTTTTTCGTTAGGTTCCTGGTGACAATGTTATCAGGAATCTAACGAAGAGTCACTTCCTTTCCAAGATGACGATATGTCACCTCGGAAAGGAAGTGACTCCCGGGAAAGATATAATTATATCCTTAACATTTTTTATTGTTGGGAAAAATTTTAACGTTATTTTTTTGGTTTTTTTCTCTTTCTTTCGAAAAATTTTATTCAAAAATTTTTTAAGTTCGGGTCGGGCCTCACACATACATTAACCGTTGCAATAGATAGCTATTGACCGGATGGCCAGAGCGGTCATGTTGGCGGCCTACCGCTTTGGGAAATCCGGGATCGAATCAGGATGGGTCGAAAAAACCCCGGAATTTTTCGGGGCATTGTTTCGTCCAGATATGTCGAACTCCGCCCCTCACCATAATGGGCCTGCTAAAAAAGGTCCATTGTGGTGAAGGATACCATACTCTTTCTGCCCTCTTAGTGCCCACAGGGCGGAAAGAGTTTAAAAAAAGAAATAGGCAATTATGAAATTTGGATAGTTTTTCAATGTTTTAATGTACGTTACAATGTTCTAAGATAATAATTAACATAATTGTAAAATAGTGGAATTCTTTTTGGAAGGTCCACTACTGGTATATTGGCATCGGTAGTTTTCTCTCTGGCAAAGAGCAACAAAAACAAAATGAATGCTATTAAACACAGTCGAGTTCGCATAAGTCGTCATAAGTATAACTCGACACCGTCGGTTAAGTAGTCACTTTTCTGTGGTCCCGGCCGACTTACATAGACATTAATGTTAAAAAACTCTGGATTACTCGACACCGTTTAACTCGTCACTACTGGACAAATCGACATAGTTTTGCTGTCCCACACCAGTGTTGTTTCAAATCTTTCCATAAAAGGTACCAAAAAGAGTACTAGATAACGAAAAATGGTACTAAGTTTTCTCTAAAAAGAAATCGATGAGTAATGTGCAGTAGTATTTTTTTTAAAGATATTAATATCGATAATACGACATAAGTATGTGCAGAATCATTAAGTCATTAGCGAGGACCGCATAAGTCAATAGAACATTTTGAATTAATAGCGAGGTTGAGGCCGAAGTTTTAAACGCGAAAACGTCTACGTCGGACGTTCGGCACCGCTTTCCTGTAAGCATAGAAGTTTGACAATGGCGTTTGGAATGTCGAGCATGATTCCACTGAGTTTCCAAACACCATTGTCAAACTTCTGGGCTTACAGGAAAGCGGTGCCGAACGTCCGTTTTCACGTTTAAAACGTCGGCCTCAACCTCGCTATTAATTCAAAATGATCTATTGACTCATGCGGGTATTACTTTCACTGTAAACTGCTGAATCTATGTATATATTATATATTATTTAAATATATATTTATAAATAATAAATTTATAATTTTTGAAATTTCAATTTATTAAAATATACATTATAGTGTTACATGTAACATACAAACTTCATACAGGCTAAATTCATAAATTACCATGTGGAGGCTGGAGGTGGAAACTCCACTCCACAGTGGAGTTCGATCCAAAACATTTCACTAATATCGGTGTTCATGCACCTCTAATGATCACTTTGAACACTACCAATTGTTTAGCATTGGAATTGTTAGAGGTTAAAGCCCAAAAAATCTTTTAGAGAGGTTGCGACCGAAGTTCAAACGTTAAACTTGTACGGCAAGCAGAAGTACACGTTTGATGTTTGAACTCCAAGTAAAACACGTTGAGCCACACGTTCACGTCGCGCACTGACTCATGGGATATTGATGAAAAATGGTGGAACCGTGTAACAACGACGAATGTTACTAGCGAAGGTAATTAAACAAATTAGACTATTTTAAAGTATTTATAGGATGTTTAATAACACTAAATAATTATTTTTAATCAGCGTCTTGTCTCCTACTGTACGATAGGACTATTTCATACTTTTGTTCAAGGAAGTAGTGGCTTATGTAAATCCGAAAGCAGCTCGAAAAATTAGTTTTAGATAGTACGTTCGTAAATTTTCTAAAAATACGCTGTTAATGGTAGAAGATGTTTTGAAAGAACAAATCGACTCCTACAGACTTATGATAAGCTGTTATGAACACAAATATTTATGAATTCTATAGGCACTTCACATCACTTGCAAAAAGAATTAAATAATTTCTGAATTAAAATCGCCTGTTTCTTTACAATATTATTCATAAATGCTTAAATAATCATTATTTTAAAAAATACGTCATAATTTTTATTCCAAACACAAAAAAATGAAGAAGTTTAGGCCGAACTTTTATTCGCCATGCTAAACGTAGCGAACGTCATTATCAACCTTCTAGAATTGCCAGATGGAGGCGCTCGCCGGCCGACGTTTACGTTTTGGGCTGAAAACGACGGCCGCAACCTCTCTATTTACGGCCAAATTAAAGTATAAAAAATATACAACAAAAATGAATTTTTTGAAAGGTACTAAATTGAAAGGAAAGGTATTAGGATTTCATGAATAGTACTAGGAAAATGGTGTTGAGTATTTTGGTACTGCGATAAGTAAAAAGGTACTAGATTACTGTAGTACAAAAGTACTAGGTGGAACAGCACTGGTCCCACACTTGTTTAGACGTCTGATAAGTCGACTTATTTATTAATATATACATATTAATAAAAAGGCCTTAACATTTTATGTATTTTTATATATAAAATAATAACAGATAAACAAAAAGAAAATATACAACCCATATCAACGTCACAGCAGAATTTGATTTTGCATTTTCTCAGGTCATGCGTTATTTGTAGCACGTGTTTGACATTTCTGTTAGAAATGAATGTCCGAAAGCCAACAACGCTTACGCTGAAGGAAAAATACGAACTTGTGTCTGAATTTGAATGTAAGAAAACTTTGCAAACCGAATTTGCAAAACAAAGAAAACCTTCCAAAACAAAACACTGGTGGGAATTCTCAAGAAAAAAAGAGGAAATTGAGAAACTTTTTCTTGGATTTTCGTCGCGGCTGTCTCGAAAACGCCAGAGAAAGTCGCCGTACAAAGATGTCGAAGATGCTCTGGTACTGTACGTTGGCTAAAGCAAATTCGTTCATCGAATCTTCCTGTTTCGGGACCGATACTGAAACAAAAGGCGATGGAAATTGCTGGGGTACTTAGAGTAGAAACCAACTTTAGTGCCAGTGATGGATGGTCAGAGAGGTACAGTACACTACTGTATTTTCCTAATTGTAGCTTTGTGGTTTTTTTTTCAAATCATCGCATGAAAATATTTCTATAATTTCTTATGCAGTTTTGTTTTGTAAAAGTGATATCGATTATTTGAAAGCGCCGCTATAACCTTGAATATTTTGAAATGTTATAGCGAATATTTGTCTTATAAGGGCATTTTCTGTGCTCCAGAGTGCCCGTTGAAACCACGGGCGATATTCTTGTCACTTATCTCGTGTTTCTTCTTTCAAGGACGAATGACGTTAAAACGAGAGACGAGATTTGTCTCTCAGAGACTGGCGATTCTGGTCACTTTTAACCATCTCGTCTTCGTTGATGGCGTCACGATTCTAGTAGGTTGATTACACATGTTCGGGTTTTCTGCGCGCGCAACACGGTAAAGAATTTTAACCAATGTAATTGTGAAATTTCCGAATTAACTTGCGCATATATAAACATTAATTTTATTTCTAGTGGAGGAGTATAAATACCGGTTCTGCTTTAGAAGAGTTCATTGCTAGAACGATTGCAAAAATCTGGACTTATTTTGTTATCAAACGCAAAATTAATTAAGCTTAATTCTAATTAATAACTGAATATTTTGCATTTAATGACAAAATTAACCAGCAAAAAGTAATTGATTGTAACCGAAGAATAAAATTAAAATGTGGGATGATCAATCAACCGTGAAACTTGACGTGATGGCTAGATATGAAACGTGTTTAAAATACTAAAATAATAATAATAATCTTAGGCAATTTTCCAAATGTTTACTATTCTTTCATATCAAGACAATGGCTTGTTTTTTCTTTATGTAATAATACGTTTTTGCTAGAAATGCAAACAAAAACCATGTTGTATTTTAGAATTATTCACCCGAAAATGTTTTATTCAAAAATATTTGTGTAGATTTAAACGAACAAGAGCTAGCATTTATTCAAAATATTAAATAATAAGGATTTTATATGTTTTTTTTTTTGTAACTCTTTTCGCCCTGTGGGCACTAAGAGGGCCTCTTATAGCAAGCCCATTATGGGTTCGGCCAGGCCCACAATGGGGCGGGCGGGTGGTGAGGGACAGGGACCGACATATCCGGACGGACCACCCCCGAAAAATTCCTGGGGATTTTTTGACCCATTCGGATTCGATCCCGGGTCCCCCAGGGCAGCGGCAGGCTGCTAACCTTGACCGCTCGGCCATCCGGCAGCTAGGATTTTATATGTGATAAATAACAGAAATAATCTGCGTTTCGTATTATATAATGGTGAATCGTGCTTTACCCTTGAAATTTATTCGTAATTTACAATTATCCAGACTCGAATCATATTATAGTACTACAATATCATTTTTGAGAAAAATTTTCTGAAGGATCAAATTACGTAAACGTATATTCAAGTAAAATGGTTGATCATCCCATTTTCTTTCTTTTTTTTTTTTTTTTTTATAAACTCTCTCCACCCTGGGGCACTAAGAGGGCATCTTTTAGCAAGGTTCTTATAATTTCGGCCAGGCCCACGATGGTGCGTCATGGTGATGAGGGACGGGGCTCTACATATTTTGATCAAAATCACGCAGGAAAATTTTTCTAATCTGATCTGGATTTAAACTCTTGTTTTCCCAAGAGCGGCAGGATGGTTCTCTTACTTGACGATCGTAACTATATAATATATAGTTAAAGTGTGTTTTCGGAAATTTTATATTAATTTATGTTTGTGATCTTACGAAACTTAGGACGGCTCGTTTAAGTTTTTCCTGGAACAGTTCGATCTTAAAAGTGAATATTGTGAAATCCGGAATTTTTTTAAATAAAATTTTTAATTATTTTCCCTCCTATTACTTAAAGAATTTGTGAGAAAAAATACTCCGCTGGAAAAATATACAACCTTCCTCTAAAAATGTCAACATTCTCTTGTCCGCAAACATCCTAAAGCTGTCTTGTAAGATAAGTTTACAATTAACGTCCAATTTCATCACTTTATTTTAGTCCCAGGAACACCTTTAACCTCCACACCTGCTGCAATAACTTTTACCTCCAATAACAATTAGTCACATGACGTAGATTCCCAGGACAAATGTATAAAAGTCCGTTCCTTCCCCCCTTCGGGGCAGTTTCTCTTCCCTTTAAGTTCCTGGATGTCGTGGGCTGGTGCAACTTAAAGGAAAGTCTATCGAAATGCCGCATCTCCGAGCCTCGTTTTATTAACAGCGATTCGTGTCTCAGTCGCGATTTTTATAACTTTGTGTGCGAACTTATAAAGAATGACAAATTTCGAACCACCGCGGAACATCAAAGAGGTATGATAACAATTAATGTAAACTCTCTCTCGGCCCCCCACGTGTAGTAGAAACCTAGCGAACAAAGTCGATAGCATCTCGAAGTTACAAATTGTAAACGTCTATTTGTTACCTAATAAATCTTTGTTTCATTGTTAAATGATGTCATTTACTCGTATATTGTCTACGCCTTACCGACGACCACTCTCTCCTCCTCCACTCGACCTGACAAAAAGAATCCCGATCCCTCGGGATTAATAACCGTAAACCAGCCATCCTCTGACAAGTGGGCAGGTTTCACCGACTTGTTGCCGACAACCAGAGGTACGACTTCGTCCTACCTCCGGCGGCTACTCACAATATAGACGGCCGGATGGCCGAGCGGAAAAGGTAACTAATTGCTTACCGCTCTGGGGGACTCGGGTTCGAATCTGGACTGGGTCGATAAATCCCCAGGAATTTTTCGGACGCCCGTCCGAAAAATTCCTGGGGATTTATCGGACCGGATCTGGCCGGCCCATTTCACCAACCGGCCACCCCATTGGACGGCCGGATGGCCGAGCGGTAAAGGTGGCAGCCTACCGCTCTGGGGGACCCGGGATCGAATCCGAACGGGTCGAATAATCCCCAGGAATTTTTCGGGGTGGTCCGTTCGGATATGTCGGGCCCCGTCCCTCACCACCCGGTCGCCCCATTGTGGGCCTGGCCGAACCCATAATGGGCCTACTAAAAGAGGCCCTCTTAGTGCCCACAGGGCGGAAAGAGTTAAAAAAAAAATAAAAAAAAAAAAAAAAAAAAAAAAAAAAAAAAACCGGCCACCCCATTGTGGGTCTGGCCGAACCCATAATAAGCTTGCTAAAACAGGCCCTCTTAGTGATCACAGAGCGGAAAGAGTTAAAATGAAAAAGTGGATGTGATTTTTAACTTACAGAAATGCATGAAAACATATAGCAAGTACGAATAGTATGAAGGTCGTGCACATGAGACATTTGGAAATTTACCTCTTTCAAGCACTTCAAGCATAACAATATTACTTACTTTCTTTCTTTCTTTCTCGGATTGATATGGGAAGAACAATGCTATAATGTTAATAAAATGATATATTGTATAATTTTGGGCTATAGTTTTCAAATTGCAGATTGATACATTCTCACTCTCGTCTGTCCGTCCTTCGTTAATCTCATGAACGGAGTTAGATGAAAATCGAGACCGGACAGGGAAAACATAGGGATCGGAGGCCCGGATTAACTATATATAAACTTCCGTCTTAGACCGGAAGTTACAAGATTTTTACTTTTCCTGCTGTTATATATAACGGAGGAAATAATGCAACATCGCGTATGAAATTCACAATAAAATGAAAAAAAGTGGTAGGTCTATTATAAAAACATTCATTTAAAGTTATAAAACAATATTTTAATTATCGCCTTTTGCTTCAGCTATGAATTTCGATTAAATTTCTGCTATGTGCCGTCCATTAATTACGTGTACACTTTTGAATCAGTTTTAACTCCCTCCTTTCTTATTGTGTACAACGATATATTTTTGTCAAATCCCCCTCCTGTTTGATTACGTGTACAGTATTTCATGGACCCTCTGATATTGAAGAAATGACTAAAAATTGTTTATTCACGTGACTAGTAACATATGTAGGCTTATAAGAACAAATTCGTATGCCACTAATACCACTAAAACAAAGTTCACGTAGACAATGCCTTTAACCCTTCCCTCTTCAATTTAGACTTTTCGCAACCACCCTCTCTCCACTAAACTGTACAAATAATTAATGGACGGTCTCTTACATGAAAATATATGTAAGGCCATGTTTATCTACCAGTGTAAATTATAGTAATTCTGAAATATTTTTGGTATAAATATTCTCCTCTTACATTGACAAAGATAAGTATTATTCACTTTTTTTTTTTAAACTCTTTCCGCCCTGTGGGCACTAAGAGGGTCTCTTTTAGAAGGCTCATTATGGGTTCGGCCAGGCCCACAATGGGGCGACCGGGTGGTGAGGGACGGGGCCCGGCATATCCGAACGGACCACACCCCGAAAAATTCCTGGGGATTTTCGACCCGTTCGGATTCGATCCCGGGTCCCCCAGAGCTGTAGGCTGCCACCTTGACCGCTCGGCCATCCGGCCGTCAATTATTATTCACTGTTAGTTGCAATGTTTTAATCAAATCTACACCTATAAAATATCTGACATTTTTTATAATCTCATTTATCTTAGATTCTTGACAACTTATTACTACTAGAAATTTTTGTAAACAGAAAACATACTAAAATATTAATTTATTTCTTAGGTATGTAGTTTCCTCTTATAATTTCATTACACATGGTGAGCGAAACACCTTTTTTAACTGAAATTCGAACTGAGTTGGCAGGGAATATTTTGTCATGATACAACCATTTTGTACTTAGGAGGCATCCATCTTTACGCGTGTGTACCATATGTTTTTATCGTGTTAATATTTTCCCTGCCCCACTTAGTTCGATTTTATAAGGGTATTAAGAGACTTTTGACTCAACTTCTATTTTATGGAAAAATTATAAAATCTTCCGACATTTTAAAAATTTTATTAGTTTTTAAGATAAATTGATAATGCATTCAAGCGATAAAGGAATATTAGTCATTAGCAATCTATTTGTACAATTGATGTGGACTACAAAAATAGCAATTTCATGACGACTTTTTCTTCCTATCGATATTACGTTACAAGCGAGAAATAAAGCGAAACGAACACGCTGTAAACGAATTGCTCGACTCGTATTTCGAGTTTGCTATTTTCTTATAAAACATACCTTACATATTTTGCTGTATACTTTGACTGATTTAAAATAATTAGTGAAAAGATACTTTCAGTATATATTTTATTCTTTACGTATATTACATGCAAGGTAGAAAACTGCCAGAAAGTGGCCTATACACGACGAAACAAACCCAAATAAAATGGAATGGCAACGCAACACATTAGATGGAGTTCCCTTGCGTAAAGCACAAAACCGCGACAATTACCAGTGTTCAGTTGTATTTTCTACTGTCATTGGAGGATATGTCTAGTAACAAGGAAAAACAGTAAAATACTCGAAGGTAGGCCTACACATATAATTAAATCTATTTTTAAATGATTTTTTATGGTGTTCAACAGAGTTCCTCGAAGTCTATTTTTACTGGCTTGTTGATAAAAGAAATTTAATTAAAAATTGATAATTGCTAAAAACCAGTTGTAATTTTTGTTTAACTTAATAATGTGTACAATGAATGACATCCTTGGACGAAATAGTTAAGGCATCCGAATCCAGGCGAATTTTCCATAGACGACCCGTTCCTCATCTCTTGGCATCTCCCATTGTGGGCCTGGCTAAACTCACTAAGGACCAAGAAAAACGGCCTTCTTAGTGCTCACAGGGCGGAAGAGACAAAAAAAAAATTAATCTGAAGGGGACCAAAAATAAATAGAACGGATATTTGATACAAGCGGAAGAAGGTGGAGGTCCTGAAAGATGTTCCCTTCCAAAAGATTAATTTTGTATTAATTTCTGTCTGCAATTTACAGAGCTATTATTATTATATATTATTAATATAGTTTCAGAATTTAAAACTTTTATTGAGGTCAACACACCAATTAAAACGGAAATCCGTAATCAAGCATTACTAAATATTGATTGCAATATGTATTGCATTCAATTACACGACACTAGTTTTTCGGGCTGTGATCATTATTCGATGAAGTCATGTTGATTTATCGGCACGTTCAATGAAATTATAATGAACTCAGTCATTATAAAAATATTTAAGTTTTAAGATTGGAGAATGGGACCCATCCCTTACCGGGGGCACTCTCGGCCTCTCCATTGGGATAGCCGAACGATGGGCTTTGAAAAAAAAACTTTTTTCAAGGTATTTTTCAAGCCTATCGTTCGGCTAGGCAACAATGGAGAGGACGAGTAGTGAAGGATGGGACCCAAAATACACGAAACGGACCACCCCGAAAATTATTCTGGAGTTTTTTACAGGTGCGGATTCGATTTCAGGTCCCACAGAACGGTTTTTTGGAGACTTCATTGTCTCGGCCTACTAAATAACGGCCGGCCTTACGAAATAATTAATAATTTTAAAATAAATGTTTCTATAGAGTAAACTTTTCCTTATTTTGGCCTAAAAAACGCATGATTCACTATTAAATATTCAAGACACGATTCTTAGTTTTGAATTAATGCCAAAACGATATTTATCGCTTTAATCTCCTCGGCTGTCTCGCAGTGAAAATCGTATTTTTAAAACAAAGAATATAATTAATAAAAACAGGAAAGTTTATTTTTAATCAAATCTTTATCGTAATAACATTACAATTTAATTTTAATATTTACGCACTTTCTTCGTGTTATTTAAATATGCATTTGAAACCTAAAGGTTGTAATTTATTAACAAGTTACTCAGGAGCGGATCCACGGGGGGTTACATTGAGACGAAACAATTAAAATTGATTTGTTCGAACGTGAAAACGTTTATTAAAAATATTTATGGTAAATATCGTTTACTGGACCATCGAAAGTACAATTGTCTTGTACACGTTAATAAAAGCTACTTACAATTATTTAAATATTTTTAATTTTTTAGTTGCGGATCCGTTGGGTTCTTCTGGATCCTCAACTCAAAAAAAAAAAAAAAAAAAAAAAATCTTGCAAGTAACTTCAGTGAAAGACCCAGAAGAACCATTTAAGTTCTTCTAGGTCCTCCAAGGGTTCCAATATCCTCCACAAAAAGAAATTAACATCAGAAACTTGTCATCCATAATTGGTCAAAAGTAATCTGACATAACAAAAACTTTACATTAATATCATTATGATATAACGTCATTGTACGGAATTGACTTTGACCTCAATTTACTTCATTCGGGTTAAAACACTAATCCCGAACTAAGTAAATAATAAAACATTCGACACATATACTCATTCTTTTAAAATAAAAAAATAAATAAATAAATTTGACAATGAACTCAATAAAATTAATTTACAGATAAGTGTTACAATATTTTAAATGCTATTGATATATTATTGTAAAATAAATAAAATTATTTAATACTATCCATAATTCCTATTTATCGAAGGTAAAAGAGTACAGATTTGTAATATAACTCATAAAAATGTCAATAAATAAATAGACGAGTGGGCGTCGTCTGCGATTGAAACGAAGATATCAAACACTACTATAAAAAAACACAGAGAATTTAACAGAACAGAACAAATTAAAACAATTGATCAATTTAAAATTTTCGAATTTAAATTAAAATCCACCAATAAAACTTTACGTGGAATTCGATTGGTCGACATTAAATTTAAAATAACACCCAATTTTAAAAAAGTACAAACGACGTAAAGTTTATTTTAACCAATGAAATTCTTTAAATGATAATAATTATTAGTTATAACAATTATTTTTTTAAAAAGAAATTGATTATAATTTTAAATCGAGAGCGTGACACGTGAAACAGAGTAGTGTGATGTAATCGACAGACACTAGACCGATAACACTACGCAATCCGCCGTGTTTCTGCTAGTGTGGGTTTGGTCGTTCAAGGGTGAAGATGGCTGCACGTGAATTTGACATAGTTATTTTTGGTGCTACGGGCTTTACGGGTCAATATGTGTTCGAAGAATTAGCTCGACTGTCTAAAACCGAAAACGTGAAATTTGCCTTAGCAGCCAGAAGCGAAAACAAGTTAAAATCTGTGATCGAAAAATCAAAAGAGTATCTGCAGTCTGTTGGTATGTATGGAGACAAATCTTATCAAATATGTATAATATATATATTTTTAACCGTTATTTCTGATGTAGACGATAAAAGATTGGCATTAAAAATGCGCGTTATCATGGTGATTCATTGCATATTATACTTGCTACACATAACCTCAAATATTTCTACAATGTTAAATGTTACAAATAATTCGTAACGCGTTAATATTTAATATGCAGAGGTTAAATATTTAACTGAAATCCTGTACCTAGGGTTTTAAAGATTTCGCGAATTAATTCTTGCCACATTTACATAAAAATAAGTCTAACCATGTATGACATTTGTTATCTAAAGTAAATTTTATATTGATTGATGAAGATGTAGATTTTTATAAATTCGGATGATAATTTTTTACTGTAATAGATTTGTATTAAATAATAATCCAAGGACACTATTTTGATTCCGTGGTTTACTTATTCGCACGGTATTTAACGAAAAATACCGTAATAAATATTAAATTGTTTAATGACGAGTTTGACGAAGTTAAATAATTCGATTTAGATCGTTGGAGCTTTTTAATTTGCATACTTGAATACCTTGAAGCTTCAAGGATTTCCAGTATGCGTAGGTTCTTTTAATAGGCATCGAGGAAAAGAAAGCATATTTGTATTATTTGTAACTGTATTGTTGCTTAATTATATTTTTCTTTATAGTATTTGCTATTAAAGAACTGTTTTAAAATAATAATGAAATTATTGATATGAATTACATTTGCCTGATTACTGAAATTTTATATTTATAAATCTATAGATGATTATATAACAGGATACAACTTAATTTGTCTTTAAATTTCAGGGTGCTGTTTAAAAACTTAACTTTAGTTAATTAACCATTTATTATAATTTTCTAAAAAAGTATGCTTATACTAGAAGAATCTTATATAGTTATGTAAAATATTTCAAAATTATTTGTTTGTTAAACTTAAAAAATTTGACGTATACTTGTTTTGTTATTCTTTTCAACGTGATTTAATCTGTCCTTGAAATTTTTTTCCGGCTTTCGTGTAACGACGTCTTTGTAAGTAATTTTTGAAGTAAGAAAATACATTCGTGATGATTTATATTAATTTGTGGAAATTGTTTTCTAAATATCTATCTGTTATTTTTTTCAATGAGTCCTTTGTATTAAATTAAAGGAGAGACTGCCTTCATCCAGAATTCAAACATCTCATTAACTTATGAATAATATTAGTCAAAAGAATAATGTAATCATTTAATATATCAGTTTATAATAATAAAAGAATAAAACTTTTATAATAAAGTATTGCATTATTGCGATAAAGAGTAAGAAATTACATCTTTAATGATAAACTTTTATTCTTTCAGGTGAACCGATAAATGCAGATATACCTATTATCATTGCTGATATTAGTGATGAAAATTCACTGTTAGAAATGTGTAAGAAGACCAAAGTACTTTTAAATTGTGTAGGACCAGTAAGTTTTAATCACGAGAAATTATTATAATTTAGCATAGTCTGACAGAAAAGATTGGTCCGTAGACTCGATTATCCTCTGTTTACCACGCAGAAACGTTACCGGTTAAGGAGTCTGGGTGTCGTAACTGGTAACGCTCCTGCATGGTAAACGTAGGACGTGGATTTAAGTCCTATTCTGGGCCTGTAAATTTTTTCCCACATATATATTTTAAATATGAATAATTATTTAACTAAACGAAGCTGTCGTACAAAGGTTAATAAACACACTCAAATAAGAAACGGGTCGAACGAACTCGAGTGTGTTTATTATTTAATTAATAATTTGAAATACAAATCTACTTATATTGATTAGCCTTGTAGTAGGTTTTTTTTTTGTTTTTAAACTTCAATATATAAACAATACATAAATAATTATTTCCTTAGTAAAGAGTAAACAAATAATTATCATTTATAATACTTAACCCTGGTAAATTGTTTACTTTATTTTGACTTTCTGTGAATATACTTACAAAGAAAATTCTGTGCTACATCATTCTTCCAGTTCTGTTTATTATTAAGCTGTATATGATAATTTACAATCACAGTTCTGCCAAAGATTTGTGCCATATAATAAATTTCAAAATCGAAAAGACATTAGACATAATTCTTTCCTGCTTTCACATTATTAGTTATTAAAATGTTAGTTTATTCTTGGCTGATAATTACTTGCGTAGACTTTACTTAAAATAGTATTCAATAGCCAATGGTAGTGACCGTGACTTGTAGCATATGTGTACCCTTTCTCTTCTGCTTTTAGTTAGAGATTCGATACAAATGACAAGATACCACCTATAAAAACTAGACACTAACTGAAAATGGATCCTGAGATTTGGTATCTGTGATGTAGATTTATAGATGATAGGTCTATAAGAGATACGACTGGTCTTTCTCTCGATTACTAAGTGCTCTAATATATAGCTTTATTTGTTGATAATTTCTGAAAAACACCATCCATAAAATAAGATCAAAAATTTCTTACAAATACAAAAGATTTACAAGTACTATTGATTCCATAAATTACATTCTTCCAAGGACTATATACAATTTAAAAATAATAATGACCATAGAAACAAATTTGGGTCTATTTAAATCTTTATCCTTTATTAAAAATTCCAGTCAGAGAGAGATAGTTAACAACTTGAAGATAAAATACAATCTTTGTTAAAAAGGATTGATGATTTGACATTAAAAACACATACATTCATGCTGACCTTTTCTTGTAGGAACTGATGCCAACAACAAACATTACTAAAAGTTTTGACAATATCACACAGGTCACTGTTGCATTTAAACACTAGTCTGGTGAAAATTTGGGAATTCAACAATATTTACATAACGCATTTGAAACCGTGTCAGTAATTATTGTTGTCTCCTAAACATAAAGTGCAGACACTCTGACACTTGGCAATCTTCATCTTAAGTTTATTTCAAGTGTCTGAGTGTCTGCACTTTATAATGTTTAGGAGACAATATTTACATAATTACATAAATATATTCTTTCCATATGTAGTAATAAAATTAGTATTTGTACTTGATCAAATGCTAATTTTAAAATACCTGTGCAATAATTAAAAGTTTGAATTTCTTGAACATGTTTTCATATTTTGTTTTAAATTAGGAAATAAAATTTTTAAAGAAAGAAATCAAATTTCAGAATATATTTAATATGATAGATATAGATTTATATTTTAAAAGTAATTTGACATTATAGATTATTGTGATAATATCAGTTAGAATTTTATATAAAACATAATCTTTCTTTTATGAAATTTAGTACAATTTATTTGGAGAATGTGTTGTTAAAGCATGCCTTACTGCCAAAACTCATCATCTAGACGTTAGTGCAGAATCACTGGTAAACATAATGTTATGAATTAATTAATAATTTGTTTCTATGGAAATGGTTCATTAATCACTAGAGTTTTTAGTTTCTTGAAGGGATGCAATTGAAATATCACGAAGAAGCAATTCAAAAAGGAGTTTATATAATTGGAGCATGTGGATTTGACAGCATTCCCTGTGATTTGGGAGTATCTCTGGTTAAAAAAAAGTTTCAAGGTATAGATATATTATTTGAATAAATATAATTTTATCTTCATTATTTTGTGTATAAAAATATAACAATTACACATATGAATGTTATTTTATAAATGTGCATTTATGAAAATAAAATCCTTCATCTTGATGATCAATTTCATGCTAATAACAGTTCTGTGTATTTATTGATAGTTAAAATGTTAAATTTATATTATTAATTAAAATATCTAATCATTAGATTTATCAGACTAAATTTAGGTTAATATTAAATTAATTTAACTAAATTTAATTTGGCATAAGGATAAGTCATCTTGTATTCATTTTAATAATAAAAAATTATATTACATTAAATAAACTATTTTTTAAAATTATGAAAGCAAAGATTGGTCCAGAGTGTGGCTTGAATTCTCATTTTCTGTATACTTTGAGGATGTATTAACAGTTAAGCTACTCGGACATCTGTCCAGTGTTTTAAATTATTTAATAAAATTAATATTAAGAGAAGATGGAAGTCTAAACATCCACCTTCAGGACAAATTAGTTATATTGACTTAATATTAGCTTAAATATATCAGTTGTATTTATAAATTTGAAATTCACCACTTTATTTCAATTACTTAAATGTAATAGTCATTACTAAATTTATTCAGTGAATTAAAAGAAAAATATTGTTATATACTAAGCCAGTGGTGCCCACACTATGGTCCAAGCATCTGAAAATTAACAAAAAAATATAAATATATAAATTTTTTCTTAGCTATTAATGCATTTGTGTATGTATGTATATATATAATATATATATACAAATGCATTAATAGCTAAGAAAAAATTTCACTGCACTAAAAGAGAAGAAGAGCATAGGTTATCTGTTGTATTCAAAATCCCTTCGGAAATTTACTTTCCCTTTACCTACGTTTCTTTTTCCTCTTTTTTTGGTGTATATCAATTATTATTTTTTTTTTTTTAAACTTTAAGTATGTAGGAAAAACACTTTGATTTGAAGAATCATTGGCTTTCCAGTTAAAATGATTTTACTTTAAAGATCCGGCTGAGGGGATTTTTTTTATGTTTAAATTGAATTTCTTCTTGTTAGTTATCTTTTGAAAATCTTTATATAACAAGTTCCAGTATTTTGTTATTTGAAAGACTGGGGCAGTTTGTCCAATTGAAAGTTTTGTTCAGGGTTTTAAGAAGTTATGGTTTAACGATGTCAGTAGTTTTTCTTCCTGTGATGATTTTCAATAATGTTTAGAAGATAACTGTTGTGTGTTTTAAGTTTTATAAATTTAAAGGAGAGAAGTACAGTTGGCTTTGTGTATAAAGTTTTTGTTGTCGATTTTTTTTTCTTGATGATAATAGGAAGTTGATTCGTAGTAGTTTAATTTGAAAATGGCTCTCATTAGATGATTTTGTTGTATTTGCAGATGGTTAGTGATATAGTCTGATGCGGTTCCCCATATAGTTATACCATATTGAATTTTTGGTTCTGTACAGATATGATATAGTTGTTTTATTGTATTTATGTTTAGGAAATTCTGTATTTTTCTGATTATGCCAGTAAACTTAGTGACAGTTTTTGATAACTTTTCGATCTGTTTGTCGTATCTGAGTTTATCATCTATTAAAACTCCGGGATATTTTATGAAGTTAATTCTTTCTATCTTCTTGTCATTTATTATTATTTGAAGTTGTTCCTTGTCAATGTTTTTATTTTTATTTACAAAGTAGAGATATTTAGTTTTGTTCTCATTTAGTTTTAACATATTTGAGCTCAGAGTTTGCAGAGGATGTTATTTAATTCATATTGTGCTGCTTTGGAGGTTGTTGTTGAAACGTATTAGGACAATATCATCTGCATATGCTATTACTTTCGATTTTGGTATCACTTCATTCAAGTAAATATTGAAGTATTGATCCTTGGGGAATTCTGGTTTTCGGTGAGAAGCTTTTTGAATACGCATTGTTTACTTTTACTTGATATCTTTGATTTACAGCTGTGACATTAATCATTGTACAGGCACTCCTCTTAAGCCAATATTAAAAAGTTTTTCGAGAATCCGGAGGTCACGCTGTCAAAGGCTTTTGATAAGTCTAGAAATAAGGCTATTACTGAACGAGATTTGTCCAATTTGTTCGTAACTTCCTATTTGAAATGTAATAATGCATCTATTGTGGAGGAGTTTTATCTGTAAACATATTGATGACAGTGAATCATGTTTAGATTGGCAATATGTTTCCAAAGTTTTTTTATAGAAAATTTTCTCTATTATTTTTACTAGCACGGGAATGATGATAATATTGGACAGTAATTTCCTACATCGCTTTTAGACCCTTTATTTTTGTATATCTGTATGACCATATTATAATTTAATTTATTCGGGAAGGTTCCTGTTTTGAAGGATTTGTTTATCAGAAAAGATAGAGGAGTAGCGATGATATCTGCTATTGCTTTAATTATGTCCATATTTAACATATTTGGTATATCAGTTATAAATGATGAAAATAGACTTACTTTTTGTATATATGGAATATACAAAATATTTCTCACCAATTGAAAAGTTTGGGCATCACTGTGCTAAACAATAGAACACAAGAAAAAAATAATATATAAAATGTATCTATTTCAGGTGATCTCAATTCTGTAGAAACATATCTTGAATTTAACAGTGGACCGCAGGTGCTTACGATTTGTGTTTTTATATGTTGTTAACACAATTAATAAATTTAATTATTCCAAACTCTGATATATACAGTCAACTCACCTTAAATGAACACTAATAAATTAAATTCTCATGTTAATGCAAATTTTGTTGTTTCCCTGGCAAAACACCATTTTCATGTTAAATTTCATGCAGTAAAGCAAAGAAAAATTTTACCAGAATTAGTTAAACTGAACTGTAAATTAACTTCACAATTCCCAAGAAATAATCCTATTTCCAATAATGGTTGATTTTTATACTTTTTGACATGAACAATGAAAAGTGATACTGTAATAAATGTTCTATTTTGAGTAGAATAGATTTTCTTCTATTAAGCAAAGATGGGTTTGTAGAACAATTCAAACATCTGGTTTGAGTGTACCAATTCCTCAGAAAATAGAAGTTAAAGATTAACCACTCTGATATACTGCTCTATAGTTATGTGACTGCAGGGTCGGTACCTCTTTGGCACCCTGTCGGGATGACACCACTGTGTCTTTGCAGACAGACACAGAAACCGTTCTCGCGCAAGCGGTTGCATATGGAGTATTTTAGGTTCGGAATGGAGACAGAAGGAGATGTCCGGAAGAAGTGCACCCCACACGATTGTTCATTTAACAAATACCCATTTATTTATTAAGGCTAGTTACAGAATAGCTTGTCGCTACAATTAATAAGGAGTTAAGAAGAACCTCAGTGGCTCGAGAGAGAGAGTTTACAACTCTCGTGCGGCAACAAATACCTGGAGTCCGAGTAGATCTTCGACGATGAATCTTCACTGTTCCAGGAGTTCCAGAGTTAGGAGGATGAAAGTTCAGGGTGTTAATCCAGGTACAAGTCCAGATCGATTCCAGGTACAAATGCAGGTAGTCCTCTGGTACAATTCGGGTTGATTTCAAGTACAAATTCAGGTGTAAGGTTACGGAACAGCAATGGTGGGACGCACACACTGATAGGTTCCCAACTGGCAATGAAAAGCCTTAATTGTCATTGCCCCCTTCTTTTTATATGGAGGTCTTTTTTGGGGTTTTTTCCATCATCTGATTCAGAATTTAGCACTTTAAATCCAATCAGCAAGTTTACCCACTGAGTCAAAGTGACTCATTTGAGGCGTCACTCACCACGAGGAACTAAGTCCATGGGAAACAGTTTTTATTATTAAATTAATCAGATAATTTTTTCGAAAAACAAATGTTGTAATACGTTATAAAGGAAACTTGTCCGAAATGACCCTTAAATTTTAAAGGTTCCTTTTCGTAACAAAAATTTGGTTCTCACACTTAAACGGCAAATACTGTCTCTTCCTCATTTTATTTAACTTTAAAATCATTTAGAATGTTAATATGTTTTTGTAAATAAATTTTATTTTATTTAACTTCATTTAGTAAATTAATTCAAAACAGTGTAATTTAAAGATTTAGATTGCTTAACTCCCTAAATTATATAATCTAAACCCCAAAAAATCATTAATATGAATTTTCAATAAACCAAACTAAGTACTGTTTCCCTAGCAATTCATATTAATGCGAGCTGACTGTATAGCTATACAATGTTAACGTTAACATGTTTTTAATAAATCATAATATGAAAATAAATGTAAATATTTTAAAAGAATGATTAAAAATTTTAGGGTGAAACCTTTAACGCAGGTACATGGAATTCTATGGTTTATGGAATAATAACTATGAATAAAACTAAAGAAATAAGGAAACAATTAAATAAGACTGTTTTTAAGAAAAGTCCAAACTTTTCACATCGTTTGTCAAAAAGGTATGATGTTAACATGTAAAAATTAATTAAATCTAAAATCACTTTTAATTTATCAAAGCATTATATTATACATTGTGTTTTTATAATGAATTTTTTTAAAGTTATATTAAAATATTTTATCATGCTTGACAGGAAAATTTCTAGTTTGTGTGTGTGTTGTGTGTGTGTGTGTGTGTGTATATACGTGGTGTGATCCAAAAGTTCGGGGAATGCAGTAATCTATGACAACAAAAGCATGTATTTGAAGTTACAGTGTATGAAATGGATTCTACCAAACCACCTCTACGTGTTCAGGTTAATTTCACCCGTGTCATGTGATTAAACCACGAGCGCTGCTGTTTTTTCCGGAGATAGTTACCTTTGTTCTGCGACGAATCAAAGTGGAGTTACAAGAACAACCTCCAACATTTCGACTTCACCGTGACCTTTCACCGTAGAATCACCGTACACCTTTCTTAGCAATTTTAAAATCTCCATAGGTGTTTTACCTAAACGCTGACAAGATTTAATGTTGGAGGTTGTTCTTGAAACTCCACTTTGATTATGTTGCAGAACAAAGGTAACTATCTCCGGAAAAAAACAGCAGTGCTCGCGGTTTAATCACATGACATGGGTGAAATTAACCTGAACACGTAGAGGTGGTTTGGTAGAATCCATTTCATACACTGTAACTTCAAATACATGCTTTTGTTGTCATAGATTACTGCATTCCCCGATCTTTTGGATCGTACCATGTGTATATATATAAATAACTCTTGACATGTACTCCTTTATACCTCTAAGCTGGTAATAAAAACAGCAGTACGATTGTATAAACAAGACCATAGTCTTGTCAAAAAATAAAGAAAAAAAATATATATATAATTTTTTTTTTGTGTGTGTTATGGACAAAGTGATTAATACGGGCATTATGAATAATGACCAACAAAATCAGGCATTGTAATAAATTTCAATAATTTATCAAATTGACCAGTCATTATGAATACTGTTATCATCTAGTCAGGCAAAGAGATAGATACGTTGAGGAGTGATCGTCCGACATACTTTAGCCAATCAGAACTTACATCTTAGTTGTGCATGTGTATTGAATTTAGTACCGAATTTTAAATATATGTGACCAGTAGTTAATCTTTCTTCTTTGTCAAAAGTAATGATCATGGAGGAATCATTAAGTGATATGAATAATCACTTCAACAGCTGATTAAATGATTTAATGGTAGAAATAGGTGAGAACAATCAAATTTTTACAAAATCAACGTATTTGTCAATGATACAAAAAGTGAGAGTCAAAAATGGAAGTTACTTCTAAGTTACCGGAAGAATATCAGTTAATAGTACTTTGAAATAATTCACAAAAAGTAAATATTTCTAAATGAAATAAGTGGAGTTTTTTTTAATCAAATTTAAAATTCGGTACTAAACATGATACGCACACGCAACCTGAGTGCCGACTGGCTAGCATATGTCGAAATATCACTCTTCAACTTCTTATTATCACTTTGCCCAACTAGGTGATAGCAGTATTCATAATGACTGGTCAATTTAATAAATTAATCAATATTTATCACACTGCGTGTCCTTTTTGGTCATTATTCATAATGCCCAATTAATCACTTTGTCCATAACATAAAATATATATATATTTTTTTTTCTTTATTTTTTGACAAGACTATGGTCTTGTTTATAGAATCATACTGCCATTTTTATTACCAGCTTAGAGGTATGAAGGAGTATATGTCAACAATTGATATTTGGCACAGAGTATTAGGTACTCAAATCATTTGCAAAAAAATCCAGAGTTGTAGGTAGTCAGGGGACCGAGAACTGAGTCAAAATAAAATACAAAATGGCGACCCTCTTCTACAAACAGGCAAAACAGTTTCAGCATAACAAGTTTTTTGAACATACTCGTCATTGACTTGTTATCACTGTGTGACAGTTTGCCTTTCTGTTGTTTTTTGTGTGATGTTATCAAACTGTATTGACATAAGTACATATTTTATGCAATAAATTGTGCATTTTTCTTTATGCCATTGCTATTTCTTTCAAATGTGTATACAAAATGGCGTGCATCACTTTAGGACATTTTTGGGTATACAGATGACAATTTATCTTGTCCGTGTGAACCACATGGGTTTCGTACTAATTAATTGATGCTCTAAAACTTTCTAATTAAGAAGTTTGCTCTATCTGTTTTCATTTTCAATTTGCACTGCCTATCTTCCAAATTTTACCACTAGGGGCACTGCTGTCATTTGCATTAGGTGGGGCGTAGTCACTTTACTATACAGTTATCTCACTTGTGTAGCTGTAGCTCTCTCTCCATTCGCAAAAATTTTCCAGTTAAAGGGACTTTCCTATGCACCCTGTATAGATACCACATCATGCACAAAATTATATAACATAACACATTAGGTTTCAGGTTTTAACAAAATATTTACATCAGTATAAAATAAGTAATAAATCAAATTGGTAAAAACAGAATCAACTTCACTTTCTCCGATGGAAATCATCTTTTTATTGAATATTATGGTTCTGAATCAAACAGAAACTTTATCTGAAGCACATTTTTAAAAAGTTTCACTAATTTGACATTATGAGCATTTGAACTTTTATGCAACTGCCACACTCAATGCATCTTTGGTTATCTCTGAAATTAAGTGAAAAAAGGAAAAATAATGCTTAAAAAATAATTAGGAAAACCATTATTATTTGGTGGGATAAAGATTAATGACTTTTCTTTGTCACAAGGTTTGATGGTCGTAATGCACCATGATACAAGTTTTTTTTTATCACTTCATTATTTGAAGAAAAAGAATGATTCTGCCAGATAAGTTTCCTAATGATTTTTAAGCATTTTTTTTTCCAATGAATGATGCAATCTATAGAGGAGTGCATGGTGTGACAACCATTTAAAAGTTCAAATCCTCATAACTTTTCATTTGTGCATCTTTCAGAAAGTTTTTTCAGGTGAAAGTTTCATTTTTGATGTAGAATCATAATATGCAGTAAAAAACAACTGGGGTTTCC
This sequence comes from Centruroides vittatus, assembly GCF_030686945.1. NCBI lineage: Eukaryota > Metazoa > Arthropoda > Arachnida > Scorpiones > Buthidae > Centruroides > Centruroides vittatus. The sequence goes on along the minus strand of NW_027122625.1, from coordinate 650,808 downwards.
ATTTAAGAAAGTGAAGTTGACCCTGTTTGATCCAATTGCAGCACCCCTATGATAAAATTCATAGCCCCATTTTGTGGCCCCTTAAAGTCTAACAGTTTGGTTCAATGATTTTTTTTTTGTAGAATGTGTTTTTTTTAATTATTTCAATGAATTGATTAAAACGGACACTATGAACACTTGCTTCTGTAGACAAAGAGAAAATGGTTGTGATACCTCTGCATAACTGCCTACAATGTTGCCTAGTTGCCAATTTTTATTCTAAATTTAAGATATTTTTAAAACTTAACTGCAAACTTTACTCCTTAAGTAAGGTTTCTCTGGGTTATTTTATATTTTAATCAGTCTTATTTAATATTACAATTGTTTTTATTACTTTTCTAGCATAATTTGTAAAAAATAAGGATGTGAAGAGATATAGAAAAGTTGTACAGTAGTAGCTAGCTGAACATTTAAAATTTATTAAAATATATTCTTGGTAAAAAAATTTTGGAAGGTATTTGTTAAATTACTAAAGCTGTATGTTTCTCAATCACAACACAAAAGATTCACACTAACATTAAATATATAACCTTTAATTTCACTAATCATACATAAGTGACACTCTGGCACCTTGATCGATATCCTCCATCTTGTTTTGTTTTTGGCAAGTTAATCACACACCGGCAATCTGAAGACTATTAAAATGTACTGTCATGCCACACAATAAAATTGAAATTACACATAAATGTATAAATGACTTTACAAAAGCTTTATCATCATTATTATTTGGCAGCAATCATACATTAAAATCTTATAGTCTGAGTAAATGTGTGTGTTTTATTGTATTTCATTTGTAAGAAAAGTCTAATAATAATTATAAAAGTATTAGAATTCATGCAACTTGAATATTTGTTTTATATGAAATTTTAAGTTTTCCAATAAATTTCACTTTTTTCCAGACCTGTTGTCTTTAAAAGTGACATTACAAATAAATGGTGTGTACCCTTTCCAGGAAGTGATAAAACAGTCACACTCCGAAGTCAACTTTTTAATTACAATTATAAAAACGAAAGACCGGTAACTAATACCGTAACTGATATAATTTCATGACGATTTTAAAACTAATATAATCAATTTTATATTCAGGTGCAGATACAAACATATTTTGTAACATCATTATTCAATTTATTTTTCATTTTACTGATGGGAATGATGCTCCTTATTTTTTCACGTTTCAAGTATGGCCGAAAACTCTTGGTATCTGTAAGTAAAGATTGCCAATTGTCAAATAATTAACTTAATAATAATCGTATAAAATTTTATTTTTATATTATATATCAGTTTTTAAAAAACTTTACACTATTACACATTTGTTTACAATTTTACAATAAATAAAGCCTAAAATCATGAGGGAGAGTCAAAAAAGAGAGAATGAATTTATTACTCACAAAATACATTAGGCATGGTCCATGTTGATAAGGCTTCTTTTAAAATAGTTCTTGTTGAATTTAGCCACTTGGTCCAACATGTCTGTCACTCCTGGAAAATATGCCAAACCAGTCTTTTGACATCATCTTTGGAACTGTCTTCAAATGGCCGTTGATGAACTGAAACACTGACCCTGAAACTCTGTTTTTGTTCCCTCATCTGAAATCGGTGTCACATGGAGCATGGTTTGGACTGTATAGAGAGTACAGCACACATTTGATGTTTGATGATTTGATACACATTTCCCATGATCAAAGAAGGCTAAGATTGTTTAGTCTGTGGGAAAGGTAATGATTTACCAGCATGAAGTGCCCTTGCTTACAACAGTATCATATGACAGTTTTGAGGACCTTGATCTGACAAATTGATTAAAAAAGCCCTGTGCTGCATTCATCTGTCTGATTGGCACCTACACCACAATAATGTAAGTTCTCATATTGTATTTGGACTGCAAAACATTGAATGTGTGCTTTATCCTCTATACAACTTGGACCTTTCTCCCTGTGACTTCACTCATCTGAAATTGGAGTTGTGGAACCAGTGTTTGTCTCATTGACAGCCATTATAAAGAAGTTGGAGGAAACTCAGCAGACGATGGCAAAAGACTGGTTCCAGAACATGTTCCTGGACTGATAGACATGGTGGACTGAGTGCATAAAACTTGATGGAGACTAGTTCAAAACAGGCCATATTAACCTGGACCCTGTCTAATATATTTCATAAATAATAAATTCATTCTCATTCATTTTTCACTTACTCTTGTGTAATGCTTAATTCATTCCACCATAAATTGGCTTATTAAATATATAAAGCAATTTGGACTAAAGGTATGTGATTAAATATTGAATTTAATAATTAGAATTAATTTAATTAATTTAGAATATACTGGAAGAGAAAATGAGTGTGACTTAAACTTACACTTTTGCTTACTATATGGATTCATTGCCAATTATACTCTATCCAATTATTTCTCCAGACCAAGTGGGAGTTGTGGGTTCAAATTCATGGTTTGATTCTTTTTCTTCCTTCCAGAATATTCTAAATTAATTAATTGTATCAAAATTTAATAATTAGAATTAAAAATGGCAACTTAATCACTTACCATTAGTCCAAATGATTATAAATTTATAGCCATATTAATTATGAGAAAGAATGGTATTTTTGTCTTTATCAATATTGCATTTTAAAAATAAATATTTTAATGAATTTTAATTCTGATCACTTTGAACTTATTTTGCTAAATAAAATTTCAGTATCCACATCTGTTTTCTTTTGGGAAGTTTAAAGAAGGTGGTCCATCAAGGCAAGAGGTAATGAATTTGATTTAATACAGGTACTCCTCACTTTACGACCTATCTGCTTAACAACCACTCGCACTTACGACCAATCAAGTTTCGACCTGCAATTCGGGGAATCCCCTTTCTCAGCTTGAGTGTCAGTCAGTGGCGAATGGTGACATGTGCACTAAGCATACTATAATTGTCTTTTAGTACTATAATAGGCTAATAGCATGCTATAATAGTCTTTTTATGAATAAATTTGAAGTTTGTTGCATAATTTGTATAATTTTACAACGATCCTATATTCCCAGTGCAAGCTCCTCGCTTATCGACAAATTTGCTTAACGACGTAGTCATCGGAACGGAACTCGGTCGTAAAGTGAGGAGTACCTGTATATCATTTTTATTTGCAACAGCTTTCAAAATATCCTCTTATTTTATCAGATTAAGGAAGCATCTTTCACTACTGTGTTTTGGGCTGAAGGATGGAAGGATAAACTGGATGTTGACAAACAACATACAGAACCGCCCAATAAGAATATGAAAGTAACTTTAACTGCACCTGGTTAGTGTTTACTTTTGTTCCTTTAAAATGTAATGTTGAATTTCAATTATGTAGTTGTCTTTTTATAGATGCAGCATACATTACTACAGCATTCTGTATAGTCAATGCCGGTGTTGTGTGTTTGAAAGAAAATGAGAAAATGCCTGGAAGGTAAGAAGAAAATATAATTTAAATTTACTTTGTATCTTTTTATGGATTAATTTAATTTCTGCAATTTTATTTTCAGTGGTGGTGTCTTAACTCCGGCAGCTGCTTTTGAAGATACTTCGCTATTAGAACGGTTACAAAAGTCAGGAATGGAGTTTAGTATTATAGAGAAGTAATCACAGACTGTTCCACTGTGCTATTCTAATTCAACAGAAAATATTAACAATTTACATGTATCAAATTTCTGTTGATGGGAACAATTTTTTTTATGTTTGATGTTTTGCCATTTGTACTAAGAAATCTATTAAGTCTTGATTTGTTATCGTATGTTAAATCTAGAATTGCTTTTCAGTCGAGCAATATTAATTATTGATTTATGCACGTAAGTAAAAATTACTTGTAGTGAAATAAAATGGTTTAACATTTTCATCAATGTTCTCTGTTATATACATATATATAGCATTTGTCAATTGTAAGAAATTTAAAGCACAAGATATACTCTTAGTTAAGTTATATGCAAATTAGTGAAAATTGGTTTTCGTGTTTGCATAAAAGGTTGTGCCTTATTTTTGAGTGGTGCGTGAGCATTTCAGAGGGGGTAAATGTCGCTTGCTCCTCAGGAATTGAGTAAAATTTCCACAACTTATAATTGTAAAAATGGTTGAGATGTACAATCTTATATCCTCAACCATAGGACACTTTGTCTCTTCATTTGTTTATAGAATACAGTATTGCATCAAATCTGAAAAAACTAAAAATTTATTCATGCAATTATTTGTCTTCAAGCTTTGGAAAATTTTCTGCAAAGGATCGTGCTTGTGAACCATAGTTATTACGAGAGCAGATTATATAGCAGGCATGGGCAAATGTGGCTCCGAGAGCCGGACGAGGCTTTTTTTGAGTTACATGCGACTCTTGCTGAAAGTGCTATTCTTCCCAGCCTTACCATACTATCCACCACGACAGTACAGAATTGCAGCTCCCATGCATTTTGCAAAACCTACATTTTAGCTCCCACTGAACTCTTGCTTGCCCACCCGTTATATAGTTTGACAAGAAAAGGTATACATATAGGCTAGTTTTATAGTTAGAAAACTCGTGGATACTTAAATGTTTTTCAGGAGTAGCAATACATCATTAGTGACTAAATTGAACAGAGAAATTCAGTCACAGACCAAAAAAGTAGGCCTAATACTATGCAATGCATGGCATGGTATAGCTTGATGGAGCCCAGGCAAATTCATTCATTTGAATTAGTATATTGCTATAGGGCCTGTAATACAGATTCAAACTTTTTTTTTGTAGAAATTTTTTGGGTGAATCTTTTCTTTTAAAAAATTGGTTTGAGGCCCCTATTGATGGAAGTCTCAGGCAATTGTTCTTTTTGCCCATAGAATAAATAACTTGCCACTGTTGCAATGTTTAAGATCAGAGAGAAAAAAAGATTTAAAATTGGTACTATTTTATTTATAACTGCTCATAATCTAGAAGGAATTTAATCCATCCATGTAAAGAGTGTATATCATGTTTCTAAATGATGTGAATCCATGTTCAGAGTTGCAATACATAAAAATGGCAGAGAAAAGTAGAGACAGAAATTTAGAATACCTGTCATCAGTTAACGGAAGTCTTGCATACTTAGAATTTGATCTTGTTGCATCACTTAAGATACACGTGCACGACACATCGCCATTACCCAGAATCATGCCGTATTATTAATTGAAAACTACTTCAGATATTGCTATTGAGGAAAAACTGTGATAAACAAATCACATTTAGACAGACATAAAATTGCAAAACTTATTTTATTTAATGGTTACTAGATGCTTCATTTTTACTTTTGCTCGGCTGTTATACACAGCAGAGGGAAAGTATGGCGATCGGTCAGAGAATGACTCCCCAAGATTTTTACATTCTCGGACTCTGGACACTTTGAAACATGGAGAGATGCAAAAAATTCTGGAGGGGGTTATGTATGTATAGATGTCAGCGTGTATGGGGGCACGATTTTGTTCACCCTGTTTGAAGCTTAATAACTCCTGTGCTTTTTGTCGAAATGTTTTTAAAATTTTGCGAGGAGATTTATGTATTAGGGCGATTGAGGCTATTCAACTATGTTGATTAAAGGTCGAGGGGTGGGGAGATAAAGGGGATCGTGTCATATCTCCAGTATGATCGGATTTAATGACGATTTTGTTCGTTAGGGGCCGTCCATAAATTACGTAAGGGCGATTTTGGTCATTCTAGACCCCCACCCACCCCTGCATAAGAAACCGTAATATTTTCTTTGATCCCCTCCCCTTCTCTGTCTTACGTAATATTTAGGCATAATTTTACAGAAAAATTTTAACGAAAATAAATTTTTTCAATGAAACCCTAAAAGCTTTAGGTCCAAAATATATAGTTATTAATTTGTTAACATAGTTTTTTTTATAAATAATAGTACATATTAACAAATTTAAAAATATAAAAAATTAATAAATTCGAATGAACAATTTATTTTAAGAACTTTATTTTTTAATTATTAATAATCTTTTTATTATCATCATTAATCAACATCATAATATTCATTTTTATATTAATTTTAATTTTTACAAAAGGACTCAAAAAACTTTTGACAGATCGACCAGCCAGTGCACGTGTAAACAGAAACTTCATACAAAATAAAACAAGAGAGAATAGAAACCACATTCTCTTGCCATATTGGTTACATCTTGGCTAAGGCCAAGAAAATAAACTACATGCTACTAAAATGTGCTAGGTGCACCGGGGAACTAAATCATAAAACTTATAAAACTGTATATAAAGGGGCAATACCACCAATGCTACTTTACGCGGCTTCTAGCTGGGATCATGTAACTAGTAAAAATTCATAGCAAGTAAATTACTCTCTCTTCAAAGACAGTTTGCCATCAGAATTTCAAAGTGCTGCAGAACTGTTTCTACTGATGCCTCTCTGATACTAGCAGAGCTCCTTCCTTTACCACTATTAGGGATTGCAATTGCTGGATCCCTCATCCAGCAATCCAGCTGGATCCAGCGCATTCTTCGGCCTGCTGGATCCGCAAATACTCAATTAACTTTCTAAATAATAACGAAGAAGTCTACGTTGTCGCGTTTCCGCTTTGCTAACTACTAGACTGCTACTAATTACTTACTCACTACTTTACTAACACTAATAATTAAATTACTTCTGAATAAACTATACCTTAATCAATCCAGAAAAATTTAATAAAACAATAACGTATTCAATCGCTTTTAACGATCTTCCTCAGTTACAAAAGAATACAACATTAACTATAGAACATAAAATGTGTTTGGAATAAATATAAAAAGAATAGTGCTTAATTGCATCCCATTTTTAAACAAGATACATAGATGTACTGCCAGGTCTAATAATTTTCGTATTGTATACCGACGTAATCCCACTGTTTTCGAACTTTTAAGAAACGATAGAAAGAAAGAGGATCGGAATTCAACAGAATATGAACGGGTATATATATTCGGTGCCTTTACACGACCAACGTTTCAATTCCAAGCTTGTTTATATGGGTGCAACGATGCGCAGTTTAAAACAAAGGCTCGAGCACAAATATACAATCAGTAAGAACCTTGACAACACTGCGCTGGCATCATACGCAAGACAGAAGGATGTTAACGTCCAATGGGATCGAGCGGCAATTATAAAGACGACGACGAATAAACAAACGGTCAAACATCTTGAGAAATTGGAAATCTGCCAGGCGCACATGAAAACTGGTTGTATAAACCATAGAAATGCGGACTCATTGTCTACCGTGCGGAGATCCTTTACAAATGCTGGTTTCGTTGTTATATCTTATATATATATTTTTTCCGCTATTTATTTTGTTTATTTATCTATACTTTGTCCGTTTGGGCGTTTTCCGTTAATTTTTATATTTATTCCGAACACATTTTATGTTCTATATTTAAAGTTCTATTTTTTTGTAACCGAAGAAGATCGTTAAAAACGATTGAAAACGTTATTATTTTATTAAATTTTGCTGGATTGATAAAGGCGTAGTTTATTTAACTTATTCTACTTCCAGTACATAGTTTTATATACTTATAAATAACTACAGACTAATATGTAGAGCCTATATAAGAAAACTAGTAAGACTGATAGCCACTTAGCCACTGATTATCCTCCTTACATTATTATAATATACTAGCTGACCCGGCCACGCGTTGCTGTGGCTCAAAATGTATCTATTATAAATGTATAACACTTCCCCCGTGGGGGGAATTTCAAAAAATCCCTTCTTAGTGTACATTCTCTTGACGTACCCTATTAAAACGCAATCAAAAACGCATCTAAAATAGTATAATAAAAGCAGAGTTCTTCACAGTAAGCCTTAATCCCGTCACTTTTCCCGCTGGGGAATATCGAAAAATCCCTTTTTAGTGTATATTCTGTTGACGTAACCTATTAAAACGCAATTAAAAACGCAAAAAACCGAATGTAAAATAGTATAATAGAAGCCGAGTTCTTTACGGTAAGCCTTAATCCCGTCCATCTCCCCCCACTGGGGGGAATTTCGACATGTATATTATATAAAAACACGTGCGTATTCGAATGCAACGTTGTGTCAAAATTTCAAAGGAATCGGTAGGAACAAACGAACGTTATATTTTATTTATATAGATAGATAGAAAATGATCTGCTTCAGTCCATTCTCACAGAAAAGCAGAATGCCTGACAGAAAAGCAAACTTAGGTCGTCGGAAGTTAGCGCCATCTGTTGGACATAAAAGCCTTAATCCATATATAAATATATTTTTGAAAGGGGGAAATGGTGTAGGGGTATGAAAAATAGATAGTAGCCGATTCTCAGACCTACTGAATATGCATATCAAATTTGGTAGAAATCGGTAAAGCCGTTTCGGAGGAGTAAGGTAACTAACATTGTGACACAAGAATTTTATATATAAGATTAATACAAATTAATTAGTAGAATTACTTTTGCTAATATTTAACTTAAAGATAGATTATAATTAATAATTATAAAGTAAACTAAACATTTAAAGTTAATTATCTCTATCTAAAGTGTTAAATCGAACCAAAGTTAAGTTTACTACCTAAATGTGTAAGAAGTTTTACTGATTTATAGTGACCAGTCTAAATAATAAAAGTTTCTTAAGTATTTAAAAAAAAAATGTTTTATTTCTTTAAAAAAACCATAAATTGCTGGATAGATAAATAGATAGCTAGATAACACTTTATTGCACCAAAAATACATCCGCGCTGGATCCAGCTGGAATGATTTCAATCCAGCAAAAATCCAGCTGGATTGAAAACACTGCTGGATTGCAATCCCTAACCACTATGTATTGTAGAAAAAGTTCTGAATTACTACATCAGTACTACAAACATCAAAGGCTCAACAACAGTCTCTACTCCTATCTACGGCTGTTCAAATGCTACCATATTGCAATTACCCTATCTCTGATCATCACCCTGTAAACAAGGTTATCCCCAGGGTACATTCCTCCATGGATAACCATGCAGACATTAATATCTACACAGATGGATCCAAAAGCCCCCTTCATGTCTGTTCAAGTATCTGTATCTTCCTCCAAACTGACATATTTTGCCCAAAATATGTTAGATGATACCCCCACATATCAAGCTGAAGATGATGTTGTCTACCGAGCTGTTCAGTGGGCCACTTCACTACCAAACAACACTACCACTCTGTCTATCAACATTTACAGTGATTCTTAGTCCGTCCTAAAATTTCTAATAAATACCAATTTCAATAGCAATAAAATCACGTATATCCAGCAACATATTAAAAATCTTGTAAATAAGATAACTTTTATGTTTGTTCATGGTCATACTAGCATCCTATGAAATGAAAAAGCCGACTTTGAGGCTAAGTCAGCTGCAAAGAACACTGACTTGGACTACACTCACAACCCTCTCTCACGCAGCAGCCTTAAAAATTATATTTATGACAACGCTATGCAAAAGTGGAATCAACAATAGTTGAGCAGTAAAACTGGTAGAATAAGAAGATTATTTTCCTAGTATTAAATGCAGGTTCTCATCACCACTTAGAGATTTAACGTTTGCTACTGCTCAACTACTTACTGAGCATGTATAACCGGACAGAAACTGCCTCTTGCTTTTGCTCTACAGAAAACCTGGACACCGTCGACCATATAATCTAGCATTGTCCAATTTACGATCAAGATAGACTTATTCAGAAATTAAAAATCTTTACGCTTGGTTTCAGGTGGCCATATCCTCTCGATAAGCTTGTTCAGAAGCCACTGTTTGATACTTTTTACAATTATGTTCAAAAAATACGGAAGACAAGACTATTTATAATTTCTAGTTTTACATTTGTTTTCACTAAAAATCGAATACTAATTTTATGTTTACTTTGTATCATGTATTTTGGTTTATGTATTCTTAGCGTTATATACCCGTAAGAGTGGTGCACTTATTCAAATAAAAAAAAATTAAAAAAACAGTGAGAAACCCCTACACGGCCTTTCTCCCATGATAAAAAATGTGTAGAGAGTGAATCTGCTAGCGTTATTATTCTATCACGTCACATCTGATGGCGTCAGTACAACGAGCGTTCTTAATAGAAACCGCCAAATTAAAGCCAAATTCAAAACTCCACCACTCAACGAGATCAAAAAATAAAAACAATATATTACGTAAGACGAGATCTATTACCCCCCTACCCCTGAGTAAGAAATCGTAAGAAATCCTTGACCCCCACCCACCCCAAAATACTTTACGTAATTTATGGACGGCCCCTTATTAGCATTTACATTTTTTATAAACCCATCCTACCCTCAAAATTAAGCTTTTTTGGCCATTTTACAATAACTGAAAATATAAAATGTTTTTAATGAAATATCGTAACAGATGGCGCCACCAAATGTTGCCAGGAACTTAAGTAACTCATTACGGGATTTTTAAAAATTTTTAATTTGATAATACAAAATTTTATGTAAATGTCTTTTGTATGTATAACTCTCGGGGTTTCTGCTATTTTGAACTTTTTTTAAGCATTATTTTAAAAAATGTCGTCTTTGGGAGATGTACTCTCTAACTTTATTGCTTCATGTTAAATGTTTGTTTTCCCTCCTTATGATATTTTGGTTAATGTTACCCTAGGTCACAAAATGGCGGCGGCTGGATTTTTTCCCCATCCTGGCGACCGCGGTGGGGAAAAATTTTTTCCCTAGAGTCGTGACGTCGACGCCTTGGAGAATTTTTCCCTGTTCGGTTTCATACCTGAGTTCGACGTTGGCGAGAGTCCTGTAACCTCGAAACGGCGACTTTCGTGTGTGTAAATTTGGGACGGTAGAGGGAGCTTTTTCGTGACGTCGTGCGAGAGTAATATCGGCGGGTAATTCGTAGTGGTTTTACGAACGAATATGCAAATGCTTGATCTGTGACGTGAATTCTGTTCATTTCGATTCAATTTTATGCAAATTGCCTACCAGTTGGAAACGCCTGCTGCTGTGTTACAGTTCGGTTGAACAGTCGTATTTCTTTTCATAACGATTTATCGGTTTCGAAATAACTATTAGCGCTTAATATTTGTTATTATTACTTCCTGTATTTGTAAGTATTCCTATTTCTTTTATTGTAATATTTCGCTAAGCGTTAGAAAAACCTCTAATTAGAAATTAAGGAAAGGCTTTGTTTTTTTTTACCTACATCCCAACCTCCCCTCTTTTAGTTTATTACAAATTGTTCGGAAATGAGTGATTTAGTCGATTTGCTTTCCAACGACGAATTTTGGTCGAAATGCACTTGCCGTGATTTTTACAAGTTGATGGAAGGCGAATTTTTGGAGTTAGGTGTACCTCCTCTTATCGATAGCGCATTTAAATTTGCTGCGAAATTAGGAATACAGCCGACCGAGGCCATTTGCATTTATTGTGATTCCCTATGCAAATTATACTACCGGAGTAATAGAGAAAGCTGTTTCCTGCGATGCACGAAGTGCCGTACAATGACTTCAGCCTTCGAAGGTACATTTAAAAGTAAATTTGGTCGCATTTCCTGGGGTAGCATTCTGTCGTTTATATGGAACTATCTTTGTCTGGAATGTACTGCGACGACCTCTGCGATTGCGGCAGGCATATCTAGAAAGGCGGGTGTCGATTGGTCCAATCACATAAGGTTGGTAATGCTTATTGCTATGAGTAATATGTCATCATTTAAAATCGGAGGGCCAAATAAAACAGTGGAGATTGACGAGACTGTCATATGTAAGAGAAAGTACGAGAGAGGGCGTATATTAAAGAGCACGAAATGGGTGGTTGGCGGAATCTGCCGGGAAGACAAGAATTGCTTCGTATGTCAGGTTAACGACAGATCAGAAAATACTTTGAATTGGATCGTGTATAAATACGTAAATTCAGGCAGCACTATAATAACGGACGAATGGAAAGGATACATGCATATTGACGACATCGAAGGGGTAGCAGTCGAACATAGGACAGTAAATCATTCGAAAAATTTCGTCGATCCCAAAACAGGAGATCATACTCAGAATATCGAACGCCTCTGGGGCTATTTAAAAAACAAGAAACACCTGCCAAAACACTATACTAGTGATCTATCTGACTCGTACATGTACTTGTTTATGTATAAGAAATTCTTGAATTGGCCCTCCAGGAAACCAGGCGAGAGATTTCAAATTTTTGCTCAACACTTACGCAACATCTATCCTGGCAGTGGAAAAGTGCCGATTTGGCGCGAGCCCGAAACCGTTCCTTCGGCGCCCGCGGCGATTACGAAGCAGAAAGGAAACAAGAAACGAAGGGAAAGATGCCAAAAAGCAGGAAAGTGCTTCCACATCAAAAGAAGGAAAACGCCAATCGACAAATAAAACAGCGGCCGAAGGAAAAAGAACAGGGAAGAAAAGAAATGCACGGAAAGAAAATCTGGAGGTAAGCGAAACCGGGAAAAACTTGGATCGGACAGGAAAGAAACAAAGGAAGAAGTAGCCAACGTTCATCGGAAAGTGAGTAAAAAATGGCAAGATTCTAGAAAAAATTACTTTTTCGCTTTTTTTAATTTGTTATATTTCGGATAAAATCCGCGTATACTGTCGAGCTATTCAAGATGGCGGCCGGTCACGTGGCCATCTTGAATCGAGGGAAAAATTTTTCCCCGTCGCAGTCTCCAACGTAGGGAAAAAATCCAGCCGCCGCCATTTTGTGACCTAGGGTAACATTAACCGATATTTTTATTGGTGACAATGTCCTATTAGTCTTGGATTCTTACGGATTCGAAACTCAGTAATTCAGAATAAACAAGTAGTGAATACATTTTGTTGCTTTCTTAATTTTTAGTTGTACCGCATTGTTTATAAATTGGGTTAATGTTACCCTAGGATCCGAAATGGCGGCCGGGGAAATTTTTCCCTACCTCGGCGACCGCGACGGGGAAAAAATTTTTCCCCGCAATTCGAGATGGCCACGTGACCGGCCGCCATCTTGAATTGCTCTGCAGAATCCGCGGAGTTTAACCAAAATAAAAAAAAAGGGAAAAATTAATTTTTTACTCACTTTTCGATGGAGGTTGGCTACTTCTTCCTTTGTTTCTTTCCTTTTCGATCCAATTTTTTTTCGGTTTCGCTAACCTCCAGATTTTCGTTAGGTGCAGTTCTTTTCTTCCTTGTTCTTTTCGCTTCGGCCGCTCTTTTATTGGTCGATTGGCGTTTTCCTTCTTTTGAATTAGTATTACTTTGCTGCTTTTTGGTATCTTTCCCTTCTTCTTGTTAGCTTTCTTTTTCGTAATCGTCGCAGGCGCTGAAGGAACGGTTTCGGGCTCGAGGCAAATCGGCACTTTTCCGCTGCCTGGATATATGTTGCGTAAGTGTTGAGCAAAAATTTGAAATCTCTCGCCTGGTTTTCTGGAGGGCCAATTCATGAATTTTTTATACATAAACAAGTACATGTACGAGTCAGAAAGATCACTTGTGTAGTGTTTTGGCAGGTGTTTCTTGTTTTTTAAATAGCCCCAGAGGCGTTCGATATTCTGAGTATGATCTCCTGTTTTGGGATCGACGGAATTTTTCGAATGGTTGACTGTTCTATGTTCGACCGCTACCCCTTCGATGTCGTCAATATGCATATATCCTTTCCATTCGTCCGTTATTATCGTACTGCCTGAATTCACGTATTTATACACGATCCAATTCAAAGTGTTTTCTGATCTGTCGTTCACCTGACATATGAAGCAATTCTTGTCTTCCCGGCAGATTCCGCCAACCACCCATTTCGTGCTCTTTATTATATGCCCTTTCTCGTACTTTCTTTTACATATGACGGTCTCGTCGATCTCCACCGTTTTATTTGGCCCTCCAATTTTAAACGATGACAAATTACTCATAGCTATAAGCATTACCAACCGTACGTGATTGGACCAATCGACGCACGTCTTTCTGAATATGCCCGCCGCAATCGCAGAGGTCGTCGCAGTACATTCCAGACAAAGATAGTGCCATATAAACGATAGAATGCAACCCCAGGAAATGCGGCCAAATTTACTTTTAAATGTTCCTTCGAAGGCAGAAATCTTCGTCCAGCACTTCGTACATCGCAGGAAACAGCTTTCTCTATTACTCCGGTAGTATAATTTGCATACGGAATCACAATGAATGCAAACGGACTCAGTCGGCTGTATGCCTAATTTCACAGCAAATTTAAATGCGCTATCGATAAGGGGAGGTACACCTAACTCCAAATAGTCGTCTTCCATCAACTTGTAAAAATCACGGCAAGTGCATTTCGACCAAAATTCGTCGTTGGAAAGCAAATCGACTAAATCACTCATTTCCGAACAATTTGTAATAAACTAAAAGAGGGGAGGTTGGGATGTAGGTAAAAAAAACAAAGCCTTTCCTTAATTTCTAATTAGAGGTTTTTCTAACGCTTAGCGAAATATTACAATAAAAGAAATAGGAATACTTACAAATACAGGAAGTAATAATAACAAATATTAAGCGCTAATAGTTATTTCGAAACCGATAAATCGTTATGAAAAGAAATACGACTGTTCAACCGAACTGTAACACAGCAGCAGGCGTTTCCAACTGGTAGGCAATTTGCATAAAATTGAATCGAAATGAACAGAATTCACGTCACAGATCAAGCATTTTCATATTCGTTCGTAAAACCACTACGAATTACCCGCCGATATTACTCTTGCACAACGGCACGAAAAGGCTCCGCAATTACCGTCGCAAATTTACACACGACCGTCGCCGTTTCGAGGTTACAGGATACTCGGCAAACGTCGAACTCAGGGTTGAAACCGAACGGGGAAAAATTCTCAACGGCGTCGACGTCACGATTCTAGGGAAAAAATTTTTCCCCGTCGCAGTCGCCAAGATAGGGAAAAAATCCCACCGCCGCCATTTCGGATCCTAAGGTAACATTAACCATAAATTGTATTTAAAAGATAAGTAAATAAGCCTGAATAGATATTCAGGCTTATTTACAGTAGAGAGTCGAAAATCGGCATCAATTGGGGACTGGGGTTGTTCAGATTAGGGATTTGTTCCGATTACGGTCTATGTACGAAAAAATATATTAACCTGTCCGATGTTCAAATTTTTCTTCGTTGCGTGTCGCTTCCTGTTGAATTTTTCTCCGTTGCGTGTCGCTTTGCGTTGAATTTTCGTCGATTTTAAGCCTAACGGAAATTTTTATAATAATAATCGAGGCTATCGTATCGTTAAAAATTATTTCTTTATTTTGTACAAACAAAATAAATATATTGAAGAATATAAAAACATGAAAATTATACTTTAGAAGTAAATTTAGTATCAAAAACGTTCGATTCAGCACGACACAGTCCGACTGAAAATCGTGCCGATTATCGGGCGATTCCGATTACCAGGGTGCCGATTTTCGACTCTCTACTGTACTTCTTTTTAGAAATGGTTTGATAGTAAAATACACGTTGGCTGGCCGGATAAGGCGTTGGTCTGCCTCTCTGGGGTACCCCAGAGTAGCAGACCAACGCCTTATCCGGCCAGAATCGAATCCCGGACTGTCTAAACATCCCAGGAATGTTTTTCGTGTGGTCTGTTCTTGATATCGGGTCCGTCCTTTCCCGTTCGGTCGCATCATCTTAGGACGGACCCGAAACCACAAATTTATTTTTAACTTTAGTTGGTTATTTTAGAAACAATTTCACGATATTCTGTAATTCACGATAATTCTGTCATTGGTGAAATATAAAATATGACGAAATCGTTTTCGATAATTTTAATTTTAAATAAAATTTTTAAAACGAATAGTGAAATGTAATTCCCACGTCGGAACTTACGAGTTTTCAGTACGACAGAATGCAAGCATTTGAACTCTCGGAACGTTCGGAGTTTTCGGGAATTCGAGATTATCATTGCAACTGCACAGAACTGATTTCTGAACGCTCTGGCAGAAAACATTTGTTTTCTCTATTGTTAAGTAATGACTTTTGACTACAGCGAGTGTTATTTTTGTTACAGTTCTGTTTATTGGTGTAAAACGTCTTTGTCAAAATAAATCCTTTCGTCTTAAACTGTTACATTTTATTATGAACATTTCTCTGCATATTTATGTGTAATGTGTGTAGTATTTTGTTATTTGGTTGTTTATTTTCAACCGATTTTTGACTTAAATTTTATATTTATTGTTTGATTATTCACAATGAATGTACTGTACTTCTGTTTTTATTTCTAACTTTAAATTTATTTTGTATTGCAAAAATTATATAAATACTGTGTTATAATTATAGTTATTTTAACAACTTTTTTATAACTAAAAATAGAAATTTTAATAAAATCTGTAATAATGTACAGTACATTGACATTCTTCCAATACTGTTACAAGTTTAAAATAATTTTCTATACGTCTTCCTGATATTAATTTTAATAAATAATCAAATTCTAATAAGTACATTACAGAATAAATTCAATTTATATTGAATCAAATGTATAAAACTAATTCTTGTCAGAGAAGTTATGAATCAATAAATATTATACAACTAAATTAACAATATATAAAAATAATGCAAGTATTTTGATTATAATTATTATTAAATTAAATGTTAATATTAAAATAAAAATTTCATTCGAGTTTTCTCTTTCTTGCATGATGTCCAAAACATCTCATATAAAAATCTTAATACAATTATAATGTTATTTTATATAGGAAATATTTATTTAAAAACTTTCAAAGTTATGGTAAAACTGGAAAAATATATTTTCTTTCTTAAATATCTTCACATTTATGTCTAAATTGTATATAATTATTCTCTTAATGCTTGTATAATGTTATACAAAGCTTTAGTTGCATCCGAGGGACCAAATTCTTTTAAAACGTCTTCGGCTCTCTGGGCGTAAGAATCCAAAAATGTTTTCGCTTTTTCGACGCCTTCGCTTTGAGAGAATATTGAATGCAACTGTCAAAATAAATGAAAATTAATAAAGAAATAATTCAAATGAATATAAATATATTTAAGATAAAGAAACTTACGGATTTAAAATCCAAATTATCCACTGAATCTCCGCAGTTTGTTATATACCTTAGTGTCTCTTTGTCGTGTTCTAAGTGGAAAATTGCAGGAAGCGATGTCAAATCAAACGGTGCTCCGGGAGGATAACGATAGGAGTCTGTAAAAGGTTGTAGATCTGAATGAACCTATAACATGAATTTAAAAAATTAATTAAATTTTATAGCATTTATTTTATTACATAACTTTATTATTTTTTGAAAAAATCTCTTAAAATGTATTAAAACAATTAAACATTTTCTTATTTATCATTAAAAATAAATCATATTTTCCATTGTTGAGTACCATACTTTTTATTTTTATTAACTGTAAATTGGGTTTCTGAGTTGTTTATAAATATGATTCCTTAAAAATTATTAGCACTGTATCTTATGGATGATAAAAATTTCATTGATTATGCTTTGATTTAAAAGATTATATAATGAAATTAAAATATTTAAAATTTTAATATTTAATATACAGTATAGTCTTGTCTTACGCAGCATTCACGTATGCAGATTTGGATTTTCACAGATGGCAAATGCTTAGATTAACTCTTGGATGAACAAGAGTAATTCTGACTATTAACGCACATGCTGACTGTTTTTATTACAGAATACAATTGGAGCAGAATGTAATGGTTTTAAAAATTAAAAACAATTTTCTACAGACCACTGTTGAAAAAAAAATTATCAAGATGAAACAAAAGTAGAAGGTTCTAATGCAAACAAAAAGCTACTTTCAAACTTTTTACACACTAGCAGTTTATTATTTTTCTCACTAATGTTTTTGGATGTCTTTAACATCCATCATTGTTATATCCTGTAGACATTTTAAAATTGTATGATGTTTTTCTTATCAAGAAGTAGAAATAGATGCGCTTTTAAACTGATAAATGACTTTCAATGTGAAGCAACGTATATTTCAAATTTATATTATGTTCCAACTTTTTGTACTTTGTTCATAGCAAGTTATTTAAAACTTTTCAAGTATTCCTTTTTAGAATTTGTGGCTGTCACTTTGAACATTATGTTTAAAAATCTTTGAAATCTTATATACTTTTTTTGGAATTTAACTTCTGAGTTTCCATGTAAAAGTTGCTTGATGATGGAACATTAAAGATATACAAAAACCTTAGTGAGAAAAATAATAAACTGCTGGTATAAAATTAGTTTGAAAGTGGATTTTTTTTAAATATTCCGGTTAGAATACATTATTTAACATGAACACAAAGAAAGCGGAAAATTGTTTTATGCATACAGTATACAAATTATTTCAAAATAAAACTAACACTAAAACTAAAATTTCTGACACAACATATTTTTATTTTTTTTCTGTTAATAGTAAATGGTTGCATAAATCTCTAGACAAGCCTTTAGGATTACTTGGGATGGAATACAAATTTATATGGAATTTCATTTTACTCAGTACCTGTGACACAATCAAAAACAAAACCATGTTGTAATTTAATGTTTATTGATAGAATCAAAGACATATTGATTAATCCAATCAAAAATATTTCCATTCAGATTTTGATACAGTTCAATTACTGAAAAAAGTCTGGATGTTGTTTCAATAGTAAATGAAATTCAATGTATGTCATAAATGTTTACATTTACCATATTAGTAGAAATATATGATCATGGTTAATTATTATGATGAATTTGTCAATCATTTTTTAATGAATTTGTCAATAAAATTATTAGAAATTATTGACAAATTTTCCATTAATTTTTGAATTTTGAATATATTACTTTTTTATTTTTGTTAGTTTTTGTAACCTGAAGAGAGCTTATAAATTAAGCTAAGAATGTTTGTTTTTACTTAAATACTTATTACTGAAATGTAAAGGCTATTTTCTTACAGATGCTACTATTATTTAAGAATACTCTTAAATAATATATGCAAAAAAAAGAAAAAAAAAGGACAAATCTAAAACAAATATAAAAATGTTGCTTATTTTCAAAAGCTGAAAGGGTTACCTGCCATGCAAGACCAAGGTTTTTTCCAAAATCATATCCATTTTGTTGCATTTTCTCATCATGTCCTGCTAATTCTAATGTTGCTTGACAACTATTAGCCATTAAACTTCCAACCCATAGGAAATTGCGTTCTTCCCATTCCGAAATACCCATTCCTTCTGTAGGTAATGGATTCCCTTGCTTATCATGATTCCCCAAAAATTCAGCTTGCATAAAATCTGCAATTGATTTTGAGATCAGATCAACAACCTAAAATTTAAAAATAATTATTATATATGTTATATTTAACATAGTTTATTTTTTAAAAAGTGATTAAAAATAATTACTTTACAATTTCGGAGTTCTGCTAGTTCTTTACAAGCATTTGCAAGAAGGTAATCACCACTTAAGACGGATATTTTGTTACCAAACTGTAAATCATGTAAAATATTACAATCTGGAATTGTTGTCTGCGAAAGATTTAATATGCATTTGTGAATTAGATGAGCCGTATGGATCATTTCAGTTATTTCGGCTAATGACCGCTGTCTCTGAGAAATTCCTGCACTTCTATCTGCTTCCAACAGATCTGAAGATGTAGGGAGATGTCCGGCTGCTTTCGAAATTAACAATACTATCAAACCTCGTGTCTGCATATTATTTCTTCCATTATATATTAAACGCCTGGAGAAAAAACAAGATAATTTTAATATTTTTGATGAAATAATCTACTATTAAAATAATAATTTTCAAATTATTTGAAAAACAACGTTATGAAAATAAAAATTTAAAAACTTTTCATAATTACATAATAGGAATTATAAACAGGTTTTCAATTTTTATTTTCATAACTTTGTTTTCCAAATAATTCATAACAGGAGTTATAAACAATTCATATACAACCATAAATGGATAAAACAGTTATGTCTTAATTCCAAATGGAGTTGGCAATTGCATTGATTATGGTTAGGAATAATGATTAAGACTTTCTCTATTAAAGCTGTTTATTGTTTTAATATCTATCTTATTAATAGACTAAAAATGCCTGCAAACACCTCAGAACATAACAGAATAACAGTTACAGTTTAAATATAAATTTTTCTTTTATTACAATTAGAATGCTATTTAATTACATTACTCTCATATTTTTTTAAAACAAAGTCAACTTTAACTTTCATCAGAGTAAAATTTTTTCAATAATAACCTTGTTTCATAGAATTACAATAGGCCATCGATTTAATGGATTAATTGGGTGACGATGTTTGCTATACTATGCCAAACGATCACCATAATTAATCGGACTAATATTATGCTATAATTAATAATTAGAAAAGTGTTTGCTATTGCTGAAAATCTGTTAAGTCGAATGTATTTCAAAAACACACATCAATAATAAACTCACAATGCATTGGATACATTAAAGCGTTGTTATAACATATATTGAATAATTCATATTCATTGACTCATTGACTCAACCTTTTAGCATGCTCTATTTGCAAATAAAAAGTTTCTAAATTTTTCCTTTAAGACAGAAATACATACATTATATACATTGAATCATGGTCCATTAAATTGAGGGCCTGCTGTGCATTATAAATAAAGAATTCAATGTTTAACAGGAAAATATAATGTATATAAATATCTTTGTGTAAATAGTTAGTTGTGGGCTGATATATTATCAATCAGAATAAGGAAATGTATACACTTTAATCAAGTAAACCATAGACCAGCTAAAGCACAATTTCAAATTTTTTTCTTCAAACATTCATTTTCATTTTGTTAAATAAATGGCTTTTTTTAAAAAAATAAGATATAAACAAATTTCCTCATAGTCAAAATTAAAAAAAAAATGTTTTTAAAGGAAAAACTAAATAAAATTCAAATTTAAAAAAAATATATTGAAAAGTAATTCAAGTATTATTATATATCTTGAAATTTCAATCATATATATTAATATTAATAAACTATCAGAAAACTATATTTGTATACACAGGACCGACGAGAGATGGAAGCTGGGGAATTTTCCTCGATCCCAGAGAAAACTCAAGCCCATACTAGTCCCCACACCTATAAATTAATCTAGTTTTTACCGACAAAAAAATAAAATCCTCAAGACTGCATTTTATTAAGAAACATTATGTATATCATTTGTTCAAAAAAAGGGCAAAAGGACTCATTCAACTTGTCAATAGTCATGTATAAATATGGCATGTACTTGAATGCTAGAAAAAGATAGAACTTGGGTAAGTCATTCAGGAAATGGCTCGTATAATTTTTTACGAAATAGTCACATAAGTAAATTTATAGCACTCTTCTTTTTGATCTCACGACACACAAGTTACGACAAAGCAGAGAAATCATTTAATTGGCAAATGCATTTACAAGGAACATCTAGAGTGGCGTTTCTTAAAGCACATTCCCCAGCATACACGACGGGTTATATGGCAATTTTTGGCTACGTATCACTAACACACAGAATCATTATTAAGAAAAAAATACCATAGTAACCGATGACACGTTAAAGCTTAATGAGACCTAGGCAAAATTGTATTAGGGGACCCATGTACAGTGTCAACTTCATTTTTCTACAGGAAAATTTACAGGTGTCCTTGTTTGCGAAAGTTCTGCACCGTGTTCGCACTAAGCCGGCAATCTAGGGTTCCCCCGATGTGGCACCAAATTTAAATTTTGATGTTCTTACCACAGTAGTGATCTTATAAAAGATTGGTCCAGGGCCTCCTCTTGGTGGGTGCCTCGGGCAATTACACTTTCTGCTGGCAGGATAACGCACCGCCGACAGTATCAAATTATTTTAAACAGATATATTTTGTGCAGATTGTTCTATTCAACTTGCGATAAGTACTGCATTTGGCTAGCCAAAAAAGTATTTTGTTTTTGTCTTTTGACAAAAGAGTACTCAGTACTTACAAAAATGAAAGTAGTAGACGGATATCAAAACCGAGAAACACTGTCTAGAGCATTGGTTCTCAAACTTTTTCGATCTACCGCCCCCTTTGTTCCATAAAATTATACCCAACGCCCCCTAACCCATCAGATACCCCAACTTTTACCTTTGGTCACTGTTCAGTACCCTGCCACCAGCACCCCCCTAGATTTACTCACCGCCCACAGGGGGGCGGTATCGCCCACTTTGAGAACCCCTGGTCTAGAGCAATGATTCTCAACCGGAGTCTACAGAAAAAAGTACTGAATTGGGGGTTTACAGTGATATTTTAGTGGTGATATAAACCACTAATTCTACTTCAGAACAATTGTTTTACTGAGAATTAAATTTCTACAGTATATATATTGTCAATATCTTTATTACTCATTCTTGCATAAAATTTAAAATATAAATTATTTAAAATATTGAATACGTATACAACATATAATCTCTCTTTGACCTTTGTCAATGAGATATGTAAAACCGGGGTTTGTTAGGAGAATTTTATACCATCAGCGTCAGGTCACTTGACAGTGACATTTCTGAATGTTTTCCTTTCTTTTTTTATTAGTGAAAACATAAGATTTTTTTTCTGTGCAATGTGTATGGAGGGTCCACAAAAAAAATTAAGAGGAAAAGGGGTTCATGGGCAAAAACAGGTTGAGAACCACTGATCTAGGGCACTTGTGCTGATTGGGGGGTACGGCTATTTCAGAGGTTTTCTTCCAGAAAATTAATAATTTCTAGACTAATTTGACTCAATCATGTCCAAAACACGTATAATTTGTTGGAAATTAGCGATATAAAATATGCTATAAACAAAAAATTGTCGGAATACTTACCGAGTGTACCCCGTTCGAAGACGCCATTGCTTAAGCACGATGTCGTCGCGGAGCAGTACATTAGATGGCGGACGCGTACGAAGCATGTCACGTGACATTTCTCGGGTCCCTTCGGTCACGTGACTATTCACTCGTCTCGGCCACGCCTCGCATCTCTGACGTGTTTCCTGATAACTTAATCTTCTCGCGGAGGAATTAGCTAAACTTTGGAGACATCACGTGATTTAACCGAGCCTTTGAAGCAGTCCCCGGACTACAGGTTGATAAACTTTGCATTAGTTACGTTTCCGGTAATACCGTAACGTTCTACAACAAATACCCAGACTCAATTTTTAAAAACTAAAGTAATAAATGATCGAATTACTTTAAAATTCAGATGAAATTCCTGTAGTTCCTAAATTATTAAATAATTATAAAGTTGTTATCTAAATTTACAAAAAAAATATATAACTTTAGTGAAAAAATAAAATCATAACAATATTATACATATAATTTATGTAAGATATGTGACTAATTCCATATAAAGACTTTTGTTTGGAAATAAAATGTTTTCATTAAAACAATAGATGAAACGTGTATTAGATCGGTACTCAGTGTCAACACTTTATCGTTAAATAATGTACAATTAATTTTAGTACTTTCATAATATTTTCGAAAGTTCCAAATGATATCACAGAGAAATTCACTTGTTAGAATGAAAAAACATGAGAAATGACCTTCAAAATGAATAAAATGAACCTATAAAGGTTACGACAGTTACGTTACAGAACGTATAGTCAAAAATAATAATAAATACAAAAATTAATTATTCTATTATTTTATCATTAACTCATTTAATATGGCCAGTGACATAATAATGAGTCGGTTTCAAATTACAATATTTATTATAATTTTATATACATTATCTATTAAATTATTACTAATATGATATATATTATGATGATAAATATTAGTCAGATGCAACAAAAGATGTCTAATGTCTTCAGATAAATATATATAACTCTATTTTTTTCTTAAGACACCCACTGACATTCGTATCCACCGAACACCCACTGTTCTCTGACGAGACGACCCCGATTATACTTTCGACGAACAAAACAGCTTTCGTCGATTTCCACAATATGGCCAGGCCCTCCAATAACAATTGGATTTTGGATAAACCACTCGTGACATATGTCACGACAGAACTGCTTCCAGTCCACAATTGTGTGGGCAGAAGAAATCCGCAGTTCTCGCTTGATGAAGTCCTGTTTATCAATCTCAAACGCCCACATGTATGCCAATTGTATAATCTTTGATATCGGTAAATGGCTTTGCTCAAAAAACGAGTCCTTGCGTATAGAAATCTTCTTTCTGCAAGACCTACCGGCTGAACATCGCCAAATTAACCCGTCTGTTTTGTCCGTTTCTTCCAGTCGCATCAAATTTCCTGTCGTACAACGTCCGTTTTCGCAAATACGATGTTTTTTTAGTAGACCGTTGTCCATTGCCCACTGAATGGTTTCTCTATTATTTATTGTGACAAGAAAAAGGTCTTGCATTCGAAATTCACTAAGATCCGGAAATATTTGATTTGAAATAGCCATGGTTTTAGAAAACACACAAACTAGTGACTGAATCTGACAAACTCAGCTTTAAATAAGCCATTGCTTATTGTAAAATAAAATGGTTCCATAGGGACCACTTTCGCTCATCTTTAGGACAGCTTAACCTAAATTTAAGAAATGCTAATGCATAGTTATTAAGACAATTATCGCAACTATTGTAAAATGTTTCAATTCTGTATGAAAGAAAGTACTGAACTTCTCATATGAGAGTTTAAAAGGAGACCGAAAAAGAAACGAATAAAGACTCAAACTTTGATTTAAGTACTGTATTTTATATTTGTTTCATTTAGAAAAGAACAAAGGAAAGTCCCACATCAGAATGGCAGTTTCTTTCATAGAGAAGAAAACATTTTAGTGGTTGGGACAATTGCACTAATGATTATTGTACCCGTAAGCACAGTTTAAATTTGGCTCACGTTGTAATACAGGTAATCCGAAAATGAGTTCATGGAATCATCTTATTTAAGAATTCTACCGTAAATTTGTAAACTGTGATTACAATAAAGTGTTTGATTAATTCCGTATTATTTTTTATTTTATTTATGTGTTGTATTAGACATTATCATCCATTACGAGGAGAAAATACATAATATAACAAATTTTACAATCTACAAAAATATAACTATAATTATCAACCCATCTCGATTATAAGATTCTTAACTTAAAACGTAAAAAGAAACGATACAGTTTTTCTCGATACAACTCTTTTATATTCGAATAGAATTTCAATCCAGTTATTTGAGAAACTTGCAGTTCTTTTAATTTTATTAAACAAGTCTAATAGAGATTGATTAGATAAACTTTTAAAACATTGTATTCTAATCTGATCTATACCCGGTACCCTATTGCATTTAAATTTAGCTACTACATTTTTTAATTCTTCAAAAACAATATCAGAGTCCAAAATCTCATATTACAGGGTGCGATACTTAACATATTTAAGGATCATTCCGATTTAAATAATATGGTCATACCAATATACAAAAATAAAGGGTCTAAAAGGGACATAGAAAATTACCGTCCGATTATCATCATCCTCTTTAATATCTACTTGAATGACCTATTTGAAGTGATATCTCAGAGTTTTGATAGATGATAAACTCAAATACGATAGACATATCGAAAATGTAACAAAAACTGTCACCAAGTTTACTGGCATAATCAGAAAAATACAGGATTTCCTAAACATAAATACGATTAAACGACTATATCCCATCTGTACAGAACCGAAAATTCTATGCGGTATAACTATATGGAGAACTATATCGTTAACCGTCTGCAAACACAACAGAATCACCTAATGAGAGCCATCATCAAATTCAACTACTACGAATCAACTTCCAATTGTTATCAACAAGAAAAAATCGACAACATAAAAACTTTATACGTAAAGCAAACTATACTTTTCTCCTTTAAATTTATAAAACTTAAAACGCATAACAGTTATCTTCTAAGCATTTTCGAAAATCATCGCAGGAAGGAAAACTACTGCCATCGTCTAAATTATAACTTCTTAAAACCCTCAACAAAACTTTCAATTGGACGAACTGACCCAGTCTTTCAAATGATAAAATACTGGAACTTGTTACATAGAAATTTTCAAGAAATAACTAACAAGAATAAATTTAACCCAAACATAAGAAAAACCCTCTCAGTCAGATCTCCAAAGTAAAAACGTTCTAACCGAAAACAAGAAAGGAAAAAAAAAACCAACGATTCTGCTGATCAAAGACTTTTCCTGCATAATCAATTCTAACAATGATAATTGATATACACCAAAAAGAAAAGAGGGAAGAAGGGCGAAGTAAATTTTCCGAAGGGTTTTTGGCTACAACGGATCACTTATGCCTTTTCTGTTTTAATGCAGGAAATTACTTTGTTCACTTTTTTTTTTTTTTTTTGTTAATTTTCTAATGTTTGGTTTGTTTTGTATTTTTGTGGCACCTGAAAAAGGCCAAATGGCCACAGTGTCTTTTGAGATTAATCTCAAACATCATGCGATTTTAAATATGGATTAAAATCAACATGTAACGACGTACGATAATTCGATAAATAACTAATAATTTTACTCTGCTTTTAAATAGCCTAATCTCTTTCGTGTCTTAAGAAAAAAATAAGAGTTATATAAAGAGTTATATATATTTATCTGAAGACATTAGACATCTTTTGTTGCATCTGACTAATATTTATCATCATAATATATATCATATTAGTAATAATTTAATAGATAATGCATATAAAATTATAATAAATATTGTAATTTGAAACCGACTCATTATTATGTCACTGGCCATATTAGATGAGTTAATGATAAAATAATAGAATAATTAATTTTTGTATTTATTATTATTTTTGACTATACGTTCTGTAACGTAACTGTCGTAACCTTTATAGGTTCATTTTATTCATTTTGAAGGTCATTTCTCATGTTTTTTCATTCTAACAAGTGAATTTCTCTGTGATATCATTTGGAACTTTCGAAAATATTATGAAAGTACTAAAATTAATTGTACATTATTTAACGATAAAGTGTTGACACTGAGTACCGATCTAATACACGTTTCATCTATTGTTTTAATGAAAACATTTTATTTCCAAACAAAAGTCTTTATATGGAATTAGTCACATATCTTACATAAATTATATGTATAATATTGTTATGATTTTATTTTTTCACTAAAGTTATATATTTTTTTTGTAAATTTAGATAACAACTTTATAATTATTTAATAATTTAGGAACTACAGGAATTTCATCTGAATTTTAAAGTAATTCGATCATTTATTACTTTAGTTTTTAAAAATTGAGTCTGGGGATTTGTTGTAGAACGTTACGGTATTACCGGAAACGTAACTAATGCAAAGTTTATCAACCTGTAGTCCGGGGACTGCTTCAAAGGCTCGGTTAAATCACGTGATGTCTCCAAAGTTTAGCTAATTCCTCCGCGAGAAGATTAAGTTATCAGGAAACACGTCAGAGATGCGAGGCGTGGCCGAGACGAGTGAATAGTCACGTGACCGAAGGGACCCGAGAAATGTCACGTGACATGCTTCGTACGCGTCCGCCATCTAATGTACTGCTCCGCGACGACATCGTGCTTAAGCAATGGCGTCTTCGAACGGGGTACACTCGGTAAGTATTCCGACAATTTTTTGTTTATAGCATATTTTATATCGCTAATTTCCAACAAATTATACGTGTTTTGGACATGATTGAGTCAAATTAGTCTAGAAATTATTAATTTTCTGGAAGAAAACTTCTGAAATAGCCGTACCCCCCAATCAGCACAAGTGCCTTATATCTTAGGATATGCAATAATTTAAAAAGAGTGAACATCTTACTTAGCTGTCTTGAGAAGAGGATGGTTGGAACCAACTAATTTCCTCAGATGTAGAGCAATATTGGATATTTCGTCGCTAAGAAGGCATCTAAGACTGAAGTAGGACGTGGGATAACCGACGATCTTTTCCGCATCAGAAACTGCTCTATTCCAATCTAATGTTTTCGAGGTCGTCCGAGAACTTATAGAGCTATTTACTTTTTGAAAAAGCCTCAAATCGAGCGTTTTCACATATCTATGATTAGCGGACAAACTGTAAAATAACCGACGATCCTGCTTGAAAATTATCCGAAATTGATTTATTATCGATGAAATTGATGTTTTCATCATGTGCTCTCCTCGCTCGTGTTACGAATGCGGAAGTAGGAAAACCGACATGCGCAGTGTTAAAACGCAGACGACTTTTTCCGGTTTCTTCTCCGTTTGTGCATCGTGACCTTTTGACCTACAATTCCTCTATAATTTAAAGTGGCATTTAGGTTAATAAATATATACATTAATTACATTACAGCAATCATTTATATTGGTAAAATATCTAAAAGTCGAAAGTTTTTATAATGCAAAATAATAACGAAATGCGGAATTTCTGTTAACTTTTTTTAAACATTATTTCAATAACTAAAAATTCTTTGTGCTTTTCGTAATATTTTTTTTAAGAAAGGAAAATCTAGAATTATCGTTATTAACAAAGATTTATAATAAATTAAATATTTTATTTTAAATCTCCGGTAGATGGCAGCAGAGGACTTTAAACATGGCGTCACGCTTGTTGCGAAGAGGTGTCGATCATCTGAAGAGTAAAGAATTTAAGGAGTATTTATGCAGGTATTTCTCTGTTTATATATTGCGCTGTAATATTTTCTTGTCACGTAACTATGTGAATAATGAAGATTATTTTTTTATTCATTCATTTAATATAACCTCGATGACCCTGGCCTTGGAATTTGGAACTGAAGCACGGTAAGTGTACTTGAGGAAAACTTGTATTTATACAAATGCATGTAATCGGGGCAGACTCGGACGGGAGTTTTTCGGGCCTCAGACCGAAGCCTGGCCCTCGGAGGGGTCCCTTACTTTTAAATTTCTAAGAAAATTTGATGAAAAAATACATTTTGTTTTTTTTCTCAAATACTTTGGGGCCCACTAATAACTTTTTTCCCGGGGCAGGTAAATCCTACAGCCATCCCTGCATATAATTACCATAAACATAATAGAAATTTCTGCAAATTAACATAGCAGACCTACTGGTGGATGGGTGAATAAAAGCACCAATTACTGGTTGTTGGTTTGTACCTGGCCACGTGGAGTTTTCCGGGTTTTCTTCACGTTTATAACACCTAAATAGGAGCCAGTTTTCCATGAAAGACTTTCTGGGAGACATTTTTCCCTTGGCATCCGTGTGTCGCATTGTCTCACACTTAACTAGCTGTTAAGTGTGAGGCAAGTATAAAACTTAACTAGCTGTTACCCGCGGCTTTACCCACGAGGATTTTGCAACTTGATAGAAATAACCCTCATTCGGTACTTCACTAAGATTATTGATTGTTAGTTGTTGCTAATTTGGTAAAATACACATAAACTCCTACTAAAACATCGGATTGTAAATAATTCTTCACCCAAAAACCTAATAACCGGTGCCAGTCCACTTAAATTATATGGCAAACGTTTTCGGACACTTCACTGCGCCCTTCCTCAAGCCTTTTAATCTTCTTACAACGAATTTTTGAACAAACGAAGTCATATTTCCGTTACGCACGTGCCAACCGAATAAAATTTTTTTTTTTTTTTTTTTGGTTGGCCCGTGCGTAACGGAAATATGACTTCGTTTGTTCGAAAATTTGTTGTAAGAAGATTAGAAGGCTTGAGGAAGGGCACAGTGAAGTGTCCGAAAACGTTTGCCATATAATTTAAGTGGACTGGCACTGGTTATTAGGTTTTTGGGTGAAGAATAATTTGGTAAAATTACTGATTTTCGTTTGTTTCAAACTACAGACTGCTAATGCACCTAAATTTAAGTTTCAAGTACAGGTAACCCCTGTATAACACGGCACTTTTATAGCACGGGTTCACTCTAACACGGTTTGAGAATTGGGAACATTCCCATATAACACAGTGCTTTCGTAGCACGGATTCACTCTAGCACAGTTCGAGAATTGGGTAAAACCCTCATACAACATGAAATGTAATAAAAACCATTAAAAGTGAACTTTATCTAATTTGAAATTAGGGAAATCCCCATTCAATAAATGTGATAAAGCTTTTAAGTGCGAAAGATACCTCATTTGACATTTTTTGTACTATCAGATTTTCATGCATAATTTTCATGAACTATTAGTACTTAAGTACAGTATGTAAATTTTCTTTTCCCACCTTCTGTTAATACACTTGGTACTTCTCAAAACTTGCTTCACTGTTGCCAGATCTCGGCGCTTCACATTTTGTGTTGCCAGATGTTTTCCCCTTATTCCATACTTGCTTTATTCCGTCACCAGTTCTTAGGCATTGAACCGCACCTCTGACCATTGGGACAATCCACACCTTTACAAGTTTACTTTAAGACTTTAATTGTTTCTTTTTTTTTGGCTACGTAGATTAAAAATTTTCGGTTAATAGTGCTTAGTGATGACAATGAAAACATTGTTTAATTTATATTAATATGTATTACTTCTTAAGAAAATTTTAATAAAGATATTTATCTTAATTATGAAAATATAATAGCATGTTTTTTAATTTTTGGAACCTAATTCCCCTTTTCATACTAGTTCTTTGTTTCGTATAACACGGATTCGCATAACATGGCAATTTTTTGGAACATAACTCCTGTGTTATACAGGGGTTACCTGTATTATGGGATTCCGAGATACTATAAATCTGAGTTTAATTTTTTTCGAAACATAAATGACATTATCTGAAAATTCCTAAATTTAAATAAATAAATAAATTTATAAATACAGAAAAATAGTTTCAGTTACCCCAGTACCTCTTTGTAAACCACGTTTGTAGTACAACCTTTCGGGGCTAAGATGACCAGACTATTCTCTGAGCTTACTCTGGAACATGCGACATAGAAATGTCTGTGAGAAAGACAGTCTTCACTCAAGTTGCAGCACTGCTATAATTATTTCCATCACTATCATGTGACATAATTGAAAAATCATCCCAATGACTCATCACGTAAGTCACTATTTCTGCACGTACTTCTTTGGCCATCACTTGAGTGTCATACAAAACAAAGGATATTGCTCTAAAGAGGCAAGCTCCATCACTTATAATTGGAACGATAGTGTGGGCTGTCATAACACCATTTATATTTAGTATTTCAATAACCATAGTTGTTATGAAATTTTTAACAATTTAAATATATAAATGGATGTGGGATAGTTTTAGGGTATGTGGGTGTGAAACTATATAATATCAAGTACTTCACAAACAGTCAAGTGAGCTACTCGAAGCTAGAGCATGGTTGTATGGGCCAAACAGTTCAATGTGAGTCTTAGCAGAGCAACACAGATGTCGGATTAAAGTTATGATTGGCATCCCATTAACAGAAAAGAACCATAATTAATTTTATTCATTTGATTCCATATTAAAATTTTGCTTAAATTTTGAATTGGAATTTTCCTTGTGCCCATTATTACATGTATCAATAAAAATTAGTTTTAATTTGTTTGATCATTCCAATTCTTCTTTTTCCCATTTTCTTGTCCACGTGTATCATAAGGAATAGCTTTATGTAGGGAATAATTGCTACAACCAGATTTGCTTGTCTTCATGAATAGATGTAATTACCATTAACTCTCTTTTTATCTGTACTTATCAGCGGCCAGAGACACTAAGTTTTAGATGAGGAAAAAACAGCATCTGGTATTCCTTGCTCCCTCTGACTGGAATACTGTTTAGGAGCTTAACATAATGCTATGAAAACCTATGCAACTTTTGTTTTGTCAAATTTCAGTGATTTACAAAATCTGGTGTTTAGCAAGGCTGTTGAGAGGGGAAGCTGAGGATTTTCCTTTCGGCCTGTAGTGATTCTTACACATTAATATAAACTTTTTTGTTTGGAATGGAATTTGATCTGATTCTGGTCACATTGCTATTTGTAATTTCAATAAACTAGCAATACTTTCAGAAATTTTTTTTTATTCTTTCAAATTTATTTGTATATTTGGCCGTGCCAATTGCATTTTTATTCCTTTCAAGTCAAGTTTTCAATGAACAAAGCATTTTCTTATGTTGAACTTGTATAGCATTTTTATGTACTTTTTTTTTTTAAGAATAAACAATTTTGTTTTAATAATAGTTGACTGGTCCAGCTATGAATAAAGTTTTCCTTATTTCTTAATTTTCTTCAATTTATTTTAGGTACTGTACAGTACATGTTTGTTTTCCCCCTCCTCTTTTATTTATTAATTTTTCCTGCAACTCATTCTTTGCAGGATACTTAATTTTTGCAAATAACTATTAATCAAAGATTGCCATCTATGTTTAATATTGTGAACAAATACTTTAAGGAAGTAACTTTAAATAAATAAAAACTTTTATTACATTTTGAATCAATTGAAAATTTTAGTTCACTGAAAATATACGATATTACTGTAAATTATGTACGATAATTTGGGTAAATAATCACTAAATCTCTAACTGCACTTACTATAATAAATCAAAATACCGAAATAGCCTTTAAAATGCAGTCCAATTTATTTACGTACCAAACATTTTCGGTCAAATTAACTGACCTTCGTCAGGATCGAACAAAAATTTTTACCAAACGGAATTTCTTTGCCAAATCCGTTTGGTAAAAATTTTTGTTCGATCCTGACGAAGGTCAGTTAATTTGACCGAAAATGTTTGGTACGTAAATAAATTGGACTGCATTTTAAAGGCTATTTGGGTAATTTGGTTTATTGGGTAAATAATTGACAAAACATTTCACTTAGTGGCTTGTTCATCATATATTGTATATCAGGTGTGGCCAAACTTTTATCCCTTAGGGGCTACTTTTTCAGTAAAATATAGTTTGTGGGCGACTACAAATATGGGCAAACAATTTTAGGATTTTTCAAATTTTTCATAGATATTTTAATAAATAATTAATAATGATAAATAAATAATGATAAGTTTTTATTTTTTTCTGGCCTGTACTTAGTTTATTCATTCTAAAATAATAGGGTTAAATATTAATAACATTTAAAACAATAATTAATAAACTAACATACCTGCTTCTGTTCACTGTATGAATAAATAAATAAAAAACTAAAATTGAAAGTAAATACAAGCGCACAAACAAGGAGTAACAAGTAGATTGAAGCCAGGGGCTGTCACGTTACTGTCTGACACATGATTTTGCGCCATTTATGCAATTTCCATTTATATGTGCATGCATTGCGACTACAATTACAGTAGAGCATCAATTATCCGACTCAATTGGGGACAGGGGTTGGTCGGATAACTGAAAAGTCGGATAACCGAAAAGTATGAAAAAATACATTATTAGTATAGTGTATTAGGTCTGGTTTAAATACTAGCCTCCCTTTTATGGTCGAGCCAGTGCTGCCAGCTAAAACATGCAAAAATTTAACAAAAATAATATTAAAGTAGCCAAGATATAACCAAATATTGTAGCGCCACATCACTAGCGGACATTTGAATTTGCTGACTAGAACGCGGTCGGTTAACCAATAAGTCGGTTAATCGGGGGTCGGATAATCGATGCTCTACTGTAATTTAAAAGTTAACATTCATTTGCATTGTTTATCGGAATAAATACAAACAGCATGGGTACGTTGCACAGACAGTCTATTATTGTAAGAATAAATTATCGAATTAAGATTTTTAAACATTAATTTAAGTGAAAGCAAATTGTTCAACTTTAGCTTCTCGGGCTACTTTCAGAACCTTTGTGGTCAACCGCGGTCTATGTGTTGGCCATCCCTGCTGTATATGATGAAGGATTCATACAATAAACTAAACAAACCACTAAGTGAGGACATTTATAATATATTAATATATATATATATACGGTTATTAAATTAACATAATTATTATTGTACAAGATTTTTAAAGAATTATTTTGTATATGAGTATTTTGAGTATATTAATTTGCATTCAAATACTGTAATTCTGTTACAATATTTATTGTCCAAGAAAGATTAAATGTACCCAAAATACAAAACAAGTTTCCGGATTATCCAAAGTTTTGTTCATCTGAAAGACTTCTGATCCTATAATAGTTTCTACTGTAATATAATTATTTATAAATGGTGTTATATATACAGTAGCTTCTTGTTATGTCTTGCATGTTGCAAGATAAATTAAATGAGTGATATATCAGATGGTGTGATACAACCAATGTATCTATCCATCTGTTTTGTCTATTTTTGATCTCTGTGCTAACTTGCTTTTTTTGTGGTTTGTATTTCACATAATGGTAATTTCAATGTCAGTGATTGGAATAAATTAATATTTTTTTTCCAGTAGAAGTTCAATGGGGACTAATTTTTAAAAAATTATTGGCTAAAGTGCTTTTGGAAGACAAAAAAACAATATATCCGAATGAGTGATATAATGAGGAGCAATAAAAGCAGGAGTTACTATAGTATTATATATAATTTAAATTATAAAATTTTTATATTCTATTTATTAATGGATGAATAATATATATATGTATTTAATTTTATTTCAGCATTTTTGGGGACCTGGTAAGTTTTTATAAATATTGTAATTAAAATATGTTTTTATATATATAAAATAAAATTAACTAGAAATATTGAAACTATTTTACAGTTGCAAATTGGGGAATTCCACTTGCTGCAATTGCAGATTTCAAAAAAGATCCAACATTTATTAGTGGAAAGATGACTTTAGGTATTTTAATATATTTTATTAAAGTTTTCTGGACTAACTTTTATTAATTCAGCCATTAAATATTATTTTCTTTTTAGCGTTATGTATATATTCATTACTTTTTATGAGATTCGCTTGGAAAGTACAACCTCGAAATCTGTTATTATTTGCTTGTCATTTTACAAATGAATCTGCACAAATTATTCAAGGCACAAGACTGATAAAACACGAGTGAGTTAATTTTTAATCATATTTTATATTAAAATATTATGAATTTTTATCCATTAAATTTTTGTTTTAAATTTCAGGCTCTCATCTGATAAACAGAATGTACAACTTCAAAATTAATTAAATTATTAAGTTAGATAATGATTTGTTTAGTTAAATTAATTTAGATGATTGATATCGAGAAATCAATCGGAAAGTTATCAATAATTGTAAGTAAGAAATGTATTACAAAAAATTTTTGTTCATTGTTGTTTAACATACAGAAGATTAATTCTTTTTTAAATTTTAACTTGTAAATATAATAATAAAATAGAAAATAAATGAATAGGCTTTGTTTGACTTGAATATTTAATCATTTTTACGATATCTTGAAGCACATTCAATAATTTAGAACATTATTATTATTATATAATGTTTAAATGATAAATATTGAAAATCAATATTTATTATTCTGTGTATTTTTAATATCTCATCTGCATTTTTTTTGTTTTTGCTTTTATAATTTATTGAATTCGTGAATCTGATTGTAAGGAATAATGATAAATTCTGAAACTTTTGAATTGGCATTGTTAACAATATCAATTTGAGAAGTACTAAAATATCAATAAGATGATAAAAAATATATATATATTAAATTTATATTAGTTTGTTTTTCATTTCTTAACATTTATTAATGCAGGAATATTAAAAATAAAAGTTTTATGTCAAACAAATATATTAATTTCACATACAGACGATGACATACCATAACAAAATGATTAATGATCCTATAATTGATTAAAGAAATAGGAAAAAAAACTAAGTTTTAATAGCAATATTTTATTAAGTTAAGTGAAAAATTGTTATAGATTAGGTTTTCAACAACTCCATGTTTGAAAATTAAAGAAAGCAAATTGAACTGAAACAGAAATGAGACTTAGGTATAAAGTGATGGGACATAAAGAAATTTTGTAATAGATGAGGTAATTATTTGTCTCTAACTTTTTAAAGTATAAACTATATTTCAATATTTAATTATTATGTTTTGTTTCTTCAAATTTAGTGATAAGTAAAAATACTGCAAGAAAGTTATTAATATATTGAATCAAGACTATCAGCATCAATAAGCAGTAAGTTTTTGTTTAGCATATTGATTGATTTATATGTTTTATGAAATTCTATAATTCTGTAATCATTATTTTTTATTTCAAGTAAATATATGCAATAGTTTCAGCAACTCCCTGCATATTAAATCTGATATCAATAAGCACTATTTTTTTTCATTTCACAGATAAATAATATCTATTAAGAACCAAACTTTGTAATTCTCTATTTCATATTTCTAGGAGATCCATATTTTTGTAGTTGGAATCCTTTAAGAGATGAGAAATTCAGCTTTTATTGACTCTCTGCAATCATCTTTATCAAAAAGTTTGTTGCAAATTGAATTCAAAATTTTTAGTTTGACTCAATAGAAAAAAATTCATATCAATTCAATGTTAGTTTACAGTAAAATGTATATGAACCAGCATTGCACATTATCAAATTTTTTTTCTGTTTTGAACATGTTTTATTATGTTTTTTAAATACTAAAATGTGTTGCAAATGTTTATTTTTATAGGAAAATTACTTTATTACATATGTAAGAAACATTTTATTACAAGGTTTAGTCAAATTTTTTTTAAACTTTCTTTACCACACTTTTTCTATCTTCCTCCTATATCTCTTTTAATGTAGGATACTACAGTTTGGTGTTGATATGATCATGAGAAGTGTCTTCTTCCTAATCTAATGGAGCTCATACAAGTCTTGAAACTGCAAATTTGAAGATTTCACACAACAAAGCTTCTAAAAAACTTATCATTATTATTTGCCTTTCTTGTGCACTATGTATACCTTTTGCTTTCTTCTATTTCTGTGTTTTCAATAATATCCAATGCTCTGTCAATAAACTGAAGTTGCAGGATCATTATCAAACATAATACTGTTGACATTGATAGAGAGATTTCTTTTCAAAAGAGTATATAATCTTTTGCATGATTTTCCAATGTCTATTATGCTATTTTCTTCTCTAGAGCTATCATCTACTGGAAACCCAGCTTTAATGAAATATTTTTTGTACAGTATCAGGAAAAACCCCGTTTTTAATCTTTGCTATCGTTACTTTTTGCCCGAGCAATCTGCTAGTCCATAATAACTTCCGCTAGAAAATTGCAGATGAATCAAGGCTAAACTAATAAAGTTGCTATTTACATATCCGAAAGTACTTTAACATTTTGTGTTTGTAAACGATAAATTCGTTAAATACTTTTCGTATATATAAGACAAATTTGTGACAATCGAAGATGAATATATACACATATTAAGAGGGCCTCACACGTTTGTTTAGAAACTTTGTAAGGATTTTTTTCTTTTACTCTTTTTGCTCTATGGGCACTAAGAGGGCCTCTTTTTGCAAGCCTATTGTGGGTTCGGCTAGGCCCACAATCGGGCTACCGGGTGGTGAGGGACGGGGACTGACATATCCGAACAGAGCACCCCAAAAAATTCCTGAGGATTTTTCAATCCGTCCAGATTCGATCCCGAGTCCATGAGGTTCCGAGTAACTATACAAAAATCTCTGGTACAGGCTCAAAGTCACATTATTTCAATTCAATAAGTTTCCCTTGAAAGGTGCTAGATAGATGACCGGCACGACTCTACTGCTAACAAGAAAAGTATGATGTATAGCATCTCGATTATACTGTATATATGGACTAGTAAAACGCAAATCTCGATACACAGCCCCAAAAATAAATTTAAAATGTTAAATATATAATTATAAATAATTTTTTATTTAATTCATTATCTTGTTACAATGCCAAATGCAGAAAAGAAAAATGATTTTCTGTCTTCTCTGTATTTCTATAGCCTATGTTACATGTAAGATATTGGATGGCTTAAGAAGCTTCTTATGAAATTAATATTCTTAAAGCTGAAGAACATTTTCAAAACTAAAACGTAAAAAATTCAATTATATTTTCAAATTATTCTGCCGGGTGATGTTAGTCACAGAATATAAATTCTGTAGGAAGCCACGGAACCATCGTCAAGGACTCACCTACCTTCGTGGGTTTGTCCAGAAACCCCGCAATGACTAGGCATCATCACCATTACGGGAAAAACTGGAATCGCCACATTTACAAATTCAAATAGTGTCGATATATTCGAAATAATTTCGGAAATTCTGTATTCATACATTTTATGAAACTGAACTGATTGGTACACTATATCCAAGTGAGGAAAACAGTACGAGTTTTACCATTGACTACGCCGAAGCACTCCAATTGAAATTAAAAATTAATTCTGTGCATTGTTCTCAATTTATAAGAGATAAGACAGGCAAGTATATCCAATCGAACGGGATTTTCGTCTATAATCAAGTATTGAGATCTTCCGGTACAATTTGAAAATCCAATTTTTCACAGAGTTTCCAATCGACAAATCTAAAACACTAAAATGGCGATCGTGCACGTGTCTTTAAAGCATTTTCGATCGATTTGTCGCCCGATATATAAATTAAAATTATAAATAATCAATCCTCGAATGTTAAAAAACAAAAACTTCTCTTTTGCATCTCTTGTGATCTGAAAATTGAAAAATGCTAAAATTAGTAATAAGTGTTTTGAATATTGAAGATGGATTTACACTTATCTTTTAATTGAGATCCTTTCACGTGTATAAAACTTTACACTTTGGGATGAAAGTAATCAAAAGAAGAAATGCGTCGTGATGAAAAGAAAAACTGACACTTCACAATGAAAAGTTTATAACAAACGAGGAGTAATTAATTGTTACTTTGGCTTAAATTGAGAAATATTGTTTCGATTTTAATTATTTTCTTTTGAGATAATTTAAATACGATGCGAATCTTATTTTAATTATTAGAATTTTAATTCAAATATCCTTAGAAATTCGACAGATTTATTATTATTTGTTCAGTGAATGAAAATTTTATTGGAATTAAATAAGCATAAAATTTTCATATTTTTAATAACGAAATGTTCTTCGGCACGT
Source organism: Centruroides vittatus (assembly GCF_030686945.1). Taxonomy (NCBI): domain Eukaryota; kingdom Metazoa; phylum Arthropoda; class Arachnida; order Scorpiones; family Buthidae; genus Centruroides; species Centruroides vittatus. The sequence continues at coordinate 612,004 of NW_027122625.1, read as the reverse complement.
TAAAAGAGTGACGAATAACACCGCATTTCACCCAGGAAAGGTTTTGATATGGGGGTCTCGAGGCTCTGCAACGTATACTTTTATTTTTTCACTTTCTGTCTCGTACCATTATGCAGCGCCAGTGGCGTGCCGTCCGTGGAAGCTGTGGAAGCGCCGCTTTCCTTGTATTTTCTAAAATATAAATATATATCGTGCGATTATTTTTATATTTGAACGTACTTTGAATTAATTAAAATTAATATTTTATTACAACCGCATTATGTATCTTATTACAGATTTCTATACTACGTGTGAAAAAAATGACAAGATTGCTATTGTATATTCGAATATAAATTCGTATAGGGATATTCCAAATGGAAGCGCTGCATTGTCGAAAATGGGACAGTTCCACGGCCAAAATATTTAAATAGTGTAAAGCAGTCAGATTATACGCATTCGCTTTACAGAGTACCAAGCTCGCGGTTTAGCTGGTGGATGCTACACACCAAAATATCGTATAAGGTTTTCATGGTTCCATCCAGGCCGGCACAACTTCCCTATGATAATAATCCATTTTATCCCTCGATATTAAAACAGTAGTTGGTACTAAACGACATACGCTGTTATGAATTATCGTTTATTTGACAAAATTGTTTGTGCTCATTTATACGAATTTTTAAATCGTATTACTCTGTGAATAAAATTGTTTTCTACAAAATAAAATTTGAATAAAAATTTTACAAAATTAAAAATAAAACTTGCAGAAAAGGTGAAAGTGCACGCCATACATTCTTGCTGTACAATCTAGCAAAATTGTTTCTAAATACTTATTTTTTCATTTCAGTTTATCGGACATTTTAATAATGATGTTTTTACTTGTCATTTATAAGTTTTAAATAAGTTTCCTTGTTAACAATTCAACGTGTTTCTTCGTTATTTACTGTAAGCTTAAATTTGACCATGGAAGCCGCCGTCTTTAATCTCTTATCCGATTCAAACGATCCTACCCTCCGCTCGGATTAGTTTGATCGCGATCCAGTTGATCCTAGATGGCGTTTGTATACGCAAATAGAGATTGATCGGATCGCAGTAGTTCCTTTGTATACACAATTTGAACGATCGAAGTGATCTTGGATCAGTTTGATTCCAAAAGTATATGCACCCCTATATATCAGAGTAGCGACACACGAGTCATCGCCCTGTTCTGTCGACTGTCATCACGTGGTCTAAGGGTTTACATTAAGAAATGACGACTTTTTTTTAGTTTAATAAAGCATTCCTAAAAGTGCTTTATTGAACTAAAATAATCGTCATTTCTTAATATAAACACACAGAACACGTGATGACAGTCGACAGAACACAGCGGCGATGAGCCGTGTGTCGCTACTCTCATATCTAGGTACTCTAGGTTTATAAAATGAACACGTCGCAAACGAATTTGGGAAGATGTCACGTTTGTGTAACCCATTTCTGACCCGCCAACGGGCAATAGAGCCGCGTCGGCCCTCCAAACATTTGATTTTTATCGCTGTCTATAAGTCTTATAAGATGGACACGTCGCAAATGAATTTGGGAAGATGTCACGTCCGTGGAACCCACTTCTGACCCGCCAACGGGCAATAGAGCCGCGTCGGCCCTCCAAACATTTAATTTTTGTCGCTGTCTATAAGTCTTATAAGATGGACACGTCGCAAATGAATTTGGGAAGATGTCACGTCCGTGGAACCCACTTCTGACCCGCCAACGGGCAATAGAGCCGCGTCGGCCCTCCAAACATTTGATTTTTATCGCTGTCTATAAGTCTTATAAGATGGACACGTCGCAAATGAATTTGGGAAGATGTCACGTCCGTGGAACCCACTTCTGACCCGCCAACGGGCAATAGAGCCGCGTCGGCCCTCCAAACATTTAATTTTTGTCGCTGTCTATAAGTCTTATAAGATGGACACGTCGCAAATGAATTTGGGAAGATGTCACGTCCGTGGAACCCACTTCTGACCCGCCAACGGGCAATAGAGCCGCGTCGGCCCTCCAAACATTTGATTTTTATCGCTGTCTATAAGTCTTATAAGATGGACACGTCGCAAATGAATTTGGGAAGATGTCACGTCCGTGGAACCCACTTCTGACCCGCCAACGGGCAATAGAGCCGCGTCGGCCCTCCAAACATTTGATTTTTATCGCTGTCTATAAGTCTTATAAGATGGACACGTCGCAAATGAATTTGGGAAGATGTCACGTCCGTGGAACCCACTTCTGACCCGCCAACGGGCAATAGAGCCGCGTCGGCCCTCCAAACATTTAATTTTTGTCGCTGTCTATAAGTTTTATGGGATGGACACGTATATCTTAACGAATAAAAAAATACTTATTCACACGTCAGCTGACAAGTGAAATTCACGTAGAAAGCGCGGGAACACGCTCGGCAGTGCTGGCGCTTCGAAATGGACTAGCCAACTAAAACGGCAGCGCTCGTGGCGGCAACACTGGTGATGTAACTGAGGCGGGGGTGGAACTTCGCCCATGCACTTTTCCCGCACGCATCTCAACAGATAAGGCCATTTACATACTGGCCACACGCTCGCGATCTAAATATCGAAAAGTGAAAACAAAATTTTTTTTTATAATTTTCTTTACCACTGAGGCGCCATATAGGATTTAGCGCCTGGAGCGACTGCTCTGTTCGTTTTACGGTGGGGCAGGCTCTGACTGTAAGACATGATAGCATTACTTGGCGTGCAAATAGCCACAATCATCACAAATTCCACTTTGGATTTTCAAAAATACAAATAACATTACTTTATAGAAATGTCGAATCATTCATTTATTCTAATTTTATTTATTAGAAAACAGAAAGCATTATTTTAACTTAAAAATCATAAAGTAATCCTGTTTCTAATGAACATTATTATAATAAAATAATCCTTTGTGAAATATTTCAAACCGATTAATGTTTTTCGTAACGCGTGAGGTAAAAATATGACGGGATCATAATACCTCACGCGTTCCAAACAATACATTCTAACAATATGTAACGAATTGTTAGAATGCATTGTTGACTTTTTCTATTGTAGGTGGCTATTGTTAAGGGTAAATTTGTTCGAAAGTTCCGCGTTTCATTGAGATTTGAGAACAAATTGTGATTAAGTAATGTACGGGAGGCAGAAAGGGCTCTCTATGTCGCCTTTCTCTTAGGCTTGCTCGAGTAAAAAGATGAAATTTTCTGTCGGCCTTTTTATTCGAGTTACTCTTTACTCTTCACTCAAACTAACTCTTTGTGTTCTGCATCATTAAGGCTCGCTCGGATGAAGACGAAGACAGCATCCCGTTCTAGAAAAGCCCGCGGAAGGCGAACAGGCCCGCGTAGGGCGAAGAGGCCTTCCTACGGCGAAGAACGAAGCTACAAGAATGGGTCGAAGGCAAAAGACGGTGAGGCTTTCTGTGTTTCGTTTCTTTAAGGCCCGCTCGAGTTAAGAGGCCGACCGGAGATGGAGAGGGCTTTCTGTGTCCCGTTTTATTAAATCGTGCGCAGGGCGAGTATTTTTTTTTTTTTGTTTATTGTTTTTGGTTAAAGGTAGCACCTATTTCAGAAAAAATAAAAAGCCATAGACTGACATGGTTTGGACATGTGGTGAGAAGGAATGAGGAACATGTAACAAAAAAGGCACTAAATATGAAAGTACAGGGAAATAGAGGTAGAGGAAGACCTAAGAAGAGGTGGATTGAGTGTGTAAAAATGGATATGATGGACTGGGGAGTGGATGAAGAAACAGTTAGAGATAGACCAACGTGGCGCAAATTGACATTCCGGGCTGACCCCAAATAATCTGGGACATAGGCCAGGACAAAGCAGAAGAAGAAGGTTCGGTATGAGATTGAACTAAATTTTGTGACCCTAACGTGCATTTTATTTCGACCTTGTGTATTTATACATTTCCATCTTTTTTTATTACTAGTTGTTGTAATATTGCATTTCTTAGTTCAGATAGTAATAATATGGTGAGTTTCGAATAGCTGAATCCAGAGGTAAATGTCGTCGCATAGTACGCCACTGCAATGCAGGCTTATTTTTTAAATTTTAACCTTAAGACTCAACTGGGAATAAAGTGCACATTACACAGACTACAACTACGGGAAGTTTTAGATGAAGCAATGTCACCATTATGATAAATCAGGACAAGCGTCTGAAGTCGAAAAAACTCCAACGCTCCGAAAAATTCCTATTTTTTCGATTCGTCTGAATTCTTTCGCTGATCCCTCACACCGGTAGGATGACACGTTAACCACGCGACCATACGGCCGGCTCTGTGTACACTAAAAAGGCTTTTTCCTATGCGGATTCGGATAGGTCAGGGATTGGAAAGTGCGGCTCTTTCCATAGACGTTTGCAGCTCTTCGGACATAAACTCCAATCTCACCTCATCTCAAGCAGCCTTATAACTTATGAGTTTATGAGATAGAGCCGCCGAACAAACTTCAACTCGTACGGCATACTCTCTACCATTCTTTAGCCCGTCCGCACAAGACCACTCGCGTTGATCAATATGAATCGCATGCGAGTGGTAGCATTTAAAGTATATATATATATATAACGTATTGAAGGCGTGTCCGTCCGTCCGTTGTAACGTTATGCCGAAAACGGCCGCTAGAGGCGCCCCTGTCGTGTGTCGTATTTCGCACATTTAAATTAACAATATAAATTATTATTTACATTAACAGCATAAATTGTTGTTATTCATTTGGCTAATAGCCAATAACAATATAAATAATTCAGTATATTTGTAACAGAAATTTATTATTGTCACGGAATGCCTGTAATGTGCACTAGGGGGCGTCCTTTAACACAGTTGGTTGGCGATCGGCCAAGCAGTTAAGGTTCGATGCGGTTCTCTGGTACTTTTGGTATCTTGTTTCCATGATAATTTGGCTCTTCTCACTTGACAAACTGCCGACCCCTGAGCTAGTGGAACTGAGTTGAGCGCCACCTGTACGCAGGCAAAGAAAACTGCTTCCGGAAAACACGTGCGTCTTTGAGTTGGATACGTAATGAAACGCGGTGCTTGTTTTCTACCTGTGATAATGAACCACACCTTTCTGCCACACAAAACTTCAAAAAATAACTGTTGTGTGGTCGGTTGTAGTGTTACCTATATTTACCTATATTACTCCGCCGCCAGGTACAAAGTTTTATTCGTTCCCGTATGAACAATAAATACCCTGGGAGGAAAGAGAAATGGCTGGCTGCAATTTAATTCCTGAGGTTAATTATATAATGTGTTGCATTCTAACCAATCTTCTGTTATAAAACGTTAGTTGGCTCTATTTTAAATTTAGTTCTCAAATGTAAACTTTAGTAATTTTCTTTTTTCTTTTATATTATTTTGTTAGTCTGACAGATATTAATTGGCATATGATGTGATATTTGAATTTAAGAGATCTGTGGAAGAAAGGAATAGGAAGCAAAATTAGTATTTTGAGGAAATGAAGGTAAAAGTTCTCCCTATTAATACAATACTATTAGCTACTGCTATCGTCTTTATTGAAGCTCCTCTATATATATGATTAGTTATAAATTTCATTATTTACCATGCAATGGATATATAGTTTGCTTCTTCCACACCACCCTTTAAATCGTACAAAATTAAGAGTATAATAAATATTAGAATATTAATACTGCTCAGTCCTAATGATCTACAGTCATTTCTCGAGTTATGACGAAAAACTTTCATTAAAAAAGTTTTAAAAATGTATCAATTTTTTATAGTTTTCGTCAAATATATATCTTGCACGCTTCTGACGATTGATTGCGTCATCTTTAGTTTTGTTGTACCCTTCGCGTGTGCTTGTGTACAGTGGTGATATTCAGCGGGTTCGACCAGGTTCGGCCGAACCCGTTGGTAAAATTTTCAGTTTCCCGAACTTTGTTAAACACACGTAACATTTCTCAGTGGTTTTTTTTTTTTAATATATTAAAATATACGTATTATACTCTGTAATACTACTAAACTAGAGCCTTATACCCCGTTCGCGCCGAGCATTTCAATCTAGATTGTGAGCAAGGTCGGGGACTATGTCTTGGTGCGATCTTTCTCGACCGAAATGAGGTTTAATCGCGATCGATTCAAGAGAGTTCTTGAAACTAGATCCAGTCATAAGAGAGATCCTACAATCTCACGCGCGCGAGATAATACAAGATGGCTGTGGAACACGTGTCGGGCTATGGACAGCGAAATAAAAAGGATATTGTATTTCGAGAGATGATGATATCTGTCTATTATCAGCAGTACCATTCGGGGTAAAAAATTTCTCTGCCTAGAAAAAAGAAAGGTCGACAGCGCTAATATACTATTGTTACCTGGTCTTCGCCCAGGGCCCCTTAGGTTCCAAATACGCCACTGATTATTAGATATATCGCAAGGAAACGTATTGTATTTATTTCTAGCCAAAACTTCCATTTTGTTTGTCGGTGATTGTTAGGGAAAAATTTTCTGCTAGCGAACCCTTTGTTAAATATTTCGAATACCACCACTGCTTATGTAAGATGGCTAACTGTTTTGTTGTAAGTACAGTCACTTCTCGACTTACGTCCGAAGTTGCAGAACCGAACCCCGTCGTAAGTCGAGAAGTGAATGTATTGACTAATGCAGGCATTAATTTTACCGTAAACTGCTGAATGTATGTACGTATATATTTTATATTATTTAAATATATACTTATAATATATAAATTTATAATTTATCAAATTTCTATGTATTAAAATATATTTAGTGTTACATGTAACATACAAAATTCATATATTGCAAGAACGCTATTATACCTCAACAACAATCAAATGAACAAAACGTTGAAACAAAAGTAATGAACATGAAGTACTAAACTTTAAAATTATCACATTGAAAAATCACTGGTAAGATCATCATCATCGGAATCTTCCTCACTAGAATGTTTTGGTATGGTAGAAGCAGATGATGGTTTCCAAGTGTAATACAGGTATACCTCGTCTTACGTCGGTAATTGGTTCCAGGAGAGGCGACGTAAGTCGTAGTTTCGACTTACGTCGTAACTAAACGCCAATAATGGAGGAAACGCCAATAGTGAGCACTTGAAGACCGCTAAATACGACGACAACACAAACACAGATGTTTTCATATTTCGTTCTCTAAGATTTATGATGATTATATTAACATTTACTGTAAATTTACATATTTTCATATGATTTTATGTGCTTTTAACTCTTTTCTAGTGATATTACCACTTCAATGTTTGTGGCGGACGGATTTAACCCTCGGGATGCCTGGTGGGGTCTCAGAGGCCCGACTCATTTTCAAAAGTTCATAACTATTTTGATATTTGTGTTAGCGACTTAAGGTTATTAGTAGCTTCAGTTCTCTTCGTGCGCTTGCGATCCCCACGAAATTTTTAGTTCATCGCGCGACATCCTGCGAACAAGACGTGTTTGAATAAGTGCTGGGCCTCACAGACCCCACCAGGCGCGTGGCGTTGCAAAATTGTAAGTAATGTTTTTTATGTAAAATTAGAATTTTTTGTGTTTGTTTGATTTTTAAGATGTTTACGGTGTGAGTAGATAAACGTTTAAGCAGCTACTTAGCGTCTGTAAAGAATGATCCAATTTATTTGCATGGAACATGCGAAATTACTATGGGAAAAATGCCTGAATTCTCGATTTCAAATTTTAACTGAAGAAGCTTAATTTTTACGCTTTAACAGATAATTATATTAAGTGCCATCAAAATAAACCCAAAATACTTAAATTATAATGAGATTACATCATGATTTCCAGAGAAAAAAAGTTAATATTTTTGTTGCAACAAAAAAAGTTAATGTTTTTAATTATGTAGTCGTGTGAATAAATATTTCATGTAAATCAATTATTGTTTTATTCTAAATACGTCTTAATGAACCTGCTGCATATATATATAACCATTATATTGAAATTATCTTTACAAGCCATAAAATGTAGTGTTTTATTTTAGGGTCTGTGGGACCCCACCAGGCGCTCGACGGAAATTTCTTCACCAGGCACCCCGAAGGTTAAAGTCGAATAAACTGATTTAAACTTGATTTTTATTTTTCCATATACTTTCTTGACAAACGACGTATAATCGGGAACGACGTAACTCGAGAGGAGTAATCGAGGTATACCTGTATTTCATCGTTGTTGCTTTTAAAGACCGCTAAATAAGACGGCAACACAGAAACACATGTTTTCGTGTTTCGTTCTCTAGGATTTATGATGATTATATTAACATTTACTGTAAATGTACAGTACATATTTTAATATGATTTTATGTGCTTTTAACGCTTTTCTAGTGATATTACGACTTCAATATTTGTGGCGGACGGATGTAAAGTCGAATAAAATGACTTGAACTTGGTTTTTATTTTTCCACATACTTTTTTGATAAACGACATATAATCGAGAACGACGTAACTCGAGGTATACCTGTACACACGATCGTAACTACATTTTTCAAATTTCCATCGTAAGAGGGCGCTTTACCTTAGCGCCATAGGAAGCGGATAGGAAAACATTTTAGCTTCCTTTAAATAAATAATAATTAAAAGTATTTCGTTTTGTCAAAATTTTTAATTTCATTTATCAATAATAATTATTATTTCATATATTTTCCAAACGTAAAGATTATCAGGGTCACTAAATTAATAAAAATATTAAATGAGAAATGGCAACACTGACGTAGTATTTGTTAGTGTTTTTCCGTGTAGTCCGACGTCTCGATTAAAGTTCGAAGATGGTTTGCGAAAAATGTAAGTATAGTACGATAAATTATTAATTATTCAGTTATTTTATAGAACAGTTTGTATATAATAATAATTTAGGATAGGAATTCGCTAAAATAAGTTAATTTATCGAATATAATTATCTATTCTAGCTGTCCCATACTTCGTAGTGACTGACAATTCACGTTCTTCATGAACTATAGAGGGCGCTGCACTTTTAGAAAATAGCTACTTTATTTGGTTTGCTTATAACTAGTGAACCTAAAATTAATCATATAATATTGTCCGATATAGTGAGAGGCACGATTCAAGCTGCGAATGAGGGGGTCGGCGACTCTCCCAATTGTAGACCCCCTTGTACAAGCAGAAAAGTCAAAAGAACCATACCTGTACATGCAACCCTTGCCTTCACCGGGACACTCCGCATGTAGTCGTGCGCTTCGGTGCCGGCAATAGTGTGCACCTCGACACCTGGATGGAGGCGAGGCCTACACCCCATAAAACTATATAACGTCGAGTATTTTGTAAACAGTGGAGTGGGCTAAATAGTTAAATGTGATAGTTTTAGCAGAGTGACTTGACTTGCAGCAATCCAATTTTGGGAGTTGTATCGCCAAAGGTTGCTTGTAGAGGTAAGGTTCTTTAGACTTTAGACCATAGGTAACATTAATCGATTTTTTTGCTCCTGTAAGTATGCGCTACGGCAGGGGTGGCCAACAAGTCGATTGCGATCGACCAGTCGATCGTCAAGCCAATTTTGGGCGATTGCTAGCGATGTCTTGACTTAATGTATTATATTTGTAACTGAACGCAACTGTATGCATGCAGTTATGACTCGACTCATAAGCAGTGAGTGCACTTCGTACTGAAACACAGTTGTAAGCAGAGTTTAAAATCTGCTATTCATTAGCACCCCTCCCTATTAACTCCACATCTGCGATGGTCAAGAATTCGGAGAACTGAGGGGTCACGAAGGGGAAGGAAGAGCTTGGACAGGGGAGAGAAGAGAAAAAGGTCACCACTTTTTAGACCGGACATGTGTGTAACAGACGTTGAAGTCATCTGTTCTTGTGATCGCCTTACTTTTTAGTTTAATTATTATATTATTAAAATTTGTAATATTACAAATTGGCGCAGTCGACAGGATTTCAGTACACAGCTGTATTTATATAGTAGAATCATGCTTTTCAAATTTTTGGTTCAGAAGACCGAAGACTCTTACATTATCTCCCGATATCAACTAGAAGGGGAAGACGAATGGACGGAAATCGACCGAGAATTTCAAGGAATCGAAAATCATCCCGCAATTTCGACCTCGTCGGTTTTTCAAACTGCTATCCGGACGATGACGAATTATCGAACACTATCTATTTCATTATCAGAGACAGAAGGTGAGCTCTATCTTAACAAAACTTTAATACGACCGGTTGCCTCGGACAGTTCATCTGACCCGAAGTCGGATGTGTTGGCGCAAATGGTTCAGTTGCAAAAGCTGTACATGAACCAACAAGCCAAGACGTTGAAGATTATGAACTCTTTTCGGCAAACCATCGAGAAAATGTCATTAAACTCATCTCGCGATACGATCAACATAGAAAAATATGACGGAAAATCGGAGGAAGCGCGTGTTTGGATAATTTCATACGAACACGCGTGTGCATCTCGCAATTGGATTACAGACGAACAAAAGATCCGTAACCTTCAAAATTATTTGGAAGGAATTGCCGTGAAATGGTACAATTCTCGAGTATTAGATAAGGTTGGTGATAATTGGGAGGAATGGAAAAACTCTTTTCTTAGTGCGTTTGGACAGAATCGGATCCAACTTTCCATATTAGCGGATATATGGGAATATCGTGGTGGTTCACTATTGGAATATTATTTTGAAAAACAACAGAGTATCCAACTTGCATATCCAGATATTGGGGAACAAAGCTTTATCACCATGGTAATACGTGGACTACCGGCGGATATGCAAGCTATTCTTCTTCAACACAATTTAAACGACAAAGAAAACTTACGGATTGAGCAAATTGGTACCTACAAAAAACTCGGTACCTAAGAAAATTGAAAAAAGGAATAATATTCATAACCGAAGTTTTACCTCCGTGAATGAAATTGATAATGGTCCAAAAAACGAGTAAGGAAGGGTTTACCAATCCCTCAGACAAAATCGGATCATTGTCTAGTCACAGATCATAATGATCCCCGCGTGAAATCGAGGCCAGTCCACCAAATCAACAAACACAAGTGGAAAAAGACCAAGAATGGCCGGTTGATTGTCCCGAATAATATTCAAAACAGTATTATGAAACGGTATCATGATGATCCGGACAGTGGGGGTCATGATGGGTTTTGGAGGACTTATTACAAGTTAAGGGCACGGTTCTGGTGGCCTAACATGAGACAAAGTATCCAACATTACGTGCAGACCTGTCCGATATGTCAATCCGTCAAGTTTAAATACCGACCCCGTCAAGACCAACTCTATTTGCCCCCACAATCGAAAATACCCTTCAGTACGGTACACATTGATTTTGCGGAGCTTCAGAAACGCAGTGAAGGGGTAAGAATGACTAAATCATTTCTAGTGGTCATAGACGAAGCTACACGGATAACTTATGCTAAAGCTATGAAGGAGGATGTGCGTAGTGTCATCCGTTATTTGGATAATTTACCATTATTCAATAATGTAAGTACTATCATCAGCGATTGCGGATCTACCTTTAAATCGGACAGTTTCAAGCAATGGGCCAGAGACAGGAATATCACATTAAAAACCACATCTCCTTATCATGCTGCCGGGAACAGAGTGTGTGAGAGAAAGATACGGGATCTCAAGAAATTCCTTAATTGTTATCCAAATTTCAAAGGCGGGTGGAAAAATTGCTTGGATGCTGCAGTTCGCCACGAAAACCGAAGCTACAACTCTTTTTTAGGTTGCTCTCCATTATTCAAATGGCAACGAACAGTTGTTAAGCTGGAAGCTGACAGCGAATTCGGAATTATAGATTTACAATCGTATGAAAAGGAGCGTACCGAAGAACAACGAAAGAAATATAGAGAATCTATCAAAAAATATTATGATAGGAAGCATGCAGGACCATTGGTAAATATTAAAGTTGGATCCTGGATTTTAGTTCAGAGTGGTATGAGGGGAAAACATCCGAACATTAAAGGACCGTATCGTATCGATAAAATAATATACTACGACAACATTCCTAAAAATGTGATGTATAGAACGGAAAATGGAACTAAAAAGATAGCTCACCTTACCAATATAAAATTGTATCATCACAGGGGTGATGACAAGGCTAAGAAGGGGGGTGTAAGCAGAGTTTAAAATCTGCTATTCATTAGCACCCCTCCCCATTAACTCCACATCTGCGATGGTCAAGAATTCGGAGAACTGAGGGGTCACGAAGGGGAAGGAAGAGCTTGGACAGGGGAGAGAAGAGAAAAAGGTCACCACTTTTTAGACCGGACATGTGTGTAACAGACGTTGAAGTCATCTGTCCTTGTGATCGCCTTACTTTTTAGTTTAATTATTATATTATTAAAATTTGTAATATTACAACAGTGTATAAACATAGTATGTATTTCACACCCCCTCCCCACTTAGACTATGCCTATGACAACAAGTCAATCGCAACACATTTTTACGATAAAAAGTAGATCTTATGTGCACAAAAGTTGGCCACCCCTGCTCTACGGGTACCAATAAGGTCCCAAATATCTTACTGTTTAGTATGTATATTGTCTACTAGGACTTATAATGGTGACTTCGTTCTGCAATTCAAGAAAACATATCAGAAAAAACAATCTTTATTTTTCACCTGAACACAAACACTTTTTATATGATATTATTGTGTTTCAGACCTGTTGGTCCATTAGCAGGACACAAAGGCAGTTAGTTTGTCCCAAATGTCCTATTCTGAGCTTGAATTGAACAATTTTATGTATTATCAAAACAAATGAGCACGATTGTTCTATACCTATTTGTGTTCTTTGTCTTCAAACTAGTGTTGGGCACGGTCAGATGTAAGAAACCAATTATTTGATTGTTTTCTTAGAATCAACTGACCGATCAACTGACTTTATTCTGACATACTTCTACAGAAAAAAAAATTTTGAAGTAATATATATATATATAAAAAAAAAAACTATTTTCAAAAAACTTAAAATTTATAAATTTTAATTAATTAAACAAATCTGGAAATTACTTAAAGCGGCACCTACTTCGGAGTTTCAATTTTTAAGGTTTTTTGTATTAATTTTATTGACTTTTTAAGCGAAATAACTCTTCTGTATTTGTACATATTGGTAACTTCAGTATACCAGCATAGAGAACATTTTTGAAAGCTGGTCAGATAATGAATGAAAGAAGTAGAATAAAACCAGAAAAATTTTTTAGAATAAAAAGTTGTAATAAAAATTTTAATCATTTTCATATTTACAATCTTTGAAATAATAATTAAAATTATGTTAATATGTTCAGTTTACTGTTTTAAACTTTATTATTTATTAAAATAATAATTTCCTGATCAATTATTACATTACCAGTTTCATAATTTAATGAGGATGTTTTTTTAGATTGCAATATTTTGTGCCTAGAATTGATCTGTTTCTTATTTTTTATCATAAATGTACCACTCTTTAAGATTGTTTGTTTAAAATTTTTACCTGGAATCGGACTATGATTGTCTTCTTAAATTAATTTATCAAAATCCATTTATTTATTATGTTGGTTAGTTCGAGAAATCCATCAGCAATCAATAAAATGAAAAAAGAAAAAATTTTTAAGTTTCTAAGTTGGTTTGAAAAGTAGTCAGTTATCTACAGAGGTGGCCAACTTTTGTGTACATAAGATCTACTTTTTATCTTAAAAATGTGTTGCGATCGACTTGTTGTCATAGGCATAGTCTAAGTGGGGGGGACATGTGAAATACATACTATGTTTATACGCTGTGTTTCGTACGAGGTACACTGCTTATGAATCGAGTCATAACTGCATGCATACTGTGCATTCGGTTACAAAATACGTAATACATTAAGTCAAGACATTACGAGCGATCAACCAAAATTGGCTTGGCGATTGACTTGTTGGCCACCCCTGGTTATCTAGGTCGGCAGTCACCAACCTTTCTGATCTTGTGGACCACTAAACTCACAATTTTGAATTCCGTGGACCACTATTGTAAATTTTTCTGTAATGATACAAACCTCTATAGAATAATGATCATAAACATTCCATTTTACTGCATTGATATGAAATTCACATGTTTAATTATAACAAATTAGTGCGAAGTTTGTTGCTGCTGTTTTGAAATAAGTTTATGGATTCTTGGCTCTTTTCTACAAAGGACAACAATTGCACTCACATTATTTATTGTTGATTATTTATTGATAAGATTCATTCAGATTAGAGCCCCTGGTCTTGTTAGTTTATAAATGGTCTTTATTCACAACTGTCTTTCTGATAGGTTGAATTGTAACATATTTTTTAATTAGTTGCTTGTGTATGTATAAATAAATTTTTTATTTAAATTTAAGTTCTGAATTTATTGTAGTTTTTTTTTGTGTAGCCTCTTTTGCTAAATTAAAAATAAATCATTCAAATACTTAATATAAACAGCAGTGTGTGTATATATATATATAATATAATAATATATATATATATATATATATATATATTTTTTTTTTTTATAGGTCAAAAAAAGTTAGGTAAAGTTATTACTCCAGATCCATGGAAATCAGGAGCACGTAATACAACAGGTTAGTATCTTTTTGTAAAATTTCTAATAGTTATACATCTAGAGCAGTGCTTCTCAGAGTGGGCGATATTGTCCCTGGGGGTGTTTGAATTATCCAAGGGGAAGTTAGCCATGATTGGGGGCAATAGGTTCTGTCACCTATTCCTGTTCTGTGTACACAGGGTACATTACTTCTAACAGTCGAGTTATAAACTCTGCAACATAACCATATCCTGTATAGTGTGGTTATAAACTCCATATCGTATCTGTATGGCTGTACCATATTCCGTAAGAAAAGTTTGGATCGATCAAACTTTTACAGTAGGGATACGGAGAATTGACCAACTGCACATGCACTAAGTCACCATCAGTCGATATACAATCAGAAGTTGTGCCAGAAGCAACCGACGAAACTTTGACAAATTGATTGCAATGTAACTTTTGATTGACGATGCTGCTTCTGAATAATATAAAATTTTAAGATAAGAGTTACTTTGATCATAAAAAAAAATAGAAAAATGAATAAATAATTATAGTATTAGATGTGGCAACATCAGCTGATGATTTTGCACATGCTCACAATGGACTGCTTCATAAATTGTAAAAAAATTTGTTCCTTTACAGATACGGAAAAGGCCTTACGGTAGTTTATAACTATTGCTATAGATATCCAGTGTAGCAAACATTTACGGATACGGTTACGTCACAGAGTTTATAACTTGACCCAAACAGTCACAACCAAGTAAGAAGGTGATCCAAAAAAATTTGGGAAGCATTAATGTAGAGTATAAATCTGATTTTAATTTAAAAGTTATCATATAAGGGTCCAGTAGGAAAATGGGCAATTATAAGTAGATTATTATAAACTGAATATTAATAAATTTTTAGCTATAAGATTTCAAACAATTTAGTTTGCTATTTGTTTTGAAAATGACATCATGCAAATGATCTTTACTGATGTGAAGACACACTGAATTTTTTAAGTATGACATCATAGAATGGTACAATTTATTCTTGGGTGTGTTTATTCATTGTATGACAAATTTTTGTCTTAAGAGTTTCAATATTTTATGATCAATCTTCATACACCACACAGTTTGTTCACAAAGCATTGAAATTCTTAAGGTAAAAATTTGTCATGCAATCATTAACACACCCAAGAATATGTTGTGCTACTCTATACATAACATACTTTAAAAATGCAAAAAGTATCTGTGTATCAATGGAGGTTGCTTGTGTGATGTCATATTCAAAGTATAAATGACAAAATATGGTGTTTGAAATCTTGTACATGAAAATTTGTTAATAAATGAACTGTTGAAAGCAGCAGTGGTGTAAATCAGTTTTTCCAAAACATTGCATTGCTGCTGAGTTTCAGTTTCTTATAGCATTATTTACGTATTCATTGTAAAGAAATAGGAATATTTGTGTTACTTATCTACAGGTAAAAGTACTTAATGGTAAATCCACATTTAACTTTAGCTCTAAATGTAAATGAAAAGTAACTTATACCACTTTCAATGGGTTCAAATATTCAAAAGTTAATAACTGCGTTTTTATAGTCACCCATTTTTTCCCAGACTCTTAATTCTTTCATGTTAAATATATATACCAACAAAATATCTTCATTATATGATTTTATGGGAATTGGTAGCATCTTAGTATGCTAAATGAATTACCAGATTAATTTGGACTTCCTAATCCAGTAATTATTTGGTTTTAATATAATAATCATCTGGCTTTAAGATGTTTATACTGTATGTGTCTTAGTATGTTGCATGACATTTTCTTTCAAATTTGTTCTTTTTTGCTTGATCTTTATTATTTGTTTGAGATTCACTGTTTATTGGTTGTCTTTGTACTCTGTATAGCATTTTATATATTTCATTTGTCTGTTGTTCAAAGTTTCTTGAAATCTCTCAATAAATAAAATTATGCCATACTCTAATTTTATTCACCACTGTCAACTTTAAACATTGTCTCTTGAGAGGACATACCCTAGTCTCAATAATGCTTTTGCCACAAACGGAATTCATGCTGTAAGTTCTTTGATAAGTGTCTAAACACCCTCATCAATGGCTGTGATTCATCTTCAGTCTTATCTATTATGTCAAATTTTTGCTCCTTTAACTTGATTTTCATTTGGGAAAGAGAGAGTTGGGTGATTATTGATGGATAAGGAACAACTCCTGTGTTGTTTTTCACCAAAAACTTGCATGATCAAAGTAGCATGCTATCTAGTATTATTAATACAAAGAACTCAGTTTTTTGTGGAACTTCTCTAGATATTTTCTCTTCACTGTTTCTCTTCACTGCCACAAGGTCTTGTAATAGAACTCTGCATTCACTTCTGATCAGGAGTAATGAATTTTTTTATGGTTAATCTTGTCAATGTTAAAAAACAGATAGCATGGATTTGACATTATTCTTGACATGTTGAACTTTCTTTATCCACAATCAAGATGGAAGAGTCCATCTTTATTCTTGAATTAATGGACTCTTCCATTGAGATGCTAAGTTGAGTGTTTGAATAAAAAAGAAAGTGTAAAGTGATTTTCTTGGTTTTTTTCATTCATTTCTTATCAGTCACACATTGGACTTATCAAATTAAAACAAGGAACATTATTGAATGACTTTTCCACACAAACTTTTGTCATGACCTTAGAAAGTCTGGGCCTTCTTCTGGCTGTTGCTAAAGTTTTCTGCATACTTCCATGAAATGCTGTTTTCGTTTATCATTCAGCTCTCTGAACTTTACTACAATCCTTCTCATGTTCATTTTTTGGATGTTGCATTGCAGTGGTGGTTCAACCAGAATTTACAGCAAAAAAAAAAAAAAAAAAAAGAGTGAAAGTATTCAGATGAGGCATTATTTTCAGTATGAGTAATGTTCATGAAGAAATAGTGGTAGTGAGCTGTCTATTAGAAGAGGATACTGTAAGTTAGTTAATATTTTTTAGTTTTGTATTGGAGAAATTAAAGTTGCATTTGCCCCATGGTAAGGAAATTGGCACAAATGACAATGGTCACCTGAAAATAGCAATTTTTGTTAATAAGTAGACTGCCAGTGGGTTTTGACAGTTAGGCACCTGGGTTAGTATTCTTGTCGGTTTGAGGTATACAGATGGAAATGCCTCCTCAAAAATGTAAGATAGATTTAGCAACCCAGCTTCCTGAATTAATTAAGTGAATCTGTTCTATTTTCTCCAATTTTTATTTAATTTGTTAAATATATTTTTGAAATCCTGGATGGCAAATACATACTGTATAAAATGTTAAACATTTATACAGAGGATGATGTGTTATTCTGATTACACGCTTTTTATTTCAGTTGCTAGAAAGACTATGTAAATTTATATGAGGCAACATTCTGTACAGTCAATGACAACTAGAGAGTACATTTCTCTGTATATTTGTTATAATGTTTCTTAAAATAAAATTTAGCTTTGTTATAACATAGTGATGCAATGATAAGTTGAGCAAATCTTGTCACAATTTCCAATTCCTAAAACGATTCTTTCGTATGAATAAGAAAATTAATTATTTGATTTAATTAAAGATTAAAAATTTATTAAATTACAATATTAACAATTAAGTATTAGTTTATTGAAAACTTTCAAGTTGACAAAGCAGAGAGTACACAAGGTGATGTGTATCGTGGCAAATGTCTTTTTCATGTAGTCATAGTGATGAGAGATTGCACTTAGTCAGTACTAATTGTCTCCATTTTAGGGGAGATAGATGACATTAGGTTTGCCACCTGGCCAGCAATGGATCTGCTTGACTGGCAATTTCAAAGAATGCTCGAGGTTGGCAGTCAACAAAAATAGTTAAATGTCTGAAAAACAGCTTAAAATGTAAACAAAATTATATTTTATATATATCACACTAACCTTATGAAGCTTTGTAAATATTTTTAACATACCACAAACATTTCCAATCCACCTAAGGGCTTTCTTCGGGTGAAGTTCTATTAGAGAACTTCACCGGAAGAAGGTCCTTTTCGGTGACTTCCATTCTAACTATATTTTGATTGAAAAATATATGAGATTATTTTAATATTTAATATATTTACTTATAATGATAAAATGACTTTCTCATTATAATTGTGAAAGGTTTTATTATTCACAGATTATACTGTAGTACTTTACATTTTCAGGTGTGATTTGCATGATTCTAAATAAAAATACTTGTTTGCACTAAGTCTACTGTCGTTTTGAGTTTAAAAAATTGATTTTTTGAGATGAGTCAATCTAGAATTCTTTTCTTTCAAAAAAAGTTCATAATTGTACATTTAGGAAAACCTGGCTCAAGTAAATTAATTCAAAATCGGTTAACTTGTGATGATGATATTTGTTCGGCTCATTGCATCATTTGCTGAACCTTACTTAGTGTTAAATATGATGGAATTAAAGTATTTACAAGGCATGCTGATTGCAAGAAGCATTAAAAAAGGGGGGCTTCCTCCGCCTGGTCATTGTGTCGGCCAACAATGCAGTTTCCAAAGATAGATGACATGATGAGATAGTTCTTTGAGTAAAAGGGATTTAGCTGTAATTTGTTTGGAGTAGTGTTGCAATATTAACTTTATATGAAATAAGATTACAAATTTATTTTGTAGTACACAATAAAAGCATGCATATTCACATATAAATGGACAATTTTCAGGTTTCTTTTAAAAGTTTGATTATGGATTTCCCAATCATTTTTCATTCTTAAGCTTGATGTTTATTAATTAATGAATGTACCAGGCTCATAATGTAAATCATTAATTTCTCTAAACTAAAATAAACTTTACAAAGTATTCAAAAGTCTCGGTTGGTTGTATCTATTCAAAAGAATTGGAATCAGGAGAAATTTTGATATTGTCCCATCATTAGTTATAAATGAATTCAATTTAAGTAAAGAGGAAATATAAAATAAAAAATGCCTATGGTTAATTTATTAAATTTAAACATAAGTTTTGATTTAATGAAATTTGTTCTCTTCATTTTTTTTAATTGTGCTGTGCTATTCTCTTTTGCAGACTGACAATGTGACAATCATTATTTATTAACTGTATGATAATGAACAACATTTATCCAATATATATTGAATTTTTATCATAAATATTTGAAAATTTTTTCACAATTTGTTTTATTTATTAATTAACAGAAATCATATGGTTAAAAATCAATTAAGAAAATATAAGATAATGATTAAAGCAAAAATAACAGAATTAATACAAATTAGTTTTGTTAATATATGTTTCTTCTATAATTATCAGATTTGCTTTATAAAATTTATTTAAATTTTCAAATACAATCTTTTTAACATAATTGTATTTGTTTTTTTTAATAGAGAGTGGCGGAAGAATTGTTAATGAAAATAAAGCTTTAACTGCAAAGAAAGCCAGGTAATTAAAATTTAATATACAGTCAATTCCACTTAATTGGGACACATTGGAACTAATCCATTTTGACCCAATTAAGTGGCTGCTGCAATTAAACAAACTAATAATAAATTCTAAAATAAATACATAGGGAAATAAATAAGTAGGTAAAAAAATGATAATTAGGTAGCTATTTTAATTCTTTATTAAACCAAAATACAGAAAATATTTGTACTATAAATTTGCCAGACTCACAATGATAGATAACTGATTTGCATCATGCTAGTGTTGCCAAATATTAGTAATGACGTACACAAAGGTTGACCATTCAATCTGTTCCTGATCAAATGATCTTTTCCTTTCTCTATTTTTAGTTAAAACATGTCTGGGTCATCCAAAAGTCACCTTATGGCCTTTCTTTGAGGACAGTTTTCTTTACTTGGAGGTGGGCCACTTCGACAGGCGTGTCTGTAGAATCTGGCAGCTCTGGATGCTGATTCCAATGATTGGATAGTTGCTATACAAGTCTAGACGTAATCATGCACATAACACTTTCCAAGAGAACTCTAGCTGTCTTCCAACTTGGTCAAGAGACCTTGGAAAATTGTCTGGGGGAGTCTTTGTCCCTTCACTTTTAAGGGGATTGGTCCAATCTGGAGAAGGGTCAGTAGCTTGCATTCAGGTCTGCCTCAGACGAGATCCAGGTGTGATACATCCTGCTGTGCTGTGACCCCCTCTGGAAAAACTGAGTCACCTGAGTGAAAGACAAAATTGCTTGGTCTCCGCCAACTGTTATTAATGTACTGTACTTAGTGTTGACATATTTTCAGAAGATCCCTAAAATATATCAAAAATTGCTAAATTCCTTTTCTACTACTGTCCTAATTAAGCAAAAACTTGTCCCAATTAAGCATTTAAATTATGTATTAATTTATTAGTTTGGTTTCTGTTCTTTGAGATTTAGCCCAATAAAGCAGCTGCCCCAATTAACCAGTGGCCCAATTAAACGGAATCGACTGTGTATGAGTTTTTAAATTTTATTATGATTATTATTTTATTATGTATTTTAATTTAAATCCTGTATAAATGAATAAAACAGATAACTGCTGCTTTTAATAATTTTGTTGATTAATTTTCAGTGTGTGTATATACACACACACTGAAAATTACATATACAATTATACATATACGAAAAAAAAAACAATTATATATTATATACACTGAAAAAATTCTATGAAAAAATTTCAGTTTTAAAGATTGATAGGAACTGCTTTTGATCCTTGTGGAACAAATTTTTGCATAAAATTGAATTTGTTCTCTTACTCATATTCAAGGGATATATGTAAATGTTGCAGTTAACCATCCTAAGCAGTTTCTTATTGATAGTCTTCTGAATGTATATGATGGCATATTAATTGTGAAGTTATTTTTTTCAATGGTGTAATGTAGCAGCAGCTCGAGAGTTAAATATCACAAGTGTTTGGTGATAGATACTCCATTGGTTCCTGCAATTAGAGCAATGAGGAAAACAGGATCTTTGGCAGTTAGACCTGGAAGAGACTGGAAACCTATTCCACCTGTGTTTGTCAACAATTGCTATTGTAACTTATTCTGTAATACCTGGTTAATGTCTTAATACCTCTATCATTGCACATGGCATAGCAAGGCAATTGGATATCCTATATTTTATGATCTGGGAAGTTTACAAAGTAGTTTAGTTCTATCCATTTAAGATCAGATGCAATGAGAGGATCCAGAAAAGAGACTGTAATTTTATTTGATTTTTCTGGCAAGAATAGTTGACAACCGGTCTTAGAACATTTTGTAGGAAGACAATACCCATTTTCATTACAAGACTGGAAATACTTATGTGGGTGCCGGGAGGCGGACGAAGTCTCGTTCCTCCCTTTTTCGGCTAACAGGTCCGTTAGACCTGCCCACGTCAAGATGGCGGTTCGGATGAGTTACGCGTTACGTGAGTGGAGGAAGTTGATGGGTTCGACAGTAGAGCAGCGGCAGCGATACTCGAATAAAGGACATTAACAACGTCTAATAACAACAATAACGATTTATTAAGACTAACATAACAGATACAATTTGGGCGAGCTACTGTCGCCTAAGTTCGGATACACGGAGGGAGAGTTTACACGACTTTGGGAAAGTCATACCTCGTGATCCGGGTCGGTCTTTCCGCTAGGTCAAGGTATACTCGGCAAGGTATTCCTTTCATTTGCCGTCAGGACTCGGGACGCTCACACTCTTTCTAATCGACACTACGTAACCGACCCCCCCCCTTTCCTCTCTCGTCGCCCTTTTATCGTCCCGGTCACGTTACCAGTTTCACCAACCAGCATTTTTCGCCAGTTGTTCCTTCTGATTCAGATTTGTTCCTTTGGATTCATATCCTTTTTCCTTCTGATTCATATTTTTTCGTGGGACCCACGCGAAAAAAGGATATATCATTACCGGCTTAATTCCGGTGGGTTCAAACTTTTACACTTATATAGTTGAATTTGAACTTTAGATGCTCCTCAAACTGTGCAGCATATTTTATTATGCTTTCCTAAAGTCATCATTTTGTTGGGTTCACTGCAACTTTTATAATAGTTCTGTGTGTTTTTTTTTTTTTTTTTGAGGAAGTTACCTGACAAGAGCAATGACATGCAGTTACTGCAGAAAAGCATCATGTCATACTCCATAATTTTGTTATTTTGTATGCTGAAAAGAACAATTTTTATGCAAAATGGAATAACTCCAAACATTGCACGACCAGTGCTGCAGCTTCTGCAGCATTGCTTTACTGAAGAAAGTGTGATCAGTGTATTGTGTATTCCTGCTTGTATGACTGCTGTGTTTGCCTGATCACTCCATATGGTTTTGGTTGTTGGGCCATCTCAAGACTATTGGTTCCAAATTATAGAATGCCTCTAAAGTAGATTAGCATCTACTATGGAAACATTCTGTAATTCGGCAGTCTTAAAGAACAACATAATTTCTTAAACTATTTGGAATCACATGAAGCAATTTCGAGCATTTTGTATCATGGAAACTGCAAGACAAACATACTTCTAACATAATATTACATACATGAAACACTTCTCACAACATTTTATATCCTGTTGTCAAGCATACTATAACCCAAATGCAGTTTCTAGTCCATGAATATGGAGACCATATCAACAGCATAAAATTTGTCATGACTGGATTGGATAAACTTATTTCATGTTTCATATATTTGTTGTTCATATGTGTAGTTTGTATCATTTTCACTTGCACAGTGTTATTTTTCTCCCTATTAATGGATTTGGAATTAAAATTTATTTCATGGAATCCCTTTTCCTACTCTGAGTAGTGTCACCAAATTTGCTTAGACATTCTGATTGTTAGGGCAAATGCCACAAATCCCAAATAAGAAAGGTTTAATTGAAGTACAACTATTTAGTTTGTATTTTTATTTATCATTAAGTTGATAGCATTGGTGTAAAAAAATAAAGAAAATTCTAATGCTGATGGAAAATGCCAAAAAAGTAACTAATTCTAATGTGAGAAGCCGGGGGTTAGAGGGTAAAAGCTTTAAACCCTTTTCCGACACCAGTCTGGTGAAGACTGCTCAAGTGTCACTGGATGGCTTTAAGTAAGAGGGCTATCTTGTTGAGTGATGAGGTGCAATGAGTAAGTTGAAAGGGTCCAAGGTTGGAGAAAGGTGAGACTTAGGTGCTTCAATTAAATACAACAATTTAATGAGCTAAAACAAGGAGTACAGTACATATAAGCTACAGCACTAAGTCTATATACAATTTCTATGTTCAATGGCATTTGACAGTGATGTGAGAGTTCGAATTGACCGGCAAAACAAAAATGTAAATTAGTCATTATCTTGACATTAATAACCAAATTCCAAACCAAAAACTGACCCGTCTTAGGGGATTGACCGTACCTATCGCCACCCCTCGAAATGCGAAACTCGAAACTGAGTCACCCTCGGAACTAGAGACAAAATTTGCCTATTGGCGAGAAAATTAACGAGGGGACGAAATAAAAAGGAGGGGAGCACGAACCAAGGGGTCGTCGCTCGTAGCTCCCGCTGATAGTCGGACTTGAAGCCTCGGAACGCCGAAATTCTACAAAGCCGCTACGCTGAAACTCTACGTCAAAGCCGCTACGCCACTACGGATTTTTGTATTGACTCTGGCATTCGACTCCAATACGTGTTGAGGTATGACGACCATTTATTTGTAAACTCTCTCTCGGGTTCGAACTTTTCTATGTTAGTATATAATATCTCTGTCAATGTTATTCGGTGTAACTGTTCTTTATCGTTTCGTAATAAATTCTGTTTGTTCTTGTACCTGGTGTCATTTATTCGAATCTCGCCTCTGTCTTATCAACGATCCCTCTCTCCTCCTCCACTTGACCTGACAATTAACTAGTTCCAGACTGGACAAGCCATCCTTGACAGTGGGCAGGTCATAACTGACCTGTGAACCGAGAAAAGGAGGTCCGACTCTGTCCGACCTCCCGGTGGACCCACAGTACATATAAGATCAATAACAACTATTGAAGTACTTATATGCTAATTGACCAAAAGAGAGTTTACAATTCTTATTACAATATCACTGGAAGATGATCCATTTGCTTCCAAGCTGGTTTCTGTATGGAGTGTCGGTGAAATGCTCTTTCCAGTCGACAGTTAGCAATCTGAAGAGAGGTATCTGGGGAAATGAGACAATATGTCACCCACAAAGTAAAACGAGGCAGAGATTGATTGCCTTGAAGATTGGGTGCTTGCTCATTATATCTCCAGCAGGTATGGGAATTTGATCAGGAGACCTTATGTTTTCTAATGACGACACTTCAAATGTGTCATCACTGGGCCAGTTAATTAAGGCGGTGGGAATTAGACTTGTTTTCTCTTCACTGTGGAATTGTTTTAACTGTCGAAGTCAACAGTTGGATAATGTTGACAATTTGACTTAATATTTTTTTGTTCCTTTTGTATTGGACCCATGGGAGACAGAAATACCATAAATCAGGACAAGTTTTCTTTTCCATTATAATAAATCTTAACAATTAACCTCTGGATCTCACACTTACATTTATTCTAATGTGATTGTAATTTTAATTCCTAATATTGAAACAGTAAATAATTAGATTTGGTTTATCATTGGAAAAAATATACTAAAGCAGAGTAGTTTAATTGGTGGTTCATGGACCACATCTGACCTACCTTAGTGCATAATTGGCTCATGTCATTGTTATTTGGTAACTATAGTACAGTGATACCTCGGTTTTCGTCGATAATTTGTCCGAAAACAATCAACAAAATCCGAAACCGATGAAAACCGAGACAAATTTTTCCATGGGAATCAATGTAAATCTGATTAATTCATTCTAGAGACTCCAAAATACGCACCAAAAAAACATTTTTTAGAGAATGAATATAGTGTTTAGTACTAAAAACAATAAGAAATGAACATAAAATGAATATATAAGATTAATATAATAAATAAATGAACATTTAACATGTTGTTTATCCTTCTGAAGACTCTTCTTCGCGTATGAAAGACTGAGGAGTGTTGGAATCAACGATCGAAATTATTGTTAAATGCTATTCGACATTGTCTCCGAAACAGAATCGCCATCTAACTGTTTTTGTTTGATCCAAATTAATAATAACTGTTCAACGTTTTCAATTGTTTGAGATCTCTGTTTCGTTAGTACACTTACGCCTTTCGCTACATTAGCCTCCTTTATCACTTCCTTTTTCGACACAATGGAACTTATTGTGGATGGCGATTTATCGTACATGCGGCTGATTTCAGCAATCTTAATGCCGCTCTCATATTTTTCTATGACTTCCTTTTTCAATTCAATCGTGTTCCTCGCCTTCTTCTTCAAAGGCCTGCTGGCTCTGGAAACTTTCTTGGTCCCATGATGGAGCTAACAGAGTCAAGTTACTAAACTTGATGTGCAAAAAATTGCGACCGAAACCAAAGTGCCAATGATTGCTAATTGTTCGTATTACGTATAATTTCGTTTAAAAAAAAACACCTTACGATGCACTAACACTTTCGGGAATCACGCCCTGTCGTTGGCGAGACGATGCCTTCCCTTTAACCAGACGAAAGCCGCTTCCATTTTCCCGCCTAAACTGTCCTTATATATGCGCGCCGGTGGCCGGTGGTCCTCCAATCAGCGTCCCTGCTCGTCTATAGCTCTCTCTTTCAAATCCAACGGATTGTACGGAACAGTCATATTGGTCCAGATTCGACCAATCCTAATGAGACACGAGCCACCACGACGAACAGGAAATGAAAGCAATCGAATCGTTTCACTAGACGTGTGGGTTAACGCTTGCACAACAAGAAACAAAGCCATACAGCAGAGAAAAATGTGAGTTGCTCTCTGATTTCGGCGAGGTCACGTGGGCACACAGACAAAATCCGAGACAACCGACAAAAACCGAGACAAATTTAGTGAACGAAAACTGAGGTTTCACTGTATTTTCATTAGCGTTCTTACATGTGATTTATTAGTCCAGTTTTGTGTACTGAATAATGGTATATCTAAATTTGAGAAATTTTGTTTTGAAGATAAGTTCAATGTTCAGTACATGTAAATGTGTATTTTTGACAATGAAAATGTAAACTATTCAGTTTAGTTTTTAATTTGAAGATTTATTGAAGTTAACATTAAAACTTGTCACTACATAAAAGATTCAACATCCATTTAATAAACCTGCTTATTACTCAGTTCTGTTATGGGATCTAGCTCTTTATACTTTTATTGTTTAATTAAATATTTTGAATGCTTATATTCTTTATTCAGTGGTGCTACTTATTGTAATCATGGATATTATTATCAGTCAAATATTAGAATTAACATGTCCCAAAATGAAAATTAAATAACATTAGAAAACCGTTGTTTCTTATAATCTGATATTTATCATTGTTACTAATGATGAGTTTGAATTTACACAGATGGCTAATAGCATACAATTGACAAAGCAAGTGATTATAATTAAAGCCATGTTGTTCCAATATGAACATTAGCACAATGATTAGAATCAATATAAATTAAATCATCCAATTAGATAAGATGTTTACAAATGTGATATGTTAAATTTTGATTTCTTGCACTGGTGATTTCATTTATTGACTAGCTGTTTACTGTTGTAGAGGACTGTGTTTTACATTACAGTATAGTACTGTACTTTAAGTAAACAGTAATCTCTTAACATAATAGAAGCAAATAAGAAATGAAAAATTTGTCCCTCAAAGATAAACTGGAATTTGTATGGAACAATCATATTGGTCCAGATTCGACCAATCCTAATGAGACACGAGCCACCATGACGAACAGGAAATGAAAGCAATTTGGCAATTTATCATAGCATTCTTGCTATGATAAATTGCCAAAAATGAATCAATAAAATGCTGCCACACAATTAAAAATTTCAAAATCATTTTATTCAAGATTTAAAAAGCAAGGTGAAATGCAGAAAAAACTGAAATGTCAGCAGGAAAAAATGAAACCTGATTTAAACCAAAAACTATAGTGATGTCACTGAGATTGCTTTGAAGCTTTGGTTTAATAATGTTTGTGAAAAAATGCACCTGTTAATAGGCTACTAATGCATATATCTTTTGGCAATGTTGTGGGATCAACTGTCTGAGGACACCACTGAGAATTACTTTAAAAAAATTTTTTTTCTTAAAAGTAGATACAGAGACATCTGAAATGAAGTTACGTCTATTGAAGAGGAAATTATAAATAATGTTCCAATTGACAAGGAAATTCCACTGTCTGTTGTGATGATATCATCTGAAATATACTTAATTGTAATTGCAGAAAACTAGAGAATTGTTTGATAAAATTGAAGAAAATTAAAATAAAGATAGTCTTACATCTTCCAACAAATATTCAGATATGAGAAGCTCTGCAAGTAGACTTCGGAGTTACTTGGGTGCTCTAATGGTCCCTAAAATTTTATCCGCAAATTAACAAGATAATTATTTTAAACCGCAAATAAAATTTATTAGGGACAGACTATTATTGTCTCTAGAGTTTTATTCATAAAATTGTTAGGAACAGACTAAATTAACTCCAGAAACAATAATAAAATAACAATAATCTGATATTTATTTTCTATTGTGGTCCAGCATCTTATTTCATTGAGATCAGATACTGCAATACAAATTTTAATAAGACTAGTTCACCTGATTTTATCACCAACCAAACTCATCAATCTTAACTACAGAATGCAAAAAATAATTGTATTTATGATTTTTTTTCTAAACACATTCAAATATAATACATTAAATGATTAATATAGCATCATCATTGATAATTTTTGCATTATTTTTAGCATTTGGTTCTCATTGAACACAAATTCCTACCATCTCTTCAGTATTTTCTCAAATTTTGAGAAGCTCTGCAAGTACCAGATGTGTTAAGTTCCAAAAAACATGAATATGAGCATTTTATTACTGAAATATTGCCAAAAAGTAGCTGGCAAATAACACCAGAAGAATTAAGTGATTATTACAATTAATAAACTTTTAAGTTAAATTTACTTTTTAATCATTTTAATTTGGTTTTTAAATTATCTGATTCAATTATATTAGAATTTCTACTGATTCTTGGTCAAGATAGCTTTGTAATAAGCAATTTCAATATCTGGAATTTCCTATTGCACAAAACAATTCAATTTCTCAGATGATTCTGTAAATTGAGGAGAGGATCTGCTCATGGTGGATAAGCCTACATTACAAATTACTTGGATTTTAAAGTTTTGATATAGATCTTGGAAAATATTTAAAAAAAAAAAAATTGATACGGAAATTTAAATCTGGCAGTAAAGTGGCATAGGGATGTAATGTTCTGGTCTTTATTTTCTTTCTCCATAGTAGTGCATAGTAGTGCACATTTTAGCAAATCAATATTTCATAGTAAAATCAAATTGATGTGAATAGATACACAAAAAGTTTTTAATGTGTGTCTTCATAAATTTTATGCAAAAAATATGCAATTTATGAAAAATTATGTAAAATAGGTTAAATGTTGTTATTGAGAAAATAAAACAATGTTCTGGATAGCAACCAGCATTATCTGTCACTATCCAGAATATGCAAAATATAGACTTTATGCATTATGATCACTAGTTATCCGTATAGGCTAGTTTCAAAGTGATTACAATAAATAATACAGTGGGTGATCAGTTAATGAACACAATCCGTTCCAAGACTTTGTTCGCCATCTGAATTGTTCGTTAACCGATTATCGATTTACCCAACCGTCTCGCGAATACTATAAAAAATTGTTTCTGTCAGAAACATAAAAGGCTGGAATTACAAGGGAGAGTTTCAAAGTTCGGAGGAATACTATCCGATCAGTATATACCGGGTTGAGTGTCAATGTCGACGTCTCCCGCACTCCAAAAAGTTTTGAATTGTTGCCTGAAGACAAGGGAAGACCAATAGGCATTTATTATTTTACGTCGTTTCTTCTCGTGTTTGTTCTGTGAAGTGTTCGTTGTCCAAACATAAAAATCTTTCGTGAAAGTGTTTGTTATCCGATTTGTTCATTAACTGATCACCCATTGTACTTACTATATGTTATTTTCCATGTACAGTGGAACCTCGCTTAACAAGCACCTTGCACAACTAGTATTTTGCATAATGAGCAAAACAAATTGTAAAAATTTGCCTTGCTTAATGAGTGATGTTTCGCATAACGAGTGACAAGAAGGAAAGTCCCAATTGTGCGCATGCTCCATCAGTCTGTGTTTAGCACTCACCTGCTAGCATCTTAGTGTCGCTTGTGATCACACATTTTTTCAAACTTGTGATCACACATATTACTTATAAATGTTAGTCAAAACCCGTTTTTAGTTAGAACGCGTTTTAACTAGTTTATACTGGATGTCTTTGTCTAGTTAATTTACTGCTGTACATGTTTTGATTTTAGATAAAATTAGTTTTAACTTCTAACATCAGTTAAAACTAATTTTAGCTACATAAATATGTTTAGGGGAAATAAATAAAGTTGTGTAGTGATTCGGGGGGAGATGCCTAACATTTTGCTTATGAAGGAAATTATAGCGATAATTTGAGTTTTGGAGGCCTCTAACGAAAATATATTCTTGAGCATGTTTTTCAAATAAAACTTCGGAGTATATCAAAAATAATTATGTATTGTGTTTGCAATGACGACTTTTTCACTGTCTGGCATTTTAGGCATCTCACCCGGATACTCGGGGTGAGATGCCTAAAATGCCATTGGAGTAAAATAAATATAATTGCATAAAATTAATTTCCGAATATCTTAACCAAATTTAATTTATTGCATATGTAGTACAAAGTACTGTACTTTATAGTAAGTGTAACAGCGCAGTATATAAATATTGTTAAGTTCCCGCCTGTTCTAACGTGCTCTATAGCTAGCTGAAAGCTTTTTTTCAGTCCAAAAACCTTTTTGAAAAGTCCTTATATAATTTCTATGCATATCCTGCAATGAAACGAGAAAACAAAAATTTACTAAAAATAGGCATATTGGAAATCAATTAACAAAAAATAGGCATGTTACCCCATGAAAAATGTGGCATCTTTTCCATTTGTCAGGATAAGATTCCTACGTTGTACGTGTTCTAGCGTGTTTGATCGGGATATGCGGTAGCTCACAATGGAAACTTTAGAACCTTAACTACATCACACATTAATTGTTTTTCGCAATTTTTAATAAATTCTATTTTAACTTTTAGTTTTAAAATGATTCTAGAAACATTTCACAACAAAAACTTCGTTCTTATCTTGCTTTTATTCTTCTCAGATGTAGAAAACGAGGTAACGGTAGCCAACTACAGCTTTCCGCACTCAATATTGGCCCAACGATTCATTATACAAACACATGACAATATCTGACGTCACCGTTTGAAAATATCAAAAATTAGGCATCTTACCCCGAATCACTCTATATGTTGCAGTCAAAACCAGTTTTTAGTTAGGATGCGTTTTAACTAGTTGTAAATAGTTTATACTGGGTGTCTTTGTTAAAACTCGTTTTGTCTAGTTAAAACTAGAATTTACTCCTAGTCAAAAATGAATTTGAGTTAAAACTAGTTTTACCTAGACAAAACGGGTTTTAACAAAGACATCCAGTATAAACTAGTTTCAACTAGTTAAAACGCGTTCTAACTAAAAACAGGTTTTGACTATAACATAAACATCAACAACCATAGCCCGTTATATAATAAACATGCCAAACGATATGCCAAATTCTTTGGCTATGAAAAGGCTATAATTAAATATTAGAAATTAATTAATTTGACTAGAGGTAGGCAGTTACGCTGCTATCTCATATTAAATTTAATGACCAATTCCAAATTAAATTTTAGGAATGTCTGAATTAAACATTAACTACAGTATTTACAGGGCTTAAAGTGACTCGCTTTTTTTTTAGCTTTTTTTCATAGCACCTCTCTTTTTTAGCTTTTTCTGAGAAAAATGCACTTTTTTAGCTTTTTTCACTTTCCATGTGAAATTTTTTTTTTTCGTAAATGCGCTCAGGAGCGAAATAGCGACCAGCACGCCCCATACGCCTTATGGACCGTGCGCGACATGATTAGGCACTGTCGTATACACATGTAGTGTACTACATTTATATAGACTAACAAAACCAGGAGCTTCCCAAAGCTTGATACTCTGCACATGCTGTAGGAATTTACGCATGGGTTCTCCTTGCTTGTATCCTTGTAAAATACCGATCTCTGCGGCGCTTCGATACAATCACGCTGCATTAAGACATAAGTACACTTCTAGTTCGGCGTTAAGAGTGATTTTTATACGGCATTATTTTTAGCATTTGTATTTATTTAAGCGCAGTGGACAAAAGAAAGAAATAGATTTTATTTAATACTAACAGTAGAAACTCATGTTTTAGCAACGGAAAATCGTATAGAACCCAATACTTTCTGAAGTAAGTTGCTAAGCAAATTTCTCCTTCCCAACGGTCTTTCTACTATTCTTCTTTAGCTTAAACGATGACATCACTCGTTTTTGACTACCGTAGAAAAACCGAAAATAATAATTGTTGAGCGATAATAAATTTGATTTCTACTGTTGTTATTAAATAAAACATTGTAGGACACTCGTTTTAAAGCTTGTGTCTTTCTAGCACTCTGTAAAATTAAAGATCGAGCGAATCTCGTGCCAGGAAGTACAAGATTTTAAACTAGTGTCCTAAATATGAATAACTTCAGTAGAGACAATCTTTAGACAAAGACAAAAGTTTTGTTTTAAGTGGGTGCTTGTATATTTGGCATGCACCACGGTTTTCTGCATTCTAACGGTGTCCTTCATTTTTCATTTCGACAGAAACTATAAAACTCGTCATGTGCATGCGCATTCGAACAGCTGTGGTCAATCCGGCACCAAATTAAAAAATTAATTTGTAAATATTTAGCGTCGAAAAACCACTATTTTCACTTTAATTTAGCTTTTCGATATGCTTCTAGTCGAACTCAGTCAAAAAAAAAATTAAATTAATTATAATTTATTGAAGAATTTAATTTTTTAATATTAGAAAGTAATTAGCATAAATTACATGGTGTCATGTTTCATCTTCGCTCCCGTTCAAGTTTATTGTCCTAGACACGCGCCGATGTTCGTTTTTACTTCTGCTGGGGTTGGGCGCGTTTTTTTATGCAGCGCTCGAGAAGCGCTTTACAGCTAATTCTCTGAAACCCGTTTCTAAATGGCCAACGCTGCTCGTGACGTCATTTCACTACACTTTCGCTGCATGAAAAAAACGTGCCCGTTTTATTTCAACCTTGATCGTTTGGTTACACAAACTGGGGAGATGGGCGTCACGTGATCGCGTACCTGACTTTTTACAAGCTTACCTTGAAAGTTTTATATTTTTTCTCGATTTTAATTATTATTAATTAACTTTTTTGATGGATTCTTATATCTTTGTATTATTTAAAGTTGCAGATATAAATGCGTAAAACTTAATTTAAAAAATTGTTTTTCTTATATTTTAAAATTCAAAAATAAATTAAATATCAGAAATGCTAAACTATAAGTACAGTGTGTTTTACATTATCATTGCGAACAGATATAGCCAATTATTTTATAAACGTATTTATTATTTTAATTTTTATAAATTATTTAATTTGATGCAACGTGATCAATTAATTACTGTGGCACGTTAACATGGGCATAGGGGCATGGGTGGGCACGGCCCCCCAGTTAACCTGGTGCCCCTCCCCAGAAAATTACAGCATTTACTAGGCCCCCCCATAACAAAACCCTGGCTACGCCAATGCGCGTTAATTAATATGGAGACGAGACTCGATTCAGTTTTTCATTTCAGACGTTAACTACAGTGTTATTTTAATGTAATTTTATACATAATGTATGTTTATTATAATTAATAAATCTATATAGGAATAATATCTGTGTCTAAGAAAACAAAGCGATTATAAGAATAAAAAGCGTGCGTTGTATCTCGATCTTTTGTAAGCGAAATTTTATGATTTTAATTTTTAAAAAATGAGATTTTTATTTATAATTTCTCTAATTTGATCCATAAATGCAAAAAACTAAACTTATCAAATATCAACTCTATAAATAATTTCATCATTTGCTTATTGACTCAGATTTGTTAATTTCACGGGATTGTATTATTTTTCAACTTCAGGGTAGTAGAAAGCTTTGTATATTTTCTCCTGTGAAAGTAATAGACTGTGAAGGACAACAAACTGCTAAACGTTTAATTACATTGTTTTCATAAACTCTCTTCTGTCAGTTGTGGGTCCAATGACTGACAAATTGTTTTATTGTATTCAGGGGAATAGATTTGTGGAGACTAGTATTACCAGTAATGAATTCTGTAATTTTATTTTCAATCATTTGAAAAATATTGATAAAATTACCAAATAAATGATTGGATCACAATTACTAGTGGTATTGCTATATAATGAACATGCAACCCACCGATTCTGCCAGAAGTTTTTTTTTTTTATTCTTTAATTACATTTTTTAAATAAAGAAATCAAAAAATGTACCTTGAAATAAATGGCATTTGAAATTTGGCATGTTATATGGAAACACATTCTGGTAGTTATGTTACTATTCCAATTGCTTTGCTGTGTAACGGTGGGAATTCCGTATGGGGCACATGAAAACTTAATGCGGGCCTGTTCTGGCTTAATGCAGTCTTACTGGTCACTTTTCTGGAGTATAAACTCAGCCTAACTATTTTCATATTTAATCTTATCAGTCCACTTAATAATCAATCTAATATCATATGCAATGTTATTGATATAAAATGTGTGCGCGTTTGTTTTTTTAATAACGCCTGTTTTAGTTCACATTAACACTATTAGCTTTTTTAGCTTTTTTTCAGGGTGAACTCTCTTTTCTCACTTTTTATCACTGCCATGACTGCTTTAAGCCCTGTATTTATAATTATTAAATTTAATACGAGATGGAAACATAACTGCCTAACTCTAGTCAAATTAATTAATTTCTAATATTTAATTATAGCCTTTACATAACCCAAGAATTTGACATATCGTTTGGAGTGTTTATCAAACATATTAGCTGTTTTTTTTTCTTTTGTTTTTGTTTTTGTTTCTGCAAATTGAATTGTCATTCCAGGATGATTCATTCTGCCCTAGAAGAAAAGATGATGACAATGATTCACGCTCCTTAACAGTGTATATTGTACAATGTTTTTTGAATAAATGTTATACATAAAACATTTGAGCATTTTTTTGGCGTGGAACACGTTATCGTATTTTACATTAATTTCTATGGGAAAAATTGTTTCGCTTAACGAGTGTTTCGCATTACGAATAAGACTCTGGAACAAATTATGTTCGTTAAGTGAGGTTTCACTGTACTTATAAAAAAAATTAATTTTCTGGTCCATGACTTAACATCAAAGATACAAAGCTACAACCAGAAAAAAATTTACTACTCTATGTGAAAATATGTCCAGTGCATTAATATACAGATAAATGAGTGTTATCATTTTATTTTAAAAAGTTATATCTAATTTATCCGGTTTTCCTAATTGCCTTTGAAAATATTTTTATAAAATTGCAGTTTTATTTAAATTTATTTTTTTAAATAATCTTGTGATTATTCATTTAATTTCAGATTTGCACCTTATAGTAAATTTGAACAATGCAGAATATGTAGACAAAGAGTACATCAAGTAGGATCACATTATTGCCAGGGTAAATAATTTCTTTGTGATTTACTGTTACATATACTATTTACACATATGGATTTATAGTAAACTACCAAATGTTATAATTTAGTAATGTCTTTAATATCCAAATTAATTGTCAGAACGTAGTGACGACTAATACTTGACTTTGTGCATTCCTTGTCAACAAAATAACTCTGGAATGACTTGTTTGATCATGATGAAATTTTCTTGGACGACTCATCATCACTCAAGAATGAACTGATTAAAATTTCAACTTTCAAAAATGATCCGTTTTTGTAGAACTGGAAATAGGGGTTTTTGTTCAGTATGGATCATTTTTGAGAGTTGAAATTTTAATCAGTTCATCCTTCAGTGATGTTGAGTTGTCGTAGAAAATTTCGTCAAGATCGGACAACTCATTCTAGAGTTATAATGTTGACGAGGAATGCATGAAGTCAAGTGTTAGTCACTTCCTGCACGCACATGTAGAAGCGTCATCTAGTGGTCGGAAAATATGACAAGTATTAAAACAGTAATTTTGAAAGGTAAATGTTATCGCTAACTAGACACAACAAATATAAAGAATCTTTATAGAATAATAAGTTAAAAAAAGTTTTCTTTTATTAACTTATTAAACTTATTATTCTATAACATGGAGCAGCAGTGATCAATATTGATGGCTTTATGATCCATTCTCTCCTTCGTCTTCTTATCGTTAGTACGAAATTTCGTCTCTAAATGAAGAAGCTGCACAGAGATTCTAGGTTGAGATGAAGTCGCTCAAATTCATCATCATCGATGAAATGACAATGATTGGTGCTAGAATGCTTTACATAATCGAGAGAAGATTGAGAGAGATAAACCCCAAGAAAGATGAGCCGTTTGGTGGATTCTTTATCTATTTGTTTGGTGATTTTCGTCAGCTTCCTCCCGTTAAAGATACTCCTCTCTACTCGAGTGTTTTTTTACAATGTAATGTCCCAACAAGGTAGGGACCCTGTTGGGACATTACATTACATTTGCATTTGATTCTTTTGAGAAGTTCATTGAACTTAGTAATTCTCATAGACAAAATAGCAGATAGTTCCTTCACAGATGTCTTACAACATCTAGCTTCGGGTGATTTCTCTGATACAGATCTGAACATTCTGATGACAAGAAATCAAGCCTGTTTATCCAGAGATGAACTTGATCAGTTCCAAATGGCTATATCCAACAAACGAGTAAGTTAAAAAAAGCAACGAAAACTACTTGCAGTCAACTGGATGCCCTCTTGCTTATATAGCATCTGAAAACACTCCAGATATTGCCCCGCCTTTTTCCAAAGATGACTCAGCTCTTGGTCTCTCCAAGTATTTATATCTCTCAGTTAATGCCAGAATCATGCCAAGAGTCAACTTATGGGTGCAAGGAGGTCTCGTTAATGGTTCACTAGGAACTATTCGCTACATTATATATGCTCTTAATGCTCGCCCTCCAGATCTTCCTCTGTTTATTTTAGTGGAATTCAATAGCTATCAGGGACCTTTCATCTATGGTAATCTGTTTCCAATAATCCCCACAATATGCTCTTCGGACGATGGCAGTATATTGCGATCTCGTACACAGTTTCCCCTTACCTTAGCATACTCGATGACTATACATAAATCACAGGGATTAACTCTTCTAAAAATCAAAATAGATATAGGGAAAAAGGAGACAGCTATCGGTCTTACCTATGTTACATTGAGTCGAGTGAAAAAAATAACTGACTCAGTATTTTTAAAGAGTTACAACAAAGATCGCTACGAGTCAATCTGTAAGTCCAAGGCCCATAGTGATAGACAGAATTTCGTGAAACGTTGGCATAGCAATTAATTAATGGCTTATTCTGACCTTATATTTGTACCTTTAAATGATCCAGTAGAAATCAAATATATTGTTGAGAACGAATGATTCTTTGTTTATTTTCCTGCACCGATTAAACACTGCATCAGCGTTTAGTCGTTCCGACTACACGCTGATGCAGTGTTACTTAACTAGTATCAGAAAATTGACTTTAACCTGGTGCTGATGTATATTTGGTGCAATGGAATCTTTAATGACCCCACTAAATTAAATTGAGGAATTGGATTACAAAGTTCACATTCGTATTTACTTACACAATCATGTTCATTGTGATAAGTTGTGAGAAGTGTTTCAGGAATATGGTTTTGATGACCAGCTCTTAGTTCATATAAAAATTTAATGACTGCTAACACTATTTTTAATTCACAGTGTATAATTGGAAATCCTTTGGTAGATTTGTGTTCCGTCATCTCTGCTGTGCATTAATCATAGTCTCTGTGTAGACAAAAGGTATTCATTCTAGACATATCCTATTTACAAGTCTAATATTGAAATTTCAACCTGTTCAAATCTGTATTGAAGGGACCATTCCTTCCAATCATTCCCACTTAGAGCAGTCAGTAGCGAGGTTGAGGCCGAAGTTTTAAATGCAAAAACCTGTATGTTGGACGTCGGACGTTCAGCGCCGCTTTCCTGCCTAGAAGTTTGATAATGGCATTTGGAGTGCCGAGCATGATTCCATTGGCTTTCTAAACACCATTCCTGTAAGCCTAGAAGTTTGACAAAGCGGCACCGAATGTCCGACGTACACATTTTTGCGTTTAAAACTTTGGCCTCGACCTCGCTATTGCCAGCATGTGCACTTTGAATCCTCCTCAACGGGTGATTAATGTTTGATGGCAATAGCATACTAATCTTTCTTGAATGAAGTGACTGTTTCCAGATTGGATGCATACATTTGCACAAGTCATTTTCTGGTATCCAGAAAGCTTTAGGATAAACTCTCCTCTCCAAAAGGGCCCATTTAGTTTGCCACCTAGGAACTTACAAGGATCCACCAGTCTTTCAGACTGGCAAGTTCCAGAGTCTCACCATTTTATGGAAGAGAGATAACTTATATCTAGCTAATACATCTTACCTTCTCTACTAGCCTTTTCTCCTTCCCTGCCAGAGAGAATATACTCTAGTTTCTGAATTGGAATATTTTTTGCAGTTGCCATAGCTATTTTTTCCCTCTTTGGACTACAAAGCTGTACTGTTCCTTTCTGTTGATCCAAACAGGAGGTGAACCCATTGACATTCAAAAACAACTTGAATGGGGATATTGTAACATATCTTTCAAACAAATTACTATGGTTAATGTTTGAACATATTCCTTGGTGTAACCGTCATGATGGATCTTGCAGCAATAAGTCTTTATTGTAGGACTGACATTTTCTACCTTTTGGCCAGTCTGGCATGGGTGTTCCTACCAGGAAAGTGAATTGTATTCCTTCCAGTATTGCCCATCAGGTCATTAATTAAGGGAATGCAAATCTGTCCACCATAATAAGGTATAACTCACAGGAGGACTATTATGTGATTAAAAAAAAAAACATAAATCTATTATTTCATTTAATAGAACTCTCCTTTATATTTGAGTAATGAATTGCTACCAATTTATTACCCAAATATAAAAGAACTGAAATTAAATGGCTGAAAAACATCTCAATATAGTTATTATTAAGGAAAAGAATAAGAGCAATATGACCACCAGTTTGCAAATAATTGCTGAATTGAAACACCTGGGTCTTCAAGATCTTACTGTACCAAATTAGAATTTATATAATAAATTTTAAGTGTTCCTTATATAATGATTTTAAAGTTAAACATTTAATAAATGAAACTGTAGAATGCTTTTAATAAAAATTGAATGTTTTAAAAGTTTAATAATATGAATTTTTGTTTTCAGCTTGTGCTTACAAGAAAGGTAAGTCAAATTTGAAATTTTCGAAAAAAGTTCTGATGATATCCTCTAAATAATTACTGAAATATTATTGTTACATTAATCTAGGAATCTGTGCAATGTGTGGAAAAAAGTTATTGGACGTGAAGAATTATAGACAGTCGTCTGCCTAAAGTTCTTTGTACATTTTCTACAAAGTCTCTGTGTAAGGCACAAAAGAAAATTGTACATAACTTATCTTTTAACATATATAAACATTTGCCAAGAAATTATTTGATAAATCCAACGAAAGTCCGGCGGAGTTTATTTTGGTATCGATTCTCATCGACCGACGTAGAAAAGTTTTTCTACTAACATCATAATTTGATACTAGACAGACGTGTCAAAATTGTCATGTATAACAACATTTATTGCGGTATTAAGACCTTGTATAGTTATTAAAATTACTTGCTGTGTAATTAATTTATTTCTTTTTAAAAGTTTTGTAAATTACATTGGAATATTTAATCACAGGAATTTAAAGTAATTTTAATATTGATATGTAATGTTTATGGAGAGATTTGAGTTTGGTTTTGAAATGTGTGTTTATTCACTCGTACAAATGTAAATTTTTATTTTAAATGAAAATCAATTTACGTTGATTCTCTTGTTTGTACTGAAAATTTACACACCTCACTAGCAGTAATTTGCAACATTAATCTATACGATTTTCAAATGTTTGCCTTGATTAACTTTAATATAGTTTTTGGAATAACAAAATAAAAACTTTGTAATTTTAAATATTCAATTACATTCTAAAGTTTTTTTAAGCAATATTTTTTATTAGACAGAGAAAATTAATTAAAATAGTTTTGTAACAAGTGGAAACATTTACTACAATTTGTGAATGAAGTGAATTAACTGATGTATTGACAACTGTATGGCTGAGGCAATTAAACTGTCGTCCTACCACTCTGGAGACAAGATGATATGTCGAATATTGTTCCTGCCACCCGGTCACCTCATTGCAGGCCCGGGGAATTTGATCGTTAAGAATAAAAATGGGCCCTCAGTATCCATAGGGTTGGAGAGAGCCAAAAAGGTAACAGATTTCTAGTATAAGTTCATAAAAAGTTATTTAATCTGAAATGCTTATTGTAGTATTGGGCAAATTGGAATTTGGACACTGCTATACCCTGGACAAAAATACAGTGTAGCTCATTTCTCGAATCTGGTCCCTGCTACTGTGCAATTTTACATCCCGGTCAAGTTTATTTAGTGAAGAGAGAAGGTTTCTGTACATTACTGAAAGGGGTTCTTGAACTTTTAAAAGCTTCCAGAGCCCAAACTGAATACTGTGCATGGCCTGGCCTAAATACACGAAATAATCCATATGCCTAGAAAATATATGCATGTGAATCCTGCCCATTAACTTTTTCTAGGTGTTCCAATTGATCTTAACACTATAGTCGTCGTATCATCTTTCTGACTTATTAATACAGTTACACTATAGCAGCGGGTCCCAACCAGTGGTCCGCAAGAGCTAAAATATCGTTCACAAAAGATTTAAAACTTTTATTCATTTTAAATTATTATTCCCACATTGATACAAACTGAATTTAATTTTTACTAAAAATGTTATGTTTTCTATTATAATAGTACTGTTAAAACATGTTACTCTTGAGTTTAACGATTAATCAAAACTTTTAACACAAGTAAAGTTTATTTTTAGATTGACACAGTTTATTTTTCTTAAACCCTGTGGTCCCTGGTCAAAAAAAGGTTGGGAACCGCTGCACTACAGCATACGTGGTATTGACAGACATTTTGTTCCAGAGTGCACTACCGTGTGCTGTAGCATGCCTCAAAACAAAATTGTCTGTCAACGTAATTGTGTTTTCATCATAAATTTTACTCGAGTACAATGAAGTAGCACTTGAGTGGACAAACTATATTATATTTTTGTCCATTCATCCAGTAAAATTTCTGATGAAAACATGACATTGCTGGACATTTTGTACCAGTGCATATATAATAGTATATAATTTCTTGCTGTAATCTGCAGTAGCAATTTTTAGTTAAAAATTACATTAGAAAATTGATTAGAAAATGGAGAAATTATGGTAATTATACAGGGTCATTATAATTAAAGTTTCACATTGAAATGGCCATAAAAGGAAAACTACTGGACAGAACATTATCAAACTTGGTAATGGTTTACAGGAAGTCGTGGGATTTTATTTTACTGCAAAAAAAAAAAATAATAATAATTAAAAACTCACCACCAGTGGGGAATGGCGCTGTATGCAATATTGTTAAACGGAATAAGACTAAAAACATTTTCAATCAACGTCTTCATATTGTTTCTAAAACGTGTTACAAAGCATGTTCAATGTGACATCCGCCATTTTCTGAAAGGAAGAATTTAACTTACTTTCAGAAAATGGCGGATGTCACATTGAACATGCTTTGTAACACGTTTTAGAAACAATATGAAGACGTCGATTGAAAATGTTTTTAGTCTTATTCCGTTTAACAATATTGCATACAGTAAAAACTCACCACCAGTGGGGAATGGCAAACTACTTTTTTTTTTTTGCAGTAAAATAAAATCCCACGACTTCCTGTAAACCATTACCAAGTTTGAAATGGCCATGAAAGGAAAACTACTGGACAGAACATTATCAATGTGAAACTTTAATTATAATGACCCCGTACATTGGATAAGAAAAACATTATATAACTATTTGCATAAAATCATATCCTGGGTTAATTATCGTGTATCTTCAATTGAAGTTTTATTCAAGCCAATACCCATTACTTACTTCTGTGGTAGTGTGAAAAGGATAAGGAAAAGACTTGAAAATGTTATATAATTGAAGTTTAATTAAAACTATTTACAAAAATTATAACTAATTTGTATTGCATAACATAAGATTTAAAGAAAAAATAATAATGATGGGTAATATTGACTGCCATTTTATTTTAAGTCATAATGTTCAAATTTATGCCAAGGATACAGTATAATAATAAACTACACATGTGCTATTAATCATTCTTTACATTTAATGTGTGGGGTGTATATAATAAAATTATCTATGTCAACATTTCATTAATAGTTTTCTAAGTTTTTCAGTTTAAAAAATTATTTAATTTGTTTTTCAGTACACTTTATTTTCTTAAAGTTTAAATATTACACTTTAATGTTACAGATTTTGCTAGTTTGCCTCTATGCTAGTTTGCCTAACACAATGGTGGAAGCTGCAGAGAGTTAGGACAGCCCAACTAGAGGAGTGTTTTGAGTCAAACTAAATTTTTGAACCTTTATAAAATGTTGTCAATTGAAAAATTATATCATAATACCAATTTCTGTTTACAATTATTATTTCTAATAATAAACACTCATCAAATCCGATAATATTAATCCATTACATCATCAACTGCCGTAAATAATCAGGCTATAAACGATTAAAGATTAACTGGCAACTGCACGGTAAGTAGGAGTTGCAGGTTCGAGTCCTGCTTTGGGCTGATTCTTTTCTTCCAGTTTAATCTAAATTATTATTATTATTAATTTTAATAAGGTAGGCGTTAGGCGCCATCTCTTAAGTGCCAAATTTATTTATGGTTGCCAGTTAATCTTTAATCGTTTAAAGATTATATAGTTTGTTTTTTGAAAAGTGGACTAATGAAGTAGTGTAACTAGGTTACTTAATACCATACAACAAAACATGCTAGTACTCCATGTGATGTGGATGCCATTTAGCAATGAACCTAAAGTGTAAAAGGGGCAGTGTGTAAAAACATTCCTCTCGGCCAGGGACTGTCTACCTGGTTGGGAGGAATGTTTTTACACACTGCCCCATAAGTACTGGTGATTCTGTCAACCTTAGTGGTTACATCACACTAAGGACTAATTTGATATTGTTTTTGTGCATCAACAAGACGACTATTAGATATTAGTATTTTTTGAGAGTCAGCAATAGAAAACAAAATTTGCAAAATTTATTTTATTATTTAATTGTATACACTTTTCATGTACATGTTAAATATGTGTATATATATAAAAAAAAAGTAAAAATAATAAAAACTTCATCTTTCGTAGTTGACTCGTTCGAAAAGATTGGCTAATCGAACAGTAAATGCACACATTCACGTACATTTGCAGAGAATAAAAATTATAAAATAAAATTTTTCAAATATAAATAAGAAGCGAGTTATTAATATAGCACAAAGTTTACACTTCAACCAAATTAAAATGAACTTTTAGAGATTGAGCATGCTGCAAATATGCTAAAATTTACACGGAGAATTGAAATGTGAATAAATATTTACAGTACATATACAAGATATTACAAGATAGTCTAAAAGTATGATACAAGCTAAAACGAGAGAAAGAAACAGCAAAATACGGAGATTTTTTTAGTGTCTTCCCAATAGGACATTATGAATAATTTTCACGGATGAAGATGCTTTGTATGAAAGTGGACTAGCTAAATCAAATAATAAATATAATACTTAACTTTTGCAATAAATTAACTACAGAACACATCTAAGTACTTTCAGGCATATACTCTTATATCTTAATAGATTCAGTAATTATCAATTTTTAATGCAAGTTCTTATAA
This sequence comes from Centruroides vittatus, assembly GCF_030686945.1. Taxonomy (NCBI): domain Eukaryota; kingdom Metazoa; phylum Arthropoda; class Arachnida; order Scorpiones; family Buthidae; genus Centruroides; species Centruroides vittatus. Next base: position 568,540 of record NW_027122625.1, on the reverse strand, counting down.
TCCATAATTATCCTCTTAAATTTTTTAAAATTTAAATCAATAAAAGATACAATAAAACTTATTTAAATACTACTTACACTACTATTAGTTGTTTTTGATACGTGGCGCACACTTTGGTTTTCTGTTTTTTATAGGAAAGATCCAAATATAAAAATCTCTCTTCGTTCTGACTGTTTGCATTGTCTCGTTTTGGCTCGCAATACCGTTTTTAAATTATAGAAGTTGCAAACGAGAGCAATTTTATTGCTCGTGGCGGGATATAAAATACGACTTATGCTCGGCATAGCCTAGAGATTGCGACGCCTTAAAAATGTTTGCAACGCATTACGAAATATGTATTTTCTTCCTTCGTACAAAATCTACTTATAAAAATACAATTCCATCTTTGATTTTTAATGTTTGAATTATATAAAATTTCTATATAAACATTTGATCACTTTGCAGGATAATTTTTAATCATCATTATCACAATCTATATAGAATTTTTTTAACAACAACAACAACATCAATAATAATAATAATAAAGCTTATATTGCCAAATTAATTTTTGATATTTTTATAATAATTTAATAATAATAATAAAATTAAAAATATTTTGACGGGCAATACACGCAGAGGAAAATTTTCTGTGTGTTATACCAAAGTAACGGATCTTCCGAGAACGAGTTCTCATAGTTAGGGTCCGTTACGTTTTTGTTAAAACTGGCACGTTGAATATAAGCTGGACATCGCCGTCAGTGCCACTTCGATTTTTGAGCGAAGATGTCCGCTCGGAGATTCTGTGCAAAGCATATTCCGAGGATCTGAAATTGTAAATTTGCACCAATTATTTTCTGGTATTCTTTAAGTTTAAATGATTTTGAAGAATTTAATAAATCGTTAAATAGTTCTTGGATATATTTACTTCATCAAAATAAAAAAAAGAAAACATAACTAAAACCTTTTTTTGACAGTAAAATTGAGCAATAATACTTGGACAATTTTAACGAAACTGTTCAGACAAATTACAACATTTGATTTAGTAACAAAATTACAATTAGTTATTTTAACTTTAAAATCAATCGTCACTTTTAATTTATACTACAAAAGAAAGAGAGACGACCTCTAAACAGTATAATCGAGTATCTTGATGAATTGTTTCTGTTAAATGGGACTGGGATAAAATTCACAAAAACCGAAGTAATGCCATATTTACATTCTTCTTTAACTGCACTTAATTACTAATCAGGCATTGACACAAACAATAAAGGGACGAGCAGTTAAAGAAGCAGACACTTTCGTGTTATGTACTTTTTTTTGTATTTTTATATACAGCATTTACTGTCTAGTTACTTATTTATTTTATGTTAGCTATATTATTTATTCATATTTTTTGTGTATATTGGTGCAAGCACCATCCCCGATTGTATTTATTTATTTATACACGAGCTTGCACATTTAAGAAAATTCAAAAATTTATAACGTTCCGGAACAAATTGTCGGTTTAAAGTAGGAATCGTTTGATATTTATTCCCAAAGAAGGCCTTTTTGAAAGGCCGAAAATGTTTGAAATTTGAATTAAAAGGCTGCATTATAAAGGTTTGTTTGTGTCGATAACTGAAGGACTGCTTATTTTTATTTTGTTTAATTACGAAGGCAGTTCGGTAAATAATGCAAAATGTTGTTTCTTACTGGGTTTGATGCAGAGTAATAAATTAACTCTCAAAACCTCAGACCTTACGCTGCCCGATAAATTTTGAAAAATGGTGGAAAATCTAACTGTTTTTAAGTGTGCCAAGGAAACGAAACCCATCTGCATTTGTGCAGATCCTATTTGGACATAAGGTAAGAATGCGCATGACTGCCACAACCTGTATCGTGTGTGTGTGCGCGCGCGTCAAGTTCATGACTCTAGTCTTGCCAATTTTGATGCCCAATCTGCATTTGGAAAACAAGTAACATCTTTACTATGAATGAGCAAATTCAAAGCAACTATTGAAAGACCATTTGCAGCATAGGCATGGATTTTTATGCAAGAACTCAGACTAGATAAACAAATTCTTTGCAATTATTCTAAAACTTGTTAAATTACAAATTTTTCCTAAGAAAAAAATTTTTTCCTCTCTTCCAACATTAAATAAATGTTGAATGATATGACTACACCTTCCCCTGGATTCACTTCCTTTCAAAAAAGACACACACGTACATGTTTGCCCGGAAACGAACAGACTAATATTACCAAAAAAGAACTCCCAAAATAAAAGAAGGGAATCGATGACAACAGAGAAAGAGAGTTCGTCGATCATCTGGAGATGGTTGGTCGGTTAAGGTTTGCTATTTCGTTATTTGCTAGCCTCGACTCTTTTGGACAGTTCTCCTGCCATTCGGTTATTTGGGACGTCTGATGGCTTAGCTTTTACGGGTAGGTGGATGTAAATCAAAAAGTATCCCCCATCCAGGGACATCTTACCAACATTCTGCACATCTATAAAATCTTCAGAACATCTCCAATGCCATCCGTCACACCTCTTGAAGTCCCAAGGTCAAAAAGGTTCATCCTTTTTGAAATTCTAACGTATTTAGTAAACTCGCTCTCTCTGTTAAGGATCCGACGTGACTTAATTGCAAACAATACGGATATGCTATTTGATTACTATACAGTTAAACACTAGTATGTATATATGTGTAAATAAATAAATGGGTATTTGTTTAGAAAATCTGTTGTCGAGTGCACATCTCTCGGACCTTCTACCTTCTCCATCCCAAATCCGACCTCGTGCGCACGAAACCAATATCTAACGGCCATCGCGTTTTGAGTGTGCAGTGATGCCAACCCTGCGGTCACACGTATATACTGTCGTCATTGATAAAGAATTGCAGTAGAAAAAGATCTCGGCAAGAAGAGTTATCATCCGGGACATCGAGCAAAGGCCACAAACAGCACTGTCATTTTAACACCTGCAGCAGTAACAATATAAATTAAATCATTATCTTTCAGATGATACTGCTGCAGCAGTCGAAGAGTTATCTGCTGCCGTTTGTACTCTTTGCCGAACATCTTGGGAACCCACCTTTATGAGAACTTCTTACACAAAAAATGAACACAGTTAATAAAAGGTTATATTAGACATGGGTTATAGAACTAAATTGTAATGAAATATTCTATGTTTTTATTTTTATTATCACTAAACATTAGAAAACAATGAAATCATTTTCCTATTGAAAAAAAGGCAGAAAATACTAAAAATCACAAACTGGAACAATATGACAGTAATTAAAGGCTGCTACAGTGGCTCAGACCATGCTTTCTTCACACAACATATTAAATTTGAAAAGAATCCAAAATTACAGAAGACCATCAAAAATGTTCAAGGAATGAAAGTTTTCTTCAGTCAGGGAGGTAATTATAACTTTTAATTAACAGAAAAGAGTGGAAAGATAACAACTCTTTCATTTTGTACTTGTCTTTAGAAAACTCCGATAGATAAAACATGAAAATTATTTTATTTTCAATAAAAAAAAGTCTTTTTTCTAACAGTTTGATTATTCTGAAATTGAAATAATAAGTATTATATTAAAGGAATTGAATTTTTAATAAATTCTTAAATATTGAAATTAAGAATATTAATAAAAATTTTAATGTACAAATACTCAATCAGGAAATAAACTACTTAATGAAGAGAGATGGTACCTATTTTAAATATCTTTTAAAATCAATGTACTAACAAATTTCTATTTTTCATTAGAAATAAGAATTGCAACTTCAAAGTATCTAATTTTAATCTGGATTCTCCCAAATGGCAATAGCGTAGATTCCGTTTAATTCCGTGAGGAAATGAACCTCGTCAAACCTAAGTTTAAAAATAACCGACAAATAATATTTATAGATTTTTTGTTTAAAACTCATCCTTCAATAAAATGCTGACAAAAGAAGGTAAGTTCTCACAGGATAATCATTTCTTCTAGCTGTCTTGATTTGGTTTAGGAATTTTATGCTTTAGATTTTATCACTAATACAGTGTACAAATATAATGTAAATGTCTATAATTATATTTATTGCATGAAAGAAAGATTAAACTTATTAATTGAATTTTATATCAAATTTTTAATTCATAAAGCAAATATAAATAGCTTTTAAAACATATTTAAAATAATGTCTTACTTTTCCAATATGATAAAATTGCTGTTGCTTTTCTTTTTAAATATACAGGGTTTTCCAAAAAGATTGCTATCATTTTAAATTATTGTTTGAGAATGTTGTAAGGTAGGTACATTGAAAGATTGGAGAACTGTCCAAGTTTCTCATTTGCCAGTAAAATTTCTCAACACATGCACCTTGTGCCGCACGACACAGATTCTTCCTATACAGTCAAACCTGTTTTTATGCGGGGGATAGGGACCGCATTAAAAAAAACGCATTAAAAAAAATCTCACGAAACTTCACGAATGGCTGTAAATAATAGTTTTCGCGACACAATTAAAAAATATTTTTTTTATGCGGTCAACAGGGACCGCATAAAAAAAGTCTCACATAGAAAATAACTCAAAACCGTACGAAATAGAATTTATTGACAACAGATGTCAGCACTTGACTGCATCGTCTGGTCTATCGTCTGTTTTACATATTTTTGTCCAGGTCGTGTTTTGTTGACTTAAAAAGTAAATTATTTCATTTTTCGCATATTCATGCAATAATATTACTATAATAAGTGCATTTATGCTATAATAAGTCAACGTAAGACATGACGAATCGCACAAGACTAGTCGCCAACTATACCGCACAAATTAAAAAAAAAATCGCACAAATAAAAATCGCACATAAAAACAGGTTTGACTGTACTTGCTACAGTGTATCTGTTGTTGCGCCTCTCACGCAGAGATCACAATTCTACAGTTCCTGCAGATTACTCGCTCACATTGCACAATGATTAGTGATTCCAATTATGTGAACTGCATAACTCAAAATGCCTTATCTGTTACAGAGTTGCCATTTTCATTTATCTACTACATCTAGGAAGTGCCAAAACAAGACATTTGAATGTAGATGGGAGAAAAAGTTTGGATGGTTTGTCTATTGACTGGAGTACGTCACGTACTTTTCAAACAATACTTGATATAATTACAATAATTTAAACTGATAGCATTAATTTCAGCCTCTGTATACACATAAAGTAAAAACATCATCCCTCTTCAATAACATAATCTATAACTTCTATTTCTAATAAAAATGTATTAGCTTAGGGTCCATTTACACGCAACAGTGATGTGACCGTGCTGTCGGTGAGTGGTCGTGGACTTTTCTGAGGATGAATCGGCTACGATAGCTATATGTTTGGATGAAGAAAAAGAAATACAATCAAAGTGCAACAAGTGGGTACATCAAGCATAGACAAAAAATATCAACAATGGGAATTTCATACTCCTTATAAAAAATTGAGATGACAAATCTATATTTTTTGAATATTTTCGAATGTCCCAACATGCATTTCATATTTTATTAGACAAAACAGAGAAATATTTATTTTGCACCCAATTTTCATGTATTTCAAATGAGATAAATCAAATAGAACAGGGTGTTGATGCATGATTTCAATTAAATGTTTGTCATCCATTGGAAAAAAAAATTTACAGTCAGTGAAAATATCATTCCCGTCAAATGTACTTTCACGGTACAGTCATGCCATTGGCACTGTACGGCACTGTGACTGACGAGTCTGGACAGGTGGTTTAAAACTAGGTCAACGGTTTCCCACTGGCAAAAAATCACTGCACTGCACGGTCACGTCGCTGTCGTATGTAACAAGACCCTTAAAATTCCATGTAGCCATAATATACATAAATAATAAACTACAACAGTCTATTGAATACATTGAAAATCAAGGTTAAACATTCATTTGGAGGAATCTGTGGATGCCGAATTACAAATTGGAAGAAATTCTGTCTGTTCATATTATGTACTTTAAAGCAATACATTACTTACCTGAGAAAAAGCAATTGCTAGAACTACACCCGCTAAAGGAAGAAGGTTTCTTTCAACCCATTCCTCCCCCGACTGTACACAACCTTTTTCAAAGATGACTCTAGATCTGTCGCGTTCCTGAGAATTATGAAGTTATACAATCATTTCTCAAGTTATACAATGAACGGGTTAGAATGTTATTAAAAACAGATGCAGACAAACCAATTCACCATAGATTTGTTATTTTGTTAGTATACAGTATACAACAGGAATAAAATTATATTATTACAATATTATGTTGCTAATTTCATTGACTTTTGCAGTTCCCTTGATACAATTTCTTTTTCTAAATTATGGAAGGTAATAAATTTATATACATCATGAAAATTAACTAAATGCATTCTGATGGATAAAAATTTGTATTTTAACTATGATATCAAATATTATTTCTTAAAATTCTCTTCCAAATTAAGATATTATGTAAAAAGAGGAATAAATATTATTAAAATATGATTTAGTGTCTTAAAAACGTTTTATTTAATGCGTTGTTCCTTTTAATATTTATCTTTATGAATTTCTTTACATATTAGAATCATGCTATGTAGTTTTTAAACAATGTTCTAAAATTTACAAAATTTGGTATGGTATAACTCTGATTCAAATATATGAAGAGTGAAAAGTAAAAATATATATTCAAATTAAATTTTGATAAAGAAGTATTTAAAACAATTCGTAAACCTTTCGTACTAAACAGCATAAATTTCCAAAAATACAAATGAATGTGATTATCCTAATTTGCTTAATTTAATGTAATTGCTATCACAAACTGAATTAAGTAGAGGAGGAATATACCTGAAAGATAGCCATGCCAACCGCTATCCCCGTAAGAGGCATCAAGTTAGCTTCTATCCATTCTTCCCCAGCCCGAAGGCAACCTTTCTCATAAATGAAGACAGATTTATCTCTCGTCTATTAAAGATTTTGTTAGTAGAACATGTTAGTTTTAAGTTAATATCGAATTGCATTAATTTAATTAGTAAAAGAAATTATAGACAGCGTTAATATCAACAAGATTGCTTTCAAGTTACACTTGTTAATTTTTTGAAGTAGACACAAAAGAATGTAAATCACACAAATTTCAATCTTTTTCAAAGCAATTCTCTTTGATATCAAATCACTTTGAACAACATTGCAATATATAAAATTTAAAATCTATTTCTGATATAATAGAAATCATGTTACTTCATATCAAAAAATTGTGAATAATTTAGCACTGCTAAAAAGACATTTTGTACAAGAATGTTATAAACTCTAATCTGAAGATGCCCAAAAAAAGAAGCACAATATGCACATTTGCAATATATGGGGTAAAGTAATCTGCATATTCATTCTCAAACAAATAAGCACATTTTACATAGAAATAAAAAAGCAACATACATGAAGTAATATCCAGTTAACAAATTGTAGTGAATGTTGAAGAAAATATTTTAAAAATATGCAATTAAAATGAAAAATTATTTATTGGGACATCTCACAATGTGGGGTTGCAATTTTTAATCATATTTTTATTTCATTTAAAATATATGCTCTCCACCTCAAATTAGTAGTGGTTTGCCCCAGTACACCGTACTTTTCCTTTAACAATAGTCTCGTGCCAATCATCTATCTAACACCTTTCGGGGGAAAATGTTTGAATTGACAACGTGATTTCCAGTTTGCATTAGAAATTCTTATATAGTTAATCAGGGCCTCCTGCCCTGTTCTTTCCATATCTGGTCTCATCTTTCATCTATCTAACACTATCGTCACGATTAAGGAAAGAAAAATGACAGTGGGAATTTATAGGTCCACAATTTTTTAAAATTGCCCCAGATTTATGGTAATTACAATAAAAATAAAATTTAAGATACTGCATTTATTATTTGGCATTACATAATTTTGTTCAATAAACTTGTCAGCATCAGAACCATAACCCAGAATTGTATGGTATAGAAATATATTAACTTAGATTATATTTCAAACACAGTGTAATGTTTATTCATCATCATTACTATATTGAAAATACGATGTTTACTCGCACATAAGACTAGGTTTTTATTCATTTTTCACTGCTTCAAAAACCTAGGTCGTCCTATATGTGTGAGCAAAGGATTCTTTACATTTTTGCAATTACTTTTGTGAACTGTGTGTTCGCATTTTTTAGTGGATGCTCACCTCCTAGTGTTTTCTCAAAATACTTGCTTGTAATTTTCTGAGAGAAACAGTAAATCTAATAAAAGAAACTATTTGGATTCATTCTAAAACAATTCAAACTTTAAAATCAAGTTAATTTCTTTCATAATCAGAAACAGATTTATTTTAGTGTGTAAAATTAAAGGTTTTAGACAGAAAAACTATGTAATAATTTCTAGAATTCCATTAAAATAAATATAATGCTAAATATATCAAGAATTTTACTTATATACACTAAATCCTTATTTTATTAATAAATTTCTAATTTTTAAAATTAGAATAAATGAAAAATATCACCCAGCCGTCCCATTGTGGGTCTGGCCGAACCCATAATGGACTTGCTAAAAGAGGCCCTCTTAGTGCCCACAGGACGAAAAGAGTAAAAGAAGAAATTGAATACAAAAATTACTTTTTTTAATGCAAATAAAATAATTCAGCTACAATAACAACCATAAATAGTGCAGTTATTGATCTAGCAAATAATTTTTTGATAAATCAATACCTATGCTATTATAAAAAAATGATGGCAAAGTCTGGAGCCAGTCCTGTTCTATCTCAAGCAAAGCTGTTTGTAGTTTCCTATATTTTTAAAAATTGGCACAAATATTTATTTTTTAAATACAAAACAATTTTTTTGAAGTTAAATTTTAATTAAAAGAATTATTTTTTACGAACTACATCCCCAGGTATATGCTTGGCTTGTTATAAATACAGCCAGCCTAGACAGAAGAAATTAAACCTTTCAATGCAAGTTAGCCATATTATTGGAAGTAATTTGTATGTAAGTGAACTGAAATTGAAAAATCCTAAATTTAATACTCACTCACCAAACAATTATATTGTAAAAGGTCATTCTAAAGAAAAATTTTATTTCAAAACATTGTTGTAGAAGCTTAATCTACCAATAAAAAAGCAGTTCACATAATGCTACAAATGTGCGGATAAACATAAGATATTAGATTTTGAGCAAATTGTAAAATTATCCAATCCGTTATCATGGTACTAAACCAAGACAATTGCCATAATTAGTTACAAATATACATTATCATGGATACTATCACTATTAGTACTGTTAAAATTCTGGGATTGATCAACCATGATTCTAAGAGGTATACTACAAATTTTCAAAATACAGGCACACTTTGCTGTAAGGTGTTTCACTTTAGAGTGCCTTGCTAATACATCACTTTTCAATTATGTTTATGGTTGTTATTTTTGGTGTTTACCTTTCTCTTAAGGATGTATCAGTATTTTTTACTTTTGCACCATGTTTTAGGCCATGTACTATTGTATACTTAATAAATTATAGTGTAAATATGTTTTTAGGCATTTATATGCACTGAAAATTAAAAAAATAATTGATTCCCATTAACACAATGTTTTAGTGATAGTCTAGAACTAAATCTGCCGCATTAGCAAGGTATTCCTATAACAACTTTTTATTAAATATTAAAAAGTACATTTCTTCCATAAAATAAGGATTTTGTGTTTGTTATTACCCATATATAATTGAAATTAAATAAATTTTATTTTAATAAATACTCACATAATCACTTTTTCTCACATCATATCCACATTGTTTATTCTTGATTAGTTCCTATTGAATTAAAGAATAAAAATTTGTAGAATAATTTATTGGCAGTTCTAAAGTTTATCAAAATTAGATACATATGTATATAGAAAAATTTAAAGATTATTATATGCACCAACTTAATTTAAGAAAATAATTGCAATTTTTTTAGATTACACATATGGATTTATTTAATTACATATTTCATTGTAAATAGAATTTTACTTTATAATCTTAATATAGATTAGTGACTCACGTTTGGTTGAGGTTTACAGCAAGAAAAGGGTACACCACATGCTTCTCTACTTCCTCTTTCTTCACTAGAACAATTAAAATATACATTCATATCCCAATCTTTTGGACCATCAATCCCACAGCATTCAAGCTAAAATGTAAATTGTGTCATTTTCTTAAAAATTTTTAAAATTGAAAGAATAACTCTCAAAAACTTAAATTAAACAAAAAGATAATACCTAAAGTGTAATCTTACATATAAAATTGTATATCTTATGCTATATAATCCATGTATATAAAGAAAAAATAAAAATATAATATAAATCAAATATTTTAATTGTGTAATTGTAAGAAAACTATATAATGTTAATTATAACAAGCAATAATAATGATCATATATGTAATATTGGTATGCATTATTTCAATTTTCAAAGTTACATAAAATGTAAATTGAATTAAAAAATATCTGGCACTAGATAAAAAATAAGATTTCACATTAAAAATACTGTAATTTTAAACATATTAAGAAAACTGTATAATGAGAAATTTGTAGTACACGGTGATTTCTTAATTTATGCATGCTTAAATTGTGTAAATTTAAAGTAATAAAAAACGGAAAGTTCCACAAGAAACCAATGCAAATAGCTAATTCTTAATTTTTCTTTTATTGAAGATTGTGAATTAGTTATGTATTGAAGGTACACAATTTTTTAATCTTTGCATTTACCTCCTAATGGTTTGTTCCAGCATAGATAATTTAGTTAAGAGTATACAAGAGTTAGTCGTATTAATATAGCAGTGCACGTTTTGTTTCAATTTACATGTGTGTATGAATTTAAATTGTACAAGATGTTCTACAATGTAATCTTTGCCTAAATTAAGAAGCTATTGTAAAATCGAATTGAACAAGCCATTGTAAACTGAATCGTAAATCAATTTTTATATGAAAAGCAAATATTAATTACACATGCTTTTTAATATTTTAAAACATTAAATGCATAGCTGTCTATATATATAACTCATTGAACGCGTGTCCGTCTATCATCCGTCCGTGTAACGTTATGCCAAAAATGGGCACTAGAGGTGCCTCTATCGTGTGTCATATTTCAAACGTTTAAATTAACAATATAAATTATTATTATTCATTTGGCCAATAACAATATAAATAATTCAGTATATTTGTAATAGGAATTTATTATTGTCACAGAATGCCTGTAACACGCACTAGGGGGCAAATAACGAAAAAATGGATAGTTTTTAAAATTATATAGCGGACTCCCGGAAGGGAATATTTTAATAATAGAAACTTTTCGTGACACCACCACAGAAATACGCCACTGGGGAGGAATGTAAAGCTGCCGCTGCTGCAAAACAGAGGGAAAGACGTGCAACAAGTTTACATTGCTTTTTCCAGAGTAAGAAGAGCAACCAATGTGAAAATCAAGATACTGAAAACATCAGAACAAGGCAAATTGATTCAGAATAATAATTTTTTTACCAAAAATGTTGTGTATAGAGAAGTTTTTTGACAGGATAAATGATGGAATACAGAATAGAGAAAAGAGTATCTTCAGTCTGTAATATAGAAATACTGTTTGCTGTGTATTGATCTGTTAAGATTAGTTTTTAAGATGAAGATTTGTATATATATTTATTCTTGATTTTTTAAGTATATTAATTCTATTTATTTGAACTATTTTGAATAAAGAATATCTTCACTTTCTAATATAGAAATACTGTTTGCTGTTTGTGTATTGACTTTTTAAGTTTAGTTTTTAAGATGAAGAATTATATACATTTATATATATTAAGCGCATAAAACTCATATATTAAGTGCATCAAACATGCCTCATAGGAATTTGTAATGCTGCTAGAATGGCCACTAAAGGGCATCCCAGGCTACTAGTTTTTTTCCCCCCTATTTATAAAAACACAACTCATCATAATGCAAATACGTTATTATAGTTTTAATTAAAAATAAATGGTTATTTAATGTATAATTAATTTTCAGATATTTCATATGAATAAAATATACTTCATTATTATTATTATATATTAAAAACAAAATTATTTATAGTAATGAAATTTGAGTATAATAAATGTCACGTTTACTTTATATATGCTGAAATTTTAAAAATCATACTGTCTATTTTTTTTATTAGTTTTTGAATTATTATTATTATTTCTATAAAAAGTAGAGAGTCGTTAATCCGAATCAATTGGGGACTGGGGTTGTTCGGATTATTGATTTGTTCGGATAACCAATTATGTACGAAAAAATATATTAACCTGTCCGATGTTCAAATTTTTCTCTGTTGCGTGTCACTTCGTGTTGAATTTTCGTCGATTTTAAGCCTAACGAAAATTTTTATAATAATAATCGAGGCTATCGTATCATTAAAAATTATTTCTTTATTTTGTACAAACAAAATAAATATATTGAAGAATATAAAAACATGAAAATTATACTTTAGAAGTAAATCTAGTATCAAAAACATTAGATTCAGCAAGACACAGTCCAACTGGAAATCGTTCGGATAACCGGCGATTCAGATGACGACTCTCTACTGTAAATATTTCTTGCCTAATATTCAAATGCTTGCAACTTTTGGACTATTAAACTTTTAATGAATCTGAAAATGTGAATAATTGTTAAAAGATAGTTTAAAATAGATTGCAATTTCAATGGAAATTAGCTGAGAACTAAATTGAAGATAAAATCTTTTACATACCAAATTATAAATTAACGATCATTTTTTTTTTATACATTCATATTGATGGTGTTAAAAATTTTACCCATTGTTCTTGTATCCAATCTACTAAATTTTGCCTATCAGGATCTTCTCTGTAATAGACAATAAATGCTCTAAATCCATTTGTAGTTTGAGCTTTAATCTATAATAAAAAAAAAATCCAGATATTAATATGAATAGTATACAATGAAAAGCATATTTTTTAGTTTAAAAATACTTAGTTAATAATGATAATTTACCCAGTCTTTAAAGATGAAACCAAGAATACCAGCTGTCATTTCCAATAATAATAATATGGCTAAAAATATGGCATACTGGAATAAAAATTATATTCATATCAGAAGACAACAGGTTTATTATAATTTACATTCAACAACAAAGATTAAACTTAATAAAATAAAAATGGAAGGTAACTTTTGTATAACACATTAAGTTCCTACAAAATTTTGTGTAGTGCGGAACCATGATAGACAGGACTAAAAAAAACCAGGTACAAAAAGGAAGGCTACATTTCAGAAGCTGACCAAAAAATACACCATTTTATTTTTGTAACTATCATTCAGTATAATTTTTTTAAATTAAAAATAGCAATATGAATATCTTAAAAACCAAGAAACGTACGCCAACAACACGTTTATTTAATTTTCCCCCTCTTCGTCACTGTTAAGCATAATCGATAAAAATGGTCTCGTCGATCATGCTTAGCATTCGCAGACTCGCAGACAAGTTTCTGAAGCATTTAACTGTGGCATAATGTGATTGATAAAGCTGTGATTATGATGTAGTCCACAATTGAAAATTTTTAATGTAATAGAGGCCCAAAACATGTTTAAAATCCATTGTAGCGAGTTTTAATGGTACATATAATGACTTAAAAGAATTGGAAAATCATATCAAAAATCACAGCAGGGAATTATTAGCATAAAAGCTTCAAAATCCTTTTAGTCGTGTTGTTTAGCTGTAATTCTAGAGAAATTATTGTAGAATTACTGTGACAGAATGGGATTGATTACCTGTGCTTTCAATACAATTATTATTTTTATATTTTTAGAATATGAAATTTCTTCTATAAGTTCACGTGAAATTAGTATTCATGTGATAATTTAGTTATTGAAATAAATATTTGATTATTATTATTAACAACTAGTTTTTTTAATTTTTGCTAATTTATTAATTGTAATATTAATATAAACACCCCACTAAGAAATTCTACATATAATTAGTATGTATTAAAATAAATGTTAATACATACTAATTATATGTAGAATTTTGTATGTTTAGAAATGCAAATATAAGCATTTGTTATAAATTCCAAACTCCGAACCTACTTTTTCCGGTTGCCAAACATTGCATGTAAACTTTACATAAACAGTGAATAATCAATAAATTTGATTAAATGTAAGTGCTCATCATCAATTACTTCATTATTATTTTGACATTTACATACATACTTGTTAACAATTGAAGGACTTTGTAGGAAAAGTAAGGTGTAGTCCACATTAGAAAGTTTTCCCGAAAAAGGAGAATTTGTGTTTCAGTTTGCCAGCATTTTAATATGCAACACTTTATCAATCAGGGCGTACACAACCTGCAGAGCATGCAACCGAACCTTAAAAATTTCTAAGATGACAAATCGATGATGCACAAATCCATATTTGTCAATACCTTCCTTTTTGTAGCTTTGCAGGATACGTCATTTTTCCACTAAGCCCCTCAATTATTGCTTAAAAAGAATATAATAACAAAGTATTTATGGCACTTCAAATCTTCAATGTAAAGCTTTAATTTTAGTTAAATTTAGATTAATTTGTTTTGTAATTATTTTAAATAAATAATGTTTATTTTAATATTTAAATTTAAATTAACCATTCTGTTCAATTCTGTAACATCGAGATCGACATTCCATTTCAACAATAAACTGGACTGCTGCTTAGAACACACATATTTATTATATACTAAAATAACTTTAATATGTCTTATATTGAAAATACATTTACTTACAGCTGCTAAAAGACACGTATTTTCTCTGAGTGCTCCGACACAACCTGCAAATCCGATGATAAAAGTAATAGTGCCAACAATGATAAGTAGGAAGGCTGGATCTAACGTTATATTTGTAAGGCGACTTAAATTATTAAATATATCTTTTTCGGTCCACGCCCATATTCCAACAACAAATATACTTAAACCTAAAAGCTGGAAGGGAAAAAAAATATAGTATAAATATAGTAAAAAATATAAAAAAATAACAATGAAATACATGTCACTAGGTTAAATTTTTAAAACAATCTTCCGTGCAAAGGGCTGGCTTCTCTGGACAGAAATAACGCGTTTCTCGGCATTTTTTAGCTTTGGTACAAATTCGACATGGCGTTGTTGGATGCTGTTTGTTTTTTTTCAGTAGGCGAGATACTCTGTAAATAATGAAACTCTTGCAATCTAATTTTTTTTGAAACTGGTTGAATCTCTTCTCCAATCAACACCTCGACAAATGCTTCTCTAAACTTTAATTTCCAATTGCAGAGACAGAGTTTACGTTAAACAACATTTAATAACAGAACGGCCTATATACGTTGGCTGGCTGAACTGCACTTTAAAATGCATTCCAAAGACCACGAGCATCTATTTCTGAACATCCTCTACAGGAAATTCGCCAAAACATTGACTCTTACTTTCTTCGCCATTACTCCCGTTTTAGGAGTCGTTCAGCCAATCGGGTTATTCGTTTGTGACATCAGAATAGGTCGCCAGCTATATTCCCAAAGCTTCCGGAAATAAAATCTTAAGGCCAACAACAACCATTGTTCGGCAATTAATGACAATCCTTTTCCAATTCAATATTTAATTTTGTCGCCAATATGGTTTAAAATACGAACAAATCTATATTTAAAAAATTTATATTAAATACGAATTTCATCTTGGGAATAGATTTTTAAGGAATTATTTTGACATCGTATTACTGTCGAAATGAATAATTTTAAATATTTTATTATTACTATTACATTTTTTATTTCTATAAAAAGATTTTGGTAATTATTAAAATTGTCTCGTTTCAGAACGTTCTGACTAGGTGATTAACTAACAATAACTCTGAAATGCATTAACGTTTTATAACCGACACGATACTCGAACTGTAAATAAATGCATCCGATTTAAATTAATTGTAGTTTTAAGTCTTCACCCATTTGAATATTGGAATTGGAACATTTAAAGCAAATTTAAAATATTTAATTTTGTTATTTTTGCTCCAAGCAATTAATGAATAATTTTGTTGATTCGTACTGTTTACAACATTTATCAAAGGAATGATATCCACTTTTATCTAAACTTTTCCACCAACAAAACTATTGCTCAAATTAAAAAGCCCTCTAAACCTGCTGTTGAGTGAGTCTAGAAAGTAGATCAAATAACTTGTTTTTAATCGCTGTCTACATTGTGGCAAGCTCAAAACACTGTCTCTGCAATGGAATTTTTCTGAACCGTGGTCTACCCAATCTGTAAACTGCCGTCGGCCTCTAAATGTTCTCTCTGCAATCGGCTGTATAAGTTTTATTTTAGAAGAAGTTGCTTTGTGCGCATTGTGTATATATATATTTATAATTTGATTATAAAAATAATTATAAAACAACACACTCGAGAAAGACATAAATGTGATGCGCTCGACTCTATATCTGATTTATTACTAACGAATTTAGACGCATATCTCTTACTTGGCTGAAGCAAAGCAACAAATTGAATCGTGTCTGTGCACGAATTAACTCGTAGTTTGGCTTTAGCAAAGAGCTTTCTGTTACATAAGCCAACTACAAGATAATTCGTAAGATCTTTTTTTTTAAAAAAAACACATTCTATATGCTTTTTGGTTATTACTATGTACTCTAATTAGAGTTTTTAATAATATAATATAATTAAATTAAGTTGGCGTTTTACATTGGAATCCTGAAAAGTAACGTGGCAGTCAACGTATTAATGAAAACTAAAAATATTTCATTAATAAACCTGCTATATTAATATTTATGACAGGTAATTATACGGAATTTTTCAATGACAGGAATTATAATTTTTCGAAAAGTAAATTACAAAATCAAAAATTTTATTATTAACTCTCATAAAAGCAGCTTTTTGTATAAAGTAGTACAGCAAGAAAGAAGGCAAATCTCAACAGCCTTTCACACATTGTTTGAGTGGAATTATTTAAAATCACACTCTGTAAAATTGGTTTTTTTCTTTAATGTTTTTATTTATTTGAAAATCATTTTCTTTGATTATAAGAATTATAGAAAATGTAATAATCAAAATATAATTACACTTAAATTATCTAATTCTTAACTTGTAAATTAATGCTAAATAGAAATATTCTCGCTATTTTCTTATTAAATCTGTTACTTCAAATATACGGTAATTTTTCTTATTGAAAATTCATTTATTTTTTCTATGAAGAATTTCTTGACAATAAGAACTATACAATGCACTATAATTATTTACTTCTTTAGGAATTAAAAAATTTAAAAAGGAAGAATAATGAAAAAAATTATATCCTTAAAGAGAATAAAATTAATTTTCTTTTAATTTTGTGATTTAAATTTGGACTCGCTGTATTTTAATGATATTTATTATTAATAAATA
The DNA here is from genome assembly GCF_030686945.1 of Centruroides vittatus. Taxonomy (NCBI): domain Eukaryota; kingdom Metazoa; phylum Arthropoda; class Arachnida; order Scorpiones; family Buthidae; genus Centruroides; species Centruroides vittatus. The sequence continues at coordinate 551,187 of NW_027122625.1, read as the reverse complement.
TTTATGAATGATGACAATAATCACAGAATAAGTAATTTTAAAATACATAATGAATCGTGCGACTTCGGCATTACACAAAACACACAATATAAACGAATCCTTTTTTTTTTAGCCAGACTTTTTAAAGCTAATTACTTAAAATTAGCAACAGACAAAAATAATCTGGCAGTTTATGCTTCAGTTTGGATAATCTATTATCGAATTAAAGAATGCCATATGTATGCATGTATATATATATAAAACCAAAACTGTTGTCAGTCAAACTTAGAACAAAACGGTGTTATATATAGATGTGCTGAAAAAGAACTTTTAGAATTAAAAACGGTTGCATATAAAGAAGTTAATTCTATCTACAGCTTAAAAACTGACATTCTCAATCCATTGTCACAGCTTTAAACAACAAAACAAGTACCTGTACTGGTAAATTTTTAGTACAGAAATTTTAAAAAAACAACAATTTACATATCATTTTAGGTTAAACTGAAGATAACAGAATGAAATGAAATAATACAATAACTTGATTTTTTTTTAATTTAAATTGATGTTGAATTAGTAAACTTTTCCAAAATTTAATCTTGAAATAAATATATTTAACAACGGAAGAAAAGACTAAAATATTCCAAGTTATTTTATTCAATATATGAAATTATGGTAGTAGCCCCAATGTAAATAATTCCTCCTCTGATAGTATGTGTTGTAACAGAATTTTGTAGGCCCCATATTTTTCATTTAATGTGAGTGTGTGTCTATCGTTACATAACACTCTTCGTAGTGTAGGTTGGGGAGCTATATACAAAGTAAAGCCATGCTATTCTCAGCAATCTATCACTTTGGGCACACACTAAAATACTTATGCAGGGCAATGATCGAAGAAAGGTATTTATAAATGGCAAAATCTCCTCCTTAGAACTGGAAATACATAGATTACATGAAATTATGATGTTTTAATTATATTTCTAAATGTTTTACAAATTTGTAAATAATTAAACATGATGAATATAGATTAAAGCTTAGAACAGGGACGACGTATCTAACATGTTTTGCTTGGAGTGGGAAGTAGAAAAATTTGTCTGCTATCCAAAGCATATTGTATTATTTTTGCAATAGAAAGATTTAAGAACTGAATGATAGAAAGAAATGACTAATTTGACTTCGATTGACTTTTTATTTTCAATATTTATCATCCTTATTTTCAAAAGAAATCATTTCTTTAATTACTGTTTTTAAATGCTAAAAACAATGAGTATACAAAGTCAAACTAAATATTCTTTCTTCATTAAATAATTTAGAATATTCAGAAATATTAATTTAATAAGAGATGGTACCTAGCACCTAATTCCTACCTCTAGTACCAAATTACTTAGCATTTAATTACTAATAGTGGCGGTAAAGTAGCTCGATTCATTACGGCGATAGTTTGGCTTCGAACTAGATGTAAATATTTTTGCATTAAACGTGTAGAAAAGCTTCTCTCTTAGTTTAAATGAAGCCAATTAAAATTTGATTAATTAATTTTGCTTTTGTTCTTTTCTTCTCAAATATCCTTTGTGAAACTTGATCTCTTAAACACGAAAACTCTTTCCACATATGACCAAGTGAAATTAAATACTTATTAAATTAAACAGTATCATATAATATACAGAATTTTATTTGTTAAAAACACAAGACTAAATAAGTTTTAAAAATCTATTAATCATTATCATCTTTAATGTTTATCAAATAAAATTACTCTACTATATTAGCATGCAAAAAACAGCAGTTATTCATTGGCATAGTGCCAATAACAAATGATTTTCTTTGTTTATTATTAATAAAACTATTAGATAATTGAAACCAGAAGAAAACTTTAAACTACAAGGATTTCTATTAATTTGTTTAAGACGGTTGAATTTTTCCCAAGACATTTTAACATGCAACAATAAGATTTACCACAAAAAGTAATTTAAAAAATTAATGCAGATCTACAGACAATCGACTTCATATTTGTCCCAAAACTGGCATTGATGCATTACAAAACAACTAGAAATCACGTATTAATTAACAGTTTAAACTAATTTAGAAGAAAAAAAAATCACTTATTTATAATTGTTAATATGTAACCATCAGAATTTACAAGAAAAAATGGTTAATGTTACCTATGGTAGCAAACATGGTGGCTCGTCTCTGAAACAGTGGGGACGAACGTTCTAACCTATTCTAATTACCATAATTATTGCCAACCAAATTATTAGAATAGGGGTAATTTAGTAGAATAGGTTAGGTTAGGTTAGAATGTGCGTCTCCACTATTTCAGAGATGAGCCGCCATGTTTGCTACCATAGGTAACATTAACCGAAAAAATATATGCTTGATTGATGATATTCTAGTACATGCATTTAATTAAGAACTATTAAAAAAAAATTTCTTTCTGTTTTGTCTTTCCAATCCAATTTCAAATTTACACAAAATGACTAAAAAGGCCATCAGGTCTACAAATTTAAAATTATCAGATATCAAACAGTAATAATTTATTTTAAATATCATAGACAATAATATAATTTTTCCGCAAACAATTATATTTAGACTTTGCTATGATACAATATATAATTAATATCTATCTGGCATTAATCTCAATAACTTTAAAATTTAGATTAATTATGATAATTTTAAAAAATTCCAAAATCACAATTTTTAAACATTCAAAAAGGTTTTTTTTTTAAATACAGTCAAACCTGTTTTTGTGCGGGGGATAGGGACCTCATTAAAAACAATCGCGCGAAACTTCACGAGTGGCTATAAAAAATAGTTTTAGCAACACAATTTAAAAAAAATTTTTTTATGCGGTGAATAGGGACCGCATAAAAAAAGTCTCACGTAGAAAATAACTCGAAACCATACGAAATAACTAGGAATTGCTTTTTTAACTCCTTGGGCTTTTTTCTGCAACACCTAATGGGGAAAAAATCCTCAAAGAATTTTAATTTTTATATTAATTAATTATTTCCACTTAAATACGAATCTAACATTAAAAAGTTAAAAATAATCGTTAAATAATGATTTTATTTGATAAATATAGCTGCAGGAAGTGTTATTTCATTTAACAAGGCCTGAAATTTCACACCTGCAGTCTAAAGCTGGAGGGGAGCTAACTTACCGCATCTGTTCAAATATAACATAATATTTATGGTTTTTATGCTATTAAAATAAGAGGGGACCGAAATAAACGTATGAGAAAAAAATTTTACTGAATAAAAAATGAAAAAACCTGCTGATGTCATAGAAAACAACCAATAGAGTTTTTAAAAATTTTACAGGAGTCAATTATGTTCCAATTTGATTGAAATTATCATATACCCCACAAAAAAAATCGCACAGAAAAAGACCGCACAAAAACAGGTTTGACTGTACTTTCTTAGCAAGAATTTATATTAAATATATTATTAGTATAAAATTTAAAAACATGTTCTTGGAAAGCCACACAGCTTTAACAATATATTTTCATACATACATACAATATGACATGTATATATGTATATAGGTATGTATGAATGAAAAGCATTTAAAAAAGATACAAAAATCATCTACCTAACAAGAAAATCAAATAAAATAATAATTCAAATTAAGAAATATACTAATACAGTACTAACAAAGTAGAGTACTAATAAGTAAGTTTTATTAAAATAAAACTATTACAGAAACACAATAATGAATAATAATAATAAAATGAAACCAAAACTCAAAATTATACACTGCAAATGTTCTTATTCTATTTTTGTTCCTAACATCTGATGATGTGTTAATTATCTAAAGGGAGGTTCTCAACCTTTTTCGATCCACTGCCCCCTTTGTTCCATAAAGTTATACCCAATGCCCCCTAACCCATCAGTGACTCCAACTCTTTCCTTTGGTCACCGTTCAGTACCCTGCCTCCAGCGCCCCCCTAGATTTACTCACCGCCCACAAGGGGGCAATATCACCCACTTTGAGAACCCCTTATCTAAAGTATTGGTAAAAGAATATGTTTGCAGTGTACTATTTCCTATTAGATATGGGGATTATTTAATATCAAGACAGTTTAAATTTTGTTTTACTTTAATACTCCTATTAATTTTATCTTCAATTTAAAATAGGCTAAAAATTATCTTCAGAACTTTAAAGTGTTTCAAAATTAAAACAATTTCTACTCTGTAATGATCTTTTTCTTTCTTTTCTGAAGATGAAAAAGATTCCTAAAAGCATTACACATTAAAGTTTTTCTGATTCCTAGAAGGAAGCTTTGGCATATTTTTTGATTATTTTAAATTTAAAATATTATATATATATATATATATATATTTATTTATTTATTTATTCACAAAAAGGGAGTGTTTCCTTGTTAAGGAGGTGTTACATTTAATAGGGAAAGTTACAAAAAAGGTTGAACAGTTTACATATATAAATAATAATCATTATAACATTAATTACAAGTATATTTTTGTTAGATAATAACAATCAAAGCCTTAAAGTTATTAATACAGATAAAATCACAGTTATTTATTAGTAATGAACAATGAACTATTAAGTTAGGTTTTTTAACATTTCTGTAATTTTGATAAAGTAATTATATAGTTTATATAAAACTTTTTTATCATCTTTGTTGATACTCATTCTAAGTTCAAGGAGTGATTTACATTGAACTGTTCGTTTGATATCCAGTGAGTTGCGCACATTTGTTAAGCCTCCACAATCCTGTATCAGACGGTAGAGTGAGAGTTTTTCAGAATTGCACCAAATACAATGATTATTTGCAAAATTAATATAACTGTTGTCAATGTAAATAAAATATTTATTAAGGCGTATTTGTGCTATTAATCTTTTCACATTTAAATTAATTGATTTAGATATATATGGTTGTGAAGATGGATTAAGGAGCAGATTAATGTACCAAAGATGATATTTTTTGATTATTTTTATGGAGTCATATTAAACTTGATCAAAGTGACATTAATCATCTATCACAGTTTTTCTTTTCCTACTATAATCTTAAAATTTTATTTAAACATTAACATATAAATAGAAATAGTAAACAAATTTAAACTTCATTGTATAACAGAGAAAATATAATTTCTTATTACAAAATAATTTTTTAAAGAAGTTGAAAGTCCATGCATCTCATGTACAGTGAAATATAATACACTAAGATTTTTTTTACATAAATAAATGTTTTATTAATTGCTTTATTATTTTTACAGTTAATAGCTATTAATAATGAAAAACATCATATTAGCTCATCCCTCATTTCAAGGATCTATGATGTAATCTGTCAGTTGTCATATACAGTATGTTAATTTGATGTTTACTTGTTAGTTAAAATTCTATTATTTAAAAATTATTAAAATGTATATTTGAATGTTGATTTTATGTAAATATTATATTAGAATTAATAAAAATTTATCCAATTTATCATTTTTATTCATTTGAAAGACTGCAAAAAGCTACAAAGAGAAAGTAAAAATTTTTGGAATTTAAGAAAAAAACTGAAATACTTATAAATTTGCATTCTTTCTGAAGCCTAATAGCACAATTTTTTGTTTTCAAAACATCTCTTTGTTATGTAAATGCTAAATAAACTAACTAAAAACTGATTTTTAATGTAATGTTATTGTTTCAGACACAGTGACCTTGACATCATTAGTAATTGTATTTAAAAATTGGCATCCACTCAGAATTTTAGTTTTAGAAAATGAGAAATTGCATTGGAACCAGATCCATTAAATGCAGTAAAATATTTAATATTTTGTAAAAAAGGTCTTTATTGTTGTTATAGAAACAAATTAATGCATTGATTAAAATGATTTTTATTCTAATGACAAGCATGTCAGTTGTCAAAACCTAAAAAAATACTTATGTACAAAAAGTACAACATTAATTTTATATAGTGAAGAAAAAACATTTTAACATAATAATCTGTTTAAGGATCAGATTCAGTTTATTCATCATAAACTAAAAGAAATCATCATACATATTTGATATAATTTTGGAATATTTGTGATCCATACTTTACATCTAGCTTACTATACATAAAAATTTAGATAAGATAGGCATACCTTGATCTAACTAAAGCAGCTATATATGAAGTGTTATTAAAATCACAAATATATGTATATACAGACACACACACTAAAGTATCAATATAAGTGTGTTTTTCTTTATTTTGTTCATTCAAATTTAATATTTGTACCTTATTAAAAAATAAACTTAAAAATATTTAGATAGTACTAATCTATAACATTAAATTACACCACATTAGATTATGATGTATTACAGAAATAATAGTTAATATCTATAGAATATTAAATTTTTTAAAGGGAAGCAAAAATTATAATTATAGAATTGACAGCAATAAAAACAACCCTGTCTATCTTAATTAGTAAAACAAAACTATCACATTAACATAATGACAAACAAATACCCAGTTTTGTTATTTAACAAACTAATAATAGCAAAATAAAGCATACTCTTTACTAAATGATACTGGCTTATTATCTACTTCCAAGTAACGATAAACAGTAGAATATACATCTGATAAATGAACTTTTTCTCTACAACTCGTTATTTGAAGACACATTTCAAAAAACCAAAATAAAAGGATATCTTTTGATTCAAATAATAGTTGTGAATCTTCGAAACAAAAATATAATAGTTAGAAAACCTGTTTATTCCAAAGAAAATAAAAAAATGTAACTTAACTGAAAATACAGTAGTAGATGTGTTTCATTTTTAGCAAAAAAATTATGAATTTTTTCAAACTTTACAACAATTTTGTACTTAGAAATTTGAAATGTATGAACAGCAAAAATGTTTATAATTATATGATTAAGCACGCTTAATTTCACAGATTGAACCAGAATGCTTAAAATAAATAAATAAATAAATAAAATAAACTTATGGAATTTGTACAGTTATTGCATATTATTAAATATATATATTAAATTTTACAGTCTTTATTTATGATTATATTAAAATACAAAAACATTTATGCAGAAAAACAATTTGTAACAAGTATTTTTGTTATATCTAAGAAATAACAGATATTTTTGCCTAAACTGAAGAGATATATTTAATAATGTGTAATGAATTTATGAAAACAGCAACTTTAACAATAATACAGTTAGTTTTTTCCTTGGTTAAAATAATTTGAAAAACTCAAGTCTCAATCTTTTTCATAGCAGCAAAAGAAAAATGTAGACTAATTTTAAAATATCAAAAACTTTTAAAATTATTTTAAAGAGAAAAATGTATAGCTATCTTTAAATTGGATGTATTATACTCATTCCATACACTACTGATTACAAAAGAATACTTTTCAGCTCTCTTGGGAGGTGGAATTTAATTATCTACATTAGAAATGAATTAGCTGTATAATAAAGCATCATTGTAACCCTACAAAAATCCAGAATTGATCACCATAATTTGTCATTAGAAGTATGGATGGAGCATTGTTTCACATGAATTTCACATCTCCATCATGTTTGCCAATCCAATTTTGAGCCACTCCCAGTCAAAGGCTATATGGTAACATGTAATTGCTCATACTGACAGAAAACTATCCAATAAATACATTTTTATTATTCAAAAATATAAAATTGACACATACAAAAAAAATATAAACAATAATTTTCTAATTTGGCTCTTTATGAAAAGTTTCTTTAGAATAAATTGCCTAACAAATTAGAAATAATTGTACTACTATACTAATATTAAAATAATATAAAGTTTGCAGTTTTTTTTGTAATTATGCAACCAATTTCATTAATAAACTAACAACACAAAAGTGTAAATATTAAATGTATGAACTTTGTAAGAATGCAACAAACAAAATTAAAACAAATGTAATTTAGATAGTAAGTTTTAAACTTCACTGGTTATTTGTAAGTCTTCATCTATTTACTGTATTTCTGCACACATAAAGAGCATTTTTGGTTTTTTAATTTTAATAACGGCTACCACAGGAACGTCTCCAAATAGTTACTATACCATTACATTTAATTTACACAGACACGGCAGCGGCACACTCTTATAAGCCAAAACAAGCCGCACATACAAGGGCACACTCTTACGCACGAGGTACACTCTTATAAGCAAAGCAAAAACAAAGTAATTTCACATACAAGAGCACACTCTTATTTGCACGAAAATACAGCGCATACTTTGTCGCTTTCAAGATTATAAATCGGATTATCAAAGGAGCCATTAATTAATAGCATATCTTTTCTTTAAAAATAAATAATTGAAATATCAGCTGACAAACATTTCAGGCATTTTTTTACACACATTATACACATACAAATTATTAAAACTTCAACCCAAAATCCTGTATGAATAACAGAATGACTAAGTTTTAAAAATTAGATATATATACTCTATAAATAATGACCTAGTACGAAAATTGCCGTTGTTAATTTCATTTATCGGTATAATTACATCATATCCTAAGTCACGGCAAATGTAATTCGCTAGTGGTACATTGCAAAAGTGGAAATTTGAACATTTCGTTTTAAAATTACCTAGAAATAGTTATTTGTTCTATTTTCGAGAATCGTGATTCAATGCTGTTATATCCGATAATTACGGGCATTTTAAATTTATTGCAGCAGACCCAATTTCTTCCAAACTTCGCCAAATTTAATTGAAAAACCTATTTATCTATTACATTTTTCAGTTCAATTAACAAACTATCATTGAACTCCGGACTAATGCACTTTAAATCTAGTAATTGTCATCATTAAGAGCGGATGAATGCCATTCAATGTCAGACCCACAAAGAAACTGACACACCGGTCGCGCCGTACGAAGCCTTTAAACACGAAAAAGCTCGTGCAACCCACACACAAAAAAGGGACTCACCCAGAAGATGACGTTAAATCCGAATATTAAATACTTCAGGCAGCAACTGATTTCCGTTTTATCCCTCCGATGTCTTCTACCTGACATTTTCGCACCCAAATCGATCCTGGTCTCTCTACGTTTCGACCTTTCGCCCACCATCACCACGCAACACGAGTACTTTCTCTTAAATTCGTCGCCATTGTTTTTTGACGGGTCAGCGCTCTCTGGTGAGAAAGAACGCCCTCTAAAAAAAGTAACACAATTCGGTAACTAAAAAATAAAAATAAATAAATAAATATCTATGTCATTCCGAATTCAGCCAATAGTCGTGCTTGACTTAATCACGTTAAACCAATCAAAATGATCGTTTTTATTTTATTTACGTTTGTTTTAAACTAGCGCGTGTTTTACTGTTTGCAGTGAAATTTGTAGAATAAAATATAATTTTTTTTTTTTTTTTTTTAATTTAAGCTTCAATCGATTAGTAATAAATTTCAAAAATTTACTTTTTAGAATTTATGTATTAATAAACCATCTTACGCCTTATTTTAACTATAAATGTGTTCCGATTCTGATAGAACGCTCTTTTTTTTCCGACTCCGCTCCACGCCATGGACACAAAGGTATGGGTTCTGCTAAATAAGTGGCCGGGGCCCGATATATTCGGGACAGACCGCCCCCCGAATTATTCTGGAGTAATAAGGCCTAAAAATAAATTATATGCACTTTATTATGTTGTAAAAGCCTATTTGATTGTAATTATGAGTTATTAAGTTTATGAATTTTTTTTGTATGCAACCAATATGTTAATTGAGATGGAAAATATTTTTTCCTTTGTTTGAAACGAAAATAGTCATGCAACTTTGCATTTGACTATCTGATTGCATAGGAAAAGATGAGGTACGGTACATTGAACCAGAAAAGCATTTTAAATTATATAAAAGTATATGAATAGATCATACTTTTTAGAGATCTTAGACTTTAGATTTTGCCTTTATATGAACTAAACGTCGAAATATAATTTATTAATTGAACAGAATTATATTAAAAAGTAAAAATTTTAATTTATATTTGAAAATTGAAAATTGTATTGTATTAAAACTGCATTGAATTTTATAGAGAAAATTTCTGCCGAAAATAATTAATTCTTTCACATTCCAGAAAAGCAATTAAATTAACTTCCACGTTTTAAATTTTTTGAAAGTTTTCTCCGGTGTAAAAATGAATTTATTTTCTTTTTCCTATTAAAATCTCATCAAAAAATCATTTAGTCCTGAAAAATTCTCATTTTTAAATTCTATTTTTCCTGGAAAATTTTAATGTTAACTTTCCTGTTTAATTAATTATTTCATCCTTTATGCATCTTCAGATTATCTCGTGAGATAATTTATATTCTATATGTAATTATGCGGTGAATAACTTACCCATTCTCCTAGCAAAATCAACAGTTAAGAATTTTTTCCACAAACATTTACTATATTTAAATTCAGCACTTAAATGTACCTGTGTCTACTATTTTATAACAAAAACACATTTAATTTAGCTGCGTTAAAATATATTAAATTTATTCTTTTAAAAATGGCGAAATTTACTGTCTGAATCGATGATATATTATCAAGAACAATAATAGATTTTCGATATTTTATAGAATTAATGCATTTGTTTCTATACAAAGATTAAATGTTCACACAAAGAGAACAATAAGCATCTCAAAATATACACATTTCTGTTGCAACTAAGAAGGTAAATGTTTTTTCAAAGCTGTTATTAAAAACAGGAAAAAATCAGGTGTTCACAACTTTCTCTATAATATGTATTGTTACTTATTGTTATTTCGCATCCAAGTGGAAAATTTTACGGGAAGAAAAAACGAACATCAATGAATTAATAGTGAAAAAAACAGTTTTGCTAAAATAATTATTCTATAGACACGTAAACAATTTAGTAAAAGTGATTTAGGCTGTGTTCGGACAGGCTCTTCTTACGTTACGTTACGTTATGTCTGGCCAATCAAAGAAGGCGTAATTTGTAACGCCTTAAATAATGCCTTCTTTAATTGAATTTATAAAATTTTTGATTATGCCAATGTTTTGCTATTAAATTTTAAACTAGTATTGTGCCTATTTTGTGTCGTTATTTAATTTTATGAGATAGTTTTTCGATTCTTCGATCGGTTACAGGATGCTTCCTTCTGTAATAATCTTCATTAAAACCTACCAAACTTAGTGCATTTTTAAATCTAATCAGCAAATCTATGCTGGAAGCATATTTTAACAAAGATCTAGCGAAATAAGAACAACGCTTTAAAGTCAAGCCTTGTTAAAATCTTTGTGACGCAAGTTTTCGGTAAGTAAAACTTCTTTAAAATTGAAAATTTTCACATCGGTAAAGAGTAATTTAAATCTTTCATTCATCTCTGTCTAATAAACTAAAATTAACTCAGATTATTTTAAATTTCGAATTTTCTCTTTAGTAGTTAGTATATTCGTGACGAGATGTCGCTACATACTTTTCCTGTTAACAAGTCATGCCGGTCATCAAAGGAAATATTTGAATTGAAATAACGTAACTTCCGGTCTGTATCGGAAGTTCGTATACAGTTAATCGGGACTTCCTGTCTCTAAGCCTTCCGTATCTGGTCTCGACTTTCATTTATCCAACGCCGTTCCTGAAATTAAGGAAAGACAGACAGACAGCTGATGACAGTGGGAATTTATAGGTCTACAATTTATTGTTAAATTGCAGCCCAATAACTTATAGGTACTAAAGAGGCGATAGTCCGAAAATTTTGGGGAACAGACGGCCGGAAGTCGAGACAATTACGGTGTCAGCCTAGTGCTCTGGAAGGACCCGGATCGAAGCCGAAAGGACAATTCCGTGATTTTTTATGGGGTCTGTCCCGGATGGGCCTGTAAAAAGCCCTCTTAGAGCCCGCGGAGCGAAAAGAAACAAAAATAAATAAATACAGAATGCTATTATTCTTATATACTTTTATATTATATTAATACGGAATTTATATTTATTTTTGTTCAGTGAAGGATCTTGAAAAAATTCAACGATAAATTTTTATTTTATCATTCGTCAAAACAGAATTTTCTGATTTAATTTCATTAAGTTTTCGGTCTTTGTTTGTTAAGTTGCAACGCAACACATGGTCGATCTGCCTGGGGGTGCTTTTCGGGAGGTCTTTTAAGGGAAACTGGCCCCTATTTAGGCGTTACAGACGTGGAGAAACCTGGAAAACTCCACGTTCGAGGGAAGCGCGAATCCACGACCGAACTCCCAGTGTTCGGGGTACGAGGACTGCTTGGCCACTGGTGGGCCTCGGCTTCTGCTACGCTAAAATTTTAAAAAATAAATTCATGTTTCTATGTATTAAAAAAAGATTTATATAATAAAAATTATTTAAATAGAAACACAATATTTTATCTTAACGAACAAGGTTAGATCAGATTCTGTTTATAATGTTTATTTTATATTGTTTATATATATATACAATTTTTTTTATGAAGAACAATTTTTTAAGTTCACAAATGCCATTTTTAAATCTAACCAGTTAAAAATTATATTTAATTATTAATTAATAATATTTGGATAATTAATATTCGTGTTAAAGACTTGAAAGTTTATCAGTTAGAGCGATCGTAAGCAGTATTTTCTTGTGAAATAAACTATTGGATCTACAGTTCAAGGGAAGGTTATCGATCATTTACTTTAACTAATAAAATTGATATTATCGGCACGCTAAAACTTTAATTCCCATAAACTTAAATTTTTAAACACATTTAAATATTATCGGCGTGTAACTAAGCGGTGGAAATTAAATACAGGCCAATTGTCATAATACTGTATCGGTTGGCGCGTTATAACTTCGTGAGGCCCAAGCCATTTTTCTTCGGGGGGAAATATTTTCTTAAAAAAGATTGGTTTGGGGCCTCCTGTTGGTAGGCAATTGCCCTTTTTTCCATAGGATAAGGCGCCTCTGTACTGTATGTAAATTATTTTAATACATTAATAAAATGGCGACAGGATAAGTGTAAATTTTCAATAATAAATTGATAATTATGCTATATTTTTAGAATACGGTAGGGTGGGAGCGTTTGGCGTAAACAAGAAGGTACATTTATAGTTGAATTAGAATTGAAACTACAATTATTTAGCATAAAGTGTTCTAAATCAGTAAAAATTTATTAAAATTAAGCTTCACGTCTTTATTACTACGTGCATTTAAAATTGTTTATAATATTAGACCTATTTAAAAAGAAGATAGAAAATGATGTAGATGTATCACGGCCAGTGATGGTGATTGGATATTTTTTAGTTATATGAATCGCACTATCAGTAAATGTTAGAGAGAGGAGGTCAGCTTGCCCAGTCATGGGTTTATGGGCAGCTTTCCTATCCTGTGCGGTCCTAGCGGGACTGGGCTACGCGGATAGAAGGGTTGACAGTCGTTCGTGTTTCCAATCATCTTATAGTGAAGCTTCTATCTACAACTTCACAATACCGAACCTTTTCGAAACGAAAAACGTAAGTTTGTCGCAGTTTCGAGGTCAAGTTGTTTTAATCGTCAATGTGGCCACTTACTGAGGTTTCACTTGGCACTATGGGCAACTGAATGCACTACAAGAAACTTATAACGGTTTCACCGTGTTAGGTTTTCCTTGCAACCAATTTTGGATGGTAAGTTTACCTTTTTAATTAATATATAATTCATGCAAATATGATCGGGCAGTTAGGATATATTTCTACCTCGTATTTTTTTATAGATCTATTAAATAATGAGATAGAAGCGAAGAAGTTATTTATTTCTGACTGATAATTTAATACATAAGAAATTAAAAATTGGTGTAAACTAAGCTCCTTTTAAAATTTGATATATAACTAATCATTTATTCATCTATCCGTCTTCTAAGAGCAGTAATGACAAAGTAAAACAAATGAATAATTCTTTTTCTGGTTTATATACGTGATTAATTATTTAATTATTGCATACAATTACTATTATTATTATTATTATTATTGTTATTTTCTAAATTTATTCCCTTATTAATTTCAAAAATAATTTTATTATCTGACTACTTGTAACAAGCGTTTCAATTACATAATACGCACAATAAAGCTTCGATTATCCGAACTCCGATTAACCGAATATCCAATTATCCGAACCATCACTCGCCCTCCTTTCTCTCTCTCACCAACGTCACACTGCAATTCTCTTACGTCACGATCAGTGATGCCTATTTGCCGCGACAGATCCAAATGATCGGTAGGGTGTTATTCGCGCATTGATGAGTAAATGAATATAGTACGCGTACAACACTGCGAAGATACCCTGTAAATCCATTCTTTACGTGTTAATCCACTTATCCGAATTTTCCATTATTTAAAGCACCCGCAGAACGAATTCATTCTGATAATCAGAATTGCACTATATCGGATGTTTAAAAATCGGTAAGTGAAGAGAAAAAAGCCACTTAGAAGTGGTATATTTTTTCTAATAATTGATGTTGAAGTCCACAACTATCGAATTACTTCCATCTAACTTGAACGTAATCTTAATTTGCGATCTTCTTATCAATGGAAAAACAAAAATCTTACTCGAAAACATCCGTTCGAATCCAGAATAAGACCGCTCTTCAAGTTTCTTCTTTTCTTTTTCATTTCTTATTTTATTTATTAGCATTCAAATTAAATAAGAAAATACATAATTTAAGTGAAGTTATAATAATTACGCGCCATCGGAATGAACGAATACGTTAGTTTTTACCAATAATTCATGGTCACGAGGAAGATTTTTGCTTCCAAATGTTGTGATAAACTAACGTTTAAAGAATAAGACAGATTGTCCCGCATTGTTTATATTAAAGTTGGCAAATTTTTGGTTAGGCCCACAATTGGGCGGCCGAGTGGTGAGGACAGACCACTCCCAAAAATTCTTGGGATTCGATTCCGAACCTCCGCAAAGCGAAAGAATGACACCCATAAATTGTTAAAACAAATTGTTAATAAACATACTTTTTTAACCAAAAAACTTTTGATATTTTTTGATATTTTGAAGAATATTGATATTTTAACTTTAGCAAGAACCCGGAGGAGATGGCAAAGAGATCTGGAATGGTATAAAACACGTTAGACCCGGTAACGAATTTACACCGAATTTTCCAATTTTCAAGAAGATCGACGTCAATGGAGAGAAAGAGCATCCACTTTACACTTATCTGAAGGTAATTTAGGTATTATTTATTTAAATTTTATAACATTAGAGTGATACTAAATTATCTTCTTTTACAGAAATTCTGTCCTCCAACCAGAGATTCATTTGCACCTCAAGAGAGGCTTTTCTACACCCCGTTAAACAGCAGAGATATACGCTGGAACTTTGAGAAATTTCTTATAAATCGTAACGGTAAACCCGTAACGCGTTACGATCCGAGCGTGCAACCTCAGATGATAGCTAGAGATATCGAACATCTTCTCTCATCAGAATAAGATAAAAATTATATGTATTTTTACTCTTTAGCTCTTGTTATGAAGAATAAATCAGCACCTGTCAACCGACAGTTGGTTTATTCCGATGTGTATATTTTCCAATTTAGTCTTGTGCATTCGACTTGATTGGGTGATTTACGTCTTGGAAGATAAAGAGTAAAACGCTTAATTGTCATCTATCATTAAGCAATTGTTTAATATCTTATACATTTATATTATTTTTCGGAAACGTAAATAGTTATATGGCTTATAAACATACTTTAAACTTTTAAAAATAACTCACGGCCAAATGTAATTTTAAATCCTGTTAAAATAAATTGATTTGTATATTTTTAAAGTCTTCATTTATTCTTTAATAAAATTTAAAATAATTTATCCGATTATTTTTCACGAGATTGAATTGGACTAATGATGGATTAGGCAACGCAACACACGGGCGATCTGCAGAAGGGGACGATTCCCGAAAAAACTTTTTACGGGCCATTTCTGAGCTTCAATTTTTTAATAATTACTTTTGGTTTTTCTCGCTCTGTGGGCGCTAAGAGGGCCTTTTTTCATAAAATTGAAAGACGATTGTAAACATAAATAAACTTATAACGACGGCCGGATGGCCGAGCGGTCAAGGTTGCAGCCTACCGCTCTGGGAGACCCGGGATCGAATCCGAACGGGTCGAAAATCCCCAGGAATTTTCGGGGGGTGGTCCGTTCGGATATGTCGGGCCCCGTCCCTCACCACCCGGTCGCCCCATTGTGGGCCTGGCCGAACCCATAATGGGCCTTCTAAAAAGAGGCCCTCTTAGTGCCCACAGGGCGAAAAGAGTTAAAAAAAAATAAAAAAAATAATAAACTTATAAATGTTATCCAATATAGAGCTTGAAAGTCGCGATTAAGTTCATACGAGAGTTTCTCAGCAAAAGAGTAATTAGAGAAACAGTGGCGTAGCGAACATAACTGGGGCCGGAGGCATAACTGGCGCCCGACACTTTATTGGCGCCTCCTCCCCTCCCCCTCCCCCTCCAGAAACACATAGTTTGTCTTGGAGACCATTTGGGCGCCACTCGTAGAGGGGCGCCTGGTACATGATAGACCCCCTTGCATCCCCTCGCAACACCACTGTAGAGAAATTGGAAAGAAATGGTAAGTTTGAACCAGAAGCTGGTATTGAAGATCGTCAGGATCCCAGCATCGAAGCACTCGAAGTGACAATGTCACTTCGAGTGCTTCGATCTATCATCTAGGGGTCTATCATGTACCGGGCGCCCCTCTACGAGTGGCGCCCAAATGGTCTCCAAGACAAACTATGTGTTTCTGGAGGGGAGGGGGAGGGGGGCGCCAATAAAGTGTCGGGCGCCAGTTATGCCTCCGGCCCCAGTTATGTTTGCTACGCCACTGTTTCTCTAATTACTCTTAGAGTGGATAACCGAATTGGAAGACGCTGAATTATTAACATAAACAGTAACAAGCTGTATTCAAGACACCCGAAGACTATGAAAATGGGAAAGGCATAAGCTATAAAAAATGGCATCGTACGTTACGCAAGGATCTTCTAACTCTCTGATTCAACGTCAGGTTGGTGCTTCCACAAGATAGCGCTGGTTGCACTCGGGCTAACATGGCCTTTAAAACGAAGAATGAGGTTTGGTCAACATGGGACGTGGTTGCACGGGTCAATGCACAAATATCGTTCATTAATTTCTTTTATATTTACAGAATAAGCTAGAAGTTACGAAATTTCTGTTGTTTGGGGCCCCTCTGGGATTAGGAAAAGGGCAACCGAAACTAAAAAGAGGACACGTGCCCCAATGTGCGGGCGCCCCTGGCTGTAAGCCGTAAATCATTCTAAAAATGGGTTCCATAGTTTAAAATGGAAAATAGTACGAATAAATTAAGGTATTTTTTCAATTTTTACTCGCTCGTCTTCTGGTTCAGGGGAATAGACCCGTCTCCAAAAATTCAGGTCTTCAAATAAACTACGAAATACGTACTGTACCTACGTTTTAAAAATAACTCCGGGTTTAATCGAGGAATTATGAAATACGTACTGTACAGTACAGTACATGTATGCATGTATGCATATACATGCATATCGTAAACAAGATATAGGCTAGTGTAAGAAATTTTTTAAATCCTTTAATTGTTAATAACTTATTTGTTTACTTTCCTAATTTTAATTTAATAATTTTATAATCCGCAGTAAATATTACAATAAAAATTAAATTATCCATTTCTTAGGCCAATTTTTATCTGATAATATCTTACAGAATTATAGACTGACGAACTTAAAGTTAATTTCAATTATGTTCCAATTCAAATTGTATTGTATTTTTTACGTATTCACTGTAAAGTGAACACTATATTCGACATTTTAACTAATATCGTAATAGCCAAATTCTCAAACTAATTAAATATATAGTGTAGGCCTATTCAAAACACGAATTGTTATCTAAGAACTAATTGATTAAATGTTATTAATAACTGTCATAGATATTAGTTAAGGCATAATTTAAGTCCTCATCTCCATTATTTATTGTGCTGTACAATAGTATAGACGACACTGGCAAGTATCTTTTTCACGAGATAAAAATGTTTTCGTAGGAAGTTCGACCGGAAATTCTGAACATATCTGTTAAACAGCAAACACATTAACTTACGAAAAAGCTAGTAGGCTCGTTTGGTTTATTTGATTACGGCAACGTTACAAGTGGGCGATCTACCGAGGGGGAAAGCCTCCCAGAAAACTTTCTCAGGAAAACTGTCCTCTATTAGATGTTACAAACACGAAGAAACCCCGAAAAATACCACATGACCAGTCCGTCGATACGCGAACCCCCAATCAAATACCAATGTTCGGTGGTTTTTATCCACCAATAACAGAATGAATAAAAACCACTTTTTTATTGATTAAAATTTGAGTTAATCATTTTACTTGCAAGATGCGTTTCGAGCTTTCGGGAACCTTTCGTGGATATTCGTCTCGGATGTGTCGAGTCTAGGGATTGCAATCCAGCAGTGTTTTCAATCCAGCTAGATTTTTGCTGGATTGAAATCATTCCAGCTGAATCCAGCGCGGATCCAGCGCGGATGTATTTTTGGTGCAATAAAGTGTTATCTATCTATCTATCCAGCAATTTATGGTTTTTTTAAAGAAATAAAACATTTTTTTAAATACTTAAGAAACTCTTATTATTTAGACTGGTCACTATAATCAATAAAACTTCTTACACATTTAGGTAGTAAACTTAACTTTGGTTCGGTTTAACACTTGAGATAGAGATAATTAACTTACCGTATTTTACGGACTATAAAACGCACTTTTTTCTTCGAAAAATTGCCTCCAAAATTCAGGTGCGTCTTATACTCCGTAGTGTCTTATAGGTATTTAAAAAAAAAAAATTGCTTAAAAATTAAGGTGCGTCTTATAGTCCGTAAAAATACGGTAAATGTTTAGTTAGATTATAATTATAATGTAATCTTTAAGTTAAATACAGTGAAATCTCGGTTTTGTTGACTTCGGTTATCGTCGATTTTTTCGTGAAAAATTTGTCTCGGATTTCGTCGGTGTGCCCACGCGACCTTGCCGAAATCAGAGGGCGACTCACGTTTTCCTCTGCAGTATGGCGTTGTTTCTCGTTGTGCAAACATTAACCCGCACGTCTAGCGAAACAATTCGATTGCTTTCATTTCCTGTTCGTCGTGGTGGCTCGTGTCTCGTTAGGATTGGTCGAATCTGGACCAATATGACTGTTCCGTACAATCCGTTGGATTTGAAAGAGAGAGCTATAGACGAGCTGGGACGCTGATTGGAAGACCGCTGGCCACCGGCACGCATATATAAGGACAGTTTAGGCGGGAAAATGGAAGCGGCTTTCGTCCGGTTAAAGAGAAGGCATCGTCTCGCCAACGACAGGAGTGATTCCCGAAAGTGTTAGTGCATCGTAAGGTGTTTTTTTAAACGAAATTATGTGTAATACGAACAATTAGCAATCATTGGCACTTTGGTTTCGGTCGCAATTTTTTGCACATCAAGTTTAGTAACTTGACTCTGTTAGCTCCATCATGGGACCAAGAAAGTTTCCAGAGCCAGCAGGCCTTTGAAGAAGAAGGCGAGGAACACGATTGATTGAAAAAGGAAATCATAGAAAAATATGAGAGCGGCATTAAGATTGCTGAAATCAGCCGCATGTACGATAAATCGCCATCCACAATAAGTTCCATTGTGTCGAAAAAGGAAGTGATAAAGGAGGCTAATGTAGCGAAAGGCGTAAGTGTACTAACGAAACAGAGATCTCAAACAATTGAAAACGTTGAACAGTTATTATTAATTTGGATCAAACAAAAACAGTTAGATGGCGATTCTGTTTCGGAGACAATGTCGAATAGCATTTAACAATAATTTCGATCGTTGATTCCAACACTCCTCAGTCTTTCATACGCGAAGAAGAGTCTTCAGAAGGATAAACAACATGTTAAATATTCATTTATTTATTATATTAATCTTATATATTCATTTTATGTTCATTTCTTATTGTTTTTAGTACTAAACACTATATTCATTCTCTAAAAAATGTTTTTTTGGTGCGTATTTTGGAGTCTCTAGAACGAATTAGTCGGATTTACATTGATTCCTATGGAAAAATTTGTCTCGGTTTTCGTCGGTTTCAAATTTTGTCGATTGTTTTCGGACGAATTACCGACGAAAACCGAGGTATCACTGTAATAGCAAAGGTAATACAACTAATTAATTTATAATAATATATTATAATAATGTAAGGACGGATAATCAGCGGCTAAGAGGCTATCAGTCTTACCAGTTTTATTATATAGGCTCTACATATCAGTCTGTAGTTATTTGTAAGTAATTTAATTATCAGTGTTAGTAAAGTAGTGAGTAAGTAATTAGTAGTAGTCTAGTAGTTAGTTATTATTATCACAATCATGAATCACATACATTCATATCATCATATATCTAAGATACTGATACTCATTAATTTAATTAACTATTTAACTAACTAGGTAGTCTCAGTCTCTCACTAATTTTCACAATAAAATTGCCTAGCCTAGTCCACTAACCACTTATAGAATAAAAGTTAAAAACTCTTACTTAATAGAATTAGAGTAGAAGTTGTAAAATATTAGTCTTGTCTTGAATAAAGTATTTTAAAGGATTAAATAAAATTAAATCAATCACTTCTGTTATTTTTTTTTACTTTTCTGGAAGTAGGATCTCAAGAAACAAATGGATGATGGTATTGTCTCCCAACCTACTTCTTAATGAATTGTACATATATATCCCGCTACAAAGAAGGCCCTTCCTGCTTCTACAGTAGTTAGTTTCAGGGTCATCAAATAAACATAAATCGTTCCGTCACGTGATTCATTGACGTCACAACTGACCGTAAATTAGAATTATACGCCAGGGCTAGGAGAGGAGTTACTTATTTTATTTAGTGCGAAGACACTTTATTTAGCGAGAGCGGAAAATAAACTGGCAATTAGATCAGCAGAGGTAAAAAGGCGGGCGGTGCGGTATAGAGAGGGGGTGTAGCACGTGCCACACTGAACGACAACGTCATTCTTGCCGCCGAGCGATAGCGCACGTAGCAAAGCGGCAACGCCGACAACGTAGACTTTTGCGCCATTATTTAGAAAGTTAATTGAGTATTTGCGGATCCAGCAGGCCGAAGAATGCGCTGGATCCAGCTGGATTGCTGGATGAGGAATCCAGCAATTGCAATCCCTAGTCGAGTCCCGTCCCTCATCATCCACCGCTTCTATTGTGAGCCTAGCCAAACCCTAACCAAAGCCTAGTCAATGGGTATGTAAAAAGGAAAGTGCCTACAAGAAGGAAAGAGCTTTAAAAAATGACTATAAGAGGACAAGATGATATTTTTGTAAGATGTCACTACCGAAAGATTACAAAGAATTTTAGCAAAGAAAATTACCCTACAGTAAACCTACTATATAGTAGGGAAATTTTCGTGTTTACATACTGTCTTTGTTGATTAAACAGTCTAGACATTCATTAATTTAAAGTAAATAAAGTTATCAGGTCAAGATATTTTCTTTGAATTTGTGCCAAACATTTATTGAATGAAAGCATTGTTTCCAAAAACAATAAAAAAAGACAAGATAATTAAAAATTTCCACACCTTGGCAATATATATTTAAATAAATAAACATTTTGCAATAATAAATTTTACTCTCCCGGCTGTTATAACACGAGAAAGTATCGTAATCATCCGAAAATTTTACTTTCTTCTTACATTCCTGGTCGTTTTAACGTAACGCTGGTTACATTTTCGGCTGTTATAATATAATATTGTAATCGTGTCACATTTGCCCTTCCGGGTTTTTGGAATCGTTATGTTTTGACACCTCTGAACACCAAAAAAATAAATAAATAAAACTGATACCCGGAATGTGTGTGTGTGTGTGTGTATTGGCATCTATTTCGTTTAATAGCTCAGAATGGAGTAAAGATTAAGAAATTAAGTTTGGCACGATAACTTGTATATAAGGAGCATTGGTGCCATTAAATTTTGGTGGTTAAAGGTCGAGGTGGGGACAGAGAGAGCGTTGATGGTGTGTATGAGGTCGGACTTAATGACGATTTAACTCGTTATTAAAATTTACAATATTTTTTCAATAAATAAAACTCGTCCCTACCCTCAAAATTAAACCTTTTTTTTGACATTTTATAATAATTAGTAATATAAAAAGTATTTTAAAATAAAATCTCATAACAGATGGCGCCACAGAAATTTCATTTATTATAATAAAAATATACTGTAAAAGTTGTTATTAACAGCCGGGAAAGTTACGCAACTCGTTGCTGGAATTTTTCCTTATAATCTAGGGTTAAAATTAGGCCGAACAGTTTTACTTCTACGGAATAGAAATTGATTAAACTACGTGACGTCGGAAAAGTAACCAATTTCTATGTATATAAAAAAGAACATGTTCAATATGTATATAAACAAAATTAAATTACGCATTTTTCAATTAAATAACTACCCCCAAAAAATTATTAATTAACAAATGGCTACATAACCACACAATAAAACAACCGATGCCTAAAATTTTTGTACGCGTACGTTAAATATAATTTAACACATTCTGTAATTTCTTACATAGTGTTTTGCCGATATATTTAATAAAGTAAGGTCTGAAGAGGGGCATAAAGCGGGAAATGCGTATCCTTTCTAAATTACAGAAAATAAATCTATTTTTTCCATCAAAAAAGAGTGTTTCTGTGTGATTTGTTCCCAACAGCAACTTTGTGCCAAGTCCGAAGGACATGACATACAATATTTTTTTTCGTCTTCATTAATAGCGTAACAAATGAACTTAACAATTGACTTTATATCGTTTTGCTCTTTTTGTCACGAAGAGTGCGATTTCGAGATTTCGTGAATGTATTTTGATTCTACTGGGTATCGTCTCTTCCGATGAAAGATTTTTTTTTAACATTTTATTGCTACTTACACAGATAACAATTTCATAGAAGAAATTATAGGCTTTAAAGAGAATGAGATACGGAAAATGAGACATTTTCTCGGTATCTTCCACACTATGCCACAGGATGCACCCAACTGCCGTGACATTGCACGTCCTCTACTGAAGCTCGACTATTTATTGACTATTCACCAATAGCTGTGGTAACATCTTCAACAACTTGTGAAATGATAGGTTTATGTCCTCGACTAGACGTCCAATTTTCTTCAATCGAGTGATCATTTATCCTTTCTTGTAAAGTCAGTGGTCCTCGGCGTAAATTCTTAAGGCGGCGAAATTCCCAAAATACAGTACATCCGCGGCATTGCAGTCGTTTTCATAAAACTTCACAAAAAATATGCGTTTTGGCAAGTTGACCATCTTAGCTAATAAGAATGCCACTCAATAGTTGTGGTTACTTTTATACCCAGAAATTGGCTCCAAAACGTGTGCTTTTCCGTTGTTTGCAGCGCTAAAAGTGCCATAGTATTGAGTTTTAATTCTTTTTTTACAGAAGTCTTCTACGTGTTCTGAAATGTTACCACACCTGATTGGATCGCATCTAAATTGCTAAATACAACGTTGAATACATACTTTAATTAAGATCACCGGATATATAAACTTTTTCTTTGTGATTGTAATTAAACCATGTCAAATGAAACCAACTTTTTCTGTAGTTTGATATGTATCTATAGGAAAATTAACAGCTAATAACCTTGGATAATTTAACTACATATTCTTCTCTATAAATCATTTAATTGAAAAAAAAATTATTTAACGAAAGAAATCGTTAGTTTGATTCAAATCAATCGTCTAAACATTATTATTTAGTATCTACAGTTCGAGAAGACCTTGTTTCTTAGTTAGTTATTTAGGTGAAGGTCTTATCAAACAAAAGTTTTCAATAGTTTAACAAATAGTAAACAAAATAATCTGTACTTAATATAAAATCGAATAAAACGAGTTTAAATAATGTTTGAAGAGAATATTTTTAACGAAAATTTGTAAATTATCTCACGTATTTCTTTTAATTGCACAGAGTTCCAGTTTTAATTATGATCTGTACGTTATAAATAAGATTAAAAATTATGTACAACTATATTTATTTACCACAAATTATGTTATTGTGTAGAAAAATTGTTTATAAATAAATGGTTAAATATAATTAAATCGTGAATGGTTTATTTAAAAAAGTACAACAGCGATTATATTTATAAATCATCAAAAAGTTTCCCAAAAATAATAAAAATAAAAGAAGATTCATATTGTCTTTTAAAGTTTTCTTTTTTAAAGACACGAAACTTGAAATATTCCACTTCAAATCTTTCCGTAATATTCAATTCCAGAATGATTGAATGCACAAGATCAAACCGGGATATAAATACATTCCAAATAAACCAACTGTTTGAAAGACAGGTGCTGATTTATTCTTCATTATAGGAAGTAAGAAGCGAAATATTCATCGACACGCACTCTAATTCTTCGAATGACTTATAGTATATTGGAAGAGAGTAAATGTTCGATGTCCCTAGCAATTATTTGGGGTTGCACGCTTGGATCGTAACGCGTCACCGGTTTACCATGGCGATTTATTAGAAATTTCTCAAAATTCCAACGAATGTCTTTATTAGTAAGTTGAGAATAGAAAAGCTTCTCTTTAGGTGCGAACGAATCTCGAGTTGGAGGACAGAATTTCTGCAAAGAAACCATTAATTTAATTCAACAATCGCTAGTTAGTTATTAATAACTTAAATCCGTTAGTTTCTACCTTCAGATAAGTGTAAAGTGGATGCTCTTTCTCGCCATTAACTTCGATCTTCGTGAAGATTGGAAAATTAGGTGTAAATCCGTTACCGGGTCTAACGTATTGTATCCCGTTCCAAATTTCTGTGCCATCGCCTCCGGGTTCTTGCTAAAAATATATGTATATGACCGAGTTAAACAGTATTGCAAAAGATTATAATAATGGAAGTTTATTTGGAAAATACAATGGATTAGTAGACTCTTCTATTTGATGCCAAAAACTTTAGTAATTTAAGAGGCAATTAAAACCTGCCGCTTTGGGAGATCCGGAATCGAATCCGATGGGTTAAAAATCTCCAGATATTTTTCGGGGGTTTGTCTCGAATATATCGGCCTCGACCCTCACCACCCAGTTGTCCCTATTGTGGGCCTGGCTAAACACCCAAAAGGTATGATTAAAATATCCTCTTAGTGCCCCCAAGACGAAAAAGTCTAATAAGACTTATTAAGTTTAATTATATGTTTTGAACATTTAAAAAAAAAACAGGAAAGCATCTATTTTTAATTCAATAAAATCTAAAAATAAATTATTATATAATTTTTTTCATATTTAAAAAAAACAAATTCAGTTATAAATTTCATAGCAAATGCAAAACATTTAGTTATTGTAACATTAAATACCAAAATTCTAGAGGATTTCTCAACAATAAGTTATAATTATTAAAAATTTTTGACTTTTTCCTTATTTTTAATAACGAAAAAGTCAATTTAAAGTATGTAAATATTGGTTTGATTATAATTTATTTTCGATAAATCGCAAATTTTAATTTTCTATAGCATGATGTGGTAATTTAATACGTTTCGACTCTCTCCGGTCGGATTTGTTCAACATTTTATCTTTTATTCGGCATTGATCTATTTGTCGAGGATTTCCCAACTTCTATTATTATTATTTTTTTTTTTTTTTAAATAAAGAAACACATAAAATAACCTCCAAACAGCAGCCAATGGCCGTTGTTCGAAGGTTCGACTTTATATCCATTTACAAATTTTAAATTCTTATTTATTTAGAAATTATGAAAAAAGGTTAAAAATCCTTCTAGAGTTGAAAGTTTTTCCAATAAGTTAAATTAAAAATTATTATTATTAATTATTTTTTATCGCAAAGTTTATAACTGGTCTACTTAAAACAAGCGAGTTGTTAAACCATTATTTAAAAACAACAGAAAGAAGCGTTCGGAGGAAACATCTACAGGAAATAAACATCCTTTACAGAAGTTAAAGATAGATTCTACAGTTTATATTAAAATAAAATGAAAACTTACCATCCCGAATTGGTTGCAAGGAAACCCTAAAACGGTGAAATTACTGTAAGTTTCTTGTAGTGCATTCAGTTGTGTATAGTGCCAAGTGAAACCTCAGTAAGTGGCCACATTGACGATTAATACCACTTTTCCTCGAAACTGCGACAAACTTACGTTTTTCGTTTCGTGAAGGTTCGGTATTGTGAAATTGTAAATAGAAGCTTCACTATAAGGTGATTGGAAACACGAACGACTGTCAACCCTTCTATCCGCGTAGCCCAGTCCCGCTAGGACCGCACAGGATAGGAAAGCTGCCCATAAACCCATGAGTGGGCGAGCTGACCTTTCACTCTCCTCTCTGTTTCTTACTAGAACTGCAACACGTATAATACAGCTGTACTTGGTAGCGCCTATATAAGTGTTTTCTACTCTCCACACGTGTCACTTATCATGTCTTTACACCAATGCGCATGAGTAAAAATGAAGTTTAAATATTAATATTCACGAATATTTCTTATACCGATCATATAATTTTTAAGAATTTTAGAAATTTAAATACGTTTATTTAAAAAAATTTTCTGTGTAATAGATAATAATTTCACAAATAAGTATATTTAATAACTTTTATAAGTTCTTATAAAGGTTACATTGCGCAATTTTCACAAACCTGTTTAAGTTACATAATTTTTGAAGTAAATATTTAATTATTAATTATTTAAATAGTTAAATACGTAACTAATTAATCATTATTTAAGTATGACACGAAGAGCAAAATAGATAAATAAATGGGAGAGAAAGCGATAACGGAAATGAAAGTAAACGTATTTTAGCTACATTTGTTAATTTTAAATGAGTGTTTCCTAAACAAAGCATTTTATTATATTTTTTTAAAATTTTTTGTAGAGTGAATCATGCATTGATGAAAATTGACCTTGAAGTAATGTAAAATAGGCTACAGCTAAGTAAGGAAGTTTAATATATTGTCAACTTAGCGGAAGAAATTTTATTTTATTTTATTTTTTTACATAGATAATTCAATTAATATAGATTAAAATATAAGAAATAAACCATTTAAATTAATTTTTTTAAATATTTTTGCCATTTTTCATCTGTTTGCACTAAGAGGAATAGGTCCACAATGAGAGCAGCACGCTTAGAAGGCATCCACAATGAGAGAGAGGCCTTAACAGCGTGTTCATTTGAATTAATAGGTTGCGACAGTAAATTAAAATGGTTATATCGTCTATTAATATAGATAAGTCACATTACAAAATTTCAAAGATATAAAAATGTATGAATCTGCAAATTATTGTGGGTATAGCTTACATTTTTTGAGTTAATTTCTTTCCATTTTACTATTTATCTTTTCTTGATTCTTGTATTTATACGCTAATTTAAGCCTACATTATATAAAATAAAAATAAATAACAGGCGCCCGTCGGAATCATAAAACTTTATGAAAAGATGAAATATGCTGAAGGAAATACATCTTTGCTAAACAGTGAAATAATAAAATATAGTACAATATAAATATAGGGCTATGTATCACGAGGTAGAAATGGAAAGTTCATAGATCGCTTCAAACAAAAAGATAAGACGAGATTAGATGTACAGAAAGAAAAATAAAAATTATTTCTTAAAATTTTCTAAATTCTGGCGTAAATTTATATTTTAAATTGATCTCGTGATTGTCCATAGACCCATGACTGAGCAGCTGACCTTTCACTCTCCTCTGTTTCTTACTAGGATATAATACAGCTGTACTTGGTAGGGCTACTGATTGAGTAAAAGATTTCACAAATTATAATTATAAAGCTGACTGAGTTTGGTTTATTGGTTTATTTGTTTTCGGCAACGCTATACGTGGACGGTTTTTCAAAAGGGATGCTTTCCGGGAGGACTATAAACTGACTCCTATTTAGGTTTTACTAACGGAAAAACCAGAAAACACGTTTGCCAGCCCATTGGCGAGGCTCGAACTCGCATGTATTTTTAACAGTACACAATTATTTTTATGGCATAGAGTATTTAGAGATATAACATTTATCATATTTCATTTGTTGTGAAACCGTGTTGTACTAGATTTTCTTTAGAAGTGTTGAACACGAGATCGTGTTAGTAACAATCACATGGCTTTTTCCACCTTTATTTAGTTGACTATGACCAGGCTTTTAATAAGTATCATCATACGCTTTGCGCTTATTGTCAAGTGACATTATACAAAATAAGAGTGAAATCATTTCAAGTTCGATTAAATTTTTATAGAAGCTACACAGCTTGCCATTCAACTGCTGTTTATTTTTGAGAAATCCACATTTCTATAATAACGATTTAAAAAGTCATTGGTACTTTTTACCGTGGACTAGTGCCTACAGGTTAAGAAAATTACCAAGTATAAATAGCATATAAATAGCAATACGATTGAAGTGATATCCTGAACACGTACATCCTAAATCGAATAGGTTATAACATTTAATTTTTAAAGTCAGATTGTATTTAATACACAAAATATGGATGGCCGACACTGGATAATGGATGGCTAACATTTACTGATCTGGATATCCGGAATCTAACCCGAGCGAGGAAGTTTTCATGGAGACGGTCTGTTTCGGATACATAAAATCCCCATCCTATGTCCCCATTGTGGGTCTGGTCGAATCCACGATGGGTATAAAAAAGACCTTCTTAGCGTCTGCAGGGTGGATTTAAAAAATAAAGCATATCATGCACGAAAATTATACAAGATGGCCTAATTTAATCAATCCACTGGAATAACTACCAAAATATGCATCGTACAAAAAACTGCATTGAACCAAACATGTTAGAGTTCGAGGGAGCCACAAGAGAAGGCTATCGGTTTCATATAGATGGCGCTATAATCGGTGAAAACGGATCGACTTCATTTTCTTAAATGGTAACCTCATTTTTTTTTAATTGCAAATTATGATTCTATCTCAAAAATAAACCGAATTTTATTTAAAAAATTTTTTGAAAGATATACTTATCAGAAGTTATGAGTGTTTGAACTTTTACCTCGCGTCGCGGGCGTCTGTAGATATCTGGAAAATTCATTGCAAAAAAGGAAGGAAAATGCTTACAAAATTATTATAAATATTATTATTATTCTGAGGGACCATTCTTTTTCTTCAGATAATGAACTGATACAAAACATCAGAGCAAAATAAAAAAAAAACATTACAATTGTTATCTAATAGGTTCATATTTTTACACAGAAATGAAGAACGGGCAAAACTTTCTAGACTTTGTGAGAGATGAACTACAAATCCAAAGAATGTGGATTCAATTAAATTAGGTGGGAATCCGTTATACACGAACTGTAAGAAATTATTTATACTGGCATTTTAGTTGAAAGTGGGTTGGACGACGTGGACAATACAATGGCCCACATCATCATCAAACATGACTTCGCCTGACTTTTATTTGTGACATATTTAAAGAATTTAATCTATGAACGGGAAGCAACAACCAGATAAGATACGAACGGAAGAATTCGAACAGTTTGTTCAAACATACCACGAAACGTTTTATTAAAATCTGTGACATTTCCATCAGAGATTGACATGCATTCATCAAAATGGAGATGTCTTTGAACATTCTTTTTCACAGGAGAAAACTGTGACAAGCACTCACGTTAACTAAGCATTCCTCTGAATGCTTAGTTAACGCGAGTTATCCTGGTTTTCTTCATCTTTGTAACACCTAAATAGGAGCCAATTTATGTAAAAAGTCCCAAAAGGTATCCCCCTCGGCAAGTTGCCTACGAGTTGCGTTGCCGTATACAAACAACAAATCCACAAACGCTCGAAGACGCGATGTGGTGGCCTCGCAAAATTTCAAATGGTCATAAATTCTGATAATTGCATCTTTATAAATAAATGTTTTAGATTAAAATATCTTTGTTTTTGATGTAGAATCAGAATATCCAATAAAAAAAATGAGAGTTTTCATTTAAGAAAATTCAGTTCACCACATTTTCATTCATTATAACGCCGATAGTGTCATCTTGTTGCTCTTTCTAAGTCTAATGTTTATGGTTCAATGGTTTTTTGTAAGATGCGTATTTTTTCGAGTTATTCCAGAGGAATGATTAAAATGGACCACTTTCTATATATAAATCTTCAGAAATCTGGATATTACGTGAAGAAAATCTTAGAAAACATTTTTCACAAAATGGAATGTGTTTTTTTTTTTAACTCTTTCCGCCCTGTGGGTACTAAGAGGGCCTCTTTTAGAAGGCCCATTATGGGTTCGGCCAGGCCCACAATGGGGCGACCGGGTGGTGAGGGACGGGGCCCGACATATCCGAACGGACCACCCCCCGAAAAATTCCTAGGGATTATTCGACCCCGGGTCCTCCAGAGCAGTAGGCTGCCACCTTGACCGCTCGGTCATCCGGCCGTCCCTAAATAGAATGTGTTAAATTATACAATGTAAAATATATAGAAAAAGATGGTGTAGACCAGTGGTATTCAATCTATGAGTCGCGACCCCATTTGGGGTTGCGGAAAATTACTATTGGGGTCGTACTGTTAAAATGTTTGAATACCATTGGTGTAGACAATTTCTTTGTTTTCTAGAGGTGAACTTCACCTCTAGAAGGTTCACCGGAAATATATACACGAGTAATTAGATAAATTATATCTATGCAATAACATTAAATTTGCATATATATTTTTTACTCTCAACTGGACTATACGTTAAAGTAATATAATCGAACCAGACTGATTACGACACATAATGTCGTATCATATTTTATAACATTAAGAATTCAAAAATATCGAAACTGTATTAATAATAAATATTATTCAGTCCAATTATTAGCATATTAAGACATTAGTATTTATTTGGAGCTAAGTAATCGATTTATCAGAGATATTTCTGTTATAATTAGTTTTTTTTAAAATTAAATAAGTTAATTTTTTATATTTGCAATAAAGCATTAGGTTTCAAAAATAAACAAGTATACGAGTGTAACCGTGAACAGTCATGCGAAATTACGCAACGTATCTGTTGTAACTCATTAAATGCTCGTTAAGTAAATTAAAACTGTGTTGACATATTAAATTGGCAGCTAAAAATACATTCTAATATTATTCCAGAATAAGAAATATTTTTGTTTTTTAAAGTATAAATTAAGTATTAGCAAGATTATCGCATTTTATACAAATAAAATACATGGAGTGCTTCTTTATTAAAGAGTAGACTTAAAGATTTTATTTTCTGTTAGGAAAAATAATGTTAATTTTATAGTGGTAGGAATCTACGGCCCCAGTTTTCTCCGGTTGGGGGAAAATCCTCGGCCTTTCCTTCTCCACGATCCTAATTATGAATGGAGGAATATAGATCACGTGTCATAGAACAGACTTAGAATCGAATTGGATGTGTGACAGTGAAGCCGTGATCACTGATAACCAGGGAAAAAATCGTCGTGATTAATTAAAAAGTAACGTTCATCGATCACACTAGTATCGAAAGGTTTCTCATCACTGACATCTAACTAGAGAAAACCGAAATAATTATCTTATATTATCGGTTTTTATAATTAATAGAATATAAAACGGTAATATAAAATAGTTTAAAGGTTTTTCTGTGATTATTTATAATATAATACGACAATATCGACATCGCTTGGAAAGAATTAACTGACATATGCATGAACGAAGTGTGAAAAAAGGTATGGCTGGAGGTATACAAGGGTTCTCGCGAAAAGAGTCTATCGTTGACCAAATTGTCAACCTAATCAATACAGCAAAACTAGGAGATGTAAACGATCAGGATATCGAGGAGTTACTGCAGGTTTGTGGTGATAGCCTTACCAACAACGACTTTCAAGAACTGACAGAACAAGGAATTCGTGTAGAACTGAAAAATAGTGATTCTGAAAACGAAGAACCCAAAAACTTGTTACAGATTTCCTTAGTGAAAGTTCGGTAACGATAACCGAAATCGTTGATCAAATTATAGCGAGTGCAAAAACAAGACAAGGAGTTTGGATGCGATCTCCTGCTACCGACATTTGCTTAAGAAAAGAAAAAGAAAGCGACAAATGAAACTACACGACTTTATCGCAAAAAACAAGAATTTTAGAAGAGCCAGGACCTTTGTCACAAAAAACGAACTTTACATTTCTGTGTGCATATATTTATGTGTTATGTAATGTATATTATTATGCGAATTAATATAAAAATAACTTAAAATTTAAGTAAAATTTGTTTATTTTTGGTCACGTGTTCCCCTCTTCCTATTTACTATGTATTAAAATGACCTCGTTTAACGCTGTTTCGTTTAGCGCTTTGTCATCTAGGAACTCATCCTAAGCGCTAAATGGAGGTGGCTGCTTCAGAGTTCCACCAAGAGTTGGAAAGAATGCTTCTCCACAAGTGATTCGAATCACTTGTTGAGTTTCATTTTTCCTAACTCACACAATGAAAATATTTATAATTTCCTCTGAATACTTCAAATTCAACTATTCGAAACTCACCGTATTGTTACTATCTAAACCAGCGTTTCTCAAAGTGGGCGATAATGCCCCCTTGTGGGCGGTGAGTAAATCTAGGAGGGCGCTGGAGGCAGGTACTGAACGGTGATCAAAGGTAAAAGTTCCCTTTCCTCTGTCAAACGGATAAAAGGAAACATTGAGGAATGGTTTCCAGATGTCGAGAACAATGTACGGTAAGAGCACAAAGTGTGAGATTCATAGAAAAGTTTTCCTAAGAATATTTCCAATCCTTTCTCACACGGGGGGCGTTGGGTATAACTTTATGGAACAAAGGGGCGGTGGATCAAAAAAGTTTGAGAATCACTGATCTAAACTAATGGATGCAACATTACAACAACTAGTAATAATGAAAAAATAGAAACCCACTAAGTGCCAGGTCATAATTAGGGATTGCAATTGCTGGATCCCTCATCCAGCAATCCAGCTGGATCTAGCGTATTCTTCAGCCTGCTGGATCCCTCATCCAGCAATCCAGCTGGATCCAGCGTATTCTTCAGCCTGCTGGATCCAGCACCAGGTGCTGGATCCAGCGCTGCGGATCCGCAAATACTCAATTAACTTTCTAAATAATGGCGCAAAAGTCTACGTTGTCGGTGTTGCCGCTTTGCTAACTACTAGACTGCTACTAATTACTTACTCATTACTTCATTAACACCAATAATTAAATTACTTATAAATAAACTATACCTTTATCAATCCAGTAAAATTTAATAAAATAATAACGTATTCAATCGCTTTTAGCGATCTTCCTCAGTTACAAAAAAATACATTAACTATAGTACATAAAATGTGTTGGGAATAAATATAAAAAGAATTGTGCTTAATTACATCCCATTTTTAAACAAGATACATAGATGTACTGCTAGGTCTAATAATTTTCGCATTGTATACCGACGTAATCCTACTGTTTTCAAACTTTTAAGAAACGATAAAAAGAAAGAGGATCGAAATTCAACAACGGGTATATATTCGGTGCCTTTACACGACCAACGTTTCAATTCCAAGCTTGTTTATGTGGGTGCAACGATGCGCAGTTTAAAACAAAGGCTCAAGGAGCACAAATATTTAATCGGTAAGAACCTTGACAACACTGCGCTGGCATCATACGCAAGACAGAAGGATGTTAACGTCCAATGGGATTAAGCGGCAATTATAAAAACAACGACGAATAGGCAAACGGTCAAACATCTTGAGAGATTGGAAATCTGCAAGGCGTAAGTGTTAAACCGAACTAAAGTTAAGTTTACTACCTAAATGTGTAAAAAGTTTTACTGATTTGTAGTGACCAGTTTAATTAAATAATAAAAGTTTCTTAAGTATTTTTAAAAAATGTTTTATTTCATTAAAAAAACATAAATTTCTGGATGGATAGATAGATAGGCAGATAACACTTTATTGCACCAAAAATACATCCGCGCTGGATCCAGCTGAAATTATTTTGATCCAGCAAAAATCCAGCTGGATTGAAAACACTGCTGGATTGCAATCCCTAGTCATAATAAAATGCACGTTAATTTTAAGACCACAAAATTTACTTCAAATTCATACAGAATCTTAATAAACAAAAACAAAAAATACTCGCTCTGCGCGAAATTTAATAAAGCGTTACACAGCCTTCTCGTTTCTTCGGCATCTCCTGTCTTCACCCGAGCGGGCCTTAAAAAGGCGGGACACAAAGAGCCTTCCCCGCCTTTCGTCGGCGTGTCCTGTCTTCACAATAGTCATCTACAATAGAAAAAGCAAACAATACATTGTAACAATTCGTTAGGTATTGTTAAGATATATTTTTAACAACGCGTGACGTTTTACGATCACACCATGTTTTTACGTCACGTGTTACGTAAATACATTAATCGCTTTGAAATATTTCAGAAAGGATTATTTTAACTTTTTAACGATAATGCTTTTTTCTAATAAATAAAATTATAAAAATGAAATTTACAGATGTCCAATTATTCGTTTATTCTAAAGTAATATCAAACATTTTATTCTAGACATATATTATATTTTAATAATTCAAATACACTTCCTGCAGCTATGGAAAATTTTGAATTTTTTTTAAACATTATGACAGTATACACAATAATTTATGTAACGAATGCTATATATAGACTATATATACAGAGGTGTCGGTTTTTTAAAGTTGAGGTATGGAATTCTGTGAAAACAGGACCCCCACTCAATAACTTAAGCTTTTAAAACTACATAGCTTAATAGATGATTGGTATTTTGAAATAAAGAAATAATTTATTTAAATTGAATATTTAAAAAAAAATCGCATTTAGAGCTACCTACTGAGTGATGAATTGCTTAAGCTTAGTTCACACCGAGCGAATAGCGAAAGCGAACGAGAAAATCGAAAAACGAGTTTTATTCGCTTAGCGAAATTGACCCATACAACCAAAAGCGAAAAGCGATTGCGAATTTTAAGCAGCCAATCATTTACAAGCAAGCGAAAACGTCATCTTCGAAAAACAAAATGGCCGCTTCCGATATTCTGTCGTTAACCACATTTGTTTATTAATTGAGAAAGAAAGATAAGACGAAAAGAAAACGATGCTGGGTGAGAGAAATATTAAAAATCCGTAATTACAACATTTACTCTATTGCGTGAGAAAGTTTCTGTAGCCCTCTTGAAAACAACAATAACCACGTGACAACTAGCAGGAATACGATTGGTGCGAAATTTATTCGCTAGCGAAAAAGCTCGATGGTTCCGAACTTCATAGCGATTCGCGAAATTGTAAAATTCGCCGGAAACGACGTCATGTCTGACGTTCTGTTTTTCGCTTTCGCTAGCGAATCGCGTTCAGTGTAAACTAAGCTTTAGAGTTAGTAAAATTTTGATACAGTACTTTGGATTATGTAAGAGTTCGATTGGTCAACCTCCAAGGAAAAAGTTTGTTTTTATACAGAGAGCAAGTGCCTTGGCTTGTCTTGCATTAAATTATAAATAATTTTTTCAATGTTCTGATGTATTGAAATTCCACACCTGCAAAAATGTGAGGTATGAAGTCTTCCATACCTTCCATAATGGAAACGGCACCCCTACATATATAGATTTTTTAAATTCCTATCGCCGATTGTTTAACCTCTGTATCGCTGCTCGAGGAGCTGGATCCTTGCTGTTTCACAAGGATCCGGCTTCAGAGGTCTTCCGAGGGCTCGCTGAACACTGATACATGAATTATTTTAGCATATACAATCGAGCAAAAGCATTTTCTCTATGGAAGTAGAGGATTCAGATAGTAAATATAGATAATACGGAGATATGCCACCAGTATTGAATCTCTGAGTGTTTGGCTTCGCACCAATACTGGTTATATACGAATATGCTTTATAGTTTAATAGTATTTTATCTCCGAAAGTGTATCGATCATTTACGGACATCCTGTACATTTAATGTGACAAACATTCGATTTTTTAAAAATTCCGCCAGAGGGAATATTTAAGTTTAACAACTTCTGGCAACACTGCTTACCAAGTAACTGAATGGATGGTCGATGCATTGATGTGGAGTAAATTTTGGATTCTATATGAAAGCGATTGCTTAAATTGAAAATGGTTCACGTTACTAGAGGAATTTTAATTGAATGGTATAGCTTTTTATGTAATAGTGTTTTGCTTGATAAATAACACGAATTTCTTCGAAGCACGTGAAAGATTTAACATGTGCACTACAAAGTGATCCATTTCCAGTGCCTCTTTTCGGTACAATTTGCAGACATGAATGACGTTATTGGAACCTTAACGGAAACAGAGCATGTCCATAGGCTCCTTTTGACTTGTTTTGCTTCTATAGACATGCTGTATAGCTGTGTTAAGGTCCCAACAGCGTCATTTACATCTACAATCTTACCCTGTTTTTATCTGTTTCAGTGGTGTTTTCTACTTGTAAAGTTGCTTATTTTTATCACAGAATTCCAGTGCAGTCTTTAAGCTTGACAGTTCACTTCCTCTTTCATTTTCATTGTTTTATCTTTGTACATTAATAGGTAAATGTAGGCCTTTACTCCCTTTAAACAAAAAACAAAATGTTAATAGGATATTTTCGTATTAATTAACTAATAATTATTATAAATCGAGATAGAAGTTTACAATCTAGTTTGTTTTTCTTAATTATTGATATTTGTTTAGTAATATTAATGTTTAATATCGTGCTAAAATCTTTTTGATTGATCAGCAAACAGGTTTTTGTAGTGTTTTGGTGACATTTCTCCAAATGGCACTACAAAAATCTATTGCCAATCTGTCTGCTGGGATTGTTCAAATAAATGGGAAGAAGGTAGATTTGGAAAACAAGATACAGATATAATTATTTATCAGTGGCTATATGATAGGGGAAGTTAT
Organism: Centruroides vittatus; assembly: GCF_030686945.1. Classification (NCBI taxonomy): domain Eukaryota; kingdom Metazoa; phylum Arthropoda; class Arachnida; order Scorpiones; family Buthidae; genus Centruroides; species Centruroides vittatus. Next base: position 514,437 of record NW_027122625.1, on the reverse strand, counting down.
GAAAATCAGTTCTAGAAAAGCTAAGATAATCTGGTTTTTGTCTGCTTTTCGGAGGCAGGTTTAATGGCGGGTACACCCTGGGTCCTGCAAAACCCCAACTATGCACTTTTTTCTAATGACACAAAGTTTGGTTTCGTATATGCAATTTTAATTACGTACAAGTTTACAATCTGCAGTAAAATTGTTTTATTGGAAATAAAACATTAATAGTGCATAATATTTTTTATTTAAAAATATGATTAACATGTATTTTTATTTTCCCTGTCTTTTTCTTCTTTTTAAGGGGCCCAATATTTTTTCTGCACTCAGGGCCTCAATCATCCTCTTTTTGAAAGAGCTGCTTTGAATGAATTGTAGGTATTTAATTCATTCTATACTAGTTTTGATACATCTCTGTGAAATTTTATGCTTTAAAGTAATGGTCAGATTGGAATAATAAAGATATAATCTCTTGGCAAATGCATAGGTGATCGTAAACTTGTAATTTATTCTCTGCTGAGCACATTCAAACTGTAGAGTCGATGTGGGTAAATATGAGACTCTTTTCAAAACTTTTGTAACAGCATTTGTTAGGATCAGTATTTTAAATGAGAAATAAATGACAAGATCTATAGATGGTGTTAAAATCTAATCTCATTTTTTCCATATGTTTGAGAAATGTTGAGCAAAAAATTTTTTCCTGTATAATATTTTACCTTTAAAAGCTAAAATATGAGACACTGGGAAGTGAAAAATGAGACACCCATTATATCATTATAAGGACTTGCCTATGCCAACAGGGAGGTTAATAATCAGGTACTACAGGTTAAATGCAAGACATTTTTGTATAAAACATTGCTCCATGTTTAGTTCTCAAGATATATAATTTTTAAAAATGATTTTTTGTTCAGCTAATTTTCTTGACATTTTCACATGAAATTTTTTAATTGAAGTAAGTAAATAAGATTAAATATTCATTATTGAAAATTACTCTGTAGTTGTGTACAATATAGAAGTGTAAAATAAAACAAAATTTTAAAGACATAAACCTAGGCCTAAGTGATTTTATTAACCTTTTTGAACAAAGTATATTACGATACCAACTATATTACTGATAGTAAATACATATGCTATAGACCTAAATTAAATGTTTAAAGAATAAAAAGATAACTAAACTAGGTTAATAATTTAGTAGGAAAGGAGAAAAAGGAAAGGAAGGAAAAGGAACAATACAGCATAACACAAATTAGTAAATATGCTTTTTTCAGAAATATTTTGGATGCATTGTATCCTCCTTCATCAGAAGACAAACTACTTCCCTTTCTCCTCTCCTATAATGAATTATTAATAGTAAAAACATAAAGCTTTATTCAATGGCCTATTAAAAGAGATATTAACATAGAAAAAGTAATAAGCCTACCACTAATTAAAGAAAATTTACATATCTAGCCTAGTCTAAGTAAAATAGGCCCTATACCAAAATAAAATGTTTTAGGAACAATTGATTATTTATTCAATTAGCATGGAATAAAAATAATAAAGAAAATAAAACTATAGCCCTACTGTTTTCTGTGTATTAACATTAAGGTTAAATTAGGTGTAGATCTTATTACATTTCAAAAATATTAACAGGCTAAACTTAAATAAAAAAAAGTTTCATGGAAATTAATAATTAGTAAATAAAATCTGTCGTCTCACTTTCTATCTCATTTTGAAATGCACAAAACTCACACAAAAGATGATATATGCAATAAAAACAACTAGCAGCTGAAAGCTGCATTTATATACTACACACAAATTTCTAATTAAATATTTATGTCCTTTGCAGACATATACAGAACAAAAGTTAGTTGAACTGACAAAAGTTTTTGCACCAATTTTTGTTGTGTTTCTTAAAAATTAAAGAGACTCAAAAAACTGTAGTCATTTTCATTCAGAAAAATAATGTTAAAAAGCATTAAATAAACTTAATATTGTATTAGTACAAGACAGATCAGACAGATTAAGTCAAATTTCACAATTTTCATATTTTACAGACTGTCTCATATTTACCCACATTGACCCTATAATAAAGATATTTTTAAATGTCTGAATCTTCAGATTTGCATGATTGTGTTGAATTACAAATTATTGTTTAATATTTAACAAACTTTATTAATAAAACAGTTTCAATGCACTTTTAGATTGGTTGATTGGCTTTTCTTGATGTAAAAGTCATACAAGCTACTGTGAGGACCAGGGCCGGATTATCGAATAGGCAAAGTAGACAAATGTCTAGGGCCCGTAATTCGGTGGGCCCGGTTTCAGTGCAGAAAATTTCTCTGTTTCAAAACGAGTTAAAAGTTGTGTAAGAAATTCGATAGGACAGAAAAGGCTGTATCTAACAATTCCTACTAAGCTCCGCTTGACTAGCTATTACCTAAAAAAAAAAGGTCAACAGCCACCCGTGCATCAGAAGTAATGTACTGTACGCCACGAGATCTCTCACGCCATCTAGAAATATTCCTAAGGCCGCCTCTTGTGGTAGTACTGATGTATGGTTATGATTTATTTTATAAATCTAAACTTATAATTCGCGACATCGCATATTCCATATAGCGTTCAAGTTGCCCGAGTGCGAAGATATTACAATTCAATAGTGTTTTATAAAAGAGTTAAAAGGGTGACACTACGATATCCGCACCGGGTGTCACCCATGCTAGCTACGCTAATGTCACATTATATAAGATTTGTTTAGAAGCAACTTGTTTAAATAGGGCCCCCAATTTAAATTTTGCCTAGGGCCCGCTAGAGGCTTAATCCGGCGCTGGTGAGGACCACCATTTCCCCCCTCCAAAAATACCTCGATGTTAACATTTTGTGAACTACTGTTTACAACGTTTGTAATATAATAAAATTTACTTAATCACTTATTTTTACCCTTTTTTTTTATTGTTTATAATTACAAAATCCATGATATTTCTTTCAAAATTCAACAATTCTTATTACACAAATATGAATAACATTTTTACTTCTTTTTTTATAAACATAAAACACTGCAATCAAAATATATACGAATCAATCAACGTTAGATATATCCACATTAAAGGTGCCGGTAAGAAAACGTTTGGAGGAGAGATCAATACACCCAATTGACGGGTACCCATTGCTGTGTGTTGTTGATGTTGTCTAATGCCTTTTCCAGCGTCAGTATCGTTTCTTCAATATCGTTATTGACGATGATCAGGTCGAAGAAATGTCTGTATGCCTGTTTTAGAAGATCGCTCTCTTTTGCCAACCGCTGAAGGCTTCCGTCCGTATCTTGAACATTGGTTAAAGAAGGAGCAGCTATAAACACTACATATGGAGCGTATTCTGCCGTACGGAGTATCTTTAATGCCTGAGGTTCCACATCGAGGATAGCCATTTGTCCATTTGCATGAATTTGTTTGATGGTTTCTAACTTTGTACCGTACATTGCATCTTCGTGCATTCCATATTCAAGATACTCATTAGCAGATATATCTTCCATCATTTCTTCGTGAGTAACAAAATAATAGTTCTTTCCGTTTTCTTCTCCTTTTCTTGTAGTATATGGAAGTGGATATGCATATTTGTCAGGATGATTATTAATAAGCGTGTTTTTTATATGTCTTCTCCCAACTCCATGAGCACCAAGTAAAACTAGAGTTTTCCGTTTAAAAGATGGTAATTTTACCACTTCTTCGTACGTAACTAAATTTAACTGATCGAATACGGCATTGTGTTTTGCTAAGTACTTATCTTGAAAGTGTTTCTTTTTTCGACTAAATATTGAGCAATTCACTTGATCGTTACGAGATCTTTCCATTGCTAGACAAGCTATTCTCCATTCTTGTAATTCCGGAGAAGGAATGAGACCGGCCATCGAATCGGTTCCTTCTTTTCTTGCTTGCCACCAATCATGATCGTCTTTACTGATCACTTGCAAAATGTCACCCGTTTTGAAGGGGATGCCGGCTTGAGCACAGGGTATGAGTTCGTCTTCGTTTGGATTGTAATCAAATTGGGCACGCACAAAAATCTCACAAGATGCTGGACCACTATAATAACTAGGAATAATCTTGAATGTTACACTGCCTCTTGCATCTCTCAGCATTTTTTGAAGCGTATCTACTGATTGATTAGCAACACTAACATCATTAATTTCTTTGATTTCATCTCCCACATGGAGAGTGGCTTGTCTATGCATCATTCCACCATGCATTATACGAGCTACTAGACATCTTCCCTCTTCATCCAATTTCAGGGTAATTCCCATTGGTTCATCCGTGTTTTTCTGAAACTGCACAAGTCGTACTCTCGTAACATTTTCCGTATCAATGCTAGTTTCAGCATGCATTTCTTTAGTACCGTTCACATAAGGCAACATAAGTTGTGGAGTCACATGAATTGCATCTTTCCCATATAACTCATGTGCCAAAACATCATAGGCTTGTAGAAGTGCCATTTAAACAAGATGTCTTCTTTCGTCTATTTCGACAGTTGGTCAATCTCTTGATCCTGTTTCACTCTCGCTCTTTCTTGCTTGTTCTGTTCTGGTACTGTCCGGACTGGACTGCACTCTCTGGCTGCTTAAGTCCTGTGTCTGTCTGCCCGCTTCTGGTCTATTCTCTTTTGTTTGTTGTCCTGAGTCTGCTCTCACTTACTGCCTGTCTTGAGTACGAGAACTATTCTGGTAGGAATCTCTGTCTCTCTGAGTATGAGAACAATACTGCCTGTGTTGAGTATGGGAATTATACTGCTTTTTGTCGGGCTGGAGCTCTCCTTTTTAAATATTTCCAGCATGAAATGGTTTGTCATCCGGTGATGATATATCTGTGATGTCATTATCGGATGACGATTTATTTGCGGTGTTGTCATCACAGCTGAGATGATTGTTTTTCTATTGTTTTTATTTGGCAATGACATCTAGTTTTTGTAGAGTCATCATTGAGTCGATGTGACTCATCTTGTTTATGGGGCAGTTCTCATCATTACTCATTGATTGCTTTGTCATTTTTCCCTTGGCATGTTGTGAGATTTAGATAATAAACTGTTTTATTCTAATTGTTTTAAGTTAATATTAAAATTTAGAAAAGGGGGGGTCCCTAGATTGGTAAAATAGGCGAATTTTCTCTTACAACTTCGGTTGTTGTTTAAAATACAATTAAAGTTTCACGCGAATACATAATTATCAAAAAAAAAGGATAAAAATAAGTGATTAAGTAAATATTATTATATTACAAATGTTGTAAACAGTAGTTCACAAAATGTTAACATTGAGGTATTTTTGGAGGGGGGAAATGGTGGTCCTCACACTACATTTAAGGCCATGTCATACTAGGTAATTATTCTGGTAGACAGAATATTCTCTCTCAGGCAGTTGTCAGGGGGTCAAATCACTTTGACTTTGGAAGACAGAAAGTCTCCCTATCACTCACTATAACTAATGAGCACAAGTAAATTTATCACATGATTACAGCTCTTGTTCACAGCACGAAAATAAAAATGGACGATGTTTGTGGACAGAACATGACAATTAATTTCATCATCAATTCAATCGTATGAATCAATTTATAACCACACTATTTAAGAATATCACGACAAGTGACTCAAAGATACATGCTTTTGTAACATTAGTGAAAAATTTATGATTATCAGGTAAGAAATGTTGATCGTGTAACTTGGGCAACTTGTCTCCACTTGTGCCCAAATATCATTAAATGTCAACAGGTTTTTGTTGCTCAGAGACATGTCACCAGAGCAAGAAATTACCTAGTGTGTTACAGCCTTTATTAGACCATTTGCCATGGTTGGCAAATGATCTAATAAATACATAAAGAAATAAATAACATCGTAAATAGAATTTAAAACAATGAGAAGATATATAAACAAATACAAAATACATTAACAACAACAGCTGTACATAGAACAAATGTCAACAAGTATTAACAAAGAACAAAAACTAACAAGAAGTGTATATAATTTGACAAATTGCTATTTGTAATAATGGTTGTTGCATTAGATTAAACATTCCTGTGGCCTTTTCCAAACCTTTTGAAAAGTCAGACTGAGTTTAATATCCCTTTACTGATTTTCACATAGTGCCTTTTTTGTTATAAAAACATAGATTTTTAAAATCTCAAAATAATGTATTTAAAAGAGCCGACAAGGTTAGCGTTAGGTGCCGTCTCTTGCTGGCTTTAATAATTACTTAGAATTTAATTAATAATAATAGTAATATAACCTAATATAATTCAGTAATTGTTTGGCTTTAATATATAACTATCTTGTTTTAGATGTTTATATTTATATTAATAAAACTTTCATTTTTCCAGCAATCCCTAAAACAAAGTTTATGAAAAATATAACAGATTTTTGTTTTAGTCCATTATCCATAATAACACAAAATATGGTTACCATGCCATCTAAAATAGTTAAAGTTTTTTCACCAAATTTGTTAACAGTCACAATATTATGCTGCTGACATACTGTTAATCAATCTGGCACTTTATATAATTAAAATTCAACTGTTGAATAAATTATTATTGTAAAACAATGTACTGTATTTTATGACTTGTAAGATGCATTTTTTTGTTCAAAAAAAAAAATCCAAAAATTTATCGTTTTATGTGAAGTTGCAATCTTCTTTAGCCTAATGAATTTTCCATATGGTCTTTAGTAGGCTACAGAAAACCTCTGCCTGGCTACAGAAAACCTCTTGAATAAGAATGTTATTGTTTAATATATTAAATACTTTTTAAAATATTTTGTGAAGATGCATCTTTCATGCTGTAAAATTTGGTAATAACATACAACAACTAAAAAATTATATCTTGATTTATTTAATTTAATAATTGATAAACTGATTAAATGAGTCTTTTCTAGATTATCTCATTTTCTTATTTATGATGATATTTATTTGTATATTTGATTCGTATATACGATATTCATTTGTCTATGTTTAATTTCAGTGATCCAACAATGAAGCAATTTCTTCTCCATCTAGATGAGACGGATGCTCTAGGAAAGAAATTTATCATACAAGATTTGGACGAAACTCATGTTTTCATTGCTGTGGAGATTTTGGAAATACTTCAAACTAAAATTGATGATTTGATGGACCAAATATCATTCCCATTAGCAGAAAAATAAACATTTACTCTGGAAAGTTGTAGAAAAATAAACTGTAATATTTTTTAAAAATTGTAAATGTTTATTGTTAAATTCTTTTATATTAATATTAATAGAATAAAATGTTTTTTTTTTTTTTTACATGGATAACTTTAAAGATTATTCAATAGAATAAGTTTTCTCTGGCATATTGTAACTTTCCTGTCATAATGTTTTTATTTTAGCTAAATGTATTCATTCAACATTGATATTGAGAGATACAGTAATTTAATCAGCAGTAATGCATCTAAGAGTGAAATTTAAATAAAATTCATTCATACTTCTATGTGATATTTCCTTGAAAAATTGTTTAAAATATGAATCAGTTTTATTTGAAATTCATACATACATAACTTGTAGACTTATTTTAAAACTTGATATGTTTTAGTTAATATAGAGAAATTTCCCGAAAACTAGCATTTTTTTAAAAATGACCTTGAACATCACAAAAGTGATTAGTTTATATTTTATATTAAGAATAGAGAAAAAGACTAATTTTCGTTTTGTTTCTCATATTGAAAATATTAAAAATAAATAAATGTACAAATCAACTGAGGGTAGTGATGTTTTTCCATGTTCGAAGGTGATCTAGAATTCTATCGCAGCAGTGATTCTGTTCTCCCAGATGTTCCATTTCAGAGTTTAATAGATTCCTTACATAGACAATGAAATCATTTTACTTGAAATTCATCTTGCTATGTACTGTACTGGGAATATATTAAAGCCATGCATTGGATCAAAAAGTAATACCTGTTTGACTGAAATGTGACACGTCATCTTTGATGTGTCTTCTACAGAAATTACCCTTCAATATAATTCTCATTTTTCTCTACGCAAAAATAAACCCAAGTGACAACAGCTTGGCAGAATATTCCGCAAAGCAGTCCTTGACCTAATGCTTAAATAGGATTTCGGTCCTCCATATCTGTGATTTCCTCGTACTCCATTTGATATCATCCAACACATTATCACCATGTACAGTACAACGCAGCCTTGAAAACTGCACTAAGTCTAATATCTACTGTAATTTTATCACTACATGTAAAGGAAACCACCAGATGGAATTTCCCCACCCAAACTGGTGCTGGTCAGAATGTATATTCATTGAACACTGTTTAAGTAGTGTCAATCATTCGTGGGTTCACACCCGTCCAACAGATTGGCCACATGGAGTTTACCAGCTTTTCTTCTGGAGACTAAAGCCTACTTCACAATCACCCTTTGCAACGTAGAAAACAAGTGGATACGGTTTTGCATCGCTTTCACAAGTTTTCCGTTTTGGCAATTGTTTTACAATCGTGTAAAATCACGCGGATTGCATCATTTCAAGTCATGCTTGAAATTAGTGGATCCTTAAACATTTCAGCCAGTCGGAAGAGTGTAAAATAATAAAGCATTCTGGTAAGATGGCTTCAAATAAACTTAGTTTTACTATCGATTTTAATCAGTATCCGTGTGTTCGAACCAATAGAAACACCTTAAGGAATCCTCTACTTAGTTGTGAAACACAATTGTACAGTAGAAACAATACATGTATCACGGCCGGATGGCCGAGCGGTCAAGGTGGCAGCCTACCGCTCTGGGAGACCTGGGATCTATTCCAAACGGGTCGATAAATCCCCAGGAATTTTTCGGGGGGTGGTCCGTTCGGATATGTCGGGCCCGTCCCTCACCACCCGGTCGCCCCATTGTGGGCCTGGCCGAACTCATAATGGGCCTACTAAAAGAGGCCCGCTTAGTGCCCACAGGGTGGAAAGAGTTAAAAAAAAAAAGTACATGTATCACTCTGACGGTTCCACCACCAGAATATGTGAGATTCCTAAAATCGAGTCGAAATTGCAATTAATTATAAAAATTCCTATGATGATGATTCACGTTCCTTAACAGTGCATATTGTACAATTTTTTTGAATAAACGTTATACATAAAACATTTGAGCATTTTTTCGGCGTGGAACGCATTATCGTATTTTACATTAATTTCTATGGGAAAAATTGTTTTGCATTACGAGTAACTTTGGAAAGAATTATGCTCGTTAAGCGAGGTTCTACTGTATAAGCTTTATAAATGGATTGGGAATCGTGAGAATTGTATGTGGGTGTGACCGGTACTGAATAAGTGTAGAGAGATCTCAACTTTGGGATGCATCAAAATCGACATTTAATTCTATCCCAAACGGAGATAGTTGATCCTAATATCTTGGGACTTGCATTGTCTAGTCTTTTGTCATGTTTGTGAGTAAAGGTATTCTTTCTCATTATTATTATTATTATTATTTGTTCCTTTTATATGAAAAATGTAATAAATATTAACGAATTTAGTGGAGTTCCGGGACATTTCGGGAGTCTCACACGTGTGCATTACCCCATTGCTTCCGTGTACAAGGTGGTGGCAATTAAAGAGTGTCTATTTAAAGCATTCTGTAGTTTCAACGAATAAGCAGAATGACACCAAAATTTCTACGTGAAGTATTCAAGGCGGGGAGATTAGGCGAAAAATATTTAGTCCCAGAATATGTCGCATAAATCGTTTTTTCCAGCAGGTAGAGATATAAAGTTGAGTGTCGGAAATGTATACCCATATTCTTAAAAAATGGTAAAACATGCCTCTCACTCTGCCTAATCGTGTAAGATCGAATTATCAATTGTGGGAGTTCGGTCGTGGGTTCGCGCCTCGCTCGGACGGACTGGCCATGGGGAGTTTTCCGGGTTTTCATCACGTCTGTAACGCCTAAATAGAAGCCAGCTCTTTAAAAAAAGAGCTCTCGCAAGGCATCCCCTCTAGGCAGATTGCCCAAGTGTTGCATTGCCATAACTAAACAAACAAACCTGTAAACGGTCTGTTTCACAGGTTCTAGGGCCTGGAAAACTTCCGCACCTTACCTCTGATCGAGGTCTCTGGCTATATGCTTTGCCCTAGCTTAGCCTTCGGGCTAAGCCAATAACGCTATGTTTTTGGGACTTGCCGCTACCACCCTGGCATCTCGTTGATTGTTCGCTGATGACGGCTCAATGGTCGTAGGGTGTTTCACAGTGGAGCAGGCATGGATGCAAGACCGGGTTAACTTGTTAGCCCTGTTGAAGATTCCTAAACATTAATTATCAATAACTAGTTCGTGGTCACCAGAGGGCTTTAGGAAATTAACGATAAAAGTTTTAATTAACAGGATAATAGGATATATTTTCATATAAATTAACTTTTTAAAACTTTATCAATTAAGAAAAATATATACAAAAAAACAATATTCATTTTCAGTAGTTAATTTTAAAACTTCGAAAACCGTTATTCTAGAAATGACCGTTGTTCTAATTTGTGAAAACGGAAAGCTGTGAGTGGATTTTAAAAATGTTATTTTTAATATATTTAAATTAGTTGATGTATATCTTTACCGTGTTAGGATAATGTTAAAGAGAATACTTTCTTCTGCATAGGTTCGACGTTTTTAAATGATAACATTGCGAACGCGCCGTACAGTATTTAACAGTATGTAATTATCTTCAGTGTTGGAATTACACTGGAAATACAATAAGTGTCAATGACAGCTTGTACGGAGTCACTCTTCGTCTTAGGGAGCCTTATTTGCCGATTTTGAACAGACAAAATGTGTAGAATATTTCTTTATGGACTGTCCATAAAGGACGTCCGCACTAGAAAGGGGGAGGCGATGTGGTCCTTCGATTATTGTTGATTGTTATTTTTATACCATTGAATTTTGTTCTATATAAATTTATATGGAATATTTACTTAACTTTTCATTTATGTGTTCCATGTAATAAATGTTCTATTGATTTAGAACGTTCTTTTCCCATATTTCCGTTACGTTTAGTATGTTTTTCGAATGTTCTTTTCGATCTTTTTTAAGTTTGAATTCCAACCGAAGAAGGCCCATGGTAGTTCGAAAACGTTTTTTTGGCTGATTGGGCTGCAATTGAAAAAATTGTAGACCTATAAATCCACACGGCCGTCCGTTGTCTGACTGTCTTTCCTTAATTTCGAGAACGGAGTTAGATAGATGAAATCCGGATCAGATCCGGAAATCTTATGGGCAGAAAGCCCCGATTAACTATATATGAACTTCCGACCTATAATGGGTTGGCTTTTAATAAAAAGGCCCTCTTATAGTACCCACAGAGAAAAAGTTTAGAAAACCAATTAATAATAATATATATTTAAAATTTTTCTTTTTGTTTTAGATCCTAATGGAAAACTCCCTTACTTCCATTCTTTGCCACTCACATCGGCATTCTTCTGAAGAACCAAACCAGCATTTGACAAGAGATAAGGATCTGATTATAAGAGTTGGTGCTCTCGCTATTTAAAGTCTAATCGCGCAATTTTATTGATTCATCTAAGTTTTATTGTTTAACTTTTAGGCTAGAGATCGCTATTTGGTGTTTCTGGCCGAAGAGAATTGCAAACTGACAGCAGAAAAGCATCGCCTGCAACGAGAACTCGAACTCCGAACGAAAAATGCGAACTTATTTTGCTCTAGTGAGATTTTTATTTATATTTTCTGTCGAAACCACAAAACGGATCGCCATGAAATTTTCTTTATTTTCAGAATGTCAGTGGACCACCCGATACACACCATTTAAAATTTCCAATAAGACCGTAAGTAGGCACGTAACTTTAATTCGGGTTGATTTAATGGATACGGATTTAAATAGCACCAGTCTCTTCCAGGAATCAAAGTCACGATATCACCGAGTCAATTCAGGAGGAGGAGGAGAAGGAAAAGACCAACAGGTGAACCGAAACTTTCATTTTGCGCTAAATCTAACTTTGGCGAGTAAATAAATAAGAATTATTTGTGTGAACTTTGGTTCAACTGGGAGGAAACTATGATATTCGAATTTTTTAAGCAAGAAATTAATATCAAAAATATTCTACAGGCTCTAGAAATAGAGGTGAAGCAATCGAAAGATGAATGGAAATGGACGGATGATAAAGAAGTATCAAAAAAAGACCAATGCCATTCTCCTAGAATCGCTTGTGGGGAAACAGAATATAGTAATACCAGTCTACATTTTCAAAACAAACATCATCGTCAGGTAAGAATTCCGTATAGCTTGCTGTGGATCCATTAAATTTGAATACAGAGATTGCTTTTAAAAGAAAAATAAATATTCCACTTTCAAAAAGACATTCAACTGTAAGCAAAACAATTATCCAATTTTGAAAAGTAAAGATTTTTCTTTCATGGAGGAAATTTCCTTGAAACGTATATTTCGTCTAAGAGAAGTTTGGATTCTATAGCAAAGAAGACAAGGAAGATATTCAATTTGTACAAAATTGATGCCTAGCAAAAAGGAAGTTGGGTGTATTAGATTTTAAAACAATGGAATAATAATACTTTATTATTATTATTATATGAAAGAATGTATACAGTACAAAATTTTTTACTTTCTTTATATGTTAATACATTTGAAAAAATAATCTTTTGTGAAAAATATAAATATTTAAAAGATTAAATTATCCAGGATGCAATTTGAATATTTTTGAAATAATATTTACGGATAATTATTTTTTCTAGAATTAAAAGCCACCAAACATTATTTTGATGTAAACATTTGTCACATTCTTATAATAATTTTACACCACATCATTTTATAGTCAATTTTTACTTATTATTCCCATTTTCTGTATTTTTTCAATGAAGTTTCAATCAGGAAACTATAACGCCATTGACAAGTTTTTTTTGTACTTCCATTTTGAAGCTTCCTCTGTTCCTATGAGGAAGCTTCCATTTTGAAGCTTCCTCATAGGAACATCCTATGCACCTATTGCACCAGCCTTCTTATTTCACTGCAATTAAAATTTGTGACAATTTCAAATTATGTAAGGCTATAAGTGAGAATGAACTTGCAAAGACCCCTTATATTATTAATATTATAAAATTTGTAAAGCCAGTATTTATGATATACTTGATAGTATGAAACTAAGGATTCTAGCTATTGGAATTTTGGACTAAAACTGCTTATCCACAAACATATATTTGTGTATGTCCGAGACTCCCGAAAGTGCCCTAAGTAAAAGCCTAGATTGTTTAAGACTTTCCACAACTAATTTTTACAGTCCCATTATAAATACAAGATTAACTTTCATTGACCGTTTAGGAGATATTTTTTAATTACTGTACTTTCTATGAAGATATTAACGTTATGTTTTTAGAGTTTTTTTTTAAAAAAGTTTTTGAAAACAGATTATAAACCTGATGAATATAGCAGAAAATGCCACATTTTAAATCACTTTTTCTTTTCAGGACAAGCACATTTGTCGACTTCTACTCAAGTTGCACTATCTGAAGGAAAAGCTAAGAAAAGTAGACCAAAAATACTTATAAATTTCATAACTTCCTTTCTTTGTGTTAAAGGAATACTGTCTTTTGGACCAATTACCTATTTATTTTTATTTGGTATAATTATATGTAGATTCAGCAGAAAAAATACAAATTTATAAGCCATTTTGGTCACAGACTACTGAAAAACTTTTGCTAGGAATTTGACTTTTAATTTTTTTTTATTGAATTACCATGTATTTATGAAGTTTAATATTTTATGTAACCATGAGTTTTTATATAGTCTTTTTATCATTCTTTGAATCATTTGAAGTGATAAGATTAAAGAGATGTAATAGTTTCCACGACAAGATGCTTATAATGACAAACACTGGCCTTTATTTATAACAACATATTTCAAAAATAAATTATTTTTCATTTAATATAATTATTTACATATTTAAGACTCTAACATAGCTGCACATGCTAAATAATTCTTTTTGTGCAAAGCAAATGATTTTCCGGGAATGTAAAATATCTTCTTTCTTAATGTCCTTATGAGATGTTGACTGCCTGGTACGCTCTCCATCTTCCGGATGTTTTGCCTAAAAACATTATTTTCTCTTATGAAAGTTATAATGTAAATTATAATCTATATATATATTATATTTATCTAATGGAAATACATAAAATATTAACAAAATAATATATGCAATTATTAAATGGAATAAACTTTCTAAAATGCTATAAAATGAATAATTAATGATCTTTGATTTATCTGAAGATCAATATGTAATTAATTCATTCATGTGTTCCCAATGGAATTTAATATTAATGGAGGGGGATGAAATTAAATGGAAAAATATGTAAATTCTATTGGGAAAACTTTACTTAAAAATTATTAGTCTTTTGAATATTTAATAAAGGATTTCAATATCATTTTTTTTTTTAATTTTACAATTTCTTAGTAATATAATAGAAAATAAATTAAAATTTTATCTTAAATTGTTAGAATTTTATGTTATCTTTTATAAAATATTTTGTATTAATTCTTTAAAACCTTTTACCTGAAAGTAGAATGTGGTTGTTGAACTTGAATGCATAATTTCGATGGTTTTTCATAGAAATCTAAATTAGTCGTAATATCTAATAAAGATTCTCCTCCCATTGTATAATCTATACGACTTTTGGCATAAGACGTATCCACTTGAACTGACTGAATCATCAAGACAGATGCACTACAAAATTTGAAGTGATTTTATGTATTACGTAATTATTGTATTTAAAATAAAATACATTTTTCTCTTAAATTTAATTTTATATTATTATAATAAAACTTACTTGACTAAAAGTACTGAATGAGCATTCTTATTCCATAATGAGATCTGAATAGAACCTGATAAATCAAGTGAAAGAACTCCTTTTAAATTTATATCAATTAATAATCCATTCTGAAGACCAAATAATTCAGATGAATCCATAAATAAATAATTTCCCTAAAAGAAAATGATTAAGAAATTTTTAAATTTTTATTCTACAGTATCACAAATTTTTATATTCTTAACGTGTTTTGCTAATCTTTATAATAAAGGTTAGCAAAACACGTTTTTTTTCAAAACTGTTAACATATAAAACTTCTATTTGTTATAACAATTTTGATACTAGACAATTAAAGTAAATATTATACTTTTTACAAATTACATTTGAATGGGCCATCCACTAGTGTACAGTTTAAGGGTTGAGAAAAGAACATTTGTCTGCAGGGATTTATTTTAATGGTATTAATGACATACAAATTTGTTCTTGTAAGCGTACTTACCAGTGAAGAAACTCAGAAAATATTTACAGAACTTTGCAATCATTAAAGGAAAGAGGTTCATTAAAAGTATATCACAATACAAAACAGGGAGAAAGGGGTCAAAAGTGAATGAAATTTGTACATGTAATTAGCAGATAGTCCCAAATCCATATAATATAGTTTAATCAATTTTCTAAATTTCAATGTACTATTAAATAACCATCATATTTGTTCTATTTTGTTGGTAAAAAGGACCATGGTCCAGTGTGATATTTTATGTACCACTATTGTGATGCTTAATGTGCTTAGACAATTTTTATGAAAAGACTCTGTGAAGTAACTTTATGATTCAATCTGTGAAGTGAGGTTTGAAGTCATGATATACTTGATAAACATGTGAATGCATGGATTTCATATCTGTGCATTTACATGAGGCCCTATACTTAGATGAGCTTAGAAAGGCTCTGCAACTAATTAATGTTCAGCTATTGGTATATTGAAAAGACCACATAATTTATATTTTAGACTGAGAATTTAAATTTATCACTCTTTGTTTGATTAGTCAATTCAATTTACTAATCATTTATAATAAACATTTAATAGAAATATATGTTTTATATAAAATATTTGTAAAGTGTTTTGAAGATCATTATTAAGTATTGTAATTACCTGAATTATAGGAGTCTGTTCACTTGCAGTGCCAGACCATACGTGTGACATTAATTCTCCTC
Source organism: Centruroides vittatus (assembly GCF_030686945.1). Taxonomy (NCBI): domain Eukaryota; kingdom Metazoa; phylum Arthropoda; class Arachnida; order Scorpiones; family Buthidae; genus Centruroides; species Centruroides vittatus. The sequence goes on along the minus strand of NW_027122625.1, from coordinate 498,480 downwards.
TACCAGTAAAAAATGTGAAAGGACGAAGATTGACTCCAAATATATTTAATTCCATTCCAGCTGTTTCATCTTCTACTGGAATATCTGCATTATCATCAGAATTACTTCCAAATCCATTAGTAAATAATCCAATCTAGTAGAATTAAGAACCGTCATTAAATTTGCTACAGTGTAATTCACACAATATTTATACAATTACAAAGTTACTTACGCTAAGAAGTTTTAATTCTTCTTCATAAGTGCTTAAAATTAAATCAAATGTACTTCTCTTTAACATACCTCCTGGTATCATTTCCATATTGACGCCAAATGTAAAATTTGCCGTATCCCCAACTAAAATTTTAAAATATATATTTCATCATTTGTAATTTAATTACATTCTTAAGTATCAATCATAAATTTTGAAATTTATTAATTTTTTACACCACAGAAATTAAATTACCTCCTTCATTTAATACTTTTAAATAAGAGTTTGACATATATAATGAGACTTAATTTAACAGTATATAATAAATCTATTGCAATATATTCTGATATCACTTTTCGTGGGCACTAGGAAGACTTTCATATCAGGCCCATTAAAGATTTGACTAAATCCACAATGGGATGGTCACCTAGTGAAGGATGAACCTGATATATTTAGGAAATTTTTCAGACCAGGATGCCTAGTCTCAAGTTATGTGAATGCAACAAATATACTCAGAGTATCATGTCACAAACTCATTCAGTGAATGCCATGTGATATTCTCAATACTTGTGTGGTTACTCACATGATTCAAGATTAGCATCCAGATATTTCCAGACCAGATCACTTAGAAAAATTCCTAAGGACCTGAGATGGATTTTAATTTGGTCTCTCAGAGTATTAGGCATGGATAATTTTAGTTTGTTTTGCTTAACCCTTTCCATGCGGTTAGCTACCGATCGGTGTGTATCACGTGACTTCTTCGTTTATCGGTGATGCGAAACTTACCGATCGGTAACAATTAAAAAATTCGATTAATTTGCGCTATATTCGAGTTTTCCAGAGATCTTAGCTTTGATTCGCTCTTCTGTATGTCGATTGACTTTGTTTAAGCCAATAAACGTTTTGTTACCACCCCTGGGCCATAAATATTTTGGTAAATACATCCCCTACTATTCTACAGTAAATCTTCGCAGTTAACTACACAGTTGGCTGAAAACAATCAAAGGAAAACTCCTTCTACAGTTTTATTGTCTCTTCTGTCTTTGTTGACGTTACTTTAACTAATCACAGACTTATGAAACGAAAAAACTGCCGCGAAAAGCCCCGCCTCCAACCTTCGAAGTAAAATGTAAACAATCACTGTAAATTCGCTTTTTAAATCGATTTTTAATTCTAATTAACTAATTTAATGCACTTAGACATTAAATTAGCTAATTCGACAATATTTAGGCTAGTAAATAGGTTTTTAAAACTATCTAGCGATAAATATTCCCGGAAAACTCCACCTTCCTATAGTAAATCTATGGAAGGTGTTCGCACTGTTAATTTGGCTTTAAAATTTTTGTCAAATGAATTCATATATATTTTGAATACATTTAATTATTTTACAAAAGTAAGAGCAAAGCTCTACGACTGACACAGTCGTACAGCTGACTAATCATAACAATCGACTATCCCAGCTAAGTAATTAGAGACATAGTGTGAATAATGGCAATAACTTCTCCCCCGCTCTAGGTAGAAAGCTGCGGTTTGTTTTGTTTAATAGAGGACAGATGTTTCTATCTAACAGATGTACAAAGTTCAGCGATTCTCTGTAAATTAATTTTTTTTTTTTGTTCGTAACCTTCAAATTTGCTCGTAAACTTCATATTATTTTAAATATGTGTAAAACTAAAAATTATACAATCGTAAACTGTAATATGTTTTTAATCAAACACGAAAAACAGATTGAATATAGCGCGATATTGAAGCGAAATATCGCGATTCAAAAAATTACCCAAAAACGCAAAAATGCGCCGCATAACGAATTCCACCTATTTACTTAATGCTAAAGGTTTTCCGCATGGAAAGGGTAAATTAAGGAAAACAAAAATATCTATCTAATTTCTATTTAAAAATGATAAAACATCATCTAAAAATTTTGTTTTGAATTCATGAAAAGCTTATTTTTTGGAGTAACTATTAGTAAATTTCATGTTGGAGAAATTTGGAAGAGAGAATGAGAAGTTAGCCATTTTGTCTTGTGTAGCTGAGTGGAGCAAACACTTTTACATATAATTAGAGAAGACTACAGGAAGGAGAATTATTTTCAAAAGTTATACACTTTTCAGTCTGTTGAGGAGTTATCCAGACCAATCTAGATGTTTTTGCCATCCCAAGCAAAACAGTTTTATTTGCTGCCTCCTTACTTTTAAAAATTGGATAAGAAAAATAGTATATCAATTATTTTAAACACAAAATGCAATTTTTTAAATCTTAATTGTAATTTCTTAATTATGTTTTGTGAAATATCACCCTGAAAATGTACTGTGCTACTGACCCAAGTAGATGCTTGCTCTGCTGGTGTCTACAGTCAGCCTTAAAAACATAATGGAAGATAACAGAAAGCAAAAGTTATACACAGGAAATATTAGGATACTATGGACTGGATTGGAAGAACTTAGAATGGATGTCAGAACAGAATAAAGAACTATGCAATGCTAAGTCAAGAGATTTAGAAAGGAAGTTATCATAAAGTGAGATGCTAAGATCACGAAAGACAGTGCCAGCTCAATGGAAACTTGCAGCTTTTGCTGCTTGAGTCAGTCAGCTCACATCATCTCACCCATCAAGCTGGCCCTGATAAAAGATATGACGAGGAAGAATATAATACATAATATACCAAGAAAATGTAGATTTAGAAGAATTTACAAAGTGAAGTCGTTAAAAGCAATAGCAGAGGTTTGGAAGGTATGCCGGTAGCATGGAGATGGTTCTTACATGGTAAGAAGAAACAGATGTATAATGATTGAAAAAGAGATAGGTTTTAAGGTTCTGCTCTTAATTTTATTTATAAATTTATTTAATTTGAAGGCTTGGTATGGCTTGTAAAATAAATAATGAAGATTGTCAAGAATTTATGTTTTAAATAAATTTTTGAATCTTGTTAGAGAGCTTTGACAAGAGACATTGGAAGACTGTCTGCTTTGAACTATGAGTATCTCCTTAGAATTGGATGCATTGAAAAAGTTTGAATTTCAGTTCTGAGAACTTTAAATTTTTGTGTCGAGAATTAATTTGTTCGGATGTACTCAAAAATTTTAAATTTTGTGAACACTTGCACAAACACAAAAGATGGGCTTTGTCAACCCAAAAGTGATAAGGAATACAAAATTTATTAATAGTTACTCCAATAAAGTAAGTTTTACATGAATTTTTATGTTCGGAATGTTTTTTAATTTTATTTGTTTTAATGGTGTCTTAGTGATTAACTTGAATAAGAATATGATAAAATCTGTTTGATTTCTGAGAAGATTTAAAGCAATAACAGCAATTAATTAATAATGCAATAATTTTTAACATAAATGTTTAAATCTAACTTTTTGTTTATACAATTTCCTAATATCAATTATACATATAATTTCTCTAATAAAAATGTATTGATTTTAACATTTATGTAGAATTTACAATGAAAATATGGAGCCCATTTTTCTCTCAATCTGTAATAATAATTTACAAAATCATAATTCAGTTTGAAAAGAATACCTTTGTATTATTCCTGAAAATAAAATGGAAAAGAAAATATTTTGTTTTCAAGAAAACTAACCTGCAATTAGTCTTTTAAAAGCTGCAGATGATCCTTTCTGTGCAATATTATAATAATTATTTATTGTAGAATTCTTCAAAATTTCATTCAATAAATTTCTGTAAAAAATTAAATTGTTAAATTATTAATCAATATTTAAAACTAAACCTCAATTATATATTATATCAATTTACATATACACTCATGTTTGTAAAAATTGCAACACCATGGAACAATCATGGAAATAACAGGAAATGAAAAGGAAGGTATGACATGCAAATGATTAGAATATCAGAGTGATAGTGGGCTGAGAAGTGTCCTCTGAATGGTCATATAAACAGAAGACAGTAGTGAAAAGTTGAAAGTAGTGTATCATTGTTAATATTAAAAATGGAACTCGAAATTCAAGAGCATGGGGGTTCAGCGTACAAATAAATAAAATACGAATGCTGTATTGGTTCTGTGTTCATTATTACATATTTCCCAGTGTTGTGTATTGTAATTTGAAAGCTATATTTTTTAACTGGTTGGTGGAAATTTTTAGCAGTTAGTTAAAACTATCTTTGGAAGAACATTGATGTGGATAAGATAATACTAAGAAAATAAGATTAAGAAAGTATGATTTTAAATGTAAAAAAGAGTATATTAAAAATACATTTTAATTTTACCTTAAAGTGTGATTATTTTCCCTAATTTCTTCTAATTTTGCATGAATAAATGTCGATAATTCGGGATTATCTTGATTTGCTAAAGATAAAAGTAATTCCTCTAAATCACTCTTTCCTGTGTTCCCTTTAATAAGAAGTTCAGCAGCAATGATACGAGTTGTGCTGTCTTGGTATTTCCATAACTGATGATAGATTTTCTTTAGCAGCAACTTATTCTAACAAAAGAAAAAGTTTTAAATAAATGTGATACAAAACAAATTATTTTTAATGGATATATATTTAAATAATTATTACAGATCAAGATCAATTCATATATGATAAATTGTTTTGAAATCAGAATACTTCATTTTAAATAATACACAAAATATTGTTTCAAAAAAATATTAAGGTATATCTATTTTTTTTATTGTTTGATCTGATTTGCATATACTGTACTACATAATAAAAATATATTTTTATTATGAACACCTTATATATATAATATATATAAGGTGTTCTGTGGGAAAGAGGCAATATTTTTACAGTGTGCTCTAGAAACCTAGAGAATCCAAAAATGTGTTATAAACATAGCCTTTCAAATGCATTGTTTCATTGATAGAAGTTAAAATTCAGATCAGCTATCTCTTCAGATGCTGCTCTGTAGGACTGCTAAGCACTGCAGAAGAGCCTTAATCTCATTGCTTTTCAACTTCTTACTTTTAGAACCAGTGCCGTAACTAGCCTTTTATGTGCCCGGTGCAAGTATCTGTAATTACGCCCCAAAACTATGACCCAAAATTTGGTTCAGGTTATTTCCACACCCCCCTGAATCTGCGCCCTGTGCCTGGGCACCGCCTAGTTATGGCACTGTTTAGAACCTTACGTTTCTGTAAAAATGTAAGGTTCACTTACATTTCTTGATACTATTGTACACTGCAAAAGCTGAAGAGCAGAGAGATTGAAACTTTTCTGCAACACTAAGTACCGCAGAGTAACATCGTAAAGGGTAACTAGCAGGGATGGGGAATTGGCAGAAAAATACTCGAATTGCTATTGGGGCATGCAATATTTATAAAATACATTAGGGTTTTTTTAAAGACAATAAAATCATTAAAATATTTTATTCAAATGAAATTAGATTTTCTGATTTTAAAACAAAAGCTATTACATGTGTGACATATTCTTTTTTAACGATACTCTGAATATAAATGAAAAATCTTACTTCATCATTCAAAATGTGATCTTCAGCAGCAGCTTTTATAGCCATCATGGCTACTGAAGAAGCTTTACTATTTCTCATAACATATCTCAAAAGAATTGGTATAGTATTTGGCAGTGCTGCATTTTTTAAAGCATGGAGATACATCAATGCACAATTTTCATCATTGCACTCTTGTAATTTCTTTGTAAGAAAATCTTGAATTTCTTGTACTAGCTAGTTTAAAAATAAATTAATATAGTTAAATAAAACATGATAAATTAATGATTGATTAATATTAAGTTAAATATTTTTTATTTCAAATTTTTATTGGAATAGTGAATATCAGAAACTAATATGTTGTGCATTATGTTTAAATTATGTCTAGTAATTGCTAAAATGTTTAAAATTTAATTATTTGGCAATATATCAAAAGTAATAAATCAGTTAACTATAATATTTCTTTACCTTATCTCCATTATTTTTGTGCATTTTACAAAATGATTTTGTTAGTGCACCCAGTGCCATTAATGCTGAAGTCTTTAATTTATCATTTTTAAATTTAGTTTTTGAAAATTCCTAAAAAAAAAAAAATTACTCAAATCATTTTCAAAATAAATTATTTGTTCCTTAATACAAAAATTTGAAATTTATGGTATAATATTTTAGGTAATTCTGTTTAAATTATTACAAATTAAGCAAGCTAATAATAAAATACAATATTAATATACCATAAGAAACTTTAAAATACATATATATATATATAAATATTTACTTTTGGTTATTCATACCAAGAGATCATTCAATAAATTATGACTTGGATGGGATGCAGTTGAAAGACTAAGTAAAAATCTTTCTGGTAAATCTTCTTCTTTAGAATAGCTCATTGTATCTCTAGCAATTTTGACTGACTGCTCTATTTGGCTTGCTGCTAAAACATCAATTAGCTGAGGTCTAGAACAAACAATAAATAAAATTATTTTTATATATTTAAAAAAATTTAATTATGATGAAATAAAATTTAGATAAAAAGCATTATCCAAAAAGTATTGGAGCCTATATTTCTTCCCCTCGAAAATTCTTATACTCTGTTAGCAGAGTAATCTTAACTGATCTAAGCAGTGGTGTAGCTAGGGGGTGCGGTAGGTGCGGTTCGCACCGGGCTCCTGGAAAACGATAGGCCCGTGGGAGCCCCAAAATCACGAAAAAAAGACCCAAAAAATTTTTTCGGGGCCCACAAATCTGGCTCCGCACCGGGCCCGGAGAATCCTAGCTACGCCACTGGATCTAAGTTCAGCATGCTTTTTTTTCGGACCTTTAAATTTACAAAACTTTTCAGTATCTTTGTTCCTTCTAGACACTCTCTCTACCACCCAATTTTCTTTGTTCTTCTCATTTTTTATATATATATGCACACAAAAATAATATGCATAGCCTATATGTTTGACAATAATGGCAGGAGGACACAACTCTGCTGAATTAATCAACACACTTTTAACAGTGGATGATGCTATTGGAATCAACGATTGACGTCATTGTTAAATATTATATGACATTGATGCGTACAATGCATTGTGTTACAATGATGTTTTGTAAACATTTTTCCATGACATAATAAAAGGTTGGTGGCACTGTTGACCCCTTGGGGAGCCGTTGGTGATGGTGATGTGACCTCATTTTACTATCCCCTTTTCAGTGCCAACCTTCCGCGAGTCAAGTCGGTGTTATCTTTTGTGTAATAATTGTTCCTTTGTTATATAACCAGTTACGCGAGTCTAACCAGTTTTTCCTAATCTCTGAAAAGCAACATCCAGTCTAACAGATGCTTCATGAACACTAACGTTTTTGACCCATAACAAGTCATATTTAAGTGTGGATGACTAAAATATTCACTTATTTGTTCTTGTGTAATCATAGTATCTACAAAAATTTAAAAAATATACTTACAGTATTTGTTTATATTTAGTATTTTTCAATGCATCTGTTATATCTTTAGTAGAAACAGTTCGAAATTGTTCAAGAACTTTTAAAAATGCAACTGTTGATTTAAGTGAAGCTAAATTGTCTTGTATTAAATAGTGTTGATATTCTTTGAGAACATTTTGTAACTAAAAAGCAATAATATAAAATATTTAAAAATTACATGTTTTAAATTTAAAAAATAATTATTAAGCACTTTATTTACTCACAGATTTACAGTTTTCTATGCAGATTTGATTATCAGGTTCCGTAAGTAATGTGCCTTTAATAAATTGAGTATGAGCAGCTAAAAATATAATTAAAAATTTATTTATATTATTATATTTTTTAAATTAAGTAAAATATTTTTATATTAAAATTACCTTTTGATAAAAGATATATTGCTTTATCTACATTGAAAGCTTTCACTTTGTTGTTATTTTGTGTTTCTTGTTTAAGAGTGAGCTTTGATCTAGTTTGAGAAAATTTTATGACAATCTAGCAGAGGTTAATGTTACCTATGGTTCCAAGATGGCAGCTCGTCTCTGATTCCAGCAAATAGAAGAAAGGAAACAGTGGGGACGCACGTTCTAACCTAACCTACCTATTCTAATAAATTACCATAATTATTACCAACAAAATTATTAGAATAGGTTAGGTTAGGTTTGGTTAGAACGTGCGTCCCCACTGTTTCCCTTCTTCTATTTGCTGGAATCAGAGACGAGCCGCCATCTTGGAACCATAGGTAACATTAACCCTAGCAGATTTCTTCATAAAAATTGAATATCGATAATAAAATTTGTGTACGTACTGCGATAATATAATTACTGATGTATTTTTCCAGACATTTAAATATATTTTCACTTTTTCATTTCCAAGAGCTGTTTTCACAACATAATAATTTTTAACTAATTCATACCCAATCTCATTATCATGCTGTAATGCTAGGTTTTGAATCTGTAGGGAATAAAAATTATATTTAAATCTTTCAGGTTGCTTTAAAATAAACAAAAAGCAAGTAAATTTCATTTTACCTGATTTGGATGTCGAAATTGTTTCGTTTTTGTAGAATGCCGGCAATTTTTTTTAACTTTTTTTACATGATTTTTCTGTGGATAGTAATATACGATACAGTATCCAGAAGCGTCTAACTAGCGAAACAAAAAATACACTATTTAATAAATATTTTAAATTAAATTCTAATGATTTTTTATTAATAAAAATTAATATATATATATATATATATATATATATATATATATATATATATAATATAATAGGTGGGTATAATTATCAAATCATCTAAATGTGTATGCTGTTAAAAATAATATTAATAATTAAAAAATTCATACCTCTGTAGAATTCTTTGACTTTAGTTGAATTTGAAAAAGACTAGCAATTCCTTTTTTTAAATTAGAAATAGAAACAGTTTCAACAGATTCATATACAGATTTAATATGTCCAGAAATCCAATGTATATAAATAGGTTTATCTGACATTTGGTCCAATTTAGACATGTGAGACTGAAGTTTCATTGGCATTGAATGTATTGTTGAAACATGAAGCTTGGGTTTGTTAATCTAAAAATTTAAATAGTTTTTAAATTTTCTTTCTGCTAAACCTTTTGTTCAATATGCATCAAAAATAAATAATTTTTTAATGTATATTATATTTTTATATTTGTTAGAAATTTAAATCCAATATCATTTCATTTGTTATTCTATATATAATATATTTTCGAATACTAAAGCTTAAAATTCTTAAATAAATAATTTTTATCATAGTTTTCCTTTTGATATATGAGGATTGAAGGATATCCAATTTGGTTAAAATGTTATTTATTTCTTATTTTGTATAAAATGACTTAAAAAATTATAATTTGTCATTTCTTTTGCTAAATACGGACAAAATTTGCCAGGATATCAGGACATTTCTTAAAAAAGGGGACAATCCTGTATATAAGGGAATCTGGCAAACCTATCCTCCACACTCTTCTGAAATCAGTCCATATAACTTAAATCTTTTTTGCAAAATGAAGGGTGCAATTTTCAGGTAATTCTTTAAATCAAGAGAAATTCTATTTGCAACAGGCCACATAGTAACAGTGTCAATTAAACTAAGCTTGCTGATGGCATTGAAAGATTCCAAAATTATGGATTTGGTCGTATAGATGAGAGGAAATTATATTGAAGGAATGTAAATAACAGATATCCAGAATAAACTGTATATATTGAATAAATGCAATTTTCTAACTATTAAAATTCCAACCCTCATATATCTCATATAAAATAAATATAACATTTTGTTATTACTTTAACTAACATTTAGCTAGTAAATCTGAATAAATAAATTGATCCCAGTAATCAATTATTTTTCATTATATCAATACAATAAAAGATTAAATTTGAAACGGTATTTTGTTTTCTAACTGAAAGATTATGAGATAAAAGTATAAATTACCTCTAATTTAAGTAAAAGTTCTTCAGGATTTTCATTGCTCTGCCACACATTTGATATTAATGCATTTGCTGTAACTTTATAACCCACACTTCTTCCCGTAGAAGTACTTTGATTTGTGTTATCATTGAGATTTAGTTGAAATTCATATTGATAATGATAAGTAACATCTTGTTCGTACGGTTGTCGAGCTGCTAAATATAAAAATTTATTAAAAACAATTTTTTTTTAAATTTAATACTTATACAATATATAGAATTAGTATAAAATTATATTTTGTAAACTAAAATCTATGAAAAGTTTTAAAACTTTGAATTATATTATAAAAATAATGTAGAAAAATTTATGTTGAAAATTATGTCAAACACATTAAAAACAAGTAAAAAAGAAACAAAAATAATTCGTGAATCAAACGGACATGATGTTGCCTGGGCTTCTGAAAGTTTCTGCCATAAAAACTATCAAAAATCTGCAGGAAAATTTTGAATTTGTGTATTCTTCATTCAATCGGAGTTGACTTTTCTCACATTTTAAAATTTTTGGGTATTACTCCATTCAGCCAATCAAAATGACATGTATAGGTTTGAAAAAATATAATATACTTTTGCTGGTAACAAAAATCAAATAACACAATTAAAATATATGATCTGGAACTTGAATTTTTTTATTTGATTTTGGTATTTATTGTTTTAATTATTTTATTTTAAAAACTGTTTCCTTATAATTATTTTCATTGGTAAATATTTTAAAATTTTCTATTTTTATAATTTAAATTAAATATGCATACAAAATAAGTTTTTCTAGAATGGATGTAACTGTGTGAATAAAAACAATTATCCAAAACAAATAATCAACATCTTAAAATTATTTACTGAATGTTAATTGTATGCAGTTGTTAATTGTTTTAATAAAAGGTTATTTATTTAAATAATTGAATCTTCTTATCAAACAACTGAAAGATGATAAAATAATTATTTAAAGCCTTCAAATATTTATTCTTTTCAGTTTAAATTTTCTTTTGTAATTAAAAGTAGTTGAAAAGTGAACAAAATTCCTTAATTTATTCAAATAATAAGAAAATTCTGCTTTATTGGATGCTTCATTAACTTGTGTATCTCCTAACAATGGGCTTGCTTAAAAGTACTAGAGAAACTCTTACTCAATGTAAACAAGTTCTAAATTTATTACTTTGATATATGATATATATCTTTTATATTCATGTGACTTATATCACTTTATTTGGCTAAAAAACATTATGATGGTTTAGTGGCACGCTCGAGATTTAATCTCGGGGGAACCGATTCGAACAGATAAAAAAAATATTAATGCATATTCAATAAAATTCTCACCTTACATGACCGATAATTCATAAGTAATATAGAAACAGAACGCAAGACACAATATAAATAATAAAATAAATTTTAATTAGGAAAATATTTTTGGAAAATTCACTACTGTTTCTTTTCCTTTTATTTTGGGTGGTGCCAGGGCCCATTGGCCTACTTTGAGTGCACCACCGTGATGGTGTATGTCACGACTAGCCAAACCTTTCACGATAGGAGCCATATATGGCCTATCAGAAATACGAGAACCACATTCTTTACTGAAACAGTACTTAATATAATAAATACATATTCCCATATATTTAATTATTATAATTAAATATATGGGAACCACCGTAAGGGTCTAGAAGAGCCATACGAGGCTTGCAAGTTGCAGTTTTGCCACTGAGGGTCATCAAATGTAAGATATTATGCAAAAATATTAAACATAATTTTAGTCAACTGTCTAAACTTATGCCCTAAATAACATAAAAAGTGAATGAAAATCACTTGTAATCTATATTTTATTGGATGAAGATCAAATCTTTACAATTTTATTCATAAATAAAAACAGAGACTTCTGTAGAATTCTAGACAATTACATAACAAAAAATCTTATATTTGAAAAAAATTATTATTATTATTACTTTATTATTTAAAATATTTATAAATAACTTTGGACTTGTTTGAGATTTTAAATAAATTTATTAAAATTAAACAGTGACCTTCTAAAAACCTTGAAATTAAACCTTGATCTCCAAACTGCTGATTCTCATTTTTTATATTTTTAATCATTTTATAATGATATTTTTAAGATTAAAATTACCTAATTAACAATTCATTCGTATTTCTTATAAAATAATTAGTTTAGATTTTAAATAAGAAAGAATTTACCTGGTGATGGTAAAGCAGACAACCAACCTGTAAATAAAATTTAATAACATTTATTCTTTTGAATTAATTGCAATCAGCTCATTTACAGTAAATTAAACATTAAAAAAAACATATACATCATCATTACATAGTTTATAATATTCAGAAAACTTTAACAAATTACATAAATTATATCAAAATGAATTTTATTTTAATAGTGTTTATGTACAGCTTTCAAAAATGTATATAAAATCAAGCTATTGAAACAATTGACCCTCTTCTATTTACAATTAAACCTGTTTCTATCATTTAATATATAAATATTTTAGCAAGAATGGAGATTATTATTGAATATCAAGATATTTAATATGTAATATGATCATTTTTTTTGCACTTAAAAGTTACAAAACTGGAAAAATATTTTAGAAAAAGTTATCTACATGTGTTTTGTATTTTATTATTATTTCTCTCCAATTTTATTTACCATCCATGATGATTTAATTATTCAACAACGCCATAAAACTGAACAACAAGATATAAAACGGGCCATTTGTCAAAGGAAATCAAGTGAAATATACACTTTTAAGCTGAAATTTAATCATTTTCCCGTGTTTAAAGCAAAGTCCGTTTTAGTGATAAGTATTGTTTATGTCTATAATTTTGATTAAATTTGCAACTTTTGTTTAAATAAAATAGGAATGTATCGTTAAAAGTTATGAAAATTTAATTTTTTTTTTTAAATTTAATTTAATATTTAACCTGTTTTGATGGAACATCTTGAGCTATTTTAAGTCTGCACGAATGTAGAAATCATTTTAATAAAAAAAAACATTACGTCTATTATCGTCACGCTACGATAATAAATTCGAGAATGAATGAAATTCATATATATATTATTTGTTTTTATCGCTAACAATTCGTTGCAACTACATAAAAATATAAAATCTAATTTCTATATTTAATAAATGAAATATTTACTTTTACATCAATATTATCTACGAACGAATTTCTTAGAACCGAACCTGTTTACGCCAGTTTGAATTAAACAGATTTATCTACACAAAAATCTTACCGTATTAATGAAAAGAATAACAGATTTATACATAGGCTACATAATTGCTTCCTGTTATACAGTGTCCTGCTTTCTATTGTGAGTGTAAAGTCCACTGTTGTTGAATTTAAACGGCATTAATTAATTAAAAAGTTCAGTACAAACCGAACGGGATCGCGTGACGAATAGACTTCCATTGGAAATACATTACCACGGATTCGCGTTTCCTCGTATTGAAACGCTATTCTAAATTAACTTACAAAAAACTTTTCATTTTAATAATTTAACTAAAAAAAAATATTATGTGTTGAGTTACTGAAGGCCATAACTAGCATTGATTTTCAAGAGAAGAAAGCGTGCATTATGTAGTATATAGGTTAGATCAGTGGTTCTCAACCTGTGTTCCGCGGAACACAGATTGAGAACTACTGGAATATTTTCCGAACACCTGTTTTCCACAAACTTGCCCCAGAGTGTATCACAAAAAAAAATTGATTTTAAAGTTTTTATTGCAAATTTACTCCAATGTAGTACAACATTATTCGTAGGTAATTCCATGTTTACTATTTTATTCAACACAATACACTTTATTAGTTTATTGCTTTATCGTTTCGTGAGAAAGGTATATATGAAATTGCTTATCGATTTTTGAGTACAGCAAATGCTCAGCAAAATGGTGTTCGCGGCCTTAAAAAGTTTGAGAAAATAGCTACAGATCTAGATTTTAATGCAATTTAGAACAATTTAGATCGAAGATGGCAAACTTCAGATAATTGTATTAATAATAAGGCTTTACTGAATGTCGTATTTCGTTGCATAGCCTACATGAAGCAACATTATTGATCTGTATAGATAAACAGAGTCACTTATTACTAATCATACACTTATCAAAATCGCAACACTGTTATCGTCAAAATGAAAGATAAATTTTCTAAAAAATAAAATTTTTCTGAGAATCAAAAGACTTTCTACAGAAAATTGAAATTCCAGGTTCGATATCCGCATATTTTTGAAATTGCTCTGATTCGAGTAGAAGCTATACGCAAGGCCTCATAAACGGGCTCACTATCGACTTAATTTACGTATCTGTTTAGGATATTCAAATTTAAAAAATGTATAAAATTATATAAATCTTTATTATATACATTACAATAACTTATATTTTATCTTATAAAATAAGTTAATCTCTTGCTAAGTTGTATTAACTTCACGAACTTATCGAATGTCTTAATTAAACACACTACAGACTACAGATTATACAATTTCTCCCGTACAATAGTAAGTACACTGAACATTTCTATACAGCTCATAAGTTATATACATCGATATAATATTTACCGTACGGTATAAGAATCTACGTAATGACACATTACACCGAATCGTAACGAAAAAAATTACCTGCCAGGCAGAATAATATCGCTACAAAAGCGTACGTCTCCATAAAGTTACGGCAGAACAATTTCAATAACTGATCAAAGTCTTCAACAAAGTGATAATTTCGAAAGAGAGCTGTTCGATGACATACGTGCTACATATATCAGTTTTCGGCCTTCCATCTTGTTTACTTTCAAAGTCCTAAGTATTGTAGATAATGGTTAATAACAATCGAACTGGTAAAATACCATCCAGTCATATATTTTCTGAAGGTAATATCTTCGGTGTATGTATGACCTTGACCAATCATCGGGTCAGTGACAGCAAACGAAACCAGTTTTGTTCATCCCCCGAACACCCTTTTCTTGTTATTTCCTACGGGCTATGAACTGATACTAACTTTATTTAAGAAAAAATATACATAACTTTTTGTTGTAATTCGATTGACAATGTTTGTTTATTATGTTGTTTTCTTTTTAAACCCATTGTAAAAAAATTTAAAAGATTTTTAGAAGAGTTACGATGTAGAAAGCAAGTTTATTTTTTTTATCATTCGTTGTTACTTCCGTGTGCCAGGGTCTCGCGTTAAGAATTTATAACATTGAACAGAAATTTTTAAGAATTAAGGCGTAAAAAGAAGTGTCTCGATTGCTGCGAGTAGCGCGCATTACCTTTTAAAACAACGATTTCGATATACAATTGAAAACAAACGTATAAAATTATAAAAACTCTTAAAATACATCTTATCAAATTCGATAATTTCCGGTTCAAAAGTAATCTATACACAGAAATGACGTCATGGATGGGATTATTTTTAACGTGGAGAAGATTTTTACCTTCCTATTGACGTCATACCTAGCTACGTCGTTGTTTTACTCGATTTAATCATCGCATAAATTCAGAAGCAAACTGAAGTTATGCATTTTCGAACGAAAATAGATTTTTAATGAGAACCGTTCCGGCCTTTCACTTTAGTTCAGTTCGTTCTCACCAGATGGCAGTAAGTACTTCGCGACGGTGGATTACTTATTTATTATTATTATTTTGTTTTTTTCTGCGATCGCCTCTTACCTGTGTTAAATCATAGAAGAAAGAATTTATATCCGATAAGAATGCATTTTAAATAATGACGAAAGAGACGACTCGTCATGTCAACGGACGCTCTATGCCACTTAAGTATTCTGATAGAATTCTAAGAAAGCCATGTGGTAAGTGTAGATGATAATGTTTATCAACTAGAGTAGCACATTGTCTAGTTTCTGGCCCTATTCATGTCACCTAAATAATATTATTTTAAACTAGAATTGGTTTATGAATAGATAATGAATGACGGAGAATGCATTTTGCGCATCCGTACTGATACCGAAATTTCTTAAAATAATTTTAATGACTGTCGTTTTGATGAAATGCTGCAAATATCCGACTTGCTATAGCATAATTTTATCAAAACAATAACATTTTACCCTAGCCCAATTCCACCAGTTAAAATACAGTAATTATCTTCAATTGGTAAACTATAGTTTCCAACAATAACTCTTACATAAATCTTCAAATATTCATTTTTACTCTTATATTTTACTTTTATTACTCTAATAAATTTAATTATCTTATAATAACACAATAACAATTTTATTAATTTTATAACTTTTCTTGATATTTAAACTAATATTTTTTTTTCCTTTCTAGCATTTTGTTTTCAAGGAAAAATATTTAAAAATATCTCAATGTTTGGTATTTAAATGTTAATAAATTAAATATTTAGATAATAAAGTCACTAATTAAAAATAATTTAATTGAGAAAAATGGTTTATTAATGAAGGAAGAAGTCTGCATAATCTATAAAATATGTGTGTAGGAAGCTTAGATAGCTTAAGAATAACTTTTTAATACTGGTTTCTAATTTAACTATGGCAAGATTGAGGAAGTGTTTACACTAGGAAATACTGCAGAAATTGAATTTCAAATTATAAATGTTTACAGGATTTAGAAATAGTTAATATTAAAGGTATTCAATGTAAGAAGAGGTAGAGTTGAATGCATATAAGTAATCCATTTGAGCTGTAGATAAAACAATAATAATAAAATGTACAATTTGTTCAATTTTAAGATGAATTATCACAAATTGTTATTTATATTTTAAATTTTAATCATACATTCAATCATAATTTAGGTAATTTATTTATTATCTAAATTGTAGTGTTGTCATTAACAATAGATTCTAAGTTCAGTCTCTAAGTCATAAGGCTAGGACATCTAAACACTAAAATCATACAAGCTATAATTTTTATAACTATTTATATGATTTTTATTGACTTTTATGCACTAGCCTTAGCCATAAGCTACAATTACTATAATAATAATTCACATCTTAAGGCTTTATTGGCAATATGAGAAAGTCAGTCACTAGAAATACAGAAATTTCTATTAATTCAGCTTTTAATTAATTGATTAATTAAAAGCTATTATTTATATTTAATATTAATTAACTAATATTATTTATATTAAAATATCTCCACTCTTTTATGCTATTTCGTTCACTTTTCAGTGTAATAGACCTTGTTGGATTATACTATATGTAATTTTTACTATAGACGTTTAAATTTGAATAAATTCTAAAGGTCTATAGTAATTTAATTTTTGATTATATTAAAAAACTATTTAATAATACTGTAATTAATTTTTATTGGTTATTAGAGTTAGAACATGTACGATTTCTTTTAATGATTTCATAGTTTTTAAATGCCTAATGCCCTAGCTCTATTGATTATAAATATAATAATCACTATAATATGAGAATATTGTATGTGCAAGCTATAAGTTAAAGCATATTAAGGGTAAAAGCCTTCGCGCATCCTATTATAACTAATTATATTTGAATACTTACTAATGCTGTTTAATTGAATTCTTGTTAGTTTGCCGGGCTGCAATTTTTAATTAATTTAATTTAAAATATATGCTCTCCATCTCAAATTAGTAGTGTTTTGCCCCTGTACATCATACCTTTCCTGTTAGCAATGGAGTCGTGCCGGTCATCTGTTTAACTCCGTTCTCGAGATTACGGAAGGACAGACAGTTGGAATTTATAGGTCTACAATTTTTCAAATTACAGCCCAATAATAAAATCAAAGAGTCCAATAAAGTCCATAATAGTCCAATAAAGAGTCCATAATTGATATAAACAGGATAAAATGGAATGAAATTTTTCCCACTCACAGTGAAGTCAGAGTGATAAGAAACGGAGCCCGACATATCCGGGACCGCCCACGAAAAATTCCTGGGGTTCGCCCGGATTTGAACCCGGTTCCTCAGAGCGCCCTAACCCGTATTACATTTGTATTAATCATTATTAAGATTTTTGCATTGTAGGATTGATGGTTTTGGGTAAAACAACATATGGGCGAGATGCCAAATGGGGATGTCTCTAGTGAGAACTCTTATGAGAAACTAGCTCTTATTTGAACGTTAGCCAAATGAAGTAAACTTTACGTGGCCAGCCCGTTGGCGAGGCGTGAACCCACTTCCAGTGTTCGGTGGTTTTATCCATTCGACGACTATTTTCGTTTCTATAATGAAAATATTTTATAATTTTCCTATACTTGAGGTTGAGTGCCAACTACACTGAAATTTTTATCTAATTTCCTCTACAGATATTTAATTTATTGTTCTACTTAATTATACAGCATTCAATAAGAATCTGCTCGAGTGGTATCTCGGAAACATGTCTTTCACCAAAAATGACCATGCTCGAGTAGGTTTGAAGTAGATTTCACCAAGTTTCTCTTGTTAATATAATGCGAATACTCAGGAATATAGAAAGAAGTTTTAAATCATATCAAAAGTTTAACTTTTATTATCGAAATATTCAATGAAATATTGGGAATGCGACAATTTCTGGTGTTTTCTGCGATAGCGTTATGGTGCCACAACAGAAGAAATCATTTAATTTACACGAAACTTCACAAATTAGCCTATAAATTTCTATACACATTTGTTTCGTAAAGTCGACACAAAAATAATTACGGAGCAATACAAATGATTACAGAGTAATGACATATGAAAATACTGCATTAGAAAATTTAGGCTGAGTAATCGGTATAGAAGAAAAATTCTTATCTCAAGCCTATATATACTTCGGATGTTCAAGTGGATCTAAATTTGTTATTTTGGACGGACGCGACTAGAGGGAAGATGCGACTGATTTTGCTCTCCCTCCTCCTCCTGTGGATATATCGCGTACCCTGCACTAGAAGCCTAACAAGGCCTTACATCCCTCAGTATATGCTAGATCTCTACCAAAACAAAGCGCCTTCATTTGCATTTGACACTGTCAGAAGTTACAGTAATATTTTTGGAGGTTTGTTCATGTTTTTGTGCTAAAGTAGGGATACTTAACGGTGATGTAACTCTTTAAAATTAATTTATACAAGTAAACATTTACCATAAAGTTAATTTTATTTCAGATCCATACGAAAATGAAAACATTGTACAAGGTAACCGCCATCACTTTTTGGGTTTTAACTTAAGTAAATCTCCTCCCAACGAAAGAATTGGTCTAGCTGAATTGAGACTTTATACGAAAATAGGAAATGACGGAAAGGGTGGTAAGTGGTTGATTTATTAAATTATTGTAGAATGAACAAAATTATTACAGAATCTTCCTAAAAATTTTCCAGAAAGTCAAATAACTATTTTCGATATTTTACCGAACGACCAGAGAAAAATAATAGCGAAAAAGTCCTTGTATGGGATCTCTAGTTCGTGGGAAACTTTTAATGTTACGGATGCAGTGGTGAATTGGCTCCAGCATCCCAAACAAGATCATCGGCTCGAAGTTTATTTAGAAGGAGGAGATCAACAGGATTTGGATGTTAGCCTTGTTCCGTATCGAGAGACGGAACCATTACTACTCGTATATTCTGTAATAGAAAATAAATCCGTAGTAGATGGCGTATTGAAGAGGATGAGAAGATCGTTGGTACCACACAGAATCGAGAAAAGAAGTGAGGACGAAGACGAAGAACAAGAAGAAATGACTAATTATATTGTAGAAGAGCTCGGAAAGAAAGTAACGAAGAGAGGAAAAGTGAGAAGAAGGAAGAATCCTTGTCGTAGAAAACCGTTGAAAGTCAAGTTCTCCGATATAAACTACGATACTTGGATAATTGCTCCCGAATCCTACGATGTAAGTTACAATTTTTTTAAATTTTTAAACGATAAATCAACTGATTAATGTATTTAATGTAGGCATTCGAGTGTGCTGGTAAGTGTCACTTTCCGATGAGTGCCCATCTAACTCCCACCAAGCACGCCATCATCCAGACTCTGATGCATCAGACTAATCCAAAATCCGCATCTAGATCGTGTTGCGTACCCACCAAATTGGCACCCATTTCAATTTTATACTTAGACGAAGACGGAAGTGTTACATATAACTACGAATACGAAGACATGGTGGTGACGGAATGTGGTTGTAGATAAGAACTGCAATTATAATACTATGATATAATTTTATTTGATAATTGATTGTAAAGTTAGTGTTCCAGATGAAGTTTCCATAAAGCGAAGTAAGTTTATTCTTATTTTAATCATTCAGCTTTAATGTTTACATAGTTCAAAGATGAAGGCATTACATAGGAATGTTATATATAAAATACAGTAAATACTATAAAATAAATGGATATCTGAGAATTTCATATCTAAGAATACAATATATGTGCTTATCTGTATAATATATATTCTTTTGTACATTTATAATAGATAATATAATTAGAATATAAGCCTAGCTGTGAAGATTCAGTTACATTATAACAGAAAATTATGTATAAAAGTTAATAAAAATGTAACTGATTTACCTATTTCATAAATAATTTCTTTCACATGTAACACTTAGAGAACATTTGAATTTAAGTTCAACACATAAACATAATTAATTAATCACTAGTTAATTTACAATTAAGTTTCACTTTCTGGTATAAATACAGGTATTTTAGTTTATTTCTTTAATTAATGGCTTGTACAAGAATGCAAACTTTAAATTAATATATTTATCTGTTACTGTATAATGATACATATTAAGGCATATCATTCATACAGACAAACCTCTAAACGACGGCCACTGAACGTAAAATAATGGCCTTGTTTCAGGGTTATTATATATAAGTTTCAAAAAAGAAAACGTTTCCAAAAAAATGGCTGCCATTTAGAGGTGGCTCTTATTGAAGGGTCACCTATAAATGGCGGCTGTATTTATAAATACATCTTGTAATCCATACAATTTTCCAAAATATTCTCCTATTTACCTAGCTATTTTCTCTTCAAAGCTATCTGGCAATAGTTTTATTTAGTATTTAATTTATAAGCTGCACATTATTTATAATTACACTTATAAAACGCTATGATTTGAATTTAAAATTTATATTTTATTTATTTTAAAAAGATGAAGCTATTATTTTAACTAAAACTTAATTAATATTCAAAAGTATAATAATAATGTTTTGCATGAAAAAAATATAATTTTTTAGGAATTCAAATAATATAAAAATTCTGATATATTAATTAATAAAGGCGCCATTTTTAAGGTATTGCCAGTGAAGTAAATGAGCGGAATCCATAAATAAAAATTATAAATAGGAGTTTAATAAAATAATTTTTTTTTAGTTTAGGTTAATCCTTTATATCTAATTATAAATAAATAAAATTATATATATATATATATATACAAGATTAATTATAAGAAGCAATCAGAGACATAACTGGGTTAGAGGGCGCCTCGGGTTAGTCAAAAAATGGAGCTATTATAAACAATGTTCTTTAATATTGTGGTACATTTCAAAACATGTTTTTACTCTGAAAGAAAAGACATCGGAATGTCTTTTTTTTCCGTTTCTTTTTTCTTTTTTTAATCATAAAATGCTTCTTCCAAAAGAAGACATCCGGAGAAAGGAGGACGTATAGTATCTACAAAAATAAAATTTTATTTTTTGCTTTTTAAGACAAATAAAACGATAAATTTGTTCAATATTTTAACTTCTGTTTAAATTAAATTTTATTATAATTTGAGTAATTTGAAGACATTTTTAAAAGAAAACAGGAATATCAATATATTACCGATAAGTATAATAAACAATAGTCAACTAAGTGAGTAATCCAATGACATAGTTCGTTTCATATGAAACGGACTCTGTCATTGGCTTTATTACGCTGCTGCCACCTAGATGCACCTAATGTAAACGCCTTTACATAAAGCTAGTTGAATGTTTAATAATTTTATTCTAATATTTAAATTTTCAAAACTAATGATATACTGTATATATATTATTAAATATTTTTAAATTAAAAAACAATCCATATTAAAATAAATTTAATAAGAATTTAGTTCTGTTAATATTTCAATTTGAAAAGTAATTGACCAATCACGATACGGTTTATAAAATCTTAATACGTGTTTTAATAAAGATTTCATGCACGAGCAATAAAATTTTTTATAAAGGTAAAAATATGAAAATTTATTTTTTTTAAAAACTTCTTGATATTTAATAAAATAAAAGTAGAAAAAAAAATATGTCAGGAGTGGGATTCGAACCCACGCCCACATACGTGGACCAGAAATCACGTCGCCACCTGGTGGAGAAGGTAATAACCTTGAGTCTGGCGCCTTAGACCGCTCGGCCATCCTGACACGAGCCAGAAGTCACAAATTAGCACTTAAATAATTAATTAATAACAAATTTACTTATAACACGTTTAGAAATTATAATACAATATAAATTACACGAAATTATTCAGTTTTACAAGTTAAAACAGAAAATCCACCAATAAAAAGCATTTTATGTAAGCAAATCAAAGTATTTTTTCTTTGCAGATAGCCTCGCCATCTGACGGCATTTTCTGGAATTAAACTTAAATAGTAATTAATAGATATCATTAATTTTTAATTACTTTTTATAAACAAAGTATGATTAAAAAAAGAAATATTTAAAAAATATAATAATTTTATAAAATAAAATAAAATAATAAATAATAATAATAATAATAATTAATTTTTAAATCGATCTTTCTTATTAAAAAATCGAATTAAATTTGCCGCCATGTGTTTCGGGGACGAAAAAAAATAAGAAAAAAAATTTAGGATTTAGCTTCTGAGTGATATAATCATTGATCAGAAGGACGTTGAACTTTGTAAATATTCCATTTACTCTATTGTGGACTAAATTTACATGAAGGAAAAAAGAAATGAAGCAGAAATAAAGATTTATGACAGTAAGACCTTTCGGGTACCGCCTCATTTTGTAAATTCTATGTATATTTAAACAGAAAAAAAACAAAAAATGTTTGACAATTTTTTTATTATTATTTATTTTCAAAAAGGAAATATTTTCTGATACATTTCTCATTTTAAAATAATAATAATCATCATAATAATAATAACAATAATCTCTACTTTTAACGAGAGTAAACGTTAACAGCCCGGAGGTCAAAATGGCCACCGAGTAATCGTGGTACCGATCAATAGATGGCGCTCCGAGGTACGTTAAGTTTGAATAGTTTTACTTCAATAAAAGCTTTGGAGTTTTAGTTAATAAAACTAAATAGGATGCGATTTTTATTTATGGAAAAATATCGCGTTTTTAAAAAAAATAATAATAATAAATAATTTTTATCCTGCAGGATAATTGGATTTTGATTTACGAACTCTTTCAATTTTGTCACGCGCGGCCAACGAGTCGGGAGGCGGCATATGCGGAGAAAAAGTTTGATTGATAAGTAAAGCGCGTTGACTTATTAAGTGACGAAACTGTGTTCCATTCGTTGGCCGGTTATTGTCTAGGGGCGGCTCTTGTTTACGACAGATTAATTTGATTTGGGCATCCGGGACTTGTAAATGACACCGAGAACATTTCCCACAACCCTAAAGCCAATTTGGTCCCACATTGGCCCTGGGATGTCCTATAGGCGGTGTCCAAAAGCCGAAGCCATCCAACAGTCAACTCCCAAAATACTCATCAATCTTCGACACGAGTCTGGCTCAAATCGGAGCAATTAAAGACCTATCATTCATCCTGTGTTTTATTTCCTCCCTCGGGAGTAGTTACTGTAAAGACACAAACTACTATCCTCGCTCTCTTACTGACTGCTGTTGATACTCTTAATCCACTGATGGCTTTCTCTTCTAACTTTACTTTTCCACCTTTTTTCTTTACTCGCGATTGATTTTTTCCCCCTTCCTTCGACTTTTTTTTTCTTTATTTTAAAGCTTTACATATACCTAAGGCCTACTACTAGTTGGATGTCGGGGTGAAGAAGATGCCGGCCAGAAAATTAAAAACGTACGTAAGTGTAACGGGGCCCGAATAGAAGTGATTCATCCTTGTTATAACGCTATGTGCGAAGAGTAAACTCTTAGATACAGGTGCGTAAAGGTGTTAGCTTCCTCCCTGGTTATGCCTCCGTAGAAAATGTATTAAAAACATATATGATCCTAAGAGAAATTGTGTTTCTTCCTCTCGGTTATGCACAAGTTAAATACTATTTCCTTATTTATAAGAAACAATGGCTCCTAGCGAAGGATGGAAGGGACGTATTGAAAAAAGGGTTGAGGGTTCTGTAAAATCTCAGATGAGATTATAATACGTAATATAATCTAAAGGTGTTTTTTTTCAACGACTTTTGTATCTAGCAAGCAGGCATACGTATGGGTGTTGAGCATTTAAAGATGGTGTTTAAGAGGGGGGAAGATAGAGAAAAATAATTTATCGACCGCTCGGTAAAAACGAATTACAAACGAAAAGACATTAATACGAAGTAGTAATTCAAGACCTTTCAATTTTTTCTTCGCAAATTTAAACGCCAATTGAAAAAGATAAGACAAAGTCGATGATTTTTGGAGAATCAAAGCAGATAAGAGAGACAAGAAGACAAATGAGACAACAGCGGCTTTTTGTCTGGTTAAAAAAAAGGCGCAATGCTTTAGATAATGCTGATTAGAGGGTCGATTTGCAAAGACAAAACCGGCTCGATAAGACGTCCATTTGCGAGTAAGTTATTAAAGCAAATGAGCGAGAGAGAGAGAGAGAGAGAGAGTTGGGCAATGGCTTCTTTCACAAAGGAACACA
Organism: Centruroides vittatus; assembly: GCF_030686945.1. Taxonomy (NCBI): domain Eukaryota; kingdom Metazoa; phylum Arthropoda; class Arachnida; order Scorpiones; family Buthidae; genus Centruroides; species Centruroides vittatus. The sequence continues at coordinate 473,735 of NW_027122625.1, read as the reverse complement.
GCTGCAGTCGCAGTTGAAAGCCGATCTGGAGTTTGAACAGATGGACCGTGTTGGGGTTGAACGTCAAGTGTATGGTTGAATGCAACGAATGACACTTGGTCGTCCCCCGCCGCTCGACACATCCGCAAGTGAAATCAGACAGATGGTAAAGATTTGACGCACTTAATACCGAATATTGTCTTATATACGGTGGGATTTTAGATAGGTCGGCCAACCTATAGCCATATGGATGGGTGTGAGTCATCGTTTTACTGACGTCATTCCGTGAGTCAGGAGAAACCTTTCCAATCCAGTTGCCAAGATGTAAATTCCATTAATGGAACTGTAGGGTAGACCGTCTGAGATATTAATTGTGTTAGAGAGACAGTCTTGAGTGAATCTGAAGGAGAGAGAGAGTATCTAGGTTAAGCTGTCTCCTGCAAATAGTTGGAATTTAATTTAGTGTAATAGAACGGAATGGGTCTGTCAGAGTATACCAGCTGCTGCCTTGGTGAGCCCATATAGGCTTGGTATTAGGGTAGAGACGGTCGATAGAAGAATCCCACGGTATTGGTCAAGTCGGAGACTTTACTATCGCTTAAGTGATTTCTTGCAAGGAACTCGTCGATCGTTTGTTCGTAGACGGACGACAGTTTTTGGAAGCTAGAGCCACCTTAAGCTATCCTCGAATTCTCCAATAGCACGGCGGGCGGATCTAAGGTGTTGGGATCTAAGAAAAATTCTGATAGATCCTGACAGTTACGCGGATGAAGGGATTCTCTTCTCGTCTCGATTCTCTTTTTCTTATTCCACTTTGAAGAAGTTTCTTCGCCTCCTCCGCCCCCTCTCTCGTTTTTTAACACTACACAAAAATCTATTTTTATTTAGGACCTTTTTAGAAACTATTTTTTTTTTAGATAATTCGCTGCAATTCTGCTTAAAGTTATCTCCTTTCGTTTACGTCTAACCTGATTGCCGGCTTCAATTAGTGAAGTCTATGTTTGATAAATACCATATGTAGCTCGGGGGTAAGCGATTCAGCCATTCGCCCTGACATTGACGTATTGAAGCGGTTCCCTCAGGACCCTCTCTGTTCTCATACATAATACAACAGTCTCCGATGCCTTTAGGCGTCTGTCAACTGGGTTTCCGAGAATATTTCTACTTTTATGTCATCTGACAAGATGGAAAACTTGGGAATCTATACAATGTCTTCGGCGATACGTGAGGCAGAAGTTTTATATTTCGGAAATAATTCCTTATATAGATTTAAACGGGGGAGGGAGAGAGACAGAGAGAGAACGAAGTCGTGCTTCAAAACAAGTGTTTTCTCTGATACTTTTTGGATATTTTTGTCTTTTATCTACTCCCTTATCTTCCGATCTGTCGGATGTCGATATCAAGCCGAGCAAAAGTTGGTGGAAGGAGGAAAAATGAAAGAAGAAAAAAAAACACAATCAAAATCGTTGTTGCTAATGAGTCAGGTCATTAACGTGAATTGTTTTTGGTGTTAAAAAGATCGTCATTTGTGCAAAACCGATAACAACAGACGATTGGATCGAACGGATTATAGTGACGATGCTTGCGAGTTAGCATTTTGTAGATTCAGCCAAGTTTTTGCTGTTAAAAAGTATGGGGAGAGAAAAAACACGGCACCGACAGGATATTAATCCTATCGAAGTATCGATTCGTGCGTAGTGTTAATGTTTACACTATTAACTTAATAAATTCTATGCCGGAGATAAATATAAACACGTTTTAACCATTAAATGAGTCGATAATTGGCAATTTTGAAGCGTAAAAGTAACGTCTTATAGCGATTTATCCCTTAGAAATGAAATGAAATAGGTCGAAAATCGCTAAAATTAGGGTATAAAGTAAACAAAAATGGAGAAAGATTGATAATGCAATTAGAGTTTTGCATGCAAAACTAATGAAAGAAGTTTTCCATCTTCTATATTAATAAAAGTTTGCATGTTTAAAAGATTGTTAAAGTGGAAACTTAGTGGAGTAAAACGCATCAGTTTTCTCGTGATTATAATATTACGGCAGATAGGTGATGGCGATAAAATTCGAGTAGAGTAAAGCCTCACTTCGTTTAAGGTTATCCGGGATATACAATGGTCAAAATTTGGTCAGGGCAGAAACGGATGCAATTGAAGGGAGGAGACAAGAATAGAAAACATTAGATTCCTCTTCTCATTTGAATATAGACAGAGCAATCCAGTGCACATTACGTCTTTCCCATCGTCTGCAGGGGGTGAGGAGAATGCATAAGAGAAGAAAGGGGGTGGGTAAGAATCATTTTCTCCTTCCTTCAACTAATCTTCCTCAGACGGCGAAGAGTTGTGTCCGATGGAATTTACGAGCGTGAAATGCAATGTTTCGGCCTGAATGGAAGTCGTTGAAAACTTAAAAGCAAAATGGATTTGCGTTTGTACGAGATGAGGAGTGGAAAAGATCGACGTAGTAAAGCGGAAACATCTTCATGCCAGAGCGATCACCTGCTCCTTCATTTGACAAACATATATGCGCAATCGATATAACCATTTCCTTCTATTTCGTAAGCGCCCAGTCTGACATGTGTAGGGACGAAGGGACAAAGTAGAGGAAGGAATGTCTTCCTAATGAATATCGTCTGATGAATGTTAAACGGGAGAGTGCGATCAACCGAACACAAGCGACGAATCTGCTGTTTTCGGTAAAGACAGCTGCTCGCTTTCTCTGACCCATCCACATATAAAGACCGAAATATACTTTCTTACCCGCTTGCTAATTCGAAATTCCTTTAAAAAATTGTCCAGTCTTCTTCTTCACCTGCAACAGAAAATACTTATTAACTGTGTATTTTTGTAGTAGACAACGCTCTTAACTTACGCTCTGTTTGATAAAAATTCAGTCTTTGCACGGCCGAGTGCCCAAAATCCGCTTGTTTTTTTTTAACGTCGTTCTTCTATCATCCGCGGGTTGCGGTCTCACCATCTGTCTATCAGTTGCATGGTCACTAGAAGCAGGATGTTGACTATCTTCAAACGTTATGAGGCTTGATACTCGCGCTCGTAAGCTCTTATCTGAAACCCTAGAACGCATTGTTTCGCCTTAAATGGTTCTTGTCGTCAGCTTCTTTGCCCCTCACCGAATATCTTTCCTCCATTCATACTTTTATGTGTCCCCTGTTCGGGGGGGAGTATCGATCGTTCTCCACACACACGCACACACTCACACACACACACCGGAGACAATATTTTAGAAGTTTTATGATAGAAGAGCAGAGAAAGTTTTGATAAGAATAACGTTCTTTTTAAGGTCTGCCAGTCAAGAGAGTGCGATAGAGGCGAGGCTATTTTCTTGATGTCCTAACACATTCTACAGTCCGGGCGACAAAGTCCATTTACTTTTGACATTAGCGGAATGGTTGCATGGAACCGACAAGGTAAATAAATTATGTCTTTTGACTCCCTTTTGAATAGGAAAATATGCTGTTTTATAGGGGATTTTTCCGATTTTCTAAACAAAGGAGTAGAGTCTAAGGAGATGATAATCTCTCGCGAATTTTAAAGAGATAACAATATTGGCTTTTGTTTAAGTCAATTGTCATAACTTAATCGATGTACTTTAACCGGATAATGCAATAATAATATGTTTTGTGCACGCGTTTTAATGGGAAAAATGATAAAAATCCGTACGTTTAAACGTTGTAAGAAATGAAGATATAATTTTAAAATGCGTAAAATTTAATATAAAAAAATGATATATGTATTTTTTCTTAGAAAGAAAATAATTTTTATGATCTTAGAAGAGTTTGATCGCGTTAGAAAACGTCTTTGGACATCTTTCCATTACTTGGCCGGACATTTTCCAACCTCAATATTTCTGTAATATAAATGTTGATACGGCAATTTCCAAAGGATGGGATCAACGGCCCTCGGGCTGTTAGACATATGGGATAGACCGTGTGCGACCACAAGATACAGAATTACATCGACACAGACTGGCGACTGTGATAGGAGGAAATTGATGGGGATTCGTCTTTGCACTTATAGGGACTTTTCTTATAGCCTTGAGCCTTTTGACTGTTTGTAGAACTGTTGCCTTAGGAGCTAATAATGGGACACACATTTCCGTTGATCTTTCTGACTCGCTTTTTCAACTTATTTTTGCAGCTCCGTCAGCAAAAAGTTACAAATGCAGTTTAGAAAATATGCAACTCTATGATAAAGTGAATAAGAGATTTCTCCTAGCTTCGAGGTAATTGAGACTGTTCCAACTGAATAAAAATGTTATTATAGGAATAAAATATAAATTTATCAATTTTTAATATTTAAAAAAGTATAAAAACATTGCCCGAGGAATATTGAATATATTATATATATATACACATATATACATTCGCTACATTCCGAAATATTTTAAAAATTTAATTATTTATTTATTAATGTTAAATAAAGAAAGGTGTAAATGTGAATGGTATTTTTTTTCCTTAAGAAAAAAGAAAAATTGTTGAGAACTCTTTCTAAGTTTGTCTTGCAGTGAAGCCAAGCGACAGTTGCAAGACTCCCACATCTTGCTTGACACAGTCCGCTGTCAGGAGAACGAAAGGCGGACGACAACCAACCAATCACTATCCAACGACGTCTGACAACTGCAACATTACTGGAGGTTCACTCTGTTCTCTAATGAATCCGGTCCTGACTGCAGCACGTCAGTCGGCTCGCTAGAATGGATGTGGATGAAACGTTCTCTTGGCTTACACGTGCTTTCTGTCTAGCTATTCGGGGGTGAACAGGTAAGTTCGACAATATTCTACTCTTTCGGAAACTTATATAACTTCTCCTTCTCGTATTTTTATACGCGGTGACTCCTGTAAAGCGTGCTTCTCCCGCGGGCTTCGTAGTTTTGCAGGGAAGCATCCTTACTTTTTTTCCCCCGTAAATTAAGCGATTTTAATTAACGTTAAGTAGATTTTTTCCGGAAATGATTTAATTAATTGTTCGAATTTATAGAACCGGACTGATTTTGCGGGTGTGTGTCGCGTATTATTCTTTAATTATGCAATTTTCTTCACTGCGGGAAAAAATAACGCCTTGCACTTCTTAAGGACAACAGATGTTGCGATTTTCCGACTTCTCATCCCACGACAGATTTCGTAAATTGGCAAGCAGGTGTTTGATGACGTCAGCGAAAATAGAGTGGAGAGATCATAGGGAGAGAGCTCTTGTCATCGCTAAGTGTCCTGCGACCCTTGACATCTGTCGATCCCTGATCTTCAATTATATCTTGACAATCGCAAGATCTGTACTTTACTGATGATTAACGCTTTGGGATATTTTTTAAAAGGAAAAAATACAGCGCGTAGAGGGTAGGAACTTTGAAAAGCTTTAAATGTCTCGATTTAGTTTTATTTTAAGCAGTTTTTTTTACGCTAAAACTACCGAATCACCGTAACTTTTACCTATTCGGTGTTTTTTTTTTACCTGTAGAATTAAAGCTTTACAAAATAAGATTTTTACACGTCGAGAGCATTACATGGATTAATTTTCAATCGCCATGCACTGTCAATCTCATTACTGCCATCTTCTATACAGTGGGAGCGACAAACAGAGGGAGAAGTTCTATCGCTTATAATTGACGGAGTGGGGACGTCCCGTCTGCCATAGACACCTTTTTTGGGGGTTGGATGTAAAGTGCTTTTCGCTGCTGCTTGCCACAGATTGGATAAGACAGATGGTATGTTTGTTCTGCACACAGCTTGGTTGGCCGTGAATTATGGCTATCAGAGAAAATGGCCCGGAGCCCGATCGTAAATTGGGCTTCGCAACATTGTCGCTACTTTCAAATCGTCTCCTGCGTCATTTCATCACGTTATTGGTGGGGATTCTTATATTAAACCAGGGTAGATAGTCCGGACTTATGGACAGTAGTTGTTGATGGTCCTCGTAAGAAAGAATGCCGTAACGACGTCGTTATGTGAATCTGTGTTTGGATGCGGTTTTCTCCTATTTCCACAATGGGAAAATGCTAGAAAAGTTTACTTTTCGACCGGGATTTGGTTCAAATTTTGTACAGGATTCTCACTTAAAACAGTAGCAAAATATTTTTGAAACTTTGATTATTAATTAGGTTAAAATTTTGATTTTTTTAACAGAAAAAGCGGTCGAAACGTTAACGCTTTTCTCTTCGATTTTTTGCAATAATTTTATGCAGTTAAGTCGGAAAACTATTTTAAAAACAAATTTAGAAACTAAAAATGTGTTAAAATTGCATATAATATTTAGTTTAATTGACGAAATAATGGCTTAAAACGCGAAGTAACTTTAACCGAGAAACAGGTATGGGTAAAGATAAAATTATTCTTTAATTCATTATTAAAAGAGTTTCAACCAGACTGTAACAGAGACTGGCGTCAGTAACATTAAATCTGTCACAACACGAGAGAAACTTCTCAACAATGAAGCACGAGTCGTGTATTAACATGCAAATCACAGGCAAGAGGAGCGAATCGGCTTTTGCCTGCTATATATCATTTCCTTTCCATATGACAGCACTAGTGTCGTCACTACTAAGAAGCGAACGGTTTTTTTTCCAACAGGGAGAAAGATGTTCGCAAATGGACGCAATTTGTGAATCACAGGAATTGGAAAACAATTTGAAATTCATATCTGACTGAGACATCATTTATCTGGCAGGGTGGGAGAGATCTTCTTTTCCAAGAATGAAAAATGGCGTTGGCTTTGCACAAAGCGTTATCTGAACTGCTAGTCTTCGATCATTCAATCGTACATTTATAATCGTAACATATAATCAAATTATTGTTGGCTTTGTTACATATTTTATGAGATTTTACTCTGCGGGGTATACGCCAAATCAATGAAGGAATTTTTCCACTATTCCCGTTGCTCATCAATAACAACCCACTTACTAATGGGCTGCAGTCAGAGAACCATCAATTTTGTGAATTAAAACGGGATCAGAACTTTCCCTCCTTCTCTTCGGGATTGTCAGAGTCGACAACATATGCGACCGATGAATTATGGAAAGTCTACAAGAGCCGACTCGCTGCACTTTGTTTCTTCCGGATCCGGAGACAGGTCGGTGACAGAAACTCTACTTATTTGAGAGATGTTTTCCATTAGGGACGTTTCTTTTGGCTCCACGGCCATTCCTCTCCTAATATATCTGCTTTTGAAGTGGATCAGATTCAGCAAGAAGCGGAGAAATGCAGTAAATCGCCTATACCACTCCTATCTATTGTTTAGGCCATCTCTGACTTAATTCAATTCAAATAGCAGATAAGGGACGAACAGCTAACATACTACATCATATAACTTCTTTTCTTTCTATATAACATTACCGAACAAACAAAAAAATAATGGATAAAATAAATAAACAGATAAAACTCCATTTTATTTATAACTAACGCATTTAAACAGTATAAATTGTCGCCTAAATCCCCTCCATCTTTAACTCTAAATCAAACCATATATATATATATAACGGATTTAATTATCTTTCTTCTCTACAAAATCTTACAATAAATAAATTTAGTTTTTCTTTATAAATTTAAGGAAGTAAACTCTATTAACCTCTATCATTCTCTTCCTAAACTACAGTCCTAAGTGTTTAAATATTATTAAAGAATTATCATCTGTCCTAGTTAAGTTAGATCAGGTTTTTCGAGATGTTATTCTGGATTTTTGAACTGTTTAGGTGTTAGCTAATTGACGATGCGTAGCAATTAAATATCACTGCTACGTACTTGACTAGCCCCAGGGAGAACAGACTTCTAATTAGCTTTGACTGTGTTAGTTTTTCTTTATTTTTCTGTTGATTGATAAGGTTATAAACCTCTTAAACGACATAAAATCTTGGAATTTCACAGGACAACTTATGTTTTTCTCGCTTTTCTTAACGAAGGGTTGTATAGATTCCAGGATACTTCGCCCTCTAATTAATCATTTTTTAAAGCATTTTTAGAAGATTTAAAATGGTAAATGATGTTATAATTTCTTAAAATATCGATAGTAACTTCTCTTTCGTGTCGTAGATGCTGTTAGAGTCACGATATCTCGTCACGATGTGTGTCGCAACTAGTGTCGAGTCACGCCAACCTCATCCACCTATACGGGTTTTAACGTAAAGTACCGCAAATTATAGTAAGATTATATGCTTTAAATAATGTTTTTCTAAAACATTAAGAAATTATATATTTTCGGGGTCAAGTTTCTAAGCTTTAGATTATTTAGAAAAGTTTAAAAAAGAAATTATTTTCTTGCCAGAGAAGGAGAGAGAGGAGAGAAGAGGAGGAGCAAGAAGGAAGAGAGAGAGAGAGAGAGAAAGAGGTGATTTAAAAATAGAAAATTTCGGTATATTTCGAAATGATAATCTTTAATCTCTGTCTAAATAGCATCCCTACAAGCGATTAATCGCATAATTTAAAATATTGTATACTTCACTACTTCTAAAATTGTTTAATCTTCTTAAAATCTTCAACCAAATCTGGATTTTTTTTATATATCAAAGGCATTCAAAAGAACTCACTCGAACTGAACAATCTGATAATATTAATCTACAGGGAATATATTTTTTAAAGCAACGTTTAAGCTACATTTTCCAGCCAACTTAGTGAAATCCTTCCATTTTCTTTCTAATCTTTCAAATTCGAAGTTTTTTTTTTTTAATTCATCCTCCTACCTTTTAATCACTCTCGAGTATAGGATTAATGAAATTGCTCGACTCGAAACGTCTTTAAATAAAAAATTAATGCAAAAAATACCTCGTTAAAACATTATTTAAATAGAAAAATACACGTTGAAAGTAAAAATTTATTGTAATTTTTACTTATAAAGATGCGTATAGAGTACGCTTGCGTTATCTTTGAAATATTGTCGTTTTATTATATATTTTAAAATTTAATATATTTGATGCGTATATTATAATGTTTAGCACCTAATTTACCAGCGATTTACTCAAAACGAATCGTATATATTTATAAATCATTGCTAAACAAGTGTTTGTTCGAACAGTCATTTGATACTTTACCCACGTACATTTCCGACAAAATGAGCATTTTTTGGTCTAAATCCTTTAATTATAATCGAGTTTAGATGATAAATTCTCTACTTTTTGGCTCAATGCGGGGTTAAAATATACGAATTTAATTTCTTGCATAGCATCTTCACTAGCTGGGGTTTGAAATATATAAGATTTAGTCCACGACCTTTGCAACTTTTACACATGAATACACGTCCGGATCATTGTTCTCTCTCTTATCTTTTACAGCTTCGTCATCATCAATCAACTAGAAAAATACGATTTTTATTATAATATTTCCTACTCTCCATTTCTCAGCAGGCGACAAAAAGTACAGATTTTGATACGTCTGGATGGGAGGATGCACGTTCTCCTCCCTACATCTTTTAACATTGCAAAGTACCTTGAATAAGAAATATAAGAATTTGAATCTCGTGCGACAATTTAAATGAAATCTTTGGCCATTTTAGACCGGAGAGCAGATTTTTATCTTATTTTTTTAGCAGTATAAACACACAAAATAGAGTCGAATCTGACGAGTAATTTGTCTGAAAGCAGACTCGGGATGTAGGCGGAGTATTTTGATAACGGACTATGTGGTTCCAGCTGTCTGCTTCAGTTATTAATGGAGAGGAGAGAGTGACATTGGAGTAATAGACTGAAAACATTTCGTCCACACTCGGGTTTCCTCCGCATCCTTGGAAATATTAAACCTTCCACTAGACTCCTGTTGACACAATCGGTGTTGTTTTATTTTCAAACGTAAACACAATCTTATTCATTCAATCTGCCCACAAGTCATCTAAGCGAGTACCAAGTTTCCAAACAACTTTGGAGATTATCCCGCTACGAGAAACCTTGTCGACATTATGTAACTTTATAGGGCCAAATTAGGTAATAGAAGGAAAGGAAAACGGCTCGGAAAGTCTAATACCCATTACACGGCTAAATTACTTAATATATTGCGGTTTAAAATTCCTAAACATCCTCCATGACAGAATGATTTCGAAATTTAGAGTTTAATTGTAAATATTAATACGCTGTAACGTCCCGTACCTTCCACGCCAGCGATTTTCTTAAAAAGTTCTTAATATTTTTATAAATTTGTATTTTAAAGTGGTTTTTATGATCAACAATCTTCTATTGCCTAATATCAAGTAGTCTTTGTAAAAAAAAAAAAATATGTATATATATAATTTTAAAACCCTATTTATATGGATAATTTCCCACAAGCATCCTTAAAATTAAATTAAGGATGAGAAATTCTTTATTAAGCATATCTTCATGGGGCCCAGGCACATTTTAATTAGAGGGCCCCACGTACAGTGTTGATTTACGATATTTTTGTTCAATGGATTTTTTGAGGGAAAGATTCTTTTTATAAAAGATCGGTTTGGGGCCTCCTGTTAGTGAGGGCCCCGGGCAATTATTCTTTTTGCCCGTAGGATAACGCACCACCGAATCGAGGTAAGGTTTGCACGTACGTTTAGGGGACCTTATATTTTAATTCAGCAGCTTAGGGCCTAGTGTTAGGGCCTCGCATTCTTACACATATCGTTATTCGGCGGGGGGAAGGGCCCGTTATATATTACAGCTTACAGCCACAACGTGGGTCAATTTCATCTTTGCTAGCCTTAAAAACTGCGCCAACAAAAATTAAATTCGCGATTTAAAAAAAAAAAACCCGAATTTTGTTGATAATTAAAGAAATATTAATTAAATTTAGGTACAAGATGGGCGAATCTTTGCCAAGTGTATTGACTCAGGAGCCTATTAGCAAGGGCACACTGTTAGGCCCTCTTTCGTTGTCTCCTACAAGCGTGGATCCACTTGCTCTTCTAGCATGGAGATGCCAAGATCAATTCCCTGATACTCGCCACGTGATTAAGGTGAGTAAGTAAATTTCCCATACATAAAATTTAAAAAAAAGTGTCCGCATTTAACAGGTTGCCGAGATAAAAATAAGTTTTCTTAAAGGCAAAGGATATTTTTGTTATCTGTTGAAGGTATATCCTAGAGACCAAGATAACGATTGGTTGGTTCATGTGCAATCCGCTCGAGACGGCGAAGAGCAAAATTTAGAAGTAATTGTCAAATCAGGACATTTATATTATCGTGCCATTCGAGATATTTCGGCAGAAGAGGAACTCTTTGTCTGGTTCGGTGAAGATTTAAATGACATTTTGCAACTTCCTATGATACCTTCGACTACGGTGGACGGTGAGTTTCATTAACTTGTAGCTAAGAAAATTACAACAGAAAAATTTATTAAATTTTGTAATTAAGGAAAAGTACAGTAAAACCTGTGTAAACCGGAATTGTACGGTTCGGTTCGACGGGTTTCCGTCTTAAACGGGTTTTTGTTAACGTAGAAAATTGCTCCGTTCCGATGAATTGTTTTCCTCTTTAGACAGGTTTCTGTTTAATTCTGGTTCCGTTCTAGATAGGTTTTACTGTCATTTTCAAAGTTAGATTTTAAAGCGTACAGAAGAATTTATTTATTTATTTATTATAAAATTGTAATTTATAGACTCGATTTTGATTTTTAACCTCTCTAATACGTAAATTTCCTTTTTAAATTGTATAAAAGCAGTTAAATTTTTAAATTTTTCTTCTACTTTATAAAGAAAGCAGCGAAAGTTTAAACCCGTTTAAATATATTTTACGCCACGAAGTTATAGTTCTCTCTGCTTAAACTTTGAAGTGTTGGCCCTTTAAGTATACAAAAGTTGAAGAAAAATCAAATATGTTTATTAATAATTGAATAAATTTATCTACGAACATTTCTTTCAGTCGAAGACCGTTTTTTCGTTACAGGTAACAAACGTTTTTACTGTATACTCTGCCAGAAATTATTCAAATACCCGAATTCTGTGATCTCCCACTTGCTGTATCGTTGCGAGAGACGTAACTTGCCACCCGTTATGGAAACGACAACAAAAACCAGAAGCAAAGTGAAAAGTTTCGATATAGCATCGTTAACAACAACCGAGAATGACGTTCGACCCGCTAAGAGACTTATGACAGATTCCTCCGCACCCATCAAGTATGACGATTGCCCTCAACAGATGGAAGTTTCATCCAATTCTTTTAAAATCCCCGCCCTGGGCACGGAATCCAATCTGAGTGCATTCAAAAAAGTGGATAAATCTCAACCATTCTCCATTTTCCCCAGATTACCCAGCGATGTGTTGCCAACTACCACCAATTACCCGCTTCCACCCTATCCGGCTCCCAGCTCTCCGCAAGACAGTACCACACTGGTAACATCGCTGACCAGTGCGTTCGTACCGGCACATTTAGGTGAACCACTCGATAAAGTGAAAGTTCGATACGAGAGTAGATCGCTGATACCCAACCCCTACAGCACCAGAAGTACCAGTTTGCATCTACCATACTCCAAGCCGTTTCCTTCGCCGGTTGATAATTTCACTAATAAAACTCTACCTTCGGCTTTGCTTTCGTTCTTGCCACCCTCACTGGCGGCGCTGACGCTTCCTGCCCAAAACTGGTGTGCCAAGTGTAACGCCAGTTTTAGGATGACCAGTGACCTTGTGTATCACATGAGGAGCCATCACAAGAGGGAAGCGGATGCCACTAAACAGAGAAGGGAGGAGAAATTAAAGTGTAATATCTGTAACGAAACTTTCCGCGAGCGTCACCATCTTACTAGACACATGACGTCACACCAGTGACGGTAACTTCGATTGGTTGATTTCAAAAATCGTAAGAGTGTTTTGTTTTCTCTGTTGTGTTGTGGCTTTGTACATAAAATAAAAAAAAAGAGAGTATTGTTGTGACCTGACCTTCTAGATTATTGCTATGTTTGTGCTGTCAGGTATGTTTTCGAGAAAAATTAAAAATAAATCCAGATAAAACTTAAATTATTATTTTATTTATGTTTTTTATTAATCAGATTAAACCGAGTTTAGTACACTTTTTCCCTGTTAATTCGTTACAAAAAGCGTAAAAAAATTGTTTAAAATTTTATTATTAAAAAAAGCTTTATAAAAAGCAATAATTATAAATAACACTTTCCTCCTGTATTTAGAGAAAACAAAAATATATATATATATATATCTATATGTGTGTGTTTAGAGGGGTGTTTGATGCCCACTTGCAGTGGCGTGTGTGTTCTATGCTTAACCGAATCTGTATCTTACTGGCTCGTTATGGAATTCGTGGAAAGCTTTATGTGGAGGGAAGCGAATCGTGCGAGTTGTACTTGTTTTTTCTCTATCCGGTGGTACGATTCTTGTTCGACCATCATACGGTTGATCGGTTAACCTCCTATCTGGGGTGGTTTTTACTGTTTTCGTGGTTCTGACATAAGTTGGTTTCGTCGTTTTCTCTCGAGAAGGCTTCGTTGTTCTATCGTATATTGGTCTCGTAGTTCTTTCGTAAGTGGGTTTTGTGGTCCTTTCGTAAGTGGGTTTTGTGGTCCTTTCATAAGAGGGTTTTGTGGTCCTTTCGTAAGTGGGTTTTGTAGTTCTTTCGTAAGTGGGTTTTGTGGTCCTTTCGTAAGTTGGTTTCGTCGTTTTCTTTCCTGGTTTTGTTGTCCTCTCGTAGGTTGGTTTTGTAGTTCTTTCTCGAAGTCTTGTTGTCCTTTCGTAAGATGGTTTCGTTGTCCTGTCGTAGATCGATCTTGTTGTTCTTTCGTAAGTGGGTTTTGTAGTTCTTTCGTAAGTTGGTTTCGTCGTTTTCTTTCCTGGTTTTGTTGTCCTTTCGTAGGTTGGTTTTGTAGTTCTTTCTCGAAGTCTTGTTGTCCTTTCGTAAGATGGTTTCGTTGTCCTGTCGTAGATCGATCTTGTTGTTCTTTCGTAAGTGGGTTTTGTAGTTCTTTCGTAAGTTGGTTTCGTCGTTTCTTTCCTGTTTGTGTTTCGTCGTTTTCTTTCCTGGTTTTGTTGTCCTCTCGTAGGTTGGTTTTGTAGTTCTTTCTCGAAGTCTTGTTGTCCTTTCGTAAGATGGTTTCGTTGTCCTGTCGTATATCGATCTTGTAGTTCTTTCGTAAATGGGTTTTGTTGTCCTGTCGTAAGTTGGCTTTGTTGTTTTTCCACGTAATTTCGTTGTTCTTTCTCGTTGTCTCGTTGTTCTTTCGTAGCTCGGTTTTGTTGTTCTCTCATAAGTTGGCTTTGTAGTCTTCACACGAATCTTTGTTGTCCTTTCTGAAATTGGCTTTGTTGTTCTCTCATAGGTCGGTTTTGTAGTTTTACCTCGAAATCTTGTCGTTCTTTCATAAGATGGCTTCGTTGTTCTCTCGTAGCTCGGTCTTGTAGTCCTTTCGTAAGTTGGCTTCGTTGTTCTCTCACGGCTAGGCTTTGTAGTTCTTTCTCGAGTTTTAGTCGTTCTTTCGAAAATGGGTTTTGTTGTCTTGTCATAAGTAGGTTTAGTACTTTTTCCGCGATGCTTTGTTGTCCTTTCGTAAGTTGGTTTTGTCGTTCTTTCACGAGATTTTGTTGTTCTTTCGTAGGTCGGTTTTGTAGTTCTTCTACCCTGCGTCGTTTTATCGGTGTACGATCGAGTTGTGAATCTGACTGGTCGAACAGGTTCGGAATGAAAAGCATGAAAGGCTTCATGAGGAGGAAATCTAATTGGAGGTTTAACAGATTCTTCTCTTCCCACGCTTGGCGATTTTTTTATTAATCGATGATCCGTGCCCGAACTAAATCTTGGTTTATCGACATTAATATGCGTTCCGTCTATAAATTTGTGGTTTCCGGATGCAGAAGTTCTTCTCTGAGCGAGTCTTGAATCGTATAACTCGATATTTGGACGGGGATTTAGCGTAGAATTTTCAAGAAAAGTAGTTGAAGAAGTAGGATTTCTTGTTACGCCACTGTGAGAATCCGCAAAAGGTGTTTTTTAGATTTAATTTTAATTCGTCTTCTACCAGAAGAAGCTCTAGATCTTTGTCTTTTATTTCCTCTCCTACGATTCGGTTTTTGGGGCAAGATTTCAGAATCGTCTACGCTGTGATTGTTTATGGGAGATTCAGTATATCCGTCTGGAAATTTTGGTTTCTCATTGTCGTCGTAAGTTGAAAATGTTTCGGAATTATTAAAGATATCGGTAAGATTTTCAGCTAAAGATGTTACATTTCGAGCATCTGAAGGTTGGGCATTGACTGTTTCGTAGTGGAAATCGTGGAAGGCTTTGTGAGGAGGTATGCGAACTTTCTGCTTTAAAGGTTTTGATGTGGGCGATCTTCTAAGAGCAGAATCGGTTAATCTATACGAAGACGTGGGTCTTGGTTTTTGTGTCAATTTACGATGATCACCATCCGGAAACTGACCCGGTCTTGGGGTTTTTCTACGTGTTTGTGGTCTTTCTGACACGTCGCGATGATTTCCATCAGGATATCTTGGTTTAGAGGTTTGTTTAGATGTAAAATCACGAGTTTTCACGGTCTGGAAATGAAAATCGTGGAAGGCTTTGTGAGGAGGAATGCGAATCGAAGTAGGTCTTGCAGTTGAATGGTCAGTTCTACCATTTGTTGGTCTATGAGTCACCTTACTATGATCTCCGTCAGGATATCGAGAAGGTATTCCAGTGACTCTTTGTTTTTCTGTCACCGCATTAGTATTCTCTCCAGGGTGTCTCCTAGAAGTTGTTACAGGAGTTGGTGGTGATGTTTTTACTGTTTGATAATGGAAATCGTGAAAGGCTTTATGAGGAGGCAAGCGTCCAGGCTTTGCTCGAACGACTGGTTTATTAGTTGTATGACCAACTCGTTCGCGAGAAGGTGTAGGCCTTCGAGTTACTTTTCTAATATTCCCATCTGGAAATCGAGATGGATTCCTAGGCCTTGCAGTTCTGCGATTCTCGGGGTGTGATGTTACGATACGTTGATCACCATCGGGATATCCCGGTTTAGAAGTAACTGAAGGGATGGACGTGGATATTTGAACATCTGGGGGTTTGACTTTTTCATAATGGAAATCGTGGAATGCTTTATGAGGGGGTAGTCGCAGTGGAGAAGTCGATTTTCTAGTTACAGCATCAGTTGGTCTATGAGTGGATGGTCTTTGAGATGCCTTATTTCTGTCTCCATCTGGAAACCGAGATGGTATTTTTGGTGTTACGCGAACTCGTGGTCTTCCCGTTCTGGAACGATTTCTACTAGGTTTTCTCGATTCCTTATCGAGTTTAGGTGTAAATTTGGGTTGCTTAGCACCTACAGTTTCGTGATGAAAATCGTGAAAGGCTTTATGAGGCGGTAAACGAATCGTGGAAGGCGAAACAGTAGTCCGTCCTCTCGAAGAATCTATTGAATCGTGAATTTGTTTAGGTTTTTCAATCGGTCTACCATTATCAGATTCTGGAAAGTGGGAAATTCCGTGTTTTGGAGTTATTTCGTAAGCCTCGGTTGTCACTCGATGATCATGCCTTGGTCTTGAAGTAATCCTAGAAGCAGGAGTCACACCAGGATGTTTGACGTTTACGGGTTGATAATGGAAATCGTGAAAAGCTTTGTGGGAAGGTAGACGTCCTTTCTGAGGATTTGTATTGGTAATTGGATTTCTTGTAGAACTAGTACGTTCGTGGGATGTAGGCCTTGGCCTTTGATGTCTACGTCGATCATCATCGTGATTTTTTGAAGGTTTTTCCGGCACGCCGGTAATCTTACGAGTTACAGGAGTAGGTTTCCTTCTTCCACGGCGATTTCCGTTACGAATACGTAAAGGTTTACCAGATTTTCTTGTCGGAGTTATCCCAGATGTGGTAGGAATTCTACGATTTGGCGGGCTCTGACTTTCTTCTACAATTTTCGGCTGAACCGGCTCGTAATTAAATTCGTGAAAGGCTTTATGAGGTGGCAATCTGATTGTCTCTCGCTTCTTCCTATTTTGATTCGATGATCGATAAAATAAGTCATGATAAAATTCCTTAAATGCAACAGAATGTCGGTTATGCTCAGTGTTTGACGATGTTGCTAGGTGAACGATGTCGTTGTCGAAAATATGGCCATTTACACATGAATATTTAAAGTAGAAGATACTTTGAAAAATGAACAACGATGAAAGATGCAGCAGAAGATGCTGTAAGATACAAAGAATATTAGATAAATCGTTATACAGCAGAAACGTGCCATAAAACAAGAGCGGGGTCCATCTTATCAGCTCATTTAACACGTTAATTATTAAAAAATAAAATAAAATAAACGCCGTTAATTCGAATCAAATTTTAAAAAACTTCACCGGAACTAAAGTTAAGAGTAGGAATTTAATTAAAAATATGAATCGCAGACCGAGAAAAACATTTAGGTTTCAATTATCGCATCGACAAAACGGTTTTTGCGGCTTCGTTAAGTTCTAAACATTTTTGCTCCTTATTTTATCGGATAATTTTGACAAAAACCAGCTGGCCTGTCTCGCTTTTTTATGGCACAGAAAAGGATCTGGTTCGGTTATCAATTATCCAGATGATATCGAAGAAACATCTAACAGAACCTAACATAACTGCGCAAGGAATGAAAAAATTCCTATAAAAATATCCAGAGTGAAGGGGGAAAGGATATATATATATATATATATGCGAAAAAAAGAAAGAAAAAAGAGTCTATTTACTATCAGTAAAGCTTTCTATCTCGAAACCTTTGATTACATTTCCAATGGACAATCTCTACTTACCATTGTCGAATCCTGAAAGTTGATATCTCATTCACTCCTATATAGGAGATCTTAAGGACATCACATGATCTGTAATCTCGTCCAATGAATATATCTTTTATAGAAGGTCAAACTTTCGTTGTGGGAAGCAGGCCAGGCCTGTGTGTAAGATGTTCTTCTCTCTTCACAATGCAACAAAAGTGAATTGTGAGTGGCGGAGCGGGAGAAAGTTGCTGGTGCAAGACTCCAAAAAATAATTGTTTTAAAATGTCTTAGCGTAAGTCATTGGACTTGAGTAGAAAACAAGGTAATCTGTTATAATTATATTCCATGCAGGATTTTAATAGAAAAGAAAAACAAAGAAAAAAAGCTGAAATATTCTAGTTTTCAAACCTTGTACTAATTACTCGTTCCTGTGAACGTTGAAAAATAAAAATCTACCAATCAAGGATACGTACGATACAGAAATTTCTAACTAAAGAAGGGAGAGAGAAGGGTCTTTAACGTCAGGTTTTATTTATTTAGGGGGGTTAAGAGATCAAGAGAGTATTTGGCAGGTGGTTTGCTGGATGTGGTCATTCTGCCGGAAAATTACAAAGCACTCTCAGAGGGGGTGGAGTGCAGTAGATCCGATTGAGTGATCTCTCTTTCGAAGTAATTAGCTAACGGGATACTATCAGGGGGGACCAATTGATTAATTATGTTTATTATCGATGTGTTTATGTTACGATTTTTCGCTTCCAAAACCGGAAAAGTTATCCTTGCACTGGTATTTTTCTCTCAAGGCCGCATATAGCACGCTTGACCCCAATCGAATTTACTGCATCCAAACGAGTTTTACACAAGAAAATGTGTAGAAAAGAATGTCTAGAAGGAAGAAGCTGTTCTATAATAAACTATAAGACACATTTTTTTTCATTAATGGCGCCGAGTTAATAGATTTTTTTTTCTTTAAAACTTGTTTTTTAATCGCGCTTTTGCTAGCCGAATTTATCTTAATTAAAAAACTTTATTAAAAAAAATTCTTTAAATTTATTCTTTAATCTATTATTAAAATTTTAAACTTTATAATATAATATAATTAATAATTTAATTTAAAAAAAACTGTGTTTATTTTTAAAAAAATCTCTCATTCCTAAACCATCACTCATCGCCATTTATCGATTTTTATAACTATTTTATGGAGGAGGAAAGCTATAAATTTACTTGTTTTTAAGAAAAAACAACTTATTCTAATTATAAAATTCGGTTTTTTTATATTAAAAATATTATTAGCATTTTATTTTTTTTAAATAAAATGCTTTAAAAGAGAACTTGTTGATAACTTTATAACGTTAAATTCGGGTTCGTATCAGCTCCATAAAAGAGCTTAAAACTATTTACACGATAAAATAATGACATTATTTAAATGATCTTCATTGTTATAAACACTTCACACGTCATAAAACTTAATTTATCTTTACAATTATTTCCATATCTGACGAGTAATCGAGATTACCTGCAAATTTCTCAGCTTCCTACCATGATAGGTGCGTGACGTATTATTATCATTATTATTATTATTATTTAAATAAAAAAAATACGTCACGATACAAGATAGGAGGTGATCCCGTGCCATACAGGTGAGCTTCACATGTGGGTCAGGGTTTGAATCTCAAGTAGGTCAGGGAGACTCTTCTTTTCTCCTATACACGTGACGTAAAGTTATCTCACTCTTATGATCTAATTGCATCATATTTTCTTCGATTTTTAAATCATATTCAAGCTTATTCAATTGTTAATTATGTTTTATTTAACATTATTTACATAATTTTAAACGGGTAATTAAATTTTTTTTACAGGAAAATCTTTAAGGAAAATACCGTACGAAGTTTACGACAATACAATACGACTTTAAAGTAAATTAATTTATATTTTTAGAGCCGATTTAATTACAATTTTAATAGAAATTTTTAAAAAATATTTTATGCTTTAAAAACAATTAAAAAAATTAAAATATAAACCAAAAATAAAATTAAAATCTCTCAACAAATTTGGAGCGACTTTTCTTCTTTTTTTTTTACCCGTAGATACACACAATCGGTGTGACGAGTTAAGTCATCCATGTTTATTTAGTGTTGTGGACGGTTCCTTTATACCGACAGGACCCATAACCCACTTCCGAAACTGTCGATTGACGCGGAAACTGGGAGAAGGAAAGGGAGAATAATAGGATGGCTTTGTGTCAGATTCACCTCCTTCCGGATGCTGCGAATAAATTTCTCTTTCATAGTCTTCGTGGTGTAAGTGAGTCTGTTCCAGTCTTTCTATTTTCCTGTAATTCGTGTGAGTGTACGATCGACTTCGATACTTTTCTCTTCTTCTGCCAGTTTCTGCTCGAACCGACTTCCTTTTTCTGATTTCCACCACCCATTGGAAAGGCATGAAGTCGTCTCGTCTACGTTGGACATGACTGACTTTCAAGGTTGCTTCGTCTCCGCGTCGTTGTCCTCCCTGACAAAAACTTGTAAGGACTATGGCCAACAACACTACGACTCTCTGTAAAAGGGGGGAGAAGAATTTATTCGCATTTACTTGACTTTAAAATTGATATTTTTTGCGCGTAAATATAGCTACGCGCGACAAATTTAAATGTTTTTTTTTTCTTTATAAAATTAATCTCTAATTTAAGAAATAACCGACTTTAATTTTAATTAATACTTAGAAATACGCCACTCATTCGTAACTAAGTGTCAAATGTATACGAGTCGGTAGCGCATCTTACTTATTGTTAAGAGCATTAAACTTGGAATCGTATATAAAAATATAAAGAAAAATAATATTAGCCACTTACTTTGGTAAAAGAAGACGTGACAGTGGACATACTCTTGTCAGATTGCAGAAAAATAGTGAGAAAATGACTCCATCGCCCGTAATGGAAGTAGGACACAATGTAGACACGTAGAAGTGTTTGTAGGTGAAGTCACTGCACTCAATTCTTACTCCATCAAGGAAATAACCGAAACGAGTCATCTCCTCTCGATAGTTATAAAGACACGGATTTTTTTTTAAATACCCATCTACAATTTCTAACCAATAACCTATCCCCGGGGTAGAATATTCTCGGCCTCGTAACTGAGTAGGATGTTATTTATATATAGGCTATATATATAAAAAAGCGAAATTTTGAATTAAAGTGTAGAGACCTAAATAAATTCATTCGACGACGAAAAAAATTGTAGTGTAATCTTCGAAATTAAGCATTTATTTTTAAAAAATAAGATTAAAAAAATACCTAAATTTAATATCGATTATATTAAAGGGAATTTAGAACGATCGATGAGTGTTATCGTCAGTTTGTTGTGGACTACTCTCGACTTTTCCCTAAAAAAAAAAATTCTACATATTCACCGCATTAGAATGTTCATTAATATCGTAAAATGCAGTTTAGAATGGAAAAAAATTAGGTCGATCGCTGTCGAAAACTGTATTTTCCCGGTCGCAACTGAAGTTTTTACCGTAAATATGAAATTTGTTTCGTGTGAAAATTAGTTGTTGTCATTTCATTGCATTGCATTAGTAAGTCGGAAAATTTGCCAGAATGTCTCGATTTCAGTGGTGCATTGTAGCTTCGTGGGGCCTGGGAAAATTTTAATTAGGGGCCCCACGTACGGGTTGACTTCAGACATTGCTCTTTGAGAGAATTTTTTGGGGAAAAGTATTTTCTTATAATAGATTGGTTTCCCTGTAATAGATAATAGATTGGGCTCCCTGTTGGTTCCCCAGGCAATTTTCCTTTTTGTCCATAGATAAAGCACCTCTGCTCAATTTAACAATATATTTTTATTCCCAATTGTTCATTTTCTTAAGTTTTTCCCCAAGTTTCTCCCGTGTTTTCGTAGTAAGACACGAAGCTGCTCGATATATTTCTTAAAATTGGAAATATATAAAGGATTTTCTGGTTAAATAATTGACGAATGTACAAAATATCACATATTTTAATTTCGAAATTTAAATAAATTATCATTACATCGATAAAATCTCGATAAATAACGTCTCTCTCTTTACGATAAATATTCCAAGATGGGATGATAGGAGAAATTTATCCTGGCTTCCTTAGATTTATCAGCGATTTCTTGAGATTCTATCGGTTCACCTCTATCGGTTGCCGATGTTTGAGTTTGAGAGGCGGATGCTATGGGTTTTCGTAGGGGTCTGAACCCAGATTTAACGTTTAGAGGCTCGGAAAACGGCTTGTCGTCGGCGGGTATCAAGTCGGAAGTGTACGTCTTCTCCCTATTGATTTTGTTTAGATGTTGAATCATATTCTGGGCCGGTATCGGTTGGTGTGCCGCAACCCATCTGTTCGGATGATTAGTCTTGCTGGGTTGTCTAGAAGGTACCTGATGATCTTCCTGTAGCAGTTGCTGGAGTACGTTGGAGGGCGATATACTATCCATCATTTGAGGATTCTGATTTAGATATCGAAACCAGGCTAACTGCTTCTGAATATAGTTAAGGACTTGAGGATTGGGAGAATGCGGTTTTTGTTTCTTGCTGTGGAAAATGGAAGCCAGAGCATCCGTTAATTTACCAGTAGCCTTTTTAGGAACGTTAGCGGGTCTGCTTTCCTGCGAAAGGACAGGTTGAGGCTGGGGTAAAACGTATTTAGAGCCTTTTATGAAGCAGGAACATCCTGTAGGCATCTTAAAAACGTCGACGTGTAGTCCCTTCTGCTTATCAAATACCATTAATCTATGGTAACTGTAAATCTGAGAACAAGTGGATTGAAATTGCTCGGAAACGTAGTTGCAACTCCCACCCGGACGACTGAAAAAAAAAGATTTGTTTTGATGTCAAAATTTTACATTTTTTGACGAAGAAAAATGATGTGAATATCACTTACAGGCATTTTTCCAATCGTAACATCTGCGTGAACTCCGCAACATTGATGATGACCTTCCATTTGCCTTCGGTATTTTTCGCTCGGTGCGGTTTGGAGTATGTGATTTCTGAAGGGCAAACAAACCCTCCTCGAACACCGTAATCCATCGGTTCCGATCTAGTTATACCGTAACTCACGGGACCGTAATAATGTTCAAACGTGTATGACTCCTCTTGCTTCCTGGTCAGCCCTTCGAGTTGAGTTTCTCTTTCTTTACTTTCCGCGTACATAAGATCGAATTTGCTTCTTTCTCTGTAAATTGTGTTCATGATGGCAGATCTGAAGGATAAAGGAACATATAACTCTATGCAAACATTAATTTTTTTTTTTTTTTTCATATTTTAAACCGTCGTAAACACCGGAAAAACGTACGAAACGAAGCGTAAGTAGTAAAACAATTCGACTGTTAAGTTTCAGCAAATTTACAAAAGTTTCCTGTTATAAAATTAAAACTAACCTGGGATATTCGGAATCGTCTAAACATATATCTTCGGTGAATTTATCACATCTAGGATTATCCGACGTATCGGCTGAAGTTTTGATTATCGATTGCACAGGAGGGTTCTTCTCTTCCTCTCTGATATTCATTTGTTCTGCAGACAGAACGTCGGGGGGTATATTGTTAGGTTCTAGTTCGTCTAGTAATAACAGTTGAAGACCATTCAAGTCCTCCTGATGGAAAGGTGCCGTCAAAACTGGAATCTGCTCACCCAAATTCAAAGACGGGAATCTTTCGATCTGATAATTAGCGGCAACGGGAGCGATTTCTGGTTTCAGGCTCCAAAAAGGAGAAATTCGGTTAGGGCTATTGAAGTTGACTAATTTCCTGTAGGGTCGAAATTCCGAGTTCAATCTCCTGGCGGTCGAATTATTGTGAAGGGTCTTGTTCGATCCCATTTTGTGAAGCATGCTGGCTAATATCAACTTGGCTAATATAGCCTTCACGTGGCTCAGATTTGCCACCGAAGAGTCACTTCCATTCTTATGTTTTGCCGCATTCACCTGTTTATCAAACTGTGGCCTTCTAAAATCTGCTGTACTCCCTGCGGTGAGTATAAATCCTATTGCAGATATCACGGCGATCGTCCACAGCATGTTTAAGCGGCGAGATAATGATAAAATTGTGGAACGATATCACTCACAGGTCGATCGAAATTTGTATTTTCATGATAGATCCTCACCCTTGAGAGTTCTACTGCCCTCGAGGCAGTAACGCAACCGGGAAGTGAAGAGAATCTAACGCTATGCCTGACCTTCTAGATACTGGAAATAGAAGGTCACTCAAGACCTGTTTGTTTTCAGTCAGCCTCTTTTTTCGTTCTGATTGCTTGTTCGTACTTTTTTATAGAATCCAACCATAACAAAATTTTCCATATTCACGTAAAGCACTAAACCGAGAAGATGCATAATATATTTATAAACTACAGTTTTAATTATGTTTATTGCACTGAAACCATATCTTTGGCTTTGTTTAGAATGTTACGGGGGTTAAGGTTATCTTTACGACATTCGAAGGCCGTTTATTCACTAATCCGTTCATCATTAACCCGGTTGACACCGCGACTGAGTTGTGTCTCTTAAATGACGTAAAAATAATATTTTTAAATAAAATTCTTAACCCCGAGTTCATAGACACGTTCCTTTTCTTGTTATTTTCTTCACTAGGCGATATTTTCAAGCAATGTTTTTAAATCGGGGCATTTCCATAATGGAGTTTCGTGTTGAACATTATCACGAATTCACCACGCGCCGTTATAGTAGCGAGTTTAATGCCAAATTTGCATGTTAAATGATCAAAATTTATTCTCCAAAATTAGTAAATAGGCTCGTTACGTTCCGTTCTATATTTAATTCGCCGCGAACTAAGCGTGCGAACGTCAATTCGGTTTATTTATTTTTTGCCCCTGAAATGCACGCAAAGGACACTAAAATGGCATTTAATAAAAATAACAAAATGCCGATTTATATAATTCATCGAAGACAAGCGGACGACTTATTCAACGCGTAATTATTATTTTAAAAAAAATGACAATAGTTTATTGTATCGGTCGAAAATGATAAGTTGTTGGCTCCAGGCTAAAGCCGCATGTGTTAAACTCTTCAGTCACGTGTGTCCTCTTCCGGTGTCAATGATCCGCCATCTGGTGCATTCGAAGGAAACTTTTGTATCGATCTGTCAATTTAAATGTTGCTCCCTCCCCGGGAAAGACAAGACAAGCGAATGCCCCTACCCTTATGCAGCGGAAGTTGAAATCGTTCTCTCGAGTGAAAACATGGGAATGAAATAAAAGGTAGAATTAAAAAGATTGAATGTGTCGTTGTGCATGAAGGAACTAAATAATGAATCAAACGTATCTGAATGGCTACAAAATACTTTCGCTTTGCTGTCAACTTCGCATGTGAAAAGTTAAATGCACGGAAAGAACGCAATTAATTTTTTGTTCTAATACTACCTGGCCTCAATTTTATCCCTTAAAGTTTACTCGACCCTCGATACGATCGAATAGCCCGAACGCCATGAGTCAACGCGAATGAATCGTAGGCCGAATGGACGAGGGAGTTAAGGCGTCGGCCTACCGCTCTGGGGAACCACAGATCGAATCCAGACCAGCAACTTCGAAAATTTTTCGTGGGCGATCCGTCCCTGATTTGTCGGGCCCCGTTCCTCACAGCTCCGTTGTGGATCGCAATGGTTGTGATTTTAGAAAGATCATCTTGATGTCCATGGCGAGGAATGGTTTAAAAAATAAGTACGCGGACAAGGCAGGATGGCCGAGTGGTTAAGATGGCAGCCCACGGTATTGGGTCGAAAAATTTCAGTAATTTTTCGGCAAATGTGGGGCCCCGTTGATCATAAGGTCGTCACGCTATTGTAAACCGAACCCATAAACGAATGGTTATGAATAAACCGATCCAAGTCTATGGCGTGGTTTGTTTACGGCCACACGACACGTGGGCGATCTGTCAAAGAGGGGATGCCTCCCGGGAGGAATTTCTAAGGGAAACTGGCTCCTATTTAGGTGTTACAAACGTGAAGAGAACCCGGAAAATTCCACGTGGCCCGCCCGTTGACCAAGCGCAAACCCACAACTAGTGTTTGGTGGTTTTGTCCACAGGGCCACTGGTGGGCGGCTAAAAGGGCCCTTCGGTTAAAAGGGCGGAAGGGTTAAAAAACAAATATACGAAAAAAAAGATAAACTTTTACGACGTTGGTTGTGTTAATACTCATAAAAATCTCAACAGTAATAATTAATTATATATTTTTTATTTCATGTTATATTTAATTTTTATCTAGAAAGAGTGCAGACGAGATGTAATTTTTTAAAAGTTTTTGTTAACCTTGCGACATCTGGCGGAATAAATTGTAACTAGCGGCACGTAGAAAATGGCGGCTGAGGTAAAGAAATCGACAAGTTCAATTTTGAAAAGAAGATCGGAAGACGTGGAAAACAATGAACCGGAAGCGAAAAGTTCGTTTCGTTATAAGTTCTCAATGCTTATCAATATGATTTTTTAAAGTATAAATATCTAATTTTTTTAAATGATTTACATGTTTACTTTGTTTCGTATCCTGTCTATAATTTAATAATGTTAAAGTGCGTAGAATATCATATTAAACACGTGATCACTGCCATCTAATCGTTTCTTCTTATTACAGGTTGTCAATTTCAATATAAATTAATCGATTTCCATATTTGCCAACCTTACATTATATATGAGACTGACTTCAAAGCAATGAAAGGCTGATTTTACAATGCAAAGGCTGAGAAATAAAATTTGTACAATTTGTAGAAAGACTGTAGACAACATTTATAACCATTTGGTCTCCATTCTTGACTCATCCTTGTTAGATAATTCTGAGCTTTTACAGCAACGTTCTTCGAAGTATCGTTCGATTTCTGTTCGAGAGGACTCGTCTTAGTTATTTCTGGAGGATCTTCTCTGCATTTTTCTTTCTGTAGAATAAGATTGTTACGAGTGAGTCTCCGGTTAGCGATAGAAGAAAACAAAGACGTCGTCTCCTGGTGTACAAAGAAGATCCTCTCGACCGGAAATTGAACGATACTTTGAACGTTCTTCGTTCTTTTTATTTCAATAATACATTTATAATATTGGCTTTTCCTTCAAGACAGATTACTGGTAGAATACAGAGTGATAGTACATTGCGTCACGTATAATAAGAACAGATATAAACGTCTTCTGAAACCCGATTCGTTACTATAAAGCCACGTGCACTGCTGTATAATATGGCTCAATATTATATGACAATTGGTCTGGTTTTATATATAAATGTTATATAAAATGTTAATTATGTACAGAAAAAATTACAAAAAACAATAATTTTGTATAGCCTACGACCTGAAGAACGTGGATTTGGATTTATGAGAACTTTTAAGTTTGTTTTCTTGTACCAAAGAGTGGAAGATTTTGTATATCTATAAAATTTTGAGATGAGATTTTGTATGTAGCAGATTTTTAGAAAAAAATTAATTTTTTGTAATTTATTCAGAACAGTGTCGAAGTCAAAAATAGTGATAATGTTGGCGAGTGGACGTTTTCTAAAACACTCCCATACGAGCAAACTTGGGATTTTTAGTATTGTCGTAAATCTATGTTTGTGAAGACGATACGTTAAAGATGTTTAGTTATCTCGAAAAGGTTGGGCCGACGGTTGCTTCCAACAGCCGATTTTCGGCTCAAAATATGCATGGTTGGCAAGTATATATTTCTCCAATAGAATGGAATGGAAATAGTTACTTTTAGGCACTTTGTATTTGTAATTATAATCTAAAAGTAACATTTATAAATTTACTGTATTTTCATTTTTTTTCAATTAATTTGTAATTATTTTCTTTGTATTAGACTACTGGTTAACTATTGCAAAGTTTTTATTTCAGTTTCTTACTGTGCTTCAATAATTGCTTTCTTAATTTCTTCAATTTGGGAATACAGATCATATGTGTTTTATTTATTCTACAGCATTGCCTGATGACGATGGTTGAAAATATTAGTTCTATTAAATTGAATTTGATAGTTGTGTTTTTATTGATTTTTATTTTAGTTTTTATTCATTTGTTTTGTCATATAAACTGACCAGTTCATAATTGCTCATATGTTTTTTATAAGAATAAGACTAAGACTTATGCTTTTCACATTAAAGCTTCTACATTATGTTAGCATAATACTAAAGTTAATTTTGAATTATGAATAGGTATATTATTGTGTTAAAATCGAAGATTTTTGTATTTTATATTTGTTTAAAATTCATGATACTCCTCCATCTTTGCTGTTTGTGATAATATTTTGTAATAAAAAAATTTTTAAGGAGATAATATATTCTCTGTTACCGCATTGAGATCTTGATGTTTTTAATTTGATAGAGATACATTTACTATTATAAGACACAATATTTTCTAATATAACTTATTTTTCCTTCGGTTATTCAGGAAGAATTACTCAACCTTCAAGGGATAAAAGTAGGAACTGTCCATATCTAGACACCATTAACAGGTATATATAATTATAGATTAAATGCTAAACGGTTTTTGCATTTCTTGATGAAATAATTAAAAATAGTAGTAAATTGTATTGTATAAAATTATAGGAACTGTTGCAAAATTTCATAAATTGAAGTAATACTTAATTTTGTGTTACTGTAATTATATGTAAATTTAGTAATAAAACAATAATTAAAATAGTTTATGCTTTCATAATAGATATGTAAAATATTTCTAAATAATATTTCCTTGTATCTGGTTGCAGAATGAATTTTATAATAGAATCATTGTCTTGAAATTTCTTTTATACAATGAACAATAACACTTTTGTTTATATATTGTATAGTTTATTATTCCAAATATTTGATGTATAGTAGAAACAAAATAATAGGTTTTACATGGTTTATTAGTTTTTAAAGGAGGAAGAATGGTTAGACATTTCAAAAACACATCGGCATTATTAACCTATATATTCTTTAAAAAGCTTCAGTTCTTTTAATTATTCCAGAAATTCATATGCTTAAACTGTCTAAAACAGAACCTAAATAAAACTAACTAAATAGAAACTCTCCATTGGAAAAGACAATTTAATTATTGATTCACACTTTCTTATCGAATTCAAACATTTTGTTTTATATACTTTAAATTCATGTATTTTGTAATTTCAATTTTTTTATAAATTTTAACATAATTTTTTTTTTTTTCTTATTAATGATTGCCATTATAATTATACAAAGTTTTATATTGTTTATTTCAAAAGAAAAAACAATAAATTTAATGAATAAATCTGATATAAATGAAGTCGTTTTTTATGTATTAAATTTAGTCTTATACTGAAATATTTTTCTTTTTAGGCACGTTCTAGATTTCGACTTTGAAAAATTATGTTCAGTCTCCTTGTCGCGTATTAATGTTTATGCTTGTATGGTTTGTGGAAAATACTTTCAAGGTAACTTCTTATATATTTAGCTTTTAAAAATATATTATATTTATATATATATTGACTAAAATCCAGTGGCGTGCCGTCATTGGAAGCGGTGGAAGCGCCGCTTCCACCTTCCAATGACCTTCCTTTGTATTTTCTAAAATATAAATTTTCATGTTTTAACATACAGTACTTTGTATTAATTAAACTTAATATTATATTATAACTGCATTATGTATCCTATTACAAATTTCTATACTACATGTGAAAAAAACGATAAGATTGCTATTGTATATTCGAATATCAGTGGCGGAAGGAATGTCGAAACTGGGTCAGCTTCCACGGCGAGAATAACTGAATGGTGTAAAGCAGCGAAAGGGCATTGGCGCATGCGCTTTACAGAGCACCAACTCAGCCGGTTTAGCTGATGGAAGCTACACATGTGTAACGTTTCCAACGACCCTTAGCCACTGGGAGCTATCTGACTAAGTGAATTGTTTAAAAATTAAAAAGTAAAGAGTATTCAATGTTATTTTTATGTACGTTTTTTTGCAAAGTTATAATTAATTATTATTTTCTTTTAATTATACTGTAATTATATTGACAGATTTTCAGACAGTCTTTAGAATTTTTATCAATTTTAGATGTTAATAATTTTAATATTATGAAAAACAATTTTTCCAAGCGTGTTTTAATTCTTTAAATTAAGTAAATTATATCAGAAATTTTTTGATTTATCTAAATTACGTAGCAAATCGCAATATTTATATTCGTGTCCGGACTATATTGACAAGTAACTGTTAAACATAAAACATATTATAATTAATGTCGATCCGAACAAAGATGTACTAAAAGAATTATATGATTTAATATCATTAATTTTTATGGTACCATTTACCAGTGCGTCTGTTGAGCGCAGTTTTTCGGCCAGAGGAAAAATTATCGTCCTAGCGTGGCTTTCGATAGAAAAATACTTTTAAATACGTTGATGGAGTCGACAACCAGCGACTTGTATGATAAAGTAATTAACGACTTTGCGGAAAAAATCGCTGAATAGACTTAGTGTATAAAAAATTAAAAAAACAAGTTTTTCTATCATTGTTTGTATCGTATCAATTTGTATTATGTATTATTTGTTTTTTAGAACTAAAATACATAAATTGTTTATTTTTGTCATTTCCAGTATTTGTTTAAAACTTTTATGGAAATGTCATGTACCGGACAGGTCTGACCCGTCACGAGAGACGCGATAAAACGGTTAATTTACAGAAAAATTTATTAGTTTAAAAAAACATTTATTAATTTAAAAGAATTAATTTAAAAGAAAAATTTATTAGTTTAAAAGTCGTTTGTAGTCGGACACCCATTGTTTATATCAAACTGCCAGGCAGAAACCGTAAATCGCGGAAGGAAGTCGTCCTATGATCAGTGGAAGATCGAATTCGTCTTCGATTTTGACGTTTCTCGCGCTCCAGGTAAGAGTCTCGTTACGTTTAATGACGAGGGACCAACCAGTCGGGAAGCGTGATTGAGGGAGAACGACCAATCAAAATGGACGAAAGAAAGAACGGAGATTGATATAATCCCCGACAATCGAGGACACCTGGCACTCGGTTAACGTTCCGAATAACCATAATGCCGTGTGTCAACGCACAAAAAAAAAAAAAAAAAAAAAAAAAACAGTTTCTCGTTTATTGTGCCAACCTGTAACCCGTGCCACTTCGGATTTAGACCGTGTCCCTGACTCCAACAGAGAAAGTCTCCCGTGCCTTACAGACTTATCAACGCCACTGTCCCGAAGCCACCTTCGATCAACCATCGAAGAACTACATCGACGCCCAGAATGTCCAAACGGCCGATTGTCCTAAAGGAAACTATTTCGTACATAGTGTATGTTTATTTTATGTTAAAATAAACGGTTTTTATCAGATACTTGCAGTCTTTTTCTTCCGCCACCATGCACGTACGAATGGAACCTAGGCCGTCGCTGACGCGCAACTAACTGATTGCCCCTGGAAGTCGGCTTCTTACAGAAACACAGCTTCCCTATCATCAAATGTCACCGCACGCCACTGCTAAAATCATTTAAATCGAAACAAGATTGTTTTTCGTCGACTAATTTTTTTTTTTATATTAATGAAATAAAAAATATGAAGAGGTGCATGTAAAAGATTACTTGCTAATTGATTGAAAATTCACAAAAAATTTTTTCTTTAAATCTATTTATCATTGCTATTAATCGTTAATTCAAAAATGATGAATGGTTTTAGGTCGAGGTCCTAACACTCATTGCTACATGCATAGTGTTCAGGCGGGTCATCACGTTTTCCTCAATCTGTCAACACTGCGTTTTTACTGCCTTCCAGACAATTATGAAATTATTGATTCGTCTCTCGACGATATCACGGTAAAATAGTTTTCTTATGTTTTTAATGTTTTTTAAAAATATTTAACAAATATTATTCTGATTTATTAATAGTACGTGCTGAAACCAACTTTTACTCTAAAAGAAATAGCTCATCTAGAATCAAATAACAAATTATCAAGAGCGTACGACGGAACTACGTATATGCCGGGTATGTATGATTTTTCAATTGAATGAAATTAAAATTTCAGGTTGTTAAATATTTCCTATAATAGGAAACATAATTGATGACTGAAAGAAATAATAAAAATGCCAAATATGGAGAAGAATTAATTGTTATAGCAGGCAAAAATATGAAAATATGTTATGTTATAAATCACATCACAAAGTGATTATTATTTTTGAACAATTTCTTTTGTATTTTTATCATGAACTAATCCATACTAGCAACTGGTATAGACATTCAGAAACTTCTGTAAATATATTTGTTTATATTCAATGTTATAAATCTTTATATTATTCAATTAATTATTAAAATATTAATGTGGATGTGTGTATACTAGTTTCTTTGATAATTTTTATTCTGAGTTTTTAAATAAACAACTTTTGTCGTTGCATTTTACTTTCATTGAGTAATACGTCAAAAAAATGATGCATCCTGCAGCATTTGATGGAATTCAGTGAATTATAATAATCAAATGCATAATATATACAAAAATTGTAGCAGAATAATATGTAATAGCTACCTAAAAATATAAATAAACAAACTTAATGTTGAAATTTGAATTAAAGTATACAGAAAAATGATTATTTTCCGAGTTTTGATTTTAATAATTGTAAAGAGTAAGATCTCAATATATTAATTTAAAATGTTTATTGACTTAATATTTTTCTACTTGTTTATTATCAAGTAGTGTATAAGAGGAAAGAATAACAAACATCAAGAATTCAGTAAATAGAACAGAAAAGTTGGCTTTGGTTTTACTTTAATTTTGGAACAATAAATAAATAACACAATATAACTAATAAATTGGAAATGCTTTAGTCTAATAAATTTACTATTATCAAACAAAAGATAAAACTTGACCTAAAATTAAGTATAAAAAGTTTTAAATACAAGTATAAGAAATAAGTTTTTTAATACTTAATTCTAATTATATTCCATCTTTTGTCTTAAGATGTAATTTCATTTTACTAAAAGTGTTTGCAATGTATTAGTTGTATTGTGTTATTTATTGTCCAAACATTAAAGTTACATCCAAAGATAGTCAGTTGATGTAACTATGTTTCATATTCTGAGAATATTATTGAAAAATGTCATAACATAGGTTTTTAAGATAGTCATTGGGCTGCAATTTGAAAAAATTGTAGACCTATAAATTCCCACTGTCATCTGTTCGTCCATCTGTCTTTCCTTAATCTCGAGAATGGAGTTAGATAGATAGAAAGACAAGACCAGATATGGAAACCTCGTGTCCATTTTATACTTATTTTAATATAATTTAAATGAAGTGTTTTTTTTTTTATACTATTTCAAATGGCAAACATATAATCTAGCCAGAGCTAGATAAAAAATTTATGCATTCAAGATTCTTGGATTTCTGTATAATATATACTTTTCAAGTGTAAGGAATATGCTTATTAGTAGTGTTATATAATAATAGAAGAAAACTAGTCATTTTAAAGATGAAGGAAGAAGTTGATCTTTTATTATTGGCCGTAGAGAATTGCTAATAGCTAATCTGACCTGAATCTAGTTGTATTAATTAAAGTTTGTTTAAAGTAAATTTAGTTTTAACAAAATAGAAATGTTACTTATTACTATAATTTCTAAAATATTTTTGAAGTTATATTACTGAAATTTTAAGGTATTATAAGTTTTATAACTTATTAAATTTATATAAATTAAATAATGTGTGTGGTATAACTTTCATGTCAGTGAATTAATTCATTCTAAAATGATTAACAGATATAGGAGATAAGAATCAGGAAATGAGTGTCACTTAGCTATTAAAATACCATTGCTCTATTTTTCATACTGAATTCAAATGAATAATTGATAATTCTCAAGAACATTTGTAAGATAATTTTCTGGAAATTCTCAGATTTTTTATAAATTGTGATTAAATTTATAATCTTATTTTGTATAAGATCTCTATAGCATGTAATAAACAATTAGTTTATATATATTATAAAATAATCCATTACATCATCAACTGTCGTAAGTAATCATAAACGATTAAAGGTTATAAATAAATTTGGCACTTGAGGTAGGCGTTAGGTGCCAAAATATTGAAAAGTCAGTAAATTTTAAGATTTGTTTGTTATTTTAACTATGATTGAGATTAATTATAGAAAGTTTCTTACTATTAAAAAATAGTATTAAGTAATGAATGATTAAATTTTATAATCTTAAATTATAAACATAATTATTTAGTATGGGTTTTTCTTAATGTTTTGGTAATTATATTATTGTGGGATTATTTTATTCAACTTTAAATCCACACAAATAAAATTTTATATTAACTTTTATGAGAAAGTCTGCAAAATGATTCCATTGTAAAATTTAGTTAAAAATATCACAAATGATAGATCTATAAATTATTAATATCATCAGAAAACTTTTATATTAATTGAGTTTTCCTGACAACTAATGTGAAATTATAATTTTATATATATATATATATATTTAAATAACTGCACACATTAATTTAAGGATAAACAATTTCACATCTGCAATGTTGCATACAACTGCAATTCATGTGCATCTTTCATCTTACCTATCATGCTCCTCGGCACACCACCACGGTGAAACTCAATGCTACTTTGCTGGGTAATATTTTTATATTAGAAGTTTATCTTTGATATGCAGCCATATATTAAGCTTCTTTGCCATAGTGTACCATTTTTTTTAGCATAAACACTTGTTTTGACGATACAAATGATATATGAATTTGAAGTGTTCTGAATGTATTTATATTGGTAAAAAATAAAATTTATTATACTTTAAATGTTTTATTGAAAAGAAATTAAGAAAAAGTTTGTAAAATGAACATTCCCCAATATGATTACTACTGGACTTTTCTTCAAAAACTAATTTCTATCATTGATATATATATTTACTATTGCATATGAATAGTATAATAATAATAATAATATAATCATCATAAACCTGATTGATACAATTTTTCAAACCATTTTTTAAAATTTGCAATATTTAATATTACAATTTCTTTATTCTGCTAGAGATTATATCTTAATATATTGTGGAGATATTGAAAAGATATTTATAATAGAAAAGACATTAAAATTTAAAGTTAGCCAAAGGTATTTACATTAAAATACAAAAAATATGTCGATTGAAGCTACAAAATTTTCTTCATCTTTCTCTTTCGTCATTTACAATCACCAGTGATAATCCAAAAAACAATTTTCACTTATAGAAACGACCTTTTATTTGAGGCTGCGCATCTGAAAAAATTGCGCAAATTGTGTCTTCAGTATACATACTTTTTGTATTTTAATTAATAGAAAAGATATTTTTAGATTAAAAATGATCTTGATAACATTCAAATGCTTGAATATTTTTTTGAATTCATTAAATTTTTATTTAATTTGTCATCTCGTTCTTTTTATTAGGTATTGTCGGATTGAATAACATTAAAGCAAATGATTATTGTAATGTTATATTACAGGTAAGTTGTATTATAATTTTGTGGTATGAGAATTTACGAGTGTTATTATTATTATAAAAATTTGACTCAAATTTTAAAATATTTTAGGCACTCTCTCATGTGCCTCCCCTCAGAAACTATTTCTTAAGAGAAGAAAATTATAGTAAAATTCCAAGACCACCCGGTGACATTATGGTGTTATTAGTTCAAAGATTTGGTGAATTGTTAAGAAAATTATGGAATCCTCGGAATTTTAAGGCGCACGTCAGTCCTCATGAAATGTTACAGGCCGTGGTGCTTTGCAGCAAGAAAAAGTTTCAAATTACAGAACAAGGTATTTTAAATAAACTGTGTGTTTACTAATTAAAGTACAGTATAATATTAAATAATAAAATTTAAACTAGCTGGTTTAGTTAACCTTGTTAATTAATCAATGTACCTTTAGCTGCAGATAAAGTTGAAAGAATACTAATTACATTCTCAGGTGTGGACAGACAAAAATGGAATGGAGATTCCACTTTCATTGGTTTATACTTTAACGTGCCCCATCTTCATTGATTAATTTAGCAAAAAGGAACATGCTTATTATTCTGTAAACAATATTCCAACTAGATACAAATAATCTCTATAATGGATATGAAGTAGAGATGATACATTTATTACTTTTCCGGTTGTTATGTATACATAACAAGGGAAAGTAATGAATAATGTAAAATTTGACCCTCTGAGATTTTTGCAAATCTCCACGTTTTGAGACCCATGAACCCAAAAAAGTCAAAAAAACAGCAAAAGAATTCTGTGGATATGTGTGTGTTGGAGTCTGTTTTGCTTAATATTGCCAGACAGAGTGAAGATAAAGAAATGAAATTTGGCACAGTAGTTTGTATATAAGGGGCATTGATGCTATTAAATTTTGGTTGTGAAAGGTCAAGTGGATGGAGAGATGGAGGGTGGTCACGTATCATATCTCACAAGGAGTCAGACTCAATGAAGATTATACTTGTTAGCATTTACAGTGTTTCATAAAACTCATCTCTATCCTCTTTTATTTTATAATAATTAAAAATATATAAAGTTTTTATAATCAAATCTCATAACAGATGGTGCCACATACAATTTTAGTTATTTATTTTGATTAATAATATAAATGTTATTTTTAAAATAAAATCTCATAAAAGCTGGGTAAGTTATGCAATGCATTGCTAGATGTTTTTTTAATGCAACCTGTTTTGCATTAAGCAATGAAATAGTTCAAGATTGTCTAATTGGAATAGGTTATTTGACAATAAATATTAAATTCATAAAATCATAATCCATTTTTTGCTCATTAACAATTAATGTATTTATGTCACATATTGTGAATTTATGTTCCAGTAGTATGAAAATTATCCAGTAACTTTATGCTTACTTATTCAGTTTCATATTATGTCACTTAAATTTAAAATATACATATATTATGGCTAAAGCCCATAAATTAGAAAAAACTAGGATAACTGGCTCTAATGCTAACTTTATCCGAGTCACAAGTTGATAATGCTGACATTATCCAAAAACAGATGTACTAAACAAGAACAAAAGTTAAAATTCGGGCTTTATCCAAATCATTTTGGATAAAAAGAGGAGAGAATTTAGGGTTTTACTTTAGCCAGATAATTTGTGATGCTTCCAATGCAGAATGATGGATAAAGAAAGACTATTGTTTTCAAATCAACTAGAATTCATTAATTTTTCTACTGCTTAAAAAATGAGGTGAACAGTAATAAATTTTGCATGTATTTTACCAGAATCTCATTTCTCTGTTTACACTATACATGTAATGTTTAAAAAAAAAATGCTCTTGCTGATGAAATAGAAACATCTATATTTAGCTCAGTCCATACATTTGCATCTGAATGATAACTTCAGCTTATAGATTGATAGTGGATATACTCAACATCTTCTACAGCAAAAGATGCAGAGTATATGCAATGTTGATCTACAGACTGAAGTTACCATTTGGATGTGATACACTCATCCCTAAGATCCATACAATGATAAATAGGCTTTACATTAGCCACAAAAAAAGCCCAAATTTTAAGCTTTATTTTTGCTTCATCCATCTGTTTTTGGATAATGTCTGCTTTATCCACTTGTGACTTTTGTAAAGATAAGTTCAAAATGAATAAATTACTTGCTTTAACCAAAAGGCTTGGATAAAGCTAGCATCAGCCAGTTAATCCTAGTTTTATCTGATTCATGGGCCTTAGCTGTAACATTATATACATAAGTTAAAAGTTTGATAGTTTATTTAAATTTTATATCGATTGAAGTATTAGAATTGGTTAATCCTAATTGTTATTATATGTTTCAATTTTTTACAGGTGATCCTATTGCATTTATGTCGTGGTTTTTAAATAGTTTGCATCTTGCTTTAAATGGAAGTAAAAAAGATCAAAGCAGTATTGTTTATTGTGCATTTAGAGGTGCTATGAGAATGTATTCCAAAAAAATTATATCTATTGATAAGGTAAGTAATGTAACTTTAAAAGTTGTTTTTAATTATGGTTATAATAAAAACAAATAATAATTATAAAATAATATGTGACAGAGATGAAAATATTATTTAATAACGTAAATAAAGTTTATATTATGAGTGATTATAGATTTATCATCTAGAAATATTTGTATTGAAAACATTTATGGGCAAATGAATATTTAAATATATTTATATTGATATAAAGATTGAATATTCTGTACACTTTTCAATAAATGTAAGCACTTATATCGCACTTATATCGCATGTAATAATTTTGCCATAATGTCTTTGTATGAAGAATTCATACTGAATACTAAGATTTTATAAAATTTCAGGTTTTTTTGATCAATTTCTTGTTACTGATATCTGTGTTTACATTATTTTTACTTTAAAATTAATGTAGCTGTCAGGTAAATTACACATTAAAGCTAGTATTGATAATGAATCCAAACATTAGAAATAAACTCAGTCTGGATATTTATTGGATTAGACACTTTTCGGGATTTTCAATTTCATCTTCATACCTGCAACATTCAATGCTCTTACATTAAATAACACCAACAAAACCTTCAAAATATATCAGCAAATATAATTTAATATAAATACGTTTTCGATTCCAATATGATGCATTTCCTATTGGGATCAAAAATGTTTGTCATAACGTATTTATATTAAATTATATTTGCTGGTACATTTTGAAGGTTTTGTTGGTGTTGTTTAATAGCATATAACCAGCTTTGGGAAGATTTAGAACAATGTTTTTACAGTTTGAATAAAACAACTGTTATTGAAAGTTGTCTTGAAACTCCAAGAATTGATCAAACAGACTTTATTAACTAAAAGAGAACAAGAAGCAATCAAGTAACAAACAACAACTTTTTGTACAAAACACTGAATCTGACCAATCAACATTACAAATTCAAACATTTCTTTAACCAATTAACAATGTTTAAGGTTTATAATAAAAATGAAATTATTATATTATCCATGCATAAATAAAGTAAGAAACAAAAATAAAAAACAAAATACTAATAAAACTAAAATAAAAGGAGGTAAGATAACATAACAACTGAAAAGATCAAAAACAAAATTAAGAATAAAATTACAATAAATAAAAATGTATCAATAATTTAGTATTTTGCACAATTTGAAAGTGTTAAAACACAATGCAAAATGTCAGTCTGACCTAGGGAAGTTTGTACAGTACAATATAAATAGGTAAGACTTGGGGAGAAGCCTAACCTGGAGTTTTCAAGGACAGTTTTGTGACTGGGAAAGAAAAGCCATATCCAAGGATTTAGAATTAGAAATCCCAAAACGCACTAAATTCAATAAATATCTTGACTTCTTTAACAGTTTGAGTTTCTTTCTAATGTTTGTAGCCATGGAGTTGTCTTTTCTAGTTTTTAGTGAATCTAAACTTTTTTTTTTTTTTTTAATTTTCCATTTCTGCTCTTTTAAATTATAGTTAATTTTTCCAAATGAAGTAAATAATCATTTTTCACTATTTGAATTGATAGTTTTTATGTTTCAATTATATTTTTTGTAACTATGGTATGTAGTAAACTTTTGTTGATTTACTGTTATTAAAAAAAAAATATTGTTTTTAAATTCTAACATTTAAATAATGTTAGAATTTAATACATCATAAAATTCATTTGGTAGCATGATGAACATTATACATTTATACTTATAACAATTTTTAAATGTTTGATGATACATTTATAATATGTTTTTTATTTTTTTTCATAACAATTTCTTTGTTATTTTTATGTAATATTAAGATAAATATTCATTTTAATTTAATTATATTAAGAGAATATAATAAATTTTCTATATATTTAGAGTGAAGAAGAAAAACAACAGTTATTGATGAGTGACGATTATAGAGGTAAATGATTTTAAATTAAGCACTATTATTTTATTAAAAATATGATCTTATATTTTATATTCATACTTGTGTGTGTGTGTGCATATATATATATACAGTCGACTCCGCATAAGTCGACACCCAGATAACTTGTCACTGGTTGGTTACGTAGTGAGTTTTTTGTGGTCCCGGCCGACTTACATAGGCATTAATGTTATTAACCTTAAAAAACTCGGTTTACTCGACATTGTTTAACTCGTCACCACTGGATAAATCAACATACTTTTTTTGTTTCACACTTTTTAGAATTCTGATAAGTCAACTCCCCCCTGAAAAATGAGTTCACACCACACAGCTTATTGTATGGTGGTAACTTATTTATTCAGGAGGGGAGGCAACTTATCAGACGTCAAAAAAAGTGTGAAACAGAAAAAGTATGTTGATTTATCCAGTGGTGCGAGTTAAACGACGTCGAGTAAACCGAGTTTTTTAACATTAATAACATCATTGCCTATGTAAGTCGCCGGGACCGCAGAAAGCTGACTAATTACCTACGGTGACGAGTTATCCGGGTGTCGACTTATACGGAGTGGACTGTATACATCAATATATTAATTATATACATTTTTAATAATGATAAAATTTACAAGGTAAAATTTCTGCTTTTACACAAAATATTTATATTCTGTTTGAATTCATATGAAAGTATTTTTGTACATATTTCTGTTTTAAACAGTTTATGAAATTATAATTTAATTATATAATTTATTTATTGTTGAAATCAAATCTTGTAAATGTATAAAAATAAAACAAATTTCTCAATTATTGAATTGAGAGAAGTACATTTGTTAATAACCACATGGAACCAAATAATAACAAATTGAACAGAATCTAATTTGAAATAAAACATCTGATAAAATAATAGAGTAGGATGGGAAGTTGTAGGCTTGATTGATGATTTAAATCTGACTTTTATTCCTGTTCCTCTAGAAATTCTACAGATCTAATCTGTCTCCTTGCAATAGATATCAAATGTTTTCAGAAGAAAACCAGATAACTTGATAACTTGTAATTTAATATTAAATTAGTCACACAGATTATGATTATTAATTTTTAATGAAATGAACTTCGAAAGTGACCTCTTTGTGTAATTTTATGAATGATCTTTATTATTAAAAAGGTCATTTGCTTGTTTACATGGTACTTTTTATTGACACAATGTGGATTAATTGGATTTATTGTAGTGTATTAAAGTTGTCAGTTTTATGAGAATAAAATATCTATTTTGATCTCTTCTTCAGTAGAAAGTTTATTTGGAAATTCATGCTTAGCCAATTTTAAAATTATACCAAAATTATTTATGAAAAAAAAATTCTAAGAATATTTATTTGACAAAAACTAAGAAATGATTTATACAGAAAAAAATATATATTGGTATTTGATATTTATCCAAACGATTTTCAAATATTTCAATTAGTTGAATAGTAATTAGAAAAATTTTATATTAGATAATAAACAATGCTGTATTTAGTGCATATGCAAGTTTCACTATTTAAACATTACTATAAAAAGTTTATAATTTAATCAGAAAAATTTCAATACATTCTTGAACTACTTACGTATGATTATTTTATTGGAATACTTTAATTAAATTTTTTGTTGGTATTTTAATCTTGGTATAACAGAATTGAATCTGATAATTTTGGTATCGCTCTC
The DNA here is from genome assembly GCF_030686945.1 of Centruroides vittatus. Lineage (NCBI taxonomy): Eukaryota > Metazoa > Arthropoda > Arachnida > Scorpiones > Buthidae > Centruroides > Centruroides vittatus. Next base: position 432,630 of record NW_027122625.1, on the reverse strand, counting down.
ATTCTGATTTATCGAATTATCAATTTTCTAGCTTTTTCTTAACTGAATTTTTGCGCACTGTTATTCTGTATCATTTTATTTCAATAGCATAAATTATTTAACTTTTATTTCTTAATTGAACAATATTACTTTGGTTTAAAATCCCTAATTCATGCGTGGAATTATACCCTTAACTTTCAGAAATTTTCAGTTTTACTGAATCATAATCTAGTGTGATCATGATTATCCGTATTCCATATTTGTCTTTATACAGATTTATCATGAGGTATCCCTATTCAGTGCAATAAATAGCTGTCAAAATGCAACTAAATTTTATATACAGACATTTCTGGACATGGAAGTAATACTTTAAAAATTCATTACTGTGGATAGGACTTGTGCTGTGAGTGACAAAAAGAGACCTTGATACAATTTCTAAAGAATTTGGAACTCTTGAAGTGCACTCAGCATTACCATTGTTTAAAAACTTGTTTTGGCAAGGTTGTGATCATTGTGGTGATCCTGTCATGCTGTAGGCAGTTTTCATGCACAAAAATTCCCACAGCATATGTAAATTATGCATATGTGTTTTTTCCATTCACAATTCCATAAGTTCCATAGTAGGGAGTTTTGGAAATCAATTTTTCTGTGTGAAAATTGATTCCCATGTCTTGAAACATTAGCATACAAAATTTGGTTGCATTTCTCCAGAGGGTATTGAATAGGAATACTTTAATTACAATAATCCTGTTTATTTAATAAGAGAAAATTAGTTACAGGTAACCCCCGTATAACACGGGAGTTAGGTTCCAAAAAATTGCCGCGTTATATCAAACAAAGAAGTAGTGCGAAATTAAAAAAACATGCTGTTAAATCCTTCTTTAAATCGGATCTATGATTCACAAAAGGCCAATGCAGGCATCGGGGCAAAAATAAATATTATACTGTAAAAATATAAAATATAAAATAATTTATATTGTTAATTTAAATTAATTTAAATAATTGCTAGGGGCACCCCTAGTGGCTATTTTTGGCATACAGTGATAGAATCCAGTTTTTCAGCTTTATATAGTAGATTTTTTTTATGGGTAAAATACTTATTTAAGTAAATATTTTACCAGAGATTATTCATCCTATATGATGATCTCAGCATGAGAATCATTAACTGGTAACAGTTTTTAATACATTTCATGTTGTACCAGGGTTTTACCTAATTCTCGAACCGTGTTAGAGTGAACCCGTGCTATAAAAGCACCGTGTTATACGGGAGATGTTCCCAATTCTTGAATCGTGTTAGAGTGAATCCGTGCTATAGAAGTGCCGTGTTATACGGGGGTTTACCTGTACTTGCACAGTTATACAGAGTGTAACTGAACTCACTGCCAATGTTTTAGGGATAGATTCTAGGATCAAAAACAAGCCTAAAATCCTCTATAAAGGTTTTTCAAAATCCACAGCATTTTCAACATATGCTTTCCAAAAAATCATGTTGAAAACCAATTTAAAATCTCATGCCAAATTTTAAATGTTTATATTTTCAGAAAAAATGGAAAAATCAAATTTCCTGTACTTGACTGTGGATCTACCTCCTCCTCCATTGTATAAAGATGAACTGAAAGAGAAAATCATTCCTCAAGTACCATTATTCACGATATTAGCCAAATTTAATGGTACGTCGGAAAAAGAATATAGGACCTATAAAGATTCTACAATGAAAAGATTTGAAATAACAAAATTACCTCCTTATTTAATACTTTATATCAAAGTAAGGACTCGTGTTAAGTATAATATAAAAAGCTAATGTAAATCTTATAAAATCAATTAAAAAATTTATTTTTAAAATTTTAGAGATTTACCAAAAATACATTTTTTGTTGAAAAAAATCCAACTATTGTGAACTTTCCAATCAAGTAAGTTTAATTTTATTTTTCAAGTAATATTTATAACAAGGATTATTAACAAATATGCTTTAGGAACGTAGACATGACAGAATTGCTTCATCCCAGCGTACGCAATACGCATCCAAAATGCGTGTACGACCTGATAGCTAACATCGTACACGACGGAGAACCGGGTGCAGGAAAGGGCACTTACCGCATTCACATTTTGCACCGCGTAAGTTTGAAAATTTTAAAAACTTGCTTCGAGATTTAATCGGAAGCATTTCAAATTTATTCACACTTTATACTTCCGCAGGGCAGCGGAAAATGGTACGAAATGCAAGATCTGCACGTAACAGAAATACTACCACAGATGATTACATTATCTGAAGCATATATTCAGGTTATTTAATTATTTTGTAATAATTTTATTTATTTAAATTAAAAACATATTTTTTTAAATATCAAATTGAAATTTAAAAAATTATTAATCAAATTATAAAGTAAAATAAAATAATTTTGTTATAGAAACTTTAAATGTATATTTTAAACTGTAAATGGAAGAATATTTTCCTTTATAGTATACATTATCAATAAATACAGTGTATATGTAGTTCTGTGTATTGTTACCTCTACCTTATATCCTTATATATATATATATGATAATACATATATGTGTGTAGTATATATATTATTATGTATCTGTATGTATTTGTTTGTTTATATATATATATATATATATGTTTATAATTTCAGATTTGGGAAAGAAGAAGACAGCCAAAATAGTTTGGAAAAGTATATTTTTCATGTACAGTACAGATTCATCATCAACATCCTCATCGTCGTCCTCATATTTTTTATGTAAAATTTAAACGACGGAAAATAAATTACATCTGTATTTGTGATTTTTATTAATTGTTAATAAATTGTAATTTTATTTGCCAAAATTATTTTAAATCATCATCAGCACGGCGTGTATTTAAATTAATTTTAACTAACACAACAGAGAAAATATACCGTTTTAAACTTCCAACTACTAATAGAGAAAAAAAATTCCATAAATTGTAATTAGTTTAATTCGAGATTTAACGACCTACTTTATATAATTTCTAAGTAAATTACAGATTTATAAGCGCTTATTCATCACTTAATATTGAGTAAGATTAATCGTAAAACTCGGAACCACCCACAAACAGTCATTAATAGACAATCATCCAGTAAAACTGGGTTTGTACAGAGCTAGGACGTTCTTAACCACGCCTCGAAGGGGGTGATTTTGCAATGTAGTTCCAAAGAACGCGTCAGTACAACCTTTAACCTCGTCAGTGTCGAATGTATAATAAACATTAGCATCCGTTAGAACATCTGCGAGATGGATAGAAAACTCTTAAGGATGTGCAAGTAGCTGGAAATCCGTTTACAACTCCAATCTAACTCGGTTGTTTCCTAGAATGTATAATTTTAGCGGATGTGGCTGTCATTCCACGTCAGTTAGATAAAAACTACAGGAAGTTAAGGCAAACCTTTTGTATTCTACAAGTGGACATCATTCGTCTTAATAGATTTTTATTCATCTAAAGTCGCGTAAACTGTGACGATGATCGTTTCATCATCATAAAAAAAAGACCAAAAACAAAATGGCGTCGAGACGAGGTAAGAATATTTTGAACATTTTCTAACTACTTCCAGCAGATTCCTTTATAAAAACAAACAATTCTCTTTCAGATTGTATTTATTTTTGTGCCGTTTTTTGTTCCGTGTTGTTCGGAAATGTTCGTTCTAGTGGTAAGTAATTTTATATTTATTAATTTATTATTATTATTATTATTCATTACGGAACAGGAACTGGCTTTTAAAGAAAAACGCGCGACCTTGTCCGCTATAGTAATAAAATCTTCAATGATTTTTGTTTTGTTAGTGTTTAAAGCTAGTATTAAGTAACATAATAGATTGGTGTCTGGTAATTGTGGCTTAAGTCCAAAAGTTGACCACTACAACGCCCACATTGTCGGCATTTTGTGATTATTTTTTTTTTCTTAACGAGAAACATGTTAGTACTTTAACATTCGTTGTACTTTTACTTTCCCGGCTCTGTTATACAAAACGGAGGGAAAGTATGGCTAAAAAAATTACCACATCTTCAAGATTTTTACATTTTTGGACTCTGAAACGTCAAGAAATGTAAAAAATTCGGGTTTTTTTTTTCTGTGTGTATGGATGCGTGTGCGTGTGGCACGATTTTGTTCGCCTTCTTTGAAGCTTAATAACTCTTTGTTTTTGTCGAAAATTTCTGAAATTTTGCAGGGAGGATTGGGTATTAAGGAGTTTTATGCCATCAAATTTTCGTGGTTAAAGGTCGAAGGGGTGGGGAGATACATAGGGTCGTGTGTCGTATATCGAGTATGATCGTACTTAATGACGATTTTATTCGTTATTAGCATTTATAAATTTTTATAAAGCTCATCCCTATCCTCAAATTTAAGCTTTTTGCCATTTTATAATAGTTAAAAATATAAAAAGTTTTTTAAATAAAATATCGTAGCAGATGGCACTACACACACAGTTTTAAATGTTGCCGGGAAAGTTAAGCAACTTGTTGCTGGATTTATTTTTTTAAATTTATTTTTCTAGGTATGTGTCCTCCAGGTTTTAAGTACGTCGAGTCGCTCATGCCCAAAAATTCTCTTTGTGTAGCATTCTTTAAAACGGCCGAAAATTGGGAGAGGGCATATAATGTATGTCGACATTATTCTGCTTATTTATTTTATCACGAAGCGACGGATGTTGTAGAAATTCAAAAATTCTCGAGTAAGTCGTTTACTTTTTCTATTTTAAACTCTCGCTTTAAAAAATTCTGATGTTTTTTTTTTTATTTTATTTTATGTAATTTAGATGAAACCGAAAAAATACACATTGGTATTAAAAGGATAAACGGGATTTATCTATGGAGCGATCCCGATCCTAGAGAATTTAGGTAAGAATTTACGTACTAATAGCGGCCATTTTTATGAGTGGCCGTTTTTTATAGGTTTTTACAATCGTTACAATGTTTAATTGTTTATAACAGTCACGACAATGTCTTGAATTACAACGAATCGAAATTATTATGGGGGAAGGACGAACCGCGTGACGATTGTGTAGGTTTGAATCTCGTCACAAAGACTTTATACACTACGTCTTGCGATGGTAGCCGCCATAGTTTTGTCTGCGTTGGAAACGTTTTACCAGACCCACGTAAGTATTGTTTCTTTTTTTAAAAAAAAAATAATAAGTAGGCCTATATTTTAAGCCTATATTTAACACCGGATTATTGTTGTAAACTTTGTAGCTATGGTGTGTGATGAAGGCTGGAAGTTTTCGTATTTATCTGGAAACTGTATTAAAAAATCGATTGATAAAGTTAACTATACTGCAGCAGAAGGAAAATGCAATGAGTTCCATGGCGAACTGATCAATTACGAAACTTCAAAAGCTCTAGAGCCCGAATTTCTATTCGAAGCCGTTCACTCGACAAAAAACACCGGAAGTATGTTAAAAATCCATTAATATTATAACGTCGGATGATATAAAATATCAATTTTCTCCTATTTTTATCGCGTATTTTCATTAGTTTACATGCCCCATAGAGTATCGACTGCATCCAATAACTGTTCTGTCGTGTCCTGGAATGGCAACTCCGTCCATAAGTCTCAATCGAATTGCAATAAGCATTTTCAGTATATTTGCCAAAAAGATATGAAAAAATTAGGTAAGTCAGTTAAAATACCTTAAAATAGATACAAAACTCGTATAAATTTATATTATTTTTATAGACGTAGAAGTAATCTTACGTATAACAATGGATGGTTATACCAAAGATGAGATCCCTGTCGTTCCGTTTTCGAAATTTCGAGATATAATAATGGTTTTGAAGGTTAAAGTCAATGGAAAGAAGTACGATACTAAGAGCCTATCGAAGATAATATGGTGGAAAGACAATAAACCTATAGAGAGGTGTGTGGATGACACGTGTATACCGGTTTTGTACGTGAATACCCCTAACGTTACCAAGCAAGGAAAGTACTATGCATCAGTCATAATGCCTGGATATCCTTACACAATATATTCAAATGCTGTCGAGATATATCTATCCGGTATACAAGAAAATTTATTTTTTGTGTATTATTACTTTGTTTATAAGTTATATATAAGTACGTATTCGATGCTGTAGATGTGTCTACGTATCTTCTTACTATAACTGGAAGGAGCATACCATACAAGAGACGTATACACGATTACAGTAAGACCGATTTTATTGAGTTTAGGCAAGTAGTGGATAAAAAAATGAAGAATTTGTTTCGAAATTTCTCCGTTCCTAATTTACCTCAACCTTTCTGGTATTTAAGCCGTATTGCGTAAGTACTTATTTATATTAATTATTATTAGGTATGTGGAGTAGTTTTTTTCTTCATTTAATTAATTATGCAAAAGCTTGGAGTACTTTGGGTTTTATTCGCGTATTTAACACTTAAATAGGGATATTTTCCTATAGAAGACACCTCTTTGCAGATCTCTCAAGTTATTGCATTGTCTTATTTTACCAACCCTATATTATTTGGTATTATATAGAATAATTAATTCATTATATATTTTGCTATTCAATACACCTGGGTATTAACTGAACTCTGTGTGTTTAAAACCAGTGGAGTGGAGGGGGAGAATTCCCTGCTCTCCATTTCAATGTTTGATATTTATTTCGTATTGTTGAAATTACATTATAATAACAAAGATATTTTGGGCGATTTCAAGAATATTCCTCTTGTATTTTTTCCTCTCTTACCTGTCAAATCCACAGGTGTAAGACTCTTTTATATAAACGACAGCTTTATACATAAGTTATATATAATTTGTGAGTAAAGTTTGGGGCAGGGAGCCACAGGGTTGAAATCACCTGCTCTAGATCACGTATTTCAAATGCATTTATATACATACAATTGCGACAGTTCTTCTGGAAGTCCGGATACGTTCATTTCTTGGAACTATTCGTTCATTAATTTCTGAGAATTAATTTAATTTCTTGTTAAAGAAAAATAATTTATAAACCGCAATTAACCTTAAAAGCTTATCTGCGGATGGGTTTGGTTTTTATCTGGGTTTAATGACCCGGATAACAACTGAACCCATGATTTTCAGTAATATAACGAATGTTCTATCAATGAGCCTTGTCTAGTTTCCGGTTTCATTTTTAATTTTTAAACATAAAACTTTATATTGAACAGTAATCAGATTTGTAACTTAAAAATAAAACAAAAACACTTAATTTTTACTTTTCTGGCTGTTATATATGAGAGGAAAAGTAGTGTGGACATGGGGACCCGAGGGAACCCCCAAGAAATGCAAAAAAATTTCAACGTTTTTTCTATATGTTTGCATGTTGTGCGTAGTGTGTGGGGGGCACGATTTTGTTCACCCTCTTTGAGGCTTAATAACTCCCGTGAATTTTATCGAAAATTTCTGAAATTTTGCTGGGAGGTTTGTTTATTAGGTAGGTTGCGTATCTTCAGTAGGATCGGACTTAATGACGATTTTACTCATTATTCGTATTTACAATTTTGTTATAAAACCCATCCCTATCCTCAAAATTAACCTTACTGCCATTTATAATAGTTAAAAAGTATTGTTCTCAAATAAACATTTATGTAGTCATTAAAATTGTATTATTGCAAATGTATATTATTTCGTAATATGCGTAAGCCTTTGATTTCTCCAGCAAAGTGCGTTTTGAATGCTTCCATGAGCAAATAAGTTGGAAAACACTGCTATACAGTAATCCTTTGTTCCTAACCTTTTAAAATTTGTTTTATCCTTCTGTACTAGCAAGAATCTTAATTTTGAGAGTAGGGATGAGTTTTATAAAAGAAAAAAAAAAAAAAATTGAAAATGTTATTAACGGGAAAAAATTCTGTGGATGCGTGTGGCATTCCAGCGCGAATCTTGGCCACTATTTTATTTAATATCTCAGGACGGGTTAAAGATGAAGACACAAAATTCGGCACTGTACGGCACAGTTACTTGATTATGAGGGACATTGATGATGAAAAACTTTGGTGGTTAAAGATCGAGAAGGTGGGGAAATAGTGGGCCATCACGTGTCATATCTCCAGAGAGATCGGACTTAACGAAGATTACTTGTCATTAGCATTTACGATTTTTTCTATAAAATCAATTACTACCCTCGAAATTAAGGGGTTTTTTTCATCTTATAATAATTAATAATATCAAAACGTTTTTCAAACAACAAAATCTCATAAAAAGTGGCGTCAGATACAAATTAAATGTTACTTTTAAAATAACACACGGGAAAATTAGGTAACCCATTGTAGGAATTTCTTTTGGCTTTTTTTTGGGTTTTTTTGCCATTTGGCGTTTTTTGGCTTTTTTTTGATTTTTGCCAATTTCCACGTTTTCAACGTGGAAATTGGCAAAAATCTCGGAGGGTGAAAGTTGATACGACTCCAATACATATAATATAATATTGTTTAATATAATATATATGCCATAATCTCTTATATAATTTTTAAAAGACGTCTTCCTACATTTATTTAAGAGCAAGAAAAACGTGTAAAATTGTAAATATTTTAGCCATTCCCGCAAACTTTCGACCCGTCGGGAAACCGGAATTAATATAACAGAATATATTTAACAAAATATTTCAATTTTAGAATTAATAAACCACAGGAGGGACAATTGTAAATTACTTATCAGCAGTTTATAATAAATTCTCACAAATTTTATTTTGTACTCGACTTTTTCAACGAAACGCCAAAACACTTTTAGCTTTCAACATCAAACGGCGTAAGAAAGCTGTCCGGCAGCGGCCGAATGGATAAAATCACTAAACAATGGCGGTCGTGGGTTCGTTGTTTTATTAGCGAGTCAACAATTTTGCCATTAAGATCATCTCATTGTATCGAACGCGTAGTTATAATTTTGTAGTCAACCATGGCACGAATATGTTGCCGTAAACCTAACAATCAGGGTCAATTGAAATTCGCCATCACGATTAAAACAAAGGATTTAAAGCGATTTATACCAAAGTTAGGCACTTAATTCTCCTCACTTTAATTACTTTTGTAATTTCTGCTTTTATTGGCATGTTTTTATTCCTTATTCTATTGAAAGGAACAAGCAGCTCTTCGCTTGCCTTCGTCATTTCTAGACGAACGACAACCCAGAACTCGCCGCGTGGAGGTGGCTGCTTCAGAGTTCCACCAAGAGTTGGGAAGAATGCTTCTCCGAGTGATTGGAATCACTTGTCGAATTTCACACAATGAAAATATTTGCCGTCCGCGTCTTCTGTCTTCACCCAAGGTAGCCTTAAATAAGCCAGACACAGAGAGCCTTCTCCGACTTTCGTCGACGTCTCCTGTCTTCTCTCCAGGGGTTTTATAGATGCGAACACACACTTAATAGAGCATTCCTTCGTTCCTGGTGCTTGGCCGCATCAGGAGTTTAGGTGCTCTGTTTTATTCCAGTATATCCTGCTTGGCCGAGCTTTGCAGGAGTTTACAATTTTTGGAGCGGTCGCAGCCGCATTACAATTTTTTTCCCGATATGAGTATGTTTTTTGTCATAACATTTTTCATAGAGTTTGAATGAATTATATTACAGACAATTAATGAATAATAAATAATGAAAAGCGAATGAATAGTTGTCGGATTGAGAAGTCCGTGCAGAGTTATTATAAAACAGTCTTCGCGCAGTTGTTGAAATCCCAGTTCTTATATAGTTGGAATATAGATGCGAACACAAAGAGCCCTTTTCATCTCCCGTCGGCCTTTTCGCTCGATCGTGTTTTCAAGAAACGGGCCACAGAGACCCTTTTCTGCCTTCCATACATTCTTGAAGTATACTTAATGACAAAATTTCCGACAAGTCTGAAAAAAGGAAGAAAAAATGTGAAACTTTGGAACAAATTTACCCTTAACAATAGCTACTTAACAATAGAAAAAGCCAACAGTACTTTTTATCAATTTGTTACGTATTGTTGGAATATATTTTTAACAACCCGTGACGTATTACGATTCCGTCATGTTTTTAAGTCATGTGTTACGTAAAAACATTGATGGGTTTGAAATATTTCAGAAAGGATTATTTTGTTAAAATAATATTTACTAGAAAACTTTTTGAAGTTGAAATAATCTTGATTCTAATAAATAAAATTATAAAAATGTCGAATTATTCCTTTATTCTAAAGTAGTGTAATATGTATTTTTGAAAATCCAGAGAGCAATTTGTAATGATTGTGGCCCTTTGCACGCCAGGTAATGCTACCAGAATGTCTTAATACACAAACTTCCAAAATACACACTTAATACACAAAATTTGAAATTTTCGACAAAAGGCGAACAAAATCGTGCCCCTTACACACGCTAACATCCATACATACAGAAAGAATAGCAGTGGTTTTGTATTTGTCTACGTTTTAAGACCCCGAGGGCAAAAATGTAGAAATATTGTGAGGATCATTATTTGACCGATGGCCATAATTTCCCTCTGTTATATATAACAGAGCCGGGGAAGTAAAAACAAGTTTAATTTTGTGAGAAACCGGACTTTAACAAAAATCCTTTTCGATTTCTTCATACATATTTTGACAACTAACGTTGTTTATCCTTTACTACCTGACAACTTGTCAGTTTGCACGTTCATCCTTTGACCTCCCGGCCGTTTTAATATCGGAACCGACGGCCCACTGAAGTAATCCCCGACTAGATAAGTCGTCACCCGGTTCTATAACGGAAGTCGTCGCCATCTCCGAAACGGATATACGATCGACTCTGACCCGGAACATTATCCAGGACTGTTGTAACGTGCCAACCTCCTCGTTTAGTCAACCTTCCTAAGAGACAGACCGAATCCTCTTCTGCATCAGGTGTAAAAACGGATCCTTCGTGTTACCTGGAAAGTTAAGCAACTCGTTGCTGGATATTTTATGATTAAATTTCAGCTAAGCTACAAAAATCATTTTAAAGAAAATATATTGTTGAAATAATCTGTCGGGAGCAGATTACGCACCTCGGTTAGGTTAATGGTACCATAACTCAAAAATTTTGACTGGAATTTAATGTTATCAGAATGAAAAACACTTCGACTAGCTCTAAAAATGGCGTTATCGCGGATTAAAATTTAGAATGATGCTAGTTTCATCCACCATCTGCTAACGAACGTCACTTATTAACTTATTTTTTAAAATAATTTTAGTGATACTCCAGAAGAAGTGACCCTTCACATATATTTATACCTCAATTTTTTCGAAAAATCGAAAGATGGCCCAATAATAATAATAAGGCCCAAAGACGAGAGAAGTGATGTTTACATACCACTTCACAATTTTATTAAAAATAAATTCAGGATGATGGCTTTTTCCGACTGGAATGTGTCAATAGAGACCTTGCAAATAGTGGGTAAGTGCGTGTAATTTAGCCCTCTATTTAGAAAATATACAATATATATTAATTTATGTATTACTTTCTGATGTCTTGGCTTCCTTACAGGTCAATGTTTTGGAGAAACTAAACTTGGTAGTAACGATATAAACATAACTTGGCACGACAGTTACGGTGGGAAATATATTGTTTCCACCCCTCCGTGCATTACTAGTGAGTTAATTAATCTTTTAATAATGTATTATTACGAATGCGGTATTTAATTTCTTTTTTAATTGTTAGGTAATTGGCAACTTGTAACTAGAACTTGTCACGGTGGATACGTGACGGGTTCGAAGTGGAGCGAGTTCGATTACTCCAAGTGCTCTAGAAGAAATGAAATGAAAGGTGAATTTTTTAATTACGTAATAATTATTACGTTGTCAGCCAATTAATTGACGTTAATCGATTTTATAGTAAATCTTTCAATGGATAAATGTCGATCCAGTTACGTATATTGGAAGCATGACACGTGTGTAAGTGTGCACAGGGAAAGCACAGATTGGTTTCGTGCCCATAAAATATGCGGGGAGATGAAAGGTTACCTTTTCTCACCCAAGTTGAGTTCTGATACGTCTTTTTGGGAGTTTGACCCTATCTTCGGTAAGTGAAATGTTGTTTGGGGAGACTTTATACAGTTAAATTATTTTAAAAATAATAATATTTTCTGCAGATATTGGAGAAATTTGGATGGGAGGATATCGAACTTTCGGTACGTTTCAATGGTTGGCTTTCTATCCGGGGATTATTAACACGTGAGTGTTTATTTTAATTATATTTTAAGTTTTCGTATTGTTTATTTAATTTTTAATGCTTATATTGTAGGAGCGAAGTTTCCTGGGGTCACGGAGAACCGAGAATTAATAATAATTGTCTAAGCGGGAAAACCTTCGCAGGAAAATTGATGCTTTACAGTAGGTCTTGCCACGAAAGAAAACCCTTCGTTTGCATGCATAAAGCATTATATCCCAAATTTTATGATTGTAAGTTGAATGTTTTGCGTTAATTCGTTTGGGAAACTTTCCTTCCAATTAAAATAGTGTTAATTCGTAGCGCCTAGATGCCCGGATAATTGGAAGAAATGGCAATTTACCGAAGACAATTGCTACATGCGTACAAAAGTAAAGATGAATTGGAAAGAAACTCAGCATCATTGCAAACGAGAAGGTGGAAAATTAGCTGTTCTTCATCATTTCGATCAATATATTGCTGCAAGAAATTACGTACGACAACTTAATATTAAACGTAAGAAATGTTCTGTCATCTTTTAAAGTTATTCTATTCTTTAAAATCGATGATGACTATGAAAACTTTTTAAAGATTCTTTATGGTGGATTGGACTTCGGAAAATTCAAAACAATTTTATGTGGGACGATAAAATTTCTTATATAAATTATGTGGATTGGGATCCTTCGACAGATTTCAGTCGACGTAATACTGCTGGATGTTTAAAATTTGATGGTAACGTTTCGTGGTATCTAAATAATCCCAGTAATAAAAACTATGGCATCTGCGAGACAAAGGCAAACAAAGGTAAGAAAAAAATATTACTGTAATAATTCTGTAATCTCTAAGTCCAAAATAAGGGGTGGATCACAAGGGCTTTAAGGCCTTCCCCATTGACACAAAGATTTTTAATTTACAATGAGATGCGCTGGTGTCGATTATCTAGTTTTAATCAATTTACTATCCTTCAGCTCGTTTTCTATCGAGATTTTATATTTATTTAAATTATTTTAAACAAATGAAAAACAGGAAGGGTGGTGGTTCAACTGTCCGAAGTCAAAACGGGGATATTTAAATGCACATCCGATCGCAGATATTACAAAAGCATAACTTGGTATAAGGATGGATTAGTCGTGAATGGAACTCGAGGATTAATGGAAACCAACGACGAATTTCTGGATGTTTACAAGCTGTTATCCTCCAAACATCCACATCTTAAAACTCTCTCACGTCTTCAAGGATATTATTGGTGCGAAGTCGATCAGGAAACACCATTTATACCGGTTTCTTCCAACAAAGAACTCTTCGTGACAGAAGGTAAGTGAATCAAGCGTAGATAATTTGTAATTTTATTAAAAAAAAAAAAAAAACGCCTCATATTTACTATTTCGACACAGATTTTTGGACTTTCTCTGGCGAATTTTTGTCTAGAAAGATTTTAAATCCTTTCGATCCGAGCACTTCAAAATTCTGGAGTAAAATCGAAGAAATAACTAAAAAAATTGAAGATCAGATGCTGCCCAGAGAATACCCAACGTCTGCATACATTCACAACATGAGTGTAGAGAAGTGGGTAAGATTATTGCAAACGTATGATTTGCATACGGATTATTAATGATTTGTGACGTTTTCCTTAAACAGCGGCAAGACAAAGTTAATGTTTTATATTTACATCGAACGAAAAAGGAATAAGAGAACAGATAAGAATGATAACAGAAGAAAGTATAGAGATAAGTTAGAAAGTTACATAGAATCAAAGTTACGTCGTTCTAACATTGCTGAAGAGTTACAATTGATACCTGAAAGTCTCAAAATTAGGAATTCGGGTATGATTTTAAGATTATTTGCTCGAAACGACGAACTTACTGCTAATTTATTGAATATATCTTCATAATTACATTTAAATATTAGGAGAATGCAACAGAGAAACGACAAACGTGGGTGGAACGAATCTAACGTGGAACGAGACCATGGCTGGAAAATTTACAATTGCAAACGAAAGCTGTGTAACAGGCGAGTAATTAATTCATTATTAATATAATTAGAATTTAATTTATTAATTAAACTTGTATTTTAGAGAAGGGAGATCCTGTGGTACGAAGATGTTTGGGGAATTTTACTCACGGTAGTTATTGGGGCCCTGTAGAAGGAACGTGTTCTGGTCGCTTGTCAAACATTAGCGAGAAGTTAAAGAATTTATCTCAGGTTTGAGATGTTTTGTGCTTTGTTTTATACATTGAAAATGAATTTATTGAAGTATTTATGGTTAATGTTACCTATGGTTCCAAAATGGCGGCTCGTCTCTGATTCCAGCAAATAGAAGAAAGGAAACAGTGGGGACGCACGTTCTACCTAACCTAACCTAACCTATTCTAATAAGTTTGTTCGTAATAATTATGGTAATTTATTAGGATAGGTTAGGTTAGGTTTTTTTTTTTTTTTTTTGTAACTCTTTCCGCCCAGTGGGCACTAAGAGGGCCTCTTATAGCAAGCCCATTATGGGTTCGGCCAGGCCCACAATGGGGCGGCCGGGTGGTGAAGGACGGGGACCGACATATCCGGACGAACCACCCCCCGAAAAATTCCTGGGATTTCTCGACCCGTCTGGATTCGATCCCGGGTCCCCCAGGACGGTAGGCTGGTAACCTTGACCGCTCGGCCATCCGGCCGCTTATTAGAATAGGTTAGGTTAGGTTAGGTTAGAACGTGCGTCCCCACTGTTTCCTTTCTTCTATTTGCTGGAATCAGAGACGAGCCGCCATTTTGGAACCATAGGTAACATTAACCGTATTGATTAATTTGTAGGAAACCGTGATTAGCCCAAAAGAAATTTCGGAGAATTTAAAAACGCTGACCAATGATTCATCCCAACTGAAAGCTATTGATTTGCATTACGTGGCGATTACTATGCAGAATCTGGCGGAAGTTCAAGTGCATCAGAGAAATGTATGTAATCTCTTATGTAACGTAATTAATCAATAACTTGTAAATGACAATTAATTTGTGGCAGGATGTCCAAGATGTGATTTCAACTATGGATAACATAATGAATATGGATCCGGAAATTATAGTTTCCAGCAAGATTAAAGTTAATGCTTCTTCCAGGTAATCAATAAGAATGAAAAAGTAATTATTTCGTCATACGACTGTACTCACGTAATTTGTTTATAAAGAATTACAGCTTCTCTGGAGAATATTTTAGAGAATAATATAGACATGCTTCTGGAGAAGAGACCGAATTTAATAGTGTACTCGTGGTCGCTAAGAAACCAAAAGATGGCGGGAATGATGGTCATGTCTTCCGATGGTGACAGTTTAGGAAAAGCGATTCCTATTATGGATATCGGGAAAAAGGGGCTAACGGACGAGAAATGTCGAGCTGGAATTCTTCTCCCTCCCGATTTGGTGGTAGAAAGGAGTCTTAAAAATTCATCGATAGATTTTGTAATCTATAAAAATGATTCGTTATTCCTGACCAGGAACAGAAGTAGCAAGATTATTACACCCGTCTTGCACGCGCATGTATCGGGTGGACCCGTGCTGTTAGAAAAAAAGACCATCGAAATAGTTTTGGAAACTTTTAAGGTGATTTTCTTTATTTTTTATTACATTAAATCCTAAATAGAATGGCCCACCGGTATCCGAGTGAATAAATCACTGAACACTGATCGCGAGTTCTCGTGTGACAAGCTTTCCGGGTTTTCTTCACGTTTCTCATAGAAGATCCGGATCTCCCGAGAGAGACCCATGTGTTGAGTTTCTGTACCCCATCATTAGCATACTTAACTTTAATTCTTAATCCAGGTATCGAATCAGATTCCAAATTCCGAAAAATGCGTTTATTGGGATTATTCCATGGATAACGGTGAAGGTGATTGGTCCGATAAAGGATGCGAGACGAAAATCGATCTTCAGGACGAAAAACACGTTAGATGCTCCTGCGATCACATGACAAATTTCGCCATCTTGGTGGTAAGTTACCGCAATTACAATTCACTTTTACATTGTGGCGGATTTATAATTTGAAACCTATACTTAGGATTTGTACGGGGGAAACGTAGAAGAAGAGAATCATGCAATAGCTCTGGACATTATTACGTATATTGGATGTACCCTTTCTATATTTGGGCTCCTAGTGACCATAATTACGTTCATGATCTTCAAGTAAGTATCGAATCAGTTCTGAAGTGGCTTCATTTATAAAACAGTTAAACGGATTTTCAATTTTTAGGAAGTTGAGAAAGGGTTTGGGAAGTAAAGTCCTCTGCAATTTGGCCGTCTCTCTGCTTCTAACTCTGATTGTATTCCTAACGGGAATTGATCAGATATCTTCTAAAGCAGGATGCATATTTGTTGCCGCTTTGCTTCATTATTTATTATTGGTATCATTCAGCTGGATGCTAGTGGAAGCCGTGTTGCAGTACCTCAGATTTGTCAAAGTGATAGGAACTTACATACCAAAATTCATGTTGAAGGCTTCGTTATGGGCATGGGGTAAGTTTTGTTGTTGGATTCGAAAATAAATTTGATATTTTTCCAATTCATTTCTTTAATTCTTTTATAGGATTTCCTCTCTTAATTACCTTGACAATTCTAGCCATCGATCACAATATGTATCACGGAGGAAAGAATTAGTAAGTTGAATTTCGAGTGTTAAAATATGAAAAATTTCAGTTAAATTCATTAAATGTTATTTCAGTTGTTGGCTTAAGATCAAGCCATTCTATTTTGGATTTCTCATACCCGTTGGTATTATTATGCTATCGAATATCGTCATATTTTGTCTAGTCATCTATTCCATATCATGCGGTCGCCAGATAGGATTAAGAACTAATCAAAGCGAACGAAAACTAGCAATAACACGTGTTAGAGCTGCGTTTTGCATCTTATTTTTATTAGGTAAACGTTTATATGCGTAATATTGATGCTAACGCTTGAATTTCACTTCATTGAATTCAATTGACATTGTAGGATTATCTTGGACTTTTGGGTTCTTCGCTATCAGTGATGCACGACTCATATTCAAGTATCTGTTCAGCATCTTCACCACTCTTCAGGGATTCTTTATATTCGTTTTCCACGTACGTACACCAGTTTAATTATTACTCTCGACTTAGTAATGGTTAATAATGGTTTATAAACTGATCCTTACAGGTGCTTCAAGAGAAGACAACTCGGGATTTATGGTACGAATATTTCTGTCCGAAAAAGGAGCACGGAATGCAAACATTTGCAACCAGAGACACATCAACTGCCAAAGACACGACCACATCATCCAATTCCATTAGCAGAAACAAGTGTTAAGTTAGACTTTTTAGTATTACTGTTGTATAAGAATCTCATTCACTGTTTATTGTTTATATTACCCATCATCATTAACGCACAAGAAACCTTTCAATAAAGAATTTTTATAGTTTATTTCTATCGTGTCGAATTATAGTAAACATTCTACTTCATAACTGACGTGTGTGGTAATCTAACGACATTCGGAATGGCTGTATATTATCCAATCTTTCATCCATAGTTGATTTAGCAACTGCTATCTCCATTTCAACTCGCCTTGCAATTTTTATAAATAAACTCGGCAGACAAAAATAAAAGTGTTTTAAAATATTTCGATATTAGTGTTGTAGTATTTAAAATCTGATGAAAATTTACACGATTTTAATTTATTTTTCAATATATTTCTTTGAGAAAATTATAAAATAATAATAATAACAACATATATCTGAATTTGTCTGTGTTCTTCTAAACTGAAACGTTAGTGTCATTAATTAAACATCCGGTTCTAAATGTTTATTAATATTCTATCAGATAAAAAAATATTATCAAATCGTTTATTTATGGATGGCAAATTTGATAGTTTACTTTTTTACTTAATGTGGTTTCTGATAAGATTTATTTCTAACAAACGTTACATGTAGTAACTTTCGTTCTATACAGCACGTGATTTTAGTTATAATTAAGCACTTATTTATTTTTATTATTACTCAATTCGATAACTAATTTCCTGTAGTTGCTGATAAGAATGCATCCTTAATCGGTTTTTAATTAACCCCCTTAAAAATTTGTGTATATTATATGCAGTAGATATAAGGTGTATCAACACATTACTTTTGTCATATTTGATTGGGACATAATTAGTCATGTGAATAAACTATCGGTTAAAAAATATTTTTAGAACTTTCGTAAGCCATTTCTTCAATACCAAAGAGGTCTAAACTATCGTATACGTAATTAACGGGAGAGGGATTTTGATTTATACTGTATACTGTATATTAATTCTCGTTCCTCTTTGTTCTTAAACAGTCTATTTAATTAGTTTTCTAAATTTAAAAACATCACAATATATAGTCTGGACTCGTAGGGATTGTGTTGGTCTTTGTCTTTCCACAAGTAAATCATGGCGCTGAGAAATTAGGAACGAATTCAAATTCAATTCGTTCCTTCTCATCTAGCGCCGCCCTTTACCTGTAAAAGAACAAACAACTATGAACATGACTCCTTTGTTTCCAGGATTATGCAACGCCCCGTGTATTCAATAAGATCTAGAGTAATGAAAAGAAATACGAAATATTAAATTTATTGTATTGTTTACTTCCGCGAAAATCTTCCTTTCAATGCAAACCGGAAGTCACATTATTTGAATTCAAAAATTTTCCGGTTTGCATTGGAAGGAAGATTTTCGTGGAAGTAAATTTAGCAGTTAATAGAAGATCGACAGGACTCTATTGTTAAATGAAAAGTATGATGTACAGGGACATGTCACTACTAATTTGAGGCGGAGAGCATATATTTTAAATTAAATAAATTAAAAATATGATTAAAAACTTACATTCCGGCATTGTGACCATGTCACAATAAATAATTTCTCGTTTTGTATACCACTCCTGAAGTTTTAAGTTCGTCTTTTTTCTTTTTGTTGTGGTTTAGAGACAATGCTTCGTATAAAGAATCATTTGTACATGCACCCAATCAAAATGTTATATCTTTTTTTTTTTTTAACTCTTTCCGCCCTGTGGGCACTAAGAGGGCCTCTTTTAGAAGGCCCATTATGGGTTCGGCCAGGCCCACAATGGGGCGACCGGGTGGTGAGTGACGGGGCCCGACATATCCGAACGGACCACCCCCCGAAAAATTCCTGGGGATTTTCGACCCGTTCGGATTCGATCCCGGGTCCCCCAGAGCGGTGGGCTGCCACCTTGACCGCTCGGCCATCCGGCCGTCCAAAATGTTATATCGGTGAAACGAAATGGAAGTTAGAGAAATGCAAGCAACGAGTTGCTTAACTTACCAGGAAATATTTGAAACTTCGTGTGTGGCGCCATCTGTTATGATATTTTATTATTAAAATGTTTTTATATTTATAATTACAGTATTATAAAATAGAAAAAAAAATTAAATTTGAGGATAGGAATGTTTTATAAAAACTTCTAAATGCTAATAACAAGTAAAATTGTCATTAAGTCCGACCCTACTGGAGATACGCACCACCTCCTTTATCTCCCCATCCTCTCGACCTTAAATCACCGACATTTAATAGCATCAATCCTCTTAATAAACAAACCTCCCTGCAAAATTTCAAAAATTTTCGACAAAAAACACAAGAGTTATTAAGCTTCAAAGAGGGTGAACAAAATCGTGCCACTCACATACACTACAACACACCTGCATCCATACATACAGAAAAAACCTCGAATTTTTTTTGCATTTCTCGACGTTTCAAGGTCTCAGAGTCCAAAAATGTAAAAATCCTAAAGGGGTCATTTTTTGATCGATCGCCATACTTTCCCTCTGTTAATTAAATAAAGGGATGGCGCTGGATGCACGCTGAGATAAGAGATGGCGCTGGATGCATGCTGGGATAAGAGATGGCGCTGGATGCATGCTGGGATAAGAGATGGCGCTGGATGCACGCTGAGATAAGAGATGGCGCTGGATGCACGCTGAGATAAGAGATGGCACTGGATGCATGCTGGGATAAGAGATGGCGCTGGATGCATGCTGGGATAAGAGATGGCGCTGGATTCGTGCTGGGATAAGATAACATGGTATAAAATTCCACCAGAAAGTGGTTGATGCACTTCCTCTGATGAGGCTTCGATAAAAGGCAAGATTAATTTGGAGGATGTTTTAAAGGTTTAAATAAATTTACTTATTGTGAATTTTTAAAAGTCGTCTTTGTTCTCAAAGTTGGTAACGATCGAGTGTTTTAACTCGAAGAGAAAATTTTTTGTATAGTTTTTAAAAATTATTCTTCTATACCTTTTTTTGTACAAAATAACTAACTCCATTGAGAATTTTTATAATGCAATATTATATTTTTTTTTTAATGTTCGAGTATGTTTATTTTCCCGGCTGTTATGTGTAACAGAGGGAAAGTATGGCGATTGGTGAAAAAATGATCCCGAAGAATTTTACATTTTTGAACTCGGGACCACGAAACGTCGAGAAATGCAAAGAAATTCAGGAGGTTTCTGTATTTATGAATGTTAGTCTCTCTCTGTGCGTGTGAGTACGATTTTGTTTACCCACTTTGAAGCTTGATAACTCCTGTGCCTGTTTGTCGAAAATTTCTGAAATTTTGCAGGGAGATCGTGTAGCAGGAGGATCAATGCTATTTATTAAATCTTGGTGGTTAAAGGTAAAGGGTATGGGGAGATAGGTCACACGTATCGTACCTCGAGTGGTTCGACTTAATGACAATTTTACTCATTATTAGCATTCACAGGTTTTTTAAACTAGTCTCTACCCTCAAAATTAAGCATTTTGCCATTTTATAATAATCACTTTATTTTAAAAACATTCTATATTATTATGAACATAGATGCCGTCACGAGCAATTTTAAATTTTTTGCCGGAACGTTACGCAACTCGTTGCTGGAATTGTTTTAATATTAAGTGCATTCGTTATACATCTTTAATATGTCCTGGATGGTAAAAACTCGTATTAAAGAACATGAAGCCGCCATTAGGCTGAAATATAAAGATTCTTCTTGGTACGAACATGTTAAAAATAATAAATGTAAATTATCGGTAAAACAAATATTAAAAGATTGTATAGAGAAAACATTATTAAAAGAATTGAAGGGCATTATATGATTGTAAAAAATAAACATTTAGTTAATCAAATCACGGGATGTAAATTAGGTGATTGTTGGAGAAATACTATTATTTCTTAATCACGAAACGAGTTATACGGGATGGGTGTAAAGTAACTAGGCATTGAGAAATGCAGTGAATTTTTTGCAATAACAATTCAATAATAATAAAATTTATGTGTACGTGTACAACTATTAGTGGAATTTTATAATTCCTGCATCGGTGATGTGGGCAGTGACCGAGAGAGGCTGCATGCGTAGTGGAAAGAAAGATGGCCGATCAATTGTCTGTTCGGGAGAGAGCTCAAATTGCTGCACGCTATAAGTTATGGAAATCAATGAAGGGAGACCATGCCACAATCCGTCCAGAAACAATAGAGAGAATTGTCATTCGAAGCTAAAATGACCACAGGTGCGGTTGAGGACGTACTGTACAGAAACGTGGCCGCCCATCCACATCACGATTTGAGGAAAACGTGTCTACATTGTGCCTACATTGATTTAAGGAATACATTCAAATTTTCATTTTATATAAGGTACTTGTCAACTAATTTTTATCATTATTGCTTTAGAAATATGGAAATTATAGCGATTTATCAGTAACATTACTTTACACCCACTCTGTACAGTAGAATCCGCTCATTGTTATCACTTTTGTACTAACGTATAGCCTACTGATAACAATAAATAACCGATAATTTAAGTAGATTAAGTGAATTTTTAGTAAATTTACATAAAGGTAATGATAACTATAACGGAAACTCTGATTACAATAAGCAATTCGATACTGGCTAACTCTGATAATCATTAGATTTAAAATACAACACCTGTAATTATAAATAAATAAGCGAATTGTACTCATTAGGAGTTTTTATAGGTTAATGTTACCCTTGGTGCCAAGATGGCGGCTCGTCTCTGATTACAGCAAGGAAACAGTGGGACGCACGTTCTAACCTAACCTAACCTATTGTAATAAATTACCATAATTATTAGCAACCAAATTATTAGAATAAGTTAGGTTAGATTAGAACGTGCGTTCCACCGTTTCCTCGCTGGAATCAGAGACGAGCCGCCATCTTGGCACCAAGGGTAACATTAACCTTTTTATATTAGAATAAACATATACCGTACTCTTTTTAAATTCTGCTAGTAAATTTAAAAAATTCAATCTCTTCCTGCGTTTATCTGACTACATCCGTTCGACTAAAAACTGCAGTTCTAGTACAGTAAGACCCCGCTTAACGCGGGGGATGCGTTCCTAGACGACAAAGCGCTAAGCGAAACAGCGTTAAACGAGACCATTTTAACATAGAGTAAATAGGGATAGGGGAACACGCGACCAAAAAATAAGCAAATTTTACTATAATTTTAAGTTATTTTTATATAAATTTTTGCATAATAATACAGTATATGTTAAATAACACACAAACATATGCGCACAGAAATGGAAAGTTAATTTTTTGTGACGAAGGTCTGGCTCTTCTGAAATTCTTTGTTTTTTGCGATGAAGTCGTGTAGTTTCATCAGTCGCTTTTTTTTCCTTAAGCAAATATCGGTAGCAGAAGACCGCATCCAAAACGCCTGGGTTTGCTTTGGCATCCTATCAAAATCTGGATCATTCGGTACAATTTGATCAATGATTTCGGTTATTGTTATGAAACTTTTACTAAGGAAAACTGTAGAGAAATATTTTTGGGTTCTTCGTTTTCAGAATCACTATTTTTCAGTTCTATATAAATTTCTTGTTCTGCCAGTTCTTGAAGGTCGTCGTTGGTAAGGCTCTCGCCAGAAACCTGCAGTAACTCCCCAATATCCTGCTCGTCTACATCTCCTGTATCGATTAAGTTGAGAATTTTGTCAACCTAACGATCAGCGATGGGCTCTTCTCGATGAGAATTCTTGGATACCTTCAACCATAACTTCTTCCACACTCCTCTCATGCGCATTTCTCAGTTAATTCTTGCCAAGCGAAGTCGATATTTCTTATGGCATCCATGATGTTATGTTTTTTCCAAAATTGCACAAAACAAACACAGATTTAAGGGAAGTACAGCGCTACGACGAATTGCCATCTTTTGCTGATTGGTTCGTGTTTGGGAATAATCGTATTATATACGAATTAATGAAATACCGCGAATTAATGAATTAATTTGAATCTGCGTAAATTTTGAGCTTTTTTTAGGCATCAAGCAGACCACGTTATATTGAATCAGCGTTAAGTGAGGCAGCGTTAAGCGGGGTCTTACTGTATGTTGGTTGTATTTATTTTTTGTGTATTCAGTGTGCTGTATTGAACAAAATGGTTATACGGCCCGCGCTCGTCATTCTCTTAGTTATCTGACCCGCTGTGAAAAAAGTTTGGCGACCCCTGTTATATAAGATTATAACATTATATAATATCTTAGTGAGTATTCTTTCTAAATTTAAGATTAGTAATGTTCGTAGTTAGGCCTAAATGTTATCGACTGTAAAAAGATAACAATTTTTAATCGGAATATCAACTAATAATAATCTTTTTCTACTTTTTTTTCGAATATTTAATTTTACTATTCAATAGTCTAGTTATTTTTAAAGCTTATTAAAAGATATCCAGCGCAAGGACCAGTATAGAGTAGATGTACTGGTCCTTACGCTGCCAATAGCTCCGATGCTACGATGCTACGATACTGGCATAATAAATATTTCTGCCACTCCGAGAGCTTCAATCGCTTAAAGGCGTCTGCAGCATAGGGAGAGTCAGCTGTAAACATTCGAAATTCTTTTAATATATGAAATTTTCTCGTTTTTAACTCAGATATTTTTTTTGTCTTTTTTAAAGGACTGCTTATAAATACTATTTTAATTCGGTTTGAATATTATTTATTCGTAAATGTCGTTAACCTTTATATTTCTATTAACTGTCACTTTCACGATTTTAGACTTTAAATTGATTAGACTATTTGTTTTTTGCTTACAATTTGTGTTCATTTTTAAATATTTTTGGGCGTTTTCGTTAAGGGCAAGAAAACGAAGTCAAAAAATTTATAGTTAAGCCTATATATACATTATTAATATGGGATGCCTGCGGGATCCCGAGAACTCTGAATCAGGAAGAAAAGGAGTTGATGAAAATTATATACATTAAATTTATAAAAATGTATAGAAATGTTAAACCATGTGTTAAGATAACCAAAATTTAGTGTTTCAAAAAAGGAGATTTAGGATTTAGGGTTGCTTTGGAGTTTATCAAGGTTAAGTCTATATATATATATATATTTATTAATATTAGATGAATTACTGTAGTTTGCAGTAAGGAAAGAGCTATGATATATGTTGTTCACAATTTATATTGTGTTTATTAATGAGATAGAGAAAGATTAAAGTTGAGCCAAAAAAGTTAGAAACAGCTTAGAGAAGGAAATTAAAAGTCAGTAGATTTAATTCTTGGATTTCAAATATAAGTTGTTAGAGAAAAAAGAGAAAATTCCAACTATTTAGACAACATATTCAACATATTTACAGACACATAACTTAGAGTTATGTTAGAGGATGACAAATAAAATAAGTAAATGAAGGAGGAAAGAGTTCAGACAGTGTTAGGGGAGAGAAGGTGAATGGGGCCCACCTAAGGTATTTTGCATATTTTTAAGAAAACTTAACAATATTGTGAGAAGTTACTTTAATGGTGCAAACAGTGTACTCTAAGAAATAAAGTGCATGTGTCAAAACTTGAGTATTCCTCTCCATATTATTTTAATTATAAAAAACAAAAAACATTACATTGAGCCCCATTACCAACCATGTGGGGTAATGGGAACTATCATATAAAAACATTGAAAAAAAAACTAAAACGTTAGAAATGTTTGTTTAAAAACTAGAAAACTGAAGTTTTTGCATATGAATTATTAGTTTTTTATATATGTATTGTTTTCAAAATAGTTTGTGTGTTTAATGATAAGTTTAAGCACTTTAAATTAAAAACTTTAATCACTCAATACAATAATCACAAATGTAATCATCTGGAGAATCAAACCCACTACATTCAGAATGTGCCTAAGCAGCACAGACAGTACATCTGTACCACAATTCTTTGTTTTTATCAAATTTTCCACAGATGATGCAAGTATTATTAGTATTGCTTGCATCTATGTCTTCATTATCATTTGATTTTGGTTGAGCCCCATTACCTCCTTCACGCCATTTTATGTTTCTAACGTTGACTAGACACAAATGGATGAAATGAAATCTTTTCTTCATATATATTTTAATATTCAATGATGACTCAGGATATTTTGTCTTCAAATTTGAAGTTTAGACTATTTACGAAAAAATATAATATTTTTTGAGTCTATCTTTAATCCTTTTCACACTACCATAAAAGTAACAGTTACAATGGTGTTATTAGAAGAATAAACTTCTTTCACAAAAAAGGTAAAAAATAGGTAAAAACTCCACAACGTTAAAAACGATCAAGTGCCAGCCTTTCATTAGAGGTTACTTCTATGGTAGTGTGAAAAGGATTAAAGATACTCAAAAAATATTATATTTTTTCGTATTTTTCAATATTTTCCCCTATTGTATACATAACAGCCAGGAAAGTAAAAGTCGTAAGGTATACACACTTTGTATTTATATTCACTACTATGTGTATTAAGAGAGACAAGGCTTTTTTACATCTTTATTTCTGGTTCTTCCATATGGTTCTTTCCATAAAGATGTAAAAAAGCCTTGTGTCTCTTAATACACCTAGTAGTGAATATAAATACAAATAAAAAGAAGACACGGTCTCGGAATAAATATGTATACACACTTATTACAAGTTTAATTATAGTATTTTAAATAAATTCAGTGTAAATAGCAACGTTAAACTGATTGCTTTTATTAATTTTATATTAAAGAAAAATTTTATGACACTTTTTCTGTAGTTATTAACGAATCTTTCGTTCGATACGAAACTTCAATACTGACTTTTACGTTACGGCGTATAAATTGTTCCCATAATTCCATAACGGATTTATCGTCTACTACCTGAAATATTTCAAATATTTCAATAAATTAAAAATAATTTTCAGTGTATTTTTAATTAGAAAATAAGACTTACGTGGAATACGAATATGATGAATCCTTGAAGAGTAGTGGATATGGTAAACAAGTATTTAAACACTAATTGGGCACTTTTAATTGTAAAGAATCCGAATGTCCAGGATAATCCTGAAAACAAGACCAATTCATTGTAATAATTGTAAAGATAAAACATTATCAGCAGATAAAAACGCTACCGGTGCCAAATGGATAAAACTATTACATTCTGGTCGCGAATTCGCGCCCCTCGCCTTTTTTGGGTTTTCTCACGTTTGTAACCCCTAAGTAGATCAGTTCAGTGGCGCGTTATATCTTTGAGGCCCAGGCAAATTTGAATTAGGATGCCTATATGACTTCAGACATTTTTCTTCGGGGGAATTTTTTTGAGAAAAATTTTCTTATAAAAAATTGGTTTGGGGCCCCCTGCAGGTGCCCAGGCAATTGCTTTTTTTGTCCACAGGATAACACTCCACTGAGTCAGTTTTCCAAAGAAAATCCTCCCGGGAGGCATCCCCTCGGCAGATGAAGTTGCCGGATACAAATAAACAAACAAGGAAAATGCTTACCTAATAGAGTAAAAATGCATATTGCGGCTCTCAACCTGGCAAGGATCATTTTCTTTTCAGATTGATTATGATTTACGGCTTTCCTCCCACACGTGATGGAGTATATAACCATGCAGAATATTATTATGTTGATGGCCATGATGACTGCAACCGGGAGAAGGAATCCATAATGAAACGCTTCTATCCGAAGCCAGCAACTGAAATCATATTACTTTAATCCACTGCAGCAATAAAACTGCAATTAGAATTTTATAGCTCATCATCACTTACTAATTCTTTCCTCCATAATACAGATTATAATCAACTGATACGATTATAATAGAAACTATAATAGGAAACCCTTGAAAAAAATAATAATATAAAAATTAACTACAAAATTCCTTACAAAATACATACTAACTTAATTGAATATTTAAAACTCTGTTCTTTATATCCTCATATCACCAATTGGCACTAGAAAGGCATTTTAGGAATTAATTAGAAGACATTAATATGGAAGTAACTTTTATGCTGGTTTTTTATTGGCAGGTAGTTCTATTCATAGTCCTCTATCGCGTGCAAGAAGTCATGACCCAATCGTGGGCCCACCAATGGGCGAATGAATAAAATCGTTGAACACTAATAATTGATCTGTATTTGCCTCTGATCATATGGCATTTTCCAGGTATTTTTCATGTGTCTAACGCCTAAATAGTGGTCAGTTTACCATAGAGTGCCCTTCCGTGAAGCAGCCTCCTTGGCAAATCTATTGCTTTATTCCATTAATTTAATTCAATTATGAAATTTTAAAAATTCATGGTTCCACTACTACTGACGGAGTGACTACTAATCTTCTCTATATGTATTAACCTTAACCATGTATATTTAAATTTCGAGTAGAGTATATATTCAGTATTAATATAAATTTAGTAATGGCTAGCTGATAAGTATTTTATGTAACAAATTTAAATAGTGTAAAAATCATTTTTTAAAAAATTTTTTACTTACCCCAAGCAAAAATTGTTGCTTTTAACATAAATTTCGGGACATACGTATCAAATACTTTGACTAATCTCAGGTACTGTTGGAAGGCTTCTACTAACATCCAACATAAAGAAACTAACAATAAATAATGAAGCAGTGCGGCAACAAGGATGCATCCAATCTTTGAGGAAACTTGATTTATACCCGATACAAACACTATCAGACTGAAGAGGATAGATAATGACAAATTAAACAGAACTTTCCTTACTGTGCCTTTTCTCAGTTTTCTGGAAAATAATTATATTATATTATATTTAATACATTAATATATTAATTTATTAAAACTGTAAAATATTGCATAAAGTGGTTGTGACCTTAGATACAGAGCTCGACGGGTACTATCGATCGCCATTTTGTTTTAAGTCAAAGCATTAAAATCTGTGCCACGTGTTGGGCAGGATTGTCATAGAATCTATTTTTCTAGTCTAAATCTAGATTGTATCATGTCGAATTTAGCTATTTTCTAGATTTTATTTAATTATTATAAAGAAGGTAAGATTAGAGTTTAAAGTGGTAAGTGTAGTATTTAATCGTCAATATACCAATATTTTTATAATCTAAGTACAAGCAGGATCTTGAATGGCTTTACTCTCAGCCATATGATTGTTTATTTATAGTGTGCTCAGGTTATTCTGATCCGTACTATACTCAGTGCGTTGTTGATTTTTTTTTTCGGACAGTGTTTTTACTTTTACAGAATATAAGTAGTGTTCTTGTGTTTTTTTACAATTATGGTTTATTTGTGAAAATTTTGGTTTCAACCTGTGAAAATATTTACAATTAAAACTACATTTTCGTGTTACGAATCACATTGTTGAAGTTAAAACCCTTCTAAGAGCTAATAATTGTGGGGAAATGGAATAAATGTTGCATTTGCCCATCAAAAATAGACAAAGAAAACATGCCAGTAAGTGAAAGAGACTAATATGTATAAACTGCATCATTAATTTTGAGGTTAGTAATGATTTCTATTTTTAAAAAAAATTGTAAATGTTAATAACGAATAGCTTCTTCATTAAGTCCGATCTCTCTCGAGATATGACACATGACCCCTTTATCTCCCTACCCCTTCAACCTTTAACCATAAAAATTTAATAGCGTTAATGCTCCTTATAGACAATTCCAATGCTTTCCCTTATTATGTTTATAACAGCTGGAAAAGTAAAATTAAGAATGTTTAGAAATGCATTTAATTTATCGCTACGGAATATTTTGTCTTCAAAATATATATAAATGGTTTGCTGTGTATTAGCTAATATGACGATTTTAGTCTCTGTAATCCAAATTCTTGGTAGACAAATCTCACAGCAATTTAAAACTTATTGGCAAATTAAATTTATTTTGTAAAGACTACATCAAATGCATTTCGGGCTGGTGTAATATCTTCCAGTCCCTCTTCAGTGAATAACCGTTGGTGGTAGTTACAATGATATTTCCATATGTAAGGGTGGTAAACTTTGCACACATTTATAGGAATCAAGTTTAAGAAACTTTTCACACACGTGTATAATAAACATACTAAAACCATCCAATTATTAAAACAATTTTTTGACAAACAATTGTATAGATAATTCTAAAGCACTACAAATTTTTGACATCATTAACATCAGTATACCACAATCAACACATCACAACAGTAATCGAGATTGCTGTTGTGATGTGATGATCACATTCTTGGTAGACAAATCTCACAGCAATTGATAATTGCTGTGAGATTTGTCTACCAAGAATTTGGATTACAGAGACTAAAATCGTCATATTATATTTGTCTTGTTTAGAAACATAGAAATAAAGGGTTAAAAAAAGAAACGTCTTGTTTACTTTCAAAAAAAAAAAAAAATCTAAGTAGGATCATTTTGTCACGCACCATCTCAGTTAAAGATTAAAGCTCTTCCTTTCCTTTGCACACTTTTACACAACTAATTAGAATATTCTAGCTCGTTTGCCTTTACACACAACAAATGGCACGCCCCTTGACTAAAAATAAAATGGCGGACGTGTATTCAATTTCTTTAAACATGGAGTCGCTACAGCCACTCTATGTAGAATATTCTAGCTCGCTGGCCTCGACAATCCGGGCATCGTCATCTTTATGCTGTAAAGAACTTCTAATATGTATAATATACAAACTCCCAGATTTTAAAGTTAAAAAAGTTTTTAAAAAAAATTAACTTTAAACCTACTGTAAACTTCGAGTCATCAATACTTTTATAATAAATATTCAATTATTGTATTCTTCTTTAAAAGATTAATATTAAAAGTAAATAAATATTGCAAAATTTTTGACAAATTGAAAAATTATTTTTAAAAAAATTGATAAATTTACATTGATTCTAACAATGAAGAATCGCTACTTAACTTACTCGAATAAAATGAATGTAATTAATGTCAGCAATAGTCCAATTATAGACAATGTACAGCCAAAATATGTCAACACGTCTAAGATAACTCCGTGAGTTACATTTTCTTCGATGTCAGTATCCATGTCCTATAATATAGGTAGAAAATTCCGTGATAAAATTGAATATAATTTTTTTTTCTGGGTTTCTAGTACAAATGTTTAATTTACCATAAGTATAGCAAAATTAGTCATGTGATCACAATAGCATACAATATGATTTTCGCTCCGGTTTCTTAATTCGCAGCCAACCGTCGACCATCCACCAGTTCTGTCATCTAAGGAATAATCCCAAAAAACGCACTTCTCGCTTCCATTTTTATAATTATCAAACTATAATAAAATTCCAAATTTAATATTAATTGGTATTTCAATTAATGTTACCCTAGGTGCCAAGATGGCGGCTCGTCTCTGATTCCAGCAAGGAAACAATGGGACGCACGTTCTAACCTAACCTAACCTATTCTAATAATTTGGTTGCTAATAATTATGGTAATTTATTATAATAGGTTAGGTTAGGTTAGAACGTGCGTCCCACTGTTTCCTTGCTGGAATCAGAGACGAGCCGCCATCTTGGCTCCTAGGGTAACATTTACCGGCATTTCTATGAGATTTATCATCAAAATATTTACCCGAAAAGTTTCGAAGAATATTTCAATCTTTTCGTTTTCTAACAATACGGACTCGCCAGTAATTTGTGCATAAAGTATAAAACTAGCAATGGCTTTATGGTGCCGACCGGTAAGAAATAGAGAGCCATTTCTGTAAACAATATAATTAACTAAAGAATTATTTAAAGATCTCTTTTGTGTTAGCTCTTTCGGAAATCGTATTCCTGCGCGATATTTCGTCTCCAGAAAATCGAATTGTTCATTTATAGGCCTCAGCGTATCATCAGAAGCAGTTAACAAAACTCCTGTTGCATTCAAAGGAGATGAAACGACAATCAATTTTGATTCGGATATGTTTACGGGATCCTTATTATTCTCCAGTATTGTTTCCAAAGAAGCAGTTATTCTGAAATGGAAGCGTTAACGTGAACGTATGCGATAAAACTTTAATGGTACTTTAAATTTATGGTTACCTCGAAGAAGCATTAACTCTTCTCTGAGCCGACATTGTTATTGAAGGATCTACGTCCATTAAGTTATTAACAATCGGTATGATTTCTTTAAGCGAGATCTGTCGATCCTGTTTAAGATATAATTGTAAATACACTAAAATAACCTAATATTTTTTATGTCTACGTACTTGTTTATTCTGTTGAAAAACGAGATTTTCCATGGCGAGAGCCACGTAATGCAAGTCTATAGCTTTCATCTGAGATGGGTGGCTCGTAAGTCTACTCAATCTCTGAAGAATAATTTTGTTGCCAGTCTAAAACGTAAAATTTACATAATTCTTTAATCAATGGTACTTATTTCTTACAGAAGTGATTTCCTTACCTCAGCTAAATCCTTTAATTGATAAGTGAGATTTGATAATTTCGTTGAACAAGTTGTGTTTAGGGGACTCCAATAGGTACCCTCGGTAAAACTTCCCAGACATTTTCTAACGACAGGTTCTCCTTTTTCTAAATACGTAATAAATTATTTTGATAAAATTAATTTAAAAAATCGAAAAATTACTGTGGCATCGTCACAATGCCGAGGTACAATTTTTGATTATATTTTTATTTAAAAAATTACGCGAATTCCGCTCCATACCGGAAAGTTCGTTTATAGTTAATCTGGGCCTTCGGGCTCTAAGCTTTCCACATTTGATCTCGAAATTAAGAAAAGCACGGACAGTAATTTTCAAATTTGCATAGGTATGCAAATTTTAAAATTACAGCCCCAAAAATCTACAAAATATAAACTTACCCGTGACGCAATTTTCTTCGGGAAGACCAATTTCGCCGAAATATTTTCTTGGCCAAGTTAAAGTCTGTCCTTCTATTTCAGTAATCTCTCTAAAACAACCATCTAACAACATTAAAAAATAGTTTATAATGATTATAAGTTGATTTTTTTAACACTATAAGGTTTTCGTGGTAAAAAAATTCATCTTATCGGAGTAACTAAGAAGTATTCGAATACTATCTGGACTCCTGTAACTGGATTCCTGGAATCGTTAATGCTGATCAATATATCAATATAATTAAAGTCAAACTTTTTAAAAACGGCTAATTAAAGCAGACTCCAGCTGGGTCCCTACCCTAAAAATTCCAATTCAAGCCATTCAATAAAACCGATTGAAAGAACTTTTAATGGAAATATGGCTACGGAAGTAAACATAGTTGAAGATAGTTTATTTCTTTCTAATTTCCCACCAGTGGTCGAGTGGATAAAGATACTGAACACTGGCAGTTAGTCGCGGGTTCGCACTTCACCAACATGGAGTTTTCTTCGCGTTTTTAACACCTAAATAGGACCCAGTTTCCCGTAGAAAGTCCTCCGAAGAGGCATCTCCCCTCGGCAGATCGCTCACTTTACCGTATACAAATGAATAGGACTTACCTGTATTTCTGATTTTCAAACTCTCGGGTAATATTTTAAAATTTTTCATTACTAAAGTTGAATTTATGTTAGAGATCATAAAATTTCGTAACTTCTTCATAAATATTTCTTTATCTATCTTTTTTGTACCACTATTTTTGGTAGGAACTTGAAAATATATTAGGAATTCTACTTTCGTTTTCTGCCTAGTGTATCGTAATTTTTATGATAATTATGCCGTAATATATTAAAGAAACTATTAAAGTGTATTAATTCAAATACCTACGATACACGCGAGAGTTTATGAACATAAACAGCTGACTGAAATTTCAATTTCGACAACAGATATTTTCCAATTCTCTCTCCAATCTTTACGGCTTCTTTCCAATATTCTGAAGTGCTGGGATCCAAGTGATTGAAGATCTTCAAGG
Source organism: Centruroides vittatus (assembly GCF_030686945.1). Classification (NCBI taxonomy): domain Eukaryota; kingdom Metazoa; phylum Arthropoda; class Arachnida; order Scorpiones; family Buthidae; genus Centruroides; species Centruroides vittatus. Next base: position 399,521 of record NW_027122625.1, on the reverse strand, counting down.
AAATAAATTCTCCGCTAAAGGTCCATATATCTATAAATTATAAATTTGACAAAAGATATTAAATTACGTTACATAACAAATTATATATTTCTGTATTAAGTCAAATACTTTTGTACGTAAAAAGCATTTTAGTAGATGCAACAGATACAAATGGATCTTCTTGGTATATCTCGCACCAGTAATAACCTTGACGTAGGCCTTTCTCTAAAACTTTATTTGTATAAAGTAAATTTTCTGTTAAATTTAGATAATCGTCGTCAATATTCATTAATCCTCGGCTTCCGCTAACAATAATTCCATCTTTATACCAGGTAACACTCTTGTAAAACCTTTTATTAGAAGAACACTTGAAAACACCATCCGAAACCTTTTCCACTTTTGTCCACACTCTTCCTTTTTAATGAATTTCATTTTATTAGTATTTAATTATAATTACAGATTAAATTAAGATGTGTTTTTATAAGTGTTACCTCTATTCATTTCCATCTCACAAATTCCCATTTTTTTCTTATTGGGATTGTCTAATGACCACGACATATTGTAGTCATTACATTTCAAATATCCAGCTGTATTGTTAAAATCAAATTTTGTGCTTCTATCCCAGTCTACATGTCGGACAATCTCGTTATTTTCCCAAATCAATCCGTGTTTTGTTCTCCGAAGTCCGATCCACCAATCTTGAAAAAAAAAACTCTTTATTATTAAGGCACTGTTAACCAATTAATGAATTAATAAAATAATTGAGTACCATTACAGCCGTGCTGTGATATGTAATTTTTAACGAAAGCATTTACTTGCGGTGTATGCAAAATGGCCAATCTTCCTCCTAGATTCTTACAATAATATCCAGCATCTTTCCACGTCGTTAAATTATTTGTGCTTTTATAACAGTTTTTTACGGAAGGCCAGCTCTTCCATTGTTTTGGACACCTGTGTGCTATAAAATAAACAGTAATTTATTAGCTACAGTTTCCATTTTTAATGATAATGATGGATAAGATTAAATTATTTTTCATTTAGATTAAATAAATAACTTATAGAATTTAAGAAATTAACCTCTCTGGTGTCGAAATTGAGTTAACAGTTCCGTATTAAATATACTGTCTCTGAATAGAATGAAAGGTTATCGTGGTCGATGGAAACAAAGCAAGTGAATCAGCGAAATACGAAAAACTAACGTACACCATCTTTTACAATATTTCAACTTAATTTTAAGAGGATTCCGTCACTGTTGTGCCGAAAATTTCAATTCTCTCAATGAAATGATAATGCTGTCAATAATACATTATTTACGTCTCGATAACAAATTACTTACGTAAATATTCTTTGCGGAAGAATTTGTGCATGCACAAAAACGGTTTCTTTTCGTGGCATCGTCTGCTGTAAATTAGTAGGTTTCCTTCTTTCATTTCACCACTTAAACAATCATTACCTAATATAGGCTCTTCTTTGGCCCAATGTATCCGAACTTCTTTTGATCTGTAATATAATGTTGTAATGTAATAAACAATTAACATAATCCGGAAGAAAATGGCAATTTGGCTAAAAAATTTTTAGCACTTTTTTAACTTACGAGCACTTTTTATAGGTTTAATTACCGGTAGAAAAATATATTCGATTGGTCTCCGTGAAAACTATTTTCAGCTCTTTTCATTAAATTTATTTCTATATAACCAGACTTTTGGTATTCACGTTTTATCTTCTTGAGTGGAGAAACAGTACTTTGCTTAGATAAAGTGTAATTGATTGTTATGGCGTGTTATGGCTTCACGAATCCCGGGCGAATTTGATTTAGGGGTCACATGGAGACAGTAAATTATTTGGTTCTAACAATTAACGCTGTCACACTGGATCAGATAGGCATAGAAATCACTCGATGCTCATAATTATTTGACGAGAGGATTTATTCATCGTGATATTTTATCAAGAGCTGTTCGTAATAAATTAATTTTGCTCGTAGGAAAAGTAGTATTTCCATGTGAGATTTACCATTGCTCATAACATAAACTGCATTATGTAAGGATGAATGTAATTTTATATTTATTCATATTTGTATTTATAATTACCATCAAATTTTTTTGTCGTCATGATTTTGTATTATGCAAGTCTCTAACAACGTATTATTAAGATTAACTTAATTAGCTTCATAAATATGGCTATAATAAATTGGAATGGAGCAAATAGATTAAATTTAATAGCCTTTAATTAACCGCAATCATATTTTTTAGTAGGATGCATTTCGGACACAAAGACCCTTTTGTTTTCTTCTGAAGCCATATTTTAATTTTTAGGTTCAAAAATTCAATACGTTGCTGAAAACGGCAATGAACAACCGAGAATACTCGTACTCTGATAACTCGAGACGTTCGAAGGACATTGACAAATCTTGTTAAGTTTCATCTTCTTTGCGCCTAACTACACTAACTTTAGTAATTAAACAGCGATGCGAAACCGCTAACATATTCTGTTTGGCTGAAAATACAGTACTCTGTATTTTCAGCCAAACAGAATAATGAAATCATGGCTCTACGCTTATAGATATGGAACTGTTCTATCGAGAGGGATCCAACTCATTGACTAAGCACTAAATATTATCAATTCTCGTTTATGTATTTTAGTTTCCTTTACTCGAAGTAGTTAATTTCGAAGTAGTTAATTCACCAATTCGGCAACTTCACGTAAATGGCACCTCCGTGCAAAGGCCATCCTTATTGGGATATTCATAGAGTATTCAATCCAAGCTTAGGTTTGAAATGATAAAATTTGTTTGGAAAAACTATCAACACTGCCAAAGAGAATTAATTTGACTGTAATTAGAGTCAGATTCCTATTGAGCCCGACTTTAAGCGGCTGAATCCTTCAGATTTCTGATTGAAAATGGATGGTAATAGCTTTAGTTATATTTGGTTACAGTGACTAGCCTCAGTTTCTATTAAAGCACCATATTACTGTTTGGTAAGACTATTTGGTGACACTAGAAATAAATTATAAAATTATATATGATATTCTAAATTTAAATTTTAAGTAAATCGTGGCTATTCCCAACTCGAGGATTTCTATATATAAATTAAAAATGGAGTGTAATTTTCAAGAATACAATACATTAATGTTATAAATTATTAAATACTTATACATTTTTTACTTATATAAAATATAATTTATTTAATTTAACAAAATTACTTACGTATTTATAATATTTGGATAGAAAGCTAACCATTGAAAACGGCCCATATTTCGATATCCTCCGAGCCACATCTCTGGAAATTCTGTAAAATGCAACAATATCTTTACAAAATCATTTTCTTTTTTTTTCAAAACTAAAGAAAAAGGGAATATTTATTTTACCAAAATCAAATGAAGAATTTAAATCTTGGATGGATATATCGGGATCAATACTGAGAGTAAATAAATATCCACGTCCTTTTCCACATTCCTCGGAAGCATCAAACCAGTTCTTGCTCTCTGTATACAATCGGATGCAAATGTCATAACCCCACTTTCTGTATCCTGGCATGCAACCACTAAACGATTGATTTTCTGCATAACGTAATGATTTTTCTGGTCAGTTTTAATGTAAAAGGTAGTGTAATTGTCAATCATAAAAGACCGAATAAAGAAGGTTGCTCTGATGTTATGTTGTTAAAGAGTGGATTGACTTAATCTCATTTTAATTGATGTGTAAGTTGTAAGAGATATTAATAATTTCCTATTATATTTCCGGAGAAAATGCGAGTTGTCCTCTCCGGAATAAGTTACTTAGTAACGTTTCCGATCAATCTTATAAACAATTTTCACATATGATCCCGATTTAAGGTGCTTCACAGTATCGCTTTCTCAGAGATTTTGTGAAGAATCAGAACTTTTGAATGAGGACGTAAGCTAAAATTCGTGCTTTTCTGATAGTTCTTCTGTTAGATTCGATTATTTTTTTTAATATTTTTAACATCTTTATTTTGTGTGAACATTTCTAAATTATGTTCTTGTTGTACAGTACAGTACCAGTACAATCATATTATGTTACATTATTGCACACGTAATAAGTAAATAAATCTTAATTAATAATCATTTTAATGTTAATTTGAAATAAGACGTCCTCATTACACTATATTGAAAGAAGTTGTTATTAAAATTCGAAAATAATCGCACTTACTTGGCTTGACTGTCGCCGAGTCTCTCTAGTTTAATATTGAAATTAATAAAAATAAATTATAATAAATAGAAAATAATAAGAAAGAAATTTGTGTAATTTCGTTAATATTTAAAAATGTATTTAATTTAAACGTATGTTTTAAAATAATTTGTAATAAAGAATTTTATAAAAGCGAGGGTGAGTTTCTTCGTTTTATTTTGTTAAATTTTAATGATAGTTTTAAATTATTTAATTTAATTAATTGTATTGTACTGTATATCCTGTATTTGTCGAATAAACGATAACATTAGGGCTTTAGTTGTCATTTAAGGAAGTTCTGTTTTCTTATCTAATCTCAGAATAAGATAAAATCATTGTTACAGTCAAACGATGAATCATGGCTCTTCCATTACTGTATTTTTCTGCATTTACCATACATTTTGCAAGTGGCATAAAGTTGTATTTTCTTAATCAAACGAACTATCCCGTCGTGGTACCTCCTTTTATTATTGTGTTCCCTCTACGTGTTGTCAAATATATTTCAGTCCTCACCAATAACAGAATTGGAACCATTAGCCAGCCTACTGATCTTGATCTTCTACTCAATATTCTTTATTTCCTTTTAAATTATTCTGAAGTTGAATCTATTGTAATTGTTTTGTCCGTTACGCAATATATAATAACGCACATTCGTCCATCTATGTTAAAGAAGTCTTAATAATATCACGTTTATTCTCATTAATAATCTTTTGAAAATAGATATAAAAAGGTATATTTTAAAACTCTTTCCGCCCTGTGGGCACTAAGAGGGCCTTTTTTTTCCACGATGAGGGAGGGGCCCGACATATTGTACGAAAGATTCTTGGGGTTTTCGAGATTAAAGATTAAGTATAATGAAAATCTCACACTTACCTGAAGTATTGTCAATGGTATAATATAGAAATATTATCGAAATATAATCTGTTGACGAGAACAGGTTTATTTACAAAGCATAAATTTAAAAATGGCAATGTAAATATTAAAATAAATTTGCTTACGGTTCAGTTTAAATTCCATTTCTTAAAATATTAATATTTATCTTGTTTAAAATGCCTTGTATACAAGTAGCAGTCTGAATAAATGACAGGGGATTCATTTCCTTCCTGCTTTAATCAAAACCAAATCCGCTTGATTGTACATTTTCTGAGAATGGAGAAAACTGCGTTCGGTTGAATATTTTTAATTTCTTATAAATAAATAAACATTCAATAAAGATTATGAAACCGCAAGGAAATTTAATTTTAGTTCCTATAGCGCGTGTTATACAGTATTGTTCATAACAGTATTTTCATAATTTATTGAGATAAATTAGTACGAAAAATTTATTTCTAGGCCTGTTTAAGGCCTGACTGAATGTACACATTTACTGTAATTATGAAAATACAGTCAAACCTCTCGACGACGGTTGCCGACTGGAACATAAAAACGGTCGTTGTTTGGAGGTTATTTTGTAATCTTTGTTAAAAAAATAAAAGTTTCTGACAAATTGGCCGCTATTTACAGGTTTGATTGTACTACATTTTCTGTCTATTATGCGTGACACATCCTTGTATCAATTGCGGTACATTGCATATCTTTAATTTACAATATATATATATATATATATATAATGGGGAAAAATGCCGTTTATTAACTGGAAAGGAAGCTTAACTTGTATGGAACAGGTTCAGGAAGTTTCTAACGGGTTTCCTGAGTCTGTCTGATGTGTTAATTAGGTTTTATAATTTACATAACTTTAAAGTTTTGAAGTTAATTTTGCCCGCGTATTGCATTTCCTTATTCCATTAATTCGATTTGATTCATTTCATAATTTGCAATCAATGCTTTAAAATAGATTACACTTTGTCCAATTAAGCGCAATCTTTTCAAAATAAATTTCTATGTCATTATGTAATTATTCATTACACAATAGATCACATTAGGGTGAATCTTTGTGTAATTTCGAAGTATGACCCGATTACAAGTATGAGGATCGATCGTAAATATTCTGAATCCCTTTTAATTAAAAAGGAAATAATTAAAATCGAGTGCAATTTGACTAGCGGCATTCTTTTCGTATTGATATATATATATATATATGAATACTCCCGAATTAATTGACCGTCACTTCGAGTTTCCTTCTTCGAATGAAGAAACTCTCGTGTTAGGACAATAACTGGGTGAATAATTTTCATCCAATAAAAATTTAATGGAGAGTCACTTGTGGAGACAATAAACAAAAGAATGTTGGAGTGAGCAGTATTGATAAGATGTGGGAAACGGTTAATAAGCTTAAAAATTTCAGTGAGAAATATTTCAAGTGGAAGTCCAGGAAGCATTTTTATGATAAAGAACAGTAGAAATCTAAAATAGTTATTAAATTAACTATAGTTTCTTAACGTGATGTGTATTTTGAATTTTTAAGTAAGTTTCTCTCACAATTTACATCATATTAAATCGATAGAAAAAATCCAGCAACGAGTTGCTTAACTTTTCTCGCAACGTGTAAAACTGCGTATGTGGCGCCATCTGTTACGATATTTTATTATCAAAAACTTTTTATATTTTTAATTATTATAAAATGACAAAGCTTGATTTTGAGGGTAGGGATGGGTTTTATAAAAAAAAATTATAAATGCTAATAACGAATAAAATCGTCATTCAGTCCGACCCTACTGGAGATAACACGAGCCCCTTTATCTCCCCGCCCCTCGATCTTTAACCACCAAAATTTAACTACATTAATCCCATTAATACACAAACCTCCCTACACAATTTCAGAAATTTTCGATCAAAAGCACAGGAATTATTAAGCCTCAAAGAGGGTAAACAAAATCGTGCCCCCACTTACACGTAAACATACAGAAAAAAAATCCGAAATTTGTTTATAATAAATAAATAAATAAATGTTTCGTTTACGTGTTTGTGTGCGTGTGTTTAAAATTTTCTTAACTTTGTGACATGTGTTTAATATGGCAGCCTTCTGTATGGTGTTGCGAAGCCCTAACGTTTGTAGACTTGTGTAGTGTATGTTGTACGACTTCTGTACAAGAAAAGATCACAGGCACAATAAGTATTTTATCCATTCTACACAGACACTTTGTGGACAAGTTTCGAATAATGTCTCGTCTATGTATTGTTTATTAAAGCTGATATCTGATCAGCTGTGATTATTAAGCTATTACTATGGTCTCATTAGGCTGTCTGTGATTATAATTTGGTCAAGTATATATTTTGTACGTTGTTTTCTATGAACCTCTGACTCACGTATTCACTAACACGGATTATTTTCGAATTGATGTACTCGAGTTATATAACAACCCCGAATAGTGTGAAGTGTTATTCACTTTTGTATTCACCAATGTAGTTTCTGAATTCCTAGGTTATTTACTCGTTACAGCAAGTTTGAAAGTTATTGATTTGTTGATATCTAAGAAATGGCGTCTGTGTATTTTGTGTACTGCGTTAGACTCGGATGTATGTTTAATGGTGTACTGTTTTGCCTGCAAGAACTAAAGCTTTGTGCAATTACTGCTGTAGAAAAACACTGCGGTATTGTATTTGTTTGCAGTGCATGTTTTAAATATCTGTGACACCTCATCCTCTCTCTTTAACTCTATCTTCGTGGCTTCATTTCTCTGTTGTTTATGAATGATTTCATTCTGTTAATGCTAGCAAAGACTATACAGCAAAATATTGGACACCTCAAACTGTTAAGTTACTTTTAAAATATCTTTTATATTAAAATATATATTTATATAAAACTCATCTTATGAAAATGTTTCTTCCTTCGAGGAACTCTTCTTATCAAGAGAGATGACGTATTAACCGCCTAACTTTAACCAAATTACTTTGTTTCGGATTATTAATCAGCGGGAATATAGTCCGATAAAAAAAATCCGGTAGATTGTTTGGGAACTCTTTTATTCAAAAATTTTCCCTGAAAGGAGCTAGAGAACTGGCACGACTCCATTGCTAACAGGAAAAGTATGATGTACAGGGGCAATACACTACTAATTTGAGATGGAGAGCATATACAGTAAGACCCCGCTTAACGCTGTTTCGGTATTACGCTGTAGTATTAGAATTACCCGAGATCGCACGCAGTGTTGGGATTAAGGCGTAATATCAAATTTTAAAGTTTATTATCTGCGGCGGACATTCCGACAACTGATTGATAAAACAGATGGAGCAGATAAACAATCCATTAGAGATTTTTGGAAAAAACTATAAGTATCATGGATGCTGTAGACAACATCAATCTTTCCTGGAATGAGGTGACCGAGAAATGTTTTGAAAGGAGTATGGAAGAATGTATGGCCGGAGCTAAGCAAGGATGTTGACACAAGAGAATCCATTGTTGATGTCGACGAAATTGTCAAGCTAGCTAACGAAACAGGGTTGGATAATATAAATGTTCAGGATATTAAAGAATTATTGCAAGTTACAACTGGAGAAAGTTTTTCCAACGACGATCTTAAAGAATTAGTAGAACAACAGGTGCATGAAGATGACGAAATTAGCGTTTCTGAAGATGAGGAACAAAATGAACTTTCAGTGGATTTTCTAAAAAAACGTTTAGCCAGTATAACGGAAATAATCGATCAGTTTATACAAAACGATTTCAATTTTGATAGAAGTTCAAAAGGCAAGACGTGTCATGGATGCGATGTCTTGCTATCGACAATTGCTTGCTGAACGAAACAGGAAAAGGCAAACGACGTTAGATGACTTCTTCACAAAGAAACAAAAGATGTCAAATGAGAAAGAACCCTCCTCATCACGAACATAACTTCTTTACTCGAACTTTTTTTATTTGTATGAATGTTTTATGAATAAATTTCGATATTATCAATAAATAAGTCTATAATTAATGTAACAAAAAAATTTAACAATAAATGTTACAAAATAAAACAAACAAAAAAAAAAAAACTGATAAATTTTCTTATTCTCTGTTTTGTTTCACATATCCCCCTTATTTACATGTTAAGATGACCCCGTTTAACGCTGTTTCGTTTAGCGCTCTGTCGTCTAGGAACGCATCCCCCGCGTTAAGCGGGGTCTTATTGTATTTTAAATGAAATAAATGTATTTTTATTAATGCATTTTTGCTATAAATAATGCTACAGTAGTTTTTAAATATCTGCTACAATTTTTATTACTCTTCTGGGATTCATAATCCTTCTCTTTCGAGTTTATTGCAACTTAAATTATTTTAAAATTTATACAGTTTTGGGGTTTCTCTTGATTTAATTGTTAGATTTTTATTGAAATGTTACTGTGGTAATTATATGATACAAGCAGTAAGAAATTAATTTATATATATATATTGGCTTCGTTTTATGTCTGGTAACTACTCTTATTGCTTTTGTAGTTAGCTCCTTTGATAATAAAATGAAAAAATTAGCGATTTAAAGTTAACTGATAGAAAATAAAAGCTATTTTTCTGTTACGAAAATCTATTATCGTAGAGTTTCTTTGAGTGTCATTGAAAATATCGCGTGCTAGGATTTGCAGACGTGCCATTGTCAACACCGGATTTGATGAATTGTATATCCTCACGCAATAATGCAATGATGTGGCTTCGACCTTTCTCGCAATTTATGATGATTATATATTCTAGAAACCGAGTCGAATGAAATATGACTATATTAGTTTGTTCCTACGAAAAATTCGGCACTTATTAATTCGTAATATGTTATTGAACTTATCTATAGTAATAATTAACCGTTGTATTTTTATATCGTAAAATTAGCCAAATATTTATGTTTTAATGTTAAAAGAAAATAAAAGTTATGTAGTCGTAACAGTTTAAATGTGTACTGATAAGGAAATCTTCTCCTAAAAATCTTTCTACGTAATAAGATACCAGAAAACAGAACCTCAGACACGTTATTTCCATAGGTTATACAGTAATTGCATGATTAATGAAATAGTCTTGCCTACCACCTGTGTTATATTTTTAAAAATTTTTATAACAGTTGCTTAGTAAAATTAACAATTAATATATAGCTATTAAAAACACGTTATAAATACAGTAGTTGTTTAACATTCTCGAAATTGTTGTATACTGTAGAGTAGACTAAAGCTGTCTTTAAATAGGTAGGCATCCACCCCATTTAGTTATGACTAATTGAAATGGGAGAGGGGTCCACCGTTCGGAATGTGGCTCGTATTTCTTCAGCAAATCTGTGTAAGCCATGAACCAAATACAGTATAAAATATCTTTGGTGCTTTTAGCAAATAAGAAACAGCATTGAATACGACTAGAACACTCTTCTTGCGCGTTTTTTGGCGTACAGCTTATCTAAGTTTAAAGAAGCGGAATATTTAAGTAAATTTGTCTACTGCTTAGTAAAAAAACAAAAAAAAAAAAAATCCCTGGGCGAATTGTTTATAAATCGTGTGATTGTGGAATAGGAAATCAAATGAGCTTATCGACTTAACTCGCCATGTATCTTCTTTCAACATCGTTTGTTCGTCTATACCAGTGATTCTCAAAGTGGGGGTCGCGACCCCCAAGGGGGTCGTGAAAAATATTTGGGGGGTCGCTGAAAAATGGATTCTAGGTCAATTTTTTTCAAATATTTTATAAATTTACTATGGATTCATATTTAGAAATAATAGAAATAAAAACTATATAAAATAATTTTTACTTAAATAAATTGCACATATAAATAATAAAAAGAATATAAATATTTAAATACGAGCCTAACCCCCTCCCTCCGGGATGTTTTTCGACACATACTCATTCTTCGGGGTTCTTTGAAATTTTTAAGTGCAGAAGGGGGGTCGCGGTCCAAAAAGTTTGAGAAACACTGGTCTACACTAATCAAATACAGGAATCTGCTATATGTATACCGTATTTCCTCGCAAATAAGAGCATGCTCTTAAGTGTACTAGCTTGTTTTGGCACTGTATTACAGTGCCAATGTGAATTAAACGTAAATGTACTAATATAGTAACTATTCAGTGACATCTCTTGTAAACATTATTTTTAAGAAGCCAAAATAAAACAAAACTGCTTCCGATATTATAAAAGTTATTTTAGGTACTTGGCGAAATGTAATGTCGATTTTATACCACCTACAAGAATTCTTATACATGAGACAAAATGGACACTACGTTCCGCAACGTACAGTACAATACCTGAAAATAAGAAAGCATACTCTCATCTAAGAGTTTAATCGTGTATAAAAGCTTATTCTTGTGTTCTTTTATGCACGGAAATACGATACATACTGTAAATTCTCCATAATCTGCAGTAACACAAAGCGATTGAGAGCTCTATTCGATCGCTTTACAGGTGTACTGTAAAACGACATTTTTACATATCCATTATGGAGTTACGACAGGTATTAGATATAGATATTTTCATGATTAACACATTCGCAATAATACCTTTCAAACACACCAATTCATAAGAGTGTCTTTTGAGGTCACTTCCAGTCCCCTGCTGTTGTCCGTCACCATCAAAGCACACTCGAGGAAGATGAATTTTATACTTTATAATTTAAATTTTAAATTATAAAGTATAAAATTCGGTGAAAATTCAAATTTACGCGCGATCAGGTCTTTCATGACAACTTAATCACTTATTCTTTATCCTGGCTTACCGACTCGATTAAAATCCAATTTGCCTAAGACGAACGAAAGAACGGTAAATGCAACCGAAAATTACTGTCCTGGTATAACATAGAGTCATACGTTTTACTATATTTTTAGTGGGTCTAACTAAGCGAGAGATTACAAATTTGTAAAGCACTATTTTTATGATATAATGCACTTAATATTACTTTAAATTTTACAAGAGTTAAACCGGTTGTTATTTTTCAAGCGTGTCTAACGTAGCCATTCCCTAAGCGTGCCACACAGACGATTAAGCCTACAATTAGGAATAATTTGTTATAATAACGAGCTTGATGTTTATGTCACGGTGTAGAGGATGCGGTAATGTATTTCTCACATTTTCGAAGTGAGCCTAATAATTTTGTACTTTTACGATAATTAAACTGGTCGTAATTATAGTAGTAGTACCACTCTGAAAGAAGGACACTTTGAATAGATAAGCTCCTCTATTTAAGAAAAATGGCTAAGAAATTTTGTTATTTAAAACGTCTTAAATTAGATTCGTAATTGACAGCGAATTTATGAAAATATTAAAAGTAGATTTAAAAATTCGTGTCTTAAGTTAATGTTTCCTGTCTGTTTCTACCCAATGTCTACTGAAGTTTCCGACAGTGGAAAATTGTTTGTAAATTTTAATACATTTTATTATATTAATAGCATTTTCTTTGGCTTTAATACACACATACACACACACACACACACAACACACACACACACACACACACACACACACACACAAAGTTTTTCTATTACCGAGCTATAAAAATTGTTTTTTAGGAGGTTTTCCTGGATCTCTCACCAGGCAGCCTGGCTTTATAGTCTTGGCTAAACCCACGATGAGTATAGGTGAAGAAGTCCATTTATTGCCCATAAGGAGGAAAGAGTTTTAAAAAATCTATCTTTATAAAATTCATTTGAATTCCTTAGATATTTTTCCATCAATTTAAATAATTAATCAGTTTAATGTTTATAAGGAAACATTTACTAGAGTTACTCTCAGCTTAAAATACTACTTTGGACCTACTTGTATTTTCTCTGCCCAGTGAACACTAAGAGGGCCTTTTAATACAATTCCATTATGGATTCGGTCAGCCCCCAATGATAAAGCCGGGTAGTGAGGGAAGTGATCCGACATATGTGGGACGGACCATTCCTCGAAAAATCTCCACCATCTCTTCCTCTAATCTGTTTGGCCTAAGAAACTGATAGATCTCAATTGGCCAACTCTCACACGTTACTTCAAACGTAAATAGCCCGTCCCGAAAAAGTGCACCTATCACACAATGCCATCTGTGGTCGTCCAATGAACTTGAGGGAATTTCCAATGTAATTTTATTCGAATTAAAGGAGTGCTGGGCCGAATAATCGATAGTGTACCTATGCAAACTCGAACACAATTATCTTTTAAGGATTATACTGAAGAACTCGCTTCTACCGTACTATTTTAGATGCTGTTTTTTTTTTGCGTTTTTGCGGATCGAACGCATTTTTAAACCCATCTAAAAACTCTCTAATTAGCCTCGGAAATGGGGTCTAATACACCCGGTGAAAACGGGTAAGATCGGCTATAATCGAATAATCTTAATCTTTTCTATCCCCGAACAGCGCCGGACTCATCTGCTAGTATGCATATATTCTTGAAATTTCTATAGGAAATCATTCACGTGTGCAGTTGCAACTAACCAATGAGATTTCTTGTGTTATCGCTTATATATCTATATGTATAGTACATTACACGCCATTATGTAGCCAAAGAATATTTTATCCCATTACAACATCATCTTTACATTTCCCCCGGCAACACGGGATGCTCAGACTAGTAAATTCTTATAAAATCATTCACGTTGTGCATGAATATTTTCAAATATTATTTTAATGACACTAAGGCATTGTCGTTATTTTTACGTGTAAGAAAAAGTTTTTAACTATTGAACAGTAGATTCTCAAATTTGTAGAAATACTTCCAAAAAAAAGTTTTCGAAGACCTTTACTGTTTACAAAAGTTTGAAGTGTGGCGACGATGATAATTTGTTAGATGCTTGGCTGATGTACTGTACCTTATGACCCGCTGCAAGTGAAATCGTGTAGAACTCGAAGTAGAAAAAGACAAGAGACAATTACACATGATAGTGGAGCCTGTAATAGGTAAATTATCAACAGGTCAACGTTCTATTCTTCATTGTGTCACATACAGTATACGGAATAAGCTGGTGTTTAGTATACAACTGCGAAACTTTCGAGCGTTCAAAAATAACCGAAAAACTACCTTAAATGTGAGGGAATGTTGATTTTTATATTAACTATAGGTTGATAAAGGGAGTCGTGGGTATTTACCAGTAGGGTCGGACTTAATGAACGTTTTTACTCATTATTAGTATTTACAATTTTTTATAAAACTCGTTCCTACCCTCAAAATTAAGCTTTTTGCCATTTTATAATAGTTAAAAATATAAAAATATTTAAAAAAAATAAATAAATAAAATATCATGACAGATGACACTACCAAATATTACCGGGAAAGTTAAGCAACTCGTTGCTGGACTTTTGTTCTATTTTGATATCGGGCCTAACCGTTTCATTTCTTGTAAACTCGTAAAAACTTTAATTCAAATAACCCTATTTAATTACCATAAAAATAGATCATTAAAAATTTAATAAAAACCACGAAATAATGGGTGCGTTGCCTAATAAAGTCGATAAGCCAGCCAATAACATAGTCTGTTTCACTTGAAACTGACATCATCATAGGCTGTCTTATTCGACCGTATTAAAGCCTCTTTATCAGGTAACACGCCCAATAATAATCGTTAATAGCGTGACGTGTATTATTTCGATTTTAAATATTTTTTGTGTATTTAAATTCGAGATATTTTAAAGAGTATTAAATGGAGCATTATAACACTTACTGTTTGCTGATGAAATTTTACCAGTGGCCATCTATTATGTCCGGTATACACCCATATTGTAACGTAATGGAGAGGAGTCTTCAATACGTGACAATTTGGGCATATAACGAGAGATGGCACTTTGGTATTTTAGCCAGCCTTAACGGAATTAGTTTAAAAAGAGAATTCTGTAGCCTACAATAATGACTAAATAAGTAAAATAGAAAACTAGGCCGCCGGGCCACGGTGGCCTGTCTCGTGCCAAATTTCTTAGTAATTATTTAGCCTTATAGCCTGACAAGGTATGTTCGTTCGGTATACGTAATAAGGGGTGGTTGTAGTTTATTTTTCTTGAAAATG
Organism: Centruroides vittatus; assembly: GCF_030686945.1. NCBI lineage: Eukaryota > Metazoa > Arthropoda > Arachnida > Scorpiones > Buthidae > Centruroides > Centruroides vittatus. The sequence goes on along the minus strand of NW_027122625.1, from coordinate 384,500 downwards.
ATCACTAAAACACCAATTATATTTGCACCTAAAAAACAGGTGTCGTTAACTATACTTTCGAAGTATTTAAAGCATACTCTTCATTTGCATATCCTGCAGCTCTTGGTACTTTGATTTATATTTAAATTTTAAAACGATGACTCGGCTTTCAATTTCTGGGTTAGAAAAACACTATAAAATAGAAATTTTTTGTATATATAAATGTTAACATACACGTTAATGTGCTTTGTTAAATATAAGTTGAAAAAATACGTTCATTCTGTACTCGTTTACTTGGATTCTTTTGTCCTTGTCTTGGTACCTTTTTGTAATTTATTAAATTGTTAAAGATTAATAAGTAGGAAGAAATAATTCTAACTTTTTAATAAAGTAATTTTAAAAATTTTGTTTCTATTTTATGTATTATTATCAATAACTATTAAATACAGTGAAACCTGCTAATATGGCCACCTGTGTAAAGTGACCACTATGAGCTGGTCTCTTAGTGGTCACATTAGCAGGTTTCGCTGTATTTAATTTGTTTAAAAGAAAGTTTTTTTTAATACTTTCCTGTCTTGGCTTCTTTTCTTATCATTTTTCCCGATTATTTTTCAATTTAGAAAAAGATATACTGTATATATACACACACTTAATTGTAATGTAATCCTACAAACCGTTCAGAATTAAGCATAAAATAAAATAATAATGTTTTATATAAAATGTATTATATTAAATACAATACAGACTCGTCTCTGAAAGTTTGATGCGATTGTAAATATACTTGTGAGCACTATGTTGGCTTCTTTATTCATAGACTTATTATACCGCTCTAGACACAAGATAACCCTCAGAACATCGATTTATTTTCCAAAAAATGTATGCATTTCGGACCTACAGTCCTTCATCAGCTTCTTTACAAATATGGATGCGGTTGTGTCAATTTCGTAAATATTTGTAAAGAAGCTGATGAAGGACTGTAGGTCCGAAATGCATACATTTTTTGGAAAATAAATCGATGTTCTAAGGGTGATCTTGTGTCTAGAGACGGTGTAATAAGTCTAGAAATAAAGAGGCCAACACAGCGCTTATAAGTATATAGCAAGCTATAATATTTACGCATACACATTATACATTTAACATTTAATATAAGCTAAGCTCACCCCATTCTCGAAAACAATTCATACCTATTATCCATTATTATATGAAGAAGGAAGAATCTCTTTATGTTATAGCTTAGAGACAAAGTGTAATCCTGTCCTAGCTATAATATATTCAAATTTCTTCCCCAGGATAAAAATTATGATTATAATAATGTATTAAAAATAATAACTTTTTGTCATATAATGTTATAATAAGCGCCGAATTTTTTATAATTATCCTATTCTTTTATCTATTTATCTTCATTTATATGCAATCTTTGAAACTCGATTGCATTGCATTATCAAAGTATAAATTACACCGCTCCATCCGAAATAATATCTGAAGGCCATTCTTAGAGACAGGTTTAGCAATGAATAATAAACAGGATTATCACGCTATAGAATACAATAAAACGGATTGTTATTGTAGTTTCTTCTCGTCATGCAACAGACTTTCACACAGCGGAGTAAATCATTAGGATGGTAATATTTTTTAAAGCGCTTAAAAATCGTGAAGTTTCAGAAGGAATATGTTTAACAGAGTTTGAAAAAGGAGAAAAAGAAGTTATTATCGGAACTTGGAAAATCATAGAGGAATGTTTGTAACATATTATTACAGGGCGTGGAAAATGCAGAAGGATAATACAACGTGTTTTACAAGGCGAGGAAAATTTTTAAGGAAACTTCAGTCGATTCCCATGGCAAGATGGAATTATTTATAAATGAGTCTGCTTAAATTAGAAAAATATAAACGATTTTCGGTATAAATAAAGCTTTTATTTCCTAGTCTTAGAAGTGAGAGGATAATATTTTCTGGGTATTGTAAGGCATTAGTGGTAATCATTATCATTTAGTTTCGTCCGTCTTCCGCATTTAATCTACAAGGTTCTTCTAAATTTCATATTTTATTCGTGCCAAATATTTTGTAATATACCTAGTGAGATTTCAGATGTAAATTTCTTGTCTATCTTACCATTCACGCGAGTTTTTATTTTATCGGCACGCACAACTGTTTTCTCACTTACTTATGCTAATTATATTAATATAGATTTAAAATAAACTTAGATTAACATAGTCTCTATGAAGATCATAACACTATCGTGTAGTAATGCCAAATGTGGAAATTGAAATATGGATTTTTCAGTGGACTTATAGACTTAACCACTCTCAAACCTAAACCAGCAAAGATGATTAAATAATAACTTCAGAAACAGATTATGTTTCTTTGAGGCCCTAGGCGCTATTTTGTCGTAAGGCCCTTTATGTAAAAGTGTTTCTTTATATCAAAAAGACAATAAAATCGTCAATTTATGAGTTAAGTCACTGTTCATGCCGGGGTGCGAAATATACGTTTAGAGGCACGTTACCGTTTTGCTATGTAATTTTTGAGGCCCCATCGAAATGACGAGGCCCTAGGCGCGCCTATTGGGTGATCCGCCACCGAATAACTTTGCTGGTAAAGATTCGAGAGTAGTTAAAGAAATCGAAACCAGTTTACGTATTTCAATAATGTGGACGTTACAGATTTAAACAGAATTTTTTCATTTCTTTATTTCAAAATTTAACTTAATAAAACGTAAAATTATTCGTTTCATTATATAAATGTGAAAACTACATTAGTAAATCCTCTTCTGTATCGTGACAGCAACGTAATTCTCGTTATTATAACAAATTATTCCTAATTGCCAGCTTCGTCGTTTGCTGGGCACGCTTAGGGAATGGCCACATTAGACACGCTTGAGATAATGACAATAGGCACAACTCTTGTAAATATTCTAAATTCCATTTACTAAATTAAATCTTTAAGGGATAGCATATAATTTCTCGAGTCTTATTTAAAATGTGATATATATTTCGTGACTTTAACGGCCATATTCGTAACCAAGAGTTGTGCCCATTAATGGCCGAGTTGATAAAACCATAGAACAGCGGTGGTCGTGGGTTCGCGGGTTGGCCACGTGTTTTTCGGGTTTTCTCCACGTTAAACCGGGATCAGTTTCCTATAAATGACCGCGAGAGACATTCCCTCCTCGGCTGATCGCCCATGTGTTGCGATGCAATATACGAATAAAACCATTCATTTTAGTTTTAGTACCCGAACGCTTATTGGTTAACCCTCTCCTTCTTCCCCCGCGAGAGAAATTTCGAAAAATTCCTTCTTAGTGTACTGTACATTCTTATGATGATGTATCCTAACTGTGTATCAAATTTCAACTCTTAACCGTTTGAACTCTAAGCTTATCATTATTATTATTATTATTAACCCATCTCGATTATATTATAAGATTGTGAATGCTAATAACGAGTAAAATATTCGTTAAGTCCGACCACACCGGAGATGTGACACACGACCCCTTCTACGTCTCTACCCTGTCGACCTTTAATAAAGAACCAAAATTTAATAGCATTAATGCCCTTTATACACACGCTACTGTGCCAAATTTTGTTTCTTAAACTTTACTCATTCTGAGACATTGTTTAATAGTCCAGTACAGAATAAAGGAATTAAACAAATTAAACGCCAACATACGCGCGAATTTTTCCCTTTATTTGACAATTTTTGGGGTCGAGAGATCTCCAAACGTATAGATTTGCAAAAAATTCGGAGATTCAAATACTTTTTCGTTTTTTATATAGGCCTACATAACAAGTTGGGAAGGTAAACGAGTCGGAGTCGGGGGATTTCTGACGACTCCGACTCCACAGCCCTGGTTTTAAATATGGACACGTGTGTTATAAAAATATTTTTATTGGTTAAAAGTTTTAAACGGGTCGGGTCACGATAGAATTTTCAGTCACATATCAAAGAAATGTCACGAAAGTCCGGATTGGATTCCCTTCTGGATCCTTCAAGGCACTCTTTAGCGCTAAGATAATTGAAGAAATACAAAATGTATTGTATCGAAAGCGAATAAAAACGTTTGAAGAACTTCCATTGTATCTTTTTTATTTAATAATTTGCATCCTACTCTCTATGGAAAACTGGCCCTTATTTAAGTTTGTTTTTTTTTTTTTTTTTTTTTAATTTCCTTTGCCACGTAAGCACTAAGGCTCTTTTATTAGCAAGTCCATTACGGATTCGGCCAGATCCACAATGGGACGTGCAGTGGCAACGAGGCCTGACGTATCGGACGGACAACTCCGAAAAATTCCTAGATTTTAAAGCAGATCGCCCACGTTTTGAGTTGAGTTGCCTTACTCCACTAATTCTTTTTCTTGTATATTGCATTCTTTTACATTGCATACATTCAAAATTAACTTTGTAATCAAAGAGAATTGATTAGAATATGAATGCCATAAGCTATAAAGATTATCATCGCAGAACACGTTTAAAACGTTAAGCGAATATGAAATATCGATGAACTTTAACCTTAACTTATAAATGACGTTACTATAGCAAATTATAAATTGTTATTGTTTTAAATGCAAATTAAATCAAACAAAAATTGAATTTGCAAAGCGCGGATTAATTCAATTTTCAGTATTTTTTGTAAAAAAATGAATATTTAAAAATAAATCATAATAAAAGTAAAAATAGATTTACAAAAATAAATTCTTACGCATCCGAAAAACAGGTTATTCGGTTGTTAAGAATACATTATTTTGTTTAAGTGCTATTAAAATTCCGCCCTCTCTCAAATGTGAAAGGTTTGGTTCACGAATAGAGATAAAAGGAAATGGAGTAAGCCCACTTATGCTTATAGATTACGTACTATTGTGTAATATTGTAATTTTTATGTCATTTTTCCGACAAATTTTTACTTCTTTTGCATTTTAATATGAAAAACTACATTTCAACTATTACTTTGTTTCCTTTTATATCAAGAAAATTTGAAGATACACCCATGAAGATGATCTTTATATAGTAATTTAAATAATCACATTTTAACCCGTAATGACGGCCACCTCTAAACGGTGGCCACTTTTTCGTGAGATTTTTCTTCTTAAAAAAACTGTATATAAAATAACCTGCGAACGACTCATTCATATTTGGTTGTATTCGATACGTGTCGACATATTTAACAATAACTTCATTAGTTTTAAAGTAATTATGCTAATTAAAAAAAATAAGAATTTCGTGTTCTTCTCTTTAACATCATTTTCCATTTAGTATTTGAACAGTTATTAAAAAATACGGAAGGTTACAACGTGTACTAATTATTCACTCGGTAAGTTACTGTATACATTCTACCAGTGAATAATTACCGATTCGTATCTTGCTTTCTGTTCTGTTTAGAAACGTGACAAGAGATATTTTTCTTAAAAAAAAAAAAAAATACTACTTATTAATAAATAATATTCAAAGCGTAATATTCGTGGATTTTAAATATTAAAACTCAAAACTGTGTACATATTTAGCTTGGAGGAATGAATATTTACAGTAGAATACGACCTGTTAAGCAGTTATTCGACACAAATTCGAAGGACAATGAGTACAGTTTTCACTTAAAGCTATTTACATTTCTCTTTTCCTCCCCTTAAAGCCATCTTTCTTCTTTAAAATAGATATTAAAATACTATTAAAATACCTTTTAAAAATTTATATTTCTTTGCTTTTTTATTGTTTAAATTCTTACATGTGGTGGGCACCCTCCTTTTTAACAAAATCCCTCAATATACGACACACATAAAACTAAGTTCAGACTAAGTGAGTATCTTCATTCTAATAAATAGTAAATAAAAACTTTTTAATGTTTACGTACGTATACAAATCCAGAAATACTTGATATCTGGAAATAACAAGCAGGTCAGCCAGAAAGGATTTCTACAACAAGGAAATCGAACCTAAATTCCTGTAATGGAAACTAATAATTGGCACGATATTGTACATTTAATGTACAGTATAACAAGCAATAATTTCTTAGAAAATAAATTGAAATTGGTCAAAATAATAGTCCAAACTTTGGGCCATATTGGGCTCCTCTGCCTTAATACAATCTGCAAACAGAATAATTAAATAGCTAGAACACTTAGAAAGAAGGAGAAATAATAATTTGAGTAAATTAATATATAAATAGAAGTCGATATAAAATAGAAAAATAGGAAGATGAAGGGGAAAAGTCCAAGAAACTTGAAACGAAAATAAATTCCTAGTCGCTTCAGATGAGGAAAACTGATGCTGCGGGATAGAAGATGGAGACATAAAGCGCTTCGAATGTATTTTTACTACTAAAGTAAGTTATTTATTTCATATATTTTTAAAATTTAACACTTTTTCATGTATTTATTTATCACATTAACTACGAATACAGAGGTACAACGAGAGACGTTCCTTGTTTATATTAGTAAACTTTCAGTATACAATAAATGAATTACTTTCGATTGCATTCCAAATAGTGTAGAAAAGCACTGAACTTTTAATGGAATAACCCTGATGTTTACATTAAATATTTTCTAATAGCGGTTTAATTTTTAATGTATTAGTGCATCAATGATATCACACTTTATTGACGATTTAAATCTGTATAGTCATCTGCCCGTGATGCCATTTTCCATTGGCATCACGGGTTCGGCCAATGGAAAATGGCATCACGGGTTCGACCACAATGGCCGAACCCATGAATTGTTGGTGTGATACCCACAATTCCATTGACAAATCCCTCGCTCACCCCAATTGTGGGTACGGGCTGATCACTCACGAAAAATTCCGATTTGATCCCGGATCCTCCAGTGGTATTCTGTCGTACTACGCTGTTACTATAAGGCATTTTACATCTCACCGCAGAAAAAAACTACAGAAAGTCATACAGATTTAACACACCTATCAATCAATAAACTTTAGGAATAATGCCGATTTTATTATTAAATCTCCTAGAACACCTTACACTATTAGTTAACACACAATACTTTTTTCTTTCTTTCTTCAACAGCCATAGATCAAAGGTTAAGAAACACAAGAAAATAGGTAAAATGCATGAATTATGAAAGATTTTTTTTTTTGTGGTAGGCATCAAATTCCGCCACGTACGTCGCCTTCACCTTTGCTACCGAAGCAGAAAAGGTGTTGGTGTATAATTTTAATATCGAAAATAACCTTCTTTTCTTAAAAATCGCCAACGTCGTCACACTTTTTCGTATTATAAAACGAGAAGTTAAGAATATCATTTAAGTAAAACTTATGCCGAGATTTCAATAACGTGATACTTCTCCTTTAGTCAAATGTAAATTCGTGACCGCGGTCACGCCGATTCGTGACGGGGAGTGTTACGGAACATTCCGGTTTGCTCGTATGAATTATAACTTTACATGGTAATTCTTATCTGATGCATCACGCCGACTTTATCGTCTTTAAGTTTTCGGATGCCATTTTTTTTTTTGTTTTCTATGCCGATAATTAATACTCACTATTGTTTGTATTTGAAATTACTATATTTTAAACTACGTAACAACGGAATATGCTTGTAATTTACTATCTTTAAATCTGTAGTAAAATGCCAAGATTTGAAGACAATAAAATGGATAATTTCCATAAATTTCTGTTGAAGTATCGAATATATTTAAGGTTTTGACTGTATGAACATTAATAAGATCTGTTTTTTTTTAATTATTTTTTCTATATTATTGATACTAAGAGGGCCCTTTTTAGTTATGCCCACGTGGTGGTTCGAATGGGGCAGCCGTGCGGAAGGGGGCCTTTTTTAGCAAGCGCATCATGGGATTTAGCCAGGCCCACAATAGGGCATAAACTGATTGTATTTATTAGTTTATTGTAACAAAGTACAATGAAAACAATAAGAAAATTTAAACATCCTCTACAGTTCACAGTATACAAATTATCTTGTAACAATATAATATGTTAAATTGATCATAAAGTAAGCTTCCATTGATCTATATACAGAATTGTCACGGCTTCTTGCGCGCGTGTAGGGCCTATTATTAAAGTTTGCCACGAAACCGTGTAAAGAATTTTACTCGAATAGATTATGCACCGAAACGGGACACGGTTTTATTGAATTTAAAGTGTCCTTTCTACTCGGCTATCGTTCGGCATGACCCTTATCCCGGGGCTAAGAATACTTTCAAACAAAGCCAAATTCTGTACTAATATTGATAGATTGATATTATCCTTGATAACATTGTTCCGATATATATTAAAGATGGCGAAAGGATACTTGCAGAGAACACATATTAACGCATATTTTAATATTCCATAGAAAATTTTCGGTAGAAGTTAATTTTATGTACTTTATAAATATACAGTACACAGGCTATGACCTAACCTGCCAAATTTTTGATACTTTATGGCCCCTTTTTTTCCAAATAGAAGAATAATAATTGAGATATTTTTTTGCCTACAATTTAGTTAAATTATAACGCAAATTGCTCTTCAATTGAATGCATTTCCATGAATATTTCCATTATTCTAACCTAATTGTGGAGTAATTTAGTGTGACTATTAGGTTCTTTTAAGGAAACGAGAAGGCGTTAAATATATGAAAGTAGGCTGTTACTTCTGAGATTTAATTGGACGAAGGCAATATGGAAACGTGTAACTTGAACATTTTCATAAATTATAAAAAGGAAAATACGTTTAAAGTATTATAATTTGATCGAGAAGTGGATAAATAATCTTTCGAAGATAATAAATTTGATGTATATTAAATTTCACTCGGGGTTTGTTTATACACAAACGAAACAAGCTGCAGCTTAGGGCCTCCATTTTTAAACTTAACATTATTTAATTGAGGGGAAGGACCTGTTATACACAACAACTTAATGAACTAAATAATAGTTATAATATATTGTTTCATAAAGAAAATTTATTCGTGCTTTTTATGGAATAAGTTGTTATTAAAAACGGAACAGAAATTAAAAAGAAAAATCGTAATTTAAGAAGTCGAAAGCTAAAAATTTTTTTTAGTAATTTGTCTGTTATTTGGGCTATTTAAAAGCAATTTATATCTCTCATTATAACGGCTATAAACTCTTTCAATTTCTATATATTAAGGGATTAATTTAACAAAATATCCTTCGTATATTCCCTGTTTCATCACAATGAAGTCTAACAATAGTGTAAATTTTTCACAATGGCATAAATAAAAACAGTATTTGGGTTATGTGAGCAGTTTATTCGTTCTTTTATTTAGGACGTATGTCCCGAAATTATAAATTCTTTCCATTTTTCTCCAGTGAAGCAACTGTTTAAAAATTATGTAAATATTTACCGTGTGAATAAATACGAAAACGTTGATGAATGGAGCATGTTTCGCTTTCGAACGATTTAACAGTAAAACCTGTGTTAAACCGAAATTGCGCCGTACTCTTTAGGCAGGTTTTCCGTTTTGGACGGGTTTTTTTAACATAGAAAATCTCTTCGTTCTGAAGTACATTTTCGGTTTACACAGGTTTCTATTTTATTTGGTTCAAGTTTTTACTGTGTTTATTAAGTGTTTAGAATACCTTTTTATCTGTTTATTTCTTGTAAAGTGAGTAATACACAACAACGGTTCAGTATTAGAATAAAAAATACGAACAGACAAGCTTGTGTTCTCTCTGTTACCTGCTGTTCTTTCCACACTGAAGTCATTGTGCGCGTTGATTTCGGGTAAAGGAAATAAATAACCCGGAAGATTGTTTTAAATACAGGTTTCTATTTTCCTTTTATTTATCCACTTATTATTGTCAAATATAATATATTCTTTTGCTTAATAATAGGCTAAAATATTATATGTAAATATTTCAAAATTTTTCCTAACAATTTGCTTGATGTTAGTAATGTGATCAAGAGGAAAGACCTTTGAAATTCCAACCTTGAGTTTAAAAATATTCTTCTTTAACATAAAAATACACTAAAATATCTGTGGTACAGTGGTACAGGTCTTCATCAACAGTGGTACAGAGTAATGAAAAGTAAACTCGTATACACGTGTATACAAGAACGTTTTTATCACTTTTTTCTGTATTAATTTGACTTTTTCTTTATTTATTTACAAAGATAAGGGGTCAAGGGGGCCAGGCCCCTTACCTTTACGCTATTATTTTGTCTAAGAAAAGAATAAGAAATTGCGAATTATTTTAATTAATAAATACGGCAAAGTTTACAACCACTTGTTAACTTTATTTTTAAAAATGTCATTATGTACAATGAATAAAAACGAATAATTTCTAAGCTATTTTCCTTTTAACTGGATCTATTCGGCAGGAACATCCAGCTGGAAACTTAAACAGAGATACAACGGGTTTCCTGTTTGGATCGTGAGGATCTAAAGATAATATGCGGTGCAAACTGAATCGCTGTTGACAGGTAGATTGATAGAAAGGTGCCACGTACGAACAAGCTCCGTTTGGATATCTGTAATATGAGTAATTAGTTAAAATATCTTATAAACGTGTGAACAGGATGGAAGGAATTTTAGTGGAACTCACTTGCAACTCTCTGTTCGGATTTTCTGTGGGAACAGATCGGTGTTGATAACTAACATCCATTCTTCTGATATCTCGTCCCTCACCCAGCCTGGTCTGGTATATTCTACTACAGTTGCACACAAGAAATCGCCTCTAGAAGCCGAACTGTTTCCTAAATGACCAGGAAACAGTTCGGGATCGCCCACAGTTTGTACTTCTTCGTACATTAACTTTACCGTTCCTTTACTCTTATCCACTACCTCTTCTATCAAATCCCTAAAATTAATATATTAATTATATATATTTACGTATTAATTAACGAATTAAAAGATTTGAGATACTTACGAAGGATAATCGTTGGTAAGAAGACAGAAATTTTTTCCTCCCACTGCACACGGTGGGATCGATCCATCGGGAAGAGGTCTGTCAGGCCTGCGTACAATTTGGGGAGGACCAACAGTCGAACATTCTTCTTCTCGAATTGGAATCGAAGGTGGTTTTGGTCTTTCTGCTGTAGTTATACCATTTGGATCCGGAGTTGGAGGTCTTATTGCAGGAGGATAAGTCACCACGGGTGTAATTATAGGGTATGGTTCGGTGGTTAAGGGTAAATCGTTAGGTGGATAAGTTCGTGTTGTCGTTGGGAAGTAATCTTGTGTTGTTCTAATACTTTTATCCGGATATTGGGTAGGCGGATATATTTTATTTTGAGGAAAATTTATTGGAGGGAAAGGCCGCTGAGGAATACGAGGAGGATTTTTTTCGTGGAACTGTTCCTCGGGTTCATCGCGAAATCTTTCATCTTCTTGTACCTTGTAAACCGACTTTACTTTAAGAATTCGGGGTCTGTCTGGTCTCGGAGGATGAGAAAATTGGAAATTTTCTATTTTCGGAGGAACCGGTGGTATCAATTGAGGATCCGGAAATCGTTGTCTACCTTGCTGATGAAAAAATGGTAATTCTTGTTGTGTGAGATGACGTGGTGACTCTAGAGGTGGACTAGATTGAGGATGACGGGAAAACGATGGGTTTTGGTGAGGTTGACGAAATGTTGGTCTCTCTTCCGGTTTGAATTGACGTTCCCTCAAATGAGGTTCGAGGGATTGAAAGTTTCTATTGTCCGTTAATAATAATATATTATGCGGAAAACGAGGTAATTGTGGTTGCTCGAAATTTCTAGGAAAATGTTGATGAAATTGAGACTGTTGATTCCTTACAAACGATTGCTGAAAGCCGTGATTTTCTATCACTCTAGCATTTTGTGTAAACTTTCTATCGTTATTCTGTTGATGATTAAATGGAAGATGCTGAATTCCCAAATTTAAACCTTCGTTTCTAATTTCTTGACCGTGAGATTGTTTCCCGTTTCCTTGAAAGTTCGTGTTATCTTTCAATGGAAAGTTTTGAGGATGTAATATTAAATCTCGTTCATTGTGAGGTCGAAGTTTCGGAGGACCAGTAATTAACGAATTATCAGAATGAACATTTTCAAAATTTGCAAAATGATTTCTATGTGGAGGAGTTACCGAATGTCGAATTTCAGGTGATTGTGGATGAACACGTTGCTGTTGAAAAACCTCTCTTCTATTGTTAGAAAATTGATTTCTCTCGGAAATAAATTCTCTTCTGAAATTATTATTACGGAGATTTTCAGGAAAATTCCTATTTTCGATTGAAATAAACCTATTTTTTTGTTCAAATTGTTGATTTCTTACTTGTTCTCTTGATGGATTTTGTCTATTAGATGTTACTTGGTCATTTTCTCTTACAAACTGAGAATTGATCAATGTACGGTCGTTATTTTTGTGGTTTGAGAATTGAAACCGTTCCGACGTCACTCCAGAATTTCTAGGAATGATTTGCGTTCTTGTGTTAAATGGGGTTTCGGACGAATGTTGTTGGTTTTGTGAATGATTTATATATATTCTAAAATTCTGATTGTGTTGATTGCTAACTGGGCCATCTTCTATTGCAATAGGTTTGCGGTATTCCACAGATCCTCTTGGAAATTGTTCGGCACTGGTTCTTCTGCCTTGATGAAGATGACTTTCTCTATTTTGAAAACGTTGTCTGTTATTTTGTGAAAAGTTTTCGTTTCGTCTATTTTCCAAGAAGTGATTTCCTCGTGCATTTTGTAAGAAATGACTTTCTATCTCACCCTCTGAAGGCGATGAACTTCGTCCATTCTGTAGAAAATGCTTATTAATTTCCGGAAAACTGATATTCTTTTCGTTTTGTAAGATCTGTCTATGATTTTCTGAGAAATGATTTCTTACGTTGCTCGGTGGAAAATTTCTATTGTTTATATTTTGGGTGGAATGATCGAGTCTTCCGTTTTGTAAAGAATGTCCTTGTCTTGTATTTTGTGCGACGATACGTCTATTTATATTTTGCAGGAAATGATCATTCGAATTTCTTAAGACATGTCCTGCTCTATTTTGTGGAAAATTGTTCTGTCTTCTATTCGCAGAGATTTGTTCTATTCTCTCACTTCTAACATCTGGCTTTCCGTTCTCCGAGAATTGTTTTCCTCTCTCATTTTGCAGAACATTTCTCTGGAGTCTGTTCTGAGAAAATTGTCTTCTATCTTGTGTAAAATGTAAACGATCTGGTCCATTCCCTCCTCCTAAATTTTCTTCATATTGCCTGTCGAATCCGACCGTCTTCTCTGATATACCAGGAATTTGGCTTTCTATTGAAAAAGAATTATGGGCGTTACTAAGATGAGCAAAACGTAATCCCGAAACTGCCGGTGGTTGAGGAATTTCTCCATCACGAGGTGGTCTAATCGGAGGGGGATAAGAAACACGTGGTGTACAACAAACCCACGGTTTAACGGTAGGATCCGTCACTTCTTGTATATAATTTCTCCACCATGTTTTCCACCATTCTCCTATATTTTCCGTGTGTATTTTCCTTACATTTCGATTTAACTGAGAATTATTTTCATTTAAACAATAACATATTTGGCCCAGTAATAAAATCAAGAAGATAATCTATAACAAATACAACTTCCTTTTAAAATAAAATACAAACGATGTATCTATTTATTTTAAAGAAAGTGTGATGTAAAGTGTTGCCTCGTCATTTATCATTATTTACAATTTCGCTTTCTATTTTTATAGAAAATAAAATCGAACTTACCATTTCGTTAGAAATTTCAAATTGCCATTTGTCCCAGTTAATACTTCCAGGGTCGGTCACCTTACTGTATACAACAAGGTACGACATCTTCCTTTATAACTGGCTCGGAGGGCTAAAGGTCGAATGGCTGCAGTTAGTGAAAGGTACGATTTCTTTGACGTCACATAGACGCTCCAAGAAATGGGACAAACGCTTCTACCTTATTATTTCCTATGCAATATTTTCTGCGACATTTGACAATTCGTCCCACCATTTTATCATTTTAATTCATGCATACGTGTACATATATATGTATGCCAAATATGTCTTCTACCATATTTGGCATACATACGCTTACAGAAAGTGAAAACCTGATTATAGATCACGTACAGTACTCTATAAGTGTACAATAAATAATAAATTAATTTTATAGCAAACTTAAATTCTTAAACTTAATTTATGACTAATAAATCACATTGTTTCTCTTGCCTGGTGTAACAGAATATGAATGATCTATGGTCATGCAGACCTAAATTTGGGACTTTTTTTAAATAAGAAGCAGGAATAAAAATAACGGTAAGTATCCAAAATTATTCTCTTATAAGTCCATATTGTCTGTACTTGAAACTAATATTTTAGACCAATTTTCGCCAAATTATTATAATTATAGAACAGGTAATCCTACTTACACTTATAATTCCTTACTTCCTCTACCGCGTAGTTTCTAATTTAAAATTTATTAACGTATACATTGAGCCGCTTAAAATGTATCTCTCGGTTAATTTTTACGACATATTACGGATTAATTTGTTATTATATTAAAAAATACGACAAACTTCCGGGTCAAAAAGTCAAAATTTAATTTCCAAATTAGTAAAAAGTATCCTCATCACGGTTGCATTTAATTAGACGATTCCGAAGGATGAACATGGTATTTTTTACACAGATAATCAACAGGATTTGAGATTTTCCAAATGATTTTTCTCTATAATCATTCGAAGTGGGTCAAGATGTGGGTAGAGCAGAAGCATCTCTTTATCTTTCTTAAATGTGCGGAAGCTTTTCTTCCTCCCTCTATTTATTTATTTATTAGATAAAGTTAATTTACCTTTATTAATTACCTTAATTAATACACCGTTATCTTTATTATAAAGTTGTAATTTCAAATTATTTTTTTTCAAATTAAATTTAGTGAAAATGAAAGATGAAAGGAGGTTCTTTACGCGTATAGAACGCCTTCTTTATTAAAAGCATTTTTTTTTTTTTTAACACACAATTTTCCTGGTCATTGTTGCTTTTTGTATGACGAAATATACTACATATTCTGCTAGAATTGAAATTTATTTTGTTGGAAAACAATTACTGTAATGCTCTGCCTGTAAGTATAATATATTATTACTTACATAATGTTAAATATAAATTGAAACATGACGATATTAAAGTATGCTTATGCAGCTTTCTCCACTTACAAAGAACTCGTATTGTTGTGGTAAAAAAAAAATTTCAGGCAGGAATTGAGGTCAAAATTTCAATTGGTTGGGTTATTTACGCCTCATCTATGTTATCTGGATAAGATCAAAGCTGAGACGTTCACAAAATAGCTATAATGATTCTCCTTTGTTTAAACCAGGTTCGGGTTTATAGCTTAAAGGTCGTATTTTTTTTTTTCTCTCTCTCTCTCTCTCTCTCTCTGACCACCAAATTTATTTGCGAGAAACGTTGAAGAGGATGTAATTAAATTTTTCCTGGGATTTAATGTAGGAAAAAACCAGGAAAGATTGCTAAATATGCCTAATTGCTATACACAGTTTTAAATTTTGAGAGAAATAACGCGCAAATTTCCTTAATTAATTAGGTTTTATTATTGTTATATCAATATTAATTTACTACGATAATTGCTGTATTAATTTTTAACATATATAAGTATTATTATTATATTTATATCCATATATAGCTCCTGGTAGTTATATAGAAGCTAAGGTAAATGTAGTACAGAATAAAGTTTAGGTGCAATAAAGATAAATCTGTATGTATGTACAATACATAAATATATTTATATATTTTAATGAATTTTGTATTTTATTTAATCCAAGAAATATATTAATGACAGTTAAGACGTGAGCCTGCTGCTCTGGAGGAACCGGAATTCGAATCCATGGAAGTAACTCTTCAGAAAATTTTCATGGGCACTGAGAGATGGGGTCCTAATATATCGGACCCCATTCCTCACTATTATGGGTCTGGCAGAACCCACGATGTATATGAAAAAGCCCTTTCAGTGCCCACATGGTGGAAAGTTTCTCTTTTAAAGCTATATTAAAGTTATGGTATCTTTTCAAAATATATAAATAAGATAATTTTCTTATATTTAAACTTAAAATATTAATTTTAAATAGGCCCTATATATGTATATATAGATATTATAGAATATTACTCTGAGTTTAATTTAATGTTTATAAAAACTGATACTAATTTAAAAGCAGGATTTCACTGCAGGAAGAAACACTACAACAATACCTCCCTACTTTCTGTAATTAGTTCATTTCGTTCCGATATTACTAGAGATAATAAAACTGAATTACCCAAAATGTAATGGAAAATAAAACAGAGAAGCACAGATGTAGTGATAACAATACTTAACGATCTCATAGATTCTACATGACATTTTCCTAAAAAAAAAGTCCTTTCCAGATTTCCTCAAAGATAATTAAACCTGTCATGTGCTGAAATGGACTTATAATAGTTAATCTTTCACAATAATGTACACTTGTACCTCTATATATATATGGAACGAGTTATGGTACAAACCTATAATTTCGGTGTCGTGCACTCTGACCTGTGACCCGAATGAAGCAGTACATAACACTGTGTAAATAATGTTTATTCTGGATTATTTATGTTTTTATCAGCATTTAGGATTATTGTCCGCTGTAATGATCTACTTTACGACATTTGCATTAATGAATTCAGATGATATCTGAAGGGAGTTGGCACGGTGATTTCTTTTCTCTTTTAGCAACTGTTTAGCACTGTATTTTTCATCCTATTGTCTTATCTAATCAACAATTCAAAATACAGCAAGTAAGTTTGTATAATTTACGTTTACCCACTAAAATTTAAACTCATTGTGCTATTTCTCCTTCAAGCTTATTTATCTTTCCAGCTATCTTGCTGTGCCAGAGCTTCCACTTCCGTAAAAACGATACAAACATAGATAAATTGAAAAAAAAACAAGCAATGCCAGAAGGAAACATTCTATTTTCGTTAATAAATTGACCCGTACCACATGAAAAATGCTCATTCGTGTATTTATAAATAGCTCGTGCAGCATAGCCTGTCATGTCGTAAGTAGAAATTCGGTGTGGAAAATATGTCACCTTGGTAATATAAACAAGTTTTTACATAAATATATATATATATGAATGAGGAGTTCAAGGCAGACATCGGAAAAAATCGTTAAATCACTTTGCAAGCGATCAAACGTGCCCCGAATAGTTGATTAATTATTATCAAAATTGCTATATATTATGGTTTGTTACAGCTCTGCCAAAGTGTAATTTCTTGAAAGGGTATTCTGATGATGAAAAATCGAAACATTTCAAATTTATGCGTGTAATTAGTTTAAGTTTCTATCGAAATGCAGAAGAATACAGTGTCCGCCACTGTATTACCTGATTCGCTACTATTGTGTGGCCTATTCTTCAAAATAGATGCAAAAGCATATAATGCATTTATGTCTTTCGTTAATGCGTAAAAACAAATATTACTCGTCTCAACCATCTAAAAATTTAAGTTTTTCTTTATTGCAGTTCGTATGAAAAGTAACTCTCGTTCAAGATTTTCTCCATTATCCGGCTTAATACTTCAGCCAATCTACCGTGTAACGACTTTAATTAAGGATTAAATGTCAAGACAGTTTAACGAGGTAAGCTTAACTTAACCGCAAGTCGTTTTCCTGCTTTGAATAGGTAAATTAACGAAGGTTATAAACAAATTATTACACGATAAGCAGGATGTCACAGCGCCACCTGATGAGTCACATCGTTTGTAATTTGTATTGTGTAATTTAAACAATACTCTGTATTTAAAATAAAGGCTGTAGCATCCAGACTTAATGTCTGTTTAAATTAGAGAGTTTTCCTTTAAAGGAATAATTTGTGCGGGAAATAATGATAAAGTCAATAGGAATTTATTTCGGTTGTTTAAGTCAGTACAAAACTACCAATTTATTTAACAATGGTCACGACTTTGGTCTGTCAAATTACAGTTTGTAATTAGTGTAAACAATAAAAAGAAATACAGTTATTTTTGTCGGGTAATGTTTAATAATTTTTAGTAATTTTTTTGGCAAAGTAAAAGCATTTTTTAGCAGAATTTCAGTTCTGTATGTAGTCTGTATGTAACTTGAAGCAATGAGTATAAGAAGGAGGAAGTAATAATTTAAATAAACAATTGTAAATGAATGAGTTAACAATAATAAAACGTCCAATTTGATGCATTGTTCCAGATTTACTAATTTTAACACTATGGTGAATGTTAGCATTGCTTACAGTTTATTTTATTATAAAAACATAATAGAGGGAGTGGTCAAGCTCTGGTGGGAGTGATCAAGAGCCTTTCTATAACTTCTTGTAATGATACACCGAGAGTATTACGTTTTTTCCCTCTCTTTACGCACCCGAAATTAAGTTAACTAATTTTCTACAATTAAGATTTAGGCTCTATACAGTCCTAGGCCTCATTAATACCCCCCTCTCTCTCATCAGTCCTGTTGATTATATTACAAATTAACTGAAATTTAATTGTAATAGCTTGATTGATTGGCGAATGAGTAATTAAATGACTTATTGGGTTGCAATATGAAAAAATTATAGAGCTATAAAATTCTACTGTCATTCGTTTGTCTGTCCGTCTGTCATTTCTTAATCTTGAGAATGATGTCAGATAGATGAAGTTCAAAAGCATATATGGAAACCTTGAAAGCAGGAGGCTTCGATTAACTATGTAAGAAATTCCGGTCTAGAGCGGAAGTTACGTTGTTTCAATTCAAAAATTTTCCCTCGAAAGGTGTTAGATGACGGCACGACTCTACTGTTAAAGGAAAAGTATGATGTACAGGGGCAAACCACTGCTAATTTGAGGTGGAAAGCATATATTTTAAATTAACTAAATTAAAAATATGATTAAAAATTGCAGCCCGGAATTGTGACGATGTCACAATAAATAATTGCTCATTTTTTCTTTTAAAATGTTTATAAATAACAATCTTAACAATAAATTATTTTAATAATAATAATAAATCAATGCGCTTATTAATATAAAAATAACATATATTTTTTTAATTTACTATTTTATTCTTAAATATGAATTTTTTTGTAAATAAATTACCTTGGTATAATTTATTGTTTGACGTAGATACTTGAACATGACAATATAATCATTTAACAAGATCACTTAATAGTCGTAAAGGGTCGTCTACTGTAATAGTAGCTTTTATTAGCTTTAAACTTTGCCTGAAACTGGTTTTAAAACTAAGAATGAGCAATTTATGTCGTCATTATTTATACAGCAATAAATTTCGAATATCATTTTTATCTTCGTATGTAATTCTATTATGTCGAAAAATAATTTAATAATTTCCATCTCTTCTTGTTTTTAAAGCCTGATTTGTGACTATTATCTACATACGAGCGAGGAAAATTATCAAAATTTCTTTGTTAATTATATTAAAATGAATTTTTTTTAATTATTAATATTTAAATATTGCAAACCTATAAATCCCACCGTCGTTCGTCCGACTGTCTTTCCTTAATCTCGAGAACGGCGTTAGCTAGATGACCGATTAACCGAAAGTCACGTTATTTTAATCCAAAACTTTCCCTGAAAGCAGTTAATAGATGGCCGGCACGACTCTTTTGTTAAAGGAAAAGTATGATGTACAGGGACAAGCCACTATTAATTTGAGGTGGAGAGCATATATTTTAAATGAAATAAATTAAAAATATGGTTAAAAATTGCAGCCCGGCATTGTCGCAATGATGTCGCAATAAATAATTGCTTGTTTCTTATACATTTTCAAAAAAACTCCATCAAGTTGCTTAACTTTCCCGGCAACAACATTTAAAACTACATGTGACGTCATCTCTTATGATATTTTACTAAAAACTTTTTTTTAATGATTATAAAATGGCAAAAGCTTAATTTTGAAGGTAGGGATGAGTTTTATAAATAAGTAAAATCGAAGGGGGGTGTGTGCTGGTCGCCGGAGGTACTGGTGAACTTTTTACCAGAGCTTGTTAATTGCGTATCAGTGAATTAGAAAACTTTAAATAGCTGAAACATGGTAGATTTAAAGCCGTGGATATTTGTAAATAGATTATCCTTGGATTTAATAAGGTGTTTATTAATAATTTCTGGGATTGAATCAAATCCAGGACGTTTACCTCGATCTCCGCAACAAATGAGCCAAATGGATATGCAAAGAAGGGGACGAGGTAGACCACACAAGGATAATGCTAAAGAAAAACAACTAAAGGACTTAATTAGTGAAGATTATCATCAAATAGAGAAAGAGGTGAGTTGGAATAGTCCTAAGACATCGAGAACAACGAGAATTTATGATTATTTCGATACATTACGAGATTCAGAACCAAAAGTACTGGAGGGGACTCAGTACACATTAAAATCGATATACGATCTGATACAGGACAAATTTGCACAGCTCCATATCGAAATACAAGGAATTAAAACTGAGGTCAATTCATTGAAAGAGGAAAATAAATATTTTCATGGAGAGTTGACAAAACTGTCCCAAAGAATAGAAGAGATGGAAGAAACATCCAAGAACAACGACCTAATAAAAGGTATGTTGGAGTTTGAAATAGACAATCTGGTTAACGAGAGGAATAATAAAAATATCAGGTATAAATTCTCCGTTTAACTCGCCTGATTATGCAAAGGAAATTAAACAGTTCGTAAATAAGGAATCGAGTATAACTAACAGCTATATTGAAAGTTTGGTCAGACCAATGGTGAAATAAAACCGATAGTGAAAATTTCATTAGAGTCCCTACATGATAGAAATTTGATTCTTAAAGCATTTTGGAAAAATGAAGGTAATTTTAGTAATGAGGAGAAGAATAAAATAATTTTAACTGCAGATTTATGTAAGAGATCAAGATGGAGAAGGAAGAAATTACATGCAATAATTAAGCAAGAAAAACTCAACGGGAATTATAAGAGATGACTATTATATAAAGGATAATCAAAAAATACACATATGATGTTAATCTGAATAAAGTGGTTCAACTGAGTGGTATTGTGAAAAGGAACTAATTAACATTTCGGATTAATGTCAATGGATTGTTAGAAACAATAGATATTTGAAAGGTTAAAACTAGGAAAATAGAAAATTTAGAAACAGATATACTTGTTTATTCTGACGATGATACTTATTAATAGTGTTTTACGACAGGAAACTGTGAAAAAAACATGAACGATACTATTGAGATGATTATATTGAAAGTTAATTACCGCTAGAGATCGTTCTTGATATTTACCTGTCTCAGGATATCACTGATTGTTATATTTAAAAATTCTGTGCGGTATAACCTAATTTCAGAATACTCTTATATTGGTGGTTACTAATTGCTGATGTCTTGGTCTAAGGGTTTGTTTTTTTTTTCTTTTTGTCAAAAATTCACACGGTGTAAATTTTGTAAGGAGGCATCTAGAGTTAGGAGATAGATACAACCTCCGTGCATCGGTTAAGTTTGTCAATCAAAATATCATCTACTTATTTTTTCCATATAGTAAATGGTAATGAATAATAAGACAAGTGTTTGTTTGTAACGGTGTAAGATGCCATATGGTTTTAAATAATTAAGTTTATAATATTAAAACTATACATTTAAGTTAACGAGAATAGACACGATGTCAACTATATTGGAACGAATGTTAAATAGGGCAAAGCCAACCGTGGTTGGTTTTCATCTGTATCATCTCTCTGTAACAGATGTAAACCTATTATAAATAAACGTTATTTATTTAAAAAAAAAAAATAATAATAATAAAATCGTCATTCATCCGACTTTTCAAGACTGTATATCCTTATTTTAATATAACTTTTCGCAAAATGTATTATTCTATTAATATTTTTAAATTGATTTAAAACTAATTATAGCACATTTCTTATACCATTGTTTATCATAAATTTATACACATGGTGATTCTCTCGCTAGGAAATCCAAATGTTCTTCAATAATTGGATTGCAAAAGGTGCACACGTGATGTACCTGTTTAGTCTGTGGTGTAACTTAATTTCTCATTGGTTTAGGCTAAATGTAAACATGATATTCAGTGTATAATACGTGACAAGTAGCTCTTGCCTACAAGATCTACCGAGCATATCGGATTGCCAAATTGACATAAACAGTAGAAATGATTGGATAATAGAGTGGGTTATTTATTTTACAATAAATCCATTTTTCTGAGGGACTAAAAATCTGTAAAATTATGAATGATTTTTCAAAAATATGCTCGTCTTTTGCCGTCGAATTATCGCTCAATAGTCTTATTGTCTAACATGAGAAAATGCTTTATCTCTATTCTTACAAATCGTTTTAATTACTGGCTTAAATAATTGAATTTAATAGTCTATACTCAGAATGCTTTGTTTCTCAGGATAAAGGATCTGAATTGACCATTTATTTTTTTAAATATTCTGTATTCAATTTAATATAGCTCATAAACGTAGTAAGCCCACCAGGTCTGCTCCTGACTAACGTGTTGGCTTGCGGAATTTTCCGGGGTTCTTCACGTCCATAACACCTAAATGGGACCAACTTTTCATAGAAAGTCTTCCCGGAAGATCCTCTATCGTTGTTTTATATCATTAAACCGAATCAATTCCTTTCATGACTTTATTTCTTTTGTTAGATAGCGTTAAATACTTTTGACGCTTTCTAAAAGCATTTAATACCACTTTCTCTAATTGTTGCATAATTATGTTTGTTTGAAATTAATAAGAAAGGCGAAAAATTATTTTTCTATTAGGCTTATATGTGTTGTATTATGATATTGTTGTATAAAATAAAAAGCAATTGCGAAATATTTTCTTTTGTGTTTACAACGGCAATTATTATCATTATTTCTTGTTTGTTTGTTTGTTTCGCTTCACTATACTCCGGGTCAGGTAGTGTGAAAAGACAACAGTCCTAGTTGGAATATGAACTTTATGCATGGTTTGGAAAGATTTCAAATGATGTCTTTGAGAAAAATGTTCCGAGATACGCCATCCGACACGAAACAGATACTGGTCAAGGACGTGTACACGTGAGGTTGGGGACTTAAACCTCCCACTTAGAAAAAAATAATTAAATAAAATGTCATATTGTATATAGCTTATATTTATTTGTATCCGTTTAGTTCCTATTTAGTTTACTATATTACGTTACTTATATTTAAAAATTAGCAAACTACGTTATGAAAAGATAATGTGCTTTGATTTTTAAATCCCAGTCGTTAAAAAATCCCGTGCCAGGGCTCTTTCATTACTAAAATGATTGATCGAGTTTTACTATCGGTTTAAACAAATGCAAGATCCAGCTAGTTTAACATGTAATAAAATGATGGATTTACTCATAATTAATAGTCAACAAAACTAGCTCCAGTGAAGATAGCTCACGAAATTATACAGTAGTTTGGAGCATCTGCTATTTTATTTGAGGATTTCGTTGTATAATTAAGCTTATACAATCATATTTATCTAGTTGCATTTTAAGAAACCAGGGGAGGGGTTTTTGCTAAAATCTACCTTTCATTTCAGATGTTAGAAATTTCATCTGTGGTTTAATATGTGAAAATGCCATTGGAATCATCATTATTCAAATTAAGTTAGGGATAACTAGAGTAATTTAAATATTTTTCAAATGTTTAAAACAATTTTTTCCATAAAATTTTAAATAAAAATATTATAGTATGAATAGGAATTCGTGGGTGGTATATCCAGAATATGTCGGGCTTTTTCATCGCCCGGCCGCTTCCATTGTGGACTTAGCCAAACTCTCGATGGATATTGAAAAAAATGGCTTTGTTTAGTACCTACAGAATGAAAAGTTTTAAAAAATTCTCATAATCTATAAAATATTCAAGCATTTCTGAGATCCCGAAGAAAATATTCATAATGATGTCCGCAATACATCTTAAATTGATTATATCTATTGTTACAATAAAAACATTATAATGTGACGCAAGAGTTAGATGAATTTTTAAAAAAGTATATAAAAGAACTATCTCGATGCCTATTAAATAATATAAAGTTATATTGAATATACCTGTATTCAGTGGTGATATTCGGCGGGTTCGCACAGGTTCGGCCGAACCCGTTGTTAAAATTTTCAGTTTCCCGAACCTTGTTAAACACACGGAACATTTCTCAGTAAGTTTGTTTGTTTTTTTTTTAAATATATTAAAATATGCGTATTATACTCTGTAATACTACTAAACTAGAGCCTTATACCCCGTTCGTACCGAGCATTTCAATCTAGATTGTGAGCAAGGTCAGGGAGTATGTCTTGGTGCGATCTCTCTCGACCGTTTCAATCGAGGTTTAATCGCGATCGATTCAAGAGAGTTCTTGATCCAGTCATAAGAGAGATCCCAGAATGCCACGCGCGCGAGATAATACAAGATGGCTGTCGAACACGTGTCGGGCTATGGACAGCGAAAGAAAAAGTATAATGTATCTCGAGAGATGATGACACGTGTGTATTTCCAGAAGCGCCATTTTGCGGTAAAAATTACCCCTGCCTGAAGAAAAAAAAAAAAAAAAAAAAGATCGACAGCCCTAAAATATTATCGTTACCTCCCCTTCACCCATGGCTCGTTACGTTCCAAGTACGCCACTGATTGTTAGATATACGGTTGCAAGAAAAGGTATTGTATTTATTTCTATTCAAAACTTCCATTTCATTTGTCTGTGATTGTCAGGGAAAAATTTTCTGCTAGCGAACCCCTTGTTAAATATTTCGAATATCACCACTGCCTGTATTACTATTTAATTTACTATTTTCCACCATTACATTTTATTACTATTACCATTTACCATTACATTTATATTTTTTAATATTTACCAAAACAAATAACACACACAAAAAATTAATACCATATTTTTTTTAATTTAAAATAATAATAACGAAAGTTTACAGAAACTTTTTAATAAATAATATAAAATTATTTATTATTAGCGTCATTTAGAGTGACTGTAACTTCGTCTGCTTCATAATTCTGTAAGTGACGCTTACGCCCCCTAGTAGCCGTCGACAGAAGAAGGGAGGAAGAGGATGGTTTCTCGTTTCAAGATGAAACAATCGGTTATCTTTTTATAGAGAAAAACTTAGGTAAGAATATATGACGAAAAATTGAATCAAGATTCAATAATATATATTAAAATTACATGGTTTTAACGCTCGTAATCGATTTAAGTCTTCGATTTTGTCGTAAATTCAAAATGGGTACATCTGCAGTACTGCATGAATATGTTTTACACTGAAAATCGTATTTATTCTTATAAAATATGGCTTAATTATAGCTTGAAAGACGAAAGCGAATGATAGAGATCGATTTTATGTATACACATAAGCACATTCAATTTAAAAAAGTTGTCTCGGTTGAAGTTACTTTTAGGTCATTATGTATATACGTATATATGAGTTTAAATACCTAAAAGTAACTTCTACCCGTTTCTTGCTTGCGAAATCTTCGTTTTATAATTTTAAAAAGATATACAGTGTATTACATAATACATTGTCCAAAACATAAAATGTACAGGGTCTTAAATAATAGTTTTATTTGTTATAAACCTTCACAGTGGTGTGTTATCCTACGGGCAAAAAGGGCAATTGCCTGCTCTTTTTGCTCAAACTGATCATCTATAAGAAAGTATTTTCCCCAAAAGTTCCTCGAAGAAAAATGTCCAAAGTCGACGCCGTATGCGGGCTCCCTAATTCGAATTTACCTGGACTTAGTGTGGGTGTAACGCACCACCGAACCTTAATGCAATATTGCCTAGAAAAGCTTCTAGCCCTGTGTATTACGTATGTATTACAACTGATCGAGTTTAGGATTATTGTCGTTTTCAATACCTAAATGAGCAAATCAATAATGATGATATAAATCTGAACGCCATATTTTTGTTTCCTGATGCCGTATAAGTTATATCTATATAAATCGGTCGGGAAGTCCTCCTTAGTGAGAGAGAGAAAAAGCTATAGAAAATGAACCGTCGAATAACTTTGAATTTTTAGTTGTTCTGTTCGGTAAAGAAGCATTTATAAATCAAAGGCACAATATAAAATTACTTGTGAATGGTGAGGTTTAACAATGGAATTGTAATTGTTTATAACAAATCGTAATTCATCTGTTGTTCGTTTAAATTTAATAATAATGGTTTATTATATATCATCTTTGAGACAATTTAACAATAGAAAAAAGTGCTTAAAAGAAATTATTATACTTTACAACATAATACAATATAATTAAAATTTAAATATAAATAAGTTTCTACTTAAATTTTCACTTTCAATTTTAATATTTTATTATTATCTTATTGTTGTTTGTTGAGGGCTTTTAAAAAAGACTTATCTCTTAGTCTTTCTCAATTCTGTATCCATGTTCATTGATTTATGTAACTGTATAGATCAAAATAAATTATTATATATATTTATACATTGTAATCCTATTTAAATAAAAGTTAGATATTATTTTTAAAACTCCTATAATTATATATACATACACATATATTTAAAATAAAAATTAATTTAAGATTTTAATATTTTAGTTTTATTGTAAAGATAAATCTGTTTAGATGATGAAAGATGTCATAAATCTTTAAAATTTTTATTGGATGTATGAGAGTACAGTACATTTATAAAATGAAAATCGTTAATATAATTAATAAATTGATTTATTTGCATCATTTGCAAATTTTCATATTCTACAGTTTCAAATGTATTGCATCTAAATGATAAAGCATATTTTAATTAGATGAATTTTTAAACATATGTATATTACATTTAATTCTGATTTTTGTATTTTCTTTTGGATAAAAAAAAGTGAAAGAATGCTTGCCAAAATTAAAAGAACTGTGAAAGTGAAATTTTTAGAAGCCATTCCATATCAAAACTCTTTCTCTATAATTGTTCTCCAGAACTAAATATTTGTTTTGTCCAAGTATCTCTAAACTAAACATAATCCTCTCAGAACCAAAATAGTTAGAGTAGAAATTCTATATTCAATTTGCTCATATGTTTATCTATCTGTAGAATTAAAAAAAAAAGTAAACTAATATGATTTATAATGAGTAATAATTTTCATATCAAATTTCATTTTTGTAATATTTAAAAATTACATCCAATTGCCATGCAAACTATTTTTCTGTATTTTTATTACTTATTATACTATTGTTATTCAATCTCTAGTATAATTCACAGAGTTAATACTATTAGATGTATTTCAAGTGACAAGTCTATATATGGAAAAGAATGATTAAGTAACATTTACCTAATTGTAAAAAATGATTTTAAAAGAAATAATGTATTGATAACTTGAAACCGTGTTGTGTTTCTATTGTTGTTTCTCACACACAATGCAGTGTAATTTAATGTTTCAGCAGTGGGAGAGTCTTGTATGGTTCTATCCCTTAGTATTGGAGAATATACCTGGAAAATTTTTAAAGTATTTTTTCACACAATTTTTCTCATTTCTGTTTCAGAAAAAGTATTTATAAACAGTTGTGTCTAGGAAAGAAAAGTCTTTTTTTATTGTTACATAATTCATTTTTTATGTGAATTTTTTTTTTTCGCGGTAGTTTTTGGCTAGTTTTTGGCGATATCCCCAAAAGAATTTAGATATATACGTCTCTCACTGCTGAGTGGTTAACAATTACTTGGCTTCCTTTCATCTTTATTTCAGTTGATACGTGTATACATTTTGCATTTCGGGCCTAATATGCCTCTCCTCAGTCAACTAAAATTGTTAAAAACAAAGATTTTTACATGCAATACATTTAAAAACTTCTACATAATATATTTTAAAAAGATATACAAATTGATCAATCCATGATAAAAAAGGTATGCCTGTAAGATGATCAATTTGTATATCTTTTTAAAGTATATTATGTAGAAGTTTTTAAATGTATTGCATGTAAAAATCTTTTTGTTTTTAACAATTTTAGTTGACTGAAGAGGGGTGTATTAGGCCCGAAACGCAAAATGTATATGCGTATCAACTGAAATAATGATGAAAGGAAGCCAAGTGATTGTTAAATTACACTGCATTGTGTGTGAGAAACAACAAAGAAATAATGTAAATAAATTATAATGGTACATTGTGTATAGCAAAACATATATCTTATCCTATTTATTTGAACTTTGCTTCATAATATCTTTAATCATTTCATTGATATATTGCATAATTTTGTCTAAGAAAAACAGATTGTTATTGAGAAGAAATATTATGATATAACAACTATTAAATAAAATTAATTTTTCTGCTTTAAATCAGTACTGTTCAACTTTGCTTACAAATCATTTTTCTACTTTTTAATGCAGGTAACATCAAGCTAGAATATTAAGATTTAAATAATAAATAAATGTAAATGGCAGCTGCATTGATAATCTGTAATATCCATTACTTCTATATGTGTATTCATCTATTTGTATTTTAACAGTGATAATTTGGTCATTTGGAATAAATGTTAGCTAATCATGCATTAAAAGATATTTAGATATTTATTATTTTATTTTATGTTTCTTTTGAATTTTTATTTAACTTGAATTGCAATTGTGAGCCACTAAAAAAATCCCCATA
The DNA here is from genome assembly GCF_030686945.1 of Centruroides vittatus. NCBI lineage: Eukaryota > Metazoa > Arthropoda > Arachnida > Scorpiones > Buthidae > Centruroides > Centruroides vittatus. Next base: position 356,046 of record NW_027122625.1, on the reverse strand, counting down.
AGCTATTAATTTGTCAAAGCCATTTTAATTTAACATTCTTATCCAAATGCAATGATTACTTTTTTATTCAGTTATTTTGTGACTTGAAAAAGTGTTTAAAATTTAGATGATTTTTTAAAATACATGTATTATTGTTGTAATCACTAAATTTAACGAAAGAAAATATTCCAGTTAAATTTAATACATGCAAAGAAAGAGCTTACAATTGTTTTTGTGCATCTGTCAACTTTAGTTGATTATTTAAACTGAGAAGGTGATGCATTAAAATTGACTAAAAATTTATGTAGCATGTGCATATATTTATACTACATTTTCTGTATAAAATATACAAAGAAATAAACTTTTAGAAGTGTGACTTTTTTACTGCACTGCAGACACACGTGCTTCATTACAGTTTGGATGACTTTTTATGTTATCCAATCCTTTTAAATACTTATTACACCTATATGAGCTGTATTTTTACAAATACCAACTCTAAAACCATGTAATGCAATAATAATCTATCAGGAAAAATTGTTTCAGATGATTAAAAACATTTGAATAAAGATAGTTTTATTACTCCATCAGGTGGTTTTAGAGTTGGTATTTTTGTTTATAGTTACTAGAACCCTTAGTATTAGCTCCCCTGAAGTCTCACTTGTTTGTCCTTTTTTTCTTCTACCCCTGCTTTAATTTTTCACCACATATGACTATCCAAACACAGATGCCATATTTTTCTAAAGGGAGTTATAGGTACTTCTGGCTGTATGTAGATTCCCTAGCATTGTAAGTGTGCAATATGATTGACCAAACCTATGCCAAAATGATTGCATTTGGATGTTTAATATTAATATCAAAAAGTGTCTCAATTTCACTTGTGTGTCATTTTTATTTTTAATCATATTTCCCTCTTGGCAAGAAAAATGGGCAATTTAAAAATTAGCAGCCGTTCTAATACATCTGTTCACATCAATAAAAAGTGAGTATTTCAGTCAGATATTAAAATGAATATATAAAAGTAGAGAACAGTAAAATATTAAGTATTTTCTAGGAAAAGAAAACTGTGGCATAGATTTTTCTATTTTGGCCTGAAATAAACACACAAATGTAGTGATATGCTTCTAACATTCTGTCTAAAGCATTTTATAACATGCAGGGGGACATGATCATAGCTGACAAAAATGTCAAGAAACATTGAAAACTCCCATATATGTAGTCAGCAGCCTACCTACTCCAGTGACTGGTTAAAACATGCACATATGCAACCACAGGACACACGTGCAAATTTTCAAAAGTTAATTTCATCGTAACATCATGCATGTTAAATGCCCATGGTAAAGATCAAAAGAAAAAGTTGTCTAGAGATGAATGTAAATTACCAGTAATCATAGACTTGATTGAGATGTTGCATGTGACAAGCTTACAACTGGCAACTGCCCAAAGAGTTTACATCATGTCAAAGAAATTTGGCATGGAATATTTCAACTCATAGATCAAATTTCAAAATTCTGGCTTTGACTTTGACAAATTGTACTGTACATATTGGCAAAAAATCATGTTTAATAGTTGTGTAGTTGCTTTAAACTCCAATCACAGACGAAACACTCTGATTTATGAACAGTTATGAATGAGCCATCCTCAGGTATGGACAGTTGAAAATGGAATGCTAGTGTCAGAAAGAAAGGAAAAGGGATAGACTCTAATAGAGTAAACAAGTAGGGGAAGTGGGCTGTAACTAATATAATATAATATAATTATAGATAAAATCCATACTGAAGCTCTTATTGAAGTAGTAAACCTTTTCATTTCAGAAAATAAAGCTCTAAACCAAAGTAAAAATTTCAAAATTATTTATATATCAATATATTTGATTTCTGCACAGAGTAATTTTATCTTTAATCACAGTTATATTACTTCAAGGAATTGAAATTTGAAATTATATTTATTCATCCAATAAAAATGGTTATAATGAGAAAGACGCAACAAAACATCTCAAAGCCCAATATTCATAACAAAGCCAAATGATTGCTGGATTAAATTGGGCTATTTTACTGTTATTAGTCAGCAATCATTTGGCTTTAAACAACAAAACTGTTACCAGTTAACATATAATAATTTAATTTATCTATAGAAAAATGTACCTTTAAGTTATTGTTGTTTGTTTTTCTTTAGATCATTTAGTTCTATCTTCATACTGTGTTGTTTTCATTTTGTATTCTTTACCTTAACTGTTGGTTTTAATTCCTGACAGGAACAGCTGATTTCTTAGTGATATAAATAGAGGTGTTAAAGCTATCGGACTAGAGCAAATATTTATTTCTGCAAGTTTGTACAATTTTAAATCTAAATAATATATCCTGATAATAAATGCAAAACACTAGGTAAAATAAAATTTTAGTTCCTGAAAGAAATGTCATCAGATTAAAAGAATGAAATATAGTGTTCAAAAATCAGTTTATCAAAGAAAATACTTCTGAAAATTATTTTTAAACATTATGATAAAAATGTTTCTTTATTCAATGCATATTGTTTTAAGCAGTTTTATATTTATTCATTCCATATTATTTATTGTATTAGATAGAAAATAGTGTAATATTGTTGTTGTAATGGATAGAGTAGATTAAAAATTCACTACAGAACAAAGGATATTCATTCATAAGAAATGACAAAATACTAATAATAAATCATCTTCATATAAAGAATCTTCTAGTTCTGAAAGATTTTGTAAATGAAACTAAATTTAAATTTTATTTGCTACCATCATATTTTTCAATAAATTGATTTTTTTAGTTCATCCTTTATAAAAATATACATTTCTGTAACATTTAAAATGCGTGTGATATGTAAATACTATAATTTTTTCAGGAATTTAAAGATTACACATACCAATTTACAAAATTTAAAAAAGCTTCTACATTTAATAAGTTTAAAAATAAAATGTTTTAAAATACTTATGTAGAAAATAATACTAATTTATTATTATTATTATTTATCAGAATAGCTTTCTATATTAACTATCTACAGGTATTAATATTTTATCATTTGTACTATGAAATATTAATTCTCCAAAAGGACTCGGTGTGTTACATAGGTTTTTTTTAATAGATTGTCTTGTAAATTAATGTATAGAAATCCTGATCGCTAACAACGATATATTATTTACACTTGCGAAATCCTAAGAAATTTTATTTAAATTATCAAATGAAGTCATTATTTTTCTTTTGTACAAATTACAGAGAAATTATTTATGGATTTGTTAGTTTATTAAATACATTTCAATTTTAAAAAGTTATTATTTTATTCATTCTTAAGTTTTATTTGCTATTCAATTTCAAGCAATAATTTTTAATAATTTTATATTATTTTTGTTATAATATCTACATAATTATTTCTTAAAAATCTAAGTATTTACCATTCATTCAATATGTTTAATAACAGTTATTCAATATTACATAATTATAAATTTAAGAATATTTTAATAAAGTGTTATAAATTTGCTTATTTTACTCTAATAGAAAGAGGTATAATAATCAAAGGTGTATGAAAATTATTATTGACCTTCAGTTACAAGAACACTGAAGTTTAATGCATTTTTTAAAATAAAATTAAAACTTAATTCAACTAATTTATATAAATAGTAAGTAATCAAAACTCTAATTGTAATTTAAAATTTTTAAAAATATTATTTTTATTTTATTATTATTTAGGAACCAGTATAGTACTGTGTTTTGTGACAAGAAGTTTTGTTTCCAAACATATGTTGAAATTGTTAGTTTTTATTTTCTTGCTGGACAAACAGCTTTAAAATATGGAAACCTGAAAACATAGAAATGCTGATGTACAATGTAAGCAAAATTGTTTTTAATTAATCATCATAATATGCTTGAATTTATGTAAATATAATAATTAATCATCCTGTTAAACTTTTATTAAATTTCATTAATCTGATACCTTTCTTTCTAAAATATTATAATGATATTTAAATATATAACTGTTTATGAAATTTGCTGAAGAATTCTCTGTAATTATTTGTATAAAAGACTTCTTTACACATACAGTACATAACAAAAATTCCTCTTTGGTCAAATAAGTATTCTAATAGTACTTTTAATAAAATATTCTACTTTTACATTGCTTGAAGAAGACATTGATGAAATGTTGAAAGTACTGTACATGCTAATTTTTTATCATCACTAAATCACATAACTTGATAATTAAAATATAAAATATATAAAATGTTTGTTTAGTTATTAAAATTTTAAATTGAGATTTTCATTATGAATAAAGAATATAAAGTAAATGTTAACCCTTTCCATGCGGTTATATGCCTTTAGGCGTATGTCACGTGACTTGCCGTTAATTCGTGATGCGGCATACGCCCTTTCGGCGTAATTAATCAAAAAATTTGATTATTTTGCGTTACATTCGATTTTCCAGCGATCTTAGCTTTGATTCGCTATTCTGTAGGTCGATTGACTTTGTTTAAGCCAAAAAGTGTTTTGTGACCACCCCTGGGCCATAAATATTTTGGTAAAATAGACCCTTTCCCTGCCAAGTAATTAGAGACATAGTGTAAATAATGGCAATAACTTCTCCCTTGCTCTAGCTAGAGAGCTGCGGTTTCTTTTATTTAAAAGAAGACAGATGTATCTAATTAACAAATGTACAAAGTTTAGCGATTTTTCTGTAAATTAATTATTTTTTCCTTTTGTTCGTAAGCTTCAAATTTTAATATTATTTTAAATTTCTATTAAACTAAAAATTAAACAATCGTAAACTGTAATATGTTCTTAATCAAACGCAAAAAACAGATTAAACATAGCACAATTTTAAAGCGAAATATCGCGATTTAAAAATTATCCAAAAACTGCAAAAAATGCGCCGCATGACGAATTCCACTCAATTATTTGCTGTAGATCACCAGCATGGAAAGGGTTAAACAAAATCTAAACTACATTATGGTATGTTTCCAGCAGAGCATTCAATGATTTTTAAATTAATTAATCATCATATATAATTCTCTATTGAAATAATTAAAATTAAAATAGTCATGCAAATATTAAACATATTAAAACTATTAATAAATAGACAAAAATATATTGAAGTCAACATGTTTTTTTTAATGTTTGCAATGCTATTTCAAGTACAATTATATCAATGAATGATTGTATAATTGATTAATTTTATTTAAAAAAACCATGTGATGTGCCATCAGGAATGCACTATAATTTAAATTTTGTTTAAAGTTTATTCATGTTCTGCATTCATAATAATAATCTGAAGATAAAATTGCAAAAATATTTCTTATTCAATAAATTTCTAATTTCTGAATATTATTTAAAACATATTTGAATGCTTGAATGTTATAAATAATGAGTTGACAGGGACATTAAGAGCTTCTGTGAGGCCAGAGGTAGAGCAGTCCCCTTTTTTCTTTTTCTTTTTTTCTAACAAAAGAAATATGTAGAATGTTTCTTTATTAACAAAATGCAGTCTTAAAGTTTTTATGTTTTGTTAGTAAGAACAATATTAATTTATAGTGGGAAAAACTGCTATGGGCCTCTAAGTTTTCTCTGAGCCCAGGGAAATTTCCAGCTTTCCCCTCTTGATGGCCCCGGGAATTGAAATGTCTGTTATAATGCACAGGAAAAATAAACTTTCAATATTGATAAACTTATATAAAACAAATTAGGTAATTACATCTATAAGAATGTCAAATATAGGTATTAAACAATTAACACTATATGAAAAAAAGACTAAGAATACCTTAGAAAATTAAAAAGGAAATAATTTTAGTTATATTAGGTTTTCAATAAGGTGGTAGATTAATTTTGATCAGTTTAAATACTAATTATTTAAAATTACAGTACAGATAATTTATTTTTAATTTTCAACTCAGAAGTAATTTTTCCTGTTCAATTAAATATCCACTTAATAAATCACATTAAAAATTTAAATATTTAAATTAAATTTTATATAAAACTTTTAATTTATTCATTACTAAATTATTAAGCATATTAAATCTATAAAACTAAATAATAATAATAATAACTCTTCCGTGGTCACCACCTGGTCATGGTGGGAGAGCCCAGTAATTTTACTGATCCATAGGGCAATGCAGGCTGGAGCACAAGCTCCTGGTAGGGACACCCATGCCAGTAAGGTCTATGGGGAGAAATGAAGCTAAGAGTGATCACACCCACATTCTGTGGAGATATTTATTATGGTAATAACCAGATCAAAGTGTGATACCAGTTTGACATCGCCCGGGTTAACAAGGTCCCGTTCGTGGGTTAGGCAGAGGCTCACGTTCGAAAAATAGGCCACAGTCTCCCTTGGTTACCAGTGGCAAAAGCAGCACCAGCCCAAGCATGGCTACTGCAATGCCCTCAACACATGTGAAGAACCAACACAGCTTGGTGTTTCTGTGGCAATGCATCCACAGACCACAAAGGCTGGAAAACCACGCCAACGGATGAAATGGACAGTAGAAATGAATGAGTTTATCATCTGTACTTACTACACGATCACAAAACTTGAAACAACATGACAGCATACAGACAACAACTACACCATTGATTCACACAACAGTATCATCATGTCACTGTTACCGAACAAAGGGTTGTTGATCAAAAAAGAACAATTATACGCAACAACTTTATTTCACAAACAACACTTGAACTTATCAAACAACAGGTTGCTGATCAAATACATCAACAGACAGAAACATCTAACATTAATAAAGATCATGTAACCTGTCAGGATAATCCAGCAACAAGCATTGATAATAACACACATACAACAATTACCACTAACAATACTACAGACATTTCCTCATCCATCACGGATAACATAGACATGGATTTAGTTAATACACTCTCACTTACATTTCAGGAAACACTCACTAAATATACAGGTACAGATCCCACACAAAGACCACGAATACCAAAAATCAACACATCAAAGGAAGTAAGAAAAACACTAAATTATGTAAACACTCACTTACTACCACACTACATTCATTCAATTTCTACATTCTCAGACATTCATACATTAGTTTATGCTGGGGCAGTCACAGTAATGACACACCATGGACTGAAAATACAATCACAGACAAATAGACAGAAAACACAATTCTATCACAAGCCTGCCTGGCAGAGAAGAATAGAAACACAAATAAATGACATTAGACAGCAATTAGGCAGGCTGACACAATACACTAAAAACAACATAACACCCAAATTAAGGAAACAGCTCAAAAACATTTTCAAAAAAATAAAAACACACACAAAACATAAACATCACAACACGCGCATTACAGAATACAGTCAAACCTGATTTTATGCGGTGGATAGGGACCGCATTAAAAAAAACGCATAAAAAAAATCGCACGAAACTTCATGAATAGCTGTAAAAAATAGTTTTCGCAACACAATTAAAAATATATTTTTTTATGCGGTCAACAGGGACCGCATAAAAAAAGTCTCACATAGAAAATAACTCAAAACTGTACGAAATAGAATTTATTGACAACAGATGTCAGCACTTGACTGCATCGTCTGGTCTACCGTCTGTTTTACATATTTTTGTCCAGGTGGTGTTTTGTTGACTTAAAAAGTAAATTATTTCATTTTTCGCATATTCATGCAATAATATTACTATAATAAGTGCATTTATGCTATAATAAGTTTATTTAGCTATAATAAGTCAACGTGAGACATGACGAATCGCACGAGACTAGTCGCCAACTATACCGCACAAATAAAAAATCGCACAAAAAAAACCGCACAAATTAAAAATTTGCATTAAAAAAATCGCACAAATAAAAATCACACATAAAAAGAGCGCATAAAAACAGGTTTGACTGTACATTGATACACTAAAACAAAAACTTCCTGCCAAAGCACATAGACTCAAATGATACAAAACATGTACACTATGAAAACAACAAAATAAATTATTTACAAACAATGAAAAACTCTTTTACAGACAAATTAATAACAAAGCAAACACTGATACACAGCACAGTGGCACACCAACAGAAGAAGAACTCACAACATATTGGTCTTCTCTTTGGTCCAGTGCTGTCACGCACAATGCTGATGCAGGCTGGATCGAGGAGGAGAACAGAAACTTGCACAACATACCAACTATGCCCTGTGCTGAAATAAACATACATGATTTCCAATACACTGTTAACAGAACACACAACTGGAAGACACCTGGTGTAGACAGCATTCACAATTTCTGGTACAAAAAGTTCACATCACTGCACCAAGAACTAGCTAAACACCTAACACACATCATCATCAATCCACAGGACATGCCAAATTTTCTTACTCAGGGCATCACCTACATAAAACTCAAAAACAACAATACCACAGACCCCACACAATACAGACCAATTACATGTCTTCCAACACTCTACAAATTATTGACATCCTGTATCGCAAACAAAATATACAAACATGTTGAAGAACACGACATTCTAACGGAACAACAAAAAGGTTGCCGTAGAAATCACAAGGGATGCAAAGAACAGTTACTCATAGATTCAGTCATTCTACGGCAAGCACACAAACAACACAGAAACATACACATGGCATATATAGACTACAGAAAAGCATTCGACAGTGTTCCACACAGTTGGCTGCTACATATTCTACACATGTACAAAATACATCCATCACTCATTGCATTCTTCCAAAACACTATGCAGCACTGGAGAACAACACTACATCTCAGGGTTCATAACACTTCCATACAAACAAACCAAATATTTATTAGGCGAGGAATTTTTCAAGGAGATTCCTTGAGTCCTCTCTGGTTCTGCCTAGCCTTGAACTCATTATCCAACATGTTAAACAACACACAATATGGCTACAATATCAGGCATGAAAAAACAACACAGTATACACTGTCACATCTGATGTACATGGATGACATAAAACTTTATACATCCACACAAAAACAACTTCATCAACTCCTACAAATCACACATTCATACACCAAGGACATACAAATGGAATTTGGCATAGATGAATGCAAAACACTTCACATAGAAAAAGGAATCCTGAAGAAAGATTTTGCACTTGGAAATGGAGATGTTATTGAATCCATGGAAGAGGGCGAGTTCTACAAGTACTTAGGATTCCAACAGGCCAAACTAACAGAACATGCACAAATAAAACAAAGATTAATTAAAGAATACCAAAGTAGGTTAAATGCTATTCTCAGAACAGAGTTAAATGCAAAACACACAGTTAAAGCAATAAACACATATGTCATCCCAGTACTCACATATTCTTTTGGAGTTATACATTGGACTCACACAGATCTTGAGCAACTCCAAAGGAAAACAAGAACAACACTTACTAAGCATAAACAACATCATTTTAAATCTGCCACAGAAAGATTAACCCTTCCACGTAAAGATGGCGGACGTGGCCTGATTGACATAGTTAACCTTCACTACAAACAAATACAGTCACTGCGAGAGTTTTTCTACAAAAAACAAGAAACATCACAATTACATAAAGCAGTAACTCTAGCAGACTCAAATAACACACCATTAAACTTACACTCACATCATATGGACACAACATATAAAAAGCATAGACACCATTAAGCAAGCGTGGGCTCGAAAGGCACTCCATGGCAGGCATCCTTATGATCTGGCCCAGGATTTTGTTGACAAAACTGCGTCAAACAGCTGGTTAGCTCGGGGATGCCTCTTTGGGGAGACGGAAGGATTCATGATCGCCATACAGGATCAGGTCATAAATACTAAAAACTACAGAAAACACATACTCAAAGATACAACACTCACAAATGACACATGCAGAAAATGTAATGTCATGCCAGAAACTATACAAAACATCACTTCTAGTTGCAAGCTCTTGGCACAGACAGATTATCTACACAGACATAATCAAGTAGCAAATATAATACACCAAGAGCTTGCAAAGAAACACAAATTAGTAGACATCCACGAACCATACTACAGATACTTTCCACAGACAGTATTGGAAAACAACACGCACAAATTGTACTACGACAGAGCCATAATCACAGATAAAACAATTTACCACAACAGACCAGACATCACACTCATTGACAAACACAATAAAATCACATACATTATAGACATATCCATTCCAAACACTCACAATATACAAAACGCTTGCACAGAAAAAATTAGTAAGTACACAGAACTCGCCCAGGAAATAAGGCATCTGTGGAGGATGGATAGGGTGCTTATTGTACCTGTTGTTCTCTCCTCTACAGGTGTCATACCATACACACTACACAGAAGCCTGGGCACATTACAATTGAATAGAAACACATACATCACACTACAGAAGGCCACTGTATTGAATACATGTCATATTGTGAGAAAATTCCTGAATACACACACTGATACACTTCTTTAATTTCTGTTTTGGTTACTATGCCTTGACTTTGGTCCGGCATAGTACGCAGCCACCGGTGTTAACCGAGTATATCTCACTTAACCCAACATAATAATAAATGTTAAATATTTCAAATATTTTTAAATATAAAATATTTTTAAAATATTTCAATAAATTTAACTGAAAATTATTCATACAGTATTTAAATAAGAATATTTGAATGTTATTTATAAACATAATGGCTGATTTCAAAATATCTCCATTTTTATAAAATTAATTTTAAAAGAGGTTGTTGTGTGATCAGTTTAGAAAGTAGCAAAAACTGTTTTATTTTAATGATAAATATTCATTTTTCAATATCATCATCAATGTATTATCATTGTTATATATACATATATTAAAATTATCAATTTATTCCTGTGCTTTACATATGAAAAAACTTATTTTTCTTTAATCCATTCCTATGCAGTAGCTTGAACTTTCACTCCATTCTTAGGAACAGCCATAAGTTTAATGTCAAATTTGAGCTAAAATAAAAGTGTGGACTACCATGTAATTTCAAGTTCTAGCTCTCTTCACTGTTTTCTTTACTTTAGTCAGTTTTGCTTGCAGCATAAGAAAAGGATTCTTTTCCCCTAGCCTTATTATGTAAATACATCTCAAATACTCATAAGATTTTATAATATTTCAGTGAATTGACTGTTTCTTCCTTGAATACAACTTTTCAATATTAAAAATTGAATTACTGACACTGCTTTGTATGGAAATAAATATTTTAAAAAATTATCTAAATCATTATAAAACATTATTTAAGTAAGAGAATTATATAAAAATAAAATTAAGGACATTTGTTAATATTCTGAAATTTGTGTAATGTTATCAATTTTGAATATAAACACAGCATTTGTTTTTCTAATATGATGAGACTTAGCTGGATGCAACAAAGAAATTGAGACTTTACGCATACAAACTAGATACTCATGACTATCAAGTGGTGATTATGTATTCTATCCCAAACTCCATGTAATACTATTGTAGATAAATGGTGCACTCAAGGTAGGCCAAGGGGCCCTGGCATCCTCCATAGTAAAAGGAAAAGAAACACTAGGAAAATAATTTTGGAAAATTTACTAATTAAAATTCATTTTTTAATTTATATTGTATCATGTGTTCTATTTCTATATTACTTATGAATTAGAAATCACATAAAGTGAGAATTTTATTGAGTTTGCATTAAAACATTTTTATTCATTCAACTCAGCTTCCCCGAAGATTAAATCTTGTGTGCACCACTGTAGTAGGAGATTTTATTTATTTATCAACACTTGTATCTAGACAACACTTGAAATAAGCATATTAATATAACACGATATTTTGAAAATAATGATTTATTGTTTTCAGTTTTTATTAATTAACCAGAAAATATTCAGCTTTGTGTTTTAGTGATAAAAACAAAATTAAAGCAAGATATACAAACAAAATTGCTATTTACAGTACAAGAGAAAGATTGCAATGATATCTATCTTTGTCTCCAATAACAAATTTTTCCATTCTCATCTATACTCAGACATTGTGATTAAAAACACACTTCAGTGAGCTTGCTCTTTCTTTTCTCGAAAACATAAAGTCAGAATAAACTGAATTTCAAGCAGGATGATAGCGTCTTCCTCCTTTGGTTTATTGTTTGTTTGAAGTTGATCAATACAGCTGTTGCCATTGTCCCTGGTGTAGGGCAATGGGAATGGGATATGGTCCTATTGTTTTGAAGTTTAGAGGAACAAGTTGATAACCTGACTGACCTACTGTAGTTCCTTAATGAAAGCAAAAGGGGATAATAAAGTAGTATCTTTGATTTTGTTCACCCAACTTTAGTCATAGGCATGAACATTTAAAGCAGAAAGAAGTCAGACTAGATTGCTGGAGAGCTAAAATAAACTTTAAGTTGGAAGGTTTAAAGTCTTTTCTTGGGAGAATTTGTATGACATTCGTTTAAGCAATAAAATTGGCTTTCTCTTATCCTGTTATCTATTTTCAGCACAGCCATATGTTAATGAGCCATATGTCAATATAAAATATATTTAATTCTAGAAATTTTGGGGGGAAAAATATAAAACATCTTAGTCAATTGAAAGAAAGTAAATGTATAAGTTATCAATATTGAAATTATTTTTGTAATAAATTTTGAATTATAACTAAATTAATTTTTAATTAAAATAATAATGATAATAATAATAATAATAATAGTTCTGATTTAAAATTATATATTTTTTAGTGAATTAATAAAGTTTTTATTTAATGACTTTCAAAATTTAAATAGATTTAATGTTTTTCAGAATAAAAAATGCCAGATGAAGAAAGAAAAGCTGTTATATCGCTCTTAAACATTCCATGGAATGATGTTTTATTTGTTTATCTTTTACCATTACTTAATTGGAAAGATTTATTTCGTCTAAGACGTGTATCAACTGAAGTCCTTTGTTTGGTGACAGAGTATTTCAGATCATGTCAATCTATTGATCTCTCTACAGTTAGTGGACAATTTAATGCCAAAGCCTTTCAGATTATATCAATGAATAATTCTTACATTCAGTTTTTGATTTTAAGGAATTGTAAATGGTTAAATAGTGATTTATTAACACCGGTATTGAAGACAAATGAAAGTATTGTGCATTTGGATATTTCTGGTTGTTCTGCTCTCACTAATTTAAATTTACAAATTTTAGCAACTAAGTGCCGAGGATTAAAAAAATTATCACTGCAAAACTGTCATTGGGTTAGTGCCACAGCAATAATGTCACTTGCTTTAGAATGTAAAAACTTAGAATATGTTGATTTAACAAGTTGTTGGGAAGTTACAGATGAATCAGTATGTAAATTGGTTGCTAATTGTCCAAAGTAAGTTTTATTTTTTTTAAAGAAATAATTAAATGCCAACTGAATATTACTAAAATTTTAATATATTTCAAAATATTTTTTAATCTCTTTTGTAGGTTATCCTATTTATCTTTGTCTCGGATTTATGGTATTACTGATTATACTATGAGTATGATTGCATGTACTTCCAAACTTTTAGAGCATCTAAATGTTTCTGGATGTTGGAGAATAACAGACTTTGGAATCAGGTATTAGTATAGAATTATTAAAATAATTAATATGTATAAAAACAAAAATACTGAAAAATTGCAACAAATAATAGAAAATTTGAATTATTAATAAGTACAGTAAATACAAATAGTACCACAATTAAACATTATTTAAGCAGTTAATTCTAATTTAATAATAAAAACTTTTTGAAGTATGATTTCGTTAATATCAACAGTAACAAAAATTAAAAATTAGAAACATTTTATGATAAATACAGGGTGATGCACAAAATATCATACACCTGAAAATGTCTTACAAAATTTTTATTTTTGGGTTCTAAATTTTTAAATTTTGCCACAGATAGCCTTGGTTTATGCGTGGTTTGATAGATGGCAGCACTTGTCTATGTTACATATAAGGGCACCACATATTTTCATTTGTAAAACATGGCAGACATAGGTGTTTGACACTTGAACAGATGAAAATAATGTTGTTTCACACATAACATGAGGGTTCATCTGAAAGAGGTAATCTTCAAAAACATGAAGGTCCATCTCAGAAGTTTTACACCAAGAAGTAGCAAATATTGGGCACATCCTGCATACTGGCTAGCCATGCACATTCCAGTGAGTATCATTAATATTTTTGGAATATTTTCAAAGACATTTTCAATGTATTACATTTCATGTGCTACCCTGTAGAACAATTTATTCAAAATATAATTTTTAATATTTTTATTCATTCAGGTTCTCTTTAATCTGAAAAAATCAAAAACTGAGAAAATTGACAAATAAAAATAAATAAATGAATCAAATACTAAAATTCACAATTATATACAGTGGCAGACAAAAGTGTTGACTATAACTTTTGCTTACAAATCTTATTTGTTGTGCACTAATTTAAAAACAACACTAAAACCAGTAAAATAACAAAAAATATGCACTAATAACAATTTTTATCTTAAAAAAATTAACTGTTAAGTTATTGTAATTTTATAACAACAAAAATAATTCATGCAAAATATTGACTCACAGAGTTATTAATTGGTTTTTCAAATTTTTTTTAACTGGGCATTTTCTATGTTAAAAATTTGCATAAAATCATATTACAAAATAAACGTGGCTCCTTACATGTCTCCTATGTCCATAGTCCAGCTATGTAAAAAGGATAAGCCAACATGAAGTGGCAGACTACTAAATGTGTATTGTGAAATATACAGTTGTCAAATTAAGATTCAAGAAGACCACAGAAAACAACTCTATGTGTTGATAGAATTATTAGACATAAATCTGTGGCTGCTCTAAGCATAGATGTTGCATAGATAAATTAGGAATGCTGAAATTGGCTACTGTACTGTTGGTTATTTCTTACAAGCTATAGAACCAAATGTTTATCTTGGAATAAAGAAACTTTTAAGTTCAAATAATAAGTTGAATTTGCTATTGAGTACAATCACTAGACAAGAATAGTACTTGTCAAAAAGTATTGCTTTCTTATGGGAATAAATTATTCTTTTAGAAGTGATGATAGGTGTACATTAGACAATCTGAAGACACACTATACAATGTTAGATATCAGCTACCTGCTGTTAAGCATGGACATGGCAATATAATGTAGTTGAGCTGCTTCACTGCATGTAGTGTATATCTTGATTGAAGTAGAAAGCAAAATTGATTAATTCCAGTACAAAGATATCTTAGAGAGTGCTATATTGTTCTATGCAAACAAATATGTCTTGAGGGTGCTTATTATAGCAAGATAGTGATGGTAAAGCATACTTCAAAACTCCAATCTTTGCTTCTTCAATAAAACATCTCCGTAAATTATTCTGTATTAATTATAATAATAATATCCTAATCTATTCCTTTATAACTATCACCTGTAATAATCACTCATGATTTATTAAATTTTCTTCTTTCTGTTAATATCTTTCCTATACTAACAAAGTAATAAATCTGTTTATATTTTCTTTTATATTTATCTGTCTTGTCTTCAATATTTCTAATTACAAAACATGTATAAAATTTTTAATTTTTCAATACTTTAAGGTCATCAATTTATGTCTATTGTAGCCTTTTTAATTATTTTTTATTTTTATTTTATGTTAGATTGAAAAATAATTTTAAGGATTTAAAATACTAATTCTACAGAGTGTTTCTATAAGTGCAAAAACGTATCATATTCCTGAGGTGAAATTGAATCAAATATGCAATGTTACCAGTGAATGTGGTTTGTTCAGGACAAAAAGAAAAAATAATGGAAATATGAATGTATAACAAATAAAGACAAAGATTACAATCTTACAAATACATGCCTTATAACAGCAATTAAAAAAGCACGTCTACATACATAATTGGATGGCATCACCCTGGATATAAGGTGACCTTTGTATGTCTGATTCTGTGCACAAATTTAAGTTAACCCAACACAAAGAAGTTTGTTACAAGATAGCAACTGTTAAATTTTGTGTCTAATTTAGTAATAATTGCAAAATAATGCAATGTTTTGCAACTTGCTACAATGCAAATTTTCATTCCCATAATTCAGTGAATTAATTAGAGCAAAATTTCTTCAGAAAAAAATAATAAACGATTCAAAGGACAAAATTAAAATCTTTAGCAGCAGCATACCATCTAATCATTATTTGAGTTGAAAATCAAGTTGCAAACTTCAGTATGCCACTTGATTTTCATTTTCAACTGAAACTTCTTTTTAATATTATTAAAATGATATATATATTATCATATTATATATAATATATAATATATATATTATTTTTTATTTTATTGAATCGTTATATATACATAACGATTCAATAAAATAAAAGATGCTTTATTAGTGAACAAATAAACACTTAGAAATTTTAGAAATTGCTCAAAATGACTGCTGTTTGCTTGAATGCAGCCAATATCTTGTAAAAATCAAGATCTCATTTACAAAGCAGAATTTTCAAATTTTGTCTCTCCATTTTTCATTTCGTTTTGATCCAGCAATCTAATATTCAAGTTTTAGCATGTAATTTAGAAACATTCTTTATATCAGCTATTTAATTTATTCTTTGTTCTTCTCAACAGTACCTTTATTACATAATCCCTAAACTCATATTTTTTTTCTGTATTATATATTTATTTATTTTAATATTTTTATATGGATTCTTCAGATAACTTGTACCTATTACAGTAAACCCTTAATTTAATGGATTAATTTAAATGAAGTGGTATTCGTTAACACTGAATGTTTGTTATATAATAAAGTAGGTTTTCAGAACGCATCTATTAAAAAATTGGCAAATTAGTTAGTTCATCCGTTTTTACTTATATAGGTATGTTTGTGCAATTAAAATTAAGTATGTATGCAAAGTTTAATTTCACAGAAATGTTTTCTATTTGTATTATAGCTGAAGTACTCACTGTAGTTCTGAGACTGTAATAAACAAGTATACTGTGTGATTTAAATTAATGTAAATAAACAAACATTTTTGGCACATAATTAAACTTCAATATAAATGAACTACATCATGTGAGATTCTGAATTTTTTTAGATAAAGTATTATAGAAATTAATATAAAATCTTTTAAAATTAAATATAATAATATGAAATTTTTATCAAAGCTACAAATCAAAGAGAACAAGGAACAAATGTTTCCTGTGTTGACAGTCAGTTCTTAAGAGAGATTTATCTCCCATGACTAAAGGGCTGACTAAACCAAAAAGACTCATCATGACACCCAGTCAGATGATCTTAATTCTTAATCTCTATTGGAGGAAAAAAAATAGTATAAATAGAGGATACGCGCCAAACTTTACGCACAGCACAGCACATCATTGTATCCTCCATAATGTAAACCTAGTGCCATACTTCTTCAGATTGAACTTCTGCCCAGATTATAAATGTGGTAAGGTATTAAATTTGTAAACTCTCTCTCTCAACCTCACAGTTAGAGATTTAACTTTAAGGTTGAATCATAGTTAGATTCTCATCAGTTAGTCCTGTGTATTCTTGTTGTTTATTAATTGAAGTATTTGTTAGTTGTTAAGTGGACTTGACTCTAGTTTTCTCAACAGACTCCTATCGACTTACCTATGCATTCCTCACTTGCTAAATTTTAAGCCCTCCTTTTTAATAATAGTTTACGCATGTTAGTTAGCGATAAATCGACTATCTGGTGTCAGGTCCTGACTGAGACAAAGGTCTTACGATTTCCTTGTCTTCAACATTAAATAATCGCCATCCCTCGACGACAGGGCTAGTTCAGCAGACTAGAAGCCAAATAAGTGGTATATGAGTACATTCCAAACACGATACCCCTGGCCAGCCCCTTACAATCATAACACATGCTATTTCCAACTCTGCATCCTTCTTACAAATAGTATAAGCAAAGTGTACTTACAGTATTCCATTATTATTTATTGTATGTAGCAGTGTATACAGTATTAATATTTTATTGGAGTTGATGATTTGACTTGAATACGTTTACCAGTAGACTTGATGTACTATAGAGTTGTTATCGAGATAACTTACTGAAGATTTATTGTTGTTGCTTAGTGTCCTATATATTAGTTAGCTCATACGAAAAAAGGATATATCATATATTGAAAGCCATTAAGATTAGTATCTCAGTGAAAGTGGTATGATCTTGTTATACATTTTCACTGAAAACATAATGAATAGTGTTATTTTAATCAATGAAAATAAGCAACAATTGAATCATTTTTTTTAAAGATGAAGTATATCTAGAGTGAAAATTGTTATTTGTAGAGAAAGAGATATGTAACTTTCTTTAACCTTGCAAGTCTTCAATGATATATGAGTGATTCTGAAACTTTGAGAGGTCCAGACCTTTTTATAAAATATTTTTAGCTGTTAGCTTTTAGTTATTTAATTAATAAACTACAGTAATAATAAGCATCTTATATTATTTTTTGATAGTCTTTGATTGCATTAATTTGAAAAGTTCTCTCAAAATAATGGAATTAATAAATTATAAAATTTAATGAAAAAGAACCAACTTTTTTATTTTTCAAAAATTTATTAAAATATAACATTTTAATATATAATATACAAATTTATCACATTTATTTAAAGCTTAATATAGCTTTAAATAATAATCTAGGTAATAAAATAAAAGCATTTTTAGAAAATGGGTAACAAGGTAATGGGTAAAAAGGTATTAGGATTTTTATTCTGAAGAGCAGAGTTTGGAGTGGATGTTATCTGCACATTCTATCTTCAAACAAAGTTTCAAAAATTTGGTGATTGATTTTCAGTGACACACGAGCATAGAAAGTTTAGCAAGAATATGTAATTACAATTGGCAAACAATCAATTTGCATTTAAAGAATTCTCCAATAATGGTCAGTATAGGTAGACTTAAATAAATTATTTCAGGTTGGACAAATGGGAGGCAAGGAGATTTTAGGGTGAGCTAGGACCCACTTTTGCCTTTCCCTCAAACTGTCCATGATTGACCCCAACAATTATTCCTGGATCACTGTGGAACTGCAGACTATAGTTTCAGAACCACTGATATATAACATCATCTCTGAAAACTTTTTAACACTTCATGAATTTCTATTATACTTTTCTGCAGTTTGAAATAAAACTTGATATTATTAAAATATCTCATTTTGAAATTTCTTATATTCAACATATAAGAGTATTATAAAAGTATTTTAATTTAGCTGATTGCAGATAAATAAGTGATTAATATATAAATAACAAATGGTGCAAGAATGAGTCACTAAGTATTTTATTATTATTTTCAACTTGTTATAATGTATTTTTTAAGCTACAAAATCAGTCTTCAGATCAAACTTTGTAGTATTTATCTTTTTATATTTGACAGTTATAAATCTATTGAGTATAAAAAAGATATAACCTAATCTACTCAAGAAAAATTTAATTGTATAAAATATCTGTCAAAGAATGTTTCAGAACATGTAATGAACTATAAATATTATAAGTTTATATATACAGTATTTAATTTTAAATTACATTAGTTTTAATTTATTTTTTATTTTAATTTTTGCTGTTTAGATTACAGGATATGTAGTTTTTTTAAATTCAAATTGTAATGAATTAGTCAAAACAGGAACAGTTTCATCATGTGCTGAAATTAAATGTATATGCTTATGTGCACGTCCGTTACTTTAAAATTTGTTACAATATACTATGCAAAAAATTTATATTTAAATACATGATTTGTAATTGTGAAGTACTTGAAAATTTTTAATTATAACTGTATGAAAACACAGCATAAAATACTTCATTTCTGTTTCAATGCACAAACTGTACAGGTTGTTATTATTTTAACTTTTTATTACAATTCTCAATTACATTTTTACAGGTTGGTAGGCGAATATTGTAGAAGACTTAAATCATTAAAGGTAGAAGACTGTCGTGATGTCACAGAAGCTAGTCTGGCCACATTGCGATTGAGAGTCGTCGTCGATCGTCCCAACAGTAGATACCCTTACAGAGCACAAAGTCATAGAATAAGACTTCAAATTTAAATATAGGTAGGAAAGAATAGATCCATTCCAAAGACAATTAATAGTGTCTTTATCTGTTTATAGAATGGCATACATTATTTTAATACAGCATGTATTTCAAATTCATCAGTATTATATATGCCTAAAACTGTTGTGGCCAATAACTTATATTCATTAATGAATTAAAAACTTACGATATGTTTAGTAGTCGACAAATAATCCATTCAAATATTTAACTTCTTTATTTCTACAGTGGTATGATACAGTTACAAATGTTTGTAATTCTACAGATCGTCAAATCTTATCTTACGAATGCAAATTGCTATATATATGTGCATGGCAGATGTTTTGCTAATGATGCTGTCTATTAAATTTTCTTTGTGCTACCATGCAAAACATAATTTAAATACTTTAAGAAAATTAAAATATCGCTAGCCTGAAAAATAACCACAATAAACAAAAATATTTTCTGTTACCAGTGTTACTAAGTAACTATGCATTTTTTAACAGAAGCAAATTTTTTAAGTCGTATATGCATTTTTAAAATGCATTGAAAAATGAAAACCTTCACATTCTCTAGATGTGCTTTACTGTTTAAGTGGTGTGATCAGTAAAAAATTTATATGTAAAGATTAAATTCATTACATTTACTAAGAATTATTATATTTTCTATAAAATTTTATAAATTCTGTTAATTTTACGAATGATTGCGAGTACGATCGGATAAATTATAGAAATCTTACAATTCGTCACTTAGATAGCCTGCAATTTCCCTATAATGAAAATAATTAGATAGAAATATTTTATTAAATTTATGACTATGTTAATTTTTTTTTATTAAAGAAATCAGTTGAATTGTTGGACTTGTTCAATTAATACATTTGATCTGTTGAAAAATAAAATGTATGTTTAATATCAAATTTTAAAAGTGGTTCTTCATTTTAATATCTGGCATACACGAAATTCAATAAATATGAAACAGAATCTGCCTCACCTTATAAAATTGTAGTTAAATTTTTATTTAATTATTCCTTTCTCATCATTCATGCTATTTTCAAGACAGAATTATATAAATAAAACCTTCCTCATAGATTGTTGTAGCTGACAATCATCTTCCTGAAAGAAAAATAAAGTAGTTGGCATGAAGGACATTTCATAATTTTACATGCAGACTGCAAAGGGAGGATTTTTTTTTTTCCAATTTTGTTGAGAAAGACAATCAAATTCCCATTTGATTTAGCATTATAAGAAATTAAATAAGATGAATTATAGTAATTTAAAATAAATTTTATGTCTTGGCTTACATGTTGCTTTTCTTTTAACTAGCCAAAAAACGATAGATACACGTTAAAATAATAGCATTTGTAATTGGATATAACAATTACAAATTTTAATATATAGCATAATTTACAATTCTTAGTAACCATCAAGGAAATTTAGATATAATTTCTACCTCAGGATTGTGAAATAGGATAATTGCAGCAAGGATATAAAATTCCATTAAAGTTTATGGAATTAATATAAAACATAGATGAATTGAATAACTTTAAAGTTAACTATAGTACAGTTATATTATCTTCGTTTGAATTTAACTTGTCTATTTGAAGTGACCATCAAATAACAAATACAAATTCGTTCATATTCTCAACTTGACCTAAAAATTGCTATTGTTCAATTCGAGTTTGTTTACCGCTCCACTTCAAAATCAACACTAACAGTAAAAGCCTTGCTTAAGATATTGCATAAAATCATTCAGGCATAATAACCTTTTAATTTTCTTCTTATTTTTTTCAATTTTATTTCAGATAAAAAGATACTGAAGTTTCTAAAGAGTGCAATTTTTTTTTGTAAGCCTATTTCCAAAATTATATACTTTCGAACAAGGTTATTGAACTTGCCAGCGGTTAACAGTTTGTAAGAGAATTTTGAGGTAAGAAGACACGCGAGAAGTTGATTTTCGTGATTTAATAGATAAGCATTACATCTTTAACTAACCTTGCAGATTACCAATCTTACAACAACTGTGAAGTTTTAATTTTTATCCACTTCATGCTGCTACTCACGCGCTTCTCTTTCCATCTCGATACTTTTCTGTGACTCCTTTTTCTACCGTTAAACTCGGCCTTAATTACCTCTCTCCTTCCTGACTTCTGAACTTTTTAATATATGACCGCACTTAACGTGATTTTCAACCTTTAAACTACATCCACATTCTTTCGTTCCGAAGATAATTTTAAAAATTCGAAATTTTCCTCCTAACTTAATGTATATTAATACCTATATCAGGTTGGAAAACTTTTTTTTTCTTTTTTCGTTCTAAATAGGCACGAAATTCCTCCGACATACTCACAGGAACAGAACTATAACCGGGTCAGATAATTATCCACTAAATATACGACATTGTAATCACATTACACATATTTCACTATATCCTGGTCTTGATTTTTAAAGAAACATACGGTGGTTAATGAGCCGTGCATCACTAGTTTATTTGGACAATTCTCTTAATTCCATGTTTGTATAAAGTAATTGAGCTTCCTCCTCGTTCGAACACCGTATTAAACTTTAATTACATTTCCTACACGCTGTTTTCCTGTAAGCAACAACACTAACATTAATTAATTAATTACCTTAATCTTCTTTTTATTCATCTATCTATTATACACACAAAAAAATATTTAATCACAATAAAACTACACGCTGCGAGAGGTATTTGATAGGTGAAAAAACACCGGAAATTTACGACTTAATCCCTCGCAAACATATTTAAAACGTAACTAACACTCTAACCCGCGAATATTAATGCAGATAGGGAAATAAACGGTTCCTTCGAAGGGGTAGAAAACTGTAGTTTCTAACACCTCAGTATCGATTGCGCATAAAACAAAAGCAGTCCACGTCAAGGCCGACCTGTTTCGCTTATCCCCGTACATAGCATGGAAACGTCACAATATTAACGTGCCGTATACGAGTTTCTATTGTAATCTTCGAACGCCGGTGCGTAGTTTATTCGTACGACTAATGCCAGGTAAGTTATTTTACCGCTTTATACATCTACGACTTAATTAGTGTGAATCTAAGGTTAGCGTGGCGTGCCGTCTTGATACCAGGAAACTGGTATGTAGGACAAGTTGCTGTCTAGGAAAAAAATCAAGTAAAATAAAAAAAAAGAAAAAAACAGGTCAGCGAACGACTGCAATGACCGGTCGACAAATGCTGTACAACGTATAGTGTTAGATTAACGGGTGTTTATACAATCTGGAAGTTTTGCTAAGTTGTGTATTTGGTATCTGTACAACATGAAGTACTGCTCTGTTAATTATTATAAAGAAAATCGGATTTCTATCGCCGTTTAACCCGTACAGTACACTACAAAAGTAAGTTTGTTTGTTTTTTTTTTTTGATACATCTTTATTAGAGCTTCTATGAAAAATATATAAAGTTATCAGAATTTCTTTTGTGGCGTTTCCATGAAAAACAGTACAGATGTTGACGCGTTTTTAGCACGGACAAACCGACGTTCGCTGTATTTGAAAATATTCTACGTGTTGGTGACGTAACGACATTATTGGCGTGAAAAACTCATTTATTCGTCGTGCCCCTAGGAATAATCGCAGACGAGTTTTGAAATTAGTGATATTTTTGGCTGCTTTTCAATGATAAAACTCTTATCTGTACCACAGAGAGATGGTACAGATAGGAATACGCGTAACAGCGAATTCCGTTCGTCAGCTGAAATGAATATAATGAATATTCAAATAGCTAGTTAGCAAAGGCCCGGACTATTATTAGATTGTATTAATAACCGTTAATTTGTACAAATATAATGGTAATTAAGCGGGTATGTGTCACTTAACGTCGTTGGTTGTGGGGAAACTTAACTGAGTTGTGCGAATTTAATTAAAATGATGCATTAAAAAAAATATATGTATATATATATTATTCGATTGTTCTTTAGAGGTCAAGTCAAGCATAATAACTTGAACTTTTTTTTTCTTTAATATTTTTAAGTTCTTCATCCAAACACGGTAGAATGAGCATCTCGCGGACAGTTAAATACTGAATTTTATTATAGGAAAATTCTTCATTTGGCATTGTATTCGTTTTAGTATTTTTTTTGAAAATTACGGGAAATTCCCTCGGGGAATATTTCTTTAAAATATATATTCCCATTAAGACTATATATATAATTTAAGGTAAAAGTATTTTACCTTCGTGTTTTATACAATTATTATTATTTTCTAGCAATAAAAGAAGGAAAATTAGCTTTAATTAACCGTTAATTAACGAGTAACCATTAATGTATTTTTATCCAGTTGGACTGGTGTGTACATAATGGAATATTTTAGTTGAAAATGCAAATAAACAAACGCCTTTTTAAAGTATCATTTATGTTTTACCATGCATTACGAACACGAAAAATTGACGTGATCCTTTACGGTGCTTGCTTTCACAGATTTTTAAATCACACCCACTCCAGTCGCATGTTATTCTATGGGCAAAAAGGGCAATTGCCTGCGGTTCCAAGCCAATCTTTTATAAGAAAAATATCTCAACTCAACACTGTGGGGCCTCCTAATTCAAATTTGTCTGGGTCCTATGAGGCTATAATGCACCACTGACCCACTCTCATATCTCTGTGAATTTAATATATTACAACACAATAATTTCATTAGACCTATCAGTTGCATTCTTCATGAGATATATTTTTGCTTAGAGTCTATAAGAAATTATAAATTAATTAAAAAAATGAAAAAGTTTTTACTGAAACATACATTTATATTGCATCACTTTCTATATACCGTATTTTATTATCTGTTTAAATATTTATATTATTTCCTCCTTCAGCTTTTCTACATAATAATTGAAAGAAAAAAAAAAAAATACAATCATGAATTCCTTTTAAACTTCTCCACCATGAAAACAATTGTCTCCTATTATGCAATATATGTTGTAAGAAATTTGAAAACAAAAATTGCAAAAATAGAATTACATATTATAAATTTCTCTACAGTTTTTCAATTTCTAAATCTTGCTTTAAATAATAATAAAAAAAAACTTTTCAGAACATGACTATTTAATGTCAACGTATCAAAAGAATAAAGCCAAATAATTATTTGAGCATCCTGTTGAATATCCTGTCTGTCCTAAGCTAGACTTTTTGTAACCATAGGATCGTGCAATTATCAAACTGGTAACAAAAGTCTACGGCGAAATGTTTTGAAACTTGTAATTTTCCCACGTGCAAATCTTGCATAAATTTAATATTAAAAATCATATTCGTAAGTAAAATTATACCTTGTTTAATACTGCTTAACTATTTTCAATGGTCTTACATTAATAATTTAACATTAACTGTCTAACGCTATTGTAATTGAAATCATTACAATTGTTAATCTTAACTAGTGAAAGAGTAGTAATAATAAATTATCCAAATACTTTATTGTTAAGTGATGACAAAGCTAAATCTATAACATATTGCTGCTAGTTAATTAAATTTTTAATATTATCTTTAATCTTCATTTAAAAATCTGAAACTTTAACTAATGTACCATAAATTATTTATCAGTAAAGTAAATGTTTCTTACATGCCACATTACAATCAATATCTTGGCATTATGAAAGCTGACATATAAAAAAATGAAGTCTTTACATTCTAAACAGTACATTAAATCTTTATTTACGTTATTTAATTAACCAGAAGAGAAGAAATGCGAACCTTCGACTAGAAAATTAAAAAATTCTCCGAAATCAGATAACATTAAACTGGGCCACAGTCCGATGGGGTCCCAATTAAAGTTTATTGTGGAAGTTTAATTGTCTTGCAATATTTTTTAATATCCTGATGAATAAGTAGAGATTATGTACAGGTTCGGATTTCATTTCCTTACAATTCTTTCTCAATGATTAATTATTAAAAATCGATTGATTTAGACAGAGTCGATTCTAATTTTCTTGTAATTAATATTTAAAAGTTTCGTAATTGTTTTTTAATAATTTAAAATGAATTATCATCATTACACTGCATATCTATCAATTGTAACAATAATTACAGCTTACATTTTACTTTTTTAGATCAAAACAATTTCTATTTAGAAAATACAACTCACGTATTCCAACAAATAAATTTATTTGATGCTCTTATGAACAGAATAGCATGTTAAACGAGAGGGCTCGAGTTTCTTTAAATAAATTCAATTGCCGATTTAAAAATAAATTATTGAAATTTTAAACTTCACGGTGGGAAATAAATAATCCATATACAAATTCTCAAGTACAGCTGTTACTGAATTTGTGTCAGACTGTTGCTTATTAATGAAGTTAGTTGTCCTTGACTGCCCAAAGGTGTGGCTATCATAAGAAATATATATATTTAATTGTTTTCTAGGTCACTTATTTTATCAGGTTCTACCCTTAGTTTCCAGAAAACTTTTTAAATATACATCATATAATTTGAACTTAAATTTTTAATGCTAATCTGTTAAGTTTAAACTGATTTATATTTTATTAAAAGTTTAAAATATGTTGTATATTATTTCTAATTTAAAATACTTAAAATTAAATTTAGTAGAATACATATATAGAAAATCTTAAAATATATATATATATATATATATAATGATCAGGGATGTTGAGAGGGGGAAGCTGAGGATTTTTCCCTGGCTCGTAGTGGTTTCTACCTCTACAAAATTAATATTAGGAAAAATAACAGAAAATAAAATCCTTAAGACTGTTTTTTTTTATTAATAAAGAAACATTATATGTATTTCATTTGCTCAAAAAAGAAAAAAAAGAGGACCACTCTATTCTCAGGCACCATACAATTGTTTGATTAATGAGTACTGTTATATTTCGTAGCAGGATCATCAAGAGGGAATCTAGGGATTTCTCTCCGAGCCTGGAGAAAACTTAAAGGAGTAGGAACTACTAAGGGCCTCTAAACTAGTTATTTTTACTAACATAAACAAAATCTTTAAGATGGTTTGTTTCTTTTAATAAAAAGCAGATTTTACTAACATTTTATGTATTTCATTTGTTCAAAAAAATGACATAAGCTCTTGACAATTCCATTTCTTAGCAAATACTTAAACAATACTCTAAGTTTATTAAGGTTCGTCTAACTTACTTTAAAACAATACATGTATAACACACACTAGTGCACGGTGGTTTTGTTCCGACATCCGGATCGTAATTTGAGATTATTGCAAGTCAAAAATACTTACACTATATATATATATATATATATATTAACCACCCACTTTTATTATTCATCATAATACAATATATATATATAATTGATACTTATCAAATGGTTCTCTTGAATTCATTCTTTGTTCTTTAAAATGGAGAGTATTATTTGAAACTGTAACAATAAAGCTTACGGAAGTTGGCCGTAAATCGAGAAACACTTATATAAACGTAAGCTAATTGCCACGTTATCAGTTAGCTCAAATTCAGTTAAAATTTTTCATTTCTGTCTCATTCAAAACTAAAAATCAATATTCAGTTATGCTAAATTGTAAATTTTAATTACATATTACTACAGAAGCTAAGGAATTCTCTATAAATAGGAAATTTTAATTATATTTTTTAAAGATGTTTTATTGTATGACAATATGGGCATCCGCAGTATTATTTTTAGTTAAATAAATCTGAATTTTTTCTTTTAAGTAAATACGATGTAACTCTATTTATTAAATATTTAAAAACTCTTATCGTTTCAGATTATATTACATAAACTGCAAGACAATTTTTGCAGGACAACAAGATGTTTAAAAATGTATTAATTTTAGCAAAATTGCATATCGCATTAACAATTATTTGTACATATTTATGCCATGGTAAGTTAGTTTTAAATTTATTTAAAAACAAAATTTAATTGAACTTTTCTATATTTGTATTAAAGTAAATATTTATGTATATTCTGTACATTAGGTGCTGCGATTTTAAATGATACTCCTTTAGATACCATTGTGGTTAATGAAGGAGAAGAGGCATTATTAGATTGTGTAGTAAGAAATATCGGTAATTATACAGTAAGTTTCATTTTATAAGTTTTTTTAAATGCCGAGTTTCTTGTTATATAAAAGTATTCAATTATTAAATGTTAAATAAGTGAAGGCTATAGGAAAAAGGCAGAATATTTAAAGCAAAGTTGTTTAATTTTATACTCAAAAATAAAATACTACTACAAATAGTGGTTGAATTATAAAGTTTTGAAAATATAAACATCATAAAAATATTATAAATCTTGATCAATGTGTTACCCATTGTACCACACTTTACTGTGCATTCATATTTTTTTTGTTTGTATCAAAACCTTTATGATGAAAACAGTTTCTGTCCAAATAAATATGAAATTTTTATGCTGTATACTTGCCACATCTTGACATTTTGTTTATAGCAATAAACTTTACACATCTTTATAAAATCAAACACATCATCAATAGACATTTCTTCTTAAATTTTTAAACATTTTGTGGAAAAATTATTTTTTGCAATATTTGTAATTACAAACTTAATGTGTACTTATGCATAAGATGACCAGACTTCTTGGATGCAAAAGTGGGACACCAGATTAATACCAGTACAGTATACACTAAATTATTTGTAACCAACAATGAGTTAGTGTACATTGTACTGGTACAATTTACACTAAAAATCAAATTTGTCACTTAATATGATACTTTTATAAAACCACAAGTGTAACAAAATTAATTGCATTTGTAAGGATTATAATCGACCGATTCCTCGGCCGTTCTTATTCGAGGTTAAATAATTTATATCGTATTTTTAATGTTTTGAATATCGAAATAAGTAGTATGTGTAATTAATATGACCCGTAGGTGTATTTATTGGCCATATGTTTACACTAAGAAATAAATCACCTTATGACACGACTGGTAAACTAATTTTTCGTTCGACCTCGACTTGTGTGCAAGTTAGTCTACTCGAAAGCAGACAATGGACCAGAAGTGTGTGGGCCAACGGCAAGTATTTCGTAGACGAGTGGCTTTTTTGTAACGTGGTAGATTCCGTCGTCGGCATGTCAAAAACTTTCTCGCAGGACTAATCACCAGGACTTGCATAATGTGAATGTAAATTATAGATGGCAATGAGGTCTGTAAGCATGCAAGTTTATTTTCGACCTTAAAAACTATTTTCAGTATGAAATTTTAGTCTTCTATTTCAATACCCCACTACTCTTGGTTTATCTAATTTTTCTTAATCTAGATTAGGTCCAATCCCTTTTGATACAATTGAACAGGATTTGACTGTATAAAAAGTCAAATTTGTTATTTTATAGAACTATCATATTAAGTGACAAAGCAATTAATTTTGTTAAAACAACTAGTTTAACAAAATTAATTGCATTCGTAAGGATTACAATAACAATTTTGTTGCATCATACAATGTTAGTAAATCATACTCTAAACCAAGGGCATCACCAAGGGGAGCAGGAGGGAGCAGCTGCCTTCCCCTAGAAATTCAAAAAAATTATTTAAATGCTAAGTTTTAATTAAAATAATCTTCTTAGGCTTCTTGTAAATTAAAAAAAAAATGTTTTAATTAAGATATTTCTTTTCCGGTACATAGTAAATGATTAAAACTTTATGAATCGTTTTTATTTTACCTACATACAATTCATATCCTCTATCAATTTACATCATCTTGCCCCCTCTGGCCCATTGGCTGGCATCATCCTTGCTCTAAACTAATAGATTAAAAAATGAAGCAGTTTCATATTTGTCTCCACAGTTTAGATGTATCATTTAACTCAATTATTAAGGTTATGTATAAATTAAGAATATTACATTATATAGTGTAATATACAGAATATACTCTGAATAATCCAACGGCAAGTATTTCGTACAAATTAATTAATGTCTAGAATGTTCAAATTATCAAAAAAAAAATTTTCCAAATATAATGACTTCATGTTACATATAGAATAATGTCATTATTTAACAAAAACTGCTTCTATGTGATAAGCAACATCTCTGTAGTATTTTTTCTCAATCAAAGCAAGCTCTCTCGAGATTCCAGTTCAAATTATTAGAAATTCAGACTAGTAAAGTGTATTATATATAATTTTAATTCATCAAAATTTATTATTGAATTTTAAACAAATACACATTATCATCATTATTTTACTAATGCAACAATTATAGTGTTGTTGCAGATGTTGATTGAATATTTCAATTTGTTTAAAGTATTATATACTAATTTCTACGTTCGATATATTAACAGTAAGTGCCGTCTTCTGCAAAGCCAAATAAATTTTGCTTTTATTATTAAAGTGAGATCATTTTTTAAATATCTTGTGAGGTAATAACAGGATATTTATTCATTTTGTCTTATTCTGCCATATAATTACTGTACATATTTGTTCAATGACACATTTATTTAATCCTGTAAAGGAGAGATGAAAAAATGCTTGTTTATTGCTTAACATCTTAAAAGTTCATGACAAATTTTAATGGATTTATCATGAACTTTTCATATATTACACAACCTTACAATTTTTCAGTTACAGGTGTACATTCGTTCATCACAGCTTCAAATAGTTATATAATTGGTAGCTAGAGACTGCATTAATGCATTGCTTTGTAAAGAACTTATTTTTTGGTAATTAATGCGCGTATATAAAAAATTAACGTCAAAAACATCACCTAAAAGTACCATATTTACTCGAATATAAGACGATCTCGCATATAGGACGAGGTGTGACTTTAAAGATCAAAATAAAGAAAATTAGATATTTATTAATACAATTCTAATTTTATTTCGTTTAATCACAAATAAAATATCAAATGCATGTAAATGCACACATTGTTCTGCAAAAATTACTGGCATTTTAAACTTCAAGGAAAAATCTTGTAAAATCGACAACATAATTTGTTCCTGTAAAGCTGGACAATTGGGAGCCTTTTTTTCGCCAATTCTTAACAGTCGAATTCACTCTTTGTCGATTACTTCAAATTGTGATTTCCAAATAATCATCTGTTTTCACATGGGAATGAATTAAAATTGGGTTCCCATGTAATTTTGGAATTCAATTCGAAAGCTTTGCTTTTCCTAGTGCTATTCATCTTTACTCCTGACAATACACAAGAACGATTCAAATGATCCAGATAAAATACTTTTGTTTTTAAACACCAGAAGGTGAGAATCTGATAAAAAAATGCAAATACACAGTTTACAAAAATTATACAAAAACGAAAAGAATCCTTTGCTCGCGCGTATAGGACAACCTGGGTTTTCAAAGCAGTGAAAAATGGATAAAAACCTCGTCTAATATGCGAGTAAATATGGTATATCAGTAATCACAATGCTTACTTATTGCTTACAAATAAAGTGCTAGTTAAAAATATATAATTTAATATTTTAAAATATTAAAGAATAAATTATGTACTTCAATAGCAAAGATTGTATTAATGGAGTTTGACTGTACTGAAGTCAAAGGGGCTTAAAAATTGGCGCTATATATTCATGAAATTTGTATTAGCTAAACTCGTTAAACTCATCCATCCTCCCTCATTTGCAGGACTGCATATCTACTTATCAATTTATGCAAAATATTAATGCAAACAGGTTTAACTATAGCAGTAAATAAAAGACTCAAAACAGATCAACTATATTAGACTGTAAACTTTGAGGATAGTGAGTACATATAGAATTTTTCCTATATTGAGAAAAATGAAAAAAATTGGTGATTATACTGAATAAATGTAATTCAGTTATTTTCCTTAAATAATGTCCTTCCAAATTTCCTTATAAAATTTACAAATATGAGCTATAGTGTGTGCAGGATAATATACAGTAAGCCAAATTAATTAGTGGTCTTGTGATCAGTCAAACAACCAGAAATTATAGGGTATTTTTATATTTATTAACGAGGTTGAGGCCGAAGTTTTAAACGTGAAAACGTGTATGTCGGACGTTCGGTGCCACTTTCCTATAAGCCTAGAAGTTTGACAATGGCATTGGAAAGTCAGTGGAATCATGCTTGATATTCTAAACACCATTGTCAAACTTCTACACTCACAGGAAAGCGCCGCCAAATGTCCGACGTACACATTTTCGTGTTTAAAACTTCGGCCTCAACCTCGCTATTAATCAACAAATGAATCATAATAATGTTAATTGGTACTTCCAATTTTGTAATTTATCTTCATTGTCAAATTGAATTATAGCACAATAGTATCGTTGGGAACCAAGTCCAAACTATCAATATTTTAGTGATAATAATTCCTAAATAACTTGCTATTTTATCTTAAAAAGAAATCAGAATAACTGTATTAAGTATACATATTATCTTAGTGTATATAACACATCTTTCCAAACAAAATATAGTATTTAAGTTGTTTGTAATTTTTCAATATAGATGATGATAGAAATTTTAATTTGGACTTTTCACCTTAGAACTGAATCCTCCATTCATACCAAATCATACATTTATTAAATTTTAGGTATTATGGAGATATACTCAGAAGGATACAAATTCATCACAACTTTTAACTGCTGGATTAGTGAAAATAGTAACAGATAATAGGTTTTCCCTTCACCATAAAAGTGGTAAATATCATTTACAAAAAAAGTATGCTTGAAATGTATAAAACAATTTAATTTTTTTAAATGTGTATTTTCAGACGACGATACCTGGATATTAAGTATTAATCCGGTTAGAAAAAATGACACCGGTCGTTACATTTGCGAAGTAAATACCTCTCCAAAGCTACAAATAAACAGAATTCTTGTTGGTAATGTATATTCTTAGAAAAATAAAATATTTTGTAAATTGATTTTCAATTTAGTTAATTTTCATTTTTTTATTCTAGTTTCAACTGAAACCAAATCAAATACTCAAATGCTAACAAAGCATAATTTTACAGGTAGGTTTCTTTTTCTCTTTAATCTTTCATCATTGTATGTAGTTGTAACTAAATGATCCAAATCAGTTACAGATTAATCAAAGTTATCAATAATGCCATTAGGTTTTATCTCATTAAATAACTTGTATATACAGTAGATTGCTTCCTTCAATCAGATCTGTATATTACAACCGTGGGCATTTGTAGAAAATTTTTCAGGGTGGCGAAGCTTGGAGACAAATAAATAATTACAGTAAGACCCCGCTTAATGCTGATTCGATATAACGCGGTGTGCTCAAAGCCTTAAAAAAAAGCTCAAAATTTATGCCAATTTAAATTATCATGGGATTTCTTTGATTCGTATATAATACAATTATTTACGAACACAAACCAATCAGCAATAGGTGGCAAAAAGGTGTACTTTCTTTAAATCTATGTTTGTTTGGTGCAATATTGGCTTTGCTTGGCAAGAATTAACTGATAAATGCACAAACGAAGTGTGGAAGAAGTTATGGCTGAAGGTATCCAAGAATTCTCAACGAGAAGAGCCTATTGCTGTATCGTTAGTGACCATAGTCAACCTAATTGATACAGCAGGACTAGGAGATGTAGACGAGCAGGATATTGAGGAGTTACAGCAGGTTTCTGGTGAGATCCCTACCAATGACGACCTTCAAGAACTGGCAGAACAAGGAATTCGTGTACAACTGGAAAACAGAGATTCTGAAAACAAAGAACTAAAGAATTTCTCTACAGATTTCCTTAGTAAAAGTTTGGTAACGATAACTGATATCGTTGATCAAATTGTAGCGAATGATCCAGATTTTGAAAGGAGTGCAAAAGCAAAATGAGGCATTTTGGATGTGATCTTTTGCTACTGACATTTACTTTTGCTTAAGGAAAGAAAAAAGCAACAAATGAAAAATGAAACTTCACGACTTTATTGCAAAAAGTCAGGACCTCCATCACAAAAAATGAACTTTACATTTCTGTTTCCATATGTTTATATGTTATTTAACATATATTATTATACAAGTTAATAAACAAATTTTACTTTAAGTTATTTTTATATTTTTGGTTGCTTATTCCCCTATCCATATTTACTCTGTTAAAATGACCTCGTTTAATGCTGTTTTGTTTAGCGCTTTGTCGTCTAGGAACGCATCCTCCGCGTTAAGCGGGTCTTACCGTACATCAATAGATTTTATTGTAATTAAGTTCTTTGGGTTTTTTCACAAGTAGAGTTTTTGTACAGATGCAATACTGTATTCTTTAGACAGATGAGGTGTCCCATGGTTGTGTGTATATCTCAGTCACTTTTACAATTATAATTTGTGGAATTTTTTACTCGATCTCTGGGGACAAGTGCCCTTTTTTATTTTTGCAATTCAAACAATCATTGTTCAACAAAATTGCAGTTGATCATATTCAGGTTGATTTTTAAATTGGATCTGCTGACAGATTAACTTTGTTCCATTTAAAATGGATAATTAGATAAAGTTAGTTGCATATATGAAAACAATTATAGTATGAGTAATACATTAACATTATTCACTTAATTCAATTTCAGATTGTTGTATACGCAGCAGAGTTCCAGCGAGTTGTTTAGAATTTTGTAGTTTAAATTCAATATTAGGTGGTAATCACCCCAATCCGTGGCAATGTATGGATCATCTGCCAGCTATCACGAGATGCTTGACAGGTAATTATTGTTTATTGTTGTTAAAGTAAATTTAGAAACAACTATATTTTAGTTAATTATCTTTAGATGGTCGCAATCATTTGCCGTGTTGCGTGAGACAAAATATACCCGAAGAATGTCGGCCGGTTTGTATCGGAAGCTACGGCTTATCTACCGTCCTTCAACATTATACGTGTATGGAGCATACTTTGCCCACATTGGCTTGCATTGCAGAGGGAATTGGTAATATTAAGGAAAATTAGTTAATTATAACCTTTTTATATATCTTTTAAAACAAAAATATCTTGCACTGTTTAATTTAAGAACTTCTCCCTGGACCACCAAAAGAATTAACTATCTTACCATTATCATCTAGTCAATTGAAAGTATTCTGGAAGCTTCCTCATCAAAATATTAATATAAGTTACTTTAAAATGAATGTAACACAATTATACATGTTAAATAATGAAGGCTATTTTATGGTAGGTATTTATATTTTAATTATTATGTTTCATATTTCTATGAATTTAGGAATTTTTATTTCTTGCAGCAAGATGACATATTTATAGATAATAACAGTACTGCATTATCCACCATGAAACAATTTACATTTAAAGTAAGTAAAATATTTTCATTTCTAAATTTAGCTTGCATTTCTAAGATTATGCTAAAATTTTAATAGATACCAAGCAGAGAAACATCCTACACGGTGAATAATTTATTACCTCTTACTATGTATGAAGTTCAAATGGTTTCCGTTAACGAGCATGGAACTAGTTTACCGACATATGCTTCCAGGGCTATTACTTTCAGTAATAACGATACAAATAAAATAATACCGCAAACTACAGTTCCTCATCTGCCAGACGTTATTGGTTGTTGCGAACAGAGAGGTGTCCCTCTGGGACGTTGTCTTCGTACTCTGTGCGATCCAACCCGAGCCGAACAAACAAGGTAGAATTTGTAATTCAATTGCACTTTAACGAAATTTACATTGAGATTAATTTATTTATTTTCTAATAGATTAACAGATATTATGGTCTGTGCTCCTTGGGCAAATGTCACATTTGAATGTATGGCAGGCGGAGTAGATCACTCGGAATGTTGTCAGAGAAGAGGGTTGCCCGAAGTTTGTATGGACTTCTGTCACGGAAACATTAGTCGTATCGATTATAGACATTTCATTTGTTTAGAATACATGTCTGTATATAGCAACTGCTTACTCGAACATTACGGCATTCTTCCCGGACCTCCAGAAGATTTTGCAGTTGCGAGCATCCACGCTCATTGGGCAATTTTAAAATGGGAAACACCACGGTAAATAACATTATTAATATTTTATATGTATAAATCATTCATCTGTTAGTTGAACTAACAAATATCTCATTTAGAAGATTTTATATAAAGTGATTAATAAAAACTAAAATATTTTTCATGTCAGTTACTATCATAATAAAATAATTTTAAGTAATTCATATTCTTCAAAATCTATCAGTTTTATTCTTTTCAGGTAATTTATTGATTTATTTGGTGATGGGATATAACATCTTGAAGGAGTCTGAACCCATTCAAAGTAATCAACATTTGGAATCTATTGTTCTTATATTAACATTTCTAATGAACTTTCAAACTAATATCAATACTTAAAGCAGATTTTATGCAATATTAATTTCAAAAATATTCGTAAACTGATTTATAATGTATATATTCTGTTTTATTTAGCACATTAGCACACACAATCACTAGTTATGCTCTCTACTGGAAAGAAGTATCTTCTGATTTTGATTATAATGTTATACCTGACGTTAGATCACCGACAGTTTTGGATAAATTGCAACCTGCAACTAGGTATTAATGGCTCGTATATTTTAAACAACACCTTGTTCTAAGTATTAATTAAATATTATTTTTATAGATACGATGTTTACGTCGTTGCCAAAAATAAATACGGCACAAGTCAAAATTCCGTTCATGCCGTTTTCATGACTCGGCCTCTTCCTTCCGAAAAAGATTTTGAAGTAAATAACGAATCTGCTTACAATGTAACTGCATGTTGTATATCTGCAAAACTGAGATCGAGCTGTCTTCCTCTGTGTACATATAATGTAATAATTATAATAATAATAATAAATAAAAGATATATTTATTCATATAACAAAACTAATTATGATATTTAATAGGTTAAAATGTCTGATCTTGAATTTTTGGCTCTTACCTGCGCTAATCAAATGGACGTATTAATACGTTGCGGAGCCGGAGGAAGAAATCACATTCCGTGCTGTCAGCGTCGCGGCGTGAAATGGGATTGCTTGACATTATGCGAAGGTGTCTTAGAATCACCTCCACATATCGTAGCTCCTACCTGTTTGGTCGATATCGGAAAAATAGTGCAGGTAAAGATAAAAAAACACAGTTTTAATTAAATCTTTCAAAAAATATATAAATCTCTCATTTTTTAATAACTAGTGTATGAGAGAAGGAGCAGATATTTTGCCGGGACCTCCAGAAGAACTACATACGACCGTCGTAAATTCAACAGGGATACAAATTCAATGGAGTGCCCCGTCTGAAAATGCTGCAACTATTACAAGTTATGAAGTACGATACACAGAAATTGAAGATAAATATCCTCCAAATCCCTTATACTATAGTGATGTAAGTATGAAATACTATTTTTTTTTTAAATATTAAATAATATACTTTTTAATATAATCTTGTTTTCACAGACACTGAATGTAAGTGGTACAGAAACAGAATTGGAAAATCTTAAACCAAATACTTATTATAGTATCTATGTTATTGCAATTAATGAATTTGGAAATTCACTTCCATCTCTTGTATTAGTTGTTCAAACACCTTCATCAGGAAGTAATAACACTACCATTATCAGTAAGTTTATTTTTCAAATTTATACAATTGTTTTGAATTAATAATAATGATATCATAATCTTTGTAGGTGGCCTGAGTCCCCCTCATTCTTTAGAAGTCACTCATCAGACTACAGACTCGATAACGGTTGCTTGGCGTCCACCACTGCATATTCCTCCCGATGCATTTCTAACATACATCGTCTATTATCAAGCGGCTAATATCAGTGACAATTTGGAAAATTCGACAACCACAGCTGCTACATCTTTTACAAGCATTTTGATTACTAATTTAACACTGAATACACAATATGCAATTGCAGTGAAAGCGAGAGGTGGATCAGAAGAGAGTCATCTGTCTGAAATGATATTTGCATGGACCGATCCCGCCATACCTGCATTTTTAAATCCTCCAGTTATCATATCTCCCGAACCTCTCTTAGAAGGAAATAACGTAACCGTGCTCTGTGTCGCAACTGGTATACCCATTCCTACCGTGTCTATATTTCTTAACGGACAATTACAAGTCGAACAGCAGCAGAGTCACGTGGCATTAGTGACGCCTCATATATACAGAAATGCTTCGAAAGTAGATTGTTATGCAGATAATGGATATGGAGAAGGTGCCCAGAGTTCTTTAAAGCTAAGTGTAAATTGTAAGTCAATTAGTTATAAACAATATTTACATTGGAGCATAATGTCTTGCATCGGAGAATAAAATAATTTAATCATAATTGCAAGAACAAAAACGTTGAAGGCATTAACAGCTGTGATGAGAAATAAGAAATTTTTATAAACAAGGTTTCGTGATCATTCATTTTGTAGCATTCTTGCTAAATGGATTTTTCTTTGCATTGATGACATTATGTTCCATTCAGTTATTTTTTTATAGAAATTTAAATAAACACATTTACATAATTTTTGGCAAATTTTAAGTTAAACCCGAAATAGAAACTATTGCCAGCAGTACGATCAATGCCGAAGAAGGACAATCCGTTAGATTGCAATGTATCGTTTCCAGTAATCCGAAACCTCAAATTACTTGGTATCGAGATTTATCTCAACAAAAGCCTATTAAAAAAGCACCAAATTTTGAAATTCAGTTGTCACCTCATCACGAGGTATGGTATTACAATAATACTCACAATAACGAATTTTGCTACAACGTAAATAATACAATTCCGTTGGCAGGAGATGTACACGTACGTTGCGAGTTTGGCTATACCAAAGGTCACCAAACAAGAGGAAGGACAATATCTTTGTGTTGCTGAAAATCAATTTGGAAATGCTAAATTTCCCATGAAGTTAAAATTATCCAGATATTTTAATCAGAGCATTATGGGTAAATATTTTTAAAACAAAAAAAAAAAAATTCAAATTTTACTAAATTTTTTTTATTTTTTAGAATGTTGTAAAGAAAAAAATGTACAGAGAGAATGTCAAGACGCTTGCGAACGAGGACTTGCCATCGAAGAGATCATGAATCGCCCACATTGTCTCAAAGATTTAGATAAATTAATGAACTGTGCAGCAGGTATTAACAAAAATTCAATTTTTTTACTAAAGTTATAAATAATTTAGTAATAACAAAACTTTCTTAAGATGAAAGAGATCACAGACCGTGTTGTCGCGAGAGAGGAATAGCACATAGTTGTTTGAAGTGGTGTAAAGGTCGTCCGGTTTTTAATATCAACATGTGCGTCTTATCGGCCGCAAAAGATATTGTTTCCTGTTTTGAAGAAGGAAAAGGTAAGCTTATTTAATAGTGAATTAAGTGCAATTCATAATAGAAACAAACATTCTCTTGGGACTTTAAAAAACTCATAACTTTATAAATTTGGCACCAAATATATTTTTTTATTTAAATTTATTTTGTATACTAGTACTTTTTATACATTAACAGGACTTATTATACTGGAAATAAAAAACATTATTTTTGATCTGTAAGACTAAATATCTGCATCCATATTTTCCAGTATAATAAGCCCTGTTAGTATATAAAAAGTACTAGTATACAAAATAAATTTAAATTAAGATAGAAAGGACACAAAGGCATAATAATTAATTACGAATTTTTCCTTTAGCCTGCTCTCATGAAGGATACCAGTTCATTATTGCATTTTTTGAAATACTTCATTTAAATCGTAAAAATGAAGATATCAGTGTATGAAATTTTAAGTTAGAGGAAAATAATGCACTAAAAGAACTTTTCTATTTTTTCTTCATATACAACTTGAGCTGCCACTCACCTATACACAGTTTATATATTGAGCCCAGTATGAGATTAAATTGATTAGCCCAATTGGAGGGCTTAATAGTTTGTTGTAATGATTATATATACCCTGTTTCTCTCTAGCATACCATTGAAAAAGCAATATCTTAATATATGTTGGGGTGGGACAACCAACAAAATTTAAATAAGCATATTGCAGAACATTACAACAGCAGCTTTTATTTACATCAAGAAATCAAAATTTTATTCTTGGAAGATTCCATGTTTTTGTTTTAGAACAGCGTCAAAAAAATGGGAATAGTTTGCAAGAGTAAATAAAATATTTATTATAAAATTTGTTTCCTCTAGTCCAGGGGATAGCAACATGAAGGAATCTTTTGGAGATCAGTAGACAAATTATTATCAGGATAGAAAGACTATGATTGACATCAATTACTTCTTTAAAAACACTCATTGGTATAAATTGGGAATGCAGGAAAGATCCTGGGCTATTTTGCAAGAGAATAAATCTTCAGTGAGTGCAAACCTGTGAGAGTATTTCCAGTTTGGAAGAACAGACAGTTGTTAGAGTGCACAAAATGTACGACAACATGCAAGAAGCCATTACGGACAGCAACAAAGTCCCACATACTGTTCAGATATAGGCTGCTGTTAAATTTGCATTTAACAGTGATTGATTGATGCTTTTTATGGCACTGCACTCCCATGATAATTCCAACAATTTTGTGACATTTCACTATGGTCTGTTACTGTTACTTAGAAATTTCTAAAAGAGGC
This sequence comes from Centruroides vittatus, assembly GCF_030686945.1. Taxonomy (NCBI): domain Eukaryota; kingdom Metazoa; phylum Arthropoda; class Arachnida; order Scorpiones; family Buthidae; genus Centruroides; species Centruroides vittatus. The sequence goes on along the minus strand of NW_027122625.1, from coordinate 315,647 downwards.
CCATTGTCTAGCCAGCTCAGACAGCAAATAAACAAGTGTATCAGAGGAGAGTTCAGTATTTTTAGTGAAAGAAACTCATCCATTCAATAACAGAATCCTACTAAATGAGAAATAACTGCTTAAGCTAATAATGAGCACCGTCACAAGAACTTGCCATTAACAGTATTGGTTAGGTTGTAGTGTGAAATAATACTTATTGCTACTTTGCACATCTGATGAATGCAATTTCCATGGCCACTATATGAATCATCCTTTATTTTAATTGGGCTTATTCTTTAAATTCTTTATTCTTTAAATAAATAGTAAAGGACTTACAGTTAAAATTTAAAATGCCTATAAGTGTTGGCCAGATTGAAAATTTGATTAATATCTGTGATTTCTACACGCCATTAAGTACTGAAAAGTACCTAATACTGTTAAGATTTTGAATTTAAGAAAGTGTATATATATAAAGAATACATAAAGATATAATGTTAATTCTCATCATAAGATTAATAAAACTACTGATATGTTGCCTGTTTAATGTGATATTTGATTGGATGAAATATCACCCATATCTTTTTTTTAGAGTTATCAGAATACAATTAAGCTATTTCATCTACTGAAGTGAGAAATCAGGAAAGTTATGCCAACTGAGTACTGGCAAAAGAAATTTTAAGATGTTCTGATATATGATTTCAACAAGATGGAGCACAGTCCATTATACTAATATCACTAAAGCAGCTGCAAATGAGTCGTGCGGGACAGCAGTTTGACCAGCATGATCCCCCTACTTAACCTCACTAAAAGAATTACTAAATACATTAAATAATGAATAAATTCAACATGATTTTTACTCATTTTTCTTTTGAAAGATAAGGTGATCAATTCCATCTAGGAATCGTATAAAATGTATGATTAAGAAAACATTTTCCAGAATTATACCCGTATCTTATACAAGATGTATTACAAAGTAAAATACAGGCTGTCCTAAAGTCCCTGTGCAGTTTTATACTTCCAATAACTGAAGGGTATGTGAAAATGAATAGTGTTCAAATCAAATCTACTACCATTTGAATTTCCAGAACCTTTAGGAGCATTGTTTTCACAAGAAATGTACTGTGGGTTATTGCCATATCTGCCAAAACACAATTTTCACTTGGATAGTGCTTTTCCAAGAATGGGACTGGTATCTCCTCGATACATTCCGTTGCATTAACACAGAAGTATACCATATGAAGGTTTTGGTATCAGCCCTCATTTTGTAAAGTTATATATGATGATATGCCAGAAGTTCAAACATTTTCTTTTTTCACTGGATGACTACAAATATGTGGGAAATTAAGACTTATCATTCGTAACAACATCCATGTTGATTTTGGGCCAAAGAAATTCTTTTCCTACTATTCCATGGAAGTGTCTGGGATATTTTTAACTTAAAAACTGCACTTTGAAGTTTTTGTGCAAAAAATAAATCAAAATGAACTACTTCTAGAGTCTGTTGGTAAACTGCATGCTTTAGCTTGCAGAATTAAAAGCACACTGTTTACTTTTTCTTCAACTATCACTAATAGAATCTGTAAATAAAAAATATATGTCAATGCTTTGTTTATATGTTAAGATGGATTTTATATCGCACTAACCTTATGAAGCTTTGCAAATATTTTTAACATACCCTGTACGTTTTTGGTCCACCTTAGGACCTTCTTTAGGTGGAGTTCTATTTCACGTTATAGCTGCTGACACAGGCGCGCATCGTTAGGAATTTAAAATTTAAAAGGAAATTAGAACAAAATTGCACTGAAAAAGGTTCTCTCTAATAGAACTCCACCTGAAGGTGGACCGAAAATATTTGCAAAGCTTCACAAGGTTAGTTTACAAGTTTATATATATTATATAAATATGTAGCAAGTTATCAATTTAATCAAAAGCTGCCAAATGTTAATTTTTTTATTTACTATATAGTTTTAACATTTGGACATCTTTATTATATAATTCTGTGCAATTTCAATAACTAAAGGCAAAGATTACCAATTTTATGGAAAATTGAAGTTACAAGGAAAGGCAACCAAATAAAAAGTTGGGTAGTTAACTATTAAACCTGTATGTAATTTTAAGCTAGTGGATTTATACACACCAGTGGACATATTCCAGGGCTATTACAGGTTCAAATCACACTGTTTTTTTTTTACTTTGAAGGAAAAGTGGGTTACATTTTTCCATTACCAAATCCTTTATTTTCACTTACAGTATGCTATTGGGAATCTCACAAAAATAAACACTAACCACAAATCAAAGGGATTTGAAAACATTGTTTAGCTGGAAATCGGAGATGTCACGTTTGTGTTAAAACTTAAGTTGACTTGTAAACAGAAATCATATATAGGCTGGCTTCCATTTTCAATGCAAGTTAATAGCTAGAATTGGTGTCTTTGGACAAAATTCAAACCCAGAATAGCTATTAGATAAGTACTTGTAGGCTGGAATGTATTCACTACACCACTCACATTTATCAATATGTTTGTATAGAAAATAGAACTAATTTTAGATTTATTTTTGTCCTCAAAAATGCTTAATTGGGAACTTTTAGCTACTTTAAACCTATACATAATAACAAAAGTCAAGTAATTAGTTTGTTGGCTCTCCTTACTAGTTATAATTTAGACTTATGTTTATTTGGAAAACAGCCGTTCTTCCCGGTCCTCCCTATAATGTGGTGACAAAGCAAATTTCACGTACTTCGCTTCGTATAACCTGGGAGAAACCTTTAAAAAATCCCCAGATGGTCCAGTGGTACAGAGTATTTTGGCGACCAGTGGGAACCAGGAACACTTTTCGTGTAAGTTTTAGTTAAACAATTTCAATAAAGGAAGAGATAACGTAATCAGAAAGTTTCTATTTTACAGAATCAGACAAAAAAAAGTCTATTTACCTTAAAGAACTTGAAACCGGAAACGACTTACGAAGTAGCTTTGAAAGCTGGAAATCGGTACGGATTGAGCACTCATACAAAACCTATAGTTTTCACAATGCGCAGTAAGTAAACTTTTTAAAATTTTATTAAAAAGGAAATTATCTGAGAAGTAAGTATTTAAAACACAATCTTTACACTGAAATTTTCCAAAGAAATCTATGTTGATTTCAATAAAATATTTCATCGTCCCAATTATTTAGAACCTTTGAAACTTGATTTTCAGTTTTTATGAAGGTAAAGCTTTTGCTAGAGATGAATTTAAATTATTAAAAACAGTTCTTAGCATTAGAAAATAACATTCAAAATTTTAAGTTCCCTTGAAAATGGATTTAAAAGTATTTAGGATGATGACAATGACGTGTTCATTTCTGACTTCACTAAAATAGATTTCTAACAACAGTTTTTCCATTAATACAGTTATTTATTATTTACTTACTTTTGTATTCTACTATATTAAAAATACTTTTATTTTAGATTCTAAGTATATCAAAGAAAGACTTGTTGGTAAGTTTTAGTCAGAAATGAAACTTTATTAATAAAAATATTCTAAATAAAGTTTGGCATAATATTCAATATCTCACCTCAGACGGAAATGGATCTACAGTGAAAATTGCAATCGGAGCAATCGTCGGTGTTTTGTTGCTGGTGCTGTCCGGAGCGGTCGCAGTCTATTTATATATAAAATTTAACGGAAAACCGAGAACGCCGGCGACAGTATCGTTTGAAAATCCAACATATATGAAAGAAACGATACCAAATGTAATTCATTTTAAATTAATTTATGGTTTTTATCGTTACTTTTTGCTAAATCAAATGTGATTTTTATTTTAGAATTCGCAACCTTCGACGGAACGAAATGGAATTTCGACAGGCAACGTGGGATAGTGCTAATTTCTCCTCAAAGTGTTTCATTTATATCTAAAAGAAACAAATTTATTGTTAATAGGTGATGTATACAGATAGAAAAAAAGATATACATAAAGAATAAAATACCTGCTGAGTAGGTTTTAGGATATCCATTGATTGGATTTTTTATCCATGCAAATATCAAGCATTTAAAACAAAAACTCTAATTCATCCTGAATATTCATATGCAATACTGTGTTAAAATCGTTAACTGTAAAGAGTTCATCCATTAAATTTTTTTATTACTTAATTTGGCATGAATCATCGTTTCTTTTTTAACACACAATGTCTCACTTTGTAAAACTGTTTGTAGAAGACTCGTCAGTTCTGCTCAAATAGTGTTTATGTATCTGTGAAATACGTGCGCTGACGATCTTATACTGTAGATAGATATATTTTGTTGCATTATCTACTAATAGGATGCTTCAAAAACGAATTGATTCCGAGTTATAGAGCCATTGTTGGTTATTAGTTTTCTAGATGGGTGCTGGATAGCAAACCTTTTGATGTATTTCTATTAAATAATCTTGTGAAATTAAATGGGAATAGATCTCAAAGAAAACATGTTCCCTATATATACTAATGTGCATAGAATTACTTGGCTTTTTAACATTTAAAATATGTTCATTTTGTGATGTATACTAGTCAAAAATTTTTAATTTCTTCTAAATTGAAGCATGCATAGAAATGATTTTTTTTTAAATTTTTAAAATGTAAATATTTACTGAATAAAAATTATTTCTTATTACTAATAAATCTAGATGAATTACAAATTAATATATTTTTGCATACACTAAAATCTGCAGTTTATATCTACATCAATATCAAATGAAGCCAACACTATTAAAAGCTTTGTTAACCTTTGTTGCATTTAAAACGTGCCAAACGAAGCACTTCTTATTCAATTTGCATATATACAAATGGTATAATTGTTTTAAAATTTTTCAAATCAATCGATAAATTTGTTCTTTTAATTTTTAAAACTCGGTCAACAAAACTGACCCATAGACAATTATAAATATACCAAATTTTAGTTAAACTCTCTGTGACAGTTTTCACAAATATTTTACACTAAATCAAATTTAAATCTCTCGAAATATACATACATAAATCAATAAAGCAAGCAATTTTAAAAAAGCCGTTCAATAACGATATTTACAAAAATCCTTTTTCTGTTTATATAAACAAATTACTGGAATTTTTTCTGTATCTTTTCAATTTCGCAGTCCGTGCTCGTGAATTCGATGGCACACACCCGAGGAAACCAACCTCGAAGTTTTGCCGACGACTCTGGAATATAAACAAAATATTATAAAAAATTCGACATTTTCGCAAAAAGAAAATATTGAATTTGATTACCTGTAAGTGGTATCTTCTCTCCATACAGCCAATGCCTGAAATGTAATGTTTTCTTTAATAACAAGGTCAGTTAATCTAGTCTCAATGTAGACAAAAGATTTTTTTTTTATTATTTAATCAATTAGAGAATGAATTTAACTAAACAAAATCATACTTTCTCCATCTTGTAACCGAAACTTGATCTCCTATTTCCAAAGGTATTCGTGGCTCGTCGCTATACGGAATCGAACAGCACGTTCTTATTCCCTTACTTATGGGAAACCATGTACCTTTATATGGCTGTACGACCGTATACTGCCTCGTGCGAGCTCTTTTATCCTCTTTTTGATACAACTGTTCCACCTAAACATTTATTTTTAAAATAAAGAAAATGTATATCATTCCTGAAAATAATTAGATACAAAGCTTAATAACAAAGTACAAAAAATTTTAATTATGTTAAAATATACTTGATAAAACATCTTTAGTTAACCGATCACCCACTGTTTATTAACATAATCCATTCAAAGATAATGTTCCTACCCGAATTGTTTGTTAACCAATTATCAATTTACCATAGATTTTTATGGGAATTTGATTAATTTGTTCTGCAGACCTCAAAAATAAATAAAAATTTATGTAATTTCTTACTACATTTATTTACATGTAATAACAAACTAAAAGCAATTGTTCCATTTTTTTCATGGAGGGCACATCTTTGTATTTCAGAAGTGATTTTCATTAAACCTTTATCTGCTTGAGTCTTTTTGATAATACCTTAGCTAAGATTGTATCTATTGTAGACCTGTTGAAGCCATACTGTGTAGGAACATCAGGCATCTTCTGCCCACTATCTACTTTGGCTATTATCTCTTGCTTAGTTTATGTAGTGAACACAGTTCTTGATACTCCACTCCTTTTAAGCTCCATAATAATATCAGTTTTTTAAAATAAAAAGTTCATAAAACCACTTACAAAAATTCAGGAGAACAGACATCAACTAATGCAAAAAAACGTTATGTTTAAGTCGCGTTCCATAAAGCACTATAGATGCCATTAAAATATAGTTTTACAAATCTTAAACGCAGCATTGCTTCTTGTGTTTGTTATGTGAACGTCCTCATTATCCAAACATGTTTGTTGTGAGAACATAAAAATGTTTCGCAAAAGTGTTTGTTGTTTAATTTGTTCGCAGTCCAAACTGTTCGTTAATCAATCACCCACTGTACAATCGTTCGTACATTCGTGTATACATAATAAAATCTAGATGATATTCAGTTTGCATATAGAATTATTAATAAACAAAATTTGATTAATGTCTAAACAAAAAATCTAAATTTGTATAAATATATCCTCAAAATATAAATTGTATTGCCTCTTACTTTTCATCTGTTCTGGTAACTAGTCATAAGTAAAAGATGTCAATTGAAAATATTTTTATATATATCAATTTCTCACTGCAGTATATTCATCACACTAATTCATCACAGTATAAAAAATATTAATTATTTTCATGAATTCATTAAGTGATAATATAAGATCTACTGTTTTAAAACTGTTATAAGAGGTTGGTTACGAGTTAATTGAAAAAAATATAACCAAAGCTCATTCAAGAAAAAGTGAATATTGACACAATGGATACGTAGCTAACGAATCGTTTATAAGCAATTTGCTAGTTGAAATATTTCAATTCATCAAAAGAAATTCAAAAATTGAAAGGAAAAACACAAAACTGTCATTTGATTAGAATTGATATAGTCAGAAATAAATTTTGAATTGTTTCCAGTACTTGTTTTATCTTTTTTCTGTCCATAAGTAATAATATCCCTTGTATATTTATCATAAAATACATTATAAATTATTAGAAGGAAAAACTTTTGAATATTTTCCAATCATGCAATAATTAAAAAAAGTCAAGATACAGTGAATGTTAAAAAATTTCATTGGCAAAGAAGATTTGTGAGAATGTTCTGTAAATTTTAAATACTTCTATTTTGATGTTTGCCTTGCTTAAGAATAAGTTAGCTTAGGTAATTAATGTAAAAATTACAAAAATGCTTTATGTATTAATAATGAGTACATTATTAACATACAAACATTAAATTTAACACTTCAATTACTACAGTTAATCTATATTAAATTATTTTGCACGTGTGTATACATACAGACAAGAAATTGAATCTCGGTAACAATCACATAACATAAATGTATTTGTTCTCAATTGAATATTGTTATATAAATACAAATAATAAGTAATAAAATTATTAATTCTTTTTACTTCTACATCCTTACTGTTTTACTTTTTTGTTTCTAAATTGTCTGCTTGGACCTTGTTTATTAATAGAACTTATTACACTGGTGTAGTTTATGATTAGCAAAGAGAGAAAATCTTAGTCAACAGTTAAAACAAAATAACTTTACTTTTTACCTCTACATTCTTTTTGTTTGTTTCAGACGTGAAGGTCCCTCTTGAATTGTTACAGAATGTAAACCTGGTAAAGCTGGACCTTCAGGTCCACTTCTGACTAAGATTTCCTCTCTTTGCTAATCAGAAACTACACCAGTATAACAAGGTCCAAGCAGACAATATAGAAACAAAAACTAATAAAATTAACTTGCATTATGTTATTATGCACTGAAAATTAAATATGCACTATGCATATTTCATTTTCAATGGCTCCACTTATAATATTCAACTTCTCGTGTCCTTTTATGATTACAAATCAATAAACTATTTTTGTGTTCAATTCTTTATGAATCTGATAAAAACATTCAAAAGCATTATGTCTTACACATAGATTTCTATTTTTATTTAAGAATGCAAGCATTTTGGAGGTTTCCATTACAAAAATGTTTGTGTAAAATGGTTTATTGAATATTTTACATAATATTTTTTAAATCTAAAACCCAAAAAAATAAAATTTTCAAAGTTTGTTATTAAAACATTGTTCTATTGTTTGATGCTTCTGAAAATATTTAAGCTGCTTTATATAAAAAAAGATTTCTACACAAATTGTGGCTTCTGCATATTACTCTCATGGAAAATGTAATTTTTACTGTAAGAAAAATTGTATTGTTTACAGGAATTGCATTTACTCTCAAATTTCCTAAGAATTCTGACTCGGAAAAATTTCACTTATGAGTCAACTCTGACTTACATTTCTCAATGCTGTACAGCATTTCCTGATTTATAAATAATCACTATAACAGATTGTACAAGACCAATCTTTCACTATCATGAGTAACATAGCAACAGCTGAACACACACGGGTCACTATATTATGGAAGAAAAATTAGAAATTGTGATGATTTTTAGACCTTTTTCTTTAATTTTTTGGATGACACTTTGGTCTACTTAGTTTTTGGGCTTTTTCTGACATAGTTTCATTATTTGAATTTAATGAAATTACTGATAGATAAAAGCTTATTAACAATAAGCAAACATACTACTATACATTAGTCGTTTAAGTTTTTATTTTATTGAGTAATTAAAAGTGCCACGTATTTTACACATAACAAGCAAAACCTAAAACAGATGATTTCTAGGAATGGAGTAATTTTGCGACAATACAACAAAATAACTAGCAGATATGAAAAATAATGTAAGACATTTTATAATTAGTACTTGTAAATTATAAAATCTTGTAGAAATGTAAATAAATTAAAAGCTTAAATGAATTTGAAGCCATGATTAATAAATGTATCGCAGCAACCACATCATGCGTGTGTTATAGTTTTACTACTGAACAGTGCTTCATTTGAGAGCATTTAGTGCAGCATCAGATAAAATGCTCTCAACAAAGCTGCTTGCAAGAGAATAATCTAAAAACATTGATGACAATAACCTTAAATGACCCATCAGTTTGCCAAATACGAAGCTATTGGAAGCATTGAAATGTAATGAAAGACAGAAGAAATAATTATTTTATCCTATAACATTCTCATCTATTATACTTTAAAGATTTTACTATTGTAAATAAGGAATCTGAACCAAATTGAATCATAGATATATATTTAAAATCAATGACAAATACCAAACAGTCAGATCCCTTTATCTGATTACTAAGGTTAAATAATTACTAAGAAATTTGGCAGCAGTTAGGCTGCCATCTCTTGTTAAATTTAATAATTATGAATAAATAAATTAATTAAAATTTAATTTTAGAATATTCTAGAAGAAACGATTGGCCCTGAATGGGACTTAAACTCATAATTGCCACTAACTGCCGCTCTGTCTGATTTTTGCTTCTAAACTAATTAACTAACTAATTTAGATACAAGCATATTGGTCCCTCATCAACTAATTAAATTAGTTAATTAATTAATTAATTAGTTTGGAAGTGAAGATCAAACAAAGATCCAAATAGTGTAACTTACAATGCATTGCACAGTAAGCAGGAGTTGAGTTAAAATTCCACTCTGAGCCAATATTATCTTAAGAATATTCTAAAACTAAAATTTTATAATTGTTAAATTTAACAAGAGATGGTGGCTTAACGGCCTACCTCTTGCCATATTTCTTAGTAGCCCAATAAAGGAATCCGGCTTTTTATATATTTGAAGTAATTATTGAGTTATTGTACTTACTATTTAGAAATCAATGACTATCAAGAAATAAATTTTTTAAATTTGACTCATAATTCTTTCCACTTAACTCACAATGCATCAGAATATTTTAGGTCTAGTGTAAGCCCTATGCTTATATTTAATATCTGATCTAAAAGTACTAGAATCAACTAAAATTTAACAAAATAGTCTTTATTAAATGAAGTGTTAAAAATTAATATAATTGGGATGCAATTTGAAAAATTGTAAACCTATAAATTCCCATTGTCATCTACTGTCTGTCCTTTCTCAATCTCAAGTTGTATAGATGAAAATCAAGACCAGATATGGAAAGCTTAGAGGCAAGAGGCCCAATAAACTATATACAAACTTCTGATTTGCACCGGAAGTCATGTTATTTCAATTAAAAAATTTTTCCCTGAAAGATGTTAGATAGATGACCAGCACGACTCTATTGCTAACAGGAAAAACATGATGTACAGGAGCAAGACACTACTAATTTGAGATGGAGAACATATATTTTAAATTAAATAAATTAAAAATTGCAGCCTGGCATTGTGACGATGTCACAATAAAATAATTGCTCGTGTTTATTTTAAAATAAAATGTATTAATACTTACAGTCAATGTGTATTCAAAACAATCATCTCTTATGGGCCAATTAATTCCATCTCCCAAAGGATTCCAGAAAACTTGAAGTAAATTTTTCCAACAACCAAGATCATATGGATAAATAAAAACATCACCTTCTTCTCTTGGGCGACTTAATGCCTGAAAAAATTATATTTTGTTATACAAATTTTCAAAATCATATCATATATTTATAATTTTTATATTATTTAGATGTATCCAAGGCCATGGAGTCGGAGTCGACTCCGATTCCACGGCCTTGGATATATCTGTAAAAGTAATTTTATTGTTAGAGAAGTTGGAGTCAGTAAAAATGGGCTGACTCCAACTTGACTCCTGTTTTTATTATGTATTTTATATCAGTTCAGGTTGAAACTCCCAATAACCTCCCATCTTACATTATAGAAGCTTCCCATAATGCAAAATCTTATTTTATGATGATTCCTTTACTTCATAATCTTTTTTTGCATATCACTAATTACTGTTGATCCTGTTTTCAGAAATCCATATTCAAATACATTGTGTTCTAAATTTTTATTGTCAAAAGACCCATATAAAATAGCTAAGGAGACTCACGTTAAATTAGTAGCGAGGTTGCGGCCGGAGTTTTCAACTCTAAAACATGAATGTTGAACGTCGAGTGTCACTTACAAGATAGCGGCACTCGACATTCACGTTTTAGAGGTGAAAACTTCGACCACAACCACGCTTGTTTTCTAATACTTCACTATAACCACAAAAGGAAAATACTTTGTATGTCAATGTGTGGTTGAAGATAAAAATAACAAATTTTTGTAAGTGTAAGAACCTGAAAATGGAGCACAGCTCTGAAAGTATTTGGTTGTTGGTCAGAATAAAGCAGTTTTTGGTTTTTTTTATGATGAAAGTGGTATAATGAAAACATCTATTAAAAAGGATAAGTACTTTCAGTGGTTTTGATAGGAATGCATGATGATTCATTTGGTAATGATGAAATACCATTCTGGGTTAATGTAATCAAAATATATTCTGAATTATTAATTAGAGGCAGGATTCAGTTGGACCCATTTGTGGGTGCCGGGAGGCGGCCGATTTCTCGTTCCTCCTTTTTGTCGGCTAACAGGTCCGTGAGACCTGCCCACGTCAAGATGGCGGTTCGGAGGAGTTACGCGTTACGCGAGTGGATGCGAGTGGAGGAAGTGAATGGGTTCGACGGTAGAGCGGCGGATGATGACAGTCGAATAAAGGACATTACAACGGATAAAACAATAACAAAGATTTATTAAAGCTAACTTGACGATTACAGATACGGCGAGCGTCGGTCGCCTGAGTTCGTATTCGCGGAGGGAGAGTTTACAAAACTTCGGGTCATACCTCGTGATCCGGGTCGCTCTTCACAGTCGATACGATTTCGTGGATTTCCGGCGGTTCCCCTCGACTTTTTGGCCGCACGCGCACAGGCTAAGAGATAAACGTAACCGACCCCCTTCTTCTCCGTCGTCGCCCTTTTATTCCCTTGGTCACGAGTTCCAGGTTCGCCAACCCACGTTTTTCGACTCTTGTTCCTCCTGATTCATTTTTCTCTATCTTTTGACTCATATCCCTTTTCCTTCTACTCGCGCGGAAAGGGATGTATCATTACCGGCCAAATTCCGGTGGGTCCGAATTCTCACACCACCTTGGGCTTTCTAAAATCGAAGCTGTCCCTGAAGGGCAGGTTCGATTTTTTTTTTCCTTTCGGGGAGGATGGCTATTTTAAGCGCGCTGTCTCTCCCTGATTGGTGACTTACAGGCGACGTTAATTAGTTGCGACACTGATTTATATGGCGAATTTTTTTCGCGATTTACCTGGCGACATTAATAATCTATTGATTTCGCGACAATCACAGATTAATCGGGCGCGCGTTACAATAAGTTGTTATGTTAAACCAACCACGGTGGGTTTGGTAAACAACAACGGTGTTCCCGGAAGTAGGGTTGTTTCCTCTCTGGCACGTGGTGCAGACGTAGTTTCCTTTCGTCACTTGGGCACGAGAGTAAAGTTCAAGGTCTTGAGTGATCGTTATGTCCTCTGGTTGATGGGAGTTTGTTGACTTGTGCTACCTGGTTGGCGTGTTCGCTTGTTGTGACGATCGAATTTAAACAGGACCTTGAGGGCTGGAGGATTCCGGTGAGTGGTGTCTTGATGTGGTCGGTTGTAGTGTGGCGGTGTCGTCGTGCGTGGAATTTGGTGCAGTGATTAATTTTGGTGGAGGGTCGTCAAAGTCTTAGTCCGTTGCGGCGAGGGTGTCGTCCTATAGGTACTCACAAAAGTTAATTACAAACAGTCATTTGAAATGAGAGGTCTATTTAAGTTCGGATCGAGGTACATATTACAAAGATTAATAAATGGGGTTACTCTCCCTCAGGTCGCTAGGATAATAAAATTTTAACTTAAATCTAAATGAGCTAAGCTAATACGGTCTTATAATTCGAAACGTTAAAATTCGATTAACTTCGTTAAAATGGCTAACTAAAATTCGAATATATGGAATATTTAATATAATAGATGATATATATGGTTATATGATTATATTATAGTCAAAACCTTCGAACGAGAAAAGTTAAACAAAAAGGCCTTAAAATGGCAGCGTTAATACGTTCGAACAACGGCACGTGGAGGTTAGTTGTGTTATATCGCTCCGGGGAGTTTCCTGTAACGGTGTGTTACTTCCCGGAAGCGGGTTAGCTTCGCGTTCTTAGTCTAATTCTCGTCAGGGGATGACGGTCGACTTGTCGCGAGGGAAACGAACCGCGGGATGCGACTACGATTTTGGTTTGGCCGCGTCATTACCCGTGGCTGTTCGGGGACAGGGCCGCGGCTACGTAGCGCGTATGGAGGCGTACTTTCTTGTTCCTCGGTTTCCGATTGTTCGCGTTCTGAGTCCCCGTGCTCGGTGTCCTCCTCACTTTCCCTTTCCACTATTTCTCCCGTAGGGGATTGAGTGGGGATAGAGGTTAAGATACATTCGTCCCACGGGTCGAGATACGCGGCTTGATCAAGCTCGGCGGTTGCGATCAAGGTTGTGAGCTGATCATTATTTTGGGTTTGCCGCAGGTGGACTTTCTCGCGGGCGGTTGTTGGTTCCGTTTCATCGCTGGGATTAAATTGCTCTTCTGTTAGTGAAGGGAGCACGGTCGTTAATGCGTCTTCGACAGGTGATGCCTCCGATTGATCGACGGTCATGTTAGCGTCATTCCGCGGTATTTTCGGTCGCTTAATCTTCCTATGGGCCGTCTTTCTTCGGCGTTTCTTTTTCCGATGTGTCGTAGCGTCCCTGGGGAAAGGCGCTCGGAGCGTTCGTATTTGACCTGGTTCGGGAGGACGTCTCTCTTGACTCTTGGATCCCTTTATCTTCCGTTTTACGGGTTTGGAAGGTGAACAAAAGTGAACGACCTTTCCATCCGGTAGAATCACCTGGCTATTATGGAAATCGAGATTCAATCGCAACGTTTCGAGAATGTCTCGCCCTATTATGCCGTCACACGGAGAGGTGATCTCTGCTCGAACGATTCTGCAAAACTGAGGGAACTTGTGTCCCCTTAATTTAAAGATGGGAACCGCCGTGCCTACGGTCGGAACGGAATTTCCCTGTGAACCTGCCATCTTCCTTTTGATACCAAATTTAACGGGCGCTTTACCCTTCAAGTTGTTTGCTAGATTAGTTGATATAAGCGTGCCTTCCGCTTCGAGATCAACGCGCATCTTCACAGGAATATTATTAATGTAAACTAAAATGATAGGTTTAGGTCTGGAAGAGGTTCTCGTTAATCCGATCCTGCCTTTCCACCTCGTCTCAGGGTCATCGGACAAATCTGTTTGGGGTGGAGAAAGGTTCCTACTCGATTCGGTATAGTGTCGCTGTTGCCTAGATACAGGATAAGGGGAGTGAATTATATCGAGGTCGCTGACCTTGGATGCTTCGAATGATACCTGTCCATCCGTTCCGATTTTCCCCCATAGGCTGCGAGCCATTTCGATCGACCTCGCCCCAGCGCCTCCTGGGGGGTTCACCTCGCCGACGCGCAGGAGAAGCGTTACTATTAGTATCTCTGCGATCGCGGGGGTGCCGGTTCCTATAGTTTTGAATCATTCTGTGGGGCATCACGACCGATTAATTCGTCTCCCTGGAGGGTGACAGGTTCGGGTTAGTCTTTCCACTCTGGCTGTGCAGTTCCTGCATAGCCGACGTTAGTTGGGCTATCTCGTCCTGTGAGGGGGAGTCTGTCACCCGCTCGCTATCTCTGACTGTTTGCACTATTCCCCGCGGATGAGAGGTGAGCTGTTCGATCGTCTCCTCACTGATCGCTGCGTTGAGCGCCTCATCAAAAGTTTCAGCCTGGCGACTCATTACTCTCTGGCGGATCCTTATATCTATTCCGTTAAGAAATTGCGCCTTTAACCGTTCGTCTAACTCCTTTCTTTGAATGCGCTGAATAATAGCGGCTTCTGCGGCGTCGGCTCCGGGCTCCGGCGTGATCTCGATTTCCATCGCGAGCGCTTGAAGTCGGGCGGCGTACGTTTGTACGTCCTCGTCCCGTTTTTGGACGCAGGTATAAAATTTACTAAGCCTAAACGAATAAGGTTCCCTTTCGAACCGCGCGATCATTAAGCGCTTGAACTCGTCAAATTCGTCGACCTCTTTAATTCTTCTATCCTTCCGTACGAATTCCCGAGCTATCCCGGTGAGTTTGAGCTTGGCTACGGCCAGCATTTGGGCCTTTGACCATGCCGCGACTTTCGTTACGTCCGCTAACGAGTCAAAAAAATCCGTAACTCGGAGACCTCCCGTTTCTCCGGAAAATACGGGCAGGAGTGGAATGATTCCGCCCAACCCTCCTAGGGTGAGGGGGTTTGGATTCGGATTCGCTTGAGCTGGCCCTACCGCGGGTTGTGGATTGCCCTCCATTTTTTTGCGATAGGTTTAATTAGCTTAGGAAGACAGACTAGGAACAGTATCGGAAGTAGTTCTATGACTTAGGTCCCTACTTCGACTGGAATGGTCCCTTTTATTCGAATATGATCCTTTCCGCTCTATCGATATTTCGAAGGAGTCGAACCCCACTCCTGAAAAACCAATTTGTGGGTGCCGGGAGGCGGCCGATTTCTCGTTCCTCCTTTTTGTCGGCTAACAGGTCCGTGAGACCTGCCCACGTCAAGATGGCGGTTCGGAGGAGTTACGCGTTACGCGAGTGGATGCGAGTGGAGGAAGTGAATGGGTTCGACGGTAGAGCGGCGGATGATGACATTCGAATAAAGGACATTACAACGGATAAAACAATAACAAAGATTTATTAAAGCTAACTTGACGATTACAGATACGGCGAGCGTCGGTCGCCTGAGTTCGTATTCGCGGAGGGAGAGTTTACAAAACTTCGGGTCATACCTCGTGATCCGGGTCGCTCTTCACAGTCGATACGATTTCGTGGATTTCCGGCGGTTCCCCTCGACTTTTTGGCCGCACGCGCACAGGCTAAGAGATAAACGTAACCGACCCCCTTCTTCTCCGTCGTCGCCCTTTTATTCCCTCGGTCACGAGTTCCAGGTTCGCCAACCCGCGTTTTTCGACTCTTGTTCCTCCTGATTCATTTTTTCTATCTTTTGACTCATATCCCTTTTCCTTCTACTCGCGCGGAAAGGGATGTATCATTACCGGCCAAATTCCGGTGGGTCCGAATTCTCACACATTGTTAAGGAATTGGTCAACCAATTCTTTAACAATGGGTCCAACTGAACAATGGGTCAATGGGTCCATACGTTTAAATCTGGAATTGGTCACCAATTCCACATATTTAAACGTATCAGCACAAATTTTTATAAAAGTTAAGGTACAGTAACAATAACAGTAAAAGACATTTATTGTACTGTACATTTATGTTTATTGTTTATTACAATGAAAATATTTATACAGAAATTGATATTTTAAGTTATGCAATAGTTTACTATTCTTCATTCACAAGCTTTAAGATTTTAATTTTATCTATATATACACTTGTACTGTACATGTATATATGATTATTGCTTCAAATGTAAATGTATATAAATATGCAAATATACACATTCATATAAATTATATCCTTAAGATGGCATTATAAACATTATTAAATTTCACATTTACTTTGGTTTTATTATAAGTAATGCAACATTATCACATTTCAAAGTAATATTGTTATATAACTTTAGCAAACTATACATTGAATTACTTATTATTATTAAGTAATTCAATGTATAGTTTTACAATTGTTTAACAATTGTTATTATTATAATAGGTTTAATCCCATAAAAATGAATATAATTACCAGATATTATTACATATACAGTAGAGCGTCGAAAATTGGAACCAATTGGGGACTGGGGTCGTTCCAAGTAGTAATTTTTTCCAATTTCCGATTATGTATGAAAAAATATATTAACCTGTCCGATGTTCAAATTTTTCTTTGTTGCGTATCGCTTCCTGTTGAATTTTTCTCCGTTGCGTGTCGCTTCGTGTTGAATTTTCGTCGATTTTAAGCCTAACGAAAATTTTTATAATAATAATCGAGGCTATCGTATCGTTAAAAATTATTTCTTTATTTTGTACAAACAAAATAAATATATTGAAGAATATAAAAAACATGAAAATTATACTTTAAAAGTAAATTTAGTATCAAAAACGTTCGATTCAGCACGACACAGTCCGACTGAAAATCGTTCCAGTTTCCGGCCATTTCAATTACAGACGTTCCAATTTTCGACGCTCTACTGTATTCTCAATGCAATGTATCTTTATGCTTAAATGGAGTAAAATATAAAATAGTCTAAAGTAATTAAAAATAGGATACCATTATGTTATGGGTCCACACATTGTAATGCTTATGGACAACATAGCTTATTTGAATACAGTAGAGCATCGATTATCCGACCCCCGATTAACCGACCACGTTCTAGTCGGCAAATTCAAATGTCCGCTAGTGATGTGGCGCTACAATATTTGGTTATGTCTTGGCTACTTTAATATTATTTTTGTTAAATTTTTGCATGTTTTAGCTGGCAGCACTGGCTCGACCATGAAAGGGAAGCTAGTATTTAAACCAGGCCTAATACACTATACTAATAATGTATTTTTTCATACTTTTCGGTTATCCAACTTTTCAGTTATCCGACCAACCCCAGTCCCCAATTGAGTCGGATAACCGATGCTCTACTGTATTTGCAAATGACATTTAAAGAGTACATGATGCTTGAAATGCTTTTTGTATTCTGCAGGAAAATGGTATATTAAAATCTCAATGTTTTTTCAAAAAAGCAATAAAAGTTGGGTTAATGTTACCTTAGGTAGCCAAGATGGTGGCTCGTCTCTAATTCCAGCAAGGAAACAGTGGGACGCACGTTCTAACCTAACTTAACCTATTCTAATAATTTGGTTGCTAAATTAATTATAATTTAACTAATAATTAGAACCTAATCTATTCTAATAGTTTATTAGAATAGGTTAGGTTAGGTTAGAACATGCGTCCCATTGTTTCCTTGCTGGAATTAGAGACGAGCCGCCATCTTGGCTACCTGAGGTAACATTAACCAAAAGTTGTGCATGCTAAAAGCCAAGAACTTGTAGCAAAGCAATTTATAGGTGTAATTTTTTTGTTGGATGCATGGATACAAAGTTTATTTTTGCATTTTCCTTTAGATTTGAGTTTTAAAGTGTTGAGGAATCATTTTTGTCTAAATTTTAGCCTGCAACTTTTAAATATGAATTATTATTCTAAGTGAAGGAAAGTAGTTACCACTCTTTTAAACTGCCATTTAAGTAATAATAAATAAATGTTTTAATGTAACAAAATTAACAGAAAGTATGTAATTGTAATATTATAGAAAAATCGTTCCTGTTAATTTCAAATAATTTATTTTGAATATTTGAATAGCATGCTTTTAACAAATAATTCAAAAATAGCAAAAAGTAATAACAATGACTTTTTTGTTATTAGAAATTGTCATTTTTTAGGCATAATAATCATTCTTGGTAAATTCAATAAATATACTGAATTTGAATTTTAAATTAGCATGCTTTTCAACTTTGAAGTGAAACATTGCAACTTTGGAAGATGACATACAAATCAACATGACGTGACACGCAGACCCATAACACACAAAAGTACCAAAAATAGTTGTATAAATTATATAAATATAAGAAAAATCTAAGTAAATATATCTCAAATGAGAAATTATTTCATACCTTAGTAACAATCCAATCTTCAATACTAGTCTTGTTTCTCCAAATTGATTTCAACTGAAATTTAAAAAATTTTATCTATGAATTCATAATATTTAAAATTAATCTAAATTTTAAGATATAAATGGACCCTTTAATATTAATTCTTGAGAATAAATTAAAGAGAACAGTTACTATTATTACAGCTGTACAATATAGAAAATGAATAATGGATATCAAGTAAAAAAAAAAAGTCTCGTCAGCAATTGTAGTAGTAAACTGTGTTCAAGACAAAATTTAATGATGCACAATAAGTTTAAGAAGCAGTAAACATATGAAAGCAAACCTGATACTGCAAAACTTTATAATAAACGTTTTAGACGCAACTACCTTAAAACATTTTGAAGAATATGCAAGATATACAATGGATTTTGAATGTTCAGTTAATGAAATATCTTTCAATTAATGTTTATAAAACATTTTTTGCATTTCTATATTGAATTAATGGAAAAAAATGAACAAATCAAACTAGTATATACATGACTTATAAAATTTATAATTAGTGCAGAAAATCAAATTTTATTATCATTTACAAAAAGATGATTTAAATCTTTAATTTGTACATTTCTGATAAGACTATATACATGCATACACAAGCTACGATAAACATATGTAGCTATAGCCTGAAATGCTATACAGTAGAGCATCGATTATCCAACTTAATTGGGGACTGGGGTTGGTCGGATAACTGAAAAGTCGGATAACCGAAAAGTATGAAAAAATACATTATTAGTATAGTGTATTAGGCCTGGTTTAAATACTAGCTTCCCTTTCATGGTCGAGCCAGTGCTGCCAGCTAAAACATGCAAAAATTTAACAAAAATAATATTAAAGTAGCCAAGACATAACCAAATATTGTAGCGCCACATCACTAGCGGACATTTGAATTTGCCGACTAGAACGTGGTCGGTTATCCGACGTGACGGTTAATCGGGGGTTGGATAATCGATGCTCTACTGTACATCTGAAAACAAAACATTCTTTTTGAATAGAATGATATTAATAATAAAAGATGTCATAAAAATTGAACTAAATTAACATATTCATTTAACCAACATATGTTTCATGATAAAAATGATATGACTATATGGTTAATGCTACCCTTGTTTTCTTCTATCACATATTATCAAACTCTACAGTAAGAAGTAAATGAAGAAAATTGGAAAGATATTAAATTCTATGTTACTACAAGATATTACAAAAATTATATATTTATAAAGAAAATAGAACACTAAATACAATTATAACTAATATATATAGATCATGTTTTAATCTTTACCGAGAGGGGACTGTAATCTGAGTCTTTTGATATTTTTAACTTAATTAATAGTTTAATTATTCTTATTTCATTCTACAACAGTATGATCAACACAGTGGTGGTGGTGGTGGTGGAATTCTCTTCTCATATCAATCCTCTATTAAACTAAAATTAATATTTGAATATTCTCATATTTTAGTTGTGGAATTTCCTTCTTTGTCATTGTCATTTCTTTGTACTCTTCTCATTCTGTTAGATCTAGCATCTATTTTTATTCTTTATCAGTGACTTTCATTCATCTAATAAATTTTGACATTCATGACACCTTTCTTTCTCATGTCTCAAACTGCCAGAAGAAACATTTTTGTTTGATATTTTTTATTTTTTGAACTGAAATAAGCTATATTTGTCCCTACATGTGATAATGCCTTTTTTTGATCTTGTGTTTTATCAAAATTGTGTTGTTAATACTTATTGGGTTGTTTGGAAAGTAATTTCGTTTTTTATTACTAGAGGAATTAGATGTATTTTTACCAGCCAATTTTATTTTAAACCACATTTTCATTATATACTTCGACAGCTGACATTTTAAGGCTTATTTGTAAAAAATTTTGTTTGATTCTGTACAATTGTTTTTTTTCGGTGGCTTATCAAATATGGAAAATTGAAAGCATCATTTTCGGCATATTCTGCTTTTTTATAACTAAAAAACCAAAATGCTGTTCAAACAAGAAAAAAATTGTGGTATGTGTTTGGAGAAGATGTGTTGAGAGAAAGACAGTGCCAAAACTGGTTTACAAAATTGCGTTCTGGCAATTTTAATATCGAAGATACACCACATTCTGGAGGGCCATTTGAAGCCAATGAAAACAAAATAAAGGTACTGATTGAAGCAATCTGCCGTATAACAACACGTGAAAGCACTAAGAGATTAAATCTGTTAAACTGAACCGTTTATATATTACTTAAAACAAATTGGTTTCATTTCAAAGCTCAATATATGGGTTCCACATGTTATCAAAGAGAGATGCTCTCTATGGTGGGATTTTAAAGAAATTTGTTTTTGAGCTTTTACCAGACAATTTAACAATTGATTCGAAAGTGTACTGCCGTCGAGTAAACAAATTGAGTAATATCATCAAACAGAAAAGGCCAGAATTGATCAACAAACAAAGTGTAGTGTTTTACCATGATAATGCCAAATTTCACACAAGTTTGGTAACTTGTCAGAAACTGTTATAGCTTAGATGGAATGTGTTATCACACCAACCATATTCGCCAGATCGGGCACACTCAGATTATTACTTGTTCCGATCTATACAAATTTTTTTTAACTGTAAGACATTTACTTGAAATGACAATGTCAAAAATCATTTGGATCAGTTTTTTGTAAACAACGATCAAAATTTTTATAAATGTGAAATCATGCTACTACCAGAAACAATGACAACAAATATTTGACCAAAATGGTTAATATATAATTCAATAAAATATTTATTTATTATAAGAATATTGCATTTATTTTTCTATGGAAAAAACAAAATTACTTTCCAAACAACCCAATATTTAACTAATGATTTTAGATACGCCTGTCATCTATCTAATGCCTAACTTTAATGTTAAAGGAAAAGTATGATGTACAGGGGCAAGACACTACTAATTTGAGGTGGAGAGCATATACTTTAAATTTAAAATGTGATTAAAAATTGCTCATAATTTTAAATCATGTATACAAATATTATTTTGTCATTCTAATGTTCATTCTGATGGTATCCAGTTTTCATTTTCTGACATTAAATCAGCTATTTCTAAATTATCTAATTCTTATCCTAGTTTATGATATTCCAGCTTATTTTATAAGTCTTTTCCAATTTATTTTGTCTAATTTTTTTAATTTATTCGTAAATTTATTTACTTTCCAATTTCTGCTTGCATTAAACCTTTCTACCAATAATCTTTTAGCTACTCAATATGAGATCTTAAACTGTTTTGAAGAAAAAAGGCAAAATCCTATTATATACTATATTTGGGTAGATGTCAAGCTTTAACTCTTTCATTCTGTCTGTATTTATTTGAATTCTACTTATACGCTGACCTTAAAATAATTAATTTTAATTTTTATCAAGGACGGCAGGATTTATCTATTCTATGTCAATAAATTGAAAACTTTCAATCTTAAAATAAATTCCTCTAAATCCATTATTACATGTTATTCTCTACTACATAATCTAATTCAGAACTAATTCAGAGCTGCCATGCAAAGATAACTACATAATCCTTTAAATCTTTCATTTCATTTGAACAATCCAATAATTACTTACATTAAATCCTACAGCAAGTTAGGCATTGTTTCTGATTTGGTATCAGAAACAATCTGTTTTTGTGTGTGAAAAAATTTTTAAAGGATTCACCTTTCATTGAGGTTATGTTATGGCATTATTGTCACTACTTTTATGTCATTATTGTTCACCATCTTTGAAGTCTAATAACACCTGTGCTTTTTGTTGAAAATTTCTAAAATTTTGAAAGAAGGTTTGTTTATTTGGGGGATTGATGCTATTAAATTTTGGTGATTACAGCTCGAGGAGACGGAGATAAAGGGGGTCATGTATATCTCCAGTAGAGTCAGACTTAATGACAATTTTACTCGATATAAGCATTTACAATTTTTTATAAAACCCATCCCTACCCTCAAAATTAAGCTTTTTTGCCACTTTATAATAGTTAAAAATATAAAAAGGTTTTAGTAAAATATGATAACAGATTGTGCCACCAAATATTGCTGGATTTTTTTTTAATTCATTTTTTTACTATTATCTTCCTGTTTGGGCTAACACTTCTAATACAAATCTACATAAAATTAAAAATGCCTTTAAATAAATTATAAAAGTTGATAAATAAAATACGTAATTCAAATTTTACTGATAAAGGTGATGTTGCCAGATCACGTTTCAGATTACCTAAATTATTCTGAGAATTAAATTCTTCGATAGTATTTTAGTTTAATGGTTTGCTTTCATCTAATTTCTTTCTTTTACACATTCCATCGTATTATTCTCATAATTTGTCTTTTTTATATTTTAAATTTTCAAGATAATGTTTCGAAAAATTCTTTTCTTTTGCGAGTAGCGAATAATGCAAACGAGGTAAAAGAATATTTACATTATAATTTTATTCAATTTAAAGCTGTTTGTGAACATCACTTATTTTATCAATAGTTTTATTGTTTTCTTATCTTTTTATGTATTTTTATTGTGTTTTTGTTATTCATTTTGTTACATTGGAAAAGTTATAACTAGTTCTTTATGAATTTACTCATGTATAAATAAATAAATATATTTTTTGAAATCGTTAATTGAAAAACTCTTTGCTGTAGACAGATTATAAACATTATTATGAAAAGAAATATTAAAATGATTAAATAAAATATGAATAAACAGAATGCCAAAAAACTAAGTAAATTAATTTCCATTTGTTTATTATTATCAATTTTCTATGTATTTGTTTATACTATTAAATTTATCATACGTTTCTATTTATAATAGTATGCTATAGAAAACACATCTGAATTATAAAAATTTTAAAAAGTCATATTTGTTATGAGCTTATAACAAGCCTTGAATATGTTTTTTATTTTAAAAAACTTAACTTTCTTGTAATTTTGTTATTTATTTTATAAATAAAAAGCATAATTAATATAAATTGTTTTATTTACAAAATAAATAGCAAAACTACAAGAGACTTTTCAAAATTTATGACTTCAAAAGGTTATGTTTTAAATGCAAATTTTAAAAGTGTTTGTAAGTTGTTCATATACAATTTGAATATTAAAATCCTTTGAAAATACAATACCTATGCCTAGAATACAAATTGAACTGAAAGATTCACCGATATAATTATTTTTAAAAATAAAGATTTAGTCATAATATTCGAGTTATTTTTTAAAATTAATTTGAATTTATGAATTTCCTCCTATTAAATATACACATTTACACACACATTTAAATAGTAACTTTTATTACCTGAACGACAAATAAACCTCCCACTGCAATAATGACTCCTATTGCTAATCCTAAGCTGAAAACTGTGAAGATGAGGGTATACAATGAAAGATAAACAATGTGATCTCTATCTCCATGATATAAATACCAATTCTGTAATGATTTTTCATACATTATATAAATTTTATTAATTTACTTATGTACAATATAAAGTAATATCGTGATTACTTACCAAATGAAAGGCACGATAAATAGCAGTAATTAAAAGTACAGTTGATTGTATAGATCCACAAACTGCACAAAATAAAAACCAGGTGAAATTAGCATGATTACGATGCCCACAACAATTATTTATCCAAGGACAATGATGATCCATCTTCATTACACATCTGAAACGTTAATGCCAAATATCAATACCATATAAATTCATCAAATAAATCAATATTTTCATTTTAAAAAAAATGCTTTTATTAATAATTTTATAATAAATTTAGAAAGGATTAAAAGGTTTGGAACCAGATTTGAATATATAATCTAAGATAACACATAAAACTGTTCAAATATTATCCCAGACTACAAATTTTATCATTGCACTTGACTACATGATTCTTCAGAAAAGCATTTTCTATTATTAATGATTTCATAACAACCTGTAATCAACATTGATTGTATAATATATTTTATGTTTGTGTGACTTGAGCCTTTAGAGTTTTTAACAATGTAAAATTAATTTTAATTTAACTTTTAAACAAATATGATACATAAAATATTTTACACAAACATATGCTATAAATACATCAACTAACATTCAATCTTACTTTTAATCTAATCTTACAAACAAATAAATAAATCAAACAGTTATTAAACATAATATTTTATAAACCTTTTGCACTTGCGACAATGGTGAACTCTGGGAGCTTTGTAACCGTCACATAAGCTACAATATTGCAAGTATTGTACATCATCAGGATTTTTCTGAAAATATTTCAAATTTCTCAAAAATTATTATTATTATTATTAGAGTCATTTTAAAATACTATGCAAAATATTTTTAGTAAAAATATCTTACAGGTTTCCATCCGTAAGGAATATATCCCGGGCCCACTATCATTGCACAGAAAAAATTATATAAAGTTGCACCGACCCAGCCTAAAAATATAAAATGATTTAATGTACTGGCAACCGTAGTAAATGGTGGAAACCACATAGAAGTGACGTAAAGCGTCGTTAGAAGAATAGATTTAATGATGAACAGAGCAAAAATAGGTCCCCAGTGAAATAAACGACGTAAGACATTTTTGCTACTAATACTGTCAGTCTGCATCAATGATTTTCTGGAAAGAAAAAACATATATATTATGTACTTTGAGATATAACAATGAGGCATTTAAGCCTCAAAAAAATATATACTACATTACATTGCAAAACACCGGGATGTGTAAAATACTGCACTCTTAGAACCTATAACCAGTGATACAAAAAACAAAGGATGGAGATCACCACAAACGTTTTCGAATTGTTGGCAGTTCTTCCTCAGGTGTGAGCCTGAATTACTGATGGGACAGAGTGAACCATTAAAGGAAATTTGAGAAACAATTATAAGGTATTACATGAGACACGTGTGTGTTCGTCTAGGAGACCTACCATGACCCTAAAGTTCGGAGTCCATCAACACCTGCCATGCTGTCAACAGAACCAACTCATCCTTAAAATTGATGCAGTTCTCATTGAGGAACAATTTGTAGATTTGAATGGCTTCAAGCCACTTAAGGTGTTCGTTGTGTGATGTAGTGTGTATGAGTTTCACCTGGTGGAAGGCTGCCACAATGTCCGGGTCGGTGACGTACGTGGTGAGGGCGGAAGTACTTCTCTGATGATGTATGTCCGTTATATGTTCCTGCACTCTGACTTCCAAGGAGCATCTGATGGATCCGATGTTTTTGTATCACACCGGTTATAGGTTCTAAGAGTGCAGAAAAAATATATAATCTAGAGAATAAAAGAGCTCCATATCTGGTTAGCAATTGATGTTTTTACAATAGAGTCAGTAAAAGAACCTAAAATTTCAATAAAGTTTTTGCAATTTTGAACTCAAGTTGGCTTGATATCTAAATTTAGGTTCTTATTTGGATAGAATTTATAAATTCTATCCAAATTATCAAAAAATAAATAGGATACAACTAGCATTCATTTGATTATAATAATAAAAATATTAAAATGGCAACATAATAAATATTTATTAACTATTTTAAGTATATTTGAAATAGACTGTAAGTAAGAATTATTTAAAGAATAAAAACTAGCTATTTAAAGTGTAAAGTCTTAACTACTTAAAAACAAGGCTTTTGATGGATATATTTCGAATATGTCTAGCACATCAATTGAAAATACTCAAAATAAAATAACAATTTTCTACTACTGAATTTAAATTGATGTAATAATACAAAATAAAAACATATTCGTAAATATAGTAGAATTTCCAGAATTTCCAGAGTATTTAAACATTCCATAAAATTATTTTTCTTATTGAATAATTAGAATATTTTAAAACTATTCTACCAAAAATTTTTACTTAACTTTTTCCTCTTATTGTGAAACATACATTCTTTATATATTTTAATAATAGCGAGGTTGAGGCTGAAGTTTTAGATGCGAAAACATGTACGTCAGACATTCAGCACTGCTTTCCTGTAAGCCTAGAAGTTTGACAATGGTGTTTGGAAAGTCAGTGGAATCATGCTCGACATTCCAAATGCCATTGTCAAACTTCTAGGCTTACAGGAAAGTGGTGCTGAATGTCTGACGTACATGTTTTCGCATCTAAAACTTCGGCCTCAACCTCGCTAATATTCTGAATTGTAAAATAATATAAAAACAACAAAATAATTTATTTATTTACATTTAACATTAATAGTCACCTTTCAACATTTAACATTCACCATACATTCACCATTAATCACCTTTCAACATTTAATAAAAATAACTATAATTTAATGTTTTTTTGAAAATCACACTGAAAAATATCAAAAAGTTCTGTTACAATTAGAGTAAAACCTTCTCCATAAAACTTTTAAATATTAGTTAAAAGTCATGCTATACATTGAATGCAATATAATTAGTCAACAGTAAAGAAAATATCCTAAAATCATGTTCTGTGAAATAACTTAAGTAATAAGAATCACCAGAAAATAAAAATTATACAATGTTGCATTTTATTATAGATACGCTGGGAAATAAGCTAACTTTTTAAACATCGTTAAACAAGTGGAATAGCACTTTAACAATTGCAGTGTAGTCATTTACTGTAACTCCAGCAGGCTTCTACAAATGTTACTAAAACTTGTGTTTGAAGAATTTATTTAACAAGGATTAATATGATAAACATTTAGTGTAAATGAGTTTTATATGCATGCTGTTTCCAACAACAGTGCATTATGATTAATGGCTCAATAAAAGTGGTGTGGTCTTATTATATGCTTTAGTCGCAGGGTGTCATATATCATATCTACATTTTCACTTCTAATCCCACCTACCTTACTATGTTTGGGAGTTGACTTCTAGTTGAAATGTAAATTTAAACCAGAATTTTGAGCTAATAATCTACAGATTAACTTACAGACTAAGTTTACAGACTAAGTTTAAGCAAACATTTTAGAAAATTTCTTCAACAGAAAAATAAACACTCTTCTCTGGTTTTCTGTATAATTAGGTATTTTCAACGAAAAAGAAACCGAGTTCTGCAGCATAGAGTTTTCTGTTTCGGCACAATACAAATACACAAATTTAGTGATATGCTTATAACATTCTGTCTAAAGCAGATTAAAACCCACAGGTACAGAGGGATGAATTTTGAAAAGTTAATTTTGTCAGGAAATCAGCATGTTAAATGCCCATCATAAAAGTCAAAATAAAAGTTGTCGTAGCAATCAATGTAAGTTAAGAGTAATTTTAAACTCTATCCACATGATCATGCAATGAGTTTACAACCGGCAACCTGCCCATAGAGGTTACGTGGAGAAATCTAACCTCTAATAGCTCAGCCCACGGATAGAATTTCAATTTTCCAGCTTCTTCACGACATCGACCTTGCCAAGTTGTACATACATATTTGCAAAAAACCATGTTTAATATCTGTGAGGTTGCTTTAAACATTGATCACAAACAAAACACTTTCTGACTTATGAACAGCTTCACTTATGCTCCACTCAATAATAAGCATAGCATTTCTTTGAATAGTTAACTTTGAGAAAGGTGCATTTTAATTTCTTTTTCATCAATTTTTGCATTTCTGATTATCTAAATTTCATTTGCAACCTATTTACCAATAGATTTTATTCTTTCTTTTAAAACAATAGCTGTCACATCACATTCACTCAAAAATAAAATATTACATTATAACAATAATAAATACATTTTAATCATTACAATACATAAAATATTCAAAATAAAAGTCAAACCTTAAAATAACAGAACATTTTTTTCATAAAATTATTGTTTGTTTAATCAATAAATACACCATTCCTTAATCTACTTACCAATGGCCTAGAGTGAAAACCTTGTAATACAAAATCTGTAATATTTCAGGGAAAGCAAAAACCACAATTAAAATTTTTGGGTTGGGACAATTAAAATGCTTTATCACAATTAAAACATTTAATAGTTTAAAAATGTCGACATTAATAATAATTTTTAAGTGTTAAAATATGTGTATTTCCAGATTTTACGGGGTAAACTTGACATACGGGCCAGAAAGTGATTTCGTGACTTACAAGGGTTTCATTCTAATCCATCAGGTGGCAATTCCTGCTAGGACAAGAAACAAAAATACTCCCATCTGGAGGTCCTGTTGCCGGACTTAAACTCCCTCTATTTTTACACACGGGAACAACTAAAAAGTCTCATATGTGCCGACCAATTCCCGACATAAAGACTCTAGAACAAAACACGAATGCTGCTCGTTATGCCATTCGGATACAAGCCGGAACATTTGACATTTTAAGCAGCGTATCAGTCCACGACGCGACATTGCATGCTTGCATCAAGACCACGGGGACACTTCGAGCATCTGCCGTGACCGGCCAGACGGGTCTGCAGTATCGTTCAGTAATTTTATGCAACGTAATAAATCCTTTATTGCGTACGCAATTCCAGATGTATGTTTTTGAGAGCATTTCTGTTTCTTACCCTAGCAGGAATCACCACTCAAAGTTTGTCTCCATATTTTCAATTCATCCTGTATATTCATGCACACCATTATATATAAAGAGCTGAAAATTGGACAAATAAAATGAATAAAAAATAGAAAAAAATTAATATTTCAGCAATAATCAAAAATTAATTAGTTTTAACACATTTAACATATATATTAACAACTACAAAATTTTTCAACGCAAAAAAAACTGAATAAAAACAGTATTTACTAATGTATATGTCGATACGTATCGATAAAAAAGTTTAATTTCACACTCATTGTAAATTAAAAATTCAATGTCGAATTAAGATTAAAAAGTAACACGTGCTACGTTAATTTGTATACATTCAAAATTAAGCACACGACACGTTCAAAATTTAACTATATTTTGGTTTCAGAGTTTCCTTGGAATGACACAAACTTATTGATTTTAGTTATGATCAATTAAACATCCTTTTGATTAACAACAGAACAAACCTGAGAAGACAACTGCAAATGGTCACTATATTCTGTTTACTAAAAAATTTCAATTGAAAAATTATCAAAAACGAGATTAAGAAGAGACAAACGGACAGACATCCGAACGGACGAACGACAGTGGTAATTTATAAGTACAATTTTTTCAAATTGCAGCCCAAAAAATGTTATTTAAGATTTAATTTGAAAATTGTGAATTTATAAATAATGCTTACTAGAGATAAATCCAATGCGGAAGAAAATATGAACTGAAATAAATATTTTTAGCATCTATAACATTTCTTTACAAATTACACGATTCAATTATCGTCACCGGTCACATCCACATACCATAACTGGCGATAACGGCGCCATTATTGGTCAAATTTTCAAATGTTATTTTTAATTCAATGAACTGTAATGTTTTTTTTCTTTTTAATGTGAAAAATATTTTTACTCTACCGTATCTAAATAAAAAAATTTCAATTGTGTTTTTAGGATGTAATTTTTCAAAAAGTTTCATATTTAGTAAAATGTTTCGAAGTACAGTATAATAATGCCGGGTTTACGCGTACATGGATTTGTTGGCGCAAGTTTTCTCGTCGGTAAAATTTTCTCACTGGTTGTTTATGCACACAATTAAAACATGCCAAAAACATACACATGAAATGCATACGAATATTAGACCAGATACAGTCATTAAGTAATATTTGAATGTTTCCAGTTGCACTATCAAATGTTTACCTCTTTCCAGTAGGATGGTCGAGACGGTTAAGGCCGTTATGAGAATTCGGAATTGAATTCGGAGGGTTGAAAGCCCCAGAGGATTTTTCGAGGATATTCTGTCTCCATTCTTTACAAACCGTCCGTACTATTATGGAACTTGATTAATAATATAATTTATATATATTCTTAACGGAAAAAACAAATCATATATTAGGCTATATTAATTTATTTACTTTGGTATACAGACAATGTGGATATTTAAAAATATGCTGTAAATTATTTTACATAAAGCTTTCAGTTTGGCGTATCAGTTTGGTGTATCGATTGTCCAAGCGATTGCTCGGACTAATCGATACACCAAATTGATTTTAATAGGCTTACTAAAAAGGCCCTCTTAGGGCCTACAGAGTGTAGAGTTAAAAATAAAAAAACCGAAAGTGCCGGCATCCCTAGTGGCGCGTTATAGCTTCATGAAGCCCAGGCAAATTTGAATTAGAAGGGTCCTACTTATATTGACCTCAGAAAATTTTCTTCAAGGGAATTTTTTGGGCGAAATATTTTCTTATAAAAGATTATTTTGGAGTCTCAGGCAATTGTGCTTTTTGTCCATATGATACGCGCCAATAGGCCTTCCGCCCTTTCCAAGATACGCTATTAATCGTGTATCGAAATACCGTAAAGTACGAAAACTCATTCAATGACCAATCGCCGACGAAAACCGCCATTTTAGTAATTTCGCATCGAATCAGTGGTAGTGTGAAACTACAATTTTCAACACAACGTTTTAATTCATCCATTTAAAAAAAAAAAACTTGGTTATTTTACGTAGAAATTAAACTCCGTAAAATCAGACCATTTTTTCAAAAAAAAAAAAACGTATTTTTGGCTAATTTGGTGCTATTTTTTTGTAACCGGAAAATTTGCTTGGATACGAAAGTTGTTTATCCTCGTGCCTCGTATCTATTTCGGTATTCATGGCGTCGGAAGGTGTTGGAAACAATCCGAGAAAAGTTTTATTTCAAAGACAGCGAACCGCGCCCGAGAGAGGAGGACATCATTTTTGTGATGCTACCGGTATTATTATTATTAATTTTTATTTTTTCGGTATAAATTACGGCGAAGAAATAACGCGTGGTGTCGCATTAAAATTCTGTTGTTTCGTATATTTTGGCTAGTTGTCAAATAGCAACTCATTTAACATTCCTGCTTCTCGGTTATGTTTAACTTCTGTGAAAGCTGATGTTATTGCACGTTTTGTCTCGTGCAAAATTCAAATATTTGCTTATAAATTCGGTGATAGTTACTTTTAGGTAATCTGTACGTGTAAAAGTATATGAATATTGACCTAAAGGTAACTTTACCGTAATGAAGAAACGATTTAACAATATTGAAACGTGATATTGTTAAATCCGTATATAACAGATTGCAATGTATTCTGACATTTTACTCATTAAATTAAGACTGCAATGTTTAAATGTATGGGTAGCATGTGAACTCCGAATGACAGATTTGTCACCCCCGGAGTTATAGACCCCGTATGGGCAAAAGAATTGATGGAACTGTACCTGTACATGCACCATTCGCTGGATATTCGCCTCTGGAGGTCTGTTTTTACTGTAAGCCTTGACTGGCATTGAGCATGGAGAATAGGCAGTATATCAGTTTGTGGTAAAAACTGACTTTTGGAGGAGGATATTTGATGAAGGGTTGCATGTGTGGGTACAGTTTCGTTGACTTTTTTGCTCTTATGGGAGGTGTATAATTCTGGGAGTGGCAAATCCCTCATTTGGACTTCACATCTTACCATTTATTATGTGGAAAATTAATTTTTCATATAATGGTTTTATGCAATTATTATTATTGTACAAAAAGTTTTTAGCATTCTGTCAGCTGAAATAATTGTTGAAATCTACAGTTTATTAGCGTGTGTGAAATTTTACACATAACTATCTTGTTCGTGTACTGTAATGTGCTTTGAGATTTTATACATTTATAATATTTTTAAGTTATTGGGCTGCAAATTTGAAAAAATTGTAGACCTAATAAATTTCCATTGTTGTCCGTCTGTCTTTCCTCAATCTCGAACGGAGTTGGCTAGATGAAATCTGAGACCAGATATGGAAACCTTAGGGGCAGCACGCCCCAATTAACTATATATGAACTTTTGATGCAAACTGAAAGTCACATTATTTCAATTCAAAACTCCCACCCAAAAGCAGTTAATAGATGACTGGCATGACTTTATTGCTAACAGGGAAGGTATGATATACAGGAGCAAGATGCTGCAGTACTGATTTGAGATGGAGAGCACATATTTTAAATTAAATAAATTAAAAATATGATTAATAAAGTATCTTGTGATTGAAACTTCTTAAAAATAAGTTGTTCATTACATCAAACACAGTATATTTAAGCTGCACAATGAAGAATGTAATAGTGAGGATGAAAGCCTTACATATCTTGAAAAATAATAATAAATTGTCATGCTAAAAGCTAAAATGAATGGGATACTATATATATACATAATCTGTAATAATAATAAAATTTTTATCAGATTTAATAAGTGGTAATTATGCTTTTCTGGTATAATATGTAAATATTCAGTTTTATATTTTTCATATATATGAACGTAAGATTATATATACAGGGTATATCAGAATGATGTTTTAAAAATTTGGGGGATTGTAGAGGATGAAATTTTGAACATTTTGATATAAGGAACCCATAACCAGAAATGTGATACAAAGTTTCTACAGCACTTTGCAGTTGGTATGCTGAATGAAACAGCAGATTTATGACAAGTTTTATTGACAAAACAGTAAAGTACAATCAAACTGTACATTGAATCAGTGGCTGCATTACTTTAGAGTAAATGTTCAATGTGACAACTACCAACTTCGTGACATCATGTGCAATGATGAACCATGTTTTGTCCGACTCTCTATAAGATTCCACTCTCCCCTCTGATGGTATTAAATGCTGTAAAGATGTGCTTTGTAAGCTCATGAAGTGTTCCTACAGATGTTGTGTACACAAGGGACTTTACATAACCCCAGAGGAAGAAGTCAAGAACAATAACATGACGTCAATGGACGGAAGGGTAGCTACCAAAGTGAAGGGCAGTCAAGCACTTCCTACCATAGTAGAAACTTTATATCACATTTCCAGCTATGGATTCCTTATATCAAAACGTTCAAAATTTCATCCTCTACAATCCCCCAAATTTTTAAAACAACATTCTGTTTACACCCTGTATATATTAGATTGACTGTTTCATTTCTATTGATAGTGGAAATGAAACCTAATGGAGTACTAACAATATTAATTTATAAACATTGGAAATTTATGACAACCAATTTTGCCAACATACTATAAATAGGATATCTAAGATTTATTTAATCTAGATATTTAAGTTTCTTCATGCATTATTACAATTTTAAGATGTAAAAAAAATTTAGGCTTATTTATTTATTTTTAAGTACACTTTGATAAATCTTATTATCTATTTTAAACTCATTGGATATAAAATAGTTACAGAATGAAATACAGTAGTATTAAATTACATTTTATAATTCCAGCAAACTATTTAATTCACAAACACTTTCGACTTTATTTAAAGGCCATTCAGTTGCCTATTAAAAGATGTATAAAATTAAGAGATACAAATATAAGAAATAATTATATATAAATATATTATAAAAATATTAACTAATTAATGTTGGAATTGCCAGGTTTTTCATGAAAACATTGCCAAGCATATGAGATGCTTTTTCTGTCTTCAAAGTTAATGCAACTGCTTGTCAGGTCAACTTTGTAGATTTCTAAAGCTTCTGGAGCCCTGATGTGGTTGGTTTACAGGATTGTTTAATATGGCATTCTGGAGGTCAGCTTGCATGTCATCTCTATGGTGTAAATGGACAGGGCAGTGGTTTGTTTATAATGCAGTCGTTGTCTTTTCTGTTTCTATGTAACAGAAAAGACAAAGCTGAAAAACATAAGGCTCCAGGGGTGTACAAGATGCAACAGGTTCCAAAAAGATATGGTATATGTTGGGTCAACTAAGCATTCTATATGCAAAAAGTTGCATAACTGTATACATACATAGATATAACTTTATTTCATTCACAGAGAACTGAAAGAAAATGATGAAATTTGTGATATGCACCAGAAGCAATTATTCAATGTACAGTCAAACCTGTTTTTATGCGCTCTTTTTATGTGCGATTTTTATTTGTGCGATTTTTTTAATGCGAATTTTTAATTTGTGCGGTATAGTTGGCGACTAGTCTCGTGCGATTCGTCATGTCTCACGTTGACTTATTATAGCTAAATAAACTTATTGTAGCATAAATGCACTTATTATAGTAATATTATTGCATGAATATGCGAAAAATGAAATAATTTACTTTTTAAGTCAACAAAACACCACCTGGACAAAAATATGTAAAACAGACGATAGACCAGACGATGCATTCAAGTGCTGACATCTGTTGTCAATAAATTTTATTTCGTACGGTTTTGAGTTATTTTCTACGTGAGACTTCTTTTATGCGGTCCCTATTGACCGCATAAAAAAATTATTTTTTTAATTGTGTTGCGAAAACTATTATTTACAGCCATTCGTGAAGTTTCGTGAGATTTTTTTTAATGCGTTTTTTTTAATGCGGTCCCTATCCCCCGCATAAAAACAGGTTTGACTGTATATAGTCTACCAATTAGCAAAACTATTTGTAGTTTCCAAATCTGTTAGGTATTTCCTGAAAATAATCTGAGCATTGCTAGGATGATTGTTGTGTATGTGTATGTGTGAGATTGCAATTGCTTTTATTTAAAGATGATACTTGAGGTTATATATGGTTATGGTGGTGAGGCATCACTAATGAGTTGGTGATATCACTAGCTAGTCTAGCTATGATTGTTTTCTTTAAGAAACAGTAAGACAGTAGTTTACCATCCCTCTTCTCAAACCTTTCTCACCCTTCTCAAAAAATTACACCTACGAAGGCTGTTCAGAAAGTTTGCGGCCTTGCCTATATGCGGCGCAGTGATCAATTTAGTTTTTGGCGGGAATAATTCAGCCATCTTTGCTAAAGATACAATACCGATTTGTCGTAAAGTTTTGCCATGACAGCTTAGCAGATAGTCAGTGTGCAAGTGCTTTGTCAAAAATGGAGAAGACAGAGACTCGTGCGATCATAAAATACCTGATGATAAAAGGGTTGACCCCATCTCAAATCAAAGCTGACATGGATGAAGTTTTGGGAGAGTCTGCTCCTTCATACACCACTGTGAAAAAATGGACAGCCCTTTTTAAATCTGGCAGAGAGAGAGAGTGGAAGATGATTCTTGCAGCAGACGGCCATCAACTGCTGTCACTGAAGAAAATATCGACAAAGTTCAATACAGCATCATCAACCTTGACATTTCCGGTAAAAAGACGAAAAAATAGCAGAAAAACTAACGTTTTCGAATCTCACATCGAGATCTTCTTCAGGTTCGTTACTAGAATGTAATGGAATTCAAACTCTTTCAAAGTTTAAAAGATCGAACATCTTGAGCGTGCAATGACGATGCAAAAATATATGATAAATTTAATAGACCTGAGTCTACAATCATAACGTCGTAAAATATTCCGAAATAAAAACGTGACTATCATTGCGGATTCACCTCAGAAATATACCGCCACGCGTATGATAAAACGTTGTTGTCTTTGTAATTAATGCATTTCCCCGATTTAGTAGCCCATCTCCAGGGTCTCCAATGCCCTAATGTGGTCAGTTTTGAACGACTTCTTAATGAGGGTGGCGTTATCAAAGTCGGCTCGTATATCGGGGTCGGTGGCGTACGTCGACAGGGCGGTGGTGTGTCTTTTTTTGGCAACGTCATTCTTATGCTCAGAGACCCTTTTTTGGACGGATCTCTTGGTAGATCCAATATACACTAGGTCCCTTTGGAACCTGTGGTCTCTTAACGGGATACTGTATACTCCCGGTGCCCTTAAAATGTCCGGTTTGTCTTTGGCGTTTCTGAGAAGGGAGTAGATAGATGGCGTTCTCGTGTACGCCAACTTAGTGCCTTTCATTAGCGCTATTTCCCTATACAAGGAATGGAGGTCTTTGTTGTATAGTACAACCGTGTGCATGTCGGGACTCGAATTAGACTCACTCCGCCCTGCGGAGGTGTGATGCGCTGTGTTTGTATTACAAAAATTACGAGCTAAACTGCAGATAAGGCTACTTCTGTAACCATGGCTGGTGGCAATGTCTTCAATGTGTTTTAGTTCTGCGATCGTGTCCTCTCTTTTAGTGTTATGGGTGAATGCCCTATTTACTAACGCCCTGAACGCCGCCATCTTATAAGGGTACAGATCTTCAGACCCAGCGGGTATGTACATAGGTAGGTGGCCGGGTTTGTAGTATACCCGCGTCTCAATATTGTTTACATTGAGCTGAATGGTGACGTCTAAAAAATGTACTCTGGTGTCCGATAGTTGATCAAGCTTGAGGGTTATACCAAACGGGTTGTCGTTTACGATGTGCAAAAAATCATTGACTTTCGGCTCGCTCTTCCATATGATAAGTACGTCATCGACGTACCTACGGTACAAAATAATGTCAGGTGTAAACAAGGGAACGACATCCCTCTCTAATTGTCGTATAACCAACTCACATAGGTCGCCCGAAATTGGGCTCCCCATGGGTACCCCTCTTTTTTGTAAATATGTTGTATTGCCGAACCTAAACAGCGAATTGTAGCACATTAGATGTGTGAGTTCAAGTATATGTTTGCGGTGTGCTGGAAAACCATATTTGGCCAGCAAGACGTCCCTGAGGGCGCAGAAGCAAGGTTGGAGTTTGATGGATGGATACAGAGCCTGAAAATCAAGCACTGTGATTTGAGCGCTCTCTGTTATCTGTGTGTGTTTCAACGCGTCGACCAGCTCTCTGGAGTTCTTCACCGTTAATGAATAGTCTTCTAGGTGTCTAGCTAATATTCGGTGTAATTTGTTCTCTAGAATTCTAGTGGGGGCTCTAGCTTTATCCAGTATTGGTCTGAGAGCCGGCGTAGGCTTGTGCGTTTTCGCAAACGCAAAGAGCCTGGGCGTATCGGGTGACGCGACCACCGCCCTGTTTAAACCTTGCGTTTTTGCAAGGGGTGTGCTTGTGGAAGGGCCTAGGAAGAGCGTATACTCCTGCCTCGACAAGGTGATCGAAACAGAGGACGACCTCTTTGAACGCAACAGGGCCTTCCTACAACTTGAAAGTCAAAAGGTGGCCGTCTTTTAAGAAATATTGGCAAGAAAGTTGGCCCGTAAGTACAAGAAAAAATTGGAGTGGATAATGAGTAAACAAAAACCCGACAGGGGAAAAGCACCCCCCACCCCACTAATCTGCTGGGACGGTATTGTTCCTCCAGTTTTCCTAATCGAAGCTCTGGCGCACGGCCCGATGTATACTCCGGGCTCGTCGAGACCAAGGCTGGAAACAGTCATGCCGGACATTGAAAGAATGGTGAGCGAATTGGATGAGGTCTACAAGGAGCATTACAGATGGAGGGCTGCCATGAAAATAAGCTATAACAAACGTAATGAAAAAGAGAGCATATGGAGGCAAGTAAGAAGAACCAAGAAATGGCTTGCAGAGGAACGTGTTATTCTACTAAAGGCGGATAAGAACAGAACACTGGTTCTACTCAAGGAAGAGACCTACAAAACAATGATGATGCAGTACATCGCGGATACAGAATGTGAGCAGGTCACGGATAATTATGTGAACAAGTTGCAGGCTCGTGTGGTACGGTTCACGAGCACACCCCTTGCAAAAACGCAAGGTTTAAACAGGGCGGTGGTCGCGTCACCCGATACGCCCAGGCTCTTTGCGTTTGCGAAAACGCACAAGCCTACGCCGGCTCTCAGACCAATACTGGATAAAGCTAGAGCCCCCACTAGAATTCTAGAGAACAAATTACACCGAATATTAGCTAGACACCTAGAAGACTATTCATTAACGGTGAAGAACTCCAGAGAGCTGGTCGACGCGTTGAAACACACACAGATAACAGAGAGCGCTCAAATCACAGTGCTTGATTTTCAGGCTCTGTATCCATCCATCAAACTCCAACCTTGCTTCTGCGCCCTCAGGGACGTCTTGCTGGCCAAATATGGTTTTCCAGCACACCGCAAACATATACTTGAACTCACACATCTAATGTGCTACAATTCGCTGTTTAGGTTCGGCAATACAACATATTTACAAAAAAGAGGGGTACCCATGGGGAGCCCAATTTCGGGCGACCTATGTGAGTTGGTTATACGACAATTAGAGAGGGATGTCGTTCCCTTGTTTACACCTGACATTATTTTGTACCGTAGGTACGTCGATGACGTACTTATCATATGGAAGAGCGAGCCGAAAGTCAATGATTTTTTGCACATCGTAAACGACAACCCGTTTGGTATAACCCTCAAGCTTGATCAACTATCGGACACCAGAGTACATTTTTTAGACGTCACCATTCAGCTCAATGTAAACAATATTGAGACGCGGGTATACTACAAACCCGGCCACCTACCTATGTACATACCCGCTGGGTCTGAAGATCTGTACCCTTATAAGATGGCGGCGTTCAGGGCGTTAGTAAATAGGGCATTCACCCATAACACTAAAAGAGAGGACACGATCGCAGAACTAAAACACATTGAAGACATTGCCACCAGCCATGGTTACAGAAGTAGCCTTATCTGCAGTTTAGCTCGTAATTTTTGTAATACAAACACAGCGCATCACACCTCCGCAGGGCGGAGTGAGTCTAATTCGAGTCCCGACATGCACACGGTTGTACTATACAACAAAGACCTCCATTCCTTGTATAGGGAAATAGCGCTAATGAAAGGCACTAAGTTGGCGTACACGAGAACGCCATCTATCTACTCCCTTCTCAGAAACGCCAAAGACAAACCGGACATTTTAAGGGCACCGGGAGTATACAGTATCCCGTTAAGAGACCACAGGTTCCAAAGGGACCTAGTGTATATTGGATCTACCAAGAGATCCGTCCAAAAAAGGGTCTCTGAGCATAAGAATGACGTTGCCAAAAAAAGACACACCACCGCCCTGTCGACGTACGCCACCGACCCCGATATACGAGCCGACTTTGATAACGCCACCCTCATTAAGAAGTCGTTCAAAACTGACCACATTAGGGCATTGGAGACCCTGGAGATGGGCTACTAAATCGGGGAAATGCATTAATTACAAAGACAACAACGTTTTATCATACGCGTGGCGGTATATTTCTGAGGTGAATCCGCAATGATAGTCACGTTTTTATTTCGGAATATTTTACGACGTTATGATTGTAGACTCAGGTCTATTAAATTTATCATATATTTTTGCATCGTCATTGCACGCTCAAGATGTTCGATCTTTTAAACTTTGAAAGAGTTTGAATTCCATTACATTCTAGTAACGAACCTGAAGAAGATCTCGATGTGAGATTCGAAAACGTTAGTTTTTCTGCTATTTTTTCGTCTTTTTACCGGAAATGTCAAGGTTGATGATGCTGTATTGAACATTATGTGTACTGGTACTGACAGGTGAAGATTGTTTATCGACAAAGTTCATGATTTGGTATTAGCAGATCACCGTTTAAAAATGCATGAGATAGCTGAGACAACAGGCATCTCTGTCGACCAAGTGCACCACATCTTAACCGAAAATTTGGGTATGACAAAGGTCTCAGCAAGGTGGATGCTGCGTCTGCTGACCGCCGAGCAAAAACGTGTTTGCACTTTGATGTCAAAGGAGTGTTTGGACTTCTACCAGAAAAACCGACAGGATTTCTTGCGTCGGTTTGTGACTACTGACGAAACATGGATCCACTACTACACTCCTGAAACAAAAGAATAGTCGAAGCAATGGAAACACCACAGTTCACCACCACCAAAGAAGGCAAAGACAGTTCCATCAGCGGGGAAAATGATGGCCTCGTTTTTTGGGATGCTAAAGGCATCATTTTTATTGACTATCTAGAAAGAGGAAAGACCATCAATGCTGTCTATTACTATGAGCTTTTGGAAAAACTGAAGAAAGAAATAGAAGAAAAGAGGCTACACTTGAAGAAGAAAAAGGTTCTGTTCCACCACGATTAAGCACCTGCACATTCCACCAGAATCACCGAACAAAAGATAAATGAACTTCACTTCCAATTAGTTCCACATCCACCGTACTCACCTGATTTGGCCCCAGTGACTTCCACCTTTTTCCAAACCTAAAAAAATTCTTGGCTGGAAAGAGATTCCACTCGAATGACGAAGTCATCTCTGAAGTGAATGAGTATTTTGCACACCTTGACAAATTGACCTATTGTGATGGCATAAAAAGGCTAGAACATTGCTGGAACAAGTGCATTGCTAATAAAGGTGACTATATCAAAAAATAAAAAAAGTTTTAACATTATTTTGTTTGTTCTATTTGAGGCTGCGAACTTTCTGAACAGTCCTCGTACTGTATTTTAGAAAAATCCAGCAACAAGTTGCTTAACTTTCCAAGCAACATTTGGTGGTGTCATCTGTTATGATATTTTATTTTTTAAAAATTTTTTATATTTAACTATTGTAAAATGACAAAAATCTTAATTTTGAGGGTATGGATGGGTTTTATAAAAAAAATTGTAAATGCTAATAACAAGTAAAATCATTAAGTTTGACCCTGCTGGAGATACACATGACCCCCTTTATCTTCCCACCCTCTCGACCTTTAATCACCAAGATTTAATATCATCGATCCCCCTAATAAATAAACCTCCCTGCAAAATTTTAGAAATTTTTGACAAAAAGCATGGGAGTTATTGATCTTTAGAAAGGATGAACAAAGTCATGACACAAACACACAACACAACACACACACACACACACACACTAACATCCATACATACAGAAAAAACTGCCCAAACTTTTTTGCATTTCTTGACATTTTAAGGTTCCAAGTCCAAAAGTGTAAAAATCTGTGGAGTCATCATTTTTTGACTAATCGCCATACTTTTCTCTTATATATAACAGCTAGAAAAGTAAAAATGATTCACACAAAATCATATTGTTTTGAATATGTCAAATGTTTTTTTTTTTTTTATAATTTACAACTTGTAAATTATAAGTAATACTGAATAGAACTTCCTCAAGAAATTGGAACAGTATATATAGATTTGAACATACACCTTTACGTTTATTTGCTGGAAAATTAGTGCTTAGGTGTATGTTCGAATCTATATAAGTAATAATTAAAAGTTGTGTTATGAATGTAAAAGAATTCAAATTTAAAGATTTGGGGAGAATTTCTTGCATTGCTACTATTTTCCGATATATTATTGTGTAAGATTTGCTTAAGAAAGAATTACGGTAAACTCTAATTTACATTTATGTCAAATTTATGATGCTTCCATTTTACTGTCAAAAATATACATTTAAATGAAAATGTAAACAACTTTGTTGATCAGATTCATATACGTATGTAGTAGATATTTTGTAATCTTCAAGAAAAAATTAAGAATGTTATTTGTTAAAGTTACTGTTGGATTTTAATAATATTTTTGAAGGTTTATTCACTTAGATACAATAAAATATTATTTTATATTTATATTCTGGATTTATATATTATTTGAATTAGTGTATTCCAATAAAATCGCCTAGATTTTTATTAGTAAATTTATGAATTTCATCATCAAAAAGTTGATATGATATTTATTACTATTGTTGGTTTACTGTCAGTGTATTATATGACACAGATCTGTGTTAATAATTTGATTAATTATTATTTTGAATTAGTAGGTCAATATCATTTTTGCCACAGCATTTTCTTAACTAAGATGCCCTTTAAGAAATAAGGACATTGATGTTTTTTTTTAATAAAATATGAAAGATTTTTCTGGATATTGCCATCATAATTATCAAATGAAACCAGATTAAAATGTGTGTGTAGTTTGTTGGAAAAACTATAACATTTTTGGATAAAATTTTTTATTAAAAGGAGTTTTATTGATGTAAAAACTGTAGTTTAATAACAAAACTACTCAGTATATTTTATTAAAATGTATCTATACCTATAAGGAAAATTCTTTGTAAGAAATTCAGCATTTTAATTACCATATATTTCCGCTGATAAGACGATAGTTGAATCATAAAAAAAAGGCCCCCAAAATCCGGAGTCATCTTATAGGACAGATACAGAAAAATTAGATTGAAATTTATATAAATTGTCCGTTTTTTTATAATAGTTTTAAACCGTAATTATTTACTAGTAGAGAGTGGGGCATGTCCACAAAATAGAATAGCCCATACAACATTTTTATGGATAGTCAAGGTCAATGCCCGAATCAGTGAGAACGTTTGCAACAATAGCAAGGCAGAAAATAAAATTTGTTCATTCAAAAAATTACAAATAGGACATAATTCCGTATACGCTATACAGTATTATTATCCAGCTGATGATTGCTGGTCTAAACTAAATTCATAGGCCGTTGATAGTTTTGGGGTTGTCTTATAGGACAGATATATGCTAAGACTATAATACTTTGCCGAAAATTTATACCTCGTCTTATCCGCGGAAATATACAGTATAGTTAATCTGATAAACTTTCACATCATCTAATTCAGTATCTACTAGCATTCTTATCATTCCTCCTCTCCCAAGTTTTTGAAGTATTCTTTCAGTCTTGTCTAAGTTCTGTTTCTCATAGCTGGAACTAGATCTTGTACAGGAGCAATCTCTTTTATCAATAATGAATAAACTCCCTATTTATCACTTAGTTTTTTCTTGTCTTCCTTGTTTCTCAGTTTATTGAAAAATGTGACGTTAACCTTAAATGCTATCTCGGTTTGGTTTGTCACACTTTTCAGAGTTTCATAAAAGCTTGGACCCCAAGAGTCAACATAATAGTATTGCAACTATCCTGGTATTTGAGAAATGGGAAAAAAAGCAGATACATTTATATATTTTTTAAATCACAATGATAACTCTACATCAAAGACTTCAATGATTATATATTTTAGTCTTTGATACTAATAATAAAAAATATATTTATTGTTTAAGTTTCAGTCAGATTATTAACAGAA
This sequence comes from Centruroides vittatus, assembly GCF_030686945.1. Classification (NCBI taxonomy): domain Eukaryota; kingdom Metazoa; phylum Arthropoda; class Arachnida; order Scorpiones; family Buthidae; genus Centruroides; species Centruroides vittatus. The sequence continues at coordinate 272,247 of NW_027122625.1, read as the reverse complement.
ACAAAAGGATAATTTCCATATAATTTTTTAGAATATAATGTTATATAATTTCAGTTATCTTTAATGCATTAAGCATTCCAATAGAAAGGCATAAAATATCACACTAGGCCATGCTCTTTCTTATGGACAAAATAGCTGTTCTATCAAAAACATTCTATCATAAAACAATTTACTGGGCCAAGTACAATTTCCATTCCCACAGGCCATGCTCTAACCATTTTCATTACGTTTATATGGCTGGAGTGTTTCTGCAAAGTAACACAGTACAGATTCTAATGTATAGCATGTGTTGTGTTTTGTGCAACACACAGCCTGGCTGAATTGCTGGGTGTGTTGCTTATTTACAGCACATTGTGCTGTGTTAAATCATAACTTAGCAGTGAATGTATAATAATTTCATGCATGCAATCATACATATACATGGTATATGATGCAGTATATATTTGTACTTGCTGTTAAAAATTTTAACACCTTAGGACAGTACTATTTCTTATTTTTATTTAAATTATTTTTTGATATATGATAGTATAGTTTTAACAAAATATGCTCTTAAATCAATACACTGTAAGAACAAATTTCTGAAGAAACTAGTTGGTCGTATAATGCAAAATTTATTTTTCTTAATCTATTCTCAGTTCTATAAATCTTCCATAATAATACTGAATCATTATAGTGATTAAAACAAAACAGCAATAAGAAAAATGTTTTTGGCAATAAATTATTTATAGTAGTGCATATTTTATTCACTTTTAAATCATAAATAAATTGTAAAAAATGATAACATTTTAATTATTTTGAACAGATGAAAACTAAATTATTTTTATTATTTAGGTTTAGAGAAAGGAGATATTCTTAGTAGTAAACAGAGAATACAATTTGATCATGAACTAGAAACTAGCATCAGATTATTAGACAGAGGTGAGTTTTTTCAAATTAAATTATTTAATACTTTGATATTTATAGCGTATGACTCTTAGAATATATACAGCTCTGACGTTTTAACATAACTGTGTGAAAATGTTAACATCGAATTTCCTAAATATGATTAACTTATTAATATAAAATATTCACATGCTTGTTAAAAATGCATATACATATATTATTATTAGAAGTTGACATTTAGCAAAAACAACACTCCAATACTGGTTAATATTAATTCGAGATTCATTGCGTCACAAAACCAACGGACCAGCAATAAAAAAGTACTATTCACTTTGAGAAGTGAATGTTTTCGTCCACTTTTAAAAGGACATCCTCAGGCCGGTGTAGTATGCGTCCTTTCAAAAATGGACGAAAACATTCACTTCTCAAAGTGAATAGTACTTTTTTATTGCTGGTCCGTTGGTTTTGTAACATAGTGGATCTCTGGTTAACATCTAGAACTTTAGACCTGTATAATAAATCTTGCTGTTTTTTATATGGTTGAAATCAATAAGCTTATAATATAATAAAAAGTAAAATTTAACAAGAGGAAAGTATGAATAAATATATTCATATTTTTTTTATATTTGAATATTTGGTAGAATGGTTAAGGACCATTCATGTGTTCAGTTTAAGGAAGGGAGGGGGTTGCAAAAAGTACAGTACATTATTGTATACAGTGGGAAAGAGGGGAGTCAAGGTATTGTCTACATAGACTTTTTTAATGGTTTTAGTGGCATACAAATTTCATTCTTATAAGCTTTCTAGTCATGTGAACTATCAATTAGAAAATATTTGCAGAAAATATTTTTTAGGCCACATTTCTTCAATGTCAATTGGATCTTTGAATTATTGTACATATAATTAAAGGAGAGTTTGACAAAAGTACATCATTGTGCAGTACATAACAGTGAGAAAGGGATCAAAAATTGTAATCAATGAACAACCCTAAAAAAGCTAACTTATCAAACTATTCAGGAACTCAAAGATACTGCATACAGAAATTTAAACTGTTAGTTAAAAATAAATAATACAACACTTATCAGTAATCAGTAAAAGATTAACTTTCTTATATACTTTTAGAGTATTATTTAAACAAATTTTTACTGTAGAAACAATTTAAGATAACGAAACATTATGAAAACAATAATTTGAATGGTTCACATATTTTACATGAATTAAATATTATAATACAATTTTGAAATATGTGTCATTGTAGCCATTATCTGTTTATATCATATTTCAATTTATTTTATTACAAATTTCATCTATAATAATACAAATTTATATACTGCATGATTTTGTAATAGGTATACAAAATGCAAAATGTAGCTATAACGAAATAATAATAAATTAAATTTGTTGAATTTTAATTTAAACTTTTGTTGCAAAACAAATTTAAAAAGACTGACAAGTAATGAATAGTGAAATTAAAAAAAAAATATTTTTCAATTTCGTAATAAATGTACAGATAAATTTTTAAAATTAAAGATGCTTACATTTATTTATATATTAATAATTAGTGATGGGACGATTAATTGGAAAATCGGAAATCTGAAAAATTGGGCATTTTCCAGGAATCGAGCAAATTCTAAAAATAATTCCTCCACATTTAGTAAGAAAATTAATTATTTGTTTCAGTTGAAGATTAAAAATGTTTAAATTACGATATTAATAATTAAGTATGTATTAATTTATTGGAAACTTCTGTGTTGATAAAGTACAGAGTATGCCTCGTGTGTGCGGCACCCCATACACGAGGCAATGTCTGTCATGGTGGACATTTCTTTTGTTTAGTCAGAGCAATGAGAGATTGCACTTGGTCAGTACTAATGGGTCCCATTTTAGGAAAGATAGGGTGACATTTGTGTTGCTCCCTGCTGTCATTGGCCTGGCTTGACCAACGATTTCAAATCAAGGGCTGTGGTTGGCAAAACAATTTAAAATATAAATAAAATTATATTTTAATTGAAAAAATATTATATAAAGTTATTTTTAATATTTAATATGTTTACTTATAATGATAAAATGACTTTTTCATTATAATTATGAAGGTTTTTATGATTCACAGATTATGCTGTAATACAGGTACTCTTCACTTTACGACCGAGTTCCGTTCCGATGACTACGTCGTTAAGCGAATTGGTTGATAAGCAAGGCACTTGCACCAGGAATATAGGATCGTTGTAAAATTATACAAATTATGGAACAAATTTTATTCATAAAAAGACTATTATAGTACGCTATTAGCCTATTATAGTACTATAAGACTATTATAGTACGCGCAAGCCTATTATAGTATGCTTAGTGTGCATGTCACCATTCGCTACTGACCGACACTCAAGCTGAGAAAGGGGATTCCCCGAATTGCAGGTCAAAACTTGATTGGTCGTAAGTGCGAGTGGTCGTTAAGCAGATAGCTCATAAAGTGGGGAGTACCTGTATGGTAAATTTTCAAATGTGATCTTAAGTAAAAAATACCTGTTTATGCCATTTTTCGTTTTAAAAATTGATTTTTGAGATGAGTCGGTCTAAACATTTGTGGCTCAAATGAATGAATTCAAAAATTAGTTAACTCGTGGTGATGATATTTTATCAGCTTGTTGCATCATTTACTGAATCTCATTTAGTAAATGCTTTAATTCCATTGTATTTAATATATAATGGAATTAAAGCATTTATAAGGCATGCCAATTGCAAGAAGCATGAAAAAAGAAGTACATCTTCTCATTTACCTGCCCCTCCCCCTGGTCATCACATTGGCCAACAAAGCAGTTTCCAAAGATGGTGACCATAGATGATGATATGGAATAGTTCTTTGAATAAAAGGGAATTAGCTATAATTTCTTTTGATGGTATTGTAATATTAATTTCATCTGAAATAAGGCTACATATTTATTTTGTAGTGCATAATAAAAGCATGCATATCCACATATATATGGAGAATTTTTGGGATTTTAAAAGATTGATTCTGGATTTTCCAGTGTTTTCCATTCATAAACTTGATGTTTATTAATTAATGAATGTACTGTGTTCATAATGTAAATCATTACTTTTTCTAAACTAAAATAAACCTCAGAAGGTATTCAGAAGAATCAGAATTGGGAATAGTATAGGAATCGGGCATTTTCGGCAGAATTGGAATTGGGAGAAATTTTGGTATCGTCCCATCACAATTAATAATACTTTATTTTGACTAATCTTTTGCTCTTTTATTCCTGACATTAGAATTGCATCAGCAAAGATTGACTGCACTTCGTGAATTGGCAGATAAACTCCAAGAAACTTCTTGGAAATACCCTCCTATTGATCAACTACTTGGACTATAAGTAATGTAAAATAGATAACTGTCATCAATCGAAATGGCATTTGGAGGACCAATAGTTCTAAGCTATCACGATTCTTTGCTTAGAGAATCGGATTTGAAAATATTATGTGGTCCGCATTGGTTAAACGATAATCTCATTGGTTTCTGGTTTCAATACCTAGAGCACGATTTATATCGAGAAAATGCAAATCAGATAGGATTTATTAGTCCAGAAGTGACTCAGTTTATTAAATTAGGAGTGGTGGAAGATTTACAAAATACTTTGTCATCTTTAAATATTACAAGTAAAGAGCTGTTATTTCTTCCCATCAATGATTGTTCTTTTCAGGACAGTCCTGGAGGGTCACACTGGAGTTTGTTAGTATACAGAGCAAGTTTTCATATTTTTGAACATTATGATTCTCACACAGGCAGTGTTAACAGATTACATGCTGAAAATGTTGCCAAAATTTTAACACCTTTTATACTTGAGAAAGGGGCCGAGGTGGAAGTTCTAGAAATGGAGTGTACCCAACAACAAAACGGTTTTGACTGTGGTTTACACGTTATCTGTAATACCGAAGCTCTCTGTCGGAAACAGTTTGCAAATAATCCCAACCATGTATCTGATATTGCTTCTCCAGAATCTGTTAGAAGAGCTAGAAGTGACTTAAGAAATATTATATGTTCACTTAAAAAGAAATAATTTGTTATTGTGCTAATGTACTTTTTCTGGTCTTACTAATATTTCAAATTTAATATATTTAAACTTTTCTTATTAAAAATTTTTGATATAAATTTAATGATTTCAAATAATTAATAATAATATCTTAACATTTATAAATTTTAATGCCTAAGAAAGTTTCTGTTAAACAATCAAAGTATAATGCTCAATTTTTAAATTTATTTATAAATGTAAAATTCAAATTGCCACTACTGATAAATCTTGAATATTTTATTAAACTCTGTAAAAGCACAAAGAAACTACTGTCAAACTTCTTAACTTTTTCCATTCTAAATTATATTTCGTATGAAAAAATAACATCAATATAACAAAATGCTTTAAAACTTCTTCCGATTTCAGCTCAAATTCAATTAATATCTTTAAAATATTGAAATATATTTCTGCATTAAAGTAAGAAAAGAAAAAAAAAAAACTTCAAATCTACAAATTTAAAGAATTTTAATGCTATTGTTTATCATACATTTGATATATAATTCAGAATGGAAGTCGTATTTAGTCTCACAGAAAATAACTTCATGAACAAACTATTCTATTATATCTATGTTATATCAGAAACTGATATTTGTTATATCTAAAATAACAACCTTTTTATTATACGTGGTATTTCTCTTGTACAAACTTTAAGTTTTTTTTATAAATTTTTCATTTTATTTGACAAGAAGTCATCTAAGACTCGTCAAATAAAATTAATTAATTTTCAGTTTAAGTACAGTCCTCGATTTTTGGACAGTTCACTTTTCATACATTTGTACCCCTTAAATACACTTTTCACATGCCAAATTTAGAGTTTTATACATTTTCAGCTGAAAAACAAACAGAAATTTCAAGTTATCGTGCAGTGTTACTCTCTACCAATTTGATTTTGGTAACAGCCAAAACTATTTATGAAAATTAATTTTTATTGAGTGTTTAAGCAATGATTTGTTTCATGCATTATACCATATTTATTTCGTATATTTATTTTGTTTTTAGATTTTTGGAAATGAAATGCCCTTCATAACATGCACCTTTATCGTCTGACTTTGACATTCCATTTTCATATACATTTTTAGGAACACTTTGTCCAAAAGTTGAGGATTGCTTGCAGTATTTCATAATTTTCTTAGTATAGCTGATTTATAACTCTTGTACAAGTAAATTGTTCGTATGTAGAGAATTATTTAGCAACTGATCATACTCGATAACTAGAAGTTTGACTGTACTTTATCTGTAAAATATGTCCAAAGTTCCATTCTTGTTCCATTTCTTAACATTTAAGAATTATATGAAAGATCCATTCTAAACTTAAAAATTTTATGCTAAAAAATTTACTTTATTATTGCTGTTATAATCTGATAACTATATAAAAACCTATTTGCTGTTTTAAACTTAGTGATACTTGATTGATTGTAATATTTGCTTTTAATAAAACCAAATTTAAAACCCTTGTTTTCAGAAAGTTTTGCAAAATGTTTGTATATTCAATTAAAAAAGGAATCCAGCTTATGTTAGCACTTTGTCCATTTGTCACTTCGTATGTATTTAACGAGCTTTTCAAATCTCAATTATTTTTGAGATTTGTGTGATATAATTCTATATGTGAGTCCAAAGTTGAATTCAGTTAGCTCAGAGGAAATTGAGGTTTATACAAACACTAAATAAAAAGTCAAATATATTATTAAGAGAGAATTAAGAATACAATATCACTTATTTAATTTGTACTCAAATTCTTTACGGCTTTTCTTCTGATGTTGATAGACAAGACAGTTAAGGTGTCAGCCTGCCATTCTGGAGTCCAGGATTAAATCCAGGTGAGGAATTTTTCATGGACGGTCCGTCTTAGATATGTCAGGTCCTGTCCCTCACCACCTGTTCACTCCTATTATGGGCCTGGCCCAAAGCTGGATTTACGTAAAAGCTACAGATTAGATCTTTGGATTACAAAGGGCTTCATTCTATTCTCAAAGACAGTTTATTATATTGCCCATTATTATTTGATGAAGGATTTGTCATTGAATTTTGTTGTCTTTTTTTTCCTCTTTCTTTAATGTTTGCACAAAATTTATCTTTCTTTTTGTTTATGTATTTTGTTACAAACCTGTTCCATTACACTTTTATGAATTTTTCTGTAAAGCCCACAAATCTCTTTCAAATGACCTTAAAAGTTCATTTTAGCAAAACAAATCATTTTAGTTTATCAATTCTGACATAAAACCTAATGATGTGTGAATATTTTGAAAAGTATTTACTTAAAAAGTCTTATTATTTCCCATTTACTTTTGATGATTCTTTAAAATGATATATTTTAAATTGTTTTATTGCCAATTGTTCTGCTAAGAATTACTTTCTTCGTTGTTTGAGAGAGATTTTTTTAACCTTCTTGAATTTTTCTGTAAAGTTTGATGAAACAAGTCTATACAAAGAACTGTAAATAAAACAATATTTATTTTATTAAGAAAGGATCGAAAGAAAAATGACAGTTCCTAATGCTGTGATGGAAGCAATTATTCAATGTAGGCTTAAGTCATCAACTACCATGTGTACCAGTGTTTAACAAAATCATGTGTAGTCTTTAAACCTGTATGATGATTTCTTAAGATAATCCGAGCATTGCCTAGTACGTTAGTATATAATAAAACAGTTTGGTGATACTGTGTTTATAGATCAGATTTTTGTTTCTGGAATATTAGCATAAGTTTCTAAATGAAAAGAGAACCTCTAGATGTTTCTTTGTGTGTTCCTTTATTTGGAATCATAGTCTGCATAGTTGTTAGAAGTAAGATATTACAGTAACTGTTCAGTAACAAATCATAAATGAAAATGATCTGTTCAATATATTTAGTTAGTGCACTGACTTAGATTATTTTATTCCTCTGAAAGTTAGAAAATTAATGTAATTTAACTTTGTATTGAGAGAAAATACTTTAAAATGCTACTGGTTTAAAAGATTCAAGTAATTTTTCAGCAGTTTTATATATATATAGATGAATCATGTTTTGATAAATATCAAAAAATTTCAAAATAGTTTTTAAATTCAAATGGTAATATCTAAAGCACTTAAGCTGTTATTTGAAATTGTCTTTATTTCAAGCTTTTTATATTGATGTTCAAATTAATTAATTATTACATTTACAAACTTCTACAAACTTACAATAATAGAAGAATTAAAAACAATGTTTTTCTTTGTAGGATAATAAAATTGGATCCAAAAATTAAACATTGTTCATTAAAATAATAAATAAAACAAAAAATTCTTTATCTAAGTCATTGATGTAAACAATTTAAAACAACAATGATATACAAAGAACAACATACAAATGTTTTTAACCAAATTTACATTTGTTTTGTTAAAACTGGTAAATTGAATAACAATAACAGCTGAAAATATTTGTGTAATAAAAATGCTATTAGTTCAAAGTGTCTATTTATCTATAAATGTATTATGTCTGGTTCCCCCATGATTTATGAGTGGATTTTAATGCGATAGCTATTTAATCAGTTAATTATTGTCATTCAATAGCAATCTTTCTGATCAGTTTACAAAATTAGATTTAGTGCTTTAGTGTGTATAAGAAATAAAAAAGGAAAATTTAGGTTATAGCTTCCAATTATAGTTCGATTGAATCAACACAAAAGCATATACTTGTGAGAAATGAAATAACCCAGGGTTAACGAACTGATGTGTTTACAAGTTTTGTGCGGAACTTTTTTTGTATTAGGAAATATTAAAAATACTTTTTTTAAAATAAAAATTCAAATATAAATGCAAGCAATTATATCTGCTATATCTTAATCTATTGTTGAATTAAGATTTGGTTTTTATGTTTTAAATTTTTAAACAAGCATTCAATATATTTTAATGTAATTAGATTTAATAGAATCCAAATTTAATGGATTAGAAATAGCTTGAAAGTTGTTATGTTATTAATTTTATCTTTAATATCAAAATAATCTTATTTTCTTAAAGCAAACTTACTAAAAAAACCTTTTATATTTTTAAACATCTACCGGCTTATTATAACAAATCAGTTTAAAATATTGTTGAATTATTAATATATATATTTAATTAATGCATGTTTCTATAGTAATATTGATGTGCTTTGTATTTTTAAGAGTTTAAAACAAACTTTTGAAAAATAAAAGCATTTTGAGATATTTACTTATTCACGTTGCTATAGAGAATCGTTGATGTGTGCTCATAAATTGTCCAAAAGACTAATAATGAAAGAAATTCTAAATTATTACTATTGATATTGCATTCAATAAGATTTATTGTAATATTATTACATTTATATATATATATATATATATTGTGAAATTTTTTGATTTGTAATTTAAAATAAAATTTTCAGTTATTTACAACTTTTTGGATTCATTGCATAAAAATAATTCAAGTATTTTAACATTTAACTACTACGATATTTCGAAATGTCGCCAAATATTTAACAACTTTATAACAAAAAGAAAAGAATTTTAGCATGTTATTAACATAACACTTAAATAACTTTAATATTTATAAATTTACAATGGATATTTCTTTTTATATTACACATTTATTCATTAATGACTAGAATATTAACTCTGGTACTGTTTTGTCTATAAAATTTAATATTTAGCTATGACAAAAAAAGGATTGACATTTACACATTAATGAATATTTAAAAGCTTTTCTATATCTGTATAAATATGATATGCTAGTTTAATAATAAATTATATTAAATATTAAAACAAAATTGATTGACTAGTTATTCTAAGATACACTGATATGTTTAACTATTTTAACAATTAGACAATTTTTTAAGACAATTCTTGAGTGATATGCTGAACTGAAGATGCACAGTAAATATTAAAGTTTGTGCTGTCTTTATTGAAATGATTTTCGAATAAAACAGATCTTTGAAGTTTTTTTGGCACAGAAATGAAAATTAAAAAGTTTTATAAAGTGAGATTTTTGTATTGTTTATACTTTACTAAACCTGTTTTTTTGATTAAAAAACCTTAAAAATCTTGCAAACTCTGTATTACCATAATATCTTTTATCTTCATTTGATTCTTCAATCTGAAATTAAGAAGGAAAAATCATTAAATAAAAATTGGAACTTGCAACAAATTTAATATCATTTAACTTAAATATGTTAAATCTTTTATTAAAAATCCAGCAATGGGTCGCTTAACTTTCCCAGCAACGTTTGGTGATGCCATCTGTTATGATATTTTAGTTCAAAATATATAAAAAGATTTTTGTTATTATAAAATGGCAAAAATCGTAACTTTTGAGGGTAGGGACAGGTTTTATAAAAAAACTAACTACTAATAACAAGTAAAATCGTCATTAAGTTTTACCTTATTGGAGATACATGTGACCCCCTTTATCTTCCATCACCCCCTCTACCTTTAATCAAAATTTAATAGCATCAATCCCCCTAATAAACAAACCTCCCTGCAAAATTTCAGAAACTCTTGACAAAAAGCACAAGAGTTAAGCTTCAAAGAGGGTGAACAAAATTGTGCCACCCACACACACTATCATACACACATACAGAAAAAACCCCTAAATTTTTTTGCATTTCTCTACATTTCTAGGTCCCGACTCCAAAAATGTAAAATTCTGGGGGAGTCATTTTTTTTACCAATCACCATACTTTCCCTCTGTTATATATAAAAGCCAGGAAAATAAGACCAGAAATAATAACTTTGTCAAGATTTAAAAAATTTTTGTTGTAAATTGATGTGTTATACATATTTTAATAATAATACTTTTTCTCATTGTGTAATTATATATTGGGACTTGAATAAGTTCTTGCTGTTTTTTTGTAAAAATTAACATTTTATTTACAAAAAGTCATAAAAAACATGTCACTGAAAGTATTGTCCATCACTAGCCACTACTTTCTCCCATCGTTCTGGCAGCATTTGAATTCCATGTCGGAAAAATGACACGTCTTTTGAGGCTATCCAAGAATCAACCCAATTTTTGGCATCTTCATAAGAATGGAAGTGCTGCTCAGCCAGGCCATGTGCCATCGATCGGAACAAGTGAAATCGGAAGGGGCAATGTCTGGTGAATACGGCGGGTGGGGTAGGACTTCCCATTTAAGTGTTTCCAAGTAGGTTTTCACCGGTTGTGCAACATGTGGCCAAGCATTGTTATGTTGCAAAATCACTTTCCTCTGCTCGTATAGTGGCGGTTTTTCCTTTAATGCTTGGCTCAAACGCATCAATTGTAGTCGATAGTGATCTCCTGTGATGGTTTCATTCGGTTTGAGCAGCTCATAATAAACTACAGCTAGCTGATCCCACCAAATGCAGAGCAGAAGCATGAACCATGGATGAACTCGGAGCTTTGAAACATGATTCGGCTTTGCCGATGATGTTGATGCATGGCCAGGCTTACCCCACGATTTTCTACGCTTAGGATTATTGTAGTGAATCCACTTTTCATCCCCAGTCATGATACGATGAAGAAAACCTTTCCTTTTCTGCTGTTGAAGCAGCTGTTCACACGTGAAAAGACGCCAGTTCGACGTCTCTTGGCTTCAACTCACACGGCACCCAATGTCTTTGAAAGGATTAGGAATAATTCAAAAGCAAACGTTTTGAAACTGTTGTCATCAACTCTTAATGATTCTGCAAGTTCAGCTAGCGTCTGACATGAGTCTTCATGAAGTAATGCCTCCAATTCCTCGTCTTCAAACTTTTTCATCTTCAACGTCAAAATCATTATTTTTGATGCGTCTAAACCAATCTCTGCATGTTGTTTCTGACAGAGCATGGTCACTGTAGGTCTCAACAAGAATTCTGTGTGCTTCAACTGCAGATTTTTTTTTGAATAAAATAGTGTAATAAAATTCCCCACAAATACTCTTTTTTTAACACCACAAAAAAAAGTTGTTTACACTTCTGTGAAATGACATATACTGATTTTCAAGGTTGCTTATTGTACTTCCTTACAGATGAGTCACCATCTAAAAATACACGCACACAGTTCTGGTAACGCCACCTGTTGTAAAACAGCGAGAACTTATTCAAGGTCCCAATACTACTATGAATTATGCTTGCTTATTACATTTATATGTGCCTATCTAGATTTACTGTATGTAACAAAGTACTTACAGTAACTCTAGATCAGCGGTCAGCAACCTTTCTGACCTCATGGACCACTAAACTTTTAACTTTGAATCCTGTGGACCACTATAATGAATTTTTTTTAACTATACAAAATTTGTAGAATAATGATCATAAAAGTTCAATTTTACTATATTAATACAAAACTGGCGTGTTTAATTATAACAAATCAATGTGAGTCTACAGTTTGTTGCTGCTTCGTTTGAAATAAGTTTATGGATTCTTAGCACTTTCCACCAAGGATGACAATCGCACTCGTGATATTGTTATTGTTCATTATTTATTGATAACAGTCACTTCGTATTTGGTTTTAGATTCGAATAAAAACCCCCAAAGGGTGAAAAAAGCAACTAAGCATTTTGCATTTCTTTTGTCAATGTCCAAATTTCTCCACGGACCACCAGTTGCCGACCGCTGCTCTAGATTACTATTTAAATGTAACCTGTAATGAGCAACTATTTATTGCGACATTATCACAATGCCGGGCTGAAATTTTTAATCATATTTTTAATGTATTTAATTTAAAATGTGTGTTCTCCACCTCAAATTAGTAGTGTCTTGCCTCTGTATATCATACTTTTCCTTTAGCAACAGAGTTGAGCCAGTCATCTACCTAACACCTTACAGGGGAAAATTTTTGAATTGAAATAACACAACGTTTGATTTGCATTGAGAGTTTGTATGTAGTTAATCGGGGCTCCTGCCTCTAAGATTTCCATATTTGGTCTTGTCTTTCGGCCATCTAACTCTGTTCTCGAGATTAAGGAAAGACAGATAGATGACAGTGGGAATTTATAGGTCTATGGTTTTTTCAAGTTGCAACTGTGCCAGTTTCAGTATGGTCAAATATTTTACATGAACCAGTGGTTGGGAAACACTGCTTTAGATGAAAATTAGACTTGAAAGTAAGATTTGATCTCAAAATTTAAACTCATTTTTTTAATAGAGTAACCCTTTTTTTAAATCAGAGTTATGTTAAAAATACTCTGTATATTATCATTAAAATGTTTCTCTACTAACCATTTGAATGTCTCACAAAATCAACTGATAGAACATTTTGATTTATCATAAAATTAAGATACTACATTCAGACTATTTTTTAAAAAATATATAGAAACTTTTTCCCTTATAATTAATTTCAAAAATGCATTTTAAATTTAGATCAATAAAATATTTTTATATTTTATGAAATTGTTCAGTCATCTAATAGATTCATAAGGAATTAGCCAATTGGAAACAATTTAGATTCAAATTACTTCAGAATCTTGTGACATTTTTATGGAAAATGTTGGGATTATCATTCTTATTCCTCACATTAATTAACATATAGTCGCTCAGATTAATGGCTCATGCTACTTAATAATGAATTGGCTTTTTTTGTGAGAAATAAAAAATTATTTGTTTGTATTCAATTGGTTCTTTAGATTACTACAATTTTAAGAAATGATGTTGACATTTTGTTAAGGTAAAAGTTTTATAGGTAAAATGAGAATATATTAAACAGAAAATGCTATTTTGCATCTTGATGATGATGATATATATTTATGAGAGATATTATTAAGACATAGTATAATAGATTATATAATCTAATTTATTTTTTTAGTAGTAATAAATCAAAAATGATCTGGGCTTTTTAAATATTGCGAAAATTGTTACAAAACAATGAATTGAGAGTTTTGTTGTTCACTAAGTCATGGAAATTATATAAATTGCTGTACAAAGGTGTTTGCTTTAACTATTTTTGAAACTGATTACGTAAATCTGTGATATTGTTTAGTCTAGAAACATATAATAATAGGTTCTACAGATTTTCTACGGATGCTATAAAAAAAAAAATATTCTTCAACAAAGTTATTTTCAAATGCATTGTAAACAATGGGAAACAGCTATATTAAAATTTATTAATATAGCAATGTAACATTTTGATTTAAAACTAAAGCCCAGTAATTCATGAATTTTTTCAAATTATTTGCAGTTCAAAAAGAAAAAATACTAAACAGTATGAATCCATTACATGTGGTTAGTCATGCATGCAAATTTATTCAAATAGGGTGTATAGTATTTATAATTCATTAGATAGATCAATAATAAAGAAATAATTTGATATAAATTATTCATTTTTCAATATTGATTTTCCAATACTAATTTTAATGTTAAAAGTTTTGTTAAAAATATACATACCACATTATCATAATTTTCCAAAGATTCCGGTTCCAACGTAAAATCAAGACGGATAGCTTCTTGATGCGGCGGATTAGTAACGACGACTGTTTTTGTGTCCGCTTTATAGCCCGGGGCGAGTGCAGTGATTTCGTACTTTCCTGGAGTTAAAAGTCTCCAATATTCTCCGTTTGTAACTAAATCGGTAATTAGTTAGAAAGATTCTTGCCGGGTTTTTTTAAAACGTTAGAAAATTTTAATATACCTGTTGTCACGTCGTGATCAATTAATCTGTGTTTATCGTCTGTAATATTAACTGTTTTAATGTAAACGCCAGTAAGGGGTTGATCAGTTTCTGCATCTTTAACAATGCCTTTTACTCCAATATGAGACTGAAATTATATAATACTTGTGTATACATTCTTGTATAAATTAAAAATTTTAAAGAAATATAAATACCTGCCAGATAAAGTTAATAAGTGCATCTTTATTATTAAACCATTCTTTTTCTAATTCACTAGCTGGAGGATATTTATTACATCCTAATTCGAGTGTGATTTCAAAATCATTAGATCCAAGGTAATTAAAATCTTGCATTCCTATCAAAAAATTTGAATAATGAATTAAAAAGAAATAATAATAAATTTAATCTACATAATTAAAATCTCAACGATACCTCCAGCAACACTGTACCAAGCAGCTCCATTTGTTATTCCTCCTTGGTGAGTGAAGTCATCTCCATTACAGTCAATAGGCTTATCAGCGGCCATTGTTTTATGAGCTTTCGAATAAGACATGGCGAGATGTCTGAAATATAAATTAATTAAATTAACCGATACTATAACAAGCGTTGCCAACCGGTGTTTTAAATCGTACCTGAACGTGTCATCATCTGGTGTGGCCGTATATTCCTGACTGCTGTGATGGAAAGATTCATCATAGGGGAAATTAGCAACTAGAGCTCCGCCATGCAAATTAGCAGACAGAACAAAAGGATTTTTTAAAATCCATTTCATGGCGGCTAAGGTCTCTGGTTGAAACTGTGCATTATAAATATAAAATTTAATTATGATTTTTTCCAATTATTTATTTATAATAATTGAAAGTTGGAAATTCATAACACTAGTATAATAATAATCATTACTTTTATCAAAATTAGATTGAAGCATTATATTTAAAATTGAAATATTTTTGCCACACAATCGCCATTTATTATTGTTATATTGGATTTTAAATAATGTTAGCATAAATAGTAAATTAATTATAGATTTATAATTGAAAAATGTTTGTTTTAAACATTTATTATTAAATTTTCATGACCACATTAAAATTGCTTATTACAAATTAATATGTAACTAATATTCATCCATAAAAATAATATAGTAATTAATATTTTGTTTATAATCATATGACAAGCAATTATTAAAGTTATAAAATAATGTTATTTGTAATAAAATGTTATTAAAAACTACTACAATTTGGTGTTTTTAGATTTACCTTATGATCTATTGCATCTTTAGAAAACAGATGGTTATTAAATCTATCATCAGTATCACCAACGTGTTCGTAAACTATCTGATTTAGGTCCGGGAAATCTCTATTTAAATCCACTCCGTTGGCATTACCTCTTCCTTTTAACCAATTGTCACCGTGACTCTAGACGAAAATATTTAGAATACTGTCAATAAGTAACGAAAATACAATTGGAATTTTTAAAAATTTACTAACCATGGACGCTATTTGCCAGCCGTCCGGATTCAAGGATGGTAAAATGTGAATTCGCGTCATGTTCACGAGACGTCGAATATCCTCGTTTCCTCGCTTGTATTCGTTGCAGAGATAACTGGCCAGGGTCAGTAACATTTCTCTTCCCAATACTTCATTACCGTGCATGTTTCCAATATACTTAAACTCTGGCTTCACTACAAATAGCAATATTATATACAGATTATATAAGAGAGGTATTTTGAGTTAAAATTAAATTTTACAATAGTGTAGCATTTCTCTTCTATAATAGTAAATTATTTAAGTAAAAAATTTGCTTTAAGATTTTTTATTATTTGCTTTAATTAAGATCATTTGAATAATTCAATTTAATTTAAAATTTCGAATTCTCTGAATAATTAGAATAATTGTGAAACTCCAAACAGCTGCTGCCTCTTTAAAATTGATGTGTACAGTTGCAATGCACGCGTTAACACAGCTTTATCAAAGGTCGTCCGACAAGAGTATGCAAAGAACGATTAATCCATATGTTCTTCTCCGCCCAGCTTCTTAGCATCGCGGACAATTTCGGAACGAGTTATGCCGAATCCAGTCGTCAAACAAAGACTTTTAAGACTGTCGATTCTCTCTAATTAAAAGGCATTCCGGTCATAATTCCTCGAAGTCATTACGCACACATTTTAATTGAAAATAGCTTAAGCTGCAGAGATGGGTAATTAATGTATCATTATATATTTAATGTCTGCACCATGTGTTTCTAGCATAAATTTGTTTATGAGGTACTTGATGACTGAAGTTACCAGTAGTTTATGCTTTGCAGTATGTTTATACATACTGCAGGGCATAATTATATATTATAAACAAACATACAGCAAGATGTAGGATATTAATAGAGAGTTAAAGGAGCGAAAGGATACTTACAAAACTCGTGTCTGCCCGGGTTTTTAGTCATTTCTAAGACGAGAAGAGGCTGACCATTGACACTTCTGTGACTTAATTCGTATAATCGAGTTACGTTGGGGCATTTGTTATGGACGTCCTCCAACACTTGGAGCAGTTCCTCGTTATCGTGATGCTTAAATACGAAGCCGGTCGGTACGTCGTCGGAGAAAGCCGCCGCGACGACGGAGACGATTAGAAGCCATCCTAATCTCTCCATAGCAGAATACGAAATGCAATATGGTGGTCCACTAACAAATCGGACGGTATCCAGGCAACGGGGTTACGTCACACACGCCCGCGCAACATCCCGTGTGACTTAATATTCATTCATTACGTTTATTGGTCGGAAACCCTTCGCCTTGCTTCACGGCAATACGCGAAAGGTTATTGGTGAAAATCGAAAAAATAAATAAAATACATTTCTGATTTTTGACTAATTATTCCACTCTGTTACGTTTATAGGTTTAAAATCGGTCGGGAGTGTAATAATAATAATTAGGAATTAATATATATTGTGTTTATAATCGTCCAATCAAAATGAGTTTCGTAACTATTCTCGAAAAATACTGCGAAATAATTAGTATTATTATATCAGAATTAACCTAATTAAGCGGCAAAATGTCTGTTATCGCGTATAATTTTCCTGTTTCTCAAAAAAGGGGCTTAACTCGTTAATCAGTTTATTAATTAATTAATACTGTAAAAATCAAGATTAGTAATAACAATGTGATGTGTAAAAGAATCATTTAATAGTAATAAATTTGTTTGCAATTAATGTTACTAGATGGCGCTGTTTTATAATTTTTTTAAAAATAACTTATCTTTAGTTTTAATTTTATTTATTAAAGTTTGGACGTCGTATCTTATTCGAATTTGTATTTATTTTACTTTAAAAAGTTCGAATTTCTGAAATTTAAAATTTAATTCGCTTAGTTAAAACCAGATGGCGCGCTCGTAAATGGAAAGTCTTCCATTTTTAGTAAGAGAAAACGTACTTTAATTATTCGAAATTATTATTATTTTTTTAAATTAAGCAAGTCGAGGACTTTCTACTACTATTTCGATATTTTATCGTGCTGTCTACTACTACTACTACTAATAATAATAATAATTAGAAATCAAATTAATTAATTTTTTACTTCGCCGTAAAAAAAAGCACTACTTGGGGACAATGCCTTTGATTTTTGTCTTTTGCCATCCGATAAAATAAAGTTTAATAATTTGTTAATTAATATCTATATCTGGACGGCATCTCGGGCTCGATTACCATCCATCATCGAGTGTTAAGATGTCAGATCGGTCGAAGATTAACAATTATTGACGTCTAAGTACCCTTTTTTTTCGAGTGAATCCAACGACAATAATGGATAATCATCTCCTCGACTCCTTTCTTCTATTATTTTTGAGTGCAGTCATGTGATTTTCTTAGCTTTTCGGTCAAGAAACCTGCCAACTGGTCTTTCTTCTCCGAGCGCATTGGGCGGTAGAAAACTTTCGAAAACAATCCCGAAACGCGCCCGGGGCGATCGAACGATGACAAATATTGAAAAATTCATTTTCAGCATCGTGAAAAGAACGTATCGGTCTCCGGATAAATTCGGTGTGACCCCTCCCCCTCTCTCTCTTAATCTATATAATTTATCATACGGGAAAGACACCTTTTGTTGTCTTTTTCTATTGTAATGTCTGATAACTTGGTTTAATTCTCACAATTGTTCGACGCATAAAATATATTACTCATTACTGGTTCTTTCTGTTCGTTCAAATTAAAACTTGTCACGTGGAGTCGTGGCGACCTAAAACAGAAATTACCTGCCCGTACCAGAAATTGCTTTGTTTTTACCTAAATTTGAACCCTCGAACCCTGTTTTATCGATCGATAGGTATTATCTAAGGTTTGTTTCTATTGGTTATTGCTAATGCCAGATAGATAAATATTCGTTATTGAATATCCAAGTTATTTAATATTTTAGTTTGCTTCCATAGTGATAAACGTAAATTCTGATACTGCTTATCTAGATATTTCCTTTACAAGGACGATTAGAGTACGATTTCTTGAACGTTAGGGATTTTTTTTTAATAGTTATTGTATATTGTAAAAGGAATATCCGTTACAACAAATCGGGTTTCGGAACAATGATAAAACAATAGTTTCGGGAACAATTTTCATGCGCACTGACGTCGATTGGTATGTTTTTTTTTCTTGCCCTCCACGTTATAAAAATTCCCTAAAGGGAAATTATTCTGTAGATTTATTCCTTTTATAAAATTCCTTAACTAGAATATTATAAAATTCGTGTAGAAAAATACAAATGAAGTGTTGCGTATATTAAAAACGTGTTCGTTCTACCATAATTTCTCGTAAAAATATCCTACAATTTAGATTATATTCAGGTTTTTCCCTTATTATATATAAACAAGTTGAAAGATAATTTTCACGTAGACAAAATATTTGATGGATTGCCTCGAATTTTTCCCTATAGGGTGCATTTACACGGATCTCAACCATTTTTTCCCCTTATAAAAAAAAGAAATAATAAACGTCAACTCGGCGATGATTTATTAGAGAGAGTTTTAAAGCCTGTCTCGAGTTACAACAAAAGTAAGTGGAAATATAATCTAAAGGTGTCGAATTGTTTCTAGGCAATCGGAATAAAGGAAACGGCAGCACCCGCTTGATTAATTTTAAAAAGCAAACAATTTCTGTCGCAATGTTTATTTTCTTTCGTAAAACAAAGATGTCCTCCTCCATCTTAAATTTCTTTTTTAATTACAAACTTTCTAGTAAGTAGGTTGCGTATAGGCGATTAATAATTACCCGTTTAAACGTTGGAAGCATTGCCTACGCTTTCACTAACCGGTAATGTCGGATCGCCATTAAGGTGTGCGATAACTGAATGCCAAATTTTCCAACGTCTATAAACTTTCACGACTCCAAACTAGCATAAACTTGTTCGGGTATTTAAATACTTAAAATTTTCTTAAAATTACGTTTCAGTTCGGTGATGTATTCAAGTACAGTAACTGCACTTAACTCCTGTACAAATTAATCGATATAGGTTTATTTATTACAGAACTGTGCCGGGTTTTGTGCACGCATCGATAAAGTTTCTTAATTTTCTTTACTTAATAAAAAAAGGGTGTTAAAAGTTGTAAATTTATGCATACGAACGAAGCAATCAATCGTTAATAAGAAAAATGTATCTAGAACGAATATATGAATAAAGGATAGGAAAAAAATTATATATAATGTATATAAAAATGCTAACCTTTCATGACCCTGTGAAGATATGAAATAGATTGACGTAACGCAACGCACTGTTACATCTGCATACAGAAAAATCTCCCTTGGCCGAACATCCGACAAGCGCTTTATTACTAAATATATTATTTTCTAAAAAGTATATTTATAAACTAACACAAAATTTGGATTAATTGATTGTTAATTAAGCGCACAGTTAAATAATTTAATTGTCTAATTAAGCGGAAACACACTGATGCAGTGTTAGAGGGATAATAGCGAGGTTGAGGCCGAAGTTTTAAACGCGAAAACGTGTACGTCGGACGTTCAGCGCCACTTTCCTGTAAGCCTAGAAGTTTGACAATGGCGTTTGGAATGTCGAGCACGATTCCACTGACTTTCCAAACATTGTCAAACTTCTAGGCTTACAGGAAAGCGGCGCCGAACGTCCGACGTACACGTTTTCGCGTTTAAAACTTCGGCCTCAACCTCGCGAATATCACAATTAAGACGAACGGCCACGCCGACCTTGAAATTTTTCGACCTTTATTTATTTTTGGCCTCCGTTTTGGATTAAAATTCGTCCGAGTGAATGGCGATTACAAATTCCTCTAGAGTTACTCCAATGCGATAAGTCTTTAATCACGATTAGCATTTAATGGGATGATAAGGGATGGTGGCGTCACTTATAATCATCGCGTCACGGTGATGAGGCATGCCTAATTAATTCCAGTCTACGTAATTTCTAGGAAAAGATTTCAACCTTTTTTTGGGGGGGTCAAGTTAGGGTCTCGTGTGGCCGAAATATAAAATATATCGCCTAGATATAAAAAAGAAATTCAATAGAACTTGGTGCGAAATTCACGCGACTGCAATTATTTGACGAAAAATGAAACTATGTACCGTTTCAGATTTAGGACGATAACCTTAGCAGGGAAGGCGTGACGTGATTTATAATACATTGTAGGATTTTTATTTTTATAAAAATAAGTTAGTATACAATTCCCATCAGAGTATACATCAAAATAAAAACAATATATTTAACGAGGAATCCATCCTCGATCGAAATATAATCACGTATAGTTCATTGGATGACGGAAAAAAGGGGGAGGAGGAGGAGGTTAGTAACGCAGATAATGGAAGACATATTTCGGTATGAATAAAATTTGAATTTTAAATGTTTGCGTGAAATCACGTGATTTTAAAAAATCATATATATAAATTCGAGCCCGAGTGATCGGATTACCAGAATCACGATCGCTCGGTCAAAAAAATGTGTCTACGTGATCGATATGGCACACGTCACAGGGCAACACTAACTGGCTGGCTGGAAACCGAAGAGAAACCACTGTCGTCCTTACAGTCCGCCTGTTTGTCGGAAAAGAAGGCAGCCTTGGCTTCTGCTAGTTTACTTTTGACGGGAGTGTCGGTGTTTTTGTCTTTGGTCACCCTCGAGACGTTAGTGCTGACGTTAGTGACTATGGTGGTGGTTCCCGGACGTAGCGTCTGGTTCCACGAGGTTTCGATGTTGCTAACGACGGAAGGAACCCTGGTTTTACCATCGAATGTCATTTCCACGTCAATGGAGTTGCCGATGATAGGGGTAGGTTTGGAAACTGGTTTGCAATCGGTCGATCCGACTTCGGCCCTTTTGGCGTTCTCTTCCGCCGGTTTGTTGACGCCATTTTTAAAGTTATACGACGGATGCAGCAATCTATCCACCAGTACCGAAGCCGGAGAATTCCACCCCGGGCTTTGGGGCGGTGACGTCAATCTGCGAAACTCGTTGTTGGTGATGTTGAGCGGCTTGTTTTCCCTCCTGGCCAAGTCGCCGTTGTTGAGCTTCTCGCTCCATCCCTCCCTGTAACCGTTGTAGGTTACGGGGCGCGTCTTCCTGACGCTTCCTCCGTGAAGAGGGCAAGCTTTCTGGGAAGAGGTTCGTCTGGGAAGGCTGGCCGATCTCGATCCTGTTTGGCTCGGACTCGCATCTCGATAACTACTCCGGCTCGACGATCTTCCCACGCTCCTTGATCTTCCCTGGTAAGATAGAAAAAAAAGGTGGGTGAGGACCGGTTTACCACCGGGATGATGATAACTAGCGGATGAGTCACCTGGATTAATGACTTGGAATTTCGCTTCATTGACCATTATAGGTTATAAATCTCGTTTACCGAGCGACTGATTTAACGATTAAGGAATTTTAAAATGTTTGTTATCCCGTAACCGAATGACTTACCTTGGTTTGCGTCGATCTGGAGTGAAGCGTAACTTCTGTCGTAGCAGTTGCGGGCGGGGGTTCGTGTTTATGATTTTTCCTTCGAAACCAACGGCTGAACACGGAAACCTTTTCTTCTAAAACAAAAAAATAAATAAATAAAATCGTAATTCGATTTTGTGACGTCCTAAAATTTAAAAACTCTCGTACTTTTGGTAGTTTCCGTGGACGACCTGTTTGCGTGAACGTCTCTGGGCCTCAGTATCCTGAGCGAGTAGCTCCTCTTTAATTTTTGTTCGGTGGGGCTAGAGGTGACGATCCTGTCGGCGCTGGACCAAGTGCTGAGTGCTCGATCGGTCTGAACCGAAGTCGACCTGCTGGGGGCGTGCATCCTCATGATGGCTTCTTCGTTGGTCATTAGCAACTGCCTGTCCGGGCCGGGCAAAACTGCGGTTCGTCGATAGGTATCTGGAGTCACGACCGAGTAACCGTGACCATTGTGGTACAATTTCCTTTCTCGAATCAGTTCCCCGAGACATCTGTACAGGATGCTATCTCCCGGCACGGCCATACAGGGGAACGACGTCTCCAATTTGGCTGCGATGACGTCACAAGTAGCTAGCGTGCCCTCCGAATTCAAATCGTAGATGACTTTGCAAACGGCCTCTGGCAGGGGAGCGAATTGGGTTTGGGGTATGGGCGTGACTGAGATGTGATCGATATCACCTGCAAAGAAAACAAATATATATATAAAAAAATACCGCATCATTACGCGAGGGAGTGGGTCATTAACCTTATTTTGATGGTTGGATGAACGTTTCGCGTGCTATTTTAGTGTTTTGATGCAGATTCGCATGGAAGAAAAGGGGTAACCATCGCGTAAAACGGCGTAGGCTGGGTTCCCCGAGGAAGCGCGCGGTTAATCGCAAATTTGCTGCAAACTTTTGCGGTTTCTAATCGATTAGAAGCGAATTACCAACGGAAAACCTCGTTAGAAAACCATTTAATCTCGGTCGTTAGGCAGATGCAAATGTTGGAAGTCAGGAAAACCAGTCGTCGAGCCGACTCCGCATTCCTCTTGTGCGAAAGATTCTTTTTTTATTATTTTTCTATTCGAGAATTGTGTTTGTAGACTTTTTGTCTAATTTATTTCTTGTAAAAACTTTAATCTAAACGTGGGAACTATAGTTATGACCCGGAACTCGCTCCGAACTGTTGGCTGTTGGAGCGTTGACAGTTTTTTTAAGAGGCGCGACTAAATCGCCGGAGCGGAACCATCAACAGATGTTGATTTTCTTTTTTACTCCTTTAGGAAATCTTCTACTTAACAACTGGTTTAGTGGGTCTTTGTGACAAGGTGGACGTGGACAAGTGCGCTTTGTGACGAAGTGGACACGAAGCGGGGGAGGAATTAACCGCCCAAGACGGTTATCCATCATTAAAATCCATTTAGATCGATCGATCGAGGGAGGCAAATTACTAATCGATCGTTAAAGTGTTCTAGGAGTTGACGGATGTCTTTTAGCCTGGAGTCACGTAACAGAACTGGATCTAGAGTTAAGTCTGAAATTAAGGCACGAAAACTAAAGGCGTAGATTAACAATTACGAGTCAAGCGGCGTGAAATGAAATTCCGATCCTATAATGTACTTTTATTTATTAAATATTTTCGAAAACTTAATTAGTATTGTTCTTAGAGTACATAACTTCGTAACGCACCGCTATAAATTTTAATAGACTTTCGTGGAAGAAAGTTTACTACCTTTTATAACCGAATAAAATGGGCAGGCGACAAAAGACATTGTCCTAGACTTTGCATTAATCACGCCAATTTTCTTTACCCGCCATGATGATAATAATAATAATAATGGAAGTAGGTAAACACAAAGCCGAGAAGAACACTTTATTTTGGTGAAAAGATGATAAAAATTTCAATGATTCTCCTTTAACAGTCGACGCCCAAGTAAAGTGGTTTTTGTTCTGTAAACTGGATTTTAAGGAATGAGGTTGAGGGACTTATTACACGAAATGGTCATCTCTGGCCTCGTTTGACGTAGCCTCTGAATAAAATTGACACGTCCTGCAGGAGAATCCATTTTTAAAAACAATTACTGTAGAATATCGGGTATCGAATGATTGCCCCCCTCTTGTACTGTAACGGAGCATAGTGACCCTGACAGTGAATACGGTTTCCAAGCGAAACGGTAAAACAATAGATTTTCCTCGTTGTTGACCGATTAGAGTCGGAGGCCCTCCTCGAATTGACCCAATTCGATTTTATGAAGATACCTAAGGGTCATTTGTCCAGTTATGCCTTACAATTCCCTACTTCACAATAGTACAAAGGGGGTTGTCCGATAAAATCTCGAGCAATTTTTCAATCTCTATGGGAGGTGGTGCTTTTATCTGAAAGCCGAGAAGAGACCTGTCCCGTAAACAGCGCAAATCGGCGCCTACTAACAACTAAATTGTTTCCAGTGTATTTATATCTAACTTTATCAGATAAAGCGCTTTCTCTTCTTTAGCACGATTCCAGTTTGAATTGTAGGAAGTGTATTCAAAGAAAACTAGTTGTGGATGTATTTCTGTTCGGCCGTACAAACCGCCTACACAGTCCTTTTTTTTGTAAAGAATTTATTCGAATTTTTTGCAGGCTTATCGATCGAGATTGTACTTTTAACCCCCCCAATCTCGCCGATAATGATTTTGAAAAACAACCGGGCTGAAGAGGCCACTGACCTAAACGTTAATCTTTGGGATAACTGGACAGGTTAGGTTGGCTGGCAGGCAAACAGGAAGTTAGCCATCATCGGGAATAATGGCCTACGAATCAACAAAGGCTCCCAGTAAGAAGACCCGTTACGTCGGTTTTCTGTAACACAGCCGGCTTCTTAAACAACTCGGATCATATCTATTTTAGTTAAAGGTCGGAGCGTAAAGTTTGCGTAAATATCTCGATACACGTATCCAGGTCGAGTTGGTTAAGTCGATTACGTTATCGGTTTCGTCAGAAACACAAGCTACGTTATATGCGGGAAATGCTTTGCTCTTTATCGAGGATAGAAACTGGATATCCGGGTGAGAGGCACAAAACCCCCATCGTCTTAAAGGTTTCCAGTTCAACCTATCTCGGTAGACGCCAGGTTTTAAACCGAATTTAAATAATTCAAATACACACGATTAGCTTTTGGCCCACCTCGTTTTCTACGCAACTGGGTTTTCGGATTACCAGTTTCTTCCACTAATAACTTTCTATTATTCTAGTGGTAGAGAGCGTGCGCCTTCGCGATTATTGAAGTGCGTCCGAGTGTAGAAAAGAGGAGAACACCTTTCTAGTTGTGACGTTTATGTTTTGTTTACAGTCTCCGAGCAAGCCAACTCGACTTTCGATCAACCAAAGTTCATCGATAACACATGGCGTACGTCGATATAATATATAACAATATCCTTGTGTGGGATAGACACTACACCTGGGTAACGTGCGCTTGCGTTTTCTCGTACGTGCGGTAGATTACTCATTGTCGGTTACGCTCGAAGGGTCGTACATGTAAGCAAATATTACCTTAGCACGATATCCCATCCGCTTCCACCCCAAACTTTAAAAATAAAAAAGTTTTTCTTCGATCGAGACGAAATCTGCCTTTGAGCAATCCGTCCAGAACCAGTTTTTGTCTTTCATCATCGCTATACTTGTGTTGGGGGATTTTTACAACCTGTTTGTGTACAGAATTGTATTAAACGCAAATACTCACCTACGGATTCGATCTCGTAGCCCTGGGGTGGGAGCAACACCCTCCTCCTCCAAGCCGATCTGACGACTTCTATGGTATATTCCGATCCGTCAACAAGGATGGTGTCGGGTACCAGGTATCCGCGGTAGTGTAGTTTGGCCATACTCTGCAGCAAGCACGGATTCCAGAAGCACTGCATGTTCTCGTGTACCAACTCTTCGTACATCAGGTATCCGTCGAAGGGAGGTCCCGGTCCCGAAAGGGTAGTGGACGATTTGTCGTGAGACGAAGACAGATCGTCGCTCGACCGCCGACACAGTACGATACCGATGCAGTTTGGCCCCATTTTGCGTATGTTCCTTTCCTCCGAAACCGATTTCACAGACATGTACGGGATGAGATTGCGCGCGAGCTGACTCTGTGCTTGTGTCGTCTACGTCCGCAGCAGCAGCACGTGGTCCCGGAGCGCCACCTCTCGGTAGAAATCTCGTTCCGGAGGTCGTCGTTTCTAAGTGCCCCCTGGCGAAATTAACCAATTTGGTGGAGGTAGTTCTTATAGGCTTGTTATGAAAGCGCCGCAGATGATTGTTCCCTTTTATTTTTTTTAATTCTCTCTCTTATTTTTCCTTATTAGAAAGAGAAAAAAATTCCTGTAAACATATTTGAATGTCAAAGTTTCTGAGTTAGTGTGTCATTTTGTTTAGGCGATTATGGAATGCGTAACTTTTTCGTGCGTTTTGTTACGTGCATTCGTTCCACCGCCGACGCGTTTGGTACACTTTCTATTGTAGATAACGTCAATCGCCAGCATTTACAAAATACGTTTTGTAAATGCTGGCGGGTGTGATTTTATGCCCGTTTATTTATTTCATTTTCTCTAGCGCGTATCGGGTTTGAAAAAGAGGAAAAGGCCATTTTAATGCTTCGGAGAAATATCTAGACACACCTGAATCAAACATCGTATTGTCATAGTTACGAAATAAACCACGCCTCAGTATTTTTAAACTTTGAATCTGGTATTATTTTAGCCATGACGACGAAAAACTAAATAACTTTAGTTTAATGTATGATTTACTGTTATTTACTTGTAAAAATTACGGACGTATCGCGGAAAACTTCCGAAATTATATCTAAGTGTTTCTTTATATTCGACGCAGAGCAGAGTTGTTTATTATAATTTAATTAATAAATATAAAAAACTTACTCGGTACCTTAGACCTTGGTATAACTGAATGTCTAGAATTTAAAATTTTAGGAGTAAACGAAAAAAATAAAATGTATTCAAATAAGGTTATTTCCCGTTTAAAATTTATTTCGCGAACAAACGTTTGAATGTACAGTAAATAGGTTAGTATAGGGATATTGTTTTATTGTTCGAAAAATATATATTTTTTTCTCTCTCTCGTAAGGATAAATTTACATTTTAAAATTGTCGTTTCCAGAGAAAATGTCGACCGCCGCTACAATACAACACATCGAAAACAAACAGCATAAATATATTATTATTATTATATTATATTTAAAATATCGAAAAATATATAATAACTTTAATTCTTGTCGTTACTATTATAAAAGCGAAAAAAATAAATAAATAAATAATACATTTTCACCCTTTTTTTTTTGTACTCTTTCCGCCCTGTGGGCACTAAGAGGGCCTTTTTTTGCAAGCCATTATGGGTTCGGCCAGGCCCACAATGGGGCGACCGGGTGGGTGAGGGACGGGGCCCGACATAACCGGACGGACCACCCCCCGAAAAATTCCTGGGGGATTTTTCGACACGTCGGGATTCGAACCCGGGTCCCCCAGAGCGGTAGGCTGCCACCTTGACCGCTCGGCCATCCGGCCTTAACATTTTCACCCTAATTAGTCTTGGGAGTTGTCAGTTTCCTTCTTCAGTTTTACATTAATTTTAATGAGTTCGGTTTATTAACATTAATTATAATATCGGTAAAAGCCGGAATAAAATTAATTCGATGTTTCAGATAAATTTCTATTAATGATTTAAACTTTCTAAGGGGAAATTTGAATACGAACCGATGACGTCATCAGCAAGTAGGAAGCAGACGACGTATAGGTATTGTAAATAATGACATAATTCTATCAGCGGGAGACTGGCAAGGTTAATGAGAATACAATATTTCTTTTTCCTTTTAATTTTCTGTTATTTATTTTTTTTTCTTATTTATTAGTATTATTGTTTGTATTTTAATTATTAACAAAATTTTTCGTACGACGGTTCCGTTAGTAACCTGTTCCGGGAAAAAACTCGTTTGTAGTTCGTGTTTGTTACCCGATACCTTGGAATTTTTATTTAGTTGTAAAGATAGCGTCATTGTTCTTATAAAGAAATAGAGTCATCCATTTAATTATATTTGCTTCACTTTTTTTCCCTATCGGATATTCCGATGTGCGATTTCAATTACCTCAATCCGCCACCAGGGTAATAATTTCTTAACTTAAACAATACGTAATTGGCTTCCGTTTCAATCCATTTTCACAATTAAAATGTTGTTTTTTTTATTTTATTTTACAGATGATCGCGTTAATCCCCGCTTTTTAAATTAATTTTCCAGTTTTGTTTTGATCGTAATCAACAAAATCAATATCTAATCGCAAAATAACTCGAATAAATGCACTAATTTGATTGTCTTAAAGAATCTGTTAATTACATTTAAACCTTTCAGTTTTAAATGTAATTAACTAAAGAAAATTAAAGGTTAGAATTGTATTTAATATATGAATTTAAATAATAAATGCTATTGTAAAGAAAGATAATTCTATTTAAATTCATATATTAAATACAATTCTAACCTTTAATTTTCTTCAGAACAGCTTTAAATGCAGCTAACAGATGAAATTTTAATAAATGTAATTAAGATTTTATAATTCTTAACCTAGTAAGGTTAGAATTACATAAATAATTTTAAAGGAAATAGTTTTATAAAGCAGGAAACTAATGTATTTGTAGAAATTATCTCACTTTCTATTTTAATTTTTTAAGACAAATAAGAAATGATAAATGTAAATTTTTCATGAGAAAATCTCGTAAAAACAAACGCCATCGTCTTTAAGTAATGGAGATATTTTTTCCCTTTCATATTGTGGAAAATTTCCTTAATTATTAAAATATTTTAGTGATTATTTACACATCGTTAATATAACAATTTAATAAATTAAACAAGAGATCGGGTTACCGGCTTCTACAGTAGATTTGATGAAGGTAATACAGTAGTTCGTGTAAAACGGTAGAAAACAGCAATTTCGATTTTAATTAAATTTCACGGTGAAAGAAGGAAAATAGTTATAGTAGCTGGATCGACTTCGTTTTAATAGGATAAAGTGACTACGAGTCGACACCAAGAATAATAATTACGTAGCGTGTACTACAATATAATGGAGGAGGGGGACGTTAGAAATGTGTTACAAGGTTTCTTAAATTGTTAGGAAATATTGCCGTACGAAAATGTACTGTACGTATGGCGTGCTCTCTATATTAACGGACTAATGATAAATCTATATATAGACGAAATTTTCACCCATGAGTTAATTTTTCCTCCTCTAGTCTATGACGAAATTGTTTTAACAAAACGAGCATTGCTACATCCAAATATATATATATATATATTTTTTTTTATTCGGATCCGACAATATTAAGTAATGTTAAATAATACAGTTTAGATTCGTCGCGGTTGAATGAAGACAATATAATAAAAATCAATCGAAAGTTCGTTCATCCGGCAATAATCACTTGTTGTCGACTAAGAACCGATGTTATTCGAGTGTAATATGTTTTTTGATAGTAATTTCCATGCAATTTTTTTTTGTACGGCGCAATACGAGAAAAACGTGTAATTTACGGTGGGTTTGTTACTAAACTTCAAGCCGAGATTTTTATCTGCGATGCTGAATATAAAAGGAGAGCTTGTTCTAATTTCATACGTATGATTTTCTTCTTCCAGCCGGGTCTTTAGTTTCGAGATGTTCATTACGTGATAGTTAGCTGTCCCAATTTTGCAATATTGCTGTACCAGTTATGTCATAATTGAGATTGGATTCACCTTGAAAACTGATTGTATTTTGCAATTTTTTTTAAAGCTTCCTTTATTATCGAGCTCTAAACCATTTATTTTTTATTACGTGAAAAAGATCAAAAACGGAATGTTTTTTTATTGAAAAATGTTATTTACGTTTTATAATTTCTTTAACAGGATGTGTAGAATATAAAATCTTTTACTTAAAAAACAAAACAAAAAAAAAAGGAAAAACAAAAGGAAATCTGATAGTGATTTTTGTGTGTTTACTGCTACCAAACTGGTTACTAACATTTATTTTTGGCTGTTATATATAAATATTAGTTTATATTTATTAATATTTCGGTATGAAACACGCAATAATAACCAAAGAGGAGATAAATTTATCTCGTATTTGATAATATTTAAAATCATGCATTCATCCAGTTTGAAGTCTAGAGTTATATGATAAAATTACAAATATAGTCTTTGATTTATTATATTTATCTATAAAATGTTTTGTACTAATGCATTCACATCTTTACTCTGGTAGAATTACAGTACAATAATGTTTCTTGTGTAAAATATTTATTGTTTTTATAATGGAATTTTTTTCATATTCTGGCCTTTTCACCATAGTTGAATAAACTTTTAACTGAAAACACTTTCAACACCTATTGATTAAGTAACCAGTTCCAGCAAGTAAAACTTTTAAGATAAAAGATAATCAAATTCGATAACAAGCCTTTTATGAGTCATCACACTTGATCATATTGTATCCTTGAGTAGTTCAATAGAAATGCTTAACTGTTATCTTTAAAAATATTATTAAAAATATATAAAAAAAAACTAGATTAATATCTTAATAAAAGCAAGGATAATAATAATAATTTTAATATTGTATGTGTATTTTCATAAACAAATTATTACTTACTATTAAATTTTATCTGCTTTAATTATATGTTTCAGTAAAATGTTGTTTCCACTCTGTAATCAAAATTATTTAATACTACATTTAGTAATAGACTTTGAACATAAGACTGTACAAATTATCAATGTTGGAAAACTTTCTAATTAATAGCAATAAAAAAAGTTAATTAAACTTTATATTCTAAATAATTTTTCAAGGTAAATTGTTTTTCTGTTACTTCTCAATTATAAAAGATGATTTGGAAATTTGTATTTTTTTAATGGTAAACTTTATAAATTTTAACTTTACCTTATTTTTTATTCTATTCAAAAATATTTATGTAAAACTATTATATGCAACAGAACTTGCACACATTTATATTGGTATATAAAACATAATAAAGATTAAACATGTATATTTATATTAGTACACATTTAGTCTTCTATCATTTCATTTTTGTTCTATTAAAAATTTATGGTAGGGATACTATAGGAAGAAAATGCAAAATTTTAGTAAAATGCATTAATTTATCACATATATAATATTCTGTTTTAAAAATATGAATTCACAATGTAACTAAAATTACAAATTTTAATTGAAACATGTTTAAAAATCAACAACTGTGAAGTGGTATTGTTTATGGTTAGTGATTTTATTATTGAAATTTTGACAAACTTCAATATTTTACCTGATTAAAAAGTTTCAAAATAAATTAAGTATAATTAAAATTATTAAAGTATTTATTTCACAAGAACAGAAAATACAAATAATAATAATATTGTTACATAACAGCCAGGGTAGTTAAAATTTTATTTGTCATTACAATAGATGGGTGTTTACAGTGTATAATGGAATTTTTTAATTTTTAGAGTCTTTATAAGATATTTATACTCTATTATAAACTTCTCATAAATTTTTTTTATGAAATATTCTTAAATTTCTTAAAGATATAATTAATATAAAATTAGTTGGTTAAATTTTTAACTTTAAAAAAAATTCAGATTTTCAATACTTTTTAATAGTACAGTGAAAGACAATTTTTAACAGAATAATTAACGTCAACAAACCATTAATTTTTTCTTATCCTCAGCTCTTTCAGAATGAAAAAGAATTTCAAAAATTCATTTTCTATTACTTCTACCATTCTATTACTATATAAAATATTTTTATATAGTAATAGAAAAAAAAAAAAAAATGTAATTGTTCTGTAAAGAAAAAGAAATCAAACAAAGAGAAATTTATGTTATAATTTTTATAAAATTTTGAACTTAGCTACACTTTATGATAGGTTAAATCAATAAATATATTAAATTTTTGAAGAATGTAATATCCTTTGACAAAATTGAAGCATCCAGTTCATATAAGCAGTATTGTCCTTAGCACCAGGCAAGTGGAGCACTTGCCCCAGCCAGCACTTCTGCATTTTCTTAAAATTAAATGAATTAATCAAGACAAGGATATTAAATTTTTGAACGTATATTTTAAAATCTGTCATAAATTTCCTATAAGAGTAATAAAAATCGAATTTGCAGAATTGCAGAATGCTGTAAAAAATGTAGTTTCCTGAAAAATAAGAATTTTGAAAATGGCTGCATTTTTATAATTACAAAATGATATATTGTACGGTACATTAAGGTGGGTCCACTTATTTAGCATTCACTGAAAGCCAAGCAAATATTTGGCTAATACTGACTGTGATTAGTACAGATGATTTACTTGTGACTATTTGGTATTTGCCTTTTCCCACTCTTTGTCAATATATTGTGCCGAAGAGGGGACGAATACACAATTATTCAGCAATGGGCAAATATCAAAAGTGTGGAGCCAGCTTTAATAAAATAATAATTATAAATTCTTTTGTCATTACTAAGTTGCCATTGTGTTGTTTCAAAGAAATCAACAGTTTTTTACTGCTGTTACTATGTGGGCAATTGATATTTTTATATTTATCAACAAATAAATTTCACATTTATAACTTGCAAATTTTCATATTTTAAAGCCATTTGACACTATGCTTATCAACAAATTTTATAATAAATGACAAATATGTAAATGCATAACATGTATTTCATAACAGAAATTATTTTTGTTTGTTACTTATGTATTATAAAATTTGATGTTAGATTAAGCATAGTGTCAAACAGATTTTATATATTAATGGTATGATTGGCAATTTCTCTATTTAACCATGAGCATTCTTCCATAGCATTATGGTACAGCCATGCATGCAACAAAACTTTAAAGAAAAACAATGTCTATATCTGTACAGCATTTTATTATGTTAAGAAATGGAAAACATTGAGATATAAATGGAAGTGACTTGTTTACTAATAAAATTTAAATATTTTGCAACATTTTCTGCAAGAATTCATGTTAATTAAACTCTAATGCAATGATAGTAAATTTTCCAGCTTGGGTTATTTATATGTAATAACCTTTTCTTTATTTCCAGCAAATAAATAAGTTGCTGGAAATAAAGACAAATGTTTTGAATAGTTTGACCACCCTGCTTCAAGTACTGTACATTATAATTGTATTCTATTTGGTATGTTCTTTTCATATCACACTATAACATTTCAAATTTAAAAATTATTTCAATTAATTGTCTAATGTATATCTTAAATTACTCCCATAAATAAAAATTAAGGTCAGTAGGATCCTCTTATTAACACTTTTGTGGAGAATCATATAAGATTTTCCATGCTGTTGAGAGCAAATTAGCATCTCTCTTAGGAGATGTAATAGTTGTTATGCTATTGACTTGATGTTACTATTTTGAGTATCATGTCAGTGCATTTTTCCTGATACTGATAATTCAGATGTATCCATTGTCAACTACTTTATTTTTGGTATATCTATCTATTAAGTACATTTTTCTAATAATTAAATATAAAGATTTTGCAAATATATAAAGTTACATTGACATATTTCAAATTTTATCTTCAGCTCTTGTTTATAAAAGAAAAATAAACACAGTTTAATCACTTACTATGCAGGTTTTACTTGTTTACTGATTCTATCATTTAGGTTATTTCCTCTAGAGATTACATATTGTAATTATTAAAAAAATAATAGCGATTGTAATTAATAACTTCAGTTCTAAGCTATGTATGTTTCCAATGACCAGTGTTTAATGATCCAAAAATATTGTTATTGGTGATCAAAAACAATTTTGTAAACTATAAATGTTATTACAAGGACAAATATTTGCATTTTATTGATTTTTGATACATTTTTCCTATTATATCATATAGATTATTAAATGTATATTTTAAAAAGTATTTTATTATTAAGTTTCAGTTTATTATTTATTGACAAATGTTTCAAATACTAAGCTGGAGAGCAAAGACTCAGACTCAGTTAAAATAAACACTGCTCATTCATAGAAGTCCTTTCTTTATCTTAAAATGGTCTAGACTTGTTATGTTATTGCGGTTGGAAATTACAAACACTAATTAGGACATACAGTAGTTTTTTCAAAAGTATTTTTCAAAATCATATTTTGAATTTGAAATGTCTTCTGCTGAAGATATTTTTTTTATTTTCAGAGGTCTCTTTTGGTGATAAAAAAAATAGCAGGGAAAGAAGCTTTTCTGAAATTATGAACTATTTATCTTAAAACATTATGTAGAAAATGAGAGAGTGCTTTAAGAAAATGCTAATTTTATAAAATTTAATTTAATTTCAAACATTTTTCTCATAACAACAATACAAAACTCATCCATTTATGAAATTACAATATACATAATTTATTTTAAAACACATTTTTTAGGAAGATGTTATATTTATCTTACATTTTAAGACTGAATTAATAAATCACGCTATTACCTAATATCTGCTGCTATGGGTGAGAGTTCGACCAAAATTATATTTAATGCCACTATAATTCTGAAATTTTCCCCAGGCACCAAACGGCACAATTACTGCAGTTGCATTATCCTGGGATCCAAATTGCATGGCTTGGTCTGTGATAAAATTGGCAGCTTCAGCGGGAGTTGTACAGTTATTAACACTATCACAAATTTCTTGATCGCTTAATGCGATATTAATTCCATCTGTTGTGAGTATCACAAATGAATCTTTTCCATGTTTCACCTATATAGATATTGTTCAGTCAAAAGAATATATATATATAACTAGTTATATTAAAAATATATCAATATGTAAATTTTGAGACCATAAATTTATGTATTTATATAATGTTGTGGTATTAGACATGGAAAGGGATAAACAATTTACAATAATGTAGCAATAATAAATATTTGTATAAGTTTTCTAAATTAATGGCTACTACATTATATTCTTTTATTAAAATTAGTAACATGGAAAGATGCACTATATAACTCAATATAAAAAAACATTACCTCACTATGTGCTCTATAGAAGTCATTGGAAAATTTTTAATTCAATTTTTAGGAGCCAAACCCAGTGATGGAGACAGTTTCCTTTTTGTTTTTTGTTCCAAATTGGTGCTATACACATCACTTATTGTCAACTTCACTGCTGTCATCATGCCCGAATTTAAGGACAGTGGTGAAGTTGACAATAATTATGCCATCTAACTATGACCCCTTTTATTCACAATCATTTCTTCTGCAAGTGCCATGTGTGTTCTTCCCTTGTGAATGACCTCCATACATTCCCTTAGTCTGTTTGACAGCATGCAACAGATGCTGCCTATGTAATATTTGGTTACTCCAGTGTCTTCATTCTCAACTGGGATGCTATAAATCCCAATAGCCTGGTCTCTAAAAAAACCAAAAAGAACCATTACTGAAAGTTTGCTGTGGGCTTTCTAATACCATTTCCTCATGAAAGTATTTCCACCCTGTCAACCCATTTAGATACAAAATGGCAACTTTAAAACCCTCTTCTGAAGACACCAGTATATTTCTTACAGTAACTTTCTAAACTGGACAAGACTGGCACTATTAGAAAGATCACTGATGCACACAACTTTCCCAGCTGGGCTGATATATAATCTAATCAGAAGAACACAGAAAAAGGCAAACCCCAAAAAAAAAAAAAAATAAAAACAGAGAAAGACAGATTGCTGTGGCATTTTACATCACTTTGATTAAGATTCCTTAGCATGGAGCAGATACTGCCAGACAGACTGTCAGACAGGCTAAGGGAACATATGGAGGACATTCACAAAGGAAGGACACAAATGCCAGTTGTAAAAGAATTGATTATGAATAAAAGGGGCTATGGTTAATTGGGAGGGAACAAAAGTTACTATACAGCACTGTTTTTAAATTCAAGAACAAAGGTGGAGTTGACAATAGCCACATGTACATCACCAATTTTGAACAAAAAATAAACAGGAAACTGCCTACATCACTGGGTTTGGCTCCTAAAAATGACCAACCAGAATAAATAACACAAGATCTGTTAGAGCAGGCTCAAATGGTGAAATCTAGTGCTGAACTTTTAAAACGTGTTTCATGACCGAATCCGACACAGTAAGAAATGTTCTGTGTTCAAATTCATCACAGGATTTGAAAAAAGGATAAATAATCTGATGATGAGATGGAGACACTTCAGAAAACATTTAATCAAATGCAAAAGAACTATTTACCTTGCTCTGTTTTTCTTATTTAAAATTCACAGATAATGTCAAAGAATAAGAAAAAGCTTTTTCTGATATTGATGATAAAACTATCTACACTATTTTTTTAGAAAATAATTTTTACAAGATTTAATACTCAAAAATAAATTTTAGTAGATCAATTCTATGATTTGAGAGTTTCTTCTTTCTGTTACAAAAAAAAAAGGATGAAGACATACAGTAAATGATAAATTTGAAAAAATGAGAAAAATATGACAAAATAAAATTGTAGGCTCATCTAAATACTTTGTTTTTCTTCTAACAAATCACTGATTGTATCAGATGCACTTTTTTTAGTCAATTCTGTTACTGAATTAAAATAAATATTCCCATTACATCTAACAACTGCATCATTATTATACACTGTCTAGTTTACACCATGTATTAAATCTTTATCTACAGTAGTATTATTTAGTATCTAAAATAATGGTTTAAATTAAATGATTCTTCCCTTTATACTATTTCTATTCATATTACATGCAACCCACTCTCTGCAAATTACTCTAACAACAAGAGGACCTTTTGCAGAAATCAAGTGTCTGTCAAGTACCTCTCAAAAATACCCAAATAAATGTTATCAAACACCATGTTGGAGCTGTAGCCAAAAATCTGTGTGTGTCATCTCAATAAACATAACAGATTGTTCTGTAGTTTGAACCCTGCCTTATATCTAAACTGGTTTTGAGATCCACTTTTCATCCCATCTGGGCTGATACACAGCTTCTCTGACAATGTAAAAATCAGAGGTTACTCATCATATGAGAATCATTATTTATTAAAACTACACACCCACATAATCGTCTGACCCTGGACACTCCAGAATATTGGAAACCATTTACAAGATATACATGCGAGGGTTTTAACGGAATATCACAACTGTATACATATTATAAGTGCATTAGTTAAGCTTAGTCACATAACAACAGTTTGATTTGATTACATATAGTCTCTGTGAATATCTATTTTGTAGCTAATCTTCATATTTCTATATTTATTTGAATATAATTCTATCCAAACTAAGCTGTTTAACCATCTAGAAAAACTATTCTAATTTCTGTTTTTTGTATCTGTACAGGTAAGTTTTATATATCTATTATATATAACAGTACTTATTTTTGTTTTCAATTTGAAAATTGTTTGGTGTTCTTAAATTTTGTTCTATATAGCTTCTGTTGCTTTTCTAAATCATTCAATTGAAAGTTTTTAAGCCTGAGAATGGTCTTTAAAAGATTGGGTCAGAAAATAACACAAAAAATATATTATGAGTGAGTTATAATTTGCAGATAAAACAGTTCATCACAGACCTCTTAGACATAGCTGTTATAACATACTTTATTCCATGGGCTTATTCTGACAAATATAGTAAATGCTATACTCAGTGTATGTATTTTGTATCTGTAGAGAATAGATAAATTAGTGTTAGGATTTTCCAGCACTGTACTTTGGAATCATGATATACAAGTACACGTGCATTCATGTTTAATTCAAAAAAAAAAAAAAATTACACTGATATTTTCAGATACAACAAAAAAATCTATTAAATGTTAACCACTATCTATTTGTAGTACAGGGTAAATTCACTTGGGACTGAACACTTACTTTATTCAATGCCTCATGACTGTTCAGTCAGATTTGAATACTAGATAATATAAAACACACTTTTGTCAACTGCTTTGTCATGAAATAATCATTCCATTTGTGTTTTATGCCTATCTTTTCATTTTATAGGGAGATATTTCACATAATAAGTGTTCAGTCCAAGTGAATCACCATGAACAAGTGTTATTGCTGAAGTTCTGTTTTGTGAATATTTTAGCAGTATACAAAATTGAATCAAGTGAGATAAAGTATAGGATCACTCAAGATTAAGAACAATTAATAATTACAAACTGATGACTGATTCATCTCATGTTAATTGTGTTCCTGTGGTTGTGAAGGATGTGTGAAGACATCATATTTTTATTTGTAGTCAATCTTTCCTTTGAGGCTCTTAATCAGTTTACTTACTTGTAACAGAGAAAAGTCTCTATACTACTTTGATTATTGTTAAAAATATTTTTTGAAAAAACAAATTGACATTTTCATACTATATTGCTTTCATATATGTACACTAAACATTCCAGAAAACTATACAATGAAACATCTGACAAAACATGATTCATAAGTTTTTTAAAAAACTCACTCAAATATTATAACAAGGTTTACTAATATGAATGCTTTCATCCATTTAAAATGAACATCCCTAGGTAAGTTAAAAGGAACAGAGAATGCAGAACAGAAAGCTCCATTTAAATTACCTGAGAACATGTTTTAAATGGACAAAAACATTTGTATTAGTAATCCCTGTTGTAATATTGAACTGATATTGGTGTTTGAGTGAGTTTTTTTTAATTAAGTAAAACCAGGTTTTGGAGTGGAGACTGTATTCATAATTTTTACCAATACACTGTATAGCATGATACCTCAAACCCAATTAACCAAAGATTTAAATGCATAGTTGCATTAATAGACAGAAAATCACAGTACGAAGTCACAAAATTAGTTGGTTGTTAGAAAAATATGAACAAAAGTATCAAGGGACCCCCAGAAGACAAACAACACCTTGAGACAAATCTGTGACAGCCATCGGCAAAACACACATGTTCCAACATTAGACAAATGAATACCTGCAATAAAACTGTAAGAAATTGCTTGCATTTGTGGGGTTACTCCTGGAAAGCTAGCAAGAAGCCTTATCTGATGAAGCTGTACCAAAAAAAATGGTTATAATGGACAAAAGCCTCAGAACATTGACAAAAGATGACTGAGACAGAGTCATATTTATTGAAAAGTCAAAAATTAGCATACCTATACTGATGATGACAGCACAAGCATGCAGAAAAGGAAAGGGGGAAGTGTGTAAAGATGACAGTCAAGTTTTCACAGTCAGTAGTGATATGGAAAACTATGCATACTTAAAGGAACTATCAACTCAGAAATGTACATTAATATCCTTGATAACTTTGGTCCTTGATGCTCGGGATGACAATTTGGTGACAGTCCTGTAATTTTCCAAAATAACAATGCTCCATGTCATAGGGCAAAAGCAGTTGTCATGTATTTGTAAACAATGAATTGGGCTGACCATTCCATAGTTTCTAAAAGCCAGATTTAAATCCTATATGGAATTTGTTTCATACACTTAACAGGACATTTAAGGCTCAGCATCTGAAGGACAAGCTGAAGAGATCGTGATCAGATATTTTTGTTTCCTGGTGCCAACAACTAGTACAATCTATGCTAAAACAAGTTCATGCTATGGTCAAAGCTAAGGGGCCATACTAAGTATTAATTTTCATGTTCTTGCATTTTTTTCTGGAACATAAGATACTACACTCTTAGATACAAACTATGGAAATTCCACAAATTTTGCTCACTTGGAATATATTCATAGAACAGAATTTCTGCAATAGTACTTGTACTGCAAAGAGATCTAAGATTTTTTTTTGTTGTATCTGACTATATTAACTATTAAATACACAGTGCAGTGTATCAGTGTAATTTCTGTTTTTCTTAGTGTACACAAGTGCAATGTGCTTGTTGTCATATTCCAAACTTTTCCCAGTACTGTACTTATAGTGTGATGTATGTGGTATGGCACAATATGTTGTTTGTGTTTGTGTTTGTTTGTGTGTGTGTGTGTGTGTGTGTGTGTGTGTGTGTGTGTGTGTGTGTAAGAATTTTATACAAACATTACCAGTCTGTGCACTAGGTAGGACAGTTGAGAGCTTGTATGGGACCTGAGAATAGTGTGGGTTCCTTCTTTGCATAAGCAGACCTCAATTTTTTTTGAACAAATGAAATAGCTTTTAGTTAATAAAAAAATGTTCTGTCTTAAATATTTTATACTTTTTGTTATTGAAAATAACATCAACATTAATTTATGTTATTTTCACTAACAAAAAACCCCCAGCTTGCCCTGATCAAAAGAAGAAAAAAAAAGTAATGCGATAACTTGAAAACTGAATATGGGAGGGGAGAGACAAAGAGCTGGTTATAGAACATGTTCTAACTGGCTCACTGTGTGACAAAACCTCATTGCTTTACTCAGTAGAAATGGACCATGATCAAATATAGATGTACTCCTACATTTTCTAATCAAGGATAAGAAAACAGGAGTGAAAAGCAAGTTAACATCAAGTTTCTTGTGAAATTAAAGAATTTTCATTGCAGATTTCGTCAATTATTGACTGAACAAAGAGTGCATGCATTTTTGAATAGCACAAAAAACATAAGCCACATTGACTGTTTTCTTTGATATCCAGGATATTGTAATGGCAGAGTGGGTTCCCAACAGTCAGACAGTAAATCAGCAGTATTATCTTGTAGTCTTCATGAAATTGCACAAACATATGAGAAAAAAATGATCAGAATTGTGGAGAAATGGTTGGATTTTGCATCGAGATAATGCACCAGCCCACAATACTTTGTCTGTGAAGCAGTTTTTAACTAATCACTGTGTTGTGCACCCACCCTATTTGCTAGACCCTGGCTCTGTGACTTTTACCTCTTCCCAGAGATTGACTCGGTGATCAAAGGAACCATTTTTTGTCAGCAGAAGATATAAAAGCAAAAACAACAAAGATCCTCAACAGCCTTTCAGAAAATAATCTGCAGAATTGCATGCAGCTGTACATCAACTTAGGAGGAGATCACAGATGATTTTCTCAATTTTGTTAAATAAAAAGAGATATAAAAACATTTTGTTTTTTGGTCAAACCTTGTATATGCCATGTAGGATACACTTCACAGCTTCACATATTGAAGCAAATTATTATATAATAATGATATTTCTGTTTTATTTGTCAATGATAAAAATTTCTACTGAGCACATCTTTTTATTCATCTTGGACTCATAAAGTTCAGGATATTCTGTGTCAGTATTTCATTTATTTATTTCACTTGTTTTTCTATTATTTTATAATTAACAACAATATAAATTAATGATTTAATGTTTGAGATACTGGTATACTGTTTAGGAAGTTGTAAGTGCTATAATTTCAATAGCTGCTTCAAAAACAATCATATGAAGGTTTTATTTCTATTCTTATAATTTTCTGCAAAGTATATAAATGTATTACAAATCTACTGTATTAATTAGAATTAAATAATTTTATTTATTACAGGATATTCTGATGTTCAATGGTATAATTAAGTTTTTTTTTTTTTTTGAATAAGTATACGACTTCATACATGTAATTATTTTCTGGTTCTTAAAATATGAAAAGATTTAATTTAAGAAAAGTGAAATTAAAATATCTTCTTATAATGAGCCCTATATATATATAACAATACAAAAATATAATATATAATCATTTTAGGGTGGCTGAGAAGCATAGGATACAACAAAATTTAATCTCTCTTTCATTAAAAGGAAAAATACATATAGAAGAAAGAGAAGTAAACTATTAACCTAGGTTTCTAAAAATGATGATGTAAAGTCTACTAAATATAACCTAAATTTATTTATTTGTTATATATACCTGCAGAGATCTTGTATCGGGAAGAGCTATGACACCATACTGTGCAAGTTCAATGTCACCGAGACTACGAGTCATATCCAGTCTGCCATTTACCAGATTCCTACCTAGACTATCTGATGTAATATAACCTCCAGATTTTAAAATTCTTTCCTGTAATAATACAAAACAATAATTTAATGTTATAAATTTAATTTATTAAGAATTATATGAACTATTTTGAATATATTAATACATCTTATTTATAGCTATTAACAAACAATTATTAGTATTTTATTGAGCTAATTAATTGTTAAATTAGTTAGTAATTTTAAAATATCAATATTAAATTAATATTGCTTATAATGAAAAAGTCATATAGTTTGGTTGCAAATACTATAACATTTCAATCTGCATGTCAGCTGAGTATGGCCTGATTAGAGGCCAAAAATGTTCCTTAATAAATTTTTTTGGTTACCTGAATTTAAACAGTTTTTCCCATCCAAAGTCATACATTTTAAGTGTTACAGTTGAACAAATATTTCAAATGAATTAAAAATAGTTTTACTTACTAAATGAAAAAAAACAAGATATGCTAATTTTTGATATAAAAGTAGGAAAACAGTTATTTTAATAAATTAAAACGAGGGTCTCCAACCTTTAGCTTGCAGGCCAAATATAACACTGGAATCATATTTATCCAGCCCACACAGCTTGTTTTCCCTGACATGTTTTATCATCAACATTATACCTTGCATGCTTTGAACTAGTTCAAAACTTTTCAAAAGTCAACTAGAATTAACAGAACTTGC
Source organism: Centruroides vittatus (assembly GCF_030686945.1). Classification (NCBI taxonomy): domain Eukaryota; kingdom Metazoa; phylum Arthropoda; class Arachnida; order Scorpiones; family Buthidae; genus Centruroides; species Centruroides vittatus. The sequence continues at coordinate 229,315 of NW_027122625.1, read as the reverse complement.
TGCAAATGATTTCTATAAAAATTTATTTAAAGAAGCAAATTTGTTAAATATTTACAAATCTATCAGAAGATAACTTTAAAAATCAGTTTGCAAAGAAAATTTTTTCTACATTCGCATATAGAAGCAAATGTATAAAACATATCCTTTCTACACACCTTTGCAAACAAACTTTTATGAAAATGGATTGAAAGGATAAGGCAATAAAACAAGCACACTCAAATAACTTTGAAAATGCAGCAAAAATTTGATAAAAACGTCTGAAAACGTTTTAGTTGACAACCTTTTTCAAGCAGAATATGTAATGGAATGCCACAACACACAGTTTGGACAAAAATATTCAAAAATGATAACACACAAATAAAATAAAATAAAATAAAACATTAAGTTTTGTATTTATCAATTAAATACAAAATACCATTAAACAATTAACACACATCTGTTAAAGCAAATAATGTAAAAATTCTATGCTGTAGCCATTGCAAGGCTTTGCATCATTTATGTAGAGGCATACAAAAAAGGATTTCCAAGTTCCCAACATAGTTAACATCCTTATAATTGATAATGTCTTGCACACGTCACTTTATAAATACAAAATGCTTCTGCATGCCGCACGTATCAGCAATTCCCTATTTTTTGGACAATTTGAGCTTGGTCCCATTCAATATTTGTAACATCCTGATTGACAATAGTATACACCACTAAGGCAAAAGCAGGGTTGGATTTCCTAATGTTGTCCTGGTGTTCTTTCAAACATTGTTGCAAGGATCTCATAAGGCAATGCAACACATGGGCAATCTGCTGAGGGAGGGGCTTCTTGGGAGTACTTTTAAGGGAAACCAGCTCCTATTTGGGTGTTAGACACGTGAAGAAAAGAAAACCTAGAAAACTGCACACTCAGTCCTTTTGTTAGGTAGTTGATTGCAGAATTGCACCTGTGTTTGGTGGTCTTATCCACTTGACCCCAGTGGGCTTTTTGAAAATGAAATATATAAAATCAAAATATCAAACGCCACTGTCCAATAAGTATCTAAAGGAGATTTTAATATTGGAGTGCCACAAAATTTATCCCCAATTTTGATGACATTCTTTAAAAAGAGCAATTGCAAATTTCACATAATCTTTGACTATTTATTAACAATGGTCATAAGTCAAAGATATTTTATTATCTTTTGCATTCAAATGGCCATTCTCAGAAAAAAGTTGGAGACCCCTGGACATAAAGCAACATAAAAATTGCCATTATCAGCCATAAAAAAAAACTACACTAACACTAGTATACTATACTGACATTCCATAACATGTAACTTACATTAAAAACATAAAACAAAAAAAGACAGCTTTTCTTATTTTTAGTTTACTTTCTAGTAGTGAAAATAGTTACATTAACAATCAACATACCAAATATTTTTTAATTAAATCTAACTATCTGCAATTTTCTTTAGATAGCTTTATAAATTACCAATCATTAGAAAAAGTGGTACATTTATATATACTGGCATCTCTTACCAATGTCTGCAGTTGCAATAGTTACATTTCAAAAAAATTTGCAGAGTTGGTTAAAACCACAGTTGTCAAAACAAGGTCTATGGACAATAATAGATCTGGGAAAGGATAATCAAGACACTGAAGATAATTGTAAAATAATAAAATACAACAATACAATAATTTTTTTTTTTATAACTGGTTGAGAAGCATCACAATTCTTAAAAACATGAGAACTGAAGACTGACTGTTTTCTTTACATAACTTTTTGAATTTCTTATAGGGCATGAACAAATCTTTGCTCAATAATAACTGAATAAATGCTTATAAAATGATCAATAACTGTGGATAAAAAGATTATATAATTAATACAAATATGACATAAAGAAAACCTTCATTTTTTTTAAAATATAGTATAATTTATCAAAAGTTAAATCTTAGCTGATTATAATGCAATTTAGACTAAATGTGAGGCTCTGGAAGTGGACCAGAACCACACAAAAATAAGAAAGAAATCTATAAAACTGTTTGAAAGGTAGAAATTTCATGCCCATAAAAGGACATGTTTGATGGAATTATAAGAAAAGAGAGTACTTCTCATCTTATAACAATGTAATGATGTAAGTCCTAAGATCAAGCATCTTCAATTGGGATCAAATTGATAGACAATGTTGACTCATCCCACAATCTGGGTTTTGATCTTATTACACTTAGTAACGAGTGACAACCAATTGGAAAGCGGGGATAAGTAGGATCAACCAATCGGAATGGTCGATCTGAGAAAGTTATAAAAACCACAAATTCAAGGACACAGAGAGCTTCTCCCCGTCTTCCTATTGTGCAGCACCATAAGCTGAAAAAGAAATCGCCTCTGCATCCCGACATCAAACTAAATTACACCTCGACTTCATGATGGACTTTCTCCCTTTGCATACTACTGACATATTCTGTCAGTAGTATGCAAAAGATTTTTCACACTTTCTAAAGATGCTCATGGTAAATTTAGACAAAGGAACACTTGTTATCAAACAAATTAAAATTAGCAGATAGCCTTGGATTATGGTACCTACAAATCATTTAGTATTTAATTAAAGATTTCTCTAAAATTAATGTTTTTATTAATAAAGAAAAACTTAAATAATTTTTACCCTGTTGATTCCTATAAATCAAATTTTGATAGTACATAAATATATTATTTTACTTTGAATTATAATAATTAAATGTTTACTAAATTATTTTAAGTTTTAATAATACAGTATAATATTTAAATAAAAACTGATTGTGTAGATTGGCTTCATTTAATATCTATTCTATGAAAATATTAAATTTTCTCTGATATAAATTCAATTTTTTCCCCTTTAATTTAAATTTCAACCAACTTCTAAGTGTGACAAAAGAAATCAAAGTCATTCAAAGATTTAATTTCTAGTGACATTTGGAATTTTATTTTCTATTGTGAATATATTAGAAATGTGACAATATTAAAATGGTTAAAAAAATTACTATCTAATTTAAGGAATCTAGCCATTTTAACTTAATATTGGGACCTTGAATAAGTTCTCGCTGTTTTTTCGTAAAAATTAATGCTTTATTTTAAAAAAGTCATAAAAAACATGTCACTGAAAGTATTGTCCATCACTAGCCACTACTTTCTCCCATCGTTCTGGCAGCATTTGAATTCCACGTCGGAAAAATGATACGTCTTTTGAGGCTATCCAAGAATCAACCCAATTTTTGGCATCTTCATAAGAATGGAAGTGCTGCTCAGCCAGGCCATGTGCCATCGATCGGAACAAGTGATAATCGGAAGGGGCAATGTCTGGTGAATACGGCGGGTGGGGTAGGACTTCCCATTTAAGTGTTTCCGAGTAGGTTTTCACCGGTTGTGCAACATGTGGCTGAGCATTGTCATGTTGCAAAATCACTCTGTCATGTCTCTGCTCGTACAGTGGCCGTTTTTCTTTTAATGCTTGGCTCAAACACATCAATTGTAGTCGATAGCGATCTCCTGTGATGGTTTCATTCGGTTTGAGCAGCTCATAATAAACTACACCTAGCTGATCCCACCAAATGCAGAGCAGAAGCTTTGAGCCATGGATATTCGGCTTTGCTGATGATGTTGATGCATGGCCAGGCTTACCCCACGATTTTCTATGCTTAGGATTATCGTAGTGAATCCACTTTTCATCCCCAGTCACGATACGATGCAGAAAACCTTTCCTTTTCTGCCGTTGAAGCAGCTGTTCACACGTGAAAAGACGCCGTTCGACGTCTCTCGGCTTCAACTCGTATGGCACCCTATGTCCTTGCTTTTGAATCATTCCTAATCCTTTTAAACATTTTGAAACTGTTGTATGGTCAACTCCTAATGATTCTGCAAGTTCAGCTAGCGTCTGACATGAGTCTTCATGAAGTAATGCCTCCAATTCCTCATCTTCAAACTTTTTCAGTGCGCCAGAACGTTTTTTATCTTCAATGTCAAAATCATTATTTTTGAAGCGTCTAAACCAATCTCTGCATGTTGTTTCCGATAGAGCATGGTCACCGTAAGTCTCAACAAGAATTCTGTATGCTTCAGCTGCAGATTTTTTTTGAATAAAATAGTGCAATAAAATTCCCCGCAAATACTCTTTTTTTTTGGCACAAAATGCGACATTTTTAACACCACGAGAAAAAAAGTTGTTAACACTTCGGCGAAATGACATATACTGATTTTCAAGGTCGCTTATTATACTTCCTTACAGATACGTCACCATCTAAAAATACATGCACACAGTTCTAGTAACGCCACCTGCTGTAAAACAGCGAGAACTTATTTAAGGTCCCAATATTTCATTAATTTCCTGCTTTGATATTAATCCATTTGAGATCTCATTATTTCAAGAAAATGTTCTAGAGTTTTTGATAATTAATTTCAAGACCTTGAAAATTGAAATATTTGTCATAGAACTAAATAATTTCATCTTTTAGAATGGAAATAAATATTTCCATTGTGAAAATCATAAATTGTAATATATTTGAGATGGGGTGTTAGCAAAGTCTCTTCCATGTGGTTTACAGAATTGAGTTCATTCTCAAAATTTGATGGGCCAATTTTGATAAAACTTTGCAATTTTCCATTAATTGGAATGAGGAGTCCAAAAATGTAATAATTAAGTCATAAACCTCCATTTTTTATCATGTTGATTCCAATGTATCTTGAAAATGTCCATGTTCCCTGACACAAAAATGAAGAAAACATAAGAACAAAGCAATCAGAATTGACTGCTCTATTCTTGGATTCTCCTTTTCTATAGTGGCAAGTGCAAGGATCACCACTCCACGCCAAGCAAGTGTAAGGTTTGCCTTTTTCTTTCCAGCTCCACCTCAATTCTACCATGATATAAACTAGGACATCTTGTAACTTTGTTGTATTATTTAATAAAAAAAGAAATATGAAAGGGCCACTTTTTTTATTTTTATTTACACTTTTTTCATGAAATGTTAATCTGTACATACTTGCATCATTTAAATAGCATATTTTTATTCATGTTGCTGATTAAATAATCTCTCATTTATGCTGTCTACAATGGGCTTATGATTACTTGCCAACCAAAATGAATATTTATCATTCATTTGAAATCAAAGTAATAATGCTGTAACAACTAACATCAAAACAATAGCTTTCAGACTTTTCTAGCTTGAGTTTACTTAAGATAAACCCAAGCTGGAAAAGTCTGAAAGGTATTGTTTTGAGATTCAGTTGAACCTTTTTTTTCCACTAAATAATATAAATACAGGTCTATTGTATTTAAACACCAGATAAAAACTGCTAATAAATTAATTGTGTGTGAATTTTTTAATATATTTTTAAACAATTAATTACAACTATTTCTTTAAAACAAATATAAACTTTATGATATAATTTTGGAATCAGTTTTCATCTATTTGAACTATTATATTTTTTGCTTAAATTGATATCATTTAACAAAATAAATGTATTAAATTAATTTTGCAACCAATTAATTCATTTTCATAAAATATTTAATACTTGAAACTTAAACCTAATACTATATTAGGACATCTGACTTTTAGTAATAGTTGAATGAATTAATCTACATTATTTTCTTGGTGGCAGTTAGATGATGCAATGTCATTATTTAAATATGTGATATAAACTATTAACATTTATGTTTGATATTATATGAATTTCATAGTATTAAATAGTAACAAACAGAAAAAAAAAATCTTTTTAATTATTGTTGATTGACAACAGCAGATACAAGAAAGAATAATGGTTGTAACATTTATAATACTTTTTTAACTGTAAATTTATCATATATAAAATTATACAATATAATGGTCTGTGTTTTAGGATATACTAAAAAATATTCTCATTAATATTTTACATGTAGAATCAAAGAATATTAAGATCTACTAATGCAAAATAAAAAAAGAAACAAGTTATAAATTTACTGATTCTAATCAAGAATAATCATTGTCATTTAATCATTAAAAACTTAATAATATTGTTAAAAAACCATTTGCCTGATATAAGATAACAGATTTATTGGTTAATCACTGGTTGTTGGACATTCGATGAATGTAATTATTAATAATCATAAAAACAATTTTTTTCCTAGAGATTAGAAGATTATCAATAACCATTGTTCCACATTTTTTTTTTCTATTATTTTCCTGTCACTAAATTATATACTATAGCATCATTTATATTCATATTTAATAGACTAAATTATTCTTACAAGAAAGATTGTACAAACAATTAATTATTGTAAACACTCAGAAAACACACAAACAAGTATGTTATCTGAGTGCAAAAATACAGTATATTTACAAATTACAATAAATTAATGACTAATCAAATATCAAAGAGATTAAAATTTAATATAATTTTTATAGATAAAACATCCATCAATACAATTAAATTCTTTATTGCATGAAACACTTTAACCCCATTGTAATAAGCTAAACTTACACTATTTAATAACTTAATGTAATAGCTTAGTACAAAATAAAATATACAATACAGGCATATTCCAGATTATGTACATAATGCATACCATCAAATAGTGGTTGCATCATGAATAGTTGTAAATGGCAATTTATAATACATTTTATTTTAATTCGTACATATGTCTTAAACTGAGTTTTAAATAAATGCATATAAACAAATAAAACACCACTAAAAACTTTGATGTATTTTACAACAGATTTACATAACTTTGCATATTTATAAAAGACAATATACATACACATATATATATATATATATATTTCAATGGCAATTTAATAACTCTTGTGCTTTTTTGTCAAAAATTTCTGAAATTTTACAGGAAGGTTTGTTTATTAGGGGGAATTAATGCTATTAAATTTTAATTAAAGGTTGAGGGGTGGGGAGATAAAAGAGGTCATGTGTCATATCTCTAGTAGGGTCGGCCTTAATGACAATTTTACTAGTTATTAGCATTTACAATTTTTTTATAAAACCTATCCCTAGCCTCAAAATTAAGCTTTTTGCCATTTTATAATAGTTAAAAATAAAATATCTTAACAGATGGCTGGAAAAGTTAAGCAACTTGTTGCTGGATTTTTTTAAATTAATGCAATCCCTTTAATTTCCAATGTTTTGACTAGTGTTGGATCAGGTGTTGTATTGGAGTCTATGTCCTAATCAGTCATCCTTAGCAAATGGAGATACTACACAAAAAATATTCTAATTCTTCCTCATGGGTTTCAATTAGCTGTTCAATATCTGTCACATCAATTTCTAAATTTAATCTCCTCCCAGTTGAAAAACTTGATTAGTTATCATATCAGAAGTTTCAATATCATCTACATTAGCATCCATAATTGTGCACTACTCTTACATTGTGTAAAATCAACTATATTAATTAATGACAATTTGCCAAATTTTCTTAAAACCCAGGCATTTTTGGTCTTCAACTGGACAGGTGGCAACCTTAGAACAGACAACTTACAAATATTTGTAAGCTGTCTGTCCACATATTATAGCTATTATATTAGCCCAACTAAGCTGTCCATTAACTTTAACTTTAACAGTCAGCTTAGTCAGATCATGGTAGGGATACAAACATATGACTGTCATCTCCGTGGTTTGTTTTATCGTGAGATGGTCGTAACTGGGGTATGCCTGTATTGTGTTATTCAAAAATTGATTATTAAATTAATTATATCTTTTCCTATTTGCTTCAAATTTCATACAATGAAAGAATATGTTCCCAAGTTTCATATATTTGCAATAATTTATAGTAATAGTGGTACTATTACTACAAATTCACTAAGAATCTATTATTAAACTAGTATTGTGTGTCAAAATATAATTTCGACCACATCTCAACTGAAAAGTTACTATGTAAAGCAAATAATTCTTGCACATAAACTTGATTTAATACTACAGTAAAATTGAATATGCTTGTTTTATTTCAACAAAGACCAATCTTCTTGTATGCTTTGTTCACAACACACACTTATTAGTAACATTTGATAATTTTCAATCAAATGATCTTGAGACAACCATAGAAAACAGAAACTGTGTCCATCTAACAGATTTTTCAATGCCAATGACCAATTATATGTATAATTGTCCATTACTGAACACAATTTATAGAGTTTGTTATACACTAGTTTAACATAACTTTTATCATTTGATTTCAAAAGTATAATCCAAAATAAAACAATTATAATTACCAATATTCTAAAAACACCAAACTCCAAATGCAACATATAAACTAGAATTTTATCTCTAGTGTTCAACGAATAATCATCATTAATGAACACACTAATATTTCTATATACCGTACTTTTAAATTATTTAAATCTTTTGCAAGTTATTCAAATTTCAAGATAAATGTTAAATTTTTTTAAATTCTAAAAGTGCACTTAATATTCACGTCTGTGACTTTTAAGTTATTGTTAAATAATTTTTGAATCTTATATAAGCAATCATCCACTTTATCTTCTAATCTCATTTAGAGGATAATGATAAAGATGGAATAATATTGTAATCTCACGTTAACTTTTCATAAAAATTATTGGGCTGCAATTTGGAAAAATTGTAGACCTATAAATTCCCACTCTCATCCATCTGTCCATCTTTCCTTAATATTGAGAATGAAGTTAGACAGATGAAAGACAACACCAGATATGGAAACCTTAGAGGCAAAAGGCCCCAATTAACTATATAAGAACTTCCAATGCAAACCAAAGTCATGTCATTTCAATTCAAAACTTTTTTCTGAAAGGAGTTACATAGATGACTGGCACAAACCCTATTGTTAAAGGAAAAGTATGATGTACAGAGGCAAGCCACTACTAATTTGAGGTGGAGAGCATATATTTTAAATTAGATAAATTAAAAATGTGATTAAAAATTGTAGCCTGGCATTGTGATGATGCCATAATAAATAACTGCTCATTATATATTACATTTATTTCAATGTTTGATTTGTCATTTTTAACATAACCATTTTCTCTATCAATTTCATGGACAGAGAGCCTGGATTCAAGATCTCCCATAGTAGTATCTATATTTTCAATCCATACCATATTTGCATTCTATTTCTTTCTTGAACACATGCCAAAAAGGAGATTTAAGAAGCGAGCAATTGTTCCATTGAATCACATGAGACATTCTCCTTACATTTCATACTGATATGTCTTGAGATAGAGGCAGAGAAGTTTTTGTTTTCTGAGACAAGAACTTTCATTTTTGTTCTCTTCTTGGAAAATAGTCAGATCACAAGAGAGCAAAAATTTCTGCCAACACCCCCAAATTCATTAATACAAGTAAACATTCCATCAGAAATTTGTAAGGTTAAGAATTTAGAAAAAAAAACAAAAACAAAATTTTCAATGATTTCATCATGTTACAATATCCAATCTAATGAAGACAAAAATTTATAAACAGTTTAACAATTTTTTATATCATTAAAGCAAACAATAGGCTTCATAACTAATGGGTGTTAACATCTGATTAATGAATTAATTAGCCATTTATTATTTAATACTATTATATATAAGTAAAGTAAAAACATTGGATATTGAATAAAATTTATAAAGTCATTAATTTTGTGTATCTATTAAAAATATTTTAGCATGTGATTCTTAACATAATTTTTAATACTGTAACCAATTATAGTTTTTTTTATCATAATTATTTTTGTTTGGATTTTTAAATATAATTTGGTCAAAAAATTTTTTCATTGAACACAGCCAATAAATAAGTTGGGACCTACTGTAAACAAACACCTTGTAAGTTGTTGGGATGTTTAAGATTTTATGGGTTCTTTTTGATTAAAAGGCTGCCAGAAGACTGTCATGTCTAACAATTTAGCCCAAATGAGTGCCAGTTTGAGTAGCCCACTTGACTGTTCGTGGAGTACTTGATGTTATAGTTATTGCTCACACCTCAGTGCCTCGAGTGGAGACTCGCCCCACCCGGGCATCAAGGTGTGAGCAATAGCACGCATCATCCGAGGCACACATCTACCTGCAAAGCATACAGAATAGACGGTAGACTGATACACGTTAAAAACTGACTTTTGGAGACAAATATCACGTGAAGAATCAACAATTCTGGGGGTGGTGCGAAACTCCTCATTCAGAGCTTGAATCTTACCCATTGCTATACATACTGGCTGACATCCTGTTAACTGAAAAGTACTATTTTGTGTAGACCTAATATATGGCTGTACAGTGTACAAGCAATAAAAAAGAAACTTTATTTTTTTTAATGCAAATGTGGTAGTTTGGGACATCTGGTTTCATTATAGGACAACCAACAGATATTCTTAATTTCTAACCATGATTACAAATCAAGTTTCAAATGAAAATTATATTAGTTTTGTTTATTAATAACAAAAATCAAAGAAATTCCAAGATTTTAAATCTTGTTAAGGCAAACTATTATTTATGAAATAATAATTATATTCTATGGTAACAATATAAATTACATTAAACTATAGTAATACTTCAATTATCCAGATACTAATTATCTGGATAACCCTCTGACTTTATAGTCTATTTTCTACATTTTTCTACATTCAATACTTTACTGTACATAGTCATTTCTTTCTATCCAAACATTATCTTAAGCAAAAATCCAATTATCCAGATATTCTTCATATCCAGATGGCCTGAGATACTAATTAATTTGGAAAATTGGAGTTTTACTGTACTGAAAACAATCATATCCAACTAAGAAAAATTATCAATTAGACTAATAAAATCCAGACACTTATCATAGCTACTTAGTTATGATTAGTAGTATTTTTTTAGTAGATTACCAATTATGTTCATAAGCAAACCTATAGTATTGCTAGCTTGTTATTCAAATTAATGAATTATAAATGAATAAAGCTGGAGAACTAATAAAATAACTAATCACCCCAACATAACATATATCTATGATACAAATTATATACTACTAGTATCAATTATTTGTGTCACATGCATACTATAGAACTAATTTAATTTGCCTAAGGAAGCTTTTTTCTAATTATGCATGATATACAGTAACTTAAATCTTTAATAAGAAAAAGTTGATAGGTTTGGGAAAAAAAGACAATAAATAGTAAATAATAGTCTCTTTTTGATTCTAAAGGAACAACCAAAATAGGAATCAAAATGTTTTTTCTTGATCGTATGAACACAGTTGTTACCATATATTTTTGACAAATGGTGATAAAATATTGATAAATATGCATTTTTATCATATTAGTTCTATAGCACTTTTCTGATTTAAAAAAAAATAAAATACTTATATTTTTATTCTTACCCTTTCTGATTTCAAATCAGCTGCATGATTAATTGTAAGTGTCATGTTATCTCCATTGCGACATAATATAGCACGACTATCACCTACGTGTCCAATCACTAATTCGATACTATTCTTTAAAAGACATACGGTTGCTGTTGTTCCAGATGACTGCTCATTTCCTTCTACAATATAATTATTTCCATATTAATGAAAATACTTTGTACAATATGTAAAGTTTAATACTAAAAGAAAGCTGCTATACTAAACATGTCATATAGCCAGGAAATTCTTAAATACAAATACATATATGAACAACATGTAAACAAACAATAATTTTTCCCGAAGCTATGCCTTGACCTTGGTCTCGCATAGTATGAAACAGTAGTATAAGCCAAACAGAATATATTTCACAAACACAATGATAGTGATAATAATAATGCAAAGAAAAATTTATTTATAAATTATAGTAGACCCTCAATTTAATGGATTTTGGATTTAACATACAAAAAATTTTCTGCTTTGAAGGTTCTATAGAAGATGTTAAGGTTGGGTCAATAAGTATAAATTAAAATATGATTATTATGTACATTAAATTTTCCTACATGTACCATACATTACATCATTATTTTGATACATCCTCTACATTATGTTTGTTAATATATTTTTTGAAGTACACTTGATTTAATGGACTTACAGCAATAGCAGAACCTCTTCTCCCTATTAGTCTATTAAATTAAAGATTTACTGTATTAAAAAATAAATTTTGTTTTACTGAAAAATAATAGTCTGTTACAAATAAAATTCATTACAAGAGAATTTTTCTTGTATTTATTATTTGGACATTATGATTTATTTGATAATCATTTCAGAATAAACCACACTAACTTTCAGCATTAAAATTGTTTACTTGAAAAGTTTTTAAATACAAACAATATTTCAATATAATATAATTCAATATTGAATATAAAATAATTCAATATTGAAATATTTCAATATTTCAAAATGCCATCTTCAGGCAAAGCATACATAATATTCAAATTACAATTTTTAAAAAGTATATTAAAATATTTCAAATGCACAGTTTAAATCTTAGTGTGTAGTTTTTACAAAAAAAATCAAACAGATGTGACATAAATGTTATAATTTTAACTTATAGATACATTAAAATACATTAACAAGTAAATAAGTAAAATTAGCATACTGTTTTTAAGAATATCTAGATGACATTAATAATAGTGGAATTACTACCGACCTTGACAGAAAGGTATTAGAGAATGACTAAACCCTTATGGGCTGAAGCTTCCCTCCTTAAGCAATGTTTAAATCGCAGAATCATCTTTTTCTGGGAGTCATTATGCATAATGATGTTAGAGTCCTGTAATCTTGAACTACCAGAAATATAGGCTACACTTTACAAAACATTAAAATAATTGCATTTTTTATTTATTAACATAGATATGTTAAAATACATTAACACATTAAAATTATAACATGTTGTGTCTGTTAGTGTGTAGTTTTTACAAAATTGAAAGATTTAAACTGTGCATTTGGAATCTTTTAATGTTATATACACTCTGCGTGAAGAAGACATTTGAAATGTTGAAAGTACTTCTTTGTAGTCAAAGTTGTTAACACTAAAAGACAGTGTGGTTTATTCTAAATCTAAATTTGGCATCATTAGAGAGCACATTTTTAGATAATCATTTCAATTAAAACACAAACAAAATAAGCTTAGATTTTTAGTTTATATTTTACAGAATTGAGAAATTAAAGTTAAAAAATTTTTTATTTTAAGTATTAGTTTTGAAAGAATTTTATAAACAGTCAAATTATAATATTCTTAACTGTTCGTTTTCTGAGCACCATCAACAAATTCAGAACTTAATAAACAAAAATGCCATTTTCATTAGATATTATAGAAGTAAATCATTAAATATATTTGCTAAGAAAAAAATCTCTACATCACAAACATTTTTGCTTTATATATGTCAACAATATCAATTATATTACTGAAATACTAATCTTACATTTTAAATAAATTATAGGGAATATCTTCCTTTTTTATACACAAATATTTTATTTAGAAATATTCTTTATATTGAGTTTATTCTTTTATAAAATTAAATTGCTAACAAAACAATAAAACATTATTCAAATTGATAAACAACTTTCAAATTTTAAAAAATTTATCAGCAATGAATCAATTCCTTAGACATGTTGAATCATGCAATGCAGCTTTCATCCAGTGCTTGGAAGAATGCATTGCTCATGATGGTGACCACCTACCTGGTGTAATATTCAAGAAATGATTTTTGAAAGTTGTGATATGCAAATGGTTTATTTTTGCTTGTGTACTGATGCTATTTTGATATGTATTCAACCATTGGTTACATTTTGCTGCCTCATTTATAAGTTATCTGGCTAAACATTTTGCCAAACTCTGTATTTTATTATTATTGATGATAATATAATGCATATAATAATCATTTAATTGGTAATTACAACTTACAATTTCTATTTTAGTCATATTTACTTATTAACGAAAATTTGACTACTTTTATTCAAAAATGTTGAAATATCATCATTAGTGCAATAATTGAGAAAGCAATAACTTAGTGTTTGTTCAAAGTTATATAAAGTGTTTTAATAACATAATAATAAAATAAAATTCTATTTTATAATCTTTTTATTGTCAAAATTGATGGAAAAATTTCTTGGAAAATTGGAAAAATGGTAAAGATCCTGAAAATTGGATCCTTATAATCTTATCATGCCTCTTGTAAGAATATAAGAATCTGATTTGAAGGACAACCTTTATTATTTTGCCAGAAAATATGATCTGTAATCTAAAATTACAAACTGACTTAACATTGGATAACTCATTTAAATAAATCAAATAAAATATGATCAGGGAATAAAATATAGAACAAAAGAAAGAAATTCTTTAAATTATATTTTTTCTCAGTATTTTATAAATTATTATTATTATTATTATGTAAATATATCTTCTTTTTCTTTTCTTCATATATTTTCTGGTGTAGTGCAGATGTGGCATATGAAACATTTTAGATTAATAACATCAATCATATAGAAATGATTACTTCTCTAGTTTTTAGAATGACTCAAACTAATAATTATACACTTTATTTTATAAATTTTCCATACAGTTAAAATCTAGTAATTTTATTGCTTACTCTTATACTGGATGTTATAGTGCATCAGAATTTGGACATAATAAAAGCATTATTGTCTTGAAAAAATTTTAATCAATAAAGTTTGTATCTTAATAATAAATAATTATCTTGAGTATTTTATTGTATTCAGTATTCCTTCAACAATTTTTAGATAACTACAACATAAAACAGGCTGCAAATTTAACTTTTAATAGGATACTTCAATACTTATAAAATATATTTAGTAGGGAACCTCATGATCTACAAAATATTCATATAGCAACATTTTTGCATAAACTGGATTTATTATACTTTGTTTTTTCCAATTGTTTTAAGGCTGAAAAATCTGTGTAACTTTCTTACAAGCATCTGTTGAGGAAAGATTAATAATTACAATTCAATTAACTAAAAACTGTTTTGAATTAAATGTATTTTCTTTTGTGAATTTCTGTGCAGTTGGATTACAATTTAAGTCTATGTTTTATAAAAAATCACAAAATATCTGTATATGTAACCTTTGTTGGATGTCATATCTTTGATACTCTTATGAGATATATCCCAGAAATCAGTATATAATATACTTTTCTAGTCACTTTCCTTATTATATTTGATGTTTCTTAAGAAAGAAAACAATTTTATATCTTTATTCAGTACTGAATCATTACATTGTAGATAAAAAAATTTCACCTCAGATAGGAATAAATCATTAATCACTAAAAAATTAGGAAATTTAATGTTAATTGTACATAACTAATATAACTGGTTCTGAAAAATATTTACATAGTTTTATTATAACTGTATATTTACTGACAATCATTTTATTCAATATATTTCAAAAAATTGTCTAGTTTTAAATTCCAAATAATACTTCTTTCCAATGACATATGAGAAGGCATATAAAAATAAACACTTAATAATTTAATAAATCATTTTCTGATTTTTCTCAAATGTTGCAGTAATTATTGATAGATATATTATTATATATTATTAATTGAATTCTTACATACCTGAACATTTAAAATAATTGGTAAAAGAATTATTTACATCAAAAAATGCTGTTTGTAAAACAACTTCTAGGTTCTGTTCTCCACGTTTTATTACATTCAAAATATGCTGTTCCATGTATTTACTGCAAAAATCAGCACATTCTGCTCCACCGTGCCCATCAAAAACAGCAAAATATAACAAGTCAGGAAGTAATTCTTTAGCCCTAAAATATATATAAATAATATATAAAAAGTTTAATATTAAATATGATTAAATATAATAATAATATGATTGAAAAGCAAAATTAATAAATTTTTTTAATATAAATTAGAATGTATAGTATTAACTTGACACCATGTTAAATACCTTTTCTTTTTTATTTTGCATATTAAAGAAGCAAACTTAATTGAACACTATAAATGGAAATGTTTTCAACTCCTTTAAGTCAACATCAACCAAAAAATCCTTATGAACTTCTAAAACATTAAATGGAACTGATAATTTGAATGCAGAAAAAATTAGAATGTGAGATTTAAATATTTATATGTATTTGAGTTTGTTATTTACTTTTTATAATTTTATTTTATTACTTTTTTTTGAATAAAACATGTTCAGCCTATACTGGTTCCAAGTGCTATGCTGGACTAAAGTCAAGGCATAGTTGTCCAAAATTATCTAAACAAGTGTAACTTTAAGCTGTTATTGATATTTGTTTCAACATCTAGAAACTTCCTGACAATATGACGTGTTCAATATCACAGCTTTCTGTACTGCCATGTATATGTTTTTATTAAGGTTTAATGTTTCTAGGCTTTTGTGTAGTGCATGTGGTATAACACCAGTAGAAGAGAGAACAACACCTTATCCATCCTTCACAACTGTCTTATTTATTGGGCGAGTGGAGTGTACTTGTTGATTTTATCAGTGTGAGCAAATGCTCACACTGATAAAATTCCATTCTAAACACTCATGTTATATGAGTGTTTAGAATGGAGATGTTTATTATATAAGTATTTGTCAATGAGAGTGATGTCACGTCTATTGTGATGAATTGTTTCATCTGTGATTATGGCTCTGTCATAGTACATTTTGTATGCATTTTCTAATACTGCCTGTGGAGTATATTTGTAGTATGGTGCCTGAATGTTTAATAATCTGTGTTTGTGTGCAAGCTCTTGGTGTATTATATTTGCTATTTCATTATGCTTATGTAAATAGTCTGTTTGTGCTACGAGCTTGCAATCAGAGATTATATGTTGTATTGTTTCCAGCAGAATGTGTCATTTTCTGCAAAAGTCATTTATGAGTAATGTATCCTTCAAGATGTATTTTATGTAGTTTTTAATGTTTATGATCTGATCTTGAATGGCAACCATAAACTCCTCAGTCTCCTCAGACTGCCATGTTCAGGTGCTCAGAATGTAAGTTTAAAAGTGTGTGGTTACTGTCTGCCAGTTGTAGCTTTATATAATCTTGATGTTTCTTGTTTTCTGTGGAAAAACTCCTGCAGTGTCAGAATTTGTTTGTAGTACAGGTTAACTATATTAGTCAGGCTATGGCAACCTTCTTTACAAGTAAGAGTTAGTCTTTCTATAGATGATTTTGGATGATATTGTTTATGTTTAGTAAGTGTTGTTCTTGTTTTTCTTTGGAGTTGCTCAAGATACGTGCATGTCCAGTGTATAATGATCATTGAAAATTCTAACACTTTCTTATTATTCAATACTTTTTCTTATAAATAATTTGGTTAATGTTACCCTAGGATCCAAGATGGCGGCGGGGGAAATTTTTCCCTACGTTGGAGACTGCGACGGGGAAAAATTTTTTCCCTCGATTCAAGATGGCCGCGTTTTCGGCCGCCATCTTGAATTTCTATGCAGACTCCGCAGAATTTAACCGAAATAAAAAATGAAATAAAAAAAAAAAAGAGAGAGATTTTTACTCACTTTTCGACGGGGTTTTCCTACTTCTTCCTTTGTTTTTTTCCCTTCCGATCCATTCTTTCTTCGATTTTGCATGCCTCGAATACTTCCTTTTCACTCGGTGCACCTCTTTTCTTCCCTGTTCTTTTCAATTCGGCTGCTCTTGTGTTGGTCGATTGGCAGTTCCCTCCTTTCGATTTATTACTACTTGGCTGTTTTTTGCTTTCTTTCCCTTCTTCTTGTTTCTTGTTTCCCTTCTTTTTTGTATTCGCCTCTGGCGCTGAAGGAACGGTTTCTGGTTCGAGCCACGTAGCTACTTTTCCACTGCCTGGATATATGTTACGTAAATGTTGCGCAAAAATTTGGAATCTCTCGCCTGGTTTTTTGCTGGGCCAATTCATGAATTTTTTGTACATAAACAAGTACATGTACGAGTCGGAAAGATCGCTCAAGTAGTGTTTCGGCAGGTGTTTCTTATTCTTTAAATAGCCCCATAGGCGTTTGATGTTCTGAGTGTGATCTCCTGTTTTGGGGTCGACGAAATTTTTCGAATGGTTAACTGTTCTGTGTTCGACCACGACTCCTTCTACGTCGTCAATATGCATATATCCTTTCCATTCGTCCGTTATTATCGTACTGCCGGAATTCACGTATTTATAAATGATCCAATTCAATGTGATTTCTGATCTGTCATTCACCTGACATATAAAGCAATTCTTATCTTCCCGGCAGATTCCGCTGACCACCCATTTTGTACTTTTTAATATACGCCCTTTCTCGTACTTTCTTTTACATATTACGGTCTCGTCGATTTCAACCGTTTTATTAGGCCCTCCTATTTTAAACGATGTCAAATTACTCAAAGCAATAAGCATTACCAACCGTATGTGATTGGACCAATCAACTCCCGTTTTTCTGGATATGCCCGCCGCAATTGCCGAGGTCGTTGCTGTACATTCCAGACATAGATAGTGCCATATAAACGAGAGAATGCAACCCCAAGAAATGTGGCCAAATTTACTTTTGAATGTTCCTTCAAAAGCAGAAGTCTTCGTTCCGCACTTACTACATCGGAAGAAACAGCTTTCTCTATTACTCCGATAGTATAATTTGCATATAGAATCGCAATAAATGCAAATGGACTCAGTCGGCTGTATGCCTAATTTTGCAGCAAATTTCAATGCATTATCGATATGGGGAGGCAACTCTAGCTCCAAAAAGTCGTCTTTCATTAACTTGTAGAAATCACGGGTGGTGCATCTTGACCAAAATTCGTCGTTACAACTCAAATCGGCAAAACTACTCATTATCGAACAATTGGCAATGAACTAAACGAAGGTAGGTGAGGAGAAAAAAAAACAGTGTTTTCTTACTTTCTTATTTCTATTTTCTCTAACTTTTAGGATTAAATTGTAAAAAAAGAAATAACAATAATTACTAATAATAGAGAAAATAACAATATAAATTTACCGATAGTAAATTGTGCGAAAATGAAATATCGTAACAAAAAAAAAAAAAAAAAAAAAAAAACAGCAATTATTCCAATACGCAATTTGTCGCAACACTGCAGTTAACGATTCCAACTGGAAACTAGCCAATTTGCATAAAATTGCCCAGAAAGGAATAGAAAACACGTCATAGATCACGCATTTGCATATTCGTTCGTAACACCGCTTCGTATTTCCCGCCGATTTTACTCTCGCACGACATTACGAAAAAGCTTCCTCTACCGTCGCAAATACACACTACCGTCTCCGTTTCAAGGTTTCACGAAACTCGGCCGCCTCGAACGCAAAGTCGAAACCAAAGGAAAAAAAATCCCCACGTCGTCGACTTCTCGACTCTAGGGAAAAAATTTTTCCCCGTCGCAGTCTCCAACGTAGGGAAAAAATTTCCCTGGCCGCCATCTTGGATCCTAAGGTAACATTAACCAATAATTCTTATACAAAAATAATGCAAATATAAAAGCAAATAGCATTGTTATTTCTACTTTTTTACTACAATTCTTTAAATAATTTTCAATTTGTTTTTAATTCATAAAGTCTATGTTTAATAAATGCATCCAAATAAAAATTAAATAAAAAAAAATACCTAAATCGATCTTCATTTGTAGTACGGCGTCCAATGATGCTTGCACATCCTGCATTCTCTACAGAAATCTGAGGTATAGGCTTTCCATGTTTAATACTTTCAGGTAGCAAAAGTGGCAAATCTATTCTGTTATCCCAAGTTCCAAAAGTGTCAAAATTTATGGGATCTGGACTTTCATCTTTATTTTCTGAATCATTCAACACAGTCGCAAAAGTTTTTATGTAATTTTTCAACAAGGAATGATGTTTCAAACAGCTATTGTAAATATGTCGATACAATTTAAGCATGACATTAACTTTTATCCTAGGATATATAAGAAAAAAATATCATTAGAATTTATTACATTTTTAAAATTCATTTGTTTCATAGTAATCAATTCTGCACAATAATTATGACAGTGGAATGTGCTAGAATGAACGATGTTACACTAAACAATTTTTATCTATAAAATCTAAATGTTGCAATGAACACGACTGACATGGCACATGCATGTACATGACATGTTGACAGTGACCAGGTCCGCCGTAAGCGGGCGTGCAAGGTGTGCACCGCACACGGGTGGCATGTCCAGGGGGAGGCAAATTGGTATTGCTGGCAAGCTCAGCATAGGTAGTTGTAGTTAAACAGGGGCGGCATAATCGGTATTGCACACAGGCGCTCAAACAGCTAGCGGCGCTGCTGACAGTGACTAATGTTTTAATCAAAGTAGGAAAATGCTTCGATTAGAGCATTAGTCATTGTCTTTATTATAGTTTGTAAAGTTCAAATATCTATTTATTTGCATCTTTATCAATAAAAATATAATACTATTCAACTCTTTACCAACACCAGGAATATATTAATCAAAAACGAACCTGTTACCGGTGTGTATCTTGTGAAAAAATCGTTTCACAAACATTTTCGAACTCTATGCAGTTCTTCTTCAGGTGGAAATGGAATATTTGAAAAATAGAATAGGAGATTTCAAACCATAAAATTTGCCAAATTCCGCTGCGACGGACATGTGCTGTCATGGGTGTTAGTTACTAGCAGTACTTGCCCAAAAGGAGTTGCCAGGCAGGTGAAAGATTGAGCTCTTCTTTTTGGTTGATGCATTTACTTGTATGGCTCATTTTATATATAGCCATTGCTTCTAACCATTTTATGTAGTCTGAGTGGGGCTTGGTTGCAATGATTTTAGCTTTGTCGAACTCTGCCTCTATGTCTTGGTTCGATGCATATATACTTAGGGCCGTGGTGAGCCTTCCATGTTGTAGGTCTGCTTGATGTTCCTTTAACCTGGTCGTTAATGAGCGCTTAGTGGAACCAACATAGATGAGTTCTTTTTGCCATCTGTTATCCATTAGAGGGATAGAGTATATGCCATACATTCTGTTGAGGTCTGGGGGATCTTTCCCACTTTTTAGAATGTCAGCTATCATAGGACCTCTTCTATATATTATTTGCACCTGTTGTTTCTTGGCTATTTCTCTATACACATCTTTAATATAAGGGTTGAAGGTGACAGGGAGCCTTGTTTGTTCATTTTGGTTGCCACTGGCCATTGCCTGTACTGCAGGAGTACTCCTATGACAAAGTTGTCTGATAATATGGTGTATTAAGAAAGGGTACCCATGTTCCGTTGAAACTTTTTTAAGATAATTCAATTCAGTGTCCAGAGCTTGCATTGTGGAGAAGTGGGAAATTGCTCTTCTTACCAGGGTTTTGAATGCAGCTGCTTTATATGAGAAAGGGTCACAGGATCCCATAGATATGTATATTGGCATCACAGTTGGTTGGTCAACGTATACTCTATCCCTCTAATGGATACAGATGGCAAAAAGAACTCATCTACGTTGGTTCCACTAAGTGCTCATTAACGACCAGGTTAAAGGAACATCAAGCAGACCTACAACATGGAAGGCTCACCACGGCCCTAAGTATATATGCATCGAACCAAGACATAGAGGCAGAGTTCGACAAAGCTAAAATCATTGCAACCAAGCCCCACTCAGACTACATAAAATGGTTAGAAGCAATGGCTATATATAAAATGAGCCATACAAGTAAATGCATCAACCTTTCACCTGCCTGGCAACTCCTTTTGGACAAGTACTGCTAGTAACTAACACCCATGACAGCACATGCCTGTCGCAACAGAATTCGGCAAATTTTATGGTTTGAAATCTCCTATTCTATTTTTCAAGTATTCCATTTCCACCTGAAGAAGAACTGCACAGAGTTTGAAAACATTTGTGAAACGATTTTTTCGCAAGATATACACCTGTAACAGGTTTGTTTTTGATTAATAAAAATATATTTTTAAAAATTATTCTGCTGTATAATTTTAGTCATGAGCCAGCAAAATAGTGAGAAAGCTAGTTAACTTAGACATGAAGAAAGAAATAATTTTCAAGCAAGAAAGTGGAAAAAGTATAGGAGATCTGACTGCTGAATATGATATGGCTAAATCAACAATCAAAATGATTTTAAAAATAAGGAAGAAATAAAAAATTTACAGGTTGTGAAGGGAATCTCCATATTAAGCAGTTCACATTGTAATACCACAAAACAGATGGAAATTTCTGTATAGTGTATAAAAATTATATTAATTAATTTTATATTATTTTTACACTTGTATTTTTGATTTTGTATTATATCTTTCCTGTTTAAATGGTTATGTTAAACAGCAGCTTTTCTCTAGGCTGTGGACTTGGAATGGATTATTCCTAAATACATTGAAATATATGTTTGCTAGAATAAACAAGATTCTAGAAACAATTACATTCATTCTAGCATATCCCACTGTATTAAAAATTGGATTTTATTGAACTACAAATTTCTAGTGCACACATATATTAATTCAACATGATAAATCTGAACCTTCAAAACTTTTTTGGAGTGATTAAGTAATTTCATAGTTTCTTCTATAACTAATATATACTATATATATAAATTTAAAGTGAACAAATGTTTTTAAGTCACTTAGTAACTCATCTTATGGTTCAAATGAATTATGGATTAAATCTTACATGAATAACAAAATTTATTCCACAATACATTTGATTTTGATGAGTTATTAAGTGACTCAAAAATATTTGTTCACTGTAAATTTTTACTACTGGATAAAAGATAGTCATTGTTTTTCTCTTATAAATAAAATTACATTGATACTGCTTAAGCATTTAACATATTATTAACATCTATAGCATTTATAGACCCATATAAATATTAATGCTATTTATTGGATCTATAGTACAGTATGTGAAACCTTGCAGAATTTGTCAAAACTGATTTTTAATATGGAAAATATATAAACAAATATTTACAGAATAAAATTATAAGTTTTGTAAATACTCGTCCTGTAAAGCCAAACTGCTGTATAAAATATTTGGCATTTTACGGAAAAACAAATATTACATGGAGCTTTCTTCCGAAATAAAATTAATTTTGATATTCCAATCATAATAATATTTTCCCATAAATAGAAAATGAATTTGGCTAGATAAAAATCAAAATCATAAAGAATTATAAAATTCAATCCTTATCACATCTTGAAACTTTAATTCAAATGTAATAATAATGACAAATGAAAAACATTATAAAGATAATCCATGAAATTCCAAATTAGTGTTAGGCTGAATATTCTGTATTTGGATGTATTTGGCCAAATACTAAACGCACATTTGATACTCAGATAAAATACTTCCTCAAAACTAGACTATTCAACTAAATAATGTAATTTTAGTTTGGGAGAAAGAGAAAAGGAAAAAAAATGAAACACAAAACAGAATAAAAATAACATTTACAATCTCAGATATTAAAAAATATTGTTATTTTTTTCTTCCCGAAACAATAACTGAAATATAACTGTAATAAAATATCTTAACAAGTATTATTTATTAATAATCATAGTTCAAGACTGATAAATTGTAATGAAGAAGGATTAATGCTTCTTCATTTATAGGATGTAAGCAATTTTGTTGGTCATCATAGCAAATACTTCTGATGTCATTGAACGTACTTACTGTATGTTCACTAAATTGTGAGGCTTCCAAAAACAACAGACCTCAATGACAAGATTTAATTTTTTTCAGTTTTTCATTACATAATAAGAAATGCCAACTGTTATTGATTTTTCATAGATTCTATGGAAGTTATGTATAAATTATGGACTAATGAATAATCCGTTAAAAACTACAGAACAATCTTTTGTATTTTTGAATAAGAATACTAATGCAACAACACGTGTAGGTGTTAACACTTTACAGAGAATTGCCTGTATGTCAAATCTCAAACAAATCAGCACATTCATACCAACGATATGGAATGTACAGACAGTGAATGCTTCCAGTTCATAAGTGGCTAAAGTTTGGTTTAATGATTTTCCTGTGTATTGACCGAGTGGCACATTTGTGCCAATTGGTGAATACACAGGAAAACTATTAAACCAAAAATTGTAAAAAAGGAAAAAATTATTAGGAACTATTATTATTTGTAGGAATCAATATCAATGTCTTTATCACAAGCATGTCTTTAACATGCTGTGACACTAGTTTTGTATCAGTTCATTATTTGAAAAAAAGAATGATTCCACCAAGTAATAATGGTTTCCTAATGATTTTTTTAGCATTTTTCTTCCTTTTTTTAAATGAACTCCACTGATATTCACAGATTCACATATACAGGGAATGGCAGCCACATAAAACTTGAAACACTTATAATTTCTGATAAGTGCATCTTTCAAAAAAATTCTTTATACATCAAAAACAAACAAACTTTTATTTAAACATAATTGGGGCTCCCATTTAAGAAAATGATGTTGATCCATTTTCATAAATTGTAGTGCCATCTATGATGAAACTGATGATTAAAATGGACCACCTTGTATATAAAATACTTAGCATAAAATGGAAAAACATGTCATGGAAATATCTTCTACGGAGCATGACATGACATGTTTATATGACATGTTTTTCCATCACAAAAAAAAATTAAATAAAAAATAGTGACATGGGAAATCAATAAATTGTCACAAAACTTTTAAAGAAGTGAGCAAAGCAAGCAGAGGTAAAGTTCCCTAGTAATATAATAATTTGAAAAACATCAGAATTTATTTTAGAATAAAACTGAGATGATAAATTCACACCTTAGAAATAAACTCCAGCAAAAAGTTTAATGAAACAAAAATATTTTTAAGGAATTTGATATTGAGATAGTTTATATTTTAAAACTGGAGTAATAACATTATATCGGAAGCAGGGGCAGATTGGGCCATTCTCCAATCATGACGTATAATCATGTGAGGGGCTAGCCGGGAGTATGGAGTCGGAATATACTTGTATACCATTTAATCGACTATCCAGCTGAAAAAACTAGCCTGCAGAGTCGAAGGATGGCTTCCTTAAGACTTTAATGAGAAACAGGATTCTGCGAGGATCCCCTGTAAGTTTGTTTTTCCTGACACCAGCCTAGTATAGGTTGGTGTCAGGAAATAGCGTTAGGCAGGCTAATATTCGTTCGTGAGGAATTTCCATTGGGAGGATTGCAAGTAAGTGGAAAGGCTGTTTGCTGAGATCGTTCAAGAATGAGATCATATTAAAAACATTAACAAGAATTTAATTAAAACAAAAATTGAATGAATTACAAAATAATCTATTCAAAACCTATCTTGTGGAGAGAGAGAGAGTTTACAATAATCCTGTAGTTATATACCACCACATCAAAATCTGATAATTATGAAGTATGTTCTTATGGATCTGGGATGATGGAATTTCAGTCGGAGTCTTTAGAGAAACAGCAGATATCTTCAATGATGGACTGGAGTGACGACTTCCGGTTTTGGAATGGATCTTCTCTTCTCGAGGATCAATGGAGAACTCCCCGATCCAAGTGAGGGATTTTCTATACATCAACGAGATGTATGGGGGTAATCACAAGGGATGAATCTTTAGATGATGCTAAAGTTTTATGATAAAGATGGTGATTAGGGATTGGCAAAAAGGAAATTCAACTTCCCTTGCATTGGAAGTGTGACAAAACAACTTCCTTTTCTCTTAACTGAAAAATGGAAAATTTTTGGTTCTTTTGCAATTAATTTAGTACAAAATTTAAGAAAAGCAATATTTAAATACACAGAGATGTCATATTTTTGCTTTTCTTTACTTTAAAATAAAGGATTGGACTTCAAAGAATGGGAAACAAAAGTTCTGTGTACTTCTGTTATCAGGATGTTTCCGCTTGAAACTTCCTTCAAAATAAACACAAACTTTCGAGTATAAATTACTAATTTATTACTTAAAATTTTTAGGGCGAATCTCACAATCATGTGCCACCAATAGCCCTCTCCTAGGGTTGGTACTAGGGTTTCTCCAATGAGATTCCGGCTGTTTTTTAACCTGGAAAATTTTTCTCATTCCGGGAAATCCCGCAAATTTCTTAAAAATTCACTTTTTCTCTGATTTTGTGTTAAGGTTAAGGAAATTTTGCAAGTAGAATGTATAATTAACTCATAAACTGTCAGAATACATTTGTATTTATTAATTTTAAGCTTGCTTGTTAGTTTTTTTAAATTTTTGCTTATTATGGCATGTCACAGATTGTCAATAATCAATATGTAGCCTATTTATGACAGGACTCTGAAAATTCTTTGTCAGAACCTGTAATATCTGGATTAATTGCACTTATGCTGTCTTAATTTTTAACCATGCCCAGTAGCTTCAATAACTGCATTATGCCAAACTGTGCAAATTGGGCAAGGATACAAATGAGTATGTAGTATGCAAGTATGAAGTTTTCCTTTATAAACCCGATTATTAAAGCCAAACGAACTGCCAAATTATCGAGCTGTAAGCATGATGCCACTATTAAAGCAGCAGATATAGACAAATCAAGAATACTAGAGGACAAAAGAAGTACTGTAATGCATCTCGAAAACGAACTAGAAATCTTCCATGTTACATGTGAAAAAACACATAATATCCATCTTCTCCTAAATGCATTAAAGACGATTCCATCCACATCAATTGAATCGGAAAGGGCATTCTCAGTAGCAGGATTTTTCTTTAGCAAATTAAGAATCAAATTGAGTGATTGGAGTATTGACCAGCCTTGCTTTTTAAAATCTTAATAAAAATATATATTGTATTGTGTTTTTAAATAAAAACACAATACAAAATATTGTGTTTTTGAATTTAAATAATGAAAATTACCTTCTAACTTAGAAGTTTGATCTAAGTTTATTTTTTCTTTAAATTTTCAACTCAATTCAAAGGCATTTTTGTTGTAAGCAGTTTCTAACAAACTTTAATAAATTTTTTCTATTTGTGAAAATTTCTACGTAATTTAAAAAGTAATTTTTATAATTATAATTATTATTTTGGAGGTTGCAGGACGTATTAAGTTACTTAAAAATGAAAAATAATTATATCATTTGATTTTAAGATTTATTTTATATCTTTAAAATAATTAATTATATCCCGGGAAACAGTTCACTTTTTCCCCCGAAATCCCAAGAGAAGCAAAAGACCGGGAAATGAGAAACCCTAGTTGGTACTCCGTAATTACATATTTTTTATTTTTAAAAACTTATCGTCTTTATTATTGAATGGAAGATGCTGCCTTCCACCTAATTCTAAGGCTAACATCTGAATAATTATTCAGTATTTGGTCCATCTCTACTCCCAACAATTTACAGCAAACCTACAATTGAAAACGCTGCACTAAAGCACAACCGATATTTTCGGTTTACCACTTGGAGAAGGCAGAATTGTATCTAAAATCTAATAATGTTTTCCATACGAGAAGATCCACTTCTCGTAAGACGTCAGACTATATCGTCGGCCTCGTCCACTTCGTCGTTGCAGATGCATTTTCGGCTCCGTTCGCCGATTATCTTCGTCGAGGCAAAGATTCACATCGGCTTCGAGATAATCGGATACTTCACGTCATTCGGTCGATTTAAAAGTCAATGCGATTCAAACGGGAAGAGCATCGACTTTCAAATCAACTGAATGTCGTGTCATGGAATATCCAATTATTTTAAAATCTTCAAACCTCTCAAAAATTAATCTGCCCAGAGATAAAATTGCAGAACTTCGAAATCTAGAAAGAGGGAACTTTGTGCTAACTTCACGAAAAACCTCCCCAAAAAAGCCAATTTTCAGGGAAAACGAATCTCAAATTTATAAATTTAGGGAAATTTTTCTGTCAGAAACAGAAGATCGCTAAATTCCCGATAAAATTTTAACACATTAATTCATAATTTCGAAGGATTTTAATAAAATTCTTAATAAAGATTCTAGAGTATCAATAAAAATAAGAAATCGTTTAATTATTTACGAATATTTATAAATACGTTTAAAAAATTTAAAATAAGACGAAGATAGTTACTAACCTTGGTAGTCTGCTGTAACTACTCGTTTGAGTGTTGCCAACTCAATTTTAATGAAATTATTTCAAATTGTTAAACAATTTTAAAATTATAAATTATATTTAAAAAATTACCAAATTATTAATTATTATTTTACTTAAATAATAATAATAATAATAACAATTCGAAGTATCTTTATTTTATAAATCGTAAGATCTACCGCGAAAGTATATCAAACGTGTTAGTGTGGTGTAAACAATCATGGATGAGATTTTTAAGTATAAGAAAGACTCGAATGACGATTATTATAGTATTTTAGGATGTGATGAAAACTCCTCGGTAAATTTAGTTGTTAAATTGATATAAGCGTTTGCACGACACGCTATTTTATTGTTGTAAATCAAAAGTTGTCATTAATTCACGAACAGATTGTTTGTTTTTTTTTTTTAAATTGATTATTTTGTTTTGATATAGATAACACGTGTACTTTTCTACGTCAAAAAATTATTTATGTAGTTTCGGCCTGTTTAGATGGATTATTAACGACGATTATTATTTTTCACGTATTTCAATATGGAAGACCGATAAAATATATACGAATTCCACTTAAATAATATGTACCGATACGTGTATAATAATTTTATGTGGTTACGACGTTTAGATTAAAAATAATTACGATTTAAAATTTTATTTTTACAAATAAATACGATGCTGTGTGTTTTAAACACGTGCTACCGTCACCTCGACGCCATGTTTGAAATGGCAAACACGACTACAACGTGCGCTGACGTTATTTCTGCTTGCCCGATCCAAGAGAATGTACTGTACTTCACGTGTAAAATAATTGATGTCATTGCGTTTCCATTCTTTACAGCGATTATCAGTTATGTGACGCATGCGGAGATAGTGGCGAAGGCGTGCTTCCTTTCCAAATATGGCGTCGAAATGATGGTGGAATGAATGTACTTAAAACATACAATATCTAGTTTAAAAAAATATGTTTTAAATCGCTATTATTTTTAATTTGTGCATCGTAATTTTATAAGCCTATTACATATATATTATATTATCCAAGTAGAATTCGAAAATATAAGCTATATTGGTGTCCTTAAAAATATTTTTTCTTAATCTTATAATATACAGTATTGAGTTAGAATGTCATCATTATATTTATTTCCTTGTATTCCAACATTTTGTTAGATCAGATTGATAAGAGCCTTTTGTAGGGATATTCTGTAAATAAAATTTAAAAATTAAGCAAAAATTCAAGGAGCACATATGCCCACATTTAAAAGTAGAATTGGTTCGGGGTTGAAAGTTTTTCTTCCCTTCGGTTAGTTACTGATCGTACTGTTATGGAGTCGTACGATAGTTGGTCGTGTTTTTGGGAATTGTACGGAACTATATATGATGTATATGACTTGTGTAAAATAAATTTCACTCGCCTGTTGAATGTCATTGTAATTCCTTCCTTTTTTTTTATTGCCAAGAACACAACAGAATAGTATACTGCTATGCTTCCATTCTTTCTTGAAGTGGTGCACTTGGTATTTAACCTTGGGGAGAACCGAGTTAAACAGATTAAAATATTTTTTATGTCAATTCAATAAAATTTCCACCTTTGTGACTGCTAATTCATTAGTAGTACAGAAATAGAAGACACAACATAAAAAAGGAATATTAATTAGGAAAAGATTTTTGAAAAATTTTTTTAATACTTCTTTCATTTTTCTTTGGAGGGTGCCAGAGTGTATATTCAGAGTATGGGTGAAATGTTGGACTCCTCTGGGTGCACCACTGCTTTCCTGTCTCTACAATATCTTTCTCCTCTCTCATTCTTTTACATACCATCTAATCTTTCTCTGTTCTTTCAAATCCTTCTTTATATGATCCCTTCTCTTCCTCTCCCTTTTGTTTTATTGTTTACAATGCTTTTAGTGTCTTTCCTATCTTAACTGTTTCACATCTCCAAACCACTTCAAACGTCTTTCTCATTCTGTCTATCAGACTGTGTGCATTTTTGAGCTCTTTCTCTTTTCTCTTTTTTTTCTTATCTTGTTTTTTTAATTTTTCCTTTCATTGTTTTGAACATTTTCATTCCTTTCACTTGTGTTCTATTTCCCATCTCCTTTTGTTAATAATCCAAATCTCTGTTCCTTATGTTATTATTAGAATGAATGTGTCATAAATACATTGCATAGTCTAATAAAAAAAAAACCTTGAGTTGAAGATATTGATTTGGTAATTTCTGTTTAGAATTCCATCCTCTATGAGCTTTTTCCCAGATATTTTTCAACTTCCTTCAACATTTCACCCATACTCTGAAGATAAACTCTGCTATCTGTAAACCAGTGGCGTAGCGTTGGTATCAGCTACAAGGGGCGGAGGAAAATTTCGCCGCCTCCTTATTTACATATTATTATTATTTATTGTGAAATTTTGCCGCTCCCGCCGCCCCCACTATGCTACGCCACTGCTGTAAACACCATCTCACTCTCTTGCATACTAATCTTTATTGCATACTTCACCATGTTTCTCTCACCCATTTGTTGTTTTTTTTTCCATAGAATATACCCAAATTATTACATCATCTGAAAAATATTCTGCATTTCTTTCTCCATCTCCAATCAACTCTAAAATATAATTCATGATTGTAATAACCAGTAATGGAGACAATATCTAGTTTATGAGTCCATTCCTCAACTCAAAGAAATCTGAATATCTCTATTGTTAATTACTAAAAACTTATCAAAAACTGAAACTGAAATACTATAGAGCAGGGCTTCTTAAACTGGGTTGCAACCCCATTTGGGGTCGCTTAGCGAAATCTTGGGGTCACGAGATTTTAATGCAAAATAGTGAAAATAATTTGTGAGGGTTTGAAAATGGCATGCTTTGTGTCGTAGATTTCACGAGTTGCACTTTGTGTCACTTCTGGTGCAGCAAGACGATTGAGCAACACTGATTGTAGTGTGAACTAGTGTAGTGTTGTTGCTTTTCAGTGTATTCAGATGTCTCTGTTCCATTGTAACACAAGAGTGAACTGTGGTAGTACACCATTATTGTTTTTGCAAATTTGTATATATCTTCAATATATATGTATATTTTCATTGTATTTCATATGTATATTGCAAAATATTTATATATCTTTATATTGGGGGGGCGAAAAAAATCACAATCATAAATGGGGTCGTGAATAAAAAAAAGTTTAAGAAGCCCTGCTATAGAGAAAGAAGAAACAAGACACTAAATTAAAGCAAATCTGAATATTCACACTTTCTTTTTATTTTTTTTGTATATTCTGTACATGTTTCTTATATAATGTTACTATTTCTCTATCATTTTAATTATTTTCAAGACTTTCTAATGCTTTGTCTTTTGTAATGTTACGAAAACAGCTGCTATAAATAAGTCATTTCCCAAATTTCCACTGAGTTTCCAAATCTTCTATAATGGAAAATGAAATTTATCATCATTCTTTCTTGTGTGCATTTCTTTAAATTTATTCTGTTAAGTTTCTAATTTTTGTCTAAAAAATTCTTTTAAAGAATATAATACAATGACATCATAGTGTAATCCCTCTATAATTATTACGTTCTTTTCTGTAACTTTTCTTAAATATGGATATTATGCTTTCTCTTGTCCAATTTTCTGGTGCACACTTTCACTTCTGGTCCACGTCAGATTGAACATTTTGAGTGGCCATTTTTTCTACATTTCCTGAAAACACTTATAGTTATTACAAGTTATAAATTACAAGCAAAATGTGTTGAATGAAAAGTGAATCCAGATTAAAATTCTTAGCTTTCCCTCGCAACAGCCAAGTTCTCGATATGAATTTCCGCTATATTTTTTCAGAATAATTTATTCTTTTTTGAAAATTTATTATATCTATTGATAGTTTAGTTTTAAAAAAAAATAAAGTCAAATTTTATATTTGTTATATTATGTGTTTTTTGAGAATTTTAAAATCTATATTGAATTTACTAAAATACAAATAATTAATTGTTAAGGAGGAACAAATTATTTCTGAATTTAAAATAAAAGCTTTGGATTATCATCCAGATAAAAATCCAGATGATCCAAATTCAGGTAATTAATTTCTTTTAAGATTCATATTCAAAAATACTATTCTTATATTATTTTATCATTAAAATAATCTTATGATTATATATTTTTGGTTAGTCGAAAGATTTCAAAGATTGCAACGAGCCAAAGAAATTTTAACAGAGCCTACGACAAGGAAACAATATGACATGTGGAGAAGAAGTGGGCTGACGATACCTTTTGATCAATGGCGAAATTTGAGTAAAGATAACCATTGTGTAAGTTTCATCTAAAAGATAAATGTATGTGTATAAAATAAAATAATTGTTTATTTTTTTCGTCTTATTTTGAATATAGTCAATGCACTGGGCTTGCAAGAAACAGAAAGACTTGATGCTGGATCATAAATGTGATTCTGAAAGTAAATTAGCTGATAAAAAATCTTATGGTAAGAAATTTTAATGTTAAAAATGTTAAAATTTTGTATGTTCAACTAGTATTCTGGATGATCTATAATTAAAATGTTCATTAAAAGCTAAAATACTGTTTTTTTTTTTTTAATGACAAACTATTAGTTCTGTCATCTTGTGGTATATAATCAGTTTAAATCAAAACATATCTTTTTAGTCTATTCCCTCACAAAATGCATAAACAATGCTCCGTTGTAATTTACTATATATTTAATTTAAACTTATTTTCATTTAAAATCAATGTGCGATAACACAAACCACTATATTTAGGTAAATAATTATAAAAATACATGATCGAATATAAATTCACTATATAAATTTTTGTTTTTGTAGGCTGTGTAATGTCTGCTTTCATAAAGGTATTAGCAAAACTTAAGACAAAGTATAGTTAGCCAATGATCTCTTTTATACTGTCAACATTAATACTATAATTTTAATACATCTTTTACAACCAAGAATCGAGAATTACAAGGTAACCAATAAGCATTCACATACTAAAAGTAAAGTAAATGATAATTGGTTTAACTTTAACTCTCGATCCTTGGTTACCGATGCGACTGTTAAAGAATAGAGTAATTAAAAAATTTTCGTCCTCTGAATTATTAATTCTATTTACAGCAGATCAGCAGAAATCTACATTTTCAATACTGCAGACAGAAAACATTACCTGGGAAAGAGAACCCGGAAATGAAGTTTTGCAGAAGTTTCGAAATTATCAGATCTGAACGAGTCCTAACACGGAACTTCGACAGGGTCACAATGTAGCCATCCAAGTTTTGTCTGTCGGATGTTTAGTAATGCATTTAAAATTTTGTTGTGAAAATCTCATATTCCCTCTCCAAATCTACGTGTAAATATTAAAATAATGTTACATTGCAAAAAATTATATACATATCCGCGACATAAATATTTGAAACATATTTTGTATATTTAACTAAATTCATGAGCAGAAAATTTTGAAAACGCAATTTATATATCGATTATATGGTACAAAAATTTTAAATCTATATCAAAGCATAAATGGATTCATTATACTCTGGCAGGACCGGAAACGACGTGTGAAATTTTAGAAAGCACAAACCCTATATAAATTAATACAAAATTAAAATTTTTAACCTGTTGTTGCTATTGTAATTTATTATTTTCAGCATTAATAGCTATGCTTATTTTGTTCATTTCTATGTCAAATATTG
The DNA here is from genome assembly GCF_030686945.1 of Centruroides vittatus. NCBI lineage: Eukaryota > Metazoa > Arthropoda > Arachnida > Scorpiones > Buthidae > Centruroides > Centruroides vittatus. The sequence goes on along the minus strand of NW_027122625.1, from coordinate 195,822 downwards.
CCAAGAATTGTATAAAATTATATAAAATGATTATAAAATAATTATATAAAATGCTTATAAATATATGTATATATATTGTTCTTAAATAAAATGTACTGCATCAAAAGTATGTTGAGTCAAAGTTTAAGATTTAAATATCTAACGTTAAAGTTCTAAAACAAAATCTTTGCATAAAATTTGTAATGCTTATAATACTTAACATTTGGTTAAATAGTACAGTATGTTTTACAGTGCATGTTACTGAACAAAATAAATGTTCAGTCCAGAGTGAAAAATAGTATAGAAATATACAGAGTTATAATACATACATCACACTTTATTACTAGAAACTATCAATCACATTGCATTAAGAATATTTTTGTTGCTTGCAAATTAATCATTTTTTTTTGTTATATTCTATATTAAAACATTTTTCTAAAGATTTGCTATACAATAAACCTTGTTACACTTACGTAGAGTTGTCCTCTTCTGCAACTTGTCCCATTTTATGGGGATCTGTTGAATTTGATGAGTTCTTTCCATTGTATCCAATTCGCAATCATATCTGTCCTCAACTTCTTTTCCTTCATGTCCGCTTCAATTATATCTTGAACTTTCTCTACTTCAGTGGTTCCCAACCGGTGTTCTGCGGAACACTGGTGTTCTGTAAGCATCTCCCAAGTGTTCCCCAGATTTAGTCGCAAATCGGAAAGTGTACAATCGTATTCGAGTCGCCGAATATCAAAAAATTAAAATCATAAAATTTTCATAAACTTAAATATATATGTACGACTCGTACTTATGGAGTGTACTACTGTTTCGAATAAGATAAAGGCAATAATAAAAACTGAATGAAATATGTAAAAAACATCAGGCACAAGTTTCCCATTAAAGTTATTTAGGTATATTTTTTTCTGTCTTAGAATTGGCGTTAATAATATGAGTAGAGATTTTGAATTATAACTGCTCAATTCTAATAAAATAACTGATGACAAGCTTATGTATTTCATATTAACTTAAGTAAGTGTTCCGCTAAAGAAAATTGCTCACAAAAGTGTTCCGCATCCTAGAAAAGGTTGGGAACCACTGCTCTACTTCCTAATATAAAATTATCTTTAATTCTGTTTGTTTCTTCAAATTTCTATTGAGTTTAGAATGTCATAAAATCAGCAAGTTTAGAATTTCTCCCAGCAGAAGATACAAATGATAAAATTACAGAGATATCTGTTCAAAGTGATAAAAAATATTTAAAAATCAGAGAGAATCAAAGCTCTTAGAAATTTAAAACATTTACATACAATTTAGAAACTAAATCACTGGCAATCTTATATAAATACAAAAAATCTACAGGTGTTCCAGTTAAGACTATCAAACAGTAAACCTGAGTTTGCCTCATAACCAAGTTTTAATCAAGAGACAAAGTTCAGTTAAAAGAAATTTTTATTCACTATGCACTTTGAGATTAAAACATCCCCTCTTCAGGTGGGAAAACTAGTTTTCACATAAACACCTCTCAGTAACATCACAGTATGTTCCTCAAAGCATATTTTTCAAAATTTAATTTTGAATACTCATAAATCTTATAATCTTCCTGGTGATGATAATCCTAAAGACATTAACAAGAACTTCCTATATTCCTATTTAGGTGGGAAAACTGGAACCTTCTCATCTTGATACCTTGAGAAAATTTTGTGGTCAAAATGCTAAGGATCCCGATGATAAATGTCGACTTCTGGGGTTTTTCATTCCCGTCGGACAATAGTCAAATAAAATCTTGTTAACCTCAAAAGTTATTCCGGCAGTTGTCAAAATTATTACTTTTCTAATGTCTTCAACCTACTCTGGTCTTTGTCGGGAAATTCATATAATGGAACGCTTGTTGAATATTCATTTGAATCCTAACCAGACAACAGATTAGGCCAACGGTTGAAATATACGTGGGTTATAGCTTGTTCCTTTAGCCGTCAATTAAAAGAATGGTTAACACCAATCAAAAAGGGTCAGTAACACACTTTGGCAGCTTGTGTTATTGACAGTCAAGTTCAAATGCACCTTGACAAGATAATTTCATGCATCAACTGGAGTACACAAAGCATGCAGGAAGGACATGGCAATTAATTACAAGGATAACAACATCCATTTGCAAGCATGCTGGGCTTTTTTTTTTGAAATCCGGTAAATCACTTTTCTAATTAACACCAATTTTCATGCTAGCTTCACTAACCAATCAAATGCCACCTTGTTTTTACAATTTTATTGTTCATTTTATGTTCCTTTTTAGAAGGATTGTAATTTGATGACAATTTGTTAAAAGCTGTCAAAAACGTTAGTTTCCTGTTAAATTTTGTTTCTTTTTGCTGGATTTTTAGTGTTTTGTTTATGTTATATTTTACAGCATTGCATTCTTTATGTAGGAAAACAAAAATTTAATCTAAATTATGTCAAACCAAAAACAAGTATCAAGCATTTCTGTAAATTTTTGCATAGAAAATGATTATGGCATATGACTGCCTCCTGCAAGTATGCACACGGCACAGCAGTTGCTCATGTGGTTATAATATTGTTTATCAGCTCTTTTAACAAGACCATTTTGAAGCTCTTGGTAGAGGCTATAGAATGCAACTCATCTCCTTAGAGCATCTCACATTCTGTAGAACTTAGGTCCAGAGATCATTGCATGCGATGAATATCTTCAGTAGAGTCATTGGCAGATGTAGTCCTCATCCTCCTCCTAGGCAGTCATCCATAAAAATGAAATCTGAACCCATACCTTGTAAAATTTGAGTTCCACAACCTTGTCTTCTTTGCCTTCCTGCAATAAAAGTATCTCTTGCAAAACAGCTGAGTTCAGCCATTAAGCATAATGCTATCCCAGATCATAATACCATCACCTCCAAACTATTTCTTTCCATGTTCATGCAAATGTATTAGGTTCCTTCTCTCCAGATTGTAATCTAATAAAATAATCATTCTGTATCTTGTACTGGGACTTCTTTTTATGGATTGGGCAATTATGCTTTATTTTTTGGACACAAGTGCACATAATTTCCTATACAAATTTGTCGTCGTCAACTCATATGACATCGAAAGACAATTCTATGGGCATATATTATCATTTACCAGAAATAAACTAGTACTTTCTTTACATTTCCATCAAAACTCTCATCTTGTCTGAAATGGGAGCTTAATTCTTAAAAACAGATTCAAAGTATTCATGACCACCACCCATTACAGTATAACTTTATTGCAGAATTAGGGTTCAAATATCTAATATATTTTACACAAATGTAATCCGATACAAATTCAAATGATTTAATCTCTCATTTTTTCCTCTAGTCCATAATTTAATATCAAAAGCAAAAATTATTATTAGTGTAAAATAAATTGATTTTTCTGCTTTGCAAACAATTTCATAAAGGTTTTTTAGCCAATATAAAAATTTAATGAATTTTAAATTGTGGAATAGTTATAAAACAGTATTTGACTTACAATACACATAAACACTATTGTGACCAAAGGGTCGGCACCTCTGATGCCTTGTCAGGACCGACCACCATGTCTCTTTTGACACGGAAGCCGCGAGTGAGTTGGTTTATTTTTAAAAGTAGGTCACGTGAGTGATCGGGTTCTGGATGGAGACTGAGTTGGAAGTGACTGACTTGGACACTAAGTTAACAACTAAATAACCATTTATTTGTAAAAGGAGAATACACAGTATACATTTTTGTTAACGAATTATAATATAACGAACTAAACTAGGTATAGATGCAGTCGCTTTTTGCAAAAGAGAGTTCACAAGATTTGAATGGGGATAAATACCTTATAGAGGATGGAGATCTGATGCTTGGCCAGAAGGAAGAAAGTTCTTATTCCAGGTGTCAACAATAGATAATGTGGCCTTAGATGAGGATGATGATGTATCCATAGAGAAAATTAAAATGATGTATCCAAAAAATATACTCCCAGGTGTGAAAGTTGACAGATAGTTGACAAAGTTGATATTACAATGTTAAATTGTTTATGTTGAAGTCTGGATTCTCACACTATTCCTTCTCTAACTTATTAATTAGTTATTTTTTCTAATTAACAGTTACATATTTTTTATATCACTGAATTATTAAAATTTAAAAACATGTTTTATTAAATAAAAAGTATTTATTGTTATTAATCAACAACTATAAAGCTACATGTTTTAATGAAATTACTTTACTTTCCAGGTAGGTAGGAACCCCATATATTGTATTAAGTTGTGTAATTTAAATTTTAAAAAATTACTAATGTTTGATAAAAAGATTTTTATTTAAATGTTACAATAATTTCAGAGTTTATGAATGTGTCGTCACATATAAACAACTACACATACAGAATAGACAAAATGCAGTAATGACATTAATGAAAGATGAAAGACTTATTCGTCGTCGTCTTCATCGCCAAAACTGTGTTTTGTTGGCTTCCTCTGCTCGTTAAAAGACTTCCTAAATCCTAAAACGTGAACATAAATGTCAAGTTATATAAACGTTCAAAGCAATAACTTTTGCTAAAAACGATTTAACAAATCACAATTCCTCTCTTACCTTGTCCTCGGTGAAACGGTCTTCTTGGAGAACCTTGACCTCTTCCGCCTTTTCCCTTATTACGATGCTTATTGATTAATGCATATAACACAACAACGGGAGTCCCTTTTATTTTCAAGGAGGAATTCTTTTTAAAAGCTTCAGCTGCAGCTTCTTCACTGTCAAATGAAATCTGAGCAGTCCTGGTAAAAAGGAAAAACAAAAAGGGACTATTTAGTTTAAAGATCTTTACACTAAAACTCAAAAGAAATCCAAGTGAACACAAACTTAACGTACAGTTAACTTAAAGAGAATAGGTATTATAAACTTTGTTAAAGTCATCCTTACAATCATAATACAGTAGAGCATCGATTATCCGACCCCCGATCAACCGTCACATCGGTTAACGGACCACGTTCTAGTCGGCAAATTCAAATGTCCATTAGTAATGTGGCGCTACAATATTTGGCTATGTCTTGGCTACTTTATTATTATTTTTGTTAAATTTTTGCATGTTTTAGTTGGCAACACTGGCTCGCCATGAAAGGGAGGACAGTATTTAAGCCAGGCTTAATTTTCTATTTTTCTTTATTTTGTATTTATTTTGTGCAAAATAAAGAAATAATTTTTAACGATACAATAACGACGATTATTATTTAAAAAATAATTTTGTTAGGCTTAACATCGATAAAAATTCAATGCAAAGTAAGTTAATAGCGATATACTAATATACTAATTACATGGGATATACTAATATACTATACTAATAATGTATTTTTTCATACTTTTCAGTTATCCATTTTTTCAGTTGTCCAACCAATCCCAGTCCCCAATTGAGTCGGATAATCGATGCTCTACTGTACTACTAAAACTCTTAAGACACAGCCTTCATAATTCAAACAATTCTAACTTTGAACATTCCAGAGTTCAAACACTAAATTTGAACAATGTTTCCATAATTGAAGTGCACATGCAGTGAAAAACTACACTCGCTGCATAAATCCCATCTGTTGTGCACTCTGAAGCTCGTTCTTTCCGCAAAAGCATCTCTTCTTGCATTGTGTTTATATACATAAATCATAAACTCTACCTATTAATCATGGTATACAAAAGGTGTGTGGAAGTAACAAAGCCTAAGAGAAAGGTTGTAATATCAATGATTGGGGTAAAAACTAAACTTATTGTGAAGCATAAAAGCAGTACGTAAAAGATCTAGCATCAACAAACATTTAATATGCCAAGGTTAACTGTGTGGAGCCAATAAATATAATTTCCATTTTATTATACAGTATTTATCTATTTTATTTATTGTTTTCATGTTTTATTATTCAGGGGAATTTATTATTTTCACCTAAAATTATCTGTATTTGCTGTTTTAAGCTTATTGAAACAGGTATTGTTTAGGGTCAGGGAAAGGATTAATCACTTTCTATTATTTCTAATGGGAAACACTGATTCAGACTTTGAAATAAAAAATGGAAAATCAAGTGGTAAATTGGAGGAACAGACAACAATGCTGTGTCTGTTACTGCTCCTGTCACACACATCATGAGAAACAAATATTGAACATTATTGTTATACAGGAAACTTTTCAAACATTTAAGCAGCAGTGAAAACTACTCTTCTCTTGTTTGGTTTGGAAGGATATAACAATGTAACACAGACAATCTACCAAGAGGAATGCCTCTCAGGAGGACTTTCTCCAGAAATCTGGCCCCTATCTAGGTAATAGACATGTGAAGAAAACCCAAAAAACTCTGCAAGGCTCTTTTGGTGAAGTGTGAATCCACAACAAATTAATAATGTTCAGTTTCAGAATAGTTTTATCTACTCAGCCACTGGAAGGCACTTTTCACAAGTAAACTTCACATTTAACCATCCCATATACTTATATTGAACAGACAGATGTCCATCTTTATAAGCACATATTTTACAAAAAGAATTTGCATCTATTGCACTAGAGCAGTGTTTCTCAATGGGGGCAATATCGCCCCAGGTGGGTGATTTTTCCGTGTTGGGGGTGATTAGTAACAATTTATATTTTGTGGGCGAAAAACAACTTTCTGGGTGCGATATAGTAAAACATTATATTAAGAATAATTAGATATTTTATTCATTATATTGTACAATAATTAAATAAATAGCATTCCTATAATCCTTCTTCCTTCCACTTTTAACCATTTTGTACCGTCCAAACAAAGAAATTGGTTACAATTAACACAGAAAGGTGATTTGCATTACTTTTGACAAATTTCGAACCAAAGATAAACAAATTGGCTCAACTTCATCAGCCTCAAGGTTCGCACTAACAATAATTTTTCTGTACACTTAAACATTTTATATTCAATAAAAAGTGTTATATTTTATTATATTTGTTAAATTTGTTAACACTTATGTTTTTTTTTAATTTTGTTAATTATATTAAAATCTAATATGTACTCTGAGTAAATAAATGTTGAATTTTTTACAAAGTGTATAATTATCAAATAAACTAATAAACCCAACAAAATTTTTTTCGAAGTGAAGGGGGCGACGATTCATTAGAGATTGAGAAACACTGCTCTAGAGCATGACACAAGACATTACAAAATGTTCAAACAATACTTTAATAGTGAAAGCCAAAACCTAAATTAATTTTTATGTAAAACTAAAGGCAATAAAGCCTAAGAAAAAGTCTTATCATTATAAGTTATTAATAGCAAATCAAACAATACTGTCAGCTACTTAATCAAAATCTTAGTATGGTAAACATCAGGACAAAATCTAAGAATTACAATATACTTATTTCTCTGTTTTCAAATCATTCAACTTTGTGGCAATATATGAATAACATTTGTAAATTTATTTTGTGTACTCAAACCTTTTACAGTAATCTTAATAATCAGTTTGAAACTACAGTTTAAAGTAATAATTTTAAATAAAAAAATAATTTGTTTTCTAAAGCTCAGATCAGAATTATATCAAAGTTCAATTGAAAATGTTTTATTTTTAATCCAATTATTTCCGAACTTATTATCCGATTATTAATATCTAAATGTTCACTCTTGGAAAATGTTTTGTTTGAATTATTTTCTGATAACATTCGGTAAAACAGCACAAATAAAAAAGTTATGTAACTTGACTTATGTCCTTAAATAAAACTTTTTACCAAAATTGTTGATTCAATGATTAATTACTACAATACAAGAGAATTTAGATTAAACAGCCAACCAGAATTATGCCCATTATGGATGGCCTGATCCACAGTAGGATTGACCAATATGGATGAAATAAGAGAAAAATTAAATGAAAACAGAATAAAGACATACAAATCATAGTTTCTGCTTTGAATTTCACAATAAAATGTAAGTTTTCATTATGCAAAAAAACAAAACATTTTGTTCCATTACAAATTAATATATGAAATGTCAAAGGCATTAACTTACTTATTCGCACCCGAATTAAGATATACATTCACTGCTGCCGGGAATGCTTTCCCCAAATCTTCCATGGTGGCTTCATTAGGAATATTGCTAACAAATAATTTCTGTTTGTTTATATTTCGTTGATCTCTCTCCTTCGTTCTGTCTACAAATGCTTTGTTTTTGCTTTTGGTACCCACAAAATCAACAAACAATTCTTTCCCTTTGATTTTCTTTTTTTCAAGAACTGAAAAATTATCTTCGGCTATTTTCTCACTCTTAAATTCTACAAAAGCATATCTGTAATAATAAAATGAGAAAAATTTTTTAATGTATTTCTCATTAATAAAAAAAATGAATGAAATTAGTAAAGCTTTATCTATAAAATGATTTTTATGCAAGTTTTTACACAGTTCTGGAGAGGAATATGTATCTAATTTCATAAATAAGAATTGAATCTAACTTCTTATTAGTTATACCTATCAAAGAATCAAGCCAGATTTATTACTGGACTAAATTTTGGCTAATTAATTTTTAAAATGTTATATAATTTGGACTATAGCTACACAGTTAAGTTGCCATCTTGTATTAAACTTGTAATTAGAAGGAATATATTAATTTAGAATACTCTTCAGTTAACGAAACACCAGTCAATCAATGAAATCCAATTCGTGTTTACATCTTAATAATTGCTTTATTTTAGATTAAATTGTATGTAAAGTTAATTAGAATGCATATTTACCATTTTCTTTAAGTCTGTATAAAAGTTGATTAGGAAACTAAACTATGATTGTTAATACAAGTTTGATATCAAAAATGACTAGCATATTTTTGCATTGAGATAATTGCAAATTAAATTTCAATTTCTAGTTGTATATTATGTTATTTGGTTATAAATTTGAAGTTAGATGTATTAGAATAATATTAAAAGTTAAAATTACATTTTTTTAATATTTATTTTCAACCTACTTTGCATAGTACCGCATCTCATAGTTGCATCATTCAACATCATGTGGTTATGTAAATCACATTTCTTGGTAGGAGCAATGTGTCTCGAAGTTAGACACAGTAATTTTTTAAAAATATGCCACAATTATTCCTTTTAGTCAGTTTGTTATTCTTTGATTTAAAATGGATTTTAGAATATGGCAATTGTCAACTTACATTTCTTAGAAATTGGAATCTTATATGATGAGTTAGGAAATAATCCCAGCACGATTGTTTGGAATGATTATATGCATTATGTTTGTACCAATTTTTTAATATCTTGAACCATTGTAAAATTAGATGGTGCAAAGTCATTCAAGCGTATGAAAGTTGATATACACGTAGAAAACAATGTCAGATGTGTTCTTCCACAGTAGTGGGTATTTGGTGGAATTTGCCATGAATCAAAAGATGCTTTTTAGTCACTGTGTGAGACCATTCTGCTAAAACATCGACTGATGCAATACAAAATAATGCAAAAGAAGGTAGTATGATATTTTCAGACTGTTGGAAAGTGTACCAAAAACACGAGTTAGAAAAAGCAGGATATGAACATTTGCAAGTAAACCACAAGCATAAACTTTTTAGACCCTGAAACTGGATGTCATACTCAGAACATAAAAATAATTGCAGTAAGTTTATTCCTTTGTAAATTGTTCATTATAATTTTAAATATGTATGAATTAGGAAATAAAATATATATTTAGCTAAAAATAGTAGTAAAAATGACTGGTGTCCCATTAACCAAAGATTACCTAATTTAGATTACTTGTATACATTTTTAATTATAAAAATGAAATTACATTGGTGCCCAGAAAATAATAATATTCAACTTGAAAAGACAGCATTCAATATGAAATAAAATCTTTCTTTTTTAATCCTTTAAGTACAAGAGAGTTAAAGAAATAAAGTCAAAAAGTGCACAACTGCTGCACCCACAAGATTTCAACTTACCCTCCTTGCATACCAGGACGTTTTCTTTTCTTATTTGCTGGGAGACGTACAGAAATAATATCAGACGATAAAGCTTTTATCTCTTCTTCGGTGGTATCATCTGGAAAACCTCGAATAAACAGAGAGCGAATATCTCGATCTTCTATTAAACGAAAAGTAAATTATATTTAAATTAGCTTTGGTGTGTCATGCCATGAATAAAGCAACTAATTTCATGTATTTGTACATAAATACAATAAAAATATTTTTACAGAAACTTTTATTTTTAAGTTTAATGACATAGCCATGCATAATGTTTTTTATATAAACCAGCTTAGTTAAAAATAGTTTTATAAAAACAGACTCAGATTTATATCCAATTTTTATTTTCATAATTTTGCATGTAGATTAATTTTTGATTTTCTCCTTTCTTTGCTTTTTGTAATGTTTTAATAAAGACATATAACATAATGCAGTGTGGTAAGCAGATATCTAAAAATTTTCTAATTAGTCTCGGAAGAGGGGACCTAATTCTTGCACTCGTGAAAACGGATAAGATCGGCTATAATCTAATAATCTTAATCTTTGCTATCATTACTTTTTGTCCAAGCAACATCGGGCTCATCTGCTAGTATTATAATAAATATTAAGCATGTAATGGTTACTTTTTAAACCTAATTACATATATATGGCATTCCAGTATTGCAACTGTATTGTTTTTAATTGGTTAATGGTCAATCGTATTTTCATGCATTAGACAAAATTGACATGCAATGGGGTCAGCCAGTATGAATGATAAACAGAGAATAATGGCACAATTTTGTAATAATTATGATAAATTATGTAAGTCTTTATGTCAGTAAACAACAGCTTATTGTGCAAGCATTAGTAGCATTAGTAACTTTAGAAATATTATTTTAATATTACTTACTTCTCCTCTGTTCTTCGGATGCTTTTAAATCAATTGAAGGTACTGAAATAAAAATAAATGTAAAAAATTTTAAAATTAAAAATTCTTATTTATATGTACAAATTCTTAAAGGTTCAAAAGTAATATGCAAATTATCTAAAATTTAATTTTTGTAATATTTCATTGATAAATTTATATGGTCTTGGCAATATTTAAATTCAATATTGTTAGTTTAATTAGTAATATTTATGGTATCATTTATTACAAAATATTAGCAATTATATTTACATAAGAAATGATGTCGTTACTGTTTAAAATTATTCATTTAAATTATTATTATAATCAAAAAACTACATATTTCAACATTTCATTAACCTGTGATCATATACAGCTTTTTTTACAGGATTGTATATGTCAAATCTAGCAAATATGTCTATGCCTCTATGTCCAAATTCTTGAAAAAGTTTCAAGGATGAACATACAAATAAAACCATACTAGTCATCTTTGGAAAAACCTGTAGCTTTTCATCAGTTTCACAAGAATTTTCCCTAACCTATATTATGCAATTGCAGATATTGACAGCACTATGCAGATGAAAATGAATCATCCATCCAAATAATGTTCCATGGTCAACCATCCCTACCTCAGTCCGAGTGAAGAACAGCAATGCAAATATTCTCCTGGCATTTGAATCAGAAGGCCAAAGTTGTTGAACATCAAACATTATGTTTTTGTAAGAGTTCTGCAAGTGTATATTTTACACAATTTTGTGAATTGTTGAAGATAATCTCACTAACATCTTGTAATATGGCAAACACTACTGGTTCCATGCACATTTGATACTCTCAACCAAAGTTGTTGCCACATCCTTTATCAGTTGCTCTTTCAACCCCCTTCTAGTTTAATGTTCAACAAATGTTTCTTCAATGCTTTAATGTAACAGTAGTGGAATCACTATTCTGATAGAACAAAGTAATCATTCTAAACATTTTCTTTTAAATGTAAACATCCGTTAACCGAAGTTTTAGATTAATGCCAAATGATTGCCAGATTACATTGGGCTATCATATTCATACTCTATGTTTACATTTTTATAGAGGTTAGAATCTCAATAAAAATATGACAACAATGTGTCATAATACCGTAATCTGCAGATTCTTATTGCTTAAAATATTGACAGCAAATAGTGAAATGAATGAGAAACCGGAAAGTGCTCTTTTTTTTATTCCCTTAGGGAAATTTGTCCACACTAAAGAATGGTGGAAAGCAAAAATTTTCAATGCATTGGACTGGTGAATCAATTTGCTAGACAGGAAAATTTGTCAGGAATAGTACAAATTACATGTTGAAGTGTTTCTCATTTTCAGATCATCATTTACAAAATTAAAATAAAGAACAGTCTCCAAATCAATTCAAACTTAATGAATTAATTTAGAGAGTTAAGGAGATGAGATAGTGTAAAAAAAAAAAAGAGGATTTAACCTTGAATGTCTGATTCTTAAAACATTGTGTTTACAACTAATTGTTTTATTATATGCTATAGTCCTATCAATTTAATTTTAACACTCACCATCATTTTTTGCCTTTTTTGCTGGTGGTTCTACAGCTTTTACAAGTTTTGGTGCTTCTTTTTCATCTTCATCATCATCTTCCTCCTCCTCTTCATCATCATCCTCTTCTTCCTCCTCGTCGTCGTCATCGTCGTCATCCTTCATCGTCGTCGTCGTCATCATCATCGTCCTCTTCCATTTCTATAGCTTTTCTCTTTGCTGAACCAGCAGCCTTTGATTGTTTCATTGAAGCAGGCGTTTTTAAATTATCATTACTTTTTTTTAGGCGAGGGAGAAAATTCCAATTTAGATTGAAAAACATTTGTTGTTTAGGTGTCTTGGATGTTTTATTTTCAATCTGCTTTTTCTGTGAATTCTGTTGAACAGTTAATTTGTTAGGAGATTTAGCTGGAGTTTTGTTTGAAGGTTTAACTGGAGTTTTGCTATTCATGCTCTTATCTGCAAATGACTGTCCTAAATCTCTGCTTTTACTTGGCTTTTTTGTATCCTCCTCTTCATCTAAACTGTCATCATCATCTTCATCACTTTCTTCTTCCTCTTCACTTTCATCACCTATTAATAAATTTCATTTATTTACTTTAATAAAATAAAATAAAAGCATCCAGTAAAATTAAAGAATACAAAATATTACTTTCGTCACTTCCTACTTCAATGTCACTCATATCATCTATTTAAAAAAAAGCAAAATTTTTAATTAAGATTACTTGTATAAAAATAAAAACTGATAACATATCTTATTATATAATAATTCCATATTTTAAATAACAACAGGCATAGTCCATAATAATAAAAATAATGCTTTATTAATTTCATATTAATGCAGAGTTTAGGATCCTTATAAGTATAAAAACTAACAGAAACTTACAATATCCTTCTGTCATACATTACTCCAGAATTTATACAGTCAAATTCAGTTAAAACAAGCAATAGGGGACCAGCAAGATTTATTCATAACTATTACTTGTTACATCTGATCTGTGAAGAGCAGTGATATAACTAGGGGCAATGGGCAGCTACCCTCAGGTGCAAATGCATAGGATGTGCCTTGCAAGTGGAAAAATTTGTAGCTATGTTACTGATAATTGGTGAAATCTATTTTTTAATTTTTAATTCTTAATAAGTTAATTAAAAAATAGGTAATTACATTATGCTGTATTTTTGTTAACAGTTATATAAACTACAATATAATTAATATTAAACAATTTATTTTTTGTAATTAAAGATAATACTAATTAATAATATGTTCGATTTCAGTGTCTTTTCATCTGCAAATCTTAAATTGACGATTGCTTTATTTTTCGACAATGTCGATAATGTCGATGACGACAAAGAAACCTTTCTACACACTAAGACATTTTTTAAGTACCACGTTTTAACTTGCAAATAATTTCTACTTTTTCATGAACTGAGAGACATTTTCCCCCTTCATAGACATCTTTCTTGGAGTTTGTTTCTAACTACAGTATACGGCGATTTTACAATCGTAGTGATCATTACCGTATTTTACGGATTATAAGACGCACTTTTTTCTTCGAAAAACTGCCTCCAAAATTCAAGTGCGTCTTATAGGTATTTTTTTAAAAAATTGCTTAAAAATGAAGATGCGTCTTATAGTCCGTAAAATATGGTAGGTAAATTGGTAAAGTAGGATGGAAACTAGTGAAGAGAGGAAGAGACGGTCACCAAAAAGAAAGTTGAGTGATAAACAGGCCTGTGATTAATGCAGGTCATAATATCTAATTATCCAGTGGTCAAACAACAAGTAATCCTTTCAGTTTTATCTATTCCAAGAATTTGGTATCACATTTCCTACTACTTGAACAATTAAGAATGTTTGCATAACTGTGAGAAAATGTATGGAAATATGCATAAATTCAAATTGTGGTGTTTTGCTCATTATAACCGAGTTCGAACGCATTATTAAAAGATCAAATTCTTGTTTAATGGGGATGATAATGATTAAATTTTTATTTGTAGCAGATTGTATTACTTTGTTTTTAAACTCTTCAAATAAATTACAAATTTTAATGTACCCCATAAACTGGTTCTGACTTCCTTAACAGCTCTCAAGTTTTTACTAGCAAATTGTTTAATCAAAGTAGTCCTGCAAACTTGACTTAATATGGACTGAGAAATAAATGGGTTACCAAAAATGATGAGTTTCATGGCATAGCAATAATGCTAGTCTAAATAGAATTTTCGTAAAGGTATTATATGTGCAATTTCATATATGTACTTAAATTTTAATTTTAAAAAAAAATTCACTATTCAGTATCTATATACAGTAGAGAGTTGTTATTCCGAACCCCGGTAATCTGAACGATTTTCAGTCGGACTGTGTTGTGCTGAATCAAACGTTTTTGATACTAGATTAACTTCTAAAGTATAATTTTCATGTTTTTATATTCTTCAATATATTTATTTTGTTTGTACAAACTAAAGAAATAATTTTTAACGATACAATAGCCTCGATTATTATTATAAAAATTTTCATTAGGCTTAAAATCGACGAAAATTCAATGCAAAGTGACATGCAACAGAGAGAAATTTGAACATCGGACAGGTTAATATATTTTTTGTACATAATCGGTTATCCGAACAAATCACTAATCCGAACAACCCCAGTCCCCAATTGATTCGGATTAACGACTCTCTACTGTATATAATCGAGACGAGTTGATGATAATAAAAATCAGAGCAGAGCCCAAACAATTAGGAGTTGACAGTTAAAATTTGGTACACAGTTATTAGGATACGTCACGAGAATGCACACTAAGAAGGGATTTTTCAAAATTCCTCCCCACGGAGGAGAGGGACAGGATTAAGTCTTAACACTTCCATCAACAATGAAAGTGTTAAGTAACAATGGAAGTGTTAAGAGAAAGTGACATGCAAGATGCAGATGCAGTTTTTTTTCATTTTTGCGGGAAATCGAACAAATTTTTAGACCTATCTAAAAATTCTGTAATTAGTCTGGAAACAGGGGGACCCAATTCTTGCATTCTGTGAAAACGGGTAAGGTAATAACTATAACGTAATAATCTTAATTTTCGCTAAAATGGTTAGGAGTTGAAAGTTGAAATTTGGTACACAGGATACCAAATTTAAGTACCAAAGTGTTAAGTAACAATACAGAACAAGAAAAAGCAACGTGCAAGATTTACAGGCGCTGGAGGAGGGAAAAAAAAAAAAGAGAGAGAGAGAGAGTAATATGTTAAAACATATTCGATTTTCAAATTTAAACAGATTAGTTCGATTTTTCTCGACCTTTCTTCTTTAGAACATTCGATGAAAATCGAACGATATAATCGGAACACGTTGTGAAAATCAAACAATATTAGAACATTCGATTTTCAAATTCAACCTTTCTTCCTTTCTTTAGAAATACTTAGTTTGTTGATGAAATTACTCTTTTTCTTTCATGACTATAACATAATATTCTTAATCTTTGCTGTCGTTACTTTTGCCCAGGCAACGCTGGGCCTACCTGCTAGTCTATAATACTTTTGAGTTAGTGACATTAGCATTGTGGCATTTTGCAGTGGCAAAAGGGTTATATTCTTTGTTAAAATGTGGAATTGATACTGTTACCAAGTGTCAATCAAGAATGATAACATTTTACAGAAAATGTCAAACAGTGTAATACACTTTAATCTATCTAAACCAGCGGTTCCCAACCAGTGGTCCGCAAGAGCTAAAATATGGTCCGCGAAAGATTTAAAACTTTTATTCATTTTAAATTATTATTCCCACATTAATACAAACTGAATTTCATTTTTACTAAAAATATGTTTTCTATTCTAATAGTACTGTTAAAGCATGTTACTCTTGAGTTTAACAATTACTTATGTTAAAAGTTTTGGTTAAAGTTTATCTTTAGATTAATACAGTTTATTTTTCTTAAACCTTGTGGTCCCTGCTGAACAACAATGAAATCAAAGTGGTCCCCGGTAAAAAAAAGGTTGGGAACAGCTGATCTAAACTGAAGGACAGATTATCATGTAATATTTGAAAAATAGTTACCATCGTCATCACTTTCCTCTTCACTCATATCTTCATCTTCACTTTCCTCTTCTTTCATCATTAGTTTCTTCTTCTCTGCCATTCTTTTGGCTTCCTGAAAAATAATTCATTTTTATAAATTGTCCATAAAATCAATATTATTGAACTATAAAAAAAAAGAAATTTGTGCTACTTGAAGATGGACATGGCAACCTATAGAAATGAATTTTTTTGTAGTCAATTTTTCAGTTCTATGAAGAAAGAAAAATACAGTTGCTATAAAAACACTGAATATTGTTGATACTGAAGAATGGCAAATCTATTATATATAGGTGCCACTAGAGTGCTGTGTTTGTCTAGCAGAGCATCCTGAAGATATTACACGATAGATGTTCAACAGAGCTAGCCAAAAAGTGATGAAATATAACTTTGATCCTCTTTGGTCATAAAATTTGCTGGTAAAACACTGTGGGAATAGGGGAATCTTAGTTTATTTGGGAGTCTTTGTTTCTTACACAAATGTTCCCATACAACTCCCCACACTTAATATTCCAGAGCTATAGGTTGCACTGTTCATCTTGCTAAAATTGTAGGTCACATAGTTATGTGACAAGAACATATGGGTGACAGGGGACTCCAATGTTTATATTTTGTTTAAATTTTCTTATCAATTATCTCTGTGTATATTAATATTTTCTCTACAAACCATTCTATGAATGTTATATAATCTCAGTATTATGATAAATACTAGTGATGGGATGATACTGAATTTTCTCTAGATTCTAATTCTTTTGAATACTTTCTAAAGTTTTATTTTAATTTAGAAAAATTAACCATTTACATTACAAGCATAATACATCATTAATTAATAAACATCAAGCTTAAGAACACAAAATGATTGGGAAATCCAGAATCATCTTTTGAAAGGAACTCAAAATTTCTCCATTTATATGGATATGCATGTTTTTATTGTGCACTACAAAATAAATATGTAGTCTTATTTCAGATGAAATTAATATTACAACACTACCCTCAAAGAAATTACAGCCAATTCAGATGACATGATGTCATGTCATCTAATGTTGCCATCTTTGGAAACTGCTTCATTGGTCAACATGATAACAAGGGGGAGAGAAAGGTAAATGAGAAGATGCACTTCTTTCTTCATGCTTCTCACAATTGCTTTAATTCAGTCATATTTAACACTAAATGAGGTTCAGCAAATGATGCGACAAGCCAAACAAATATCGTCATCATTGCGAGTTAACCAACTTTTGAATTCATTCACTTGAGCCGCAAATGTCTAGACCAGTGATTCCCAAAGTGTGTGCCGCGGCTCCCCGGGGCGCCGAGATGCCGTCATAAGGGCGCCGCGAAATATTCAATTAAACAATTCGGCAATTTTCTTGGAATTTCCAATTCTCGAATTTTTGCGCCAACAATCGTGTATGCTGACAAAATTCCAAGAATTTAGCAACTTTCGAGTCTTTCGTTGTTTTTTTCCCCACCCATGCTTTAGTGGTTTAGTCACTAAAGCTTGGGTGTGGAGCTAGCCGCTAAGCGTGGGTAGCGCAGTAGCAAGTTGGATTTCTGTTTATTCGTTGTCACCATCTTAGTGTTCGCATTAGTTTTTGTTTGTTGGACTAACGACTAACTTAATAGTGTGGTGGTTAAGTTAATTTTCAAAAATTATTTTTCTGATCACCCTAAAAATGGACAAATTCTTATTAAATTTGAATAATAAGGATAGTGCTGAATCTAGAGAAAATGTTCCAGAAACAAGTGGCAAGGGTTTCGAGAGGCGTAAATATGACGACAGTTATTTGAATTTTGGTTTTACATCAATAAACGAAAATGATAAGGTGTGTTGTGTATGAAAGTTTTGGCACCAGAATGTATGCTTCCAAGTAAGTTAAAACGACATTTAGAAACCAACCATTCTAACTTTGTTGGTATACCTCGCAACTTTTTTACCAAAAGGTTAATTGAATTAAAACAACAGAAAGGCAGCATTTTTAAACATATGTCAATACCAAATAATGCTTTGCTAGCATCATACAAAGTTGCATATAGAGTTGCTAAGTGTAAAAAGACCCATACCATCGCAGAGCAACTAATTCTACTGGCTGCTGTAGATTTAGTGAACATTATGATTGGCGAGTCGGCGGGAAAACTGCTTTCAAAAGTCCTTTTGTCTAACAATACCATTAGTCGCAGAATTCAGCACATGGGGAGGATCTCAATATACAATTAATTGAAAAATTAAAAGGAAGTGAATTTGGATTGCAACTCGACGAGGCCATGGATAATAATAAGGACGCACACTTGATTTGTTACGTACGGTTCTTAGATGGTAATTTAATCGTTGAGGACCTTCTCTTTTGTAAAAGTATTACTGGAAGTACAAAGGCTCAGGAT
This sequence comes from Centruroides vittatus, assembly GCF_030686945.1. Lineage (NCBI taxonomy): Eukaryota > Metazoa > Arthropoda > Arachnida > Scorpiones > Buthidae > Centruroides > Centruroides vittatus. The sequence goes on along the minus strand of NW_027122625.1, from coordinate 177,067 downwards.
TTGTTCGAGATCCTGAATATATTTATGGTTGAAAATAATTTAGAATGGACAAAGTGCGTTGGTGTTTGTACTGACGGTGGTCGTTCAATGTCCGGCTCTTATGGAGGATTGCAGGCGCTTATTCGAAACAAAGCTCCAGATTCAGTTTGGACCCATTGCATCATTCACAGAGAAGCACTTGCATCAAAGTATATGAGTCCTCCACTAAATATAGTTTTAGAACGTGTAGTAAATATAGTGAACTATATAAAAATTCGGCCACTGAAAGCAAGATTTTTAAAAAAAATGTGTGAAGATATGGGAGCCGAATACACATCTTTGTTGTACTACTGCCACTCACGATGGCTCTCTCGCGGGGGTGTATTGTCTCGTACGTTCCAATTACGGCAAGAAATATACGCTTTCCTCGAAGAAGAAAAACATGAGTATGCCAAACACTTTGTGGAAACAGACTTTTTGATTAAACTCGCATACCTATGTGATATTTTTGAAAAGTTGAATTCGTTGAATCTCTCCTTACAAGGACGCAATATGCACATTTTAAAGCAAACAGAAAAGATTTCAGCTTTCAGAAAAAAATTACAGCTATGGAAAATAAAAATTAATAAAGAGTGTATCAGTGATTGTTTTCCCTTGTTGCACCAGTTTGTAACCTCCAATGAAATTAATTTGTCTTGCAATATAAAATCCATTTTTGTTGATCACCTATTAGAGCTTATAAAAAAGTTCGAAAAATACTTTGAAGCAAATATTAATAAATTTACATGGATTCAAGACCCATTTAAAGCCAAGACTCCATCTGAATTTACTTCTTTAGAAGAAGAATCTCTTGTTGACTTGTCTTGCGATAATACTTTAAAGTTAAAATTTGGTAGCATGGAACTTTCTGATTTTTGGATATCAGTAATATCCACTGCTTAGTGGTAAAGCTCTACGAATATTAATTCCGGTTTTTGGCAGTCGCAGTAATAAAAAGTACATATCGCTCGAAAATTAACGTTGAATAAGAAATGAGGGTCGCCATATCCAATTTTATTCCGAGATTTGAGAAGTTGTGTAGTGAACATCAAGCCCATCCATCCCATTAATAATTTTAATAATGTTAATCAACAATGAACGTTCAATAAATTTTGTGAATTTAAAATTCGTGTTTAATTTATTTTTCAACTAACCTAACCACATGGTGGTTGTCCAGTCTCAATATAGATATTACCTAAACAGTTGAAATTAGATATTTTATATTATCCCAAGGAAAATAGTAAGTATCTGTTTTTAATTTTTCGCTGTTAAATGGATAATCGCTTTTAAAAAGGAAAGTTTTCCAATTTTTCAAGAAAGTCAAAAATTTAGAAAAAAATCTGATGTATTAAGAGGCGCCGCGAAAAAATCGATTATTTAGGGAGCCGCAAACCGAAAAAGATTGGGAACCTTCTGGGACTGAATCAACTTGAAAAATCAATTTTTAAAAACTCAAAATGGCAGTAAACTTAGAGAAAACAAGTATTTTTACTTAAAATTATGCAAATAGCATTTGAAAATTTAATTTATTACAGCCTCATCTGTAAATCAGAACAAAAACCTCATTTCTTGTTATGATTCACAGTCATTAGAAAATCATTTTATCATAAGTAAATATACTAAATATTAAAAACAATTTATTACATAATATTTTTCAATTAAAATATAATTTTATTATATTTTAAACTGTTTTGCCAACCACTGGTCTCGATTTGAAATTGCCAGTCGACGTGGCCCAATGCTGGTGGGCGGCAACCGTAACGTCACCCTATCTCCCTTAAAATGAAGACAGTTAGAACTGACCAAGTGCAATATCTCATCACTCTGACTACATAATGACTAAGTCCACCTTGACAGACATCACGTTGTGTTGCATACTCTGCTTTGTCAACGTGAAAGTTTCCAATAAACTAATAATTAATTGTTAATATTGTAATTTTAAAATTTTTTAATCTTCAACTTAAACAAATAATATTTTGAAACTCCTCAGAATTATTTCTATATATGGAGCATTGATGCTATTAAATTTTGGAGATTATATATAAGTGAAGGAGAGAGAGAGAGAGAGAGAGACATACTTAACTCTTTCTTGACTGAGGTACCGATCTGTTGTACCCCTAATTGTTAAGCAAATAGTCCAGGGTACTGATTCATCGATACCCTGTTACAAATCGATTTTTATAAAATTTATTGACAGCAGATGTCAGCACTTGACAGCAGCGTCTTGTTTATTGTCTGTTTCACGTATTTTTGTCCAGGTGGTATTTTGTTGACTTAAAAAAATTTAATTAATGCTTTTTTTGTTAATTTTTCATTTCCTGATAATTTTTTATTTCATTTTTAGCATATTCATGCAATATTACTATAATAAGTTCATTCATTCTATAATACGTTTATTCATGCTATAATACATCAACATGTTATAAATATTCAAGTTGTGATCTTCAGTTCTGATATTTTATATATTTTTTATTTTAATTTAAAATATCAGCAAATGTTACATGTATTGCTACTGGTAATCATACGTTTATTACAAAAATATACAATCTCGTTCGATACGAAGTAAATAGAGTATATTAGTTCATTATATTAGTTGATAGCAGAATAAAGTTTTGATTTCAAATGAATGTTTCATATAATGCGCAATAATTTCACAAGGAATAAACGTACATGCATAAGTGTTATATCACCTCTTTCTGGCTCAGTGCCAGCAAAAAACTAGTTAACTAGACAATGTTAATTTTGACAAAAGGTTACAAATTATCAAGTTTAAATGTCAGTTCTGATATACATAATTTTTTTTCTTATAAATTTTTCTAATAAAATGTATTGAAAAATATTGTATTTAAAACTAAAGGTATTACTAAATGTACATGATTTTTTTCATATGAATATAATGATAATTTGATTTTTGGTGAATTTTTAAAATAATATCGCCTGAGTGACCTTGACTGACCTATATTGCCCTCAGCCGTTTTACAAAATAAACATAAACAGAGGGGCATAGCAAATGGACAAGAAAGAGTTAAGCTTGTTTTTTAAATTTTATATTGTATACTTGAAAATTATCAGATTTCTTTCCTGATTCGATCACCTGCCATTAGCACATCCGGAAAGTCATTAAGCCATTGCCAACTTTTTTGTGGTGATTCCAAGCTCATGTAAGAAGCTAAAAGCAAGCATATATCATGATTCCATTGTCACCGGACCTCCAGTTTTAAAAATTTCTATCCTTTCTTCTGCTTGATGTTTACTTGCTTTTGTTTTTAAATTTTTATAGCAAAGTAACAACTACTTCCTGTTTCAAGACATTATGATTCCTGGATAACTTACATTTTGTCCCCATATTCATTACTTATATGTTATTGCATTCAATTTTTATTTTCTGATACATTTTTATATTTTGCAACTAATTCTAACAGTAAAAGAAACTACTAACTTTGAAAGCACATGCCTGTCATGATGCATTCAGACAAATCAGAGAGCTTTTAACTTCAATTTGAGAATTTTGTAATGTAGTGATAGATTGAGTTGGTTAAAGTAAAGTTACTTTTCATCTAGAGTTACCAGTTTCAAATCTTACGGTATGAAATTCTCTATTTGTTAATTATTCATATGCAGGAATTTTGGGAAGTTTGTATCACTGTGATAACTAAATATTGAATTTTGAGCAGTCAAGTGATGATCTACTATAATATAAATGCAAAGATAATTGTATAATATAACCCATTGAATGCGTGTCCATCCGTCCGCATAACGTTATGCCAAAAATGGGCAGTAGAGGCACCCCATCGTGTGTCATATTCCAAACATTTAAATTAACAATATAAATTATTATTATTATTCATTTGGCCAATAACAATATAAATAATTCAGTATATTTGTAATAGGAATTTATTATTGTCACAGAATGCCTGTAACGTGCACTAGGGGGTGAATAACAAAAAAACGGATAGTTTTTAAAATTATATAGTGGACTCCCGGAAGGTAATATTTTAATAATAGAAACCTTTCATGACACCACCAAAGAAATACGCCATTGGGGAACCTTTCATATATTAAGTGCATCAAACGTGCCTCATACGAATTTGTAATGCTGCTAGAACACCCACTGGGGGGCATCCCGGGCTACTAGTACTACTATAAATGCTTCAGAGACAAAACAAAAACTTTCATTTTTATTGTTGTTTCAGTAAAAGTTCATATTTCATATTATATAATAATTCATTTTTAAGCTTAAAAAGTTACATTTTAGGAAAGAATATATACAGAAAATCCTCTTTAGTCTGAATTTCAAAGGATGAAATAATCTGAGATTTTTCTGTACAATATGCCAAATAGCACGTAATGGATGTAATTTATTAAGCAAACAGAATATGCTCATGTATACAGAACACTACAGTACTATCATTAATAATATAAATAAACTGCAAGTAAACAGCATGTGTCTGGTGAGAACCTCAAAGGCTGCAAGACTGGTTTTATAAAAAGCAAAGTGGAATTCCTTGAGATGTAGCCCAAAAACTAATAGCAAAGAGCCCTACAAATACCTCAATATGCTACTTGTGGTCCAATCTTGCAACCCTGAAACCATCCATATTTTGAGATAAGAGAAAAAATAGTAGTCACAAGTAAGGTGATACCATGGTGAAAGAAAACAAGATGTTCCATTGTGCATACTTTATGACATCAATATCGTACAAGAGAGACAACAAACACTAACAAATAATCTTATGATTTAAACTTAATTTTTAAGCATTTCTTTAAATATTCAAAGATATTTTTTTTATTTTTGCAAAATATGTATCTTTTTCATTAACTACATTTAACACTGCTTTTAAAAAATATATTTATAATAAACATCCTAAATCACAATTTTTTGTTCATAAGATATCAAGTACAAATACAAATTAAAACTAATAAACAATTAAAAAAAAAAATGCAAACAATTTTTAAAATGGTTTTCTTTGCATTCTTAGCATTATATTAACCTTTAAATGCCCAATCTGCTGATGTATTAGCTTTTCAATTTCTGCTAAAATGCCCAACTTGCCGACAGATCGACTCCTGGAAATTCTTGAACTTATTTTGTGGCATTTCTTAGAAGAATGTGTTGATTGGTGGAAGATTCTAGAAGGCCTAATTAACATATTTCCTACTAGATGGTATCATTGTGTATAAGACAAAGTTTTTCGAAAATTGTCACCATTTCGTTTGCATTTCTCATCTTGCATGGAGTGTTTCCCTTGTTTCTTGAGGTAGTATGTTCGAGTTTACTGCATTTATTTCATATAGTATATCATTTTAGTATGTTTGTTAACTTTTATTTATTATATTTATTTTATTTTATATTATTTTTAGTTTGTGATATTGATAGCTTGCTAAAAATCCCACTAGATGCAATCTATTTTTTTTAATCAGGAACATATCACAGTTTACAACTGTTAAGTTTAAAATGATAATAGTTTTAAAAAGTAATTTTTAAAACTATTATGTTATCGTTCCAATAGCATCTTAGTGTCGCTTGTGATCACACATTTTTCCAAACTCGTATTCAGACATATTACATATAAACATCAACAACCATAGCCCATTTTATCATAAACATGCGAAACAATATGCCAAATTCTTGGGCTATATGTAAAGGATATAATTAAATATTAGAAATTAAATAATTTGACTAGAGGTAGGCAGTTATGCTGCTATCTCATATTAAATTTAATGACCAATTCCAAATTAAATTTCAATTTTTTTTTTTGCAAATCAAATTTACATTTTAGGTTGGTTCATTCTGCACTAGAAAAAATTATGACGACAACTCATGCTCCTTAACAATTTATATTATATAATTTTCTTTGAATAAACGTTATACATTAAATATTTGAGTATTTTTTTGGCATGGAACACAATATCGTATTTTACATTAATTTATATGAAAAAAATTGTTTCGCTTAATGAGTGTTTCGCATTACCAGTAAGATTCTGGAACGAATTATACTTGTTGAGCAAGGTTCCACTGTATGCCTTTTGCAGGTAAAGTCCTACCTCATGGTTCAGAGTTGACACTTATTTATTTAAGGAAAATCAATCAACATAAAAACTATTAACCTAAGCTTACAAGACATTTATACAAGAGGTTTAACAAAAAAAAAAATTCACAAGTTCTCCTATATGGAAAGGAGTTTTGTGGCAAAATTTATGGACTCTGAGAGGTAACAAAAAACCTTATTCACTGAAATAAAATCAGTCAATATATATATAAAAGCCAACCTGTGCTCAAGTCACCATCAACTGGAATATAACAAGTCCAAATAGAAAAGTTTTGTGCACGTTAACTTTGCAAAATACTGCACTTTGCACTAAAGATAAAGACCTATGTCAATGATATTTTATATCAAAATGTACAGAACAAAATTCCTTATCTTATGAGTTTAATAAAATTAAATATATCATTAAAAACAATTTGTTTTTGCATCAAATATAAACATTTTCTTTTTTATAATTATGTACTTCTTTCAGTTATTATTCTTTAAAAACTTTTTCAAAATCAGACTATTGATATATATTTAAAATCTACAATAGAAATACTACATCTCTGAATTTTTTCACATGTTTTTGACCAAAACTAAATTTTTTAAAATAAAGCATGTAAAATTAGGTGTTTCACCTTGGATACTTTCAACATGCCCCAGTAAACAGGTGGGAACAAATGGGTTAAAAAATACTAAGTATTTATAAATTTTACTATTTTTCTTTTGTTGGGTTGCAATTTGAAAAAATTGTACACCTATAAATTTCCACTGTTGTCCATCTTTCCTTAATATCAAGAGTGAAGTTAGATACATGAAAGACGAGACCAGATATGGAAACCTTAAGCCGTGGTCACACCGTGCAATTTCCAGCCGTGCAGGCAACTGCAACCATGATGGCTGTTCTCGATAACTAGTAAACCCCCTTTGAAAACTGATGCAACTGCAACCGCAACTGGAAACAAAGTTTGTTCTACTCGTGCCGATTGCAAATGCGCATCCAATCAGCAAACGTCTATTTGCCACGTCATATGGCAGCAACATTAAAAATACTGTAGTCAGAAAATAATGGCAGAAAGCAAGATGATGGCTAGTTTAACAGAATCAAGATTAATCAAGCTAATTCAGTCTCACAATTGCCTGTGGATCTTAATTCTTCGTTTTATCGAAGAAAGGATAAAAGAGTGCAGGCATGGCGCAAGATAAATGAAAGTCTTGGCATTGATTGTAAGTACCATTTTTAGATTTCTGGATATAAAATGTTGATTGTTTTTAGTTTGGTAATGACAATATTGTTTTAAATATAGCTAAACTCACAAAAGAAGTCTAAAACAAGCTACTGTAATTTTATAGGTTTATTATAGGGTCACATGTTTCTGAGTTGCAACGCCAGCGAACAATGTGAGACCATGAGAAGACGCATTAACTCATGCTTGTTGCAGTTGTGGTTGCCTGCGCATCTGTAAATTGCATGGTGTGACCATGGCTTTAGGGGCAAAAGACCGATTAACTGTTTGTGATGTTTATATACATACAGTGTCCCAGCTTAAGAGTTTTTCAAGATATGAGCTGTCACTTGGCAGATTTTTTGTTTTGAGTTGAGAGCTAAAAAATTCAGGTTACAAGTCGGCTTCAGATACCCCACTGCTAGCTGGCACAACAAACCACAGATGAAGAAAAAAAATGGAAAATTGCCCTTTCATCATTTTCATTATTCTTCCAATGTGACGTAAGCATTCTTTCCATTCTGTGTGCAGGGCCAGTCTCATTTCTTGAATTTTCCATCTTTTCTTTCTTTATCTATGCAGCAAACAACAACAGCCACAAAACCAATTTATTGCAGTACATTCTATTGTTTTTTTATACGATATTCGTTATTTAAAGTACATTTTTCTTATTTAAAAACATGTAACAAAAAATAGCAGTGTTTTGGGGATCTGGAACGTATCTATATATATAATCAAGAAGAGTTGATGATAATAATAAAAATCACCGCAGAGCCCAAATGGTTAGGAGTTGAAAGTTGAAATTTGGTACACAGGGTACCAAATTTAAGTACCAAAGTGTTAAGTACCAATGGAAGCGTTATTAAGTAACAATGGAAAACAAGAGAACATGCAAGATTTACGGGCATTGGAGGAAAAAAAAGAAAAAGAGTATATTCGATTTTTAAATTTAAACAGATTAGTTCGGTTTTTCTAGACTTTTCTTCTTTAGAACATTCGATGAAAATTGAACGATATAATCAGAACACGTCGTGAAAATCGAACAATATTAAAATATTCAATTTTCAAATTTGACCTTTCTTTAGAAATATTTAGTTTGTTGATGAAATTACTCTTTTTCTTCTGTGACTATAACGTAATAATCTTAATCTTTGCTATCGTTACTTTTGCCCAAGCAACGCCGGGCCTACCTGCTAGTTAATGATATTTCAATTCATTTAAATGAAAAAATTTATTTGACACTAGTGGACCCAGCACGCGTTGCTGTGGCTCAAAATGCATCTATTATAAATGTATAACACTTTCCCCGCAGGGGGATTTCGAAAAATCCCTTTTCAGTGTATATTCTGTTGATGTACCCTATTAAAACACAATCAAAAATACATCTAAAATAGTATAATAGAAGCTGAGTTCTTCACGGTAAGCCTTAATCCTGTCCCTTTCCCCCCGGTGGGAAGAATTTTGACATGTATATTATATAAAAACACATGCGTATTCGAATGCAACGTTGTGTCAAAATTTCAAAGGAATCAATAGTACTTTAATTCATCCAAATAATGCCTCACAGAAAAGCAAACTTAGATCGTCGTACTCGTGAAGTTAGTGCCATCTGTTGGACATAAAAGCCTTAACCCTGTCCATCTTCCCCCTCGGGAATTTTGACATCTACATTATATAAAAACACGCCTGTATTCGAATGCAACGTTGTGTGAAAATTTCAAAGGAATCGGTAAAGAACTTTTGGAGATTAGCTATTAGGAACAAACGAACATTACATTTTTATTTATATAGATATGAGTAATTTGAGTTACAAGTTCCATCAGGGGACAAATTAAACTCTTAAGTCAAGGCACCACTATTTACTTAAAAATCACTTTTACCAAAAAGTCAACTTGGTAAAACTAGAGAAGCTTACCACTACACATTTTCTCTTAACTTTTTTTAAAGAGATATAGTTGATAGTAATTTCTAAAACAAATTTTTGGGGTAACCCATGAAAAAAGTGCTATAAACAATAAAAAAACTATAGGACTACTTACTGAGCATGCATCATTTGAGATGCCATTGCTTATGCTTGTTTTCTTGTGGAGCAGCACAGCAGACATACAAAACATGACATATGACCTTACATTGACATTATGTAATTATCTAGAAACATTGCTTTGCCTCAGCTACATCACATCTGGAGTATATCTTCAAAATTTTCTCCTCGTGAAAGACTGTTCTTTCAGGCTGAACTTGCATCATGTGATAAAGCAGTAATGTCCTATTTCTAAACATGTGATTCACTCTTTTCAAACACCTAAAGAACAAAATCTGTCACAGGAAGAAAGTTTGGAGGAAGTACATCAGAGATGTCACTTGGCAAGACAAGTGATGTTTCTAGGTAGTTACGTGATGGAGTTATGTCAAACTGAGGTCATGCAACACATTTTTTACACATCGGCTGTGCTGCACCATGATGAAAATGAGCTTAAGAGTCAGACTTGTAATACTGTTTGTTATTCAAGGGTGAGCACCACGCTACCTACATATTTTCATATTCTTAATGATTTTTTTGAGACATTTTACTTAGATCAGGAAGTTTTGCTATGAATAATACACATTTTAATGTTTACCTCACTTCAGTTAGAATACATTAAACGTAATTTCGATATAGAAACAGAAAACTGATGTCTGATCTGATCGATCAAAAAATAAAAAATAGAAATACGATATCTGAAATTATTGATAAACTTAATTATAATTTCTATTCAAGTTCTGAATCTGTTCTGTCTATATTTTTAAAATGGCATTGTTTGCATATTGTTATTATGTGGTATCTGCAGATCAGTGCAGTAGGCTACATGTTACACTTTTGGATGCTGTTTACCTAATTTTTTTTGGGCAATATGTACACTTTTCTCATGATACTAATATTGCCCGTGGAGGATCTGCTTTCTTTCTCAACACCGCCAGAATTTTCACATGGAGATTCTCACTCTCATTGTTTGCAAAAGAGCTGACATTTTCTTCCTCAGACTCCTCATCAAGCCATTTCAGAAACATCTCATTGTATATTTGTACTATCATAAAATGTGATATCTAAACCAGTGGTTCCCAACCGGCGTTCCGCGGAACACTGGTGTTCCGTAAGCATCTCCCAAGTGTTCCGCAGATTTAGTCACAAATCGGAACGTGTACAATCGTATTCGAGCCGCTGAATATCAAAAAATTAAAATCATAAAATTTTCATAAACTTAAATATATATGTACGACTCGTACTTATGGAGTGTACTACTGTTTCGAATAAGATAAAGGCAATGATAAAAACTGAATGAAATATATAAAAGACATCAGGCACAAGTTTCCCATTAAAGTTATTTAGGTATATTTTTTCCTGTCTTAGAATTGGCGTTAATAATATGAGTAGAGATTTTGAATTATAACTGCTCAATTCTAATAAAATAACTGATGACAAGCTTATGTATTTCATATTAACTTAAATAAGTGTTCCGCTAAAGAAAATTGCTCACAAAAGTATTCCGCATCCTAGAAAAGGTTGGGAACCACTGATCTAAACAAACTACTACTAACCCATTATAGATAAAGCTCAACCAATGCTGAATTATCGGGCTAGCAAATGGTCGTACGGTAATCTTATATCAGCTGGAGGAGGAGAGCGGACCGAAGGTCCGGGTAGCGTAACTGGTAACGTGTCTGCATGGATAGCAGAAGTTGCGGGTTCGAGTCCCGCTTCGGGCTGTTTCTTTTCTTCCAGTTAGGCCTAAATTTATTTAAATTATTTAATTAAAATTCTAATTATTAAATTTAGCAAGAGATAGCACCTAACACCTAACTCTAGTACCAAATTATCTTAAATTATTATTATTATTATAGCCATTTGCTAGCCCGATAATTCAGCATTGGTTGAGCTTTATACAATATCATTTCACAATTGGAATCATACCACTTCAAATGCAATCAAAAAGGACACAGGATTACTATAGGGTGAATGCCCACCGACTCATCAAACACGACCGAAACAAAGGTGATACCAAAAGCATTAGCGACGACTATTATTTTTAATTCTGGTACCGCATAAAAAAGGGTCACCCAAGGGCCGTATTCTGGTCACTTATCTCTCGTCTCTTCTTTCAAGGATGAATGACGTCAAAACGACATGGCAAGGAAAACATGCATTCAAATAAAGCACGTAATTTTGCCAAAGTTATGTTTTTTGTTTTATAATGTTTTCACAGATTGTAATGTCAATTTCTCTCTTAACAAATAAAAATCTTAATAACCTACATTAGAAAAGCGTGCGTAGTTAGATATTTTTCGAAATATTACCATCTAATTTCTCCTTAGCTATCTAAGTAAGATTAACATCATATTTTCAATAATTCCGTAATTTATGAAGGATAATAATAATAATAATAATAATAATAATAAAAAAGGAATCAGTGGTGTTTCCAAGTAGGCACTGGAAAAAAATCAGAATCATTTTCTCTCTTGAAATATTCTTTCCCGAGATAGAGAACATTCTCTAATACAATTGTACGGGGCGAGTAGCATCCAGTCATCCATATTGGATATAATGAAATTGAGGCAAAAGATGAAAGACGGGTCAAAAGACAACTAACCGTTCGTCTCTGAGAAACGAGAGAATCTTCAAGAGAAAAAGTTGTACAGAATCATGTTTAGAGAGACACAATGATCTCTCGAGACATAAATAAATGATAACAATTAGCCAATCAGCAACTGGCTTGAGACACAAGAGATGTCGACCAGAATATGGCCCCAGGAAGGAATGCAGATGAGACTTCGGCCACAAAACTTCCAAGAAGCCCAAGTTACAAGCATTTTAAAATGAACGGCGAGCACAGCACTCGCCCTCGAGTAATGGTAGGTCGAGCCAGTCGTTCTCAATCCGTGGTCCGCAGAACATGGGTGCTCTGTGAAGCCACTTCAAGTGTTCCACAATAAATCAAATATACAACTAAAATTGTTGCGAAAGAAATATCAATACAATGTAAAATAATTTTTGTATGGGAATTTAATCAGCAAATGCCAATGTTGCCATCTACTAGACTGAGTGCACTTGATTTCAAAATAGTTTGCCACCCTGCTTTAAAAGCTGATGTATTGTAAGTGTTCCACAGAAAAAAAGGGGATCATATAGATTACTCCCTATGGAATTTCAGGACTGAGTATATATTTAAATTCAGGGGACTGGGACAAGTTCAACGATACCCCATTTTTGGATCGGAGACCAAAAATAAGAAAGTTACGACATTTTAAGATTTCTTGCCTTTCACAATGCATTCTATGCCATTTTAGAGTTTTCCACTAGGTGGCACTGCTTGTAGTTCAGTATACATTTCCTTTTTTTTCTATTTTGTTCAAGAAATACCATGAATCAATAACTAGCGACGTTAAACACTGAGCGGCATGCCAGCGGCTCCGAGAGGCGTCTGTCGGGAGCACGAACAGTCAAATGCCACTTAGTGGAAAACTCAGCTATTATATAAATTACTCCCGGTGGAATTTTGGGACTGAGTATATATCTGAACTGAGGGAACCGAGACGAGTTCAATAGTACCTTACTTTTGGACCAGAAACGAAAAATAATAAAGTTATCATATTTATGATTTATTGCCTTTCACAATACATTCTACGCAATTTTAGAGTTTTCCATGGTAATGTATTTAATCCAACCATGTGTGGACTTGCAGCCTTGATTATCGATTGGGCTGAAATAAAAAGTTTTCTATTAGCTTAACTACAGACGGTCACCTCCTGGAGGGGTAGGTTAGGTTTCTTGGACAAGCTGCGAAAGCAGACTGTAATACTAGCCAACCTGCTCGCGTTACGTGGGCAGTTGAGGAGCCTTAGGCCCTAAGGTTGAGGAGCATGACAGCGTGCGAAAAGAACTTACTCCAAATGCAAACGATTGGTATGCCTGTGGATCAATATCTGCCGCTGTTGAAGGTGAGTGTACAATCTGTTTTCTTGGCCTTTTACATGGGCAGTTTTCTTTACTCTTTGCTGACGTGTCTTTAGAATATATGGCCAGCTTGCCAGACAGCCTGTTAAACACATGATAGGCTTAGCGGAGAGAGCAACATAAGTTGTTAAAGTTTCATTACCAATAAACATGATGAGATAATGAAATACTTTTTTAATAGGGACAATATGTATAAAGGGGGATACTATAGATTACCACCTATGGAATTTCGGGACTGAGTATATATCTGAACTGAGGGGACCGAGATGAGTTCAACGATACCCTACTTTTGGACCGGAGACGAAAAATAAGAAAGTTATCATACTTTTTCGATGCTTTCATGCAGACAGCACTGTAGTTGCTAGTGCTGCCATCTCACGGTAAAGTCTGCAAACAAAAAAAGCACTTTGAAAGACAAGAAATTGCACAAACAGTCGAATGCCACTTCCTTTTTTTTTTCTTTTGTTCGAGAACTACCGTGAATCAATAACTAGTGATGTTAAACAATCGGCGGCTCCCCTCCCGGGGAGTTTGTCGGGAGCATGAACAGTCGAACGCCAGTTCCTTTTTTCCCTTTTGTTCAAGCATTGCGACTCCTGATTGCGATAGCACAGTCGGTTCGTAGTACTAGCCAACTGTGAGCGATAGCGAGACTGAGGAGCCGTAGCCCGAGGTCAACGAGCGCAAGGGTGCGCAAAAAAAACTTAACTCGAACTGTAGATAATCAGTGTGCTCATGAATCAACATCTGCCTTTGTTGAAGGTATATATGGCCGACTTGCCGGACTGCCTGCTAGACACACAATAGGCTTAGCGGAGAGGGCGACGCAACTCCCAATCATCACGCGATTGCCGAAAAAAGTACGATAACTTTCTTATTTTTTGCCTCCGGCCCAAAAGTAGGGTACCGTTGAATTCGTCTCTGTCCAGAGTTCAAATATATACTCCAACTCCCGAAATTCCATAGGGAGTAATCTATAGTACAGCCGAAAAAAATGTCAAAGTTTATAGTGTTCCCCGACTTCAAAAAGATTGAGAACCACTGGGTTCAGCAACAGCATCTCAACAGGGTACACTTGGTAAGTTCAATGAACTTTTGTTTATGGGTCAGCACAAAAAAATGTGTTTTGGAAATGTATAAATTGTATACTTTTACCCTATAGTTTCACCACTTACCTATGAATTTTACATACAATTAAAATACGTATCTTGAAATTCGTTCTATATATTTGGATATACGAATTTTAAAATAATAATCCGAATGATTTATTTATAATAATAATTAAGTATTAAAGTATTTTACAACATTCTCATACAAATTTATACGTATAAAACGTAATCACGAACACACGCGGTAATTCTGAGATCACATACTCTTAAGCCTACATGGCTATTCACATGATCAAATACTCACGAAATTAACTTCTTTCAATCAAAATATTTAAATCTAATATATAGAATTCAATATAATTTAATATAATCATGAAACTATTTAGGAAATGTCTACTACATAACCAGAAAAAGAAAGAAACACTAAGCCTAAGCATGAGTTAGGTTACAGAAGTAGCACGTGGTTGAAATATATTTTTCTTAATTTCATAATAAAAATAGAATTATCCTTAAAAGAAACGTTACCTCGATGTTCTTCTTTTTACTTATGTTCGGGCCACCGGCTTTACGTACAACCATTTTAGCTATTTTAAAACAAAAGAAGTAAAAATGTGGAATACCTCTTCTTCGTCTGTGGAAAAGCTGACAGCTTCAGGCAATCAAAAAGTTTTTCGTTCGACCTCTAGTGAGTGTTTTTGTCATACACAATTACAACGTATATCTTAAATATCGTTTATTTTATTAATTTATATTATTTTATTTAAATATATTTTAAGTCGCGGAAATTATATTGTAATTATTTCTTAATATTAGTATATACTAATTGTCACCTTTTTGAATAAAAATTCTTTCCGCTTTGTGTACACTAAAAAGTTTTTTACTTTGCATGGCCATTATGGATTTTGACGAGTGGCAAGAGAAGAGGCTCGAGATTTCACCTAAAAATTTATTGGAGTTTTTTTTGTAGAATTCGATTCCCAGTCAACCCGAGCGAGCAGACTGAGGCCTTTATCACTCTCGGCCACCCAAATGATTATCACACCTTTTATTAAAACTTTTTCCGTTATGTGGTCACTAAAAGGGACTCTTCCGGCATGCCCATTATGGGTTCGACTATGCTCACAATGGGAGCCGACATATCCGGACGGACCGCCACCGAAAATTTCCTGGGGATTTTTCGACTCAGTCCGAATTCGATTCCGGGTCCCCCAAATCGTAGGCTACAACCTTGACCGCGCGGCCATCCGGCCGTCATATTATGAGAAAATTAACATATTATGAGAGAATTATGCGAAACCTTTAACATATTATGAGAAAATTACATCAAATATTATTAACAGCTTCCAGTTGTATCAAAGGCCATATACCTATAACAATTAATTATATTAAATCATAGTGAACAAAGCGAAACAAAATTGAATTGTGCGATCTTATTCTTTTTGACCTTTACCCGAAATTGTGTTTGATTATTATAATAATTAATAGCTAATTTTCGACTATACTGATATGTAAAAGGTGATAAATTGAATATAGAAGATAATTATTCAAAACAGTTTACTTTCTATTTAAGTAAAGATTTTAATTAAATACAGAATAAATTGCTTTGAACAATCGATTCATTGATTTAATGAAGTTAAATAGCAGACCGGTTTCAACTTTACCCGTTAGAATAGGACTTGATTCCCAATGAAATCGGCCAATATGAAGAAGCGAAGGAAATGACGTCTTGATTTGTATTATCTATAAACATTTATGAAAATTAAATCGACTTCAATCTTGTCTTTCTCATACTAAGTTAATTCTTAGCTATTTCTTGGGGCTGGATGGCTGATCGGTTAAAGTACTGTATCAGCCTACCACGCCGTGAATTCCGGAATCGGATCCGGGCACACCGAAAAACGGCAAGGATTTTTTGAGATGCCCACCAGTAGTGGAGTGGATCCCCGCGTTTCTTTATGCAGCGCTCGAGAAGCGCTTTACATCGAACACACTGAAACTGGTTTCTAATTGGCCAACACTGCTCGTGACGTCATTTCTCTACACTCTCGCTGCATAAAGAAACGCGGCCGATGAAACCACTGAACACTAGTAGTTTGTCACCGGTTTGCGCCTCAGCAAAGGCTGGGTCTCGTAAAGTCTTCCGGATTTTCTTTGTGTGTCTATTATTTAAATAGGGATCACTTTTCTATGGAAAGTCTTCCTCAGAAGCATTTTCCCTTGGCAGAACGTCCGTGTTCCGTTGCCTTATGCGATCAATCCAATCCAGCTTTTAATTAAGGGTCTGGCCGAACCTACGATGAGTTGATTTAATAAACCCCCCCCCCTCTTAGTGCCCACAGGGCGGAAAGAATAAATAAAAATAATAAACTTAATTACAGTAGAGTTTTAGCTAATAAATTTTAAACAATTATTGAAATTTAATTGATAATAAAACATTTAAGTTAATTTAAATTTATATGCAAAATAGCAATAATAAATCTATCCAGCTAAACAATTATTATAATTATTCTCATTTACAATAAATTTTTGGAAGAATGCATTTGAAAGAAACAGAACATTCGAAACAATGGTATCTTATTAAAACAGTAATAAGCAAACTTTTATAAACTCTTTCCGTTCTGTAGGCACTAAAAAAGAACCATAGAATCCACAATGGACAATAGCAAGCCCATTACGGATTCGGCCGACCTATAATGGGATTGCTGAGTGGTGAGGGACGGGGCTCGAATATCGCAAAAACATCATTCCGAAAACAAGAAACAAAATTACTAATAAATAGAAAATTCATACTTTAGAAAATGAATAGAGCAAAATCAAAAATTTATTTTAAAACTAAAAAAATCCAATAATGAGTTACGTAACTTTTCCGGCTGTTAAAAAATAACTTTTACCGTATATTTTTAATTATAATAGAGAGGTCGCAGCCGAAGTTCAAACGTTAATTAAGTAAACTTGTACGGCAAGCAGAAGTATACGTTTCATGTTTGAACTCCAAGTAAAACACATTGCGTCACACGTTCACGTCGCGCACTGACTCATGGGATATTGTTGAAAAATGGTCGAACTCGTTTAGTTAATGGGAAATCAACTGATAAAACTTTCTGATAAGATCGGTTTAAACTCGATTCCCACGAGTTGAGTTCTTTGTTAAGATGAGTCAAATTTCTGTGTCACGACTATGTCACCCATCACTTTATTGGTCCAAGAAGATCATCTCCTCTGACGAAATCAAAGAAGGGCCTGCAAACCACCTCTCCATATAAAAAGGGAGTACGATGAGTGAGATAGGGAAAGTTGTCATTTGACTGTGTGTGTGTGTGTGTGTGTGTCCCTGTTCGGATTTACCCATCGTCAGGCTCCCCCTCCACTGTTCATCCTCCTCGGACTAGCGTACAATTGGATTGGAATTTAGGACAATTGGATTAATCTACATTTAGACTGAAATCTAGAATCGAAGATATTATATCATCTATCAGACGTTCATCGATACGATCAGCATATATCCTAAGGTATTTATCCTACCCGCGAATATCTGTAAGCTCTCTCTCTAATCTGTGTAGAATTTACGTTCGCGGATCGTGAGTTATGTATCTTATCAATCTCACGGTAAAGTAACCGTTTTGTATCTAATTGGACCTATGGAAAAATAAACGGGTATATTTTTATATATAAAAATCTCCGAGTGTGTTCCTTCCGTCATCCTCTCCACTTGCTTCATTCCGGGTCTAACCCATACGTAACCGCTCGCGCAATTGATTCTCTGTATCAATCTAAGGATACAGTGGTGTCATCCTGACGCGGTATCAAAGAGATACCGGCCCTATGGTCACACTGTGAAAGAACAAATACTCCTACAGACTTATGATAAGCTGTTATGAACACAAATATATGAATTCTATGGGCCAGGAATGGCGAACCTTTTTGAGTCCGCGTGCCATATTGTAAGCATACTTAGCTTTAAAGATGTTAATGCGTGCCAATGTCTTAGACTTCGAATAATTATATTTAAAGAAATTAAACGAATACGCTTTAATTCGAATGAATGTAAAAAATCTGATTGAAAAAAAGATGATCAGGTGATAAACAGAAAGGATGATTGAAAAAGACAGAAATCATATGATACATTACGTACCAGATGATTTCTCTTACGTGCCACTTTGGGCACGCGTGCCATAGATTCGCCACCCCTGCTATAGGCACTTCACATCACTTGCAAATAATTTGAATAATTAAATCATTTCTGGATTAAAATCGTCTGTTTCTTTACAATATTATTTATAAATGCTTAAATAATCATTATTATAATAAAATACGTCATAATTGTAACCCCAAACACAAAAAAATAAAGAAGTTTAAGTCGAACTTTTACTCGCCATGCTAGACGTAGCGAACGCCATTATCAACCTTCTAGAATTGCCAGATGGCGGCGCTTGACGTCCGACGTTCACGTTTTAGGCTGAAAACGTCGGCCGCAACCAAGGTCGATCTCTCACGAGATATAACACACGACCTCCTCTATCTCCCCACCCCTTTCGACCTTTAACCACCAAAATTTAATAGCATCAATGCCCCTATACACAGGCTATCATATCAAATTTTGTATTTTAATCATTACTCCATCCTGTGATATTATACGAAATAGACCCGAACACACACACACATCCATGGATTTTTTTTTTCTGTTTCTTTGACGTTTTAGGTGTAAGAGGTCTCAAAACATTGACTTGTAAATTGCATATAAAATTACTGCAGCTAAATAATTTTGTAAATAAATGAATAAAACGCTGCAATTTGAAATACATTATTTAACAAAGTTATAAAAATCTATAATAAATATATAATGAGGTAAAAATTAAATATTGATGACAACGTATTTTGGTATTTTAATTACTTGCATTAGCTCACTAGAATTTTAGAAGTTTTTTTTTTATTTATTTGGATAAATTCCAAAATTATGAGCTTAGCTACAATTTTTGTAATCTTATAGATATTCTCCAGACAGACAAATTTGGTCTTTCTTGAATGTTTAAAAAAATGCATTACGAACTTTTTAAACTTTACAAAGAATCAAACGAGCATGATCTAGCGCAGAGATGGCGAACCTTTTTGAGTCCGCGTGCCGTAATCATGATTATTGGGCTGCAGAAATGGCAATGACAGGTTTCAATACAATTTCTTTAAAACCTCAAACAATGCCTACATAAAAATGAACAAATAATGCATTGCTTAACATTATTACAAAGAAATAATAAGAAGCTTTTTCACAATTAGAATGCGTTCTTTTGGCTGCAATATTTCTCTCGCCATAGACCTATATCGAATTCTGATATTTTCATTATTATTTAAAGAAATTCTGACTATTACCATCTATACTAAACGGGATTCACACAGATATAGAGAGTTTTTCAATACACGCTTTATCGACGACAAATATAGAATAATTCCTTTTGAAAGATCTAAACAGAAATTACATCATCTAGTAAAGGAAATGAATTTAAATCCATTTTTGAATAAGCTCAAGGAGGCATCTGCACTTCATTCAGGATATGAACATAATCCGAATTATCCTGGGATAATGAAGAAACAGAGACATTTGATCAATTCAGAGACGGATAAGGAAGTGCCTTCTAATGTCATTCGCAAAGTAATCATTGCCTCATACGAACGACCAATGCCACGATTAAGGTCTACAGTGAATTGGCTCGAATCTAAATTAACAGAATTAAGGAATAAAAAGAAGGAAGAATTAGATAGTATTCTAAATGAAAACATACAAAAATCCGTCGTACAGAGCCAGCTAGACAATCCAGCTACAGTATCCATTAAGGAACAAATGAAATGGCGATATTTAACATTAACAATGACGCTGTTGATTTTGTTCTTTTTAGCAACTATCACCTTCTGTGGCATGTTGATTCAACGAAATTGGTACGATGAATCCAACCAGAAAAGACACAGACAACGAGACAAAGTAAAAGAAAGGAAACCGGATAAGACACTCTCGCCGGAACCTGAGGAACAACCTCTGTTAAAACCACACGAAGTTGAGGAAAACGCTCGATCTTCGACAATTGATAAGGAATATTCATTCCTCAAATTCCTGAGATTGATCGAACGTTTACATGATGACGAAATAAAACAACTCGAAACGACATTAAGTGTCGAACAAATCTGAACCGTTATGTTAATTTATGTGACAAATTTTGTTATTTTTCTTTATGTTTGTTGTTTAAATTATAAATAAAAGGTGAATCTTCAACCACTCAGTAGAAACTTTCAGTAAGTTATAATTAATTAATTGTCTTTTCCTCGCAGATTTTAATACTTATAATATTATTTAATAACTTTTTTGAATAAAAAAAGGAAGAGGCTTTTTTCAATAATGGCAAATTTTTAGAATTTATCCGGGAAAATTGCTTTTAATTCAATGTTTTAAATCATTCTTGCACTTAAACTGATATGATAAGCTCTGTAATGGTGTTTTTCACGCAAAGTTACAAGCGAATAGTTTGTACTAGTCCCGACGAGACAACCTTACATTCTATGACCTTCCTTCATTTCAATGGGTAAAGGTCATAGATCATAGGGTTATTTGTATCCTACCATTTCTTCATTTAAATCTTGCCTTAATAAGAAAATGGATAATAAAAATAAAATGAACAAATATTAAGTTTAAGTCGATTACATGTATTTATTTCTTTCCTTTTAAGAAGACTTCTACGTATCAGAAGTTTACGAATCATCAGAATTACTAACAGTCTTTAGTTTTACAGAAAATAAACAAAACCCCGAGAAAATGACCATCACATAGCATGGAAATCAGAAAATGAAAAGTAAGCTGCAGTATCCGTGACATTTAACCAACGAATGCCCAATTTCAGGATGTTATATGGCCCCCAAATTGAGAAAATTATACAAGCGCATAGGAATTGTAATCGTAGAACAAAGACTAAATTCTCACATCTCTCTTAAAAATACTTGACTTAACGGTAGCAATTAGAAATGTCTGGAACAATGAAGTCATTAGTTACTAACCAATTAGTTTGAGTAGAATGGTACTAATGTGCACCTTCGGGCAATATTCGATTGTTCTGACCGTTTAGCTCACCCTTGATTTCAATCTTAATGACAATTCTTACGCTGAGGCCATGAGAGAGTTTACTCTGAACACATTCTTCAGAAAACTGGCAAAATTCATTTCTACGATTGGTAAATCGTAAAAGGTGGCTAATTTTTACGTGCTATCTACTTTTAGAAATGAATTTTTCAAGATAAATAAATCTTTGAAGGAGAGAAAGAATGAAAAATTTTACTCCTGGTTGCATAAAATAAGTTTGTTTTTAACACCTTAAACTGTTGAGATTTCTCTTTTATCTTTATCACTACAAAATCTGTGAAGTAACGGAATGAAATTCCTCAAATGCTTGACGGAACTACCTACCTCCAGCCATTAGGAAACATCGTCGCACGTGTCTACTTGGTTGCTAGAAGTTGATCGTCTCGTAAAAAAATAAACATATTTTATGATATGACCAGAATTATTAATATCTGGATGCGTATTATCCATTTAAACAAAGTAAAATAAAACTAGGGTTAATGTTACCTTAGGTAGCCAAGATGGCGGCTCGTCTCTAATTCCAGCAAGGAAACAGTGGGATGCACATTCTAACCTAACATATTCTAAAGATTTGGTCGCTAATAATTATGGTAATTTATTAGAAAAGGTTAGGTTAGGTTAGAACGTGCGTCCCACTGTTTCCTTGCTGGAATTAGAGACGGGCCGCCATCTTGGCTACCTAAGGTAACATTAACCTAAAAATTATGATGGAAATCAGTGTAGAGAAATGATTAATGTTTATGTGATTTTCAAATAGAGAAAACTTTCCATTTTCGATGAAAAGCCTGCAGAGCGGCAGTACCAATGGTGCCAAGACACTATTGGCACCTCCACTCTGCAGGCTTTTGATCGAAGCTAATAACATGAACCATAAAGTGCCGATACTTGGAAAGAAAAACACAATCAGATACGAGTAGCAAACTAATATTTATCAAACGATAATTATTCTTTTTAAAAACATTTCATTATAAAATATAAACATATAATTTGAAACCAACACCCGTTATCACGTAATTATCCCGATAAATATTTTTCAATGCCAAATTGAATCAGGAAATGACAGAAAAAACAAGGTCACCTAATTTAAAATTTTAAACAAGTTCCTTCCGATAACTAAACACGCCGAAGAAGGAAAAATTTTAAAACATTTTTGAACCGATTACACGTATAGATAAGCGTTTCCATAATACGGGATTACCACCTAATTATATATATATCAGCGGCCGGATGGCCGAGCGGTCAAGGTGGCAGACCACCGCTCTGGGGGACCCGGGATCGAATCCGAACGGGTCGAGAAATCCCCAGGAATTTTTCGGGGGGTGGTCCGTTCGGATATGTCGGGCCCCGTCCCTCACCACCCGGTCGCCCCATTGTGGGCCTGGCCGAACCCATAATGGGCCTACTAAAAGAGGCCCTCTTAGTGCCCACAGGGCGGAAAGAGTTAAAAAAAAAAAAACACCTAATTATATAATTAAAATGAAAATAACCGGAATAAATTTTACATTAATTTAATAATTAATCACCTAATGTAATTATTAATAATAAAATATTAATGTTTGATAAAAAGAAAAATAAATTAGTACGAGTACGTATATATTTTATAAATTTTCGATGACGTCAAAATTGTAGGCCGGTGGTTTTGTAATCGACATCTCTGCGTCTGCTCTCAGTGATCTGTTAGCAGCAGATGTGGACGTTAGTGGTGTAGATGGCTAGACTTA
Source organism: Centruroides vittatus (assembly GCF_030686945.1). NCBI lineage: Eukaryota > Metazoa > Arthropoda > Arachnida > Scorpiones > Buthidae > Centruroides > Centruroides vittatus. Next base: position 153,858 of record NW_027122625.1, on the reverse strand, counting down.
AAGTTTGTCGTTCTCTTTACAGTTTTTGTTCTCGTTACAAAAACGTGTTAGATTTTACCGTAGGAGAAAGATTTGCAGTGTTGGAAGAGAATAACGATGACGAAAATTGGTGTTATGCTATCAATAAGCAGGGAAATATTGGTTACATTCCAAAATCATACATAGAGATGGAACAGGTATATGTTTATAATGTAGCATTATGAACAAAGTATGTAATTTTACATACAGCTGTTTTATTTTAGTATGCTAATGTCGTAGCATTGTAATCAGATACATTAAATTTAATCAGCCAAGCTTTATCTGGTTGATATTAATTATATTGTTATGACATATTTCATTGTTTATAGAAATATGCTGTGTCTTGTATGGTGTATTTTCATTATATTTTGTTAAAATGCAGTTTCTTATGATTATAACTGTTAGGTTAGTGGAATTTCCTAACCGACGGTTTTGCATTATCGACGAGGGCCCTCTATTGGTTGTGTGTTTGGTTTTCCAGCTACTTTTGCCTTCCATCTCCCGTCCTTTCCTGTTGCAAACAATGACGTACTCGTGGCAAACCCTTCTCCTTTAATTATGTGTTCGATTGCTTGTGGACTCCCCGACTTTGAAGAAATTACTTAAAATTCTATAAATATTTTCTCGTAGTTTATTTGTGTGACTGGTAAGTGGGTTTATACAAACAAATTCGTATGCCACTAATGCCGCTGAAAATTCAAAGTAGACGATTTCTCGGTCTCCTTGCTCCCCGTCGTATATGATGATTTACTTGTCGTAACACCCGTTTCCTCCTAAACGGTGCGCGTAAGTAATGGATGTTTAAAAGGTTTGTAACAAATTAATACAGTATTTTATTTTTCTATTATTTGTTTTGGGCAGTTTTTGAGATTAACGAATAGCATTAAATGATGTTTATCATTTCTATGAAAATACAAAAAATAAAATACTTAAATTTTCATTCAGTTATAACTGTTTAAACAAACTATGAAGAGTGTTAAGTTTCAGAATAAATCTATTTAAACCGTAAGAGAGACTCAGTGTTGGTTTATTAAAATACAAAATTTCATCTGATTAATTAATAATTGGTAAATTATTTTATATTACTAAGGATTAATAATTACATATACATAAGTAAATAATTAGCATACGGACGAGACAACTCGTAATGATGATTATTCATCTGTATTCGTACTTTTTAAATTTGCATATTTATACAGAGACAATATGCAGGTTATTCTGCATATATTCTGCTGCCAATTCTTTAAAACATTGTATAAATTTTTACAAAAACTGCATGTAATCGTAGTATTTAATATTAGATTTATACAAGCATAAGTTGCCGCATAGCAAGAGAAGAAAATAATACATTTAGGTTTGAAAATAAAAATCTGGATTGTACAGATGGCCATTGTAACAGCATGGCCAATGTTTTTTGTTTTGAATTAGTGCAATATAAAAAAAAATTAAAAGTCGAGCATGTTTTGATTTTTTTTTCTTGTTGTTTTCACTCTGAATTGAAAATGACTTTGTGAAGTTCACTGGAACAATATAGACATTGTGTTTTAAATCCTTGCAACTTGGAATTGTAAAGTAAAATTAAAGTTTTAATACTTTAACAGTTACTGGTAACTGTGTTATAATTTCTTTTATTTGAATTTAAAATTACATTTAGTCTAGTTGAAAGAAGGTAAATGACTTTAAATCACAATAAAATTCATACATATAAGTTTTTTTTTTTAAATATGCAAATTTTAGTAAAATTACCTGGTATTAAAAAATATATTAAATAGCAATAAGCCACAATTGCTATTTTTCTGATTATTTTTAAAATACTTCAAATAATAATAATAATAATATATATGTAGCAGTATAGCATTTAATTCAAATTTTTCTATGAAGTGAGAAACAGTTTGGTGTAAGATTATTTTTTTAAAAGTAAAAATTAGTTTTCTACATTCGGACCTTTAAACAGCAGCACTAACAGGAACGTAAAAAATGTCTGCCGTTTAGAGGTTTTGTATGCATTTTTGTTCAAAAAAAATTTTCCGAAAAAATGGCCACTCTTTAAAGGTTTGACTGCAACACTCTTTAAATGGCCATTATTGAAGGTTTGACTGCAATTACTACTACTACTATTATTACTACTACTACTACTACTACTACTACTACTACTACTACTACTACTTTGGTTAACTAAAACTAAGAGTCTTATTTATATAATTATTTTTCATATTCATATTATATTAAAAGTAATTTTTAAATTATATATATCACAACTTAAATGTTGTTTTTAATACAGTCACTATAAAACTTTGAAAATTTAATCCAAAATTGATAAGTTTATTTTAAAATAAATATAAAACATAGGTAATGAGATCTTAAACTATACCATTTTGAATACTAAATCTTATATATCAAGAATTTATCTACCTTATTTTTTGTAATAAATTGAAAAAAATTTTAATAAACAAAATAATTAAAATCTTGAAATTAATCAGTTTAAATTTCTCTGTCCTATTAATTAAATTAGCTTATTCAACAGAATTAATGTCTTAAAATGTTGGAGGCACACCCTTTCGATAAATAAATGTCATTTAAAAATATCTTGGGTGGTGCTTAAGTTTCTCGTCCCTCCTTATCAAATTAGCATCCATTTGGCCGAGAAAAGAATTAAATCTCTTCGTTCAAAATTCAGATTTTTTTTTTTTGCAAACTTTATTCTAGTTGGTTAATACGCAGAAAATTTATATAATTGCAATGTATAAATTAATTTTGCTTAATTGTTCAGTTAATATTAATGAAATATTGTTATACATTACCAAATAGTAAAAGTATCGGATGATTTTAAAAATTTAAAGAAACAAAGTTGTAGGAGTAACCTCATGCATATTTTAAAAAGCTTAATTTTCCAGAAAGAACAATTATTTCTTATCTTTTAATGTTAAAACGATAAATAATTTATAAAAATGTGTAGCTGACGTACGCTCTCAAATTTCTCTCCGCATCTGAGAAATGAATATTTATAATTATAGTTTAAACTATGTAAAGTTTAACAAGATCAAGCAATAGCCTATTGCGTCTGTCTGTGCTAGCAGCAAATAAGTAATGATAATTAACAAGTAAATAAAGATTAAAATATATCTATTTATTTGTTAATTATCAGTAATTGTTTGCCACTATTATAGCAACACACATTATGAATAAGAACAGTTTTATTATTGGCCAAGACAAAGTTTATTAAACATCATACTTCACTTTAATGAACAATTATTCAGACATTGCCTGTATTTTTCCTTTCAATATTTAATGAGGAAATAAGATGTCTGTAATTTTAATAATGTTGATAAAGAAACAAAAGAATGCAGTTTATAATTGCGTATTTAACGTATAGTACAAGATAAAGCAAATTATAATTTTTTTAATACCTTTTTTGTATATTTAATGTAAATTTTAATTTATATATATTATCGTATTTGGATTTTTTACTAAAGATTTTATTAATTGCCGTTAAATAGTGTCGTCGTATTATAAAATTAACGAACAGCTTAACCATAATTTAATGGATGAATTATGAAGTTTTATATTGGACTAAATTTGTAATTGAAACTTCACAGTTTAATATGATCTGGTATTCTTATAATTGCAGCTGTTGTAATGTAGTTCGGTCTCTTCTCTTCGTTAAAATGGAACAGATCCCTAACACATGTCTAAATAATATCGACATTAGCACAGAAAAAATTAATTTGAGGAATTTAATAAATTATTCCCCTAATTTTTCAAATCATTTACTAAAAATATTTTAATGGCTTTCTTTTTATTTCTTAATTATTGATTTAATTTCTGTAGTCTTAAAGAGAAAATTTTATCGGTATTTCTTGCAATAATTGTCTGACGTAATTATGTAATTTTGCGCATTATATAAGAAACTGTGGATTAAAAAATTCGGTATCTCTTACATGATATGTAACATCGAAATTTTTAACTTGATATTTAAAAAAGAGAAATTCCTAATAAGTAGTAATTTTGTTAAAATTTGGGTAAGGTCATCTAATTTTACATCTGTTTTAGTGAATTTTCTATTGGATAATTTAAGTTTTAATAATTTTGTTATTCTGGATAATTTAATCTGTTTTATTTTTTTTTAAGTAAAATTAACTAAAATAATGAAAGTGATTTTAAGAAATAATTTAAGAAATCAGGTTACAAATGATTTTTTTAAAATTATATTTTCAATTTTTCTTTTGTAAAAATGCATTGAAAATATGGAAACTGGTATAGTTAATGATTTTGCAATTGATTTCTCTTACTTGGATACAATAAAATTATATTTTTTTCAGAGAAAAACCTCATTTAATGTAAAAAATTTTGTTGTAATTTCAATAATGTCAGCCATTCTTTCTTAAATATGAATATAAATACATATCAACAATATACTAAGATATTTTCATTATATTACAGCTGACAATGTTAGAAACAGTGAATTTTGTCGAAGATATTCTGAAATTAATTCCGAAAGAAACTGAAGATAATAAAACTAATAAACAGAAAAAGTTTTTGATGTAAGTTGTTTCTTCTGTTTTAGATTTGAAATTTTTCATTACTAAACGACTAATTTCTAATTATTTTTTAGGCAGTTAATAGAAACTTGTAGGAGTTATCATCTGCAGCAAACGACTAACTCGTGCAGTATGCAAATACCACACAAGATGAGTAAGTGTAATTAAATTTGTGATTTTCTTTTATATACATAATTGTTAATTTATTCTCATCCTACATTAATAAAAGTTTTAAATTCTAATCCAAAATTAATATTTTTGTCGTCGAATATAAAATTAGTGTCTTGCGAGACTAAATTAGGCATTTTGAAATATTTTTTAACTCTTAATTACAATTATGACATCACGGACATTTAAAATTGTCACACTTCGGTAAACGAATATAATTAACATAGATAATTTTTAACCGATCTTTCTCTTGACAATAGTCTTTAAAAAGTTTTTTCTTTTTATACCATTAAATATAAAAACATTTTTAGAATTTTTATTATTGGTATAAGTTTTTTTCATTATTACAAGTTAGTTTATTCTTTAAAATGTTAACAACTATGTATAGCTCATTTCGATTGGTATTTTCATTTTGTTGTAAAGGTAATAATTTTTGAAATAATGCAGGTATGAAATAAAATGCAAGACATTTCATGCTAGCACATTATTTCGAAAAACTAATATACGAGCGAGATGAACCTAACAATGAATGCTGCTGCATTCCATCGTTAGAGACAATACTAAGAAACAGAGGTTTACAAAAACAAATTCTGTTTTTAAATTAAGTAAAGATTAAATACTAAATACTAAAATAAAGGATATAAAATTTGAAATTAAAACCATTAGAAAATAATGAAAATTACATTAAAACAAGACAGCTTATTCCTCTATTTTCTTTAGTTTTTAGTGTCAATCTGTATAAATATCTTTTCTTTATTTTCAATTATGTGTTTAAATTAGGAAAAATTTGATTTGAGATGCAATTTTATGAATTATTATAAAATATATAGTAATTATGATGATCTCTAATAGTAATATTTTTATTCAACGATAAACTGCTCTCTAAATCGTATACAATTATCCAGCATATTAAAAAATTTGAATGAATACATAATCGATTAATGGTAAAATTTTTATTTACAGTATTTAAATTAGTTTGGTCTTGTTTTACATACAGTTTGTTTATCATCAGGCATTGCATGAAGTAAAATTTTGTGCAAATTTGTACTCCATTCTAAATTGTCCCAGATGATTTCTTAGATGCTTACACAATCATTTACAACTAACAGAAAAAAGTTCAAATGTGTTAACATTTTACTTATATTTTTACTGTATAAACTGAATTTCATGATAAAAATAGTCAATGTATTTATTAATACTATACTAAAGAATTAATCTTTTGTATCTCTAGCCATTTATCATCATCAAAATCATGAATCTGCATATATCAATCCTGCATAAAACAATACTGTGCACGAGTCACAAAACTAAAATATTTAAAATAAAATAACCAAAAACACAATTTTCATTAAGCTAATGAAATTTTAATTGTTATGTATTATATTTATTCTAATGTAAAACACACCTTTTTTCAAGTTTTAGTATCTGTGAAAGTAGGGTCTTCTTAGATTTGACATAATGTCATAGTTACCGACCACTAATGCCATCCTTTTTATTTCTGTCACTAATTGTATGGCATCATTTTAATGATTTTATTCTATCAATATTTGTAATAGAAAATATTTAAGAAACCAACTTAGCTCAATCTTGTTAGTATATTACACTAATGTAGTAAGTACTTGAATGAAAATTGTGAAAATCCCAATTCCCAGAAAAAGCTGTGCTGTACTCTTTCAAGAAATGTTGCATTTCCGATGCTTTAATCAGTACTGAGTGTGATAGCTTGTGAACATCTAATCTAGTGTTGATTAGCATAGTTTTAGTTTACTAAAACTACATGTATGTACTGATTAAAACTAAGACTCAGAAACATGGCTAAAGTTGTTGATTCAGAAGATCTTAACATGGCAAATGAAGATGAAGAGGTTTCCAATTTTGATACCAAGGAAGACAATGACATAACTTATTCAATATTTATTGCAATTAAAATATTTCTGTTGACATAAATTTATCTCATTGTCTGTTTAAAAAAAAAATATTTGAGTGAACTGTTTAGAAATTAAGAGGTCTTACTTTCAAGTAAATATGGTAGTTTTTCTGTAAACAAAATTACTTTATTCAGGTTTGGTTGTATTTAATTATCAGTTATCTAGCGAAAATATTTTACAATTCATTTTGTTCAGATTATTTGGTAAAATGGAGAAAATGTTTTAAATTAATTATTTTAATATAAAAGTTTCTAATTTTTTAGCAAATGTTCAACAGGACGATGGTTTGACGTATGCTGAATGTAAACAAGAAAATGTAGAACCAAATACTCTGTACAATCTGACAGAAAATATAGTAAAAAGTAAGATCATAAATGAAGATCAGCATGAAGAAAAAATAGGAAATTTGTTTAATAATCAAGTAAATTGTTCAAGTGAAGAAAATAGTAAAATCAATGAAAATGGTACAAAAGATGATTACATTTTAGAAGGTAAATGTAATTCAGAGAATAGTTTAAGTACAGTTGAAAGAGAAGTTATAGAAGAAATTTTGAAGAATGGCTTGGACATGCCTGTCGAAAATTATGGGGTTTTGCCAGAACTACGGGATTGTGGATCAGTCACCGACAGCACAAATGATTTTAACTGTGTTGTTCCTGTATCTCTGGTACCTGCACTCATAGAGCAGATCCGTAGCTGTACTGACTTAAGTTATAAAAAGTCACAAGTTGCAGTAGCAACAGTACTAAATTGTTTTAAAAAAGAATTACCTTTGTTATCACCAATATGGTTGCAAATGGAGGAAAATCTCAGTAAATGTCAGGTGAATATTCTTCACATTTAAGTAGTAAAATTTTAGTTATATTTGACAATTTTAAATATTTTGAAGCTGATTTATTTCTAAAGTTTTTATTAGTGCTGATGATGATTAATTTAGGAGGACAAATCATCCCTCATTCATGGAGAAGATAGAAAAAAGCTTGAAGAAATATTCAAACAGTTATGGTATTGTAGAAATGATGAACAACAACGTAGTTGGCCCGTACACGAAGATGAAGCAATTATTAAAGGACTTCTAGAAGAATTATACAGAATATTAGTGAGTAGTTTTCTAATATTTTTCTTTTGTAATTTAATAAACATTTTATTAATATTGTTGGTATTAATGAAATTTTATTTAAATATATTTTAGCTAGATGCAGATCCAAGAATAACTTGTGAAGCAATTCAAGTAAACGATTACGAAGCTCTGCATCTTCTAGTCACATATTATCAGATGGTAAAAATTGTCCATCACCACTCATCTTAAATTTATTGAGGATAACCCATTCTGTAAACTATTTTTCAATAGGAACCACGAAGAACATTGAGAATTGCAATGCTGCAGATATTTATAGGACTCTGTGAATTGGATCAGAATGTTATTGATCAGCTATTGAGTTCTATCCTACCAATGGAATTAGCTAGAGATATGCAGAGTATTAATGATGGTATAAAATATTTTTATAAAAAAAAAGTTTTAAATATAAAGTTATTAAAAATGCAATCCTATAAATAGATCTGAAAAGACTTCAATATTCAGCCTATTTGTTGACACTTCTGTTCTGTACAGGGCAGCAACCATCTAATTGTGTTTATGGTATGCAATAATTCATATTAATATTTTTTTCTTGGTTTTATATATTTATAAAAGTGTACAAAATAATTTCAGATTATATAAATGAGAAATTTCTGGAATTTCTGCTGGATATGATAGAAGAATCTGATAAAGGAGATGAAGAGAAAGAAGCAGTTGGAGATCAATGTTTAGCTGTACTTTTAGCATTTAATCAACATCATAAAACTCCAAATGAAAATCCAGTACTCTCTTTTATTGAATCTAGAAGAGATGCTAAAATTCTTACTGAAAAATTAATGTTGCTGATCAATCGAGAACGTAAGTTACGAATATACGTACATTTTTTTAAAATTTAATGTATTTTGATATTTTAATCATTGAAATTTTTTCTAGATGATCCTACCAAGCTGTTGAATTACTGTTTAAGTACTCCAAATTCGGTGATGAAAATGTTAAGTGATTTATTTTCAAACTCAAAAACTGTACAGTTATTTTACTTAAATGATACAAAAGTCTTGATCGATATAATTGTTCGCCAACTGACCGATCTTCCACCGGGTGATAACGTAAGTTATATTTAAAGTTGGCATAAAAATTTTATTTACCATTTTAAAGTTTTGCATTTTTTATTTTTCAGAGGCGATATTGTTATCTCAATCTCGTCAGTAATATAATTAAAAACTCGAGTTACGACGAACATTTACACCAAAGGGAAGGTTTGCAGAAATGTTTCAACGCAATTCTTCATCAAGACGAAGCAAATGCAACAGACAGAAATATTGTCAGGGAACTGATCACACAATATCCAGATTGGTTCTCCCTTACACGGTGACTACTACCAACAAAAAATACGCACCATACATTATGGTGCATAATTTCCATGCAGCTCTTACATCTTTTCGAACATTTGACTTTATTATACAGGCTTGTTTATAGAATCTAAATACAAACTTTTCAACTTTTTCTAGTCAGATAACCATGTATATAAAGAAAGTTAGGAGAGACAATATTTTATTTAATGATTTTTAAATTTGTTTTCATTATTATTTAGTATTATATATTTTTTGACTATATTTACAAGATATTTACATAAACATTACCAAAGATGATTAATTCAATATTATTTCCAAAAACAATAAATGTTAACCTACTTTCCATTACAACCTATGTATATTATCTATCATGTAAATAAATTACTCTTATGGTCTCAAAAGTGTAAAATTTTAATGAATATACATTTAGTAATTCATTGATATTAAATAACTTATTAGATTTCATAATTTATTCAGTTTGTGAAATTGTTTTATAATTTATTTATATATCTATCTAGTTTTCAATTTTTATAACAATAATATAATAATAAGATAGATCATTGAACAAAAATTTTTACGGAAATTCCTAAAATTATTTTTAGTTACTAATGGACGAGACATTCATTATATATTTAATTTTAATGAAATTTCGATTCTAAATTGATTAATTAGATAATTACTTAGATATTACATTGTTGTGCAGGATCCAGATTAAATTTAAGATGTTGAGAATCGTGATTCATTCTCAAACTTATTGGAAAAGTTTGTCTTATCCCACATTGGCTGATGCTACTGTATTGAATTTGATGAATTTTGCTGATTATGTACAATCATACGGTCCATAGTATACATAAATTCATCATTCCATATTCTTATTTCTTCTCTTTTAATTTAACTGTTCTTATAACTTGAAGTCAATCCAAGCACAGTTCAAGAACATATGTTTGGACCAATATATTTGAATAAGGATATAGTTATTGTGTTTATGGGGGAGACTTTGTAATTTTGAAAGCTTAACGGGAAGAAACTGAAGATTTATACTTAAGATTACTAATAGAAATAATTAATGTTTATATTGCTGTTTTAAATTTCTTTTGAATCTGACCTGTATTTAAATCCCACTGTTTCTGCACAATTACTGTAATTCCATTATGGAAAGAGAGAACTTTTCTATAACTTAAGAATTTTATCAAATCACAATTCTTGCTAAACTGACCACAAGCAACCCAAAGCCACAATGTTAAATTGCAGTTAATTAAAAATATGTATAATATACACGAGGTATGCTAATATATTAGCTTCACTTATGTAAAACTAGAAAAATCAAGTTATTTTCATGTGTGATTTTTTTTTTTTAAATATTGCTCTGTGGGCACTAAACATGGTTTGCTAAAAAGACCATTTTAGCAAACCCACAATGGGGTAACCAAGGTAGCAAGCTCAATATATCCAGGACAGACCATCCCTGAAAATTTCCTGGAGTTTTTCAAACTATCCAGAGTCCTCCAGAATGGTGAGTTGCTGCCTTAACTGCTCTGCCATCCACCATCTTGTTTCAATATTAGAAAATTAGAAATTCCAATTTTTCTAAACTTTTACAAATATAATCAAATACTAAGCAATTTAAAATATTTATAACAGAAGTATAGTCTGATCTAATCTGGCAATGGTTTGGCTTTAATACAATGTCTTATTACATAAAAAAAATATTTTGCTTTGTCATTATTGACATTGGATTTTTCAACCAATCAAATAATTGTTCCATGTTTTTAAAGTAACATTTGAATTTTCGTGTAAATGTTCAGTGGTCTCTAACCTGAAGATGACGATTTAAAACTCTGATGTTTTACTTTTTAATTTGTGCTAGATATTTCTGGTATAGTGACGTACTTTGAATTTAATTAACTATGCAACGTGAAAACTGGATTTATCTTTAACACAAAGTGTATTACAAGTTTAAAAATTAACTTAATAAAAATCTAAATTGATAATTTGTTGTTTATAGAATCCGAGAGATTTCAGTCTTCTGAACATTCTCTTATTGAATGAAGAAATAATGAGATTTTGGTAAAAATATGATAATGAATGTTGAAATTGTATATAGATGATGATAATTTTTGTTTTAACACAAAATCAGACTTAAAATATAATTTAGATGTGTTGAATTATTTAATATTTTGAATGTTGTTACAAAAAGTAATTTTTTAGCTTCCTGAAGAGTTGTACCAAAAGTAATGGCCAATGTTGTATTACAAATAAATCATTGACAACAAAAGAGTTCAAAACATATGTCTGGTAGTAACAATTGCTATCACCTTACATTGGCCATGTGTTGCCTGCTATTTTCTCATATAGTACAGTAATGTTTCAAGGATATGCAGAATCCTTTGTTAAAAAGGAAGTTTCTACAGTCAATACTCACCAAAAACTAAAAGGTGCATATAAAGAAACCTGTAGTGTCAGACTGAACACTGTTTAAACCATTGTCTTATTATCATAGTGTTCAACAAAGATAGTAATAAAGACAAGCTTGATGCCTTTACAAAAGAATAGACACGACAGAAATTGCAGCATACTTTGGAATTGGTGTGGAGTGCAATCGACTGAAAAGTTTGGGATATCAAAGTTTGTTCATGTGTTCCTCAATTACTGATGGATGGAAAGAAATTAAAAATGCATCCCCATACAGACTTATACCCATTATATAATCACTTGTTTGGTTACATTTATAGGCAGCTGCAAAGTTAACATGCAAATTATATGTCGTTCAAGCCATTCTTCATTCAATGCAAACAGTTGAAATGGATTTTCTAATGCAAGGGAATTTATCTTCCATAATTATGGAAAATATGCATTTATCAAAATTTTTTTAGAAAAGTAAATAAAGTTAAAAAAATATTACAGGTCATTACAATTTATATAAAAACATTAATTTTACTTCTAATAGTTACCAAAATTCAGTACAATCCTTGTATATAAAAAAAAATCTGTTTGAAATTGAATTTTTCAAGTATTATTATTGCACTGATTATTTCTTTCCCCCCCCTCAATTCAGTAACTAGGTGCAACAGGTGTACAGAGCCAAGGACAAAAGGGGGCCTGAAATGGGTATCAAAAAATTATATTTTGCCACTGGCATTGATTCTGTAACATAATTTTTAACTTTGACCATTTCTAATCAACTATTATATTTATTTTTTCCAAAAAGAGGACCAATACCTTGCATGGGGCATTGGAAAGCTAGTTACAGTACTGGAAATAATTCCAGCAGATTATGGTATTTTCAAGAATAAGATCCAGTACACTGGTTTCATTCTTAAATATTTATTATGCTATCTTTACTTAGCTACAGGAACAGAATAAAAACTGAAAATTTAAACATTGCACAACCTATTTCTTTTTTATAATTTTGGGTTTCATGCATAAATGTCTGAAATATCAAATTTAAGCATATAATTTTCTTATGAATACAAAACCATTTCCCTTTATGTACATAGACCAATGAATGTTGGCTCTATTCTTATTCCAGGAAAGACTGCAGTATTTTATTATTTTAAAAAAACAGAGGTGCCAAGATTTCTTTTAAAGTGCAACTTTTAGGTACGTAGAAACAGATAATGATCAGTTTAAAATAAAAACATTTTATTTTTGCAGTTCATTATGGTTATTTAATAGTAAATCACATTTAAACAAATGAACATTCCTTCAGATATATAAATCAATTAATATAATATGACCATCAAAATGATGTCACTGCTCTTTGAAACGCCTATTTTTCTGATTACTTAAATGTTAAATTCTAATATAATTCAAAAATTCATGGCATTTTCTAAAGATGTTATTCCAATTTTATCTTTCCCAACACTCTTGTAAAAACAGACAAGCAAAAGATGAGAGAGGGAAAGATGAAGGATAAGAATACTCCAGTATTGATACATGGTTAAACAGAAAAAATTAAAAACTCCATAACTATAAATTTTAGTTTTTGTTTCAAACACTTCAAATTTGAAGTTATAAGATATTCCCGAAGATGGTTCAGGAAACTTACAAACATTTAAATACTAGAAACAGAAATAGATATTTTTAAAATAGTTTAAATTTTATTTAAAATATCCAGAAAACAATCCTATAAAATAATTTAAAATTAATTTAGTATAAATTAATAATGTACATAATATAAAAAAATGCTTTTTTACTTTTCATCAAATGTTTAATTTTACATTCATCTATTGACAAGAATCTGAATAATTTGAAATAGTTATGCTATATCAAAACAAATACTTTATACAGTGAAAAATTGTAAGAATCTTTTATTTTAAAAAAATTGATCAAATTAAATGAAGAAAATATCACTTTTTTTAGCACAACTGTTCAATAAACTGAATATGAATTAATTTAGATCAGGCATGTCAAACACGCGGCCCACTTACACCTGGGTTGCGGCCCGCCGAGACTTTAAAAAAATTTTTAAATATCAAGCTTTGACGCTCGAAGTTGGAAAGTTTGAACTTTTTTGAACTGTACGATTCCCGCCCTTTTTGTGTTTGTCCGTTCCGTATTTCGTCCAACCAATTCAAATTGGTCGACGCTAGGAAAGACGGTTGGATAACGACCGCGGCTTTGAATCTACGAACGATGATTGGCTACGATCTTAATCGACTTAATCTTAAGCTTTGAGGCAAAAATCGTGTTGTGACAACGCTATTTGATAGTATTAACGCTTTCAAACAAAAATGATTACTTTGGCAAAAACAAATAGGAAAAGATAGGTGATATTGGCAGCTTTCAAAGCTAAATTAAAATTTACAGAATTCGATCGAAGATTTTCTAATTTTAAAAGCTGTGAATTACAATTTCGTCTTTTTACTTCACCCCTATCTATCGATATTGAAACCGTTGATAAAAACTTACAAATGGAATTAATTAAAATCCAATGTGCTAATTTGCTGAAGCAAAAATATATGCAAGTTGGAATTCCAGATTTTTATACATATTTATCTGTAGATCGGTTTCCTAAAATGTTATCGTTTGTTACCCGTATACCGGCTATGTTCGGAAGCACTTATTTATGCCAGCAACTATTTTCTTTAATAAAAAATAACAAAAATTCAGAAAGGTCGAGGTTAACCGATTGACATTTATCATCAATTTTAAAAATTGCATCAGCTCAATATATTCAACAAAATTTTGATGACTCGCTTTGTGAAAAACGTTGTCAAATATCTTTTAAAAAGTAATATTAAACTGATTCTGTTTATTTCTTATTTTTTTATAAAAAACAAAAGTTATATTTTTAAGTTTAAAAAATAATATTATAAAATATGAAATATAAAATGTATATTATACGTACTGTACATAGACAATATATTGAGTCTAATAAATATATAATATAATCATTCTAAAAATCGTATTTTATTAATTTTTTGAACAACGTGCGGCCCCCCGACTTATACAAAATAGATCATGTGGCCCGTAATATCGCATGAGTTTGACATGCCTGATTTAGATTGTAAACACATCTTATGATTGTTGAAAGAATTAAAAACAAGCCAAGAGTTTTTGCTTAAAAGTTACGAATTATGTAAAATCCAATGTTCCACTGTACCAGTTTAGAAATTAACTTTACAGTTAATTTCTAAACTGGTACATATGTATTTTGCTAAATATTATCATCAGTTACCATGTGGATTCAGTGGATAACATGAAAATCTAAATATTTGTAAAATTTCTATTGATTTACCTCAAAAAGCAGTTAAACTTGTTAGATTATTTACTTTATCTTTTGCATAAGATTTTTGATAAATTGTACTCAAGCTACATTTAGCTTCTCATTTACTCTAACATAAAGTATGCATCTATTAAAAAGGCAAAATTGAAAGGGGGACATCAATGTCATAAGGACTTGTCCTTATCATATTGCCAAACTTAAAGGACAGTATTATTACATTTACCCTATAGCAGACAATTTTAGAACTAAAATGTTTCTTCGCAAAATCATTTTCTGCATTCTTTGAATATCATGTACACAAATTTTGGTGTTAATTGGCTTGTTGGTTGAAGCTATTCTTCCAAATAAAAAACTGCTATGAAAAAACATTTGTTTCTTAAATTAAATTGATTGATTTTGTATAATATTTCAACTACTTAATGCTTCAATATGTTCACGTACGTCAATCAGGATTCGTTTTGGAAGACCCTGTATCATTTTAAATTACCGTAATTATGTTAATTATTATCTGAGAAGCGATAATTACCATATTGATTGGTTTAGGCCTTAATTTCATTTCCCATCTGCATTCAGATATCTTAAGTGTCTATTACCTCTAGGAAACACCATAAACAAAAATGACGACTTCACAAGTTGTGTGTTCTGCAGTTTGCAAAGTTGAAATCAAACTCATCATTGTGCAAAACGAGTAATCTGCAAGAGCTGTAAAATTGTGGCCACTGTGGGAGAGTGATAATATATGCATCGTAACAGCATAGGAAGAATCAAAGTATCTGTTGAAGTGTGCCACGTGACAAGGTGCATGTATCGAGAAACTAACGGCAAATGCAAAACTTGGATACTTTTCCATGTTTTAATGTGTATTATTATGTGAAAACATTGTAACTACAGTAAAATAGTAGCATTCATTTTGAAAGACCCTGTATTAAGGCTCAGTAAAATCTAAATGAGATTTTTAAAATACTAAGCTGTGTGAAACATGCTAATTATGCAACACATGATATTTTTATTATTTCTATAGTTTCATTTTTATACACATGTAATACAATATTTTTTCTGTATTATGTGACATAATACAATAGATTTATGAATTAAGCAAATGGTTTTATATGGGAATTAATTCCTATACTGAAAAAATATTATTATTTAACATTTAATTAAAATTAGTTGTAATCAAAAGATGTGTTTTCTTTTAATTATGAGAATCCACTTATACACACCGGGGTAAAACCACTGACTCCTCTTGAAACCTTTTAACCGGTGCGGTACGCTCAAATTTTGTAAGCGAACGTTTTCGGCTCCCTCACTGGGTCCTTTCTCAAGCTATGTTCTCTTTGTCGATCGTTATATTGAAAATTATCCACTTTCTGGATAAAAATTTAATTCAAATTTTTATCCAGAAAGTGGATAATTTTCAATATAACGATCGACAAAGAGAACATAGCTTGAGAAAGGACCCAGTGAGGGAGCCGAAAACGTTCGCTTACAAAATTTGAGCGTACCGCACCGGTTAAAAGGTTTCAAGAGGATTCAGTGGTTCTTTTAATTACCTTTCTTGATTCATTAAAATGTGTTTATACCTTCTGATATAAATTGATGACAATGAACACCTAGAGAATGTCATAAATTTGTTAAAACAAATATATTTTATTTATTTATAGACAATCTCAAACACATTATTTATATTACATAATATATGGTTCTGTTTTACAATTATTTTTCTAAATAATGATCTAAGCAGAAAAAAATATGATATATTTACAAAAACTGTTTTGTTTTTTATTCTCAGGTTCTATTTTTATGTCATCAGATCTGCCCAGTCATAATTAAAAAAAAACAAAAGAAGAATACAAAAAAAAACACTCAAAAATTAAATCAAACATTTTAAAAATTCCTAAAATAAACCTCCTTAAATTAATACAACAAACATTTCTTTTGGACATAAATAATCTTTTATGAGAATTTTTAAATTTATAGATTTAATTAAAATGGGGGAGTTATTTTATTGTTTTCAAATTAATCTATAAAAAAAAACTCACAATAATTCTTACACCAACATTACAAAAACATTATTTATATTGTGCTCAGCTTATAAACTTATGTATATATATAGAATTTTGCCCAGACTATTTGCACTTTTATTAAACAGTTAAGAAATCTTTTCACTAGGATCGCAACTTACGGTAACAATACCAGTAAGCTTCAGGAAGCAGAATATCTTTGTAACAATAACGTGTAACAATTGTCACAAACCCTGAGTGGTTTAGCAGATGATGGAAGAGGCATTGTATTGTCGGAGCAAGTGTTGCAGAAGATTTCTCCACAGTGGCGACAGTGATGCTGAAATCACATCAACGTTAATTTTCTGGTACAATGTTTTGTAAAACAATGAGAATTAATTGAGATTAATAATACCTTTCTTCTAGCAACTGAGAAAAGTTTATTACATTGCTTGCAGCTCGATGCTTCTTTGTCTCTGGTCCATACGGCTTCCTTCAGTGAAAGATGACTTTCTTTTAAGTCTTCGACTTCGAGCCTAGATCTAAGCATATACAAGTTATAAAATGTTATACTCAAATAATTAAAATTTGCCACACTAACTCTTTCAACTGCGTTCCTATTTCTTCCAATGTCATTTCGTGTTCCGCACACTTCTTCTCGAGTAGTTTATATTCATCTTTCAGTCTCTGATGTTCCTTTAAAAATTATCTTAAATAAATTTTATGGGAAGCTTAAGAAACTGACTTAAGAAGCATTACTTACTAAAGAAGCAGTTTGTAATTGCTCATTATAATGTTGAAGATCTGCTATTCTGTTTTTCTGATCTTCGTCGGCCGATTGGAGCGACATTCGCCATTCTCTCTCAATTTTCAAATCTGATTCTAAAATGGCCCTATCGAAATTCAACACGAATATTCAAAAAAAAAAATCATTTATATTATTTTTGATAATTTATTTATAAAATGAATGAATTACGAAATTAGGATCTGAATTATTGTTGGCGATACCTAGACTGATCTTTCTCAGCTAATTGCTGTCCTAATTTTCTGATGGTTTCGTCATTAATCTTTCTTTGTTTATTTACTTGATTTAGTCTGAAAATTGCATTTTTTTACTGTTATTTAAATATATTTATTTATTCAATAAATGAAATTAGTATCTTAAATTTATTGACGTTAAATTACTTAATGGTTTTTCATTATTAAAATATACTTTATTGTTAAGTATTAACTTAAAATCGGGAAAAAAGTACAAGATAAAATAAATGCTTATAAATAATTAATATTTATTATCAGGAATTACATGATTTATAATTATTTTACATTATTCAAAAACATTTTCTAAAAAAATTTTTTTTATTTTGTTCATAATAAATGATCATTTAAGATTTTTACATTTTGTTTTTAACAATAATATGATCTCTTTGCTAATTATATGTACATCAACAACTTGTGTTAACTGTCCAACAAATCAAATTTATAACTTTTGATTTTCATAGAATAATATATTTTTATATATTAAATAAAGTGTAAATTATAAAAATAAAATACAAAAATTGAAAACTTTATATATATATATAATCAATATAAATGAGTAAATATAAATCATGTGACAATATATCAATATATTTTATTTTTTTTTTTTCATTTTGTAATCTTGATTATGTAAGTAATCAATTTAAAACTCTTGTATATTCCAGAATTGTAAGGTTTACAAATTAAAACTCATTAACAAAATTTCCCTGCCCAATTAAGATTTCTGTTCCCAATCCAAATTTAATGGTCCGTACTTATTTTCCAGATCTTTCAGAACTTCTGTCATCTTGTTAGTATTTTTTTCCAAAAGCTCAATCTGCTCGTTTTTCTGTTTGACAGATACCTCACACTCCTAAGGAATAAATTAACAATATGAAAACAGAATATATTTTCTGTTAAATAAGTTCCAAAACTTTTCATCACCTGCAATTTATTATACATTTGTAAATTAATGGCTTTTATGTCTTCGAGCTGACGACGGAGAGAAACAATAGTGTCTTGTTTCTCGTGAATGTCTTTTTCTAGTAACTTCATGGCCATTTCTGCTTCTCTTCTTAAATTTCCTTGAAGTTCCAATTCTTGTTCCAAGTCCTTTATAATAATAAACAATTCATTTTTAGAAATCAAAAACAATAATTGTATTCATATAAAAATCTTTTTTTTCTACCTGTTTATTTTGTATTTCTTCTTGTAGCTGCTTTTTTATATCATTATATAAACTATCTAAACCTGCCTGATTTGTGTGGTAGGTTTCCCTTTCTGCAGACATATCTGCTCTTGCTTCCTACAAAATAAAACAATTAAATTTTAAACATTGTTTATATCACAACAAATATCAAATTACTAACATCCAATTTCCTGCGATGTTCCACTGTCAAATGTTCTTGAGCCCTTTGGAGAATACTGTTTTCATCTTGAAGAGACAAAATTTGATTTTTGGCAATAGCTAAGTCTTCTTTCATCAATGCATTTGTTGTCTGAAGATGCTCCACTTTCTGCTGAAGATTGGTCACAGTCGCACTAACAAAGTCAATATGTAATTATGAAATTTAAAATGTAAGAAAAATATCGTAATTTTTTTATGAAATAATAAACAATGATACTTTAAATGCCTGTTAAGTTCTTCAATATAATTTTTTTGATCTAAAACAGCTGTCATACTTGCTGATTCAACTCTGTAAATTAAATGTATTTAAAATATTAAAGATTTTATAATAAAATGTTTCATAAAATATTCATGTATTACCTACCCTTCAGGAGGTACTTCGTGATTGTTGTCCCTCAAATAGAGACTAAAATCAATTATTCCTTGCTAATAAATCAAAAGTTAATATTGTAATTGCAAAATTTTCAACAAATTTAATTTTAAGAAAGTAAATTTGTTGAAAATCCAACCTGAGAATCTAAATCTTCTTCTTTCACACACAAATTACAATCAATTACATTCAGTCCAACTAATAAACCACCAATAACAACAGCTTCTTCTGACATCATCAATGACTCGTCCTCATAAAATTCTCTATAAAATTATATAAAGTTAGTTACGACAGAACAAATATTTTTAATGTAAATTTGATATCTAACTTACGCAAGTATTTCGTCCTTTTTGTCAACAAGGAATCTAAAATAATCGGCCAGCCTCTTCTGCATTAAAGCTAATCTCAACCAAGCTCTTGTTCTGCCAAGCTGAGTTCTGAAAGATGCGAAAATTACGCACAAGCACGGCAATTATATACACGATAAATTTTATATTAAAAACAACAATATCATACTTTACTGTTGGCAAATCTCTAACACTCGCCGTAATGTCGGAGGCTTCGGGCATATAATTTTCGACCAGCTGCAGCATATTCCACAATTCCTTACGGGGACCGAGTAATCCCTTTTTAGCTAAAAGAGACAAAAAACATTTGTTTATTCAAAGTACACATAGTCTTTATCCAAAACTAACAAGAAAAAAGCAATTTCTAAGACTCACGCTTCAATCCATGACGTAATACATGTTCTAACAAAATGAAAAAATGCTGCAACGGGACGTGATCGGAGTCCAGCATGCGGCCATATTTTAGAGACGACTCGATCAGTTCTTTGACGACGAGCTTCGTAACATTTACCAGATTGGATCTCTCGATAGCCACGGGATCTCTTTCTAAAACCAAGAAGTCTCATGAAGTTTACACAAATTACATAAATAATATACACATAATACCGAGGCATCGAAGACAAAAGAAATACCAAAAAACACACACTCACCCTCCGGTTGCAGCGGTTGTGTCGGAACATCGAACTGAACGTCCGTCAATTCTTTCAGACACAACCACTCGCCATCTACAGAAACTCTGAAGTTACATAAGTAGATTGTATCTTTAGCCATTAATCTTTTTAGTTATCATTAAAGAAAATTATTAAAACAAATATTAGTTACAACTTGAATTAAAGTTTGAACTGAAACACAGTTAAAGAATATAAAAAGATATTTTAAAAAAAATTTATAAACAGATAATCAGTAGGAATAGAATCAGGATTTCGTAAAAAGATGCTAATTCAATTCTCACAAAAATCGCCATAAATGTATCTTCACTGCAAAGCATGACATGTTTGCAGGAAAAGATGCATTTGAGGGAAACCGCAAAAAATAAAGGGAAAATGGCTACTCCAATAATTAATACACACGTAAAGGATATAAATGAGAGAGATTAAAACGCTTTTTGTATTAGGAGATTTTTCTGTGAATCGAAATTATGTTAGAATCGAGTGTGATGAAAGACGTTCAACATGGATGTCATTCCATCGATCAAATCGATCGATCTCTTCTGGACCTCTAGCGGTAATTGTAGCAGTAACTACTACCCCATCAACAGTGTCTTTTTTTAAAAAAAAAAAAAAAAAAAAAAAGAGAGAGAAATATGAAAAAAATGCTAAATTGTATTCTCGAAAATTTGTTTTAATACAAATTGGTAGCATCTCGTTCATACAAATTGTTTTATAATTTGTGACGGGGTCGTTGCGAGATTGCCTCTTTCGCCTTTCCCCCGAAGAAATAAAATACGTGGAATGTTTCTTTTATGAATAAAGAGCAGTTTTAAAGATTTTATTTTATTTCCGTTAATAAAAACTAGCATTAATTGCGGCAATTAGCCTCTAAATTCTCTCAGACCTCGTGGGAAAAATTTCCCAATTCTTCCCCTCTACACGGACGCGTTTATGACGTATCCAATACAAGACGTTGTAATTAAAACAATGCATCCTTATAACTAGTAAAAGGTGATTTCATATACAAATACAATGTATACGAGTCTACAATTTGCTACATTTAAGTTGGATACTCGTCCGAGTTATACTATTGTTCAAAATTCATTTGGCAATATCGTGAAAATATATGAATAAAGATATAATTTTGTTTTTCTGGGATAACTCGAGTAAAATACAGCATAGCAATCAATTATAATAAAACTTAACGTCTATTATATAAATCTAGCTGGAATCACTTCTTAAATAAGTGTGAACAACACCAGTTTAACTAAATAACATCAGTTAAAATAATTTAAGTTATTTCCTAATGCGTCACGAACCAATACTATTCTTTCTTTCACACTGTATTTCGGTGTCAGGATGGCCCCCGTATCGATAACTTCGTATTTAGATATGTTATCTATACCGAAGCACTATGACATACTTATTAAATATTATGGTATGTCTTCCATTTATCCCTCCTTAGATCACTACCTGTATAGCACTGATCTAACGATCACTTAACAATAAACTGAATGATTTACGCTATGTATTGCATTTGTAATCAACGGTATTCGTGTTAATAACCATAGTACTGTGCTATCATTAAATTTTTGATCTAACAATTCAACTATGCAGGTTTTAGCCTGATCAATCAATCAATGATCAACTAACTTTTAGGTATCACAGTATTTAGTCACAAAAATGAGATTGTTTACATGCCATAAAAATATCCAGACTGCAGGATAAAAACCATTAAATCGTAATATAACCAGGTGGTTAACCACCAAAGTCCCTCATAATCCAGCTACCGTGCCGAATTTCGTGTCTTCATCTTTAACCCATCCTGAGATATTAAATGAAATAGAGGCCAACATTCTTGTGTCATGCTACATGCATCCACCGAATTTTTTCCCGTTAATAGCATTTTCAACTTTTTTTTCTTTTATAAAAGTCATCCCTACTCTCAAAATTAAAGTTCTTGCCATTACAGAAGTATAAAACAAATTTTAAAAAGCTAGGAACAAAGGATTACTGTATAGCAGTGTTTTCCAACCTGTTTGCTCATGTGACACTTATACGGAAGCATTCAAAACACTTTGCTGGAGAGATCAAAGGCTTACGCATATTACGAAATAATATACATTTGCAATAATACAATTTTAATGACTACATAAATGTTTATTTGAGAACAATATTCTATTTATACTTGTACAATACTTATGCTATTTATACAACACCTGTAGCATTACGATTTTAAAATTGCACGACGACATCCCTTTAAGCGATATTAGCGAGGTGAGGCCGAAGTTTTAAACGCGAAAACGTGTACGTCGGACGTTCAGCGCCGCTTTCCTGTAAGCCTAGAAGTTTGACAATAGTGTTTGGAAAGTCAGTGGAATCGTGCTCGACATTCCAAACGCCATTGTCAAACTTCTAGGCTTACAGGAAAGCGGCGCTGAACGTCCGACGTACACGTTTTCGCGTTTAAAACTTCGGCCTCAACCTCGCTATTGTGGTTGAAAAACATTGCTGTATACGTTAGTGGTTACAAAATTAAGAATTTATGTTTAAGATTTACAAGAAAATTCCAAAAAAAGAATTGTTTTTAGAATTTTATTGTTAAATTTCTATGTAATTATCGTTCTGGCTATTTACTGCTGGTTTTGTTAATGGTAACTAAATATTATACTTATACGTGTATGTACGATGGAAACACCGTGTATTGTATATATTCCATTTCAGATGTGTTTGAAAGGCTTTATTTTAAATTAAAGATTTTCCTTATTGTTGCTATTTTAATACTTTTGATGTCATTTACTGCCCGTTTCTTTTTTCATCGAAAAATAAACCAGCAAGGAGTTGCTCGATTTCTCGGCCACATTTAAAATTTTGGTGGCACTATCCGTTATTATATTTTATTAAAACAATTTTTATATTTTCAACTATTATAAAATGGCAATTTAGAATAGTACTCATCATAACTTGAAATTTTATGACATATTATAGACATTTGGATTACCAAGTAGTTAAGTTGGTAGATCCCAGAATTGAATGTGATGGGTTGAAAAAACTCTAGATTGGTTGGTTGATTTATTTGTATGTGGCAATGTGACAGACATGGGTGATCTGCCAAGGGGATTCCTTCCAGGAGATCTCTTATGGTAAACTGGCCCCTATTTAGGTGTTACTAACATGACGGAAACCCAGAAAACTCCATGTGGTCAGCCTGTTTATGAGGCACAACCCATGACCAACTAGTGAAAAAAAAACCAGGAATTTTTTGAGGCTGTCTGTCCAGATATGTTGGGCGACGTCCCTCACCACCAGGCCACCTATTGTGGTCCTGGCCGAACCCATAACGGTCTGCTTAGTTCTCACAGGGCCAAAATATTAAAAAAAAAACTTATATTACACATACTATACCAGACATGGGCAAATGCGGCTCTTTTTGAGTTACATGCGGCTCTTGCTGAAAGTGTTGACTTCTGCTTTTCATTATTATTTTTGCAATTTTATTTCCACAATTTTTCGAAAATATGTTTATTAAAAAAATTCAATATTTGTTTTATATTATATTTATATTATATAATAAAATCGTGGTACAGAACTGCAGTACAAAATAAAAAAAGTACAGAACTGTGGCTCCCATACATTTTGCAAAACCTACATTTCAGCTCCCACTGAACTCTTACTTGCCGATCCCTGTACTATACATTAAGGTACTGTACATCATGCATTCTTTGTTAATTATTTTTGGCATCTGTTCACTATAAAAGTTATTGATTGAAATATTTGTTACAAATATGTAAAGCAATCTAAGTTTTCAAAAGGTGCATGCATTATGAAAACTTAAGATGGACAAACATTAAAGCAAAGAAAATCTATTCAAAAGGATTTCCCTTGTATCTGTTAAAAAGTATTACACTCAGTAAAGAATCTATTGTTGCAATTAAGAGAGCTTCTGATGAAGACATCTGCCTCTGAAAAACAAACTTCATTTAGGGTAAGTTCATATAATAGCTAAGTTAAACAAATTACTTCTGGAGATGGTTATAAATTACTATGTAGTTCCAATCACTGCACATGTTCTATGTTAGTAACATGAAACTAATGAAATTTGCAATAGTTAAGGCTGGTTCACACTATATATTAGTTCAGCAAAGCCTTTGCCATTGCAACAAGTGTTGTCAGATAGCAAATTCAAATGCCTTGATAGTATGCCAGTCTATTTTTGCTGTGCTGGAAGAGTATTGCATCCAGCAGCAATTAGGATAACAATGTCTGGAGAACATCACTAATTCAACAACCAACAAGTCCTATGTGCTGGATATACACAATCAATCCAGTAACAAATCTACACTTCATTGTGAAGAAGAACTTTTGAAAACAAGTAAAGTAGTGAAGAATGTCAATAGCTTTTAAAGATACAGTAGAGTCCTGCTAGTCCAAACACCATTAATCCAAATGTCTGCCTAACCTGAACATGTTTTGGTCGGCAGAGAGAAAATTTTCTCTAACAAGCAGTCCACTTAGGGGTGTTCCCCTTTTTCTTGATCAAACCATGTGAATAAGGCTTCATCAAACTTATCAAACATTGAGGGCCTTGCTGTTTGTCGATTTTCAATTGATTTTTCTGAAGTAGAGGCACAAAACTGCTCTATCTTTGCATAGGTTTTTTCCAGTGGGTTATTGTGGCCTCGTACACTCCAAACTCTAATGCCAATTTCGTTGCACTTTCATCCTTGTCCAGTCTTTTCAAAATTTCATGGCCATTATAGTAGCAGACTAAACTGAACTAAAATAATGAAGAGCAAAGAGTACATTCAACATTCACAATTAGGCAAGCTAACTCACACAGTAGCATCAATCAACTGATTGGAATTCTGAACTGTGTATTAAAAACATTGTTTTTTTACAGTTAAAATAATTTTAAGGTAAGCAACGAAGGAATTTGCCATTTCAAAATTACAAAACTTGTTTTTGTTAACTGTTTGCACTATCTATTGAGTACAAGTCAGATGAAATAAAGGGTAGGGTGCTGACTTCATTGACGATGTTGGATAAATCAGACCTGTTTTACTGCTTGCTTCTGCATTATTTCAATTATTCAGCTAATCCGAACCGGGCTCAGTCCCAATTAGTTCGGACCAGCAGGACTCTACTGTAATTTTCTATTATAGAGGCATTCATTAAGAAAATATAAAATAAACAATGTTTTGAAAAACAAAGACAAAAGAAAACCAAATGGTAAATACTTTAAATTGAATTTTTCATTTTCTTCTGTGTTTCCTCATTGGTTATATTATTCACATTGCCAAAAAGCTTATAACTAATGTGTGCTGTAAATATTTCACTGTCCAGGAACATGTTGTGCTAGTTAAATAGCACAACATGTTCCTGGACAAAACCAGTCTTTATAATCCATCCATGAAAAGTTGAGCTTTGCAAGGCCATTTTTTGATGATTGGTTAATTACATTTGTAGACAAAGCCACAAAATGCAAAAATTTAAGCTTGCAGTAAAATCACAAACACATTTTTAGCTAATATTTTGAACAACAAACTCAATAAGATTGATTATTACATATGTGCATTACTCAGTCAAAACTATATATTACTAATCAGTGTAATCATTATTTTTATAAAACTTCATTGATTCGGCTACCCTTTATCAAAAATTTTAGTCCCAAGAAGGACTTAAAAATAGTCCACAAAAAAAACTTTAAAAGCATTGTCAAACTTAAGGCATTTCAAGAATATCCACAAATCCAAGTTTAACTTCACTATTGCTGTTTGTGTTTTCAGATACATTAACAACGAATGGCTCAACGCACTATATTAAATGATTGAACAGGTATTAAACATTAGATTCCAAAATATATATGTTCCACTGCATTTGTCAGATTCTAAGATGATGTTTCCTTCTGACATCAATGTAATGTTTCCATTTGACATTTTTCATGTCACCAGTGAGAGGTCCAGGCTGTGCATAATTGACCCCAGTGTGGCCTTCTTAGCCTTCTTATTGCCAAACATAAGTGATTATACTCAGAAATTTCTGACATCAACTAGGTTATGCCTACTACTAGAATTTTTGAGCATTTTTGTAGATGGCAATAATGTGGTCTCATATGTGAGACTAGGTGTAAGAGGAAGGATGGAGTAGGAAATGACAAGATTCAGTTGGAAAGGAGTCACTTAACACAATTAACTATACTTAAACATTTATTAGATGGCACAAAAGTTTGTACAATACGTTACACAGCTAAAGAAGACGCAGTATTTGCATTTGCGCACATTATCATTGCAGAGAGAAAGTTCATAAAATTCAATACCTTACAAGTCTGAACTAGAAATCCCACATTGAGGAAACAGGAAATAAGTTATTGACGTTGATTAATGGTTCTGGAAATAGCAACACACAAGCAGAAGGACGACAAGAAATCTGAAGGAGGCACACAAACAAACTACAGAAGATAATAGTACAAAGGCACAGATCTTAAAGGAATGAAGAATGGGCAACAACTGATTAAAATCGGCTGTTCTTTGCCAGCATATTCAAAGTTGCAAACTCCTTAGAGATGACAAAGTTGAATGAAAGGTATCAAAGTATCACTATCAACTCTGAGAAAGCATAAATTGACACTCAAGTCAGAAAGATGACATATACTAGCTTCTGATGAGGTTGTCATCAGGTCATTTTCCTTTAATTCATTTGATTCTCACACATTTCTCCAGTTACAAGTTTATCATTTTTGAATGTAGATAATACCAATTTCTCTACCATGAATCAAATTACCATCATTCTAATGTTTACTGTCTGCATATTCTTTTTTTTCCAGCAGTTGAAAGTTTCTTGGATAAATCTAATTTTTCAACATTGTCAGCCATAGCATCCTTATTTTCAGCAAATCTTTTTGACCATAGATGCAAATACACCGGTACATTTTTAGGTTTCTTTAATACCATCATTGCAGGTTATATTTTGATTAAAATAATTATGGACATTAAAACAATGCCCTAGCCTAACTTGATATTCAGCAACACACATTGTCAAAAAAATAAAGTGGAATTAAAAATGGTATGTGCTATATCCTCAGTAAAAGTTGGATTAAAAAAGACAAGAAATGCAGCAAATATGAGATTCCAGAAAAGTTTTTAGCAGCTATAAGTATAATTGTATCATATTTGACCAGAGATGAATCTTGTTCTACATCACCTCTGCTGAAGAAATTCAACTCTTAGATGATTAAATCAGATGAGTTTGAATAAAAAGTTTATCATTGATAATTTCTGTTTATGTGGCTTAAACAGACTAATTTTAAAAAAAAATTTTTTTTAGCCTTAATTTAGCTCAAGAACAAAAAATTTGTAATGGACATCTTATTTTTATGTCTAATATATCATACAGCTAACTGGATGGTCCAAGCAGTAAGAGTGTCAGCCTGCTATTCTAGGAGACACTCTCCCAAATTCGATTCCTATCTCAGAAATTTTCATTAGAGGTTCATCCTTCACCACTCAGTCACCCTACTGAGGACCTGGCTGCATACCCAAGATAGACTAGAGGAAAAAAAGGCCATCTTAGTGCCTATAGAGAAGAAAGAATAAAAAACGAAATCTCTCCTTGTGCTATTTATCTAGAGGTTGACCTCAAGTGTGGTAAAATGTAATAAAAAAATTTTTTTATAGAAAATAATTTAGAATATAAAAATAACTTTTGTTATAAGAAAACTAAATTGAAGACCTTCCTGAAATAAAGTGCTATGCCTAAATTTTTGTTCCAGATTGCAATGTTTTGAATTTCTCTCCATTTTGGGCTGAAACATATGATGTTCTTTTTACATTTGCCAAAGCTGTTGCAAAAATTTTCCCACAGGTAGTGCTAACCCTCAGCCAAGATGGCTGCCTCGAATAATGTGAGTTGACATAGTGGAACACAAATTCATCTTTTTCAAGACAAATCTAACAATGAGGAAGATAATATTAGTGTTTACAATAGCTTGGCTGATCCTGATTGGGCCAAAGACAAGTCTCTTCATCCTCTTCAGTGAAGAGATCAAAGCATTGTTACTTTGGTAAAATGCATATGATAGGTAACTTAAAATAAAAGGACTTATCACACCACTGGTATGGCAAGTCCTTATTATCTACCTCACATTAAAAATCTACTAATTAATTTAATTATACCAAGGGCTAAAAGCAATTTCTTTATGTTAATAGGTAACTTAGTTGTACAATGAAAGTGAGAATAAATAATTCCTTTCCTTGTTATAAGTGTTGTTTGAATGTGTTTATTATATTAATCCAGAATGGGATTTCACTGGCCGACCCTTTTACATATAAAGTTGGCATCTTCCATGCTGTTGTTGTTTATTAAGTTATGGCAATGCCTAGGGGAATGCCTTATGAGAGGTCTTTTAACGGAAACTGGCCCCTATTTAGGTGTTACAGATGTGGAGAAAATCCGGAAAACTCCACGTGGCCAGCCCGTCCGAGTGAGGCGCAAACCCATGACCAAACTCCCTGCGTTCAGGGTATAAAGACCATTTGGCCACTGGTGGGTCCATCATCCATGCACTTACTAGACTGGCCTTTACACACCATATAAACTGGGAGGACACTATGAAGGAGCCAAAACATCTGGGAGGTTATAGCTATAAAGCATGGGTATAGAAGAGACCTGATTCGTCATTTAGTTTGCACCTACTTCTACCAACACACTAATCAACAACTTCAACAACAAAGGAAATTCTAATAGTGGTCAAACATATAACTCTAATCCTAGATGCACAGCAATACAGTATGACCATAATTTACATACCTAATACAAAGAAATTGCTGACATTGCAGATATCAGGTTATCCTACAAGCAAGTCCCCATGGTTTATAAATTACTCACAATGGAAAGGATAAGGCTAACATACATAGGGCCACAGATACGTACAGTGAGGGGCAACAGGTTTGATAAAGATATGGTGTACATTGGGTCCACTAATCATTTGATACACAAAAGAATAAAACATCATTATGATATTTAAATAAAAAAACATATCACAGCTCCTCACTTATGCCACTGAGACCGGCATGCATGAAGACCTCCAAAATGCAACATCAAAAAAATCCTTTCAAACTGACCACATTAGAGCTCTAGAAGCCTTAGAAATATACAAGGCAGGCCTGTCTGGCAATTGTATTAACTTTAAAGATGGAAAAAGCATCTCGTACGTATGAATCCCTTTATGAAAAAACCAGGTAATACCAACATAAATTGATTAGTATTATTTTTTAATATTTTATTTGTTTTTATAATTCTTAAAAATACCACCAATCTATATATATATAAAATTACATGTCCTGACTGACTGACTGATTCATCATCATCCAGAGCAAACTGCTGAACCTAAAGTGGTGAAATTTGGTACACAGTTAGAGTCATGAAAATGCCCACTAAGAAGGGATTTTTCGAAATTCTCCCCCGTGGGGGGAGAGGAAGAGGATTAAGGATTAACCTGAAAAACAACTTCTACAGTACTATTTTAGATGCAATTTTTTGTTTTTGATAGTAATAACTTAATTTCCAAATGTACAATATTTACTAAATCAAATCATTTGCCCTAGCAACGTCGGACTCATTTGCTACTTGATATATATATTACATTTGATTTACACCATTATGTTTGTTCTATTTATTTAAAAATGTTTAAAAAATTCTGCACATTCCAATTTGGAATATCATTGTTGACCTGATGTTTTCAATCTTAAACAAGAGCTACATTTGTCAAAGTTTTTTACATTAAAGTTTTTGTTGCTGGATGTTAAAGGTTTTATTGAATGTGTTCATCAAAGAAAAACTAAGATTACAATAATAGTTTTAATTAGCTGCAGAAATTATCTTCTGAAATCTCTTTTGTATTTGAATCAAAGTCATTCCTTTCTTCCAAAAAACATTTTCAGTACCAGCAAAGACATTTCCACTCTTCTGAAATAACTTAAACTTAACCTAAAGTGACCAGATATGTTAGGTTGAAATGCAGGACGCTTCTGTGCTGTGGGAGCTAAAAATGGGGTGGACCTCAAACATACATATATATAATAATAAAAACTAATTCATTAATAAATAATTTAGTAGAAAAATATATAAATACATAAATGCATAAATAAACTTAAAAATAACTCTTTGTAGAAAAAAAAAAATTGTTTTTTTTTTTTTTTTTTTTTTTTACAACTTGATGGCGCTGTTTGTATATCTGCCATGGTATGCCTAGAATGGCCACTAAGGGCATCCCTAGATATTATTTAAATTAATAATAAATTCAGTATATTATTATTGCAATAGGAGTTTATTATTGAATTATTAATATGAATTTATTGTTTATACAACGGAATGACACCATTGCTGCTAGAACGCCCACTAGGGGACGTCCCGGGCTACTAATAGTAAAAGAAAACAACTACTTTGTGCTCTTGACAACTTGCGAACATGTCGAGTGTCCAGCATTTGGTCATGTTGTGTACATGACCAAATGCGAGACACTTTCCGGGACGGTGTTCAATGATCGACTAACAACCCAAATCTGGGACAGTCCCGCACAGTTCGGGACGTCTGGTCACCTTAACTTAACCAAATAAGCTTAAAAAAACAACCAAATAATAGTCTACAGTTTTATTGCATTCCATGGGTTTCAACTCATTCACACACTTCTGAAATTTCAACCGTTGAAATATAAGTGCACTCTGGTTTTATGACAAATTTTTAGGGTAAAAACAGCATCTTGTATGGAGACATATGGTATATTGCAGGCATGGGCAAATGCGGCTCTTTTTGAGTTACATGTGGCTCTTGCAGAAAGTGTTAATTTCTGTTTTTATTATTATTTTTACAATTTTATTAAAATATGTTTATTAAAAAAATTCAATATTTGTTTTATATTATATTTATATTATATAATAAAACCATACTATCTGCCACGACAGTACAGAACTGCGGCTCCCATGCATTTTGCAAAACCTACATTTCGGCTCACACTGAACTCTTGCTTGCCCACCCCTGGTATATTGCTTTCACTTCAAAAAACACAGTCGTGGGGGGTTTTAATATGATTACCTGCACCTTTATGTAAATTTCACACCTTTCCAAATTTTTTATATTTTAAGTAGATATTATACTTAAAACCATTGTTCAAACAATGCCAAAAGGAAGCTATTTAACAAATGTCACAAAATAACAAGTTTTGACCTTTAAAAATTAACCATTCCAAAACTGTAATTTCTTTCAAAATCCAGACAGCTATGAAATAAAGAAGCAAACTAGGAAACTAAAGTAATGCCTGGAAAAAATTATGTGCAGTTAATCTTGCAAAACATCAAAAAAGTAGTCATCAGCCATTCTAAACAAAATGCAATAAAACTGCACAAGCAGAATCATATGAAATGCTTTCGCTTTGAATTCAAACTTAATATCAGGAGGTGCTCATTTTGCATGAACAGTAGGTTTCTCTTTTAATCGTTGTGCACATGACGTCACCAATGAGAAATACACAAGCTTTTGACATACCGTGGTGATCTTTGTTCGTTTACATTCAAAATTAAGTTTTGATGGATGTTCTTTCGGAATACAAGTATAAGGTGGATTTTAATATTTTAGTGTGCTGATGTGTGAATTTTTTAGTTAGTGTTCACTGATAAAATTGAATAATGCCAAACTTACATGGCAGTGTGTGAAAATTACAATCAAAAGACTAAAGGAAGTAATGTAATTTATCATTCTTTCCCTAAGCATCCTACTCTTAGAAGTAAATGGATTCATGCCTGCAAACGAGAAGACAAAGTCTATGTTGAAAATGCAACAGTTTTCAGTGCACACTTCCTTAAAGACAACTATGAGAGAAATCTAAAGCAGAACTTTTAAATACACCTTCTAGGAGATACTTAAAGTTAGATGCTGTGCCATCTTTAAATCTAGCTCCTGTTAGATCTTTGGATGTCCAATGTACATCAGAGATAGTAGAGCAAATGTGAGGCTCTGGATAGGTCCGAACCTCACTGAAATTTGCGTTAAAATCATTTCTTTTTAGAAAAAGATTATTTTTTTAGAGGAAAAAAAAAATAGAAGTTAGAAATAGTTTTTCTTAAAGAAAACGACGCGAACTTTTAAACAATAGAACAATGGGGAAACGTAGATCGTCTATCTCCGAGTGGGAATCGAATTAAACTTCGATTTTGACCTCTCCCGCGCCCCCGAAAGGTTTCGAATTGTCACCAGGTGACGAGAAGAGACCAATCGGAAAGCGGAATCGGAGGAAAACAGATAAAACCCGAGAATTCAAGGACGCGAGGGCTTCTTCTCCCGAAAGTTCCAAGTGACGGATCTATTGTTGTGTGTGTGTCTGGTGCCCATCTTCGTCTCCGTCTCCCGACCTCGGATCGACATCTTTCCATCAACGGAAGTCGACCGCATCGTCCTGGAGTCGCGGAGTCGTCGAGGGAACTGGCCATTCGCGACCTAGGGACACTCCTTCAAAATGAGACTATATCCGAAAGGAGAGGAAGACCCAGAGGCTGCTGCCGACCTAGAACTTCCAAGATCGCGGAAATCTTGTAAGCTTCTTTCGTGTCAAATAAACGGTTTCTTGTAACCGTAGAGTCTGTCTCAGTGCCGATCGCCCACATACGACCCTTTGGGACCGCTCGACCCTCTTGACATAGTCGGCACCCAGTCGGCAACCTCACACTGGTGTCAGAAGTGGGATTTTAAATGCAGAATTTGCACAAATTCAGCGGGCCCACACTATAGTTGAGGATGCCGACATCAAAATTTCGCCCCGAAATTGAGTTAAAGGTGGGTCGGAACGATAGATGCTGAGACAGACACTTCGGCGCGAATTCGCGAGTTAGTTAGCAGTTCTCTTTTATTGGCATTGAGAGGAATGATACCTGCTTTCTTCGGTGAAAGTAAGCGTATTATGACTTCTTCAATCCCTTAAAAAAATATCGAGCTTAGCTGGATGATCCCGCAGAAATGCTTTAGTTAACCAAGCGCAAGCTCACAGGTGCGACAATGATAGAATAAATAGGCTTGACCGAGCATCAAAACGCCACTATAAAATAGTGCCAGCAGCGGAAGTAGCAAGATGTTCCGAGGTCAGTTTTTCAAAATATAAGTAAAAACATTAAACTGAGCGTCAAGATGCTTAGCACTGCTTCATTCACAAAAGCTCTAAAGGTAGCCATTAGGGAAGAAACGAGTGACTAGCAGAATGCACAGTTTTGTCAGGCGCGAAGCTGAAATGGCAGAGAATAACCTAATGGATTCGGGAAGAGTGAAACTCCATAAGAAATCTGCGTTCGGTGCAAAGATGGGTCAAAATTTTAAACAGTTTAAAACTTTAGGAAAAATTGTTAGATAATCGAACATTGTCAGTACCGATAACTGGTGCGCAAAGATAATATTCAGAATAAACAAACAGGACAACCCATGGAACGAGGAAATAGCGAAGTAGGAAACGCACACCCCTATCCGAATTCGCTGCAATGCTTTTCACAACTTCATAACATGCAACCACTGTCGCCCGATTGGTACGGAGAAAAGGACGTCCCTCTGCCATCTCTAGTTGAGTGGAGATCGAGGCCAATGCGTTGCAGGTTCCGATTATAAATCCATCGTATTCATTGCGATATAGGCTAATTATTTCAGTAGATACTCTTTCATCAATCGCAGAATAGGCAAATCGAATCCGAAGTCGATTGAAATTTTGAACAGGCACTTTATGTAGAGGATTTTCTGACAGTATTAGCCCGGAAACAGGCCAATGCGACCACAACTAGATGCTTAGCTTTTCTCAGTCCCAAGGTAGACGCAAAGCAAGCAGATTGTCAATTGCAAAAAAAAAATATAGCAACTTTAACCTAAGGTCAAGATTATAAGCGATTACGGTATCCTACTCTCTATTTTCTATCGGTCCGGTTTTGCGAACTGTGAATGATGAACTTTCATTCTGGAGAGGAGAGATCATCATAAAAACAAAAGCGAATGTTAATTTTAATTGAATTCACGTTTTCTGAAAATAAAAATTGTCGCTGAAAAAAAATGTATGCAAAAAACGTGCTTAAATGTTAAAATTGTCGCGCATCGGAATTCAAGTCAATGTGAGCTTGGTGCATTTCGAAAGGGAGCCATAGTATTGTTTTAGTTTCGTGTAAACCGTTCTGTCCATCCCTTACGAAGCGTTCACGATTGAGCTTGCACTGGTCAAGGGAAGAGAGTCATATCGGGAAAGCGACTTATCTCCTTGGTCAACGCCTTTCCAAAATTTTCTCATACTTAGGATAGATGACAGAAAATTGTCACTTTGTCCGTCCTAGAGAGAATGAGGATTTGATCACTCTCGAGAAAACTTAACGATGATCTTCTATTTGATTCGCGCTCATCGGAAAACAATTTTGTCATGATCAAAACATTGAT
The DNA here is from genome assembly GCF_030686945.1 of Centruroides vittatus. Classification (NCBI taxonomy): domain Eukaryota; kingdom Metazoa; phylum Arthropoda; class Arachnida; order Scorpiones; family Buthidae; genus Centruroides; species Centruroides vittatus. The sequence goes on along the minus strand of NW_027122625.1, from coordinate 118,814 downwards.
GAAAACTTCTGTTATAGATTGAGTAATTTATATAGTCAAAATGTCAGAAAATTTTTTCCTTTTTTGCGTACATGATGATTGATCATACCTGTCACAGTCGAGACTGCGAATAGACTCTGACCAGATCAAACGGAAGTTACGGAACAACACTCTGAACTGCGTGACCTTGATTAGCGGTAATCTGCGTCGGAAAACCTGATGATAGAGAACTGTCACTGGTTCAAGAGACTGACATCCGGAAGTTATGGCCGTAAAGACATTGGCGAGATCACAACTGCACATCGTCAATGCAGAAGCTCCATGATCCTCTTTCGGTCCAGTACAAAAAAAGAAAAAAAAAATGGAAAAGATTCGACCCCCATGGTAAAGACGAAGTTTTTCAGAAAACTTGGAACAGAACTAGATGCATAGCTTCAAAAAGCACGTGTCTTCAACTTAGATCCAGAAAACTCCGCGCTACACGTGCACCGGAAATGGCTATGAAGTTCCCAAGTTCCAATTCTGGTTGAAACAGGCGAATCAAACTAAATGTTGAACCTGTTATCAGATTTCTGAATCAGATGTTCCGAAAAATTAGGAAGGGAACACGAATACATTCCATTCCTCCCCCCTCCGTTTCAGACCATTTTCTGAAAATTTTGAGATTATGTGAATTGCTCAGTCTGAAAACGAAAAAAAAAAACTCACATGTTTTAGAAAATAGTTTGTCGATCATTTATGTTGTTAAAATATTATTCGATGACCGTGATTGTTATTTGATTATTTGTAACCAATCTTATAAACAGACATGTGATGTTACACAAACATTTCGATGAATTGTAAACGATATTCTATACCATTCAATAATGTATCGAAAAAAAAAACTGTTGTAACGCGAAACCGAACGCGCGCCAGAGAAGGCTGGATTCTCAGACAAGTATCGCTGTTACGTCACTTGGCAAACAAAGGGAGAAAGGACTGTCAGCTTTCAGAGCTGCCAGCTAAAATGTCGTTATTTCGTTACGACATTTTAAATTGGCGGGAAGCTCTGTGAGGCTCTGGATAGGTCCGAACCTCACTGAAATTTGCGTTAAAATCATTTCTTTTTAGAAAAAGATTATTTTTTTAGAGGAAAAAAAAAATAGAAGTTAGAAATAGTTTTTCTTAAAGAAAACGACGCGAACTTTTAAACAATAGAACAATGGGGAAACGTAGATCGTCTATCTCCGAGTGGGAATTGAATTAAACTTCGATTTTGACCTCTCCCGCGCCCCCGAAAGGTTTCGAATTGTCACCAGGTGACGAGAAGAGACCAATCGGAAAGCGGAATCGGAGGAAAACAGATAAAACCCGAGAATTCAAGGACGCGAGGGCTTCTTCTCCCGAAAGTTCCAAGTGACGGATCTATTGTTGTGTGTGTGTCTGGTGCCCATCTTCGTCTCCGTCTCCCGACCTCGGATCGACATCTTTCCATCAACGGAAGTCGACCGCATCGTCCTGGAGTCGCGGAGTCGTCGAGGGAACTGGCCATTCGCGACCTAGGGACACTCCTTCAAAATGAGACTATATCCGAAAGGAGAGGAAGACCCAGAGGCTGCTGCCGACCTAGAACTTCCAAGATCGCGGAAATCTTGTAAGCTTCTTTCGTGTCAAATAAACGGTTTCTTGTAACCGTAGAGTCTGTCTCAGTGCCGATCGCCCACATACGACCCTTTGGGACCGCTCGACCCTCTTGACATAGTCGATACCCAGTCGGCAACCTCACACAAATGCATGACAGAACAATAAGATATACACAGTGAGAGAACTGGAAACATGCACTGAACAGACTGTCCCACCTTTCACCAAAAAAGAATAAAATTGAGAAAGGTACTGAAACTATAAATGAGCCATCTCTGAAAGTGAAATTTGCAAAAAAAAACTGGATTTACCAAATGCTAAAATTGATCACTTGAAAAGGGAAATATTGAATATTTATCCTGAAAAGAAAAAATAAATTATTACAGTTGGCTCTTACTGAGAAAAACCAAAAATTAAAGGTGAAGAAGTGAATGAGAAAATAAATATTATTTTGAAAAAAATATTTACCAAAACACAAATAAATAGATTGTCTTATAACACAAAAAAGGAAGCCACATTGGACAAAAGAAGATATAGCAAAAGCACCGACCCTGCGTTCTTTGTCTAGGAAGTGTTATGCGTATATGAGAAAAAGCCTTGGAATCTCTTTACCTGCACTTTCTACTTTAAGGAGATGGTTTCTTCATCTTTTCATTGCTATCCAAGAGAACTGCATGATGTTTCACAAATAATGAAGATGAAATCTGAAAGTCTCACGGTAATAGAATCTCTCTGCATTCTGAGCTTTGATGAAATGAATGTTGACTCCAGACTCTCATGACCATGAGACAGACAAAGTTTTTGGATCTCGCAGTGAGGTGCAGATAGTAATGGCTCGTGCTCTATGTGGGAATTGGAAACAGCCTGTATATTATCACTTTGATACCACTATGACAGCAGAATTATTGAAAGAAATAATAACAACTAAAGTTCAGAGTGCAGGTTTTATAGTGTTGGTGTTGTGCGTGATCGGGGAGAAAAAAATTTAAAGGTATGGAACTATCTCAAAGTTGACCATGAAAATACATGCATTGAAAATCCTACACATACTGGAGAGCACATATGGGTCTATTCAGATGTGCCACACTTAACTAAACTTTAGAGGAATCATGTATTAGATGACAGCATTATCTTACCAAGAGGAAAACATGGAAATAAAGATGTTTTTCTGAAAATATTATCCTTGGATAATGGAAAATGAAGCTATGTCCTAAACTGACAAGTTCGTGTGAATGTGCATGGAAGAGAACATCAAAAAGTTAATCTTGCTTGCCAGTTATTTTCTAATCATGTTGCTCAAGCAATATCTTTCCTTCTATCTGATGACCAGGAAATTTCTGATTTTGTAAAACTTGTAAATGATACTTTTCACATCAACTCAAGAATCCCTAAAATTGATCATCATCCAAGTGCTAGTGCCTTTGGAATGCATACAGAACAAGTATTTTGCAAATTTTATTCTATTTGTAAGAATACGAGGTTGGGAAAAAGAACACATTTATTACCATTTCAGAAAGGCTTCCTTATGTCCATTCGTTCACTCCTCTGCTACTACACAGACCTTGGTAAAAATTACATTATTAAGTACATTTTAACTGCAAGATTTAATCAAGACTGTTTAGAAAATTTTTTCTCTGATTCATGCATTAGGAAGAACATATGACCACCCCCTCCCTATTGAATTTAACAATCATTTGTGTCTTATGATCATGAGTAGAAATGTTACTGATATTACATTATAATGCTTATCATTGCAAGCAAATTGATATTTCTCTTGGTCATAATAGTGAAGAAATGAAACCCTCTTCACCTGAATTGAACAACGACTGGATAGAAAAGTTGTCTTGAGGTGGCTTGATAATGCTGACAGATAGCTGGCTGAACGCTGTAAAACAACTGGAAGTAACACTGTCGCTGTTTATTGGAAACAATATTTCCAAAGTAAGCAATGCCGTTAAAAGCCTCTGCGAAATTTTATCAAAGAAATTTCCACATTTGCATCCCCAAGTAATAAAACTGTATGTCAGAACAACACTTTTTATAAGGATACATTATATAAATGCAGAAAGCAAGATCCAAAAGGTCTGCCAAACACCACCAAAAAAAAAAAAGGCAAGAAAGTGGCAAGCTTCATGTGCTTGCACATCCAGACATTAAAAAATTTATAATTATATATGGCTCTCTTGATGCAATGTTTTGCTTAAACCAGTGTAAATATACACGTTAATTAACATCTAGCTCTACAGCTAGATCTATTGTAATACCTCCATTAATTTTGTTATGAATAAAAAAGCAAAAATGTATTTTGTTATTTGTGAAGCATTGGTAGTTTTTTAAAACTTTACTTTTGTAGAAGAAGCATATTTATAACAAAAAATTTTCTAACAATCTTCACAAAAAGTTCTGAATTTTCTTCTTTACTTGGAAAATATCATGGAAAAACATGTTTATTTGCCTGAGGAACAACCATAAGGTAAAGTAATGATTTAATTGCTTGTAGAATATTTTTTCTCTAATTAGTTTTGTCGTACGAGTGAATTCTGGCATGTTATGTAGAATAAGTTTACAGGTGTAATTAAATTAACTAATTTGATGTTTGTTAATTGTTGTTTGAGTTTTCCAATGCATTCATTTCTCTAAGATTGCATTTCTGACATAAACAGCACATGTTACAGAATGATAGTGAATCAAGTTTCTCAATGGTGACGTCATGCACAGTGGCGTTTTTCTCGCTTGAGCAAGTTGCACTACCTTATCTCTATATATGTTGCTTAATATTAAGTCCACTTGGAGTCCACTCCAAGCACTCGTCCAGGCACTTGTGCTTTGGATCAGAGGTAAATTTCTTAAATATTTTGCAATAGTTAAAACCCTCCTATTGCAGAATCTGGTAAATAGTAAACATGATACATTTACTTGTTAGATCTAAGGACTTTCAGGGGCAACTCATAAGCTGATTTTGTCTAATCATTGCTTTTGCTTTCTACAACGTCTAAATTTTTTGGACTAGTTACCATCCAAATTTTTTCTTCTACTGTTGTGATTATGGATGATATTAATGATATGCAATTCTACAAAGACTGTCATTTCCTCCACTTTTTCAGACTACTCTTATATAACGTTTCCACTTGTGAATGAACTACAGTAGAGAGTTGAAAATCAGCACCCTAGTAATCGGAATCACCCGATAATCGGCACGATTTTCAGTCGGACTGTGTCGTGCTGAATCAAACGTTTTTGATACTAAATTTACTTCTAAAGTATAATTTTCATGTTTTTATATTCTTCAATATATTTATTTTGTTTGTACAAAATAAAGAAATAATTTTTAACGATACGATAGCCTCGATTATTATTATAAAAATTTTCGTTAGGCTTAAAATCGACGAAAATTCAACGCAAAGCGACACGCAACAGAGAAAAATTTGAACATCGGACAGGTTAATATATTTTTTCGTACATAGACCATAATCGGAACAAATCCCTAATCTGAACAACCCCAGTCCCCAATTGATGCCGATTTTCGACTCTACTGTACCTCATAATACATTCTGTTGCACAGAATCGAAATCTCACTCCTACAAATATATTATAGGCAAAATGTGATAACTAGAGAATGAATTCTGTAGTCAGAAAAAACAAAAAAAATGTAGTAGTAAAAATTTCAAAAAGTAGAAAAATTAGCAAATTCAAAATAAACCTTAATATAATGCATATTATATTTCATAATATAATTTTTCATATTTGTGTGTGACAGTTTTCTATAAATTTATTACTTCATCCACATAACAATTTTGGAATTTTGGCACTCCATCTTGGTGCTCTGGGCACATACCTCCATGCCCACCTTTCACAACCCTGCTTGTACCTGCCAGTCACTGACCAGAAATGGAGAAACAATTCTTGCACTTGAAGTAATTGCTTTGTTCTTGTGTTTTGTTCATTTTTCACACGTATTTTCCATTAAGGGCACACAATGCTTTTTTATTTTTTTTCTCCTAAATTACATTAGGAAGAAAAAATAAACAGCAGGAGAACTCAATTGGGGTATACTATAGATTACTCCCTATGGAATTTCGTATGTTTGGGTATATATCTGAACTCAGGGGACCGAGACGAGTTCAACGATACTCTACTTTTGGACCGGAGACGAAAAATAAAAAAGTTATCATACTTTTTTCCGGCGATCGCGCGATGATAGGGAGTCGCGTCGCTCTCCGCTAAGTCGGCCTCGCTATCGCGATCGGGAGTCCCGTCACTTGCCGTTAAAATTGCCTTTAGTAGATGTTTCCCCCCTTTTTTTTACTTTGTTCAAGAACTACCGTGAATCGATCACTAGTTTAGCACATGGCGACGTGTGGTGGCGCCCATACGAGAGGTCAGTCAAGCCGCCATGTTCGCTGCCATAAGTAACATTAACCGAAATGGCGATCGCGCGATGATCGGAAGTAGCGTCGCTCTCTCCGCTCTCGTATCGTGTGTTTAACGATCCGGGAGATGACCGTAGTCAGACATCACGATTTGCAGACTTTACTGCAAGATGGCAATACTAGCAACTACGGTGCCGTCTGCATGAGAGCATTAAAAAAGTATGGTAACTTAAAAAGTATGATAACTTTTTTATTTTTCGTCTCCGGTCCAAAAATAGGGTACCGTTGAACTCGTCTCGGTCCCGAGTTCAAATATATAATCAAAGTTCTGAAATTCCATAGGGAGTAATCTATAGTACACCCCTCAATTGCATCAGGTAGCAGGGACATTGTTTTTGATAAACAGTAGAGTCAAAGTGACAGTCATGGACCCTTATTTTTTACATTTAAATGGACGCTCATTACATTTTTTGATTTCTCATCACAATTAATGGAAAAGGCAAAGTTTCATCAAAAATCAGCCCAACAAATTTTGAGAATTAACTCAATTCTATAAGCCCAAAGATGTGCTAGCAACCTTGGAACATTACCTGATAAAGTCACACAATTCATGTGATATCTTGTTACACATTCTTTGGTATGACCTTGTATCTCAACAAAGTCATGGACCTTATTTTAAAAAATGTTTTTTGGATTTCTCATCATAGTAAATGGAAAATGGCTAAGTTTTATCAAAATTTATCAATCAAATTTTGGGATCAAATGCAATATTGTAAGCCTCTTCTAGAAAAGACTTTCACTAACACTCTGCCTCAATAAAACAAAAAGTATTAGGTATTATTAATACTATATACATTTTTATTATAATTTATTTAATGTTGCTACTTTATGTTTAAGTTACTATTACATACATCTCTGCATTGTTTTACATTTTTCAGTTAATATTGCTATCTTGTAACTGAAAATAATTTAATTTCAATTTCAATTGTTGTCAGAGGTGTATATTTAAATGCAGGGATGATGTTTGAATCTATATCTAACCTTACATCTCCACACAGTACTATATTACACTGTTGTGCAGTTTCGTATCTATTAATATCAGCCCCTGAACTAATATTATAATAAAATATAAAAAAATTGTTAAATTTTAATGATATCAATAATTGAAGTTTAAACTATGATGTAAATATATAATTATTATAAATTTACAGCATAGTTTTCTTAAAGTCAGATCACTGTTACAAGCATTATGATGTAAGAGGTCTTGAACATTTTAATTAACAATATACCGTATATCTCGGCGGATAAGACGAGGTATAAATTTTTGTCAAAGTTTTATAGTTTTAGCATATATCTGTCCTATAAGACAACCTCCAAACTATCAATGGCCTATGAATTTAGTTTAGATCAGTGATCATCATCTGAATAATAATACTGTATAACATGTACGGAATTATAAACGGAATATGTAACTTTTCAAATGAACAAATTTATTTTATCTGGCAGCACTGCCTTGCAATTGTTGCAAGCATTCGCACTGATTCCGCATTTGGGTAATGACCTTGACTGTTCACAAAAACATCGTATGGGCTATTCTATTTTGTGCACATACCCTACTCTCTACTAGTAAATAATTACAGTTCGTCCATTTTTTTTATAATGGTTTTAATTTATTTAAATTTCAATCTAATATTTTGTATCTGTCCTATAAGACAACCCCAGATTTTCGGGACCTTTTTTTATGATTCAACTATCGTCTTATCCGCCAAGATATACAGTATATAAATAATGGTGATATTAATACGTTATTAATTTTGTAGTAAAATGCAATTATCTGTCAAAACAGAAAAGTATCCATTTATTTTAAAGTTTTTTCTAGTGTTTAAAATTGAAAGTCAGTCAATTGCAAGTAGAGGATTTGATCCCGGGATCCCGACCACCTTTTAGTTCCGAAATTTTCGGGATTAAGTTTTCCTGATCCCGAGATTTTCGGGATTGACATCATTTTAAAAAAGTTTCAAAACAGACTGCATGAAGCAAAACATTCAATGTGAGTGCTCTTAACAGAATTGCCTTGCCTATCATTTTAATATAAGATTTCTTGTATTTTGAACTAAAATGATAGGCAAGCAGTTCTCGCTGGGTTACCTGTTAGATGACCAGGGCCAGATTTAACAATCAGAGGCCCGTGGGCACAAATATGGTGGGGGCCCCTTTTAATGATTTAGAAAATCTACACAAAATACTATACTTTCAACTAGATTTCAACTAGGAAGTTGTAAATTTCATTTAAAAATAAGGTTATTGTAAACATACATATATTTTAATGCATAAAACTAATTATTTTAATTTAATTGAAAAATACCTATGTAAAATTTTTTTCCTGAAATTTTCCGATATGTTTCATAGGTTTTTCCCCCAGGTTTGGTTTTCTCTGCCTGTGGCCCTCATGATTAGGCCACACTAGGCTGTCGCGGTAATAGAAAAAAAAATTTATGTTTAAAAATAGTTTTGTGGTGGCCCTGGGCACCGGTCCCAAATGCCCTTATGTAAATTCAGCCCTGCATAAAGGTTTTTTCAATTTATGTATGTTTAAAGAGATCTCACTGATGCTTGAAAAAGAATAACTTTAACATGAAGACCGAGTGATTTTAAGTCTGGTTAGTCTGACTAAGTCTGATTAGTTCGGGTGATTCAATTAGCTAGATGTATACAGTAAAATATGTTGATTTTTGTCAAAATTTTGATTTGTTGATTAAAGAGCTGATTTCTGCAAGACTATTTTTTTATTAACCCTCAATACCGAAATAATCCCGGGATCAGAAATAAGGGCCAGGATTGAATTCCCTAACTGCAAGTAATTAAACTAAATTAACAGTAACTAACTATAAATACAATAAACTATTTCTATTATAATTTCAAAGATAAAATATAAAATTGTAGTTTTATGGTACTTTAAACAGTTTTAATGAAAATTTATGCAAGAAATAAAGAATAAAATATATAATCTTAAAACATCTACAGTAATAAAGATTTCTATATAAACTTCTAATAAAACATCAGAATTTTTTAAAAGATTTGGTTTATATAACAAAATTAGAAATGAATATCAGTATATTATGTTAATATTTATTTATTCATACAGCTTGTATACATGTTAATTTATCATCTGAACAATATAACTGTTAAATGGAGTTGTTTAATATAAACATATTAATATATTTGTGTAATAAATAATATGTATGTGTCATAAATCATTTAACAAAACTGTATATACAGTACATATGTTTTTGAAGCAATTTATTATAGAAAGGAATTGAGAATAATTATGAAATATATGAAAAGTATGTATGGATTTTGAGTTTTTGATTCAATAAGTATCAAACCAATTTTTCTTTTTGGAATGTGGCCAAATATTTTTGTTAGTTAAAACATATGAATGAATGTAATTGGTGATACAATCAGGGAGAAAAAAAGTGGAATATTTGTATAATTTTAGCTTTTACAGAGTACATATCACAGTAAGAAAAATAATCCTTATCACCAAGCATAAATCATTAGTACAGGAACACAAAGCTTCATAAATTTTACAACTTGATTTTATTAATTAATTTGTCAGAATACTGACTGACAATAATGTAACAAATATATGATAAAATATACTAGTTTTGATACAATTTCAGACACTAGATTATTATTATAAAATTTATTTGCAACAATTAACACATTGATTTGCATGATGTTCCTTGCAGTATATGTGGTTGCACTAGCTGCAATATGTAGTAAAATAGTTCATTTTTTTAATAGTGAATGTGACAAATTATTATTTTGTTTCAGGTGTTGTATTCTCTCTGGGAATGATAGGATTTTTCTGTAAAACATTTTATATGAAGAGGTGCAATTGTATCTGCAAGGTGTGTGATTCTAGTCTCTTCTTCATCCATTGTTTGGTTAGCTCTTCACTTAGACACAGGAAAGAAATTATTTCTTCTCCAACAGGCAACTGAATAAAATAATTATTATTTCTGCTTGGAATGTGACAAGATGATCAATTAGCTGGTTGTACAGAGAGCAATGATTATTTTTGAAGGAATAAGCATATATGGATTTTTTGAAACAGAATTTTCAGTTACCCATTTTCAATTTCTAGACTCTCTTCAGAACATTAGATCTCTAGTCTCCTGCACTTATGCTGTTGATATACTGTGCACCAACTATCATTAGCACTGTCAATATGTTAAGCAAATTCATCATATAAAGACAAAATTGACATACGTGAAATAGAAACATGACTTTCCTTACTCTACGCACTACACATTATCAATTTGATGAAGCATTGTGATTATGACAGTTTCAATTATTCTACAAACAAAAACAATTCCAGAAATAGGCACTTGTTATGAATTCTGGCAAGCATAGAAAAATAGTAAACAGCAAGATAGTGGAAAACAACAAGGAAACAATATCGTAAAAATGTCCAGAAACAAGGAACTCATGTCGTAAAAATGACAATGCTTTGTGATCCAGAGTTAAAGCTCCAAGTAAGAATCTCCTTCAAATAGTAGACAACTACTATTCAAGAATTTCTGAAAATTAGGAAACAACAAATACTATAAACTATGGTAGATAGATGCCATCTTTATTTAACAAACAAACTTTAAAAAGAAAATGAAATACGTAAAATGTGGAATGGTAATTGTAAGCCCGAAGATGGCCTATAATAAGTAGGGTGAAAACGTTTGAGAAATATAATAATTTATGTTTGGCAAAAAATTCAGGTGTGTTGATATAATTATGTAAAATGTATAATATACACTAGAACAGTAAACAATTATTTTCTTATTACTGGTATATAGAAAGTATCAGAACACTTGTTATAAAGAAAAATACCAGTTACCATTTAAAGTATAATTTGTTTTAAAAATCAAACTTTCATAAATAAATATTTAAATACTTTATTAATAATAGATATGAAATACGTACAAAGGAAATAACCATCTTCAGAATAGTAACTGCAGAGAAAATATGCAGTTTAGAATAGTATCATGGCTATTATTTGAATAAAACAAGTAATAACTGATTATGTTATTCTGAAATCATTTTTGGCACAAAATAACTTGAAACAACAATGATGAAAATGAACAAAAATTGAAAACACATTATATAATAATTTTTGTGGTATCATAACATCCTTTGCTTAGGGGTATACTTCACACCTGATTTTTCCATTACCATCCATCTATCCCTATCATTGGAAAAGTCTTTGTAGTGATGGAAATAGAAAAAAAGAGTAATTTTAGGAAATATTGTATTAATCCACCACTGCAGAGCAAGTTGTAAGAGACACTAAGTCAAGCTTAAACTATTTTTTGTTTTTAAAATTTTTACAGATATTTATCAAAACACAAACATTTTGCACTTTTTTCTTTTTTCCGGTTAAATCATTAAAAAGAAAAAATAACCATTTAAAAAAATATCAATTCAATTAAATGTCTAATTAACTTAAATCTGTAATTAGTCAATTAAATTATGCAGATTTAGTAATTATAATTGTATAAGAGAAAACAAAAGAATACATTTATCATCATCAATTTTTATTTTGTTCTTTGTATATTACCCTAGTTTTTAAATTATCAAAACACGAGACGCGGCAAGAACAATACTACTTTGTGACATAATTGATAATATCACCAATGATGCAACATGTAACAAAAAATAAAACCTTTTTAAAATTAAAGTTTATGCTAATTTGCATATTGACACAGCCAATTAAAATTAACATTTCAACTGTCATTTGTCATAGATATCGATGCTAATGAATTATTAATTTCTTATGTGATATTATTATTACGTTTTAATGCAACGAAGACAAAGTAGGAAATTTAAATGAACTTACTTTGTTTACTTTTTCTGATTTGCGAGAAAGTTGTTTTCGAGATGAACAACGTCGGCCATTTTTCTTCGTTCGACTTAAGACTTTTCTCTTTGACGCTGTCGTCGTTATCCAGATCCGAAAAGCTATTTTCCGTATGAAAAGAAGTCGTCGAGCTAATTCTACTTAAACCGTTTTCCTCTCTTTCGCTTAAGTTTTGTCCGTCGACCGTGCGCGTCGCCATATTGTTTATAAAACATGTCGGGATTGATATAAATATTAAAAATTTTATAAAGTTCGATTGTTATCATTTTTTTAAACGCCCGAGTCGACTCGAATATTAATTTATTTCGTTTCGCGCTTATACATTGGAATGAAATTATTAATTAAAAAAAAATTAATTAAACACGTGTTTCGATTTTAGTTTTAAAATCGTCTATTTCTAGTGACGTAAATAATAAATATCGCACGTAAAAATCTCGTACGTATCGGCTTTAAAAATTATAATTATTAAAACAGAATGATAATAATTTACGTATTTTATTTATTTATTAAAGAAAAATTAATATTTGGAATAAGTATTAATCGATGACACTTTTTTAAAACGATAAATATATTTAATTTTATTCGATGTGTAATTTTTTAACCGGTAGATGGAGCTGAAATATTTTGAAGAATTTTAAATAATTCAAGATGGCATCCGTAGCCGAGCCATTAACACTCCAAAAAGGTAGGATTTTTGTGGTATAATTAATTTATTTTAATGCCTAATTAGCTATTATTTGTCTTGGCGAGTATCTGAATTATATATTAAGCGTTATAATTAATGCATGTTGCTATAGTTCGCGAGTTAAATAACGTGTGAAATTTAAGGGTGGAGATGATCATTCGGGCCAATCAAAATAACTTTCACTGAATTTAATCCTGAAATTTTTAAGTCATAAAAAGTGATTTTTATACAATTTTATCTAACAAAATATGAATTTAGTAAGGTTTTTGGCTATTCAATTAAATGTATACATTATTTTTTATAATTAAAAAATAACTTTATTATATAAGTAAGATTTTAGATTTTATAATGTGATAAAGCCACTTAAACAATGTAATTGATGATAAAAAAACGTAATCACTTTGATACTCAATTAAAATATAAATGTACTTATATATACATATAATATTATGTAATAATCTCTTTTTTGGGCTAAAGAGGACCTTTATGACAGGTCCATCATGAGTTTGCCAGATGGAAAGAGGGACAAGATCCATTACATATGTCAGATTATCTTATTAAAATTTCTAGACTAGAACCTGGTCCTCTGCAAAAGGCAGGCCGATGACTTAATTTCCTTATCTATCCATTTGGCTGTGTATAATCCAAATAAAACCTTGGGAAATAATAATTTCAAAAGATCTGGAAGAATCGGAGATAAAGAAGAGATTAGTAGAATAGACTGAAATGAGAAAATCCAATCCACTTAGATAGGACATGCGTCATCCTCATCAAATATAATCATTATAGTTAAATTATATTGAATTTATATATTAAAAAAATACTGTTTGTTAGGGGCTGTAAATTACATCTGTATTTTTCTTGAATTTTCAGTTTCCCCTCTCCCTGGGTTTCCGTAACCCCTCCCCTCTTTGGACATCTGACAAAACTCAATCCTCTTAAAACTTTTATCGCTTTATGAATGATAGATACCATAAATATAAATTAAATATATACAAGAAATTTTGAAATAAATAAAATAAAATGCATAAACTATAAAATTTAACGAAATAAAACAGACATCCACTAAACTCAACTCCTCTTCCCCTACTCCAACTCGTCATAACAGCCTCCTTCCCTTCTGGTGTGAACATTTATGAACAGTTCCTTATTTTTAAAATGTTATTGGGCAGCAATTTTAAAATTGCCGATCTATAACATTTCCATTGTTGTCCATCCTTCTTCATTAATCTCGAGAATGGAATTAGATAGATGAAAACTTGAGACTAGATACGGAAAGCTTAGGTAGGGACTGGAGGGTCTGACTAACTATATATGAACTGTAGTCTGAATTGGAAGCAGCAGTGCTCGCAGACTGTAAAAAGGGCATCATGTGTATATATATATATATGCAGGTGACCTTTGATTAATGCAGTTAATTAATTTATCAATGCTACTGCATATATCAAAATTGTATTAATCAAATGTAATGGTACCTCAGTATTCAATCAAACAATCACAACCTCTAGATCAAATTTCCAGTTAATAAAAAATATTTTGATTTTAATTTTGTCATCAGTAAAAGGTTCCTATGATAAAAATGAGTAAAGATTTCATTGTGTAAATTAAATGAAACCTTAGAGCTCCCTTGGATATTAAGAAAAGGGCAACTTGACAACAAAGGGAGGTACGAACTCCAAGTGCCCCAATTTATGGGCACTCCTAACTGGAAGTCATATGATTTCAATTAGAAGTCAAGAACAGATAGATAGGGTTTATTTTTACATTCAAATATGATTTAAAATTGCAGCTTGGCATTGTGACAATGTCACAATAAATAATTGCTCATTTTTGTGTGATTTTTACCTGAATATATTTACTTTTCTTTACTAAATGTCTTTTTAAAAGAATTAGCATATTTCACTTACAATAGGCTTTAACATAAAATTTATCATCACACTCTTGCTATTTTTTTCTCTACATCTTTATGTTTTTAATCCATATTATTCTAAGAAATTATATGGATTATTAATTATTTTATTTTATCAAAAGTTATAAAAATATCATTGTTATGTTGTTTTGAAAATTCTGATATAAATAAGGTCTAACAAAGTGAAAATATCAGTTAAAATATATAGTATAAACTTTTAATAACATTATATGTGAAATATATATATATATATATATATATATATATATATATATGTATGTACACAATAGAAGAAAGATAAATATCAAATGCATCTGGTTTGTATTGTATATAAATTGGATAACCATCAGGTTTATAATTGTTTCTTTCATATAATGTCTACTTGTAATTGAGATTTATTGTTCAAATCTCAGTTTAAAAAAGAGTTATTATATTTTGTATATCAATAGTACATTTGAAATATTAAGTACAGAAATATAACAAATCCCAATAGGATAGAAGTAATCAAGAATTTATAACTATTGCATACAGGAACTTTATGAATATTAGTGTTGATCGTTAATAGTGTAAATTCAAAATACCTGATGCATGAAAATGTTATTTTATTCAAACTTTATTGTCATATGAATGTATTTTGAGCACTTGATTTTTAAGAGAGAATTTATAAAATGTAGTAGTAATTAACAGTTTGTCTTTTATAAAGTTTTATATAGTTGTATTAGTAACTAGGCTATAACTTCATCCATAGGAAGATTAAGTAAGAAAAAAGCTGATTATTATTAAGTATGTGTACACAGAGTGAAAGAGTATATAAAATGCAATTTCACCTGTGTTCATGAAGAATTAAAGAACTAAAATAAGTCTTGGTTGCTTGTTGTTCTCTATTATATGTATTTTCTTAGCACAATGTTGCCGTTGAGAACATATCACACAGGAAACACTTTCAGAGGAAAAAGGTTGGTTTATTGGTTGAATGGATATGCATTTCGGGCAGTAATAATAGTTCAATATGTAATAATAGGACTGAAGAGGGGTGTTAAGCCCGAAATGCATATCCATTCAACCAATAAACCAACCTTTTTCCTCTGAAAGTGTTTCCTGTGTGATATGTTCTCAATGGCAACATTGTGCTAAGAAAAAACAAAAATAAGATTTCCAATGAACCAGAACACATTGTTATTCCCAAATATTCATTGGTTTGTAGTATAATTGAATGGAAGGATGCAATCATAATTCAGTTCAAATTATGCTAATTTAAAAACATATACTGAACAACCATTTCATTTCTATAAATTATTATAGATTTTCACCAAAAAAACTAGAAGAAACAAATATTCTTCCCTGTGGTTAAAAGAATATAGCCAAAATATTGAGTGTATCAGTAAAATAATTTAATACATATGTATAACATAAATAAACTTACAATTTGAATTTTATATTTTATCTTATTATACTTATTCAGATTTTTTTTGTGAAGATCTGTATATATAATACAGATTAAATCTATGATCATATAGATCATAGATTTAATATCAGATGATCCAGAGAATAAAATTCAGAGTTCTTATTTATTTGCAAAGTTCTTTGTTAGATTTCATTGTTGTATAACTATGATAATAATTATATTAGAGAAGAACTATATAATCAAATATATGAATTTTAAGTCTTTGCTTCACTTGTATTAATATCAATACCTAAATGAAAATTCTTTGGAATAAGTTTTATTCTAGATAAAAAGAAAAATTCTGATATTTTATTTGCATACTCAAAACATTTAATATAATATAAAATACTTTTTTTTGTAAAAATTTTTTTACAAAAAAACACCATAAAGTATGTTCATAATTATTAAGAATAAGAAATTAATAAACTTATATTGATAACTAATTCTAATATTTTAAAGATTCTAAATATTTCTTCAGTTCAGACTATATAATGCTGCCACATTTTGAATGTTCTCAAGAGATTCATTGGTTTTATTTACCTGGAATAATGTCATATTCTATTAAAGATAACCATATTTTCTATTTTTTCAGTTTTACTTGGAAGTCTAAAGAAACAGAAGTAGTAATGCTTTTTCTTTATTCCTTAGAATTTTTAAGACCATTTATGGATGCATATTAATTTTCATATAACATAATTTTGAACATAAATTATTATACATAGATGCATTTATTCTTAGTTATATTTTGAAATAGCACTAAACATTATACAGTATTTGCATTCCAATTTAACAATGCAAGCCTTACATGTATCCTTAATATGAAACATTATTCAGTATGATATACATTTTTAATCTAATTATTTATAAGTGTGATTAATCATGGTTACTGTTTATTAAGATAATACCAAATAAAAATATATCATTGACTAATCATTTCTCTTCCTAAAATATCAATAGAAATCTATCATCAATCAGTTTAAACTTTTTGCTATATATTTATCATAATTTATAATGCGTTGTTCATAACTTTTTCTCATAAAACATTAATAAAATGAATTATTTGTAAGAATAATAATTTTATTTAATTATCCTGATAAAAAAGAATTAATAGGGAACATTATGAAAAATAAATCTTAGACAATTTTATTATTTTTTTGTATTATTCATATCATTGTCAGACTTAATTTAAACAGTTGAAGTTTCAGTTTATTAATATATACAAACACTTACAAACTATAGCTGTTAAAGTTACAATATATCACAATAAATGTTAATAATATCTTAGGAATTGTATTTTAATTATGATGTAAGAAATTTGTGTTTTTATGATCTTATTTGTAAGAAAATTGCAACTTCTGAGTTAATAAAAGCATGCACTTTGCCATTGACTTTATCAGAATTTTAAACTTATTTGAAATGCAATTTTTACATATTTTCATAACATTTGTTTAATGTTTAATGATAATACAGAATAAAGTGCTTATTACCGGTAATATGACATGGAAATATTTTCAAATTTATTCAAAGTATTTAAAATCATAAATTTAAAAAAGTAAAATTTGCTACTATTTGAAATTATTTATAAATTAATATAAGTGTTTTTATAATGTAATATAATTTTTTTCCAGATGTTAAACGTGCAATAGAATTATTAGAGAAACTCCAAAAGAGTGAGTACAGCTTCTGGCTTGGTATGATCTGTGCACTCAATTGCACATTTTTCTATCTTTCCTAAACTTTAAGCATAAATTTGCACTATAAAATTAATGCTTTGAGCACAGTTATGCATTTATTTAAACATACTATATACTTAATAGATACATATTTCAAATAATTTTAAGAATAAATTGTTTACATATCATACTTAAATAATAGAGAGAAACTGATCAAATATTCTATAGGCTACCATTGCATAGGCCTGACGATGAATGAACACAGTTTGTGAAGTAGCTCTGTCCCGAGTGAAATCTTTTAAAAACATTAGAATATTCACAGAAATAGATGGAAATAAGTTTTATATTAAGAATATTGTATTTAGTGAGATATTCAAAGTCATATGTAAAAACTATAAACTGATTTTAAGTAAATTTAATTCTCAAATTTTGAAAATAATCTCAAAAATTTTTAAGAAATTCACTTGAAGGAATAAAGTTAAGAAAGAAGAGATAAATAGCATTTATGAAAACATTTCAAGATTTTATTTAATATGGATACAATTCAAAATTCTAATGACCATAACCTTGAACTAATATTGGCAAGTCATATTCTGACGAAAACTAAATATTCAGCAGCTTCTTGCCAGTAAGAGTAATAAGAGAAATAAATCTGTATATGGATTTTTAAGTTAATAAACTAAAAAGTATGATATCTATTGAAATCGATATTGTTTCTTTTAGATGGAAAACTGATACAGATTACAAATGCAGGTAATTTAATATCTTGGAGTCTGTTTCATATCACAATGATGCACAGTCTAATATTACCTGTAATAATTTCTGCTTGCCAAATTAGTTTTTGTTAAAAATAATAAATTTAAAATTCTTGTGAACTGAAATATTGTTCAAGATGTAAAGTTAATAGTTAAAATTGACCATCAATGCTTAGAAAACTTACAAAATATTCTTTCTTAATAAAAATATTTTCTAGAATATGATATACTGCTTTGTAGTTAATATATACCTATATGGTTTAAATTACATATGTAAATAAGAGTTCAATGATATGAGTGAAGGGGGAAAAAAACTCATTTTTTCAATTTTACCTGAAAATAAATAGTTATTTACTTTATGAAATGTGAAGTTAAATAAATAATAAAATCTTCTAATAAATTATAATATTAAATGTATTTGCTAAAATAAGTGCATAACTGTACTAATTTTAAGATTGCTTTCTCTTTAATTTAATTTTAATAACCATTTGTATTAATATTTCTAAAAATTTTGCTTAATTTCATTTTTCATAAACTTTGTTTCGTTACTGGCAATCCCTTGATATTTAATTAACTAATTTTTAATAATACTAATTATTATTATTGTTACTTTTTCACATATGAAATATTTTACAAACTATACATATGACATGTTTTGTCAAATTAAAATATCTATAATTTATGCATTTTCATCTGTAGGTGGTGAAGTTCCAAGTCAAAAATTGGCAGCTCTACAAAAAGTACTTCAAAGTGATTTTTGTAATGCAGTAAGAGAAGTGTATGAACATGTTTATGAAACAGTTGATATTTCGGGCAGCCCTGATATTCGAGCTAGTGCTACAGCCAAAGTTAGTGTATTGAACTTTGTTTTCATAATAGCATATTTAGAATAATAATGTCCTTTTTTTTCTATTTTTACTGATCATTAAAGTTTCATCTTCTGTAGTTTGTACTTGGAAATAATGAAATCAAATATTCCATTACTTCCAACTTTAATATACATCACTTCTTCAATGGAGCACTTTCTTCATTTTATTTGTTAAAGTTAATTTAAACCTATGAAAATTAAACTAATTTTTAAAGTGTTAAATTTAAAATCATCTTACTGATTTCTCTCAAAAACTGTACTTTTAGGCAACTGTAGCTGCTTTTGCAGCTAGTGAAGGACATGCTCATCCTAGAGTTGTTGAATTACCAAAAACAGATGAAGGATTGGGTTTCAATGTAATGGGAGGAAGGGAACAGAATTCTCCCATTTATATATCTAGAATTATTCCAGGAGGAGTCGCCGACAGACACGGGGGATTAAAACGAGGCGATCAGTTGCTCTCGGTTAACGGAACAGTAAGTATGCTCGTAAATGCTTAAAAGTAAGAGTTAATATTAATAAAATTTTTCCATAGAGCGTGGAAGGAGAGAATCACGAGAAAGCTGTTGAACTACTTAAAGCAGCTCAGGGAACAGTCAAATTGGTGGTCAGATATACTCCAAAAGTACTAGAAGAGATGGAGATGAGATTTGACAAACAACGTGCAATTCGTCGAAAACAAAACATTCACTAACTTCATCTGCCAGATAAAAATATTTTATCATAGAGAAGACTATGTACATATATAAAAATATATATATAGTATTTGTATGGTTGTGGTTTATTAATCAGACATTCCCATTTATATTATATATTAACTTGTATTTTTTTTTTTTTTAATTATTTAAATATTTTAAAATTTTTGTTTACAAAAATAATACATACGAAATTATTTTGAAATATTTACATTAACTCTAACTCTACTTTATTTTGATTAGGAAATAGTTTCCAAGTATATTATGAAAACAATACTTTATTTGGTAGCTGTATATAAATGTTTTGATGTAATTTAAATTATTGCCAAAGTCGAACTTTAATAATTAAAAAATGCAATAATTTTAAATCTTGCATTAAAAATCTAACTATATTGTATTTTACATTTAAGTAAATGGTGAAATTGTTAGCTTATATAAAGATAAGCTGATGTAATTAATATAGAAAAGAATAAATTTGAATGTATTTATATTCAGATTCTAGTTTGTCTTATAAGTGCGGTAGCAAATTAATCTTTCAATTTTTTTTCCCAAATCCATTTCAACCATCTTTGAATTTCTCTTATCTGAAATGTACATTATGACGGATACTCCTAACTATACTGGTGACTCCTAAACAATATGAAAGCAAATTTCAACCAACAAGTGAGCATCTGTCATGCTTTCGCGCTCGGTTTCAGATGGATAACTGTCCGAGTCCAAAGATTACCCAGCCAATAGTTAATTCCAAAAATAAAGCATGAAGTCAGCCATCATAAACTACTATACACGGAATGATCTGTACTGTGCCATAAAAAGCACAGTACAGATCATTCCGTGTATAGTAGCTTATGATGGCTACAAAGTCTTACCACGTGGAATTGCTAAAGAACTGATTTTTTGTTTAAATTAATGCTTAGATTAATAAACAACTTACACGTTACTATTAATCCGAAGAGAGATAAATATATCCGGGGCAATCTTTATTTTACGATCGTTGCCGATAAGCATCTTTAACCGTGAGCGGGCGACCTGTGTTTAATTTGTGACCTCGATATAGCGTTACAGATGACTAACGTTCAGGTCGCATACGTGCAAATGAAAACAAATAGTGTACGCGTGTGGATCGAAGTGATTACTATCGTTATAATATTTAATATCTAACTTTAGACTTTTTTATATGATTTGTTCCTGTCTGTTGTAGATTCAGTTATGTATCTATATTTAAAGGTTTATTTTCATTTTAAATTAAGCAAAATTTCGCTTCAAAATATAATAAATATGAAGGAAAATCTTCGTTTTTGAAATATCTGGAACATTTTCATGTTTTATTCCTAAGGTTATTTTTGTTTTCGATTTTCTTATGTAATTATTTCTTAATTAAACAACGATTAGGAAAGAAGTAAATATAAGAATAAATTTCTGAAAGTTTTGTTTACGGAATTCTCTGAGGATTTTAGACATATTTAATGTATGATGATTTTGTATACGGTATATCGAAGTACTAACCAGAAAAAAATTTTACTTATAAATCCGAATTAATTTATTATTTAATGGTAATTTCTTAACTTAAAAATATATCTGGGTATTCTCGCGCTTTTGATCCGTTCTCTAACTTCAAAGATGTATGAGGGATACCTTGGTTAAGTGGGCGGAGGAAGTTTTCCCCGAAATTTTACACACACATTTTTAATTTGTTAACGTTTTTGGTCATTTTGTCTGATTTTTTTTTTGTTCTTGATTTGCCCAAATTTGGGAGGACAGTTACTAACCTGCACCCCGACTATTAAGCCAGGGACAAACACGACTACAAAGAAATGCGTATTTTGCATTTTCTGTATAAATATAATAATTAATGCAATGTTGCAATCACTTATTATAAATATGTGGATTTTAAATATTGTTGTAAAATCTTTCATATGTAAATATTATTTTGTTGTTTTCGTAAAAAAATAAAGTAATAACAGCAAAGTGTTTTTCTAGCAGCGCAGCGATTAGACAATAGGCAATACATACAAATTGTATTCAAAAATTATTATACTGTGTATATTTTTCTGGGTTTAATTAGGCCTGATTTGTGCTAAAGTATATAATTTTTCATAAAAATCCGTGGTACGTTCATTCTTTAAGCACAATTTAAACCTCGTGGTAAGTAAATTGATCGGCGCTACCGACGAATTTTACGTCTCTTAACAAAACCAGTATTAAACGCTGTGACGCATTGTGCATTTTTTCTGTATTACGTATTTTAGTACTTAATGACGTTATAAGTAGTTATCCTTGTTTCATGTCGACATTTGTAACTATTTCGCGACGCCAGATTGGTTTCTTTTCCGACTTCCTGTTTAGAATTCGATATCTTGGTCAATCGGTACGTTCTCATCACGTGACAGACATAACTGAAATATTTCAAAATATTTTTCGATTAAGATAGATATTTAAATATTTCTCTTCGTAAATCAAAAGCATTTAATTTTAAATGTAATAATACGCTACAGCAATGAACTTTATAGGCGATACATTTCTGTTATTAAACGGTTACGATCAATAATATCTCTATGGAAACTTGAACAGGTAAACGTTTTCAGCGCACCTAGCGTCGGTGCGCCATCTTTTTTTTTTATCCGTGTCATGCGAACGGTCGTCGCCTGAATCTGTCTATAATTGGACTGAATTTATCGAAGGGAAGCGGAGAAGATCGGAAAGATGAAGTAAGACGATCCGTTTAACGTTTATAATATAAGGTATCGATCTTGGTTAAGTGTTAAGTGTAGAAAGAAGCGATATGGCCGTGTCCAGGTTCGATGCCATCACCATGAGTGGGTGCGCACTCGTATTCTTGTCAGCAGTTGTTGTTATAATAGCATTTGCCACTCCTTACTGGTTAGTAAGTGACGGTCAGCTTCCAGTCGAGCATTTTGAAAAATTAGGGTTGTGGGAAGCATGCTTCAAGTCTTTCTCCGACCCTAATTTTCGATTCGATAAAGAATACAGAGGATGCATGTGGATACTGGATGAAGACTACACCGTCATTTACGACATACTCGAGAAACCCTTCTTTATAGCCGTGCAAGTACTCTACACCCTGGGATTTATAGCCGTTCTGGGGGAGTGCCTTGGCTTCCTGGGTTACATCTTCTGCGTACCTTCGAAAAAGGCGGTGACTGCCCTCGTTCTGCTGAGCGTGCTGGCATTTTCTGCCGGAATCCTCCACACGATAGCGGTCATCGTGTTTGGGGCCCTGGGCGACGGTAGAGATTGGATGCCCGATCCCGATAACAATTATCTGTCTTGGTCTTTCGGTCTGGCGGCAATAGGAGCCATCCTGCAGCTGATCGCCGGCGTGCTGTTTCTTTTGGAGAGCATCATCACTCGTCGGAGATTGGCCAAAGAACAGCAACAACTGTACGCCATGGGTCAAATGCCATCCAAAACCAACCATCAGTGAGCAGATTTGCTGTTTGTTTTGTTAGAAAGTTTTATCCGGAATTTTAAAGGATTTTAAAAAAAACATGTTATTTTTGTAAAATTTTATAAGATCTGAGAACTCTACTATCTCCAGAATTTGAAGAAAAATATTCAAATTGTACTTAAAATTTTTAGTTAAATTTTATAAGATAGTTTTACACACACCCACACATACATGCATAATATATTGTAATCATGTGTATTTATGCACAAGTTCATTTTTTTACATTTAGATTGAATATTTTGTTAGTGATATTTTTAAAAAATTTTACTTTTATTCTTTGTATTGTACATAACAAGAACTTTTTTACTTTTTATAAATATGGTAATGGGAAGAGTTGTTAGAATTGTATAAACTTAAATAAATGTCTAAAAACTATCAAGTAGAAATGGATTTTTTAATGCCGAATAATGTACACCTATTTAAAAATATTTTAAATACAAAAATATCATCATCCATTAACACATAATTATGACCCCACCTACAGAAGTTTTATTAGTGTAAAAGTATGACCTAAATAAAGATTTCTCTTTTATTGTCAATAATAGGATTCTTTTGTAATTTTTCAGTTTTATAAATGTAACTACTAAATCTTTGAAAATCAAAACATACTATGCAACAAAACACAACAAAAAAAATACAGGAATTCTGTAATCATAACACTTAATGTATGTTTCTCAGGGACAAGCTGTTGCTATTACTAATATTTGTTGCAACATTACATGAAAAGCAGAATAACTTTCAGTAAGAAATCTTTAATCATATGTTTTTTCAATGTAAAATGAGATAAAAATGCTTTTATTACTCATGTGCCATTATACATTGGATAGTTATTTAAATCAGTCTGTATAGTGGTATGTACAGGTACATACTTAAAGATTTTTTCATTTAAGTTTCAATTCTGGAATAAGTAAATAAAGTTTTTATTCAGAAATTATGAAGGTAAAATGTATTTATGTTGGAAGTTTATATAATTGTTTTATTTTAATGGTAATTTCATTTATTAAATTTATATAAAGTATTTTTTCTGATTTTTATTAATATATAAATGATTTAGACAAATGTTTTTATAAGTAATAAGCATTTGTTTTTAATCTTCAAAAAAACATGTAAAAATGCCAAAATACTAGCGAGGTTGAGGCCTAAGTTTTAAACGCGAAAACGTGTACGTCGGACGTTCGCCGCCACTTTGCCGTAAGCCTAGAAGTTTGACAATGGCGTTTGAAAAGTCAGCGGAATCATGTTTGACATTCCAAATGCCATTGTCAAACTTCTAGGCTTACAGGAAAGCGGCGCTGAACGTCCGACGTACACGTTTTCGTGTTTAAAACTTCGGCCTCAACCTCGCTAATATCAACAAATTACTATTATAATAATAAATAATTTTTAAAAAGATATTAAACACATTTAATTATTATTTACACAGTAGAAATTGAATTTGGTTTGAGGATTTGCATATATGACAGTGATTACAAACTTTATATATTCTAAATATATTTTTCATTAATAAATTTTGCATTATAAAATATGAATACATATTGAAATTATTAATTTATTTCAATCACAGTAGAATCTGCTCACAGCTTAATATACTATAATCACAATAAATTGCTATATTCATTGTCTAATGTTATCTGAATTAGCGTGTCTCAAAAGACATAAGTTAAAATATAAATTTTTATTGTAATCAGAGTTTCTTACTTATCATGATATTCAGGCAGACAGATATTTTTGTCTTTTTGTATTATCAGTTATTAGTGATTTAAGTGTTAAATGTTACTTGCTTGAAACACAGCAGTTTAAAATGCTGGCACTTATTTCAATTACATACCGAACAAATTACTGTTAAGTAATAATCTCCAGTTTATAAAATCTGTTGTTAAATAAATCGCAGCCTACTTTTTATTTAGCTTAGAAACAGTGTAGTAATAAAATCCGGAAACTTGTTGACTAGCAATTAATAGTTGTGAATTTGGATCAAACAAGTAATTGGAATCAAATGCAAAGTTAAAATATTTTTTGATGAAGGTAGGCTTAATATTGTTAATTTGTGCTATTAACTTCAAACATGTATTACCGTATTTTACGGACTATAAGACGCATTTTTTTCTTTGAAAAATTGCCTCCAAAATTCAGGTGCGTCTTATAGTCCGTAGCATCTTATAGGTATTTAAAAAAAAAAAAAAATGCTTAAAAATTAAAGTGCGTCTTATAGTCTGTAGCGTCTTATAGTCCGTAAAATACAGTAATCTTTTTCTATATTTATATAGCCAATTTAATTAATAAAAACATTAAAGCCAAACAATTGCCAGATTATATTGTTTGGCTTTAATATATAACTATTGGGTTTTAGATGTTTCATGTATTTTTAGTATACAATTATAAAAATTTAAACTCGAGTCAATATTTTTAATGTAATGTAATTATAACAAAAACTAAATTATGTAAAAAACAATAAGCAAATTATATTTATAACAGCAAATTTATAGCAATTGTTAATTAAACATGATTTAATATTACCAGTATTTTTAAAAATTTTGTTTAATTTTATTTTCTTTTTGTGTGTTGTAACTTCTCATCATTGTAAAGATAAACATAGACATTTAATTACATACAAATTAACGTATCCCCTTGTTAAAAATTCTGATAAAAATAAGAAACCATATAAATAAATGAAATTCTGAATTTCAGTGTTAATATATTTTTTAAAAATATATTAACTTAAGACTGTAAATTTAAATTGACTGCTGCAATAAGTTCTTGCATGTTGTTTGATTTTTGTAAGTAATGTATTTTTTAAAAAACAACAAAATCGACATAGAACCAATATCCAACAAGAAACTGCAAGGATTGATCAAAAAGTAAGATTACAAGGCCGATATTCCTGCAGTTTCATTTGCTATAGAGAAATGAGAAGTGTGCGGTAATTCCAATGCATGTGGTTGGCAACTGTGCAGAGTTTCAGCCACCTGCCATCTACAGCACTAGTAGGTAAACACAAATGGCGACTTGTTTGGAAAACTGGTCTCGCGAAGAAATCCGCTCAGTTATTTGATTTCTGCAGGCGAAACACGTAACTGTGGCCGAAATTCACTGGCGGTTGGTATAGGTTTACGGAGAGACTGTAATGTCTTGTCAGCATGTCACAGAATGGTGTTGGAAGTTTGCGGACGGTAGAGAAAACGTCACCGACGAGGATCGTCGACCCACCCTACGGCCCAGACCAAGCAACTACAGTACTTATAAAAGCACATACAGAAAAACTTATCTGTATGTATTGATTAATCATCATGCCACTAAATATATTAGTTATTCAGAAATTATACAACAGTAATAGCAAATTGTCTTTTTTTCCATATTAATTCCTATTTCTTATTTATTGCTTAAAAGCAAAGTAGAAGTTACAACAGATGCAAAACCATAACCATAACAAAGCTGTAATTATTATTGTCAAATTACATTGAATAATTTGAAGTGCAGGAAGATGCAGAGGACTAATGCTACTTTTGTTTAAAATTTGCAACATTGCTTTTATGGAGACTAAGAATGCACCGAAAAAAATGAATACATATTTTAACTTAAACTTAATTTTTGTATTTTATATTTGTTTTATTTAAGCTTACTGTAAGCATTTTCAATGTATCTTTAATGTTCAAGCCATTGCAGAAGATTTCTAAAAGAATGAGATTTAAAAAACAAAATCAATATTTTTTTTCATAAAGTAGCTTATTAAATTAATACAAAAAAATCTATACCTCTATATTGTTAAAATAAATTTTAAAACATTTAACTTTTTAAATCTCAAATGGAGGAGTTAAATCTCCCATATGCAAGGCTTTGTTGATGTCACAGAAAACTTTAATAATCCTTTTGTTTAAAATTATTTATCTGTTAAACTCCTTGTTCTGACATCACAATTGATTAATTATTCATAATCCACAAAATATATTTCATTGATCCGTGAATATCGAGTATTAGTGCATAAAAATTATAGCCAGCCACATAGCATTAATCATTAAAAATAAGTTTGATCTGCAATGGAATTGACTGCATATAACTTTTTGCTTACGAATGCTAATGTATTTGGTAAGAGCAAGATGTTATAAATCCTCAATTTATAATTAGAGTATATTAATTATAGCAATAAGTTGACACTTTACACATAATCGGATAGATGGTCAAGTAGTATGTTATATTTAATCAGATGTGAACAATAGCAAAGGTAACTAGTTGTTAGAGGTCTCCACCAATAATTTAATCAAAGCAAATTCCTCAATGACAAAAAGTGTCTTTGTAAAATAACTAAATAGTTATTCAGTTTGATACAGATAATTAATTAATTATTGTTATGGAAATAAAAGTCGTCATCTACGAAAAAAATATTTTTCATTCTACCATAATTGGGGTTGGCTACCAGATAAAGAATGCGAGGAGACATAGAAATGCATGCTGTTGCTGCTGCTAGCTGTGCCAGTGGAATTATCGAGTATCAAGCATAGGGGCCACCTTCCTATTGTATTTTTGCATAATTTATTATGTTAGTTAAATTCTGACCTGATCTGGACTGTGGCTTAAACTACGTACCCCATAAATTATAACATATAAACTGGTTTATATGTATTAAATTCTAGCAGTTTGTTTTTTAAATGTAAATTCAATATTTAATTTTTTTATCTTTCATTCAATATTTTAGTATTATTAATATCGAAAAATGGTTCAAATTATCCTGAAATGTCTTCCAAAGGAAAATTAATTTCTATTACCAATAAGTACAATATACATATTCAAAATTTAATAATTTTAACATTAACTATACATAGAACAAATATTAGAAATAACTATCTTTTAATAACTCTCTAATACAGTAATAATTTGACAATTATTGTTATAATCTAAATTAATTTTTTACAAATTAACAGATAACAAGAAAGTCTTTAAATCTATAAATAAATAAATTATATATCAATAGGAAATTTAACTAAACAAACATTGTCTAGTTATAGGAATGCAACACTTTGGAAATCTGCCTAGGGGGAATGCTTTCTGGGAGGTTTTTTAAGGGTAACCATCTCCTATTTGGGCATTAGATGTGGAGAAAACTCCACGTGGCCAGTCCGTCCCAAGGCGCAAACCCACAACTCCCAGTGTTCGGGGAACGGGAACCACTTGGCCACTGGGCTACAATTTACTAAATCATCAGATATAAGATTATTAATTACAAATATAATTTTAAATATTACTATATTTTGTGAAATATACAATATTTCATAGCTAAACAAAATATGCTATCATGAAGCATTTTGGTCAATGAATTTGAAATTATCAATATAGTAAACCCTGCTAACTTGGAGCCACCTTCATCTGATATTAGTATAAGTTTAGGAAAGTCAGAATTAGCAGTGTTTTCTCCAAAGTAAGAGAGATGAATATACAGTATGGTAAATTATTACAATCTGCTCTATGAAGTTTTACTTCTAAATTTATTCTTATGGGAAATCATTCAAGAAATTTCATTACGTTGCCATATAGTGTACTGTTGTCTTTACTAACTTACCGACTAGTGATGTAATGCATGGTATCAAACACTCATTAATTATAATTTTTGTCAAGAAATTTTAAATTACCATACAATTTTTTTGAAAAATTGTCTCGAGTCATGCAAACCCCAAGTTAGTGGAGTTTACTGTATTTTAAAGTGAAACTAAAGTTTTAATTGGGAGTGGATTAAAAAATACTCTCCGAAATGTTACTATTTTAATAAATTCCTACACTTTTATTCATTATAACTGAATTGTTTAAAAGATAAACTTGTGCTGAAATCATTAATCCAAAAATTTTACATTATAATCACACTTATATATAAGTCGTTTTGATATTACATAAAACCACCTTTAATTAAATTTCATCATTCATGCAGTTTTTTTAAATTTTAAAAACTTGTTGTTTTTTAATGATTGTCAAATCAAATCTCTGCTTTTTAATATATCTACTTTACATAATTTATCTATATATATATATATAATCAAGACGAGTTGTTGATAATAATAATAATCAGTGTAGAGTTGAAAGTTGAAATTTGGTTCACAGGGTACCAAAATTAAGTACCAAAGTGTTAAGTAACAATGGAGAACAAGAGAAAGTGACGTGCAAGATTTACGGGTGCTAATGGAAAAAAAAAAAAAAAGTAATATGTTAGAACATATTTTCAAATTTAAACAGATAAGAAAGGTCAAGAAAAACCAAACTACTTTATATCGTTCAATTTTCATCGAATGTTCTAATCAGAACACGTCGTGAAAATCGAACAATCTTAGAACATTCGATTTTTAAATTCGACCTTAATTTAGAAATATTTAGTTCGTTGATGAAATTATTACGTTTTAGTCAAAAAAGAAAAAAAGTAATCTTAATCTTCACTATCATTACTTTTGCCAGAGCAACGCCGGGCCTACCTGCTAGTATCCATATAACTTGTTTGAGGTGTTTTATCAGTTAAATGTTCATAAATTGAAATTCTCATCTTCCAACAGTGTAGTATTGTTACAGAAAGAATTAAGAAAGATCAGCGAGAGAGAGAATACATTTAAAAAATATCTAATAGAAAATTTGTAAAAAAATTAATACATTTTTATTGATTGGTTAGAAACTCCTTAACAAAAACCACTATATTCAGTTACTACACTACTACTAGATTTGTCAAAATTTGAAGTATACTGCCATAAAAACCTCTATGAAAATAATTGGCAATCCATATTTTGTTACTCTTTCGGGCAAAAATGTTCAGATTGGAATTAATGTCCAATAGGATGTTAGATCAATTTATTTTGCCTAAACATAAAGTAAAGGGATGATTTTCTTGTATAAAGGTTTGGAACTGTTACATATTGATAATATTGAAAATAGTGATTATTTAAAAATTTTGATGAATTGGCATTACAAAATCTATATTTTTTTTTTTTTTAGATTTACAGTGTCATACTATTTTGTTGTTTAGTAAGCCAAAAAAGCATTTCTAAGCTGTTTAAAACTACAGTAGAGTTATATTTAAGTGTTTTTCAACTTTTAGATAAGTTCTGTTACCCTAATGTGAGAGAATAAAGAATTGCATTTATATATTTGCATAACATTTTTATTGTGGAATTACTAAATCAGATTTAGAAAATCCACTTATTCTGCATTATTTCTGCAAATGTTTTATCAGAGTATATAATATTTAGTTAAAGCATTTCGACAAACTAAAAATATCACACCATATATTGGTTCCGAGTGTGTAATTTTTTAAGTTACTATGGTGTGGCGAGTGGTTATTTAAACTAAAAATAATTTTTTTAAATCAAAAGGCCGGACAAAAGCTTAAATTTTTGGTCACTTTCATTTTATAGTGATGCCACATAACTAGGAAAATTTCAGGGTATTTAGAATTCAATTTTATTTTATATATAATTATATGGTATAATGCAACTTTGTCCATATGATAATGTTTAACACATGAATATAAAATAAAAAAAACTATTGTTTGGCATTTTAATTCAATCTTTACAATATCGTTGACCCAAAAGAAAAATAATTTGGAAATTTATTTCCATTTTTTAGAATTGGTAATTTTTGTTGTCTATTGCAGTAAATTTGTGTGTGGGAAAATTTCAGAGGTAGGCTGTCTCCAAAGATTTTAAATATTCACAATCTAGTTAAATAAATGTTCATTGCTTATATTAAGACAATGTTTACTGTTAAGTCCAGTTCATATTTTGAGAGAGTGGAGAGAATTGTCCGGTGTATAAGATGACTTTTTAACCCAGGAAAATCTTCTCAAAAGTTGGGGTCGTCTTATAGGGTGAGTATATCCCAAACTCTATATTTTAACTGTAAAAGTCGGAGGTCGTCTTTTACGCCAGAAAATACGCTACTTCAAAAACAAATGTGCATGGTTTTCGGCACCTAAAGTTAATTTGGTACCTCAGCTATAATCATTAAAATTTTTTAATTCAAGAATAATAATTGCATATACTTTTTTAATGATTATAACCTTAAAAAAAATGAAAGATTATCCCAAAATGAACTCATTTTATATAACATCAATATTTACATATTTAACCTAATGTACCAATCTTAAGATAATTGTGACTTATTAC
Organism: Centruroides vittatus; assembly: GCF_030686945.1. Lineage (NCBI taxonomy): Eukaryota > Metazoa > Arthropoda > Arachnida > Scorpiones > Buthidae > Centruroides > Centruroides vittatus. The sequence goes on along the minus strand of NW_027122625.1, from coordinate 87,301 downwards.
AACTTAATCAAAGTTAATCTACTAATAAAAAATGAAAATCTCATTAGAATTAGTCCTGATAAAGGATGCAAATTGTAGGCTACTGAGAAAAAAGTACTACTACTGTTAACTTTTCTTGCTATCCAAAAGAAACACCACTGTTTAGTGGTGTTTCTTTTGGATAGCAAGAAAACAAGATAGCAAGAAGTACACTTTGCATATTACTACTCTTCTCACAAAGTATGAACTAGCCTTCTTTCTATACAAAAACATTGCTAGTCAAATAATGCTGCTGAATAATTAAAATGATTTCAAAGATTTCTAATATTTTTCTAATTTATTTTTCATATTTTGGGATTCTTACATAAGAACTTTATAATTTGGCTTTTGCAAGATTTCTGTGTGTGAGCATATTTTGATATGCAACTGGCATTATAAATTACTTTTACTGTAAAAACAAAAACACAACATCCATTTAGTTTTTACAATATTTTATTTTTAAGCAATGTGAATATCAATCCTTATGAATATAAATCCTTAAAACAAAGGTTCTCACTCAAATCAAACATACCCGAATATACGGTCACAAAAAATCTTTAAATGTGAATAAAATTGATGAAAACAGTCTAATAGAACTACTGAAATGTTCCTTCTCTTACCTTACAGATATTTGAAAAACAATTTCTATTATTATTGTTTATTATTATATAAAAAGTAGAATGCATGAAAGAGAAATTTTGAGTGAATTAATTGCAAAAAACTTTCTTCGTAAACGAAATGAATTATTAATCTAGTTCTGGAACAAAGCTGCTTTAAATATATATGTATATGTAATACATAAATGGCACCATTAAACAATAACAAGTAACAAAATAAATGTTCCATGTTAATGCTATCAGAAACCATTTGTATCATAATATTATATATTTCAATTCTTTTCACATTGACCAAATGGAAAAACACAAGGAATCACAATACAGCTGATCATATTGATACAGTTCATTTTTCTTCACACCATTCATTCTCTTTTCTGACCTGAAATTAAATTTAATTAATTAAAATTTTTTGCAAAAGTGATCTGTATATAAAAATAGATGCTACTTACTTGTTCTTCTTCACTGGGTGTGAAGTCATTCTTGATGTTGAATGTTTTCCTTATCTCTTCTGGAGTCTTCCCTTTGATCATGTTGGCGACTGTTTTGCACGTTACGTCGAGCAATCCTTTTATGTCTAAGTAATTAGCTGCCTGTAAGAGAATTTAATAGAAGTTTTACTAATGAATATGGTATAAAATTTTGTAAATAGGTTGCTTCATATTATAAAATGTTTTAAATTGCTAAAAATAGGGTATCTAGGTCATAAATCCATTAATTTATTAGAGTTAGTCAAACTGTCCTGTAGAACCTAAAGATTCCATTAGGGATGAAAGGAAGGGTTCCGATAAAAATTTATCTGAAGTCATATATATATATAACCTCATTACTGTCATTAATCATTCATCCACAGAGTGCATCACTGCTGTAGTCTGGAAGCTTTTTAAAAAGGCATAAATAATTTCTGCTATTTCATTCTACCTTTGATTTATTTTATCTACTGAAGAAATGTATTTTATAGGTTAAGGTACTGGAAATTTTAATTCAGCTTAGTTTGTTAAAAATGAAGAAACTAATTTAATTTATTGTATGCCAGATTGCATAAATAATTCTTACTAGAATTAACTCAAATAATGTGCCCTGATCCACTTTTAAAAAATCAGCATCCCAAGAGCTTATATCATCTGTCCTCTTCTCTTTATTTTCGTCATCTTCTGGAGGAAGAGGATCGTCTTTGTGATACGTAGCCCACTGGATCACCTTCTTTAAAATAACTGAATTCACGTTTGGAAGAGGTACAACCTCCTCTTCATCTTCATCCATGCCAAGATCTACATTGAAATGAAAAAAAAGGAAGTAAGCTAGTTCTTTTGATTTAAGTGTACTTTTAAATAATGTTATATAACTTATTAATTCTGAAAATATTTTCAAACAGCAATGGCAAAAGTTTATTAATGTATTAAATTGTAATGTATTCTGAAATATAATAATAATAATAATAATGAGTTTATTAGTCTGACAATAAATAAATGTTTAACTCAGTTAACTGGAATTCTGACTCAATGTACTGCAAATGAATATCCAACATAAGTAAATTAATTATAAAACACTCAATTTTCGGAATTTGTTTATGTCATTTAACATAAATCTGTTATAGGCAATTTGACTTAATAATACATGCTTTGGATTGCTATTGCATGATCAATATTAGATACTGAAACTCCAGTGCATAAAATAAGTATCTTGCATCAGTTTGTAAGTAAAAGCAAATCTATTAAAAACAGATACTTTGACAGTATTGCACTTTCTACAGTCAATCAATTTAATTACTGTTAACTTAATAATTATGAATTACTGTAAGACCAAATTCTAAAAAACAAATTCTTAAGCCAATTATGAAAAAGTTATAGAATGCCTAAGAATTTTTTTATATACACGAGTTGCCTAAAAAGAAACTGAACTTTTGCTCTAGAAATACAATTAATTGCCACAAGTACTAACAGTCAAAATTCAAAATTATGTTATCAATCATGTACAATAGCATTTGAATCAGTCCATAACAATCCTTCATTATGAACTGATTCAAATGTAAGAGTTATTTCATGATATTATATAGTCATTATTTCATAACCCTTGTCAGAAAATTGCATTGGAGCAATGTGTTAATGTTAAATTCTGCATGAAACTAAAGAAAACACTTAAGTTACTAAAACAAGTATATGGGAATGATTGCCTATCCAGAACACAAGTTTATGACTGGTTTAGTTGATTCAAAGATAGCCAGGAGTCAATTGAAAATGATCTGAAAAGTGGTTGCCTGAAGATGATGACCATGGACAACAACAGTGAGAGTTAAATATCAGGCAAGGATCTGAATGTGACCTGTAGAATGTAGGCAGAAGAATTAGGACTCCATCCATGTGTGTGATTATATGAGCAAATGTAATGTTGTTTCTGCTTTGTTCTGCACTCACACACACACAGGAATAAAAACAAGATCACATTCATCATGCTCAGGACATCATCAAAATGGCTCACTGCAACCCAAATTCTCTCAAAAACATTGTCATGGGTAATTAGACATGGTGCTACCAGTACAATCCATTGACAAAATGTCAAAGTACCATATGGAAATCGTCAGACTAGCCCATACATTAAAACTTTGCTTCCAAAAATTATGGGTTAAGACCATACTAGTCTCTTTTTATGACTTCAAGAGTATCCTAGTGATATTCTGGTCATTTGTCCCAAATAACCAGAATGTCACTAGGGATTATTATTTGTTTATTTTGGGATGTCTTTGAAATCAAATTTTACACATATGGCCAGAGTATTGTGCTCAAGGCTACACGGCTACACGAGAACACAAGGGAGCACAAGAGCACCGCCGTTCAATTTTTGACTCAAAAGGTATTGTAACCCTTGACCATCCATCCTATTCTGATCTGGCTCCCTCTGACTATTTTCTGTTCCCTGACACTTAAAATTCCAACAAAATGTACTAGTTACAAAGACATTCCTGAGATTGAGGCTGCTGTGACTGCAGTACTAAACCAGGTGCCAAAACAAGAGCCGAAAAGTAATTTGAAATGCTCATAATCATCATCATCAAATTATCCAAGAATACAATCTTTTTTCCACATGTTAAAATATTAAAAACTTTTAGGCTTAGTAAACACTAGTGTAGTGTTGTGTTACAAAGACACTAGTAACACAACAATACTGGTGTTTACTAAGCCTAAATTATAGAAAAAGACACGGTTTCATCAAACAAATCAACAAATATTAAAAACCTATCTGGTTCTCTTAATTGTGTAAGTATTTTATGAGTTATTTGTTTCTTCTATTTCTAATTTCAAAAGGTATATTTAGGTTATTATTATTATACATTTGTTGACTAGTTATTCTATTACCATCATAAATTAGCAAAATGTTGAAATCTATACCTGGTATATTGACAATACCTATAATACTCTTTCTTCATTGATATTATTCATTATCATCTCTATACAGAACTACTTGAAATTTGAATTTATGGCATCTGCAATTCTAAATGCAGCATACACTAAAATTTAGAAACTTACCAACTATAGAATAACCTTTGAAGCTATTAATAAGTACTTATCTCAGTGACCAAGCACAATAACCACACCTGTCATATCAAAGGCAATAAAACAACAGAACAAGACTTAGTGGTGTTCACTATATTAGAGACAACTATCAAAAATATAAGTAAAGAACAAATACCAAACCCTAAAATATTTAAACACTTTCCAACCTATGAACAAGTCTCATTAATTCATTCTTATTCCACGAAGCATGCCACTTAGCAGTGGAATTGATAGGAAGTACATTTATCAAAAAACTGATGACTACACAAATGTCCAAGCCTAAACAGCTTAGACATACCTGTAGTCAACACAAGAAATACATTTATTAGGAAAAAAACCTTCAATTTCCACTGCTAACTAGCTTGCTCCATAGAATAGTTTGATGTTTTGTAAAATGGCTGCAAGCAGAAAGTTATCAGATATTAAAGCTTTAGGTTTTATAAAGGCTAATCCTAGGTCAAAAGTATATGGATATACCAAAGTACATGCCAAATAAAATGTTTAATCATTAAAAAGAAAAAGCTTTAATTAATTTTTTTTTAATGTTAACAAAAAGAACACAGCAAATCCCAAAGTTTTATGACAAATAGTTTTTAATGATATTTTGGAAATAACCAAAATCCCTAGTCCCAATGACAGTCTGCCAACCACCAGTCTGCAAAGTTGTCAAGTGCTAAGGAATAGAAATGTTTGACAGAATTTCAAATAATATGGGTTCAAAATATCCAGTTATGTATAAAAGTAAAACACAATTTATTTAGGTCATTTAAAATGAAAAATGTTTAACATATATAATTTATATTGAACATTATGAGCAAGGAATTCATGAAAGGAAATTAAAATATTTTTCATCTTTTTTGTATTAAAAATTAGTGATGATAAAAAGAAATTTTAAAATATTTCATAACTGCACTTACCTTCCAACATTGTTTTTATGGTTACAGAAGCTTTGGCAATTTCAACATCCACTTCAAAAATTTCGCCATCTGAACTCTGAAGCTTGATATTAGGCATCTGAAAGATTTTTATTATTAAATTTTAAATTAGTATTAGAAACAAATCGAAAAAATTTGTCAGTTTTCTATAAATTTTAAAAACAATATATATATATATATATATATATCATCCATCTATATTTTTCATTTATTTCAGGAAGGACTGATATTACTTTGTCAAGCCATAAAAGTTGATTTGCATTAATATTATAATTTTTATCTGTATAAACAGAATTAATTCACAGGAATGAAAAATTTTTGCATAGAAATATACAACGCTACATTAGATAATAGAGATTTAACTGAGAATTATATTTTAATGTCACACTACTTGTTATAATTTTTCCAGATTATAACAACTATTACAGACTCCTGACAAAATCTCTTCAAAATATTAAATTAAATGATATAATGATATATTACACAAAACTATAATCGCCAACAGATTTAACAAATTCAGTCACTTCCATTATCAATATATACTTTTACATTTAATAATAATTATTATTATTCTATTTATTTTTCAATATCTTAATAATTGAAACAGGTGAAGAATTGCTTACAATCTCAATATATCAAGTTACACAACACTGTTTAGAAATTTCACATTTTGTTGTAACTTTGTTATGCAAAAATCCTAATATTGCATTTAGAACCATTACATAAAAGTAATCTTTATTAAAAAAAATCCAAATTATAACAAGAATTACACACTTTAATTATTAAAATCGTATGAAAGTCAGAAAAACAAATGCCAAGGACTTACATAATACAGTAGGATTGTTTTTTGTTGGAATTGTTATATGCAAATAGGGACTGGTTAAGTTAATCCATTCCTAATGCCCCTAATCTCAATTCAGCAAACCATGGTTCTTCAGTTTGACATTCCAAATGTGGAAAGCTAAGTATGACACTCATCACAACAAATATCCTGGTTTGCATGTATTTTTCTCAAAATAGTATACTATATATGATAATAAAGTTTTGCTCTATATATTCAGAAAAATATTGGATTAAAGTGTTATTTGTTATAGTAAAAATGTCCACATTTTTATATTTTAAATGGTTATGTAAGCATCTGGGGCATCACTCAGCAGCATTTAAGGTAGAGCACAAATAACACGATCATCAATGCTACCATTTTTAAATATAAATAGCAGCATGTTATATATCTAATCATGTTTCTGTATCATAGGAAAATCATTTACTGTAAATCACTGAATATAAAAATAAAATTTGCATAATTATATTCTTATATATACAGTACAGAATAATTAAGATTGCACACACTACACACTTCTAAATAACAGTTCACAACCCATACAAACTGTGAATACAAAAATTAGTTGTGATAATTTTAAATGAGCAGCTCATTTTACATTAGACCTGATTACCAGGTCCAACCTGATACTTTAATGGAGATTATTCCCTTTTGTTGTGGAGAGTTGATTAACTGGTTTTGAAATAAAATTCCATGTAAAAAAATAGAAAATCTGCACTCAAGTTCATTTTTTAGAACATCTTATATGTAGTACTTTTATCATGTTTATTCTTTTATTGTCACGAATGAAATTCACATTTATACTCATTAAATTTTTTAAATAAAATTTTGTAGTAGTTTTAAAAAGATACTTGGAATTGTTATATTAAAATAGTCAACATTTATGCATTTTTTAATAATGTAAAATTTACTTTGAAATTTATTTACATTCAATACAAGAGATAATTTCAGCTGTTTCAATATTGTTAGCTTGTTATTGCTTTTATAAACATCCAGCTAAGATTCATTATCTTAAACAGCTTTTAGAAAAATTTTTCTTTTACTACAAAAAAAAAACTCATACTGACAAAAGAATCAGCAAGATATCTTATCAGCTGCATCTAACTTTTTGAGATGCACTGATGCATAAAAGCTGTGAAGAGACAACACAAATGAATTAGTACAAGCATTTTAAAATTTAAAGAATTTGAATAATTAAGTAAAAATTTATAGAAAATTTTTAAATGTGAAATGCAAACTGTACAGTACATGTGATAACAAGAATATTCTTAATGATGCAAATGTTTTCCACTTAATAGATAATTTGGCACAGCAAATCTGTCAGATTGTTTTAACATTTCAAATTATTTTTCCTAAAATGAAATTAAAATTCCAAAGCATGGAGATATTTCCTTTCTTCTGTTCAAAATAATAGGTGGGAGGCCAACAGTAACTTTTATATGTTAGTGATTTACAAAACAAATCAGTTGTTAGACTTGCAATGTTACATGGAGTCAAAACATGGGCAATAACAAGAGCCCAAGAAAGAAAGATGGAGGTGGCGGAGATGAGAATGTTGAGATGGATGTGTGGAGTGTCAAGGAAGGACAGAATAAGGAATGATTTTATTAGAGGTTCTGTTAAGGTGGGCCCCTTGAGCAAAAAGATGCAAGAATGTAGGTTGAGGTGGTTTGGCCACATAGAGCGAAGAACTGACAATTATGTTGGAAAGAAGATCGGAAAACTGGTAGTAAAAGGAAAGAGGAAAAGAGGAAAACCAAAAATGTGTTGAAAAGATAAGGTGGAAGAGGGGACTTAAGAGAGAAGAAGCCCTTGATAGGGAGAAATGGAAAAAACTTATTGGAGAAGGAAATGTCAACCCCATATAAACAGGGAAAAAGGTGAAGATGAAGTGATTTACAAAACAAGTACTTATTTCAAATGGATTGAGTTCTAGTCATGTTCAGAACCAATGCAAGTTCTAAGGGAATAAATCTGATCAGAAAAATCTCTTCAAGAGAAGATAAAGTATCAAATTAACTAATGGGTAACAAAATAAAACGTGTAGATATAGCAATGGTTGAAGATAGGGACTACAAGTCATTGTATAATAAAAAACACTAATTATAGATTATCTTTTGTAGTTCAGAACAAACTGAAGTCAAGATGAGTCAGTATCAATTGAAACATAAGACAAAATATCTAGTGTAGCATGTTTTTAAAATGATGAAAAATGGTAAATATACTGAGTTACATTTATTGTAACAATGATTAATCATCCAATTGGTAATGGAATTGAAAGTTTAAAACATTAATTCTGTGTCAATCAAACAATACAAAATTCCTTCAATGTCAACATAAGATAACTTCATTTATTGGCTATAATACCAAAAAATGCAAAAAAAAATGGCAATGTCTCATTTCTATATTTATAAAAAAACAAGGCATTACAAGAGATCCAACCTTTCAGATTCAGAAGAAACAAAGATTAAAGGATTCACTTCAATGAATCATCTTGTTTATAAGCAAAATTGGATATCAGTGATATTGTCCACAGTAGCTAATTTCAAGTAATCTGAAAATTTTAAATGAAACTCATCTCGTGAGATTAAAGAACTTAAACCAGCTTGTGGGGTTCGGGTCCGTTCAGATTTATATTACTCATGTTTTGGATAGGGTCTTGCCACCAGGTGTGTTTTACCGGACACACTGCCGATTGAGACGAAATAAATGATTAAGGCGCGAGGGTAAGAGTCACTCAGAAGTCCAGGAATGAACCTCTCAAGAGAAAGAATGCAGAGTCAGATATAATCAATTAAAGGGAATTTATTAGCAAAAAAAAAAAAATGAAAGTTCAGAACAAAGTTATCAAATCCGCTTTTTGGAAATTTGCCTATCTTTATCTATACAACGATGGGGGTACCTAACTGTGGGGTTTTCGAACTACGCAACTCACAACATACCATGTAAACTAGAAGTCTTCTCTTGTCTGTTTAGATAGTTGGTCGGTCTCTTGATCCTGTTTCACTCTCTCTCTTTTTCTGTCTTTCTCTTTCTGTCTCTCTGGTTCTCCTGTCCTGGTTCTATCTGACTGCCTCTGGTCTACTCTCTTGTCTGTGTCTTGATCGGGCTGGAGTGCTTTTTAAACACTTCCAGCATGAGAAAGTTCATCATCCAGCAATGATTTATTGGTAGTGTCATCATTGGGTGATGATTTATTGGCGGTGTTGTCATTATAGCTGAGATGATTGTTTTATTTTGTTATTTGGTAATGACAGTGAACTTTTGTAGAGTCATCAAGTTGATGTGACTCATCTTTGTTTTGTGGCAGTTCCCATCATTATTCTCATTGATTGCTTTGACTAAGTTCTTCATTTAATGTGTAAACATCGTAGAAGTCCGAGCCTCGTCGCGACACTCAGTGCCATGAAAAAAGGGGGAGTGCGATGTTTCCCTTTTTTATATTTTTAATCCTTTACAAATTAATTCAATTACTTAATTGCTTCTTCCTCTTTTCCTTGGCATGTTGTGAGATTTCTGATAGTTGGATGATAAACCATTTTATTCAAATTTGTTTATTTAAATCATTCTAACACATTCATGGCATTATGAGGCACATGTGACTCGTACGGACATGTCTAGTTAGGGCGACAGACATAATTGCTTGTTTTTCCATGGGGCAGTGCATATGTTTTGATAACATTATTCTACAAATATCATACTTGACATATCAATATTATTTTATTATGTGCAATACAATATATTAATTTAATAGTACGAAGCACGGGTGACTCATGCCACCCTGTATTAAAATAGACTACAAGTAACCCATGACTCGTAATGCCCAGCAGCTGCCTAAATGTTTATCTACTGACTCCGTGAATGTGTTAAATCAATATTAAAATTTGGAAAAGGGGGTCCCTAGATCGGTAAAATAGGCGAATTTCCTCTTACAACTTCAGTTGTTGTTTAAGATACAGTTAAAGTTCTAACAAAGTTCAAGCGAATACATAATTAACAAAAAAATTAAAATAAAGTGATTAAGCAAAAATTATTACAAATGTTGTAAATAACAGTTCACAAATGCTTACATCGAGGTATTTTTGGAGGGGGGAAGCTGTTGGTTTAAAAAGCAATCACTGGTCTCACAAATACACTGGTGTATTATATTCAGTTACAGTGCATTACATTAAAAATGATGAGCTAGATTCAAGAGTATCTGCATCAAAACTAACTAGAACCAAGAATGATAAACTGATATACAGGTATCCCTTGTACAACATAGTTTTGCTCTAATACAGAAGTGCATCGATTATCCAAACACCGATAAACCGAAAGCATTCAAGTCAGACTGTGTTAGGACATGCGTAACGATGAATTGAACATTTTTGATACTAGATTAACTTCTAAAGTATAATTTCTTTTTGCTTTTATATTTTTCAATATATTTATTTTGTTTGTACAAAATAAATAAATAATGATTTTTAATGATACAATAGCCACGATTATTATTATAAAACTTTTCATTAGGCTTAACATCCACGAAAATTCAATGCAAAGCGACACGCAACAGAGAAAAATTTCAACACGGGATATATTAATAATGTATTTTTTCATACTTATCTGTTATCTGAAAAATAAGTTATCTGAACAACACCAGTCCCCAATTGATTCAGATAATCGATGCTCTATTGTAGTTTGTAAATTGGGGATATCCTATTGTATATACTCTTCAAAGACTGCGTAGATTTGCACTATAGACTCTAGTATACCTTTTAAACACAGCCGTTTATTGCTAATATTCTAACGTTTTCGGTTATTTTTAATAACCTTTCTCAAGAACAGTTACATTCGAATGCGGTCGTAAAAATTTGAACACGTCGCCAATCGAAAACGAGCTTTTGAAATGGTTCTATTCTCGATCTCCTAACGGGAGGTTTACAAACCAAAAAAATTATAAAAATATATCCTTAACTGATTCCTCAGCTTGTCCGTTGTTATACGTATTATATTAGTATAACACCCATAAGCAATTTCCTTGCCTGTTATAATGAATATCGCGCATTCGTATATAAAGCGCGATATTCATTATAACAGGCAAGGAAATTGCTTATGGGTGTTATACTAATATAATACGTATAACAACGGACAAGCTGAGGAATCAGTTAAGGATATATTTTTATAATTTTTTTGGTTTGTAAACCTCCCGTTAGGAGATCGAGAATAGAACCATTTCAAAAGCTCGTTTTCGATTGGCGACGTGTTCAAATTTTTACGACCGCATTCGAATGTAACTGTTCTTGAGAAAGGTTATTAAAAATAACCGAAAACGTTCGAGAATATTAGCAATAAACGGCTGTGTTTAAAAGGTATACTAGAGTCTATAATCCTATTGTATTTCTGGTTTCACTCTAACAGTTTTGGAAATCCTTTGTACAGAATTTCACAAATTTTTAAGTGTAAATGTTGTTATTCAATATATATTTTTTAAAAATTCAAGTAAGCAAGCATGTTGTTTCAAATTTGCCCACAAATTTTAGAATATTGAAATTTTCAAATTATTTTGTGCTTTTTGTCAGGTTTAATGAAAACTGATCGTACAATTTTTTTTCTTTCTTGTCCTGGCTTTCATATCAACCAGATGTCTTTCTTGTTGCTTTCAGGTTTTAGCCTTTAAGACTGTCACTGTTTTCTTTTTAAAGACTAATCTTTGTATTTAAAAAAGTTTATTAATTTAAATATTTTTAGGTAAGTGTTAGTAAACTTTTTAAGTGATTGCTTCATTCATAAAAATTACGAATGAACTACAGCGGTATCTTAATACTTAAACACAAATTCTGGAAAAAGGTTGCCTGGTACTTGACTGAACAAATACGACCCACTAGAACAAATTTTCGATTAACAACACATTTTTATTTTGCCATCGATAAAAAATTTTTTATTGATAAAAATAAAAAATATGAAAATGTTGCAGATACTTCTAATCAAGGTCAACAAAAAAGCTGAGATGACAACAATACTTTGCAAAAAAGAAAATGCCCTGCCCTTGTTTAACTAAGATTAATATTAATGCATACTATGCATACTTTGTGCTTGTTAGTTAATTATTGATTGCTTTAACTAAAATATTTCTCTTAGCAAAAGTATACTATTCTTTTTCGTTACTAATTTCTGGAATGCAAACTATGTTTGGCATTAGTCCTTTGTTTCATATAGCACAGATTTCAACAGCACTTTTTTGGAATTTAACTACTATATTATATGAGGGATACCTGTGTTTTTGAAATACAAAATACAGCCAAATAGAATGATAATTTATACTTGTACATTTTACTGTTAGGTATTATGCCTATCAATATTTTCTCAATTTAAAAAAAAAAAAAAATTAAATACTAGAATTATCATGGTCATTGGTAGAGAGAGATCCAAGTAATCTTTGTCCTAAAAATTGTTTGTTATACACTTTCCTAAAAACAAATTCTTAATTGACAACTTATGAAATGTATTTGCTACATCATTCATCTTCGTGATTCAACTGAATCATTTGAGCTATCTTTAAGTTTAGAATTCACATTGAAGGAATTATATAACTGGTTTAATAATCCAATACAAAACAATATAAAGCTGTGTTTGATCATAATACTGCTCATAATTATACTAGGTCATGAAAAGACCTATCAGGAACAAGATGGCTTAGTTATTATAATACAGTGGTGCCTCATATAACATACTTATTAATCCGTTTCAGGTGCATGTCTGTTAAGTGAAAAGTCCATTATACGAAACACATTTTCCCATAGAAATACATGTTAAAACATCTAATTTGTTCCGCAGCATAAAATAACCGTACTGTATCATTAAAAAAAAAAAAAGGAATGAAAATGGAGCAGTCACCAATTATGCCAAGTAGTCAGATGTTGTGAGGAAGTGGAGAAACACTTTCTTCACATATTCGTACAGACATACACTTTTTACACATTGCAGCAGGTCTCTTTTTATTGTTTTTTAATCAGAGTCAGATTCAGGAGAGGCTACTGGGACTTGCAGGGTCAACTCCTCTTGTTCCATCCTTTGTTTTTTGGCGGCTGGCTTCTTGAAAACATGTCCAAGGTGGTCTATTTCTCTCTTTTTTTCAACACCTGTCGGAAATGACGGGCAAGAATGTCATTGTAGAGGTCATTGATCCTGTTGGCCTCAGTTGTGTTTGGATAGTGAGTGTTGGTAAACTCCTGAATCTCTCCCCATTTGACAAGGAAGTCCTTGATGGCAGCAGTTGAAATTGGTTGATTGGATTGCTTCCTTCTCCTTGTCAGATGAAGCTTCCCTTTGAGCTTCATCATGTTCCTGGGCCAGAAGTGCTTGGAGCTATTTAGTTGTCAGCTCTTCTGTTCTTCAGTGAGCTCCTCCATATCCTCCACCTCCACCTCCAATTCCAACTCTTGGGCCGTCGAGATGATCTGCACCACTTCTGTATCTTCAGCTGGTTCTTCCTGGGTCCATTCAGGAGCAAGCCTCTTCCGAGCTGAATTGAGGCTCTTCTGTGTGACTTCAGACTCATCCAGAAGGTCTGGATGAGTCTGATTGCCACAAGAACATCAAACTTCTCTTTCCGGAACTTTTGGACAGTCATGTCTTCATAAACCTGACATTCTTCAAACACCTTTATGAAAGAGAGCTCTGGTGTACAGTTTTTTGAAGTTGGTAATGGCTTGCTGATCCATTGGCTGAAGGATGGCAGTGGTGTTTGCTGGCAGATACTGCACCTTGATAAAAGGACATCTTTCTTCCAGGATTTCCTCCAGGTCTTTTGGGTGACCAGGGACATTGTCCAGTATCAGCAGGGCTTTGAGCAGTAGCTCTTTGTCCAGCAGGTATTTCTTTACAGCAGGAGCAAAGGTTTCCAGGATCCATTCCTTGAAGACAACCTGGGTCACCCAGGCTTTTTGGTTAGACTTCCAATAGACAGGCAGGTTGGACTTGACAATGCAGTTCTTCTTGAAAACCCTGGAATTTTCAGAATGGTAAACCAGCAGGGATTTGATCTTCAGGTCTCTGCTGGCATTGGCTGCAAACAGGAGTGTCAGCTTGTTTTTCATGGACTTGTGTCCAGGCAGTCTTTTCCTCCTTGGTCATGAAGGTACTGTTGGGCATCATCTTCCAGAAAAGACCAGTTTCGTCAGCATTAAAAACTTGTTGTGGGCAGTAGCCTTCATTCTTGAGAAATTGTTGAAAATCAACAGATAACTCCTCTGCTTCTTTCTTGTCATTGCTGCCAGCCTCACCATGCATGGTGATGTTATGGATTCCACACCTTTTCTTGAACCTAAAAAACCACCCCTTGCTGGCTTTAAACTCCTCCTTCGTTGCTACTGCTTCTGCTTGTTCCAGGAGTGTTTTTCTTCAACTCATCATAGATGAGTTTGGCTTTTTGACAGATAACTTCTTGGGTAGAGATATCACTTCTCACCTGCCTGTCATTGATCCAAACCATCAACAGCCTTTCCATTTTGTCATGAAATGAAGACCTACGCTTCACATGGAAGATCTTGGAGACTCCCTTGGCAACCCTGGCTGACTTGATGGCATCTTTCTTGCTTAAAATGGTGTTGATGGTGGTCTTACTGAGACCAAACTCTTTGTCAAGGTCACACTGTTTTACCCCACTTTCACTCCTGATGATTTCTTGCTTTGTTTCAATTGAAATCACCTTTCTGTTTTGTTTTTAGAAGCCATGATTTGCACAACATTTGAATAAATGTAAATCACTGAGATGATGTACATAATAAAAAAGGAAGTAAGCCCAATGGGAGCTCTGTACTTCAGGCAGTGAAAGAAATCGATCATCGGGGCTTTTTGCGAAGAAGAAAAAACAGCTTACTCTTCTGCAGCCAAAGAGCAACTGTTTTCTTGGCTTTCCAAAATACCTACATCAAGAAACTATTCTGGGAAGCCAAGAAGGGGAAAACATCTAAAAATAGCAGATTGTCATTGGCAATGGCAAAAGAGTGGAAAGATCATTTGCACTTGTTCGCAGAAAGTCTGTTGTTCGCCTCACGTAACTGCCGAACGGAAAGTCCATTGTTTGCAGCGTCCGTTATTCGAGGCACCACTGTATATTAGTTACTTTAGAAGAGAAAAATTAACAAATCATTTTAAATGTAGTACCACAAAAACAAAAACAATTATATGACTAGAAAAATTGCAGTGATGTTTAACAATAGTAACTACTTTTTTTTTTTTTTATTTGTAGAATTAATTTTGAAGGAATTCAATTCAAACTTATTTCAACACATAAATCAAATTTTTATAAAATGCATGAAGATTTATCCTCACTCATGGTAGGACTAGATCAGAAGATATTAAAACCTGAAACCACATTTAATGATCAATTTAGTAGCAGTATAAGTTATGAAAACAAAAGCAACAGAAAATGATCTTTCATTTATGTGATTAAGAAAGGTTTTGTCATTTTGCTCTGAACTGAAAAAATATCCAAAGTTAGTGTCACAGAACAAATGATGTTAAACAAATATTATCAATTTTTTAACAATTATTTAATATGAGAATCAGAAAATTTATGTATTTTATCTCTGATATTTGCTTAAGTCAGACAAGAATTAAGTAAATAGCTTACTGTTGCACTTAAGATCAAAGAAAGTGCTAGAAAATTTAGATAAATTAGTTGCAAAATTTACTAAATTAGAAAAACTTTTAAAACACAATGCCAACAAATCCAATTGCATTTTGGAGTAAAGTTTGTCAATACATGAATGCAGATGGTCACTCATGTCAAGATATGCAATTATTGAGAGAGAATATTACTATTCAGTAGAATATCTTCAGCAATGATTTTTGATAAAAAACAAGATAAAGAAAGCACTTGACACTAGAAATGAAGTAATATTCCACACACAAATCCATTATAAAAACCAATGTTATATGCTGCAAAAATTTCCAACTAAGTCAACGTTTCACCTGTTTAACTATATTTCCAAGGTAAAAAAAACAATGATGGCCTAGAAGTATAAAGCAATATATTACAGCTTATTGTAAGAAATCATCAATGTTATTCTCACTCAGTTTTATTAAAATAATAACTAATGCTGTTGTAGCAGCTTTATTAGTGGTAATAGCTATAAAATTCTGATTTAGGTGATTCTGGGCTACTTATTCTGTTTTGATTACTTTCTACCATAAAATACAATAAACATGAATCATATTAACTAGTCAGCATGGGGCAAAGGCAGGAGAAAGACAATGAAACATTCATTACTACTACAACTCCATTTCTACTTATAAAAAAAGTTTTACAATTATCACCACATTTGTATATCAAACACTGAAAACATATTTTAGATGGATTATATCAACTCAAAGCACAAAAGTATGGATTAGTTGTCTTTAAAATTGCATACAAATCAAAGTATAAAAACTGTTTGGAAGATGACTAATACCTAAAGGGACATTCCAATTTTCAATGCTGATCTCAACATTCATTAAAATTCGTTCCTTTTTTCAACATTGAGGTAGTGCTGTTGTCAGCACTGACTCAACACACAGCACTCAACAGATATGTTGACTGCTACTTTCTAATGAATTATGGGTAATTGGAGTGACATTTGAATAAAAAATTGCAACAATGCAGGAGATGCACATTGCTGTCGATAACAAAACATCACTTTGTGGTTGGTGAAAAACAGCAAAAATGATGACGGAAGGTAAGATTTAAAAAAATTGAATATCATTTAAGCAAGCAATAAATTTATTTTTCATTGTTTTTGTCAGATCACAATTATTTACTCACATATATAAATAAACTTCAATCTGAGAATCAGTGTTTAGCATCTACAGGTACTGTACATATTTTATATTAATAACAAATTGAATGTTGTATTTAACCAAATAGATAATTATTGTTTTTATAAATTTTAATGAAATTCCTCTATTTAATTTTTTACATATATATTCAATGATAGAACAATCAACATCTGAAAGATCAGAAACAAATGTACAGTCTTTACAACTTTCTGAAACAAAAAAAATTGGTAAGTATTAGTTACAATTTTTCGTGAATACTCTGGATATATTTTCTTCATAATTGAAGTTTAGACTATTTAGAAAAAATATATAATATTTTTGAGTCTATCTTTTAATCCTTTTACATCACCACAGAAGTAACAGTTAACATGGCTTTTTTTGAAGACAATACTTCTTAAAAACAAAGATAAAAGAAAAAAAATTTGGTATTAATACCAAAAGCTTTTAATACTTAAAAATGGAACTATGAATTAGATTAATGTGTACCTAGGTAGTCCAAGATGGTGGTTCGTCTCCAATTCCAGCAATCAGAAGACAGGGAACAGTGGGACGCACGTTCTAACATAACCTAACCTATTCTAATAAATTTCCATAATTATTAGCAACCAAATTATTAGAATAGGTTAGGTTAGAACGTGCGTCCCCACTGTTCCCTGTCTTCTGATTGCTGGAATCGGAGATGAGCCGCCATCTTGGACTACCTAGGTACACATTAACCATGAATTACAGTGTGCACTATCACACTTCAATGCCATGTTTGAGAAAGGAAGTGTGACTGCTTACAAAGACCACAAGTACAGTACATCTAAGCATGTATGATCATGCAAACTAATTTTTCATTATCATCCATAACATTATAGAGCTAGTGGAAGGAATGGCGAAACTAGATTGAGGCACCTCTAGCGGCAATGCCGGGTAACAGAATCGGGGCTACAAAGCCGGCACCAGTGTTGTTCCATCTAGTACTTTTGTACTAATCTTGTACCTTTTTACTTGTTCCAGTACCAAGATACCCAACACCATTTTCCTAGTACCTTTCATGAAATCCTAATACCTTTCCTTTCAAAACATTCATTTTTATTCTATATTTTTATATTTTTTTTACTTTGGCAGTAAATAGATATTTTTATTGCTTCCTCATTCGAGTGCAGGAGTTGAACGTATTTTTTTGCAATTGAATTTAATAAAAACTAAACTACAAAATCGAGTTCTCACTGATTCTTGTGAAGCACTGTTATTAGCAAAGGAGCTACTTAAAAGCAACAACGATAAATGTTATACTTGAAAGCCATCATCTGCTTCAACCATACAAAAACATTCTAGTGAGGAAGATTCCGATGATGATGATCTTATTAGTGATTGTTCAATGTGATAATTTTAAAGTACTTCATGTTCATTACTTTTGTTTCGACATTTTGTTCATTTGATTGTCGTTGAAAAATAATAGCATTCTTGCAATATATGAATTTTATCCTGTATGAATTTTCTGTGTTACGTGTAACACTATATATATTTTAATAAATAGAAATTTGAATAAATTATAAATTTATATATTATTTATAAGTATATTATATATTTAAATAATATATAATATATACATACATTCAGCAGTTTATGGTCAAAGTAATGCCTGCTTAGTCAATACAATCACTTCTCGACTTACGACAGGGTTCGGTTGGTTCACAACTTCAGATGTAAGTCGAAATGGTCGTAACTCAAGAAGTGACAATGTATTGATTCTGCACGTATGTATGTCGTATTATCGATATTAATATAAATTTTTTAAAAAAACTATCGCACATTACTGGTTAACTTTGTACCCTGGCAGTGCAGTAATATAGGTAACACTACAACCAACCACACAACAGTTATTTTTTAAAGTTTTGTGTGGAAAAAAGCTGTGGTTCATTATCACAGGAAGAAAACAAGCACCGCGTTTCAGTGCATATCCAACCCAAAAACGCGCATGTTTTCCCAAAGCAGTTATCTTTGCCTGCGTACAGATGGCACTCAACTCAGTTCCACTAGCTCTATACACACTTTTTTTCCTAACACAGAAAGCTCAAATATTGAATGTAGCATACATTGTACGCCATGGCATTTCCCCTTTCAAAGATGGCAATGAGATGACGTGCTTAAACATCCATTTTCAATTATTAAAAAAAAAAAAAAAAAATGATTGATTTTGACTGCTATTATTTACCTACCTGCACGCCATAAGCACACATGATTATTATATAAAATACAGTGTATATATATGTAAAGTTTGATAAATTAGTCGTCCTACTTTCAAAAACGCTCCAAATTTTAAAATTTAACATTTAAATATCAAAAATGATCCAGTAATATTAAAAATTTGGTTAATGTTACCTATGGTTCCAAAATGGCGACTCATCTCGTTTATTAAGCCTATGATGCTAAAATCCATCACAGGCCATCTCAGGAATACCTTTGGCCTCAATCCAAAGGATTACCTAGACTTGGACATCCACCTTCACAGCCTTTCTCTAAGGAGCCCTATAGTCCTGCACATTCTGAACGAGTTCTGTAGCCTATATACAAAAGCCCAAGAGTCCATCTGTGCCTCGATGAAGATGGACAGGAAAGAGATACTGGCCCTCATTGCATCTTTAAACACGTGATGGTATTCTCCATTAAATTCCACCTTCTAACAACATAGCCTTAAAGCTCTTATGTTATCCAGATGGAGACCAGCAGGCATAGTCCTATGCTGACACCATGATGCTAAAATTTTGCAGCCCAAGGAGATCCCTTCAATAGATGAAGATCAAGACCGAGTCCAATGTGTTTTTCATCAGCAACATATCGGCAGAAGAAGAGTACAAGATAATTAATAGACATGTGGCAAAGAGACGGAGGGAGCCTGTGGGAAAGCTTACGGGGGATAGGCTCTTGCTAACCAGATCAATGATTCCAGCAAATAGAAGAAAGGAAACAGTGGGGATGCACATTCTAACCTAACCTATTCTAATAATTTTGTTGGTAATAATTATGGTAATCTATTAGAATAGGTTAGGTTAGAACATGCGTCCCCACTGTTTCATTTCTTCTATTTGCTGGAATCAGTGACGAGCCACCATTTTGGAACCATAGGTAACATTAACCGAAAATTCGATCACAGTTAACTACCAACAAATACTTTTCATTCAATAAAATCACATCACAACAAAAAATAAAGTTAATTAGAAACAAACACCTTTTTTTGTTGCCGAGATATATTTAATTCACAAACGAATGTTTTCGGCTTCATCTATAGGCCATCATCAGGTCAAAAGACAAATTGGAACGCTTACATTTCATACATGGAATACAAAATTCAAACTAAACATTTTTAAAAAAATGGAACTAAGCCTACCATCGGCGTGGAGGTTCATGGTTAAGAAGTTTACAGGAAACTTGAATTAATGAACTTGTCATTTTATTTATATTTACTATGATATTATGTTCGTTTGTTATTGTTATTTTTGTTTTTCTAGTTTCTCACTATATGTTTGTTTATTTTTTCCATTATTTAGTTCCATTTTTTAAAAAACGTTTAGTTTGAATTTTGTATTCCATGTATGGAACATAAGCGTTCCAATTTTTGTCTTTCGACCTGATGATGGCCTATAGATGAGGCCGAAAACGTTCGTTTGTGAATTAAATATATCTCGGCAACGAAAAAAGTGTTTGTTTCTAATTAATTATTTGCTGGGCACTTTATGTTATTGTTAAATAAAGTTATACATCAAACACGAGAAATGTCTAATATGTCACACTTGATTGGTGTACAGTACGTCATAGATGACTTTTATCATAAATCAGTTTCATCGACGAACAATAAATGTGATTTCAATGAAGTGAACAATATCATATCTTTTCTTACAATGGTGCAATTCGAGTGAATTCCATCAGTTACCTTGCACCAATATTTTATATTCTGCACGTAATTTACGCATTTAGACCTAAAATTCGAATTTTCGAACGTAGAACGTGACAAAATATGCATCAAAATAGATTGTTTTCAATGTTCTCGACCCTACTTAGGCTTAATAAATTACCGTACAAATTCGACCAATTGCTTATTTTAAGAAGAGAATACCGTTTAATTCGCTTCGTATTCAATCGCATATTAAAAAATAAGAAAGAAAATAATTGTTTTAAGTCCTTACTTTGCACCCTTCCTTAGTCTAAAAACAGAATAACTAATACTAGATTGGATTGCTACAAATATGACGATTGAAGTAAACGATGCCAACCTGAAATTTTATACACAATGCGGACAAATTAGATTTGCCAATTTATAGACGGAATTATATTAATAATAATATATTATTTTGTTTGTACTTAAATGAATTTGGATAAAATTATCTTCGCATATTAAAACCGTATGTAAAAAAATAAAGTTTTAATTCTTAAAATTATGTAACGTCATTAAAAGAAAATTTTATTTTTATACGGTGTCGCTGTTTCGGGGATGTCAAAATTAAATATAAGCGTTTGAAAAATTTAATTTTTATAATCTCCATATCAAACAAGCGAAAGGAAAGGAAGGAAAAAAAGAATTTTTATGATTGAGAAGGGGTTTCGGTTTCAATCGGATCGGACGCCTTTCTTTTGTCTCCGCTTTGTTTATGGTTTCTTGCGCTTCCAGCCCGCTGACCTAGCACGTTTTCGACGGCCAGTAGAGTTAGTTTTCCTCGTTTCCGTCCTCGACCCCGCGTCAGTCAGCGCAGGTAGGAGTTTTCTTTTCTTTTTCGGCTTTCGCTCAGCGTGGAGGTCTTGCAGGCCTCGGGTGAGGAGCCGACACCGCCGGCCGCGGTGCCGAGCCCCGTCCACGCTGATTTTCGGTTCTTTTCTCCGCTCTCAGAGCTGGACAAACTCAGATCCATTCGTCCAGATTTTCCCCCGGACCACCTCTACACCGTCTTTTTGGAGGGACACGATCCCCTCCATCGCTTACGTCCGGCGGACTTGCACGCGGCGCTCCAACCGCACTTCCCCCACCCAGACCTACTCACAGACGTCAGATACTCCCGAGGGGGATTTCTCATCCTGAAGACACGGGACTCCCACACCGCTGAGGCGGCTCTCCAAATCGACACCCTAGCCGGATTCCCTGTCCGCAGTCGTCTGGCCCCGGACTCAGCCCTCACGGCATACCTCCTCCGGGGGGTCGACCCCACAATTACAGTACAGGAAATATACGAGGCCCTCACAGCGGCCAATCACCCGGTCATCGAAATTCGCCGTTTCACGCGAACTGAGGACACCACTACCCTCCCAAGTCCCACCGTCTACGTATCGGTGGCCAGAGCTGCCCCGATCGACTACATGACAATATATTATCAGCGCTACCCATGTACGCGCTACATCCCCCGGCCGCGCATGTGTGGACGTTGTCTATCCTTTGGCCACTCCGCCCGTACTTGCCGGGGACGTCGCCGCTGTCCCAACTGCGGGGCTGACCACGACCCAACCAACTGCTCCACTACAGACAGTGGGTGCATGCGCTGTGGGGGGAAACACAGCGTCGATTCCCCAAACTGCCCGATCTATCGCCATGAAGCACGACTTCTAAAATTCAGTGCCCTCCAGCGCGTATCATACGCCGAGGCTAAGCGAACCCAACGCGGCCCCCCCGCACCTTCGCCCAGGCGGCTTCAGCCGCCACCAAAAATGCGCGAGAGATTGGTGGCCAGCCTCCTCGCCAGGATCGCGATTCAACCGGTTCCACCAATGGCTTGCAGGGGGACCTAACGACCCTTCTACATCGAGTTAGCCAACTCGAGTCTACCGTGGAAGCTCTCCGAGCGGAGATTCGGAACCTCTGTCAAATCGCCTACCCACGATCACAAACGCCCACCTCGACATCGTCCCCACCTGAACGACCTCTAGGTCCGGAACAGGCAACGGCCACACCAATACCAAACAAACGCCCTTCTCTCACGGCGGAAACAACAGCTGACACACAGCGAAGCAAAAAGAAGAAAGGGACCAAACACAACCCACCAACCACAACAACGACGCCCGACACGGATGACCCATGGTCGGACATGGAATCCCAATCGACTCCAGGTCCATCCCATGCCCCTTCCCACGAGAACCTCAATGCGCCCACACCAGCTGAGTCTGCTAAACTCCGTCGTCGCCAACAAAAGACACAACACTCAAATGGCTAATTCTCCGAACTATCAACACACTCTCCGTATCGTACAATGGAACGCGCGGGGGGTTCGCTCAAAACGCGACCTCCTCCTAACCGCAGAGTGGTACCGCGATGCGGATATCATCATTATCCAGGAAACCTTCCTGACGCCAGATATCCCCTTTTCACTCCCGGGGTTCACTCTGTTTCGGGCAGACCGCACCTCGGCCCAGGGAGGCGGTCTACTTACAGCTATAGCCCACCGTTGGCCAGTCCGGTACCGCTCGCAAAACCCCACCATCCAGGGCCTCGAATACCAAGAAGCACTGATCTACGTAACAGGGACGCCCCTCTCCGTCATCAACGTTTATGCCCCTCACGGGGACCTTACCGAGGATATGCTAGATGCTCTCACACACAACCATCATCGGCCGCGCATCATCGGCGGAGACTGGAACGCACATCATCCCCTATGGGATGAAGAGTGCGGGCGCCCCGACGGGGCGGGCCGAGCCTTATCCAACTGGCTTATGACAGCCGATTTCAGTTGCCTTAATACGGGGGAACCCACCCATTTTCGCCAAGGTGGCGCCTCAGCCATTGACATAACCCTATGCTCACCAGATCTTATGGGGACGATTGCCTGGAGCACCAGCGCCGATACACTCACCAGCGACCACGCTCCGGTGCTGCTTAATATGTCTATACCAGGCACCATCGGCACCCCGGCCGTTTCTCGGATACGCTGGCACACGAATTGGGACAAGTATGCTACCAAAATCAGCCAAAGCTGGACGGAGGGGGAGCCTCACCCCAATGACTACCGTAGACATGTTAAGAAAGAGAGTAGAGAGCTGTCCGTCTAGATAGCGACGGACTTAGCCCTATGGAAATAGGAAAGAAGGGAAAGCATGAGATTTGAAGTGTGAAAGAAAGTGAAATAGGAAAGTGTGAAGGAAGGCATGGGACCCAGAGAGCGCCTGCGCCGGCATTTATTAAACAAAAACATATGTACAAAGATAACAAATATTTACAAAATTCAATTGACAGTAAGTCCCGACAATGGTTACTCAATTACAACATTTTTCCTATTTACAAAGAAGACAAGTTACAATTTGGTAACACTTGTGGTTTTCCGTCTTGGGGAAACTACTACCGATGGAAGGTGAAACAAGCAATGGCTACTTGCCCATTGCTGCCCTCTCTAGGAGAGGGGGGAACCACGGTAGCTTGCTCATGGCCCCCTTACAAAGAAAAGTATCAACAGTGTAATTTTGATGACCAATTGTCCTATTGTCACAGTGAGCACAAAAGCACCAACTTAAGAGTCCGTGGTGTCTTCGTCTTCTTCGTCTTCACTGCTGTCTTCGTCTTCACTTCTGTCTTCGTCTTCACTTCTGTCTTCATCTTCACTTCTGGCTTCATCTTTTTTGGCGTCTTCATCTTCGTTTTCCTCTTTCTCTGAATCTACATTGATGACCGCTTCTCTTTGGCCGTTTTTGTAGTTCGTTTGTGTGAGGATTTTTGTATCTTCTATGTATTTTTCAAATGCCTTAAAAACAGTTTTGTTTTCCACTATGTTGGTTTCTTTCGGGGGCCAGTTATGACCTGACCTAAGACATGCGTCTATGACAGTGGTCCCCAACCCTATGCCCGCGGGCACCATAGCGCCCGCCGCTGTGCGACCACGATAAAAATAAAAATATTTCGGTTTTCAATAAAATGCTATGTAAAAGTTTTTTCGTTTTTAATGATTAACCACTCAAAAGTAGAAATGGCGTCCAACACAGATAAAAGCACAAAGCGAAATGCGACCGATCTCTTTTTCCCCTCCGCCAAATCTTCACCAACCAAATTTCCCATACCTGAAATGAAATAAACCGGTCCGTTCTGAATATCATAAAATCAAAGTACAGATCACGACTTACAGATGAACACCTTGACGATTGCTTACGAGCAGGAATATCATCATACTCTCCTAATTACGAAGCAATGGCCAATGAAATGCAATGCCAAAAATCACATTTACTTTCAGATTTATATTTTTTATAAAGAATTTTTATACTCTGTAGATTTTGTATGCATTGTTTAGTAATTACTTGTTTTGTAAAAATTATTGTTAATAGTCTTGTGTATGTTTTAGCACATTTTTGGAATTAAATGTTTTCTGTACATTATGTGTATGTATTATTAACTATGTCCAAGTATAAATTCACCTTGAAAAAATAAATGGTGCCCGCCATCCGGCCGGTATTCTAGAATGTGCTCTTAGGTACAAA
Organism: Centruroides vittatus; assembly: GCF_030686945.1. NCBI lineage: Eukaryota > Metazoa > Arthropoda > Arachnida > Scorpiones > Buthidae > Centruroides > Centruroides vittatus. The sequence goes on along the minus strand of NW_027122625.1, from coordinate 62,118 downwards.
AAGGTTGGGGACCCCTGCCTTACTTGTTTTGTTGAGGATGGTCCAAAACACTACTTTTATGATTGTATAATTTTCGAACAAGAAAGACTAGAAATAAAACTATTACTAGAAGAGTCTGGACTCAACTGGCCATGTCGGCTCTCTGACATCTGGACCAATAAGGTGATATATGACGCATTTCAGAAATTAGCCAAACGTATCAATCACATTATGCAAAGAACAATGTTTAACTAGTTCTCTTTTCTTTATTGTTTTATTCTTCTTTATTCGAGCAGGTTCTATACACATAATCTGTACTCTACTACCCAGTGAGGTATTTCAATGACTGACATTAATCACCATTCTTCTTATTTTAATATCAGGAAACAAATTACTATTACAATGTCTCTTCAACTTTTGTAGCTACTTATCTACCTTTAAAACTTATTAGTAAAACTTATTTGTATTCGCCTTGAACAGGCTTGCTATGATCCCACTGTACTGGTATATACAATAGCGTCTATAAAATATCTTTGCAAGACTACCTAATTTTGTATGACACTTAATTTTGTAGTTTAACACTACTTAATTTGGCAGTCAACCCAATGACAAAGAAATACTAATACTAATGTATAAGCATCTTTGTTTAATGGACCTTCTTACTGAATAGTATAAACATGTTTAACCAAAATAATCTACAAGACTGCTCACATTAACGTAATTTATGACTCGTCCAATTACGTTCTACCGCGTCCACCAAAACATTTCTAACAAGACTACTTAAAATGGTAGTCAACCTCAAGGCAATGAACTTTTCACATTGCAAACCTGTTTGAACTTCACGTTGGCCTCGTGAGCTGCCTTACAGCACCACATTGTTTCACTGGGCCTGTACTCTTAATTGCATGCTCGCATATGATTTCCAGTGATCTAATATACTAGTGAACACTGGTCTACATCTGTTCTATACCGTGCTACCCAGAGACTCTTATAAGTGGAAGTGATACCTTGCGATACGTCTCGTTAGAGTGTCGGGCATAAATTTGTATCAATGTGCTATGCATCAATGTGTATCTCTGTGTTGTGCATCAATGTCCTAATGGGTATCATCCAGTGCTGCGTCTTGTGCCTCATCCTGCTCTACAGTGTCTAGTTCGTGCATCATCCAGCTCTTCTGTATCATCTGTGTTTTACCGTGCATTGCTCTGTGCTGCATTTTTATAGTGTGTGTGCATCAATGTATGTGTCTTCAAAGTGTTTTGTGCATCACTGCGCTTCAACGTGCTGTGCATTGGTGTGCATCAGTGTGCTTTAGCGCGCATCAGTGTGTCTCATTGTGCTGCTCACCAATATGCATTAATGTGCTTCAGTGTGTCTTATCAGTTGTGCCATCCATCAATTTGCATTATTGTGCATCAGTGCGTGTCAAAATGTCTCACTGTGCATTCATATCCCAACGTGCAGGCCCCGTGCTGTATTTCTATAGTGTCCATCAGTGTGCATCAATGTTCTCCATCTGTGCATTTATATCCTAACGTGCATCACCCTGTGCTGTGTTTCTTTAGTGATCATCAGTGTGCATCAGTGTTTCTTCAGTTGTGCTGTTTTTCTCTAGTGATCATCAGTGTGCTTCAGTGCTGTGTTTCTCTAGTGATCATCAGTGTGCATCAGTGTTTCTTCAGTGGTGCTATTCACCAATGTGCATTGATATGCCTTTGTGCATCAATGCCTCAACGTGCATCGTCTAATGTAGTGTTTCCTCAATGTGCATCAGTATGCATCGGTGCCCCAATGTGCATCGTCGTCATCGGTGAGCATCAGTGTTCATCAACGTTCTGATGTGATCTCTTAGGCTAATATATGTCGTTCAAGACACATAGTACAATGGGTTCTGACCAGTGCATATGGTCCACTGCGTATTGCCTAACGAGTCTTAACGTGCAACGATTAACTTTGCAGTTTACACATCTCAACGTACACTCTAACTTTATCACCACTCAAGAGCACCATGACTGATATGTGGAGCACTTCTATATTATGGATGTAGTGCATGCAATTTATTCTACTTTTAATTTCTTTTGTTTTCACTTATATTATAATCCCCCTTATTTGCTTAATTTAATAATGTTATTATTGTTATTTATTGTTTTTTGTTCAATTTATTTCTTACTTACATATATACCTCTTTAAATATTTTTATTGTAATATATTATTTCGGCAGTAATATCGTAATTATACCATTAATTTGTTACTCTCCGGTAATGCGCCAAGCGGGGCCGGACATGTACTACGTATGTTAATAAAAATGAATGAATGAATGAACTCTTACGCAGGGCGTCCCGCAGGGCAGCGTCCTCGCGCCTTTCCTGTTCACCTGCTACATGGCTGACCTTTGGGAGGACCTCCCTCCGGGCGTCAGGGCAGTCCTATACGCGGATGACCTCTTTCTTATCGTAACGAGTACCAACCCCACTCAGGCCACCATCCGCGCGCAAAACGCGCTTGACCATTTGACCCATTGGGCGGCCAGATGGAGCCTCTCCTTCTCTGCAACAAAAAGCGCTGTCATGGACCTGTCACCCAAACATAACCGTCCGCCAGTGGCGCTGACCCTGCCTTCGGGGATAATTCCGCAACGCACCACCATACGCGTCCTGGGCATGCACTTCTCTCATACGTTCACGTGGACGGCCCACGAGACCTTCACACGCACAAAACTGACCAGAGCGGGATTTTTCCTGAAATTCTTCGCATCCCGCCGTAACGGCGCTCGTACAGCGGAGCTCCTCAGGCTTCTCTTTACGGTTCTCAGTCCTATGGCAGGAGTTCGGGGCGCCGCTTCTGGATGGCGCCCCGCCCACTGCCATAAATCGCATTGAGAGACCGCTCCACGCTGCATTACGAACGGCGCTGGGCGTGCCCAAGACGACCCCTCTCTTATCCCTTTACATAGAGACTGGTTATGTGCCGTTACGCACGAGGCTACGCCTCAGAACACTCTCCCATGCGGCGGCTCAAATTTCGAGGGGCAGTTTCAGCCCACTACATGACCTCTACCAAAACGCCTCAAGTTTGGACTTTTATCGTTGGCGCCGTCACCAAGAACCATACGTGCACCGGGTCATAACCCGCTACCGTCGGGAAGGCCAAATGACGTCACTCATTTATCGCCAGCGCTGCGTGCCACCAAGCACTGCCAGCGTCCATCCACACATCAGTCTAGACGACGACCCCACTTCATCCACCGACCCACCAGTCGTCACGAGCGTCCGTTTCCGGGAGACAGTCGCTGCAAAATGGCCGGGCTGGCTATGTCTAGGCGCGGACGCATCCAAAACCAGTACGCGGACCGCCATTGGCGTTGTCTTTTCTAACACCAACAAAACAGAGGCCTGGTCCCTGCACAACTACTGTAGCGTCTTTGGGGCAGAAGCCCAGGGCATCCTGCGCGCAATCCACATCAGCGCCCCGCTTGCCAAACCCACCGTTATCTTTTCTGACAGCCGCTCGATCATCCAAGCTATGGCCAACGTCTCATTCTCTTCACCACCCATCATCATCGATCTAGCGGCTATCGTCTGCGCCCACACGGCGCCCATCATCATCGCTTGGACACCGGGCCATGCCAACATTCCATCAACGAGGCGGCCGACAAAGCGGCCCGCCGCGACCCGTTCAGTGGATCCATCTGGAAACCCCTCACGCCACGCGACCTCACCGGGCCATACGGGACACCACCATCGCCACCCTGACGGATGCCTGGTCAGCGGCGCTCCGCAACAAAGGCCGGGACCACCTTCGCCCGTTCGCCCCCTGGAGTTACAGTTGCGCGTCGTCTCGCCACGCGGAGACGCTCTTGGCCCGGCTCCAGACCGAGACGGCCGCGCTAAATGCCTTCCTCCACTCACGACACCTTCACGACTCTCCGGGGTGCCCCCATTGTGGCGCAGCGGAAACTACTCTTCATTACTGGCTACACTGCCCCAAATATGCCTTAGCCCGCAAGGACCTAGGCAACACGATGACCCTAAACATGTCTCTGGTGCGCACGCTGACGCCTATCTACTGGCCGCCGGCCTCCATCACTCCTAGTCACCACGTGGCGGCGCTGGAGCGCTACATTACCCTCACTGGTCGTTTCGCTTAGCAACTGGCAACGTCGGTCGGAGAAAAAGCTGCAAAGGCTATAATCTCCATATCAAACAAGCGAAAGGAAAGGAAAGGAATTTTTATGATTGGTTTAAAATTTAAAAAAAATTAAGTTATGAAATGGATATAATTATTAAATCCAACGTATCGAGGCCAATGTATTAAATAAGTTTACTCCAACTGATAACGGCCGTAGGGAAAAGCGAATGAGGCAGCGGCCTACCGCTCTGGGAAATCTGGGATCGAATCCGGATGAGTTGAAAAATCCGGAGAATTTTTCGGAGATGGTCGATTCTGAATTGTCGGTCTCCTCCCCCACCACTCGGTCGTCCCATTCTGGGCCTGATCGAACGTAAAGAATCTGTAATTGGCTTGCTAAAAAGGCGCTCGTAGTGCACGTAAGATTGAGTTAAAGATGGTAAAAATATACAATACACAAAACAGAATGAGTTCTTGAAAGAATCAATATTATAGCGCCGTAGCCACACAACCGTTTTAACCAGTATGCATCGGTCGTACACGAGGTGTTTAGCCGGCGGAAAAAGAGGGTAAGGGAAAGGAGAGGAGAAGAAGGAGAGAGCATCAGCGTACGTATGGCTACTGTACTCCTTATGTTTAATGTTGGGGTGCAGTTTTTAGGCTGCAAGGCGGTGGTCCTCCAAAGGGTCTAAAAGAAAACCTGAGTGTAGCGAACACCAATAGTGAGTGCCACCACGAATAGCTAAGTGTAGAAGTATGTTGTTAGTAGGAAGACTTACATCTACTTAATAGAGAGGTTGAGGCCGACGTTTGCAACGCGAAAACGTGTACGTCGGACGTTCAGCGCCGCCTTCCTGTAAGCCTAGAAGTTTGACAATGGCGTTCGGAACTTCGAGCATGATTTAATTGACTTTCCAAACGCCATTGTCAAACTTCTAGGCTTACAGGAAGGCGGCGCTGAACGTCCGACGTACACGTTTTCGCGTTGCAAACGTCGGCCGCAACCTCTCTAATGCTAATAAAACTGAACGCGAGAGCGAATCTTAATACTACTTTACTTAACAGCTAGAAAGCAGTGTGAAAACAAACGAACACAACGACAAACTAGACGAGACGAACGACCGACAAAAGACAAACGAGCAAGAACCACCCCCTTTTTAGTTATTTTTAACATTAACTTACTCACTAACTAAACTAACCTACCATAACCTAAAACGAACCTAACCAGACGACTAAAGCTAACAAACTCTAAACTAATTTAACCTAACCGGAAACCAAGCTAAGAGTCCCTAATCAAACTTACAACTAGAACTAACTTAAACTAACCGAATTTAGACCGAAAAAGAAGACGGAAAATAAGAATTAAAATATATAGTTGAAAGGCAGCATACCGACAATTGAAACAAAGCAAGGGAAAGCTAATTGTCATCCATGCCCTCCCGGAGTGAGTGCTCTCAAGAGCTCCACTAAGGAAAATTAATGCAAATAGATGATGGAATATTGTACGCATGTGAATGAGTTGGTGCGGGTTGCAAGGCTGGTTGTACCCTTCAAGAATAGCAGCTCTCAGAAGTGTTGAACACAAAATCGTGTTAATAACAATCACATGGCTTTTTCCACCGTTATTTAGTTGATACGGTACACGTTTCGGGTCTTGTGCCCCTTATCAGTCAACAGTCTTCCCCCAGTATGGCACTTGCACACGGTAAGTTTGCACATTACAAACCTGAGAATTAAAAGGTTATAAAATTCTTGTACATCGTTCATTCTTGTGATGTGTTCTGTGCCCATGAGACTGGCTGAGGTACGCAAATTTTCTTTTCTTTCCGGTGGTATTCGCCGTTTCTATAACAATGGTTATTGTTGATTTGTTTGTTGATTGTTATTAACACGATTTTGTGTTCAACACTTCTAAGAACAATACAACACGGTTTCACAACAAATCAATAGCAGCTCTCATTAAAATATCCTTAATGTGATTGTACCTATTGAAGCGAAAAACTAAGTGAAATGGTGTTTGGTCCTTTTGAATACCACAATCGTATTGTGGATTGTCCCCAAGGAAAATCTATGCAAGTATTGCTTAAAGTTGCAGTGTCCTGTAAGTAGCTGAGTGAGGGTGTAACTAGTGTAAAAGTGGCGAAGAATCGCAGTAGTGTCAATCTTTGGGATGAAAGTGTAGGTGAGCCTACCATTATGCACACTAGGTATTGTACATGCCTAGGACCCCGTTTCCTAATCGGAGCACGAGAAAACGGGGCCTACGAACACAGGAAAACGTAAAAAATCTAATACAGTGGAACTTCGCCTAACGAGCATAATTCGTTCCAGAATCTTACTCGTAATGCGAAACACTCGTTAAGCAATAATTTTTCTACTACTACTACTACTTCGCTGCCTTTGTCCCTTTGCAGGGGTAGGCCTCCTGGATCTTGCGTTGCCACTTTCCTCTATCTAAAGCGTCCCCTTTCTCCAGTCCTACTATTTTCATATCCTCCTCCACCACATCAACCCATCGCTTTCGCTGTCTTCCTCTACTTCTCTTCCCCTCTACTCTCAGGTCAAAAGCCCTCCTTGCCATATCATCCTCTCCTCTTCTCAGCATATGTCCGACCCACCTCAATCGAGATTTAGTTATCCTGTCCAAAATACATTCAACCCCAAGTTCTCTCCTGATCTCTTCACTTCTCCTTCTCTCCCTGAGCGAAATACCGGACAACCATCTCAGCATTCGCATCTCGGTCCTCGCCAACATCAACTCCTCTGTCTTTCGGAGGGTCCACGTTTCCGATCCATACAAAAGGACCGGTCTTATTATTGCCTCATAAATTTTGATTTTCAATTTCCTCGGCATCTTGGCATCACAAAGTACCCCTGTCAGTTCTCGCCATTTTAACCACCCCTTACTGATTCTACTTTTCACCTCCACGGTGCATCCTCCATTTTCATCTATCATCACTCCCAGGTACTTAACCTTAGCCTTTTGCGTGATGTCAAGTCCGTTTCTATCCGTTAACTTCAGATTTATCTTCTGATTTTTAACACTGGCCAAAACCTCTGTTTTGTTAATGTTTAATTTCATTCCTCCATTCTCCAGACATTTCTGCCAATCCCCCAACCTTTGTTGCAACTCTTCTTCACTGTTCGCTATCAGCATTATGTCGTCAGCATAAAGTAACTCCCACAGCCCCTGTCCGCCAATGGTTTTGCTCAACTCATCCATTACCGTTATAAACAGCAGAGGACTCAAAGCTGATCCTTGGTGTAACCCCACTCCAACTTCAAATTCTTCTGATCTACCATTAGGTGTTCTGATAGCAGTCCGTGCCCCTTTATACATTTCCTCTACCAGCCGAACTAGTTTTTCAGGCACTCCTTTCCTTCTTAAGCACCAGAACACCACCTCTCTAGGTACTCTATCATAGGCCTTTTCTAGATCCAAACAAGCATAGAACACTCCCTGGTTTCCCTCTAGCCTCTTCTCTTGTATCTGCCTTGCTATAAATATTGCATCGATGGCACTCCTTCCCTTCATGAATCCAAACTGTCTTTCATCTATCTCCACCTTTCCTCTCAGTCTGCTCTCCACCACCTTCTCCAATACTTTAAAGGCGTGTTCTAACAGCTTAATCCCTCTGTAGTTGTTGCACTGTAGTGGATCTCCCCGTTGCTTATAGATCGGCACCATATCACTTCTCTTCCACCCCTCCGGTATCTTCTCAGACATCCATACTCTTTTCATTATGTTAAATAACCATTCTTTCCCTTCCGGCGCCAGAGCCTTAAGCATTTCCACTACCACTCCAGATGGTCCAGCCGCTTTACCGTTTTTCATAGATTCCACCGCCCGATTAACTTCTGCCCGTGTAATATCCTCCACCGGACTAAGGTTTTCTTCTACGTTTATCAGGACACCTCTCTCATTTTCCTCATTTAACAGGTTTTGGAAGTATTCTTTCCATCTGTGGAGTATCCTTTCCGCCTGTATTAACAGCTCTCCGTTCTCACCCTTTAGCGCATTTATTTCTAATATATCCCTTCTAGCACTCGCTCTGTTTCTTGCTATTTTATATATAGTCTTCTCTCCTTCCTTGGTCTCAAGCTTTTCATACCACTTTTTCCACTCTCTTTCTTTAGCAATTCTCACTGCTCTTTTGACTGTTCTGTTACACTCCTTATATCTTTCTCTATCTTCTTGATTGTCTCCTTTCTGCCATACCCTAAATGCTTCCTTTTTCTTTCTTACTGCTTCTTTGACCTCCTCATTCCACCACCATGTCTCTCGCCAGAGCCGTTTCCCTTCTCTTGTTTTTCCACAAATCTGCTCCGCGGCTCCCTTCACAATATTCACGAAATCTTCCCATTCCTCATTCACTCCTGCCTCCCCATTCAGCTTCCTATCTTTCATCCTTTCCAGTACTTCTCGTTGGAACTTATTAACATTCTCCCCTTTCATTTCCCATATCTTCAATCGAGCCCGGCACTTTTTGTTTTCTCTTGGAGGTCTATCTTGTACCATTATGTCCATTACCAAGAGCCTATGCTGTCTCACAGCCGCCTCTCCTACTATGACCTTACAGTCCTGTACTAGCCTGCTATCCTTTTTTGACATTAAGAAGTAATCAATTTGGCTACAATTTCCTCCACTCTTGAAAGTAATCAGGTGTTCTACTTTCTTTAGGAACCAAGTGTTCATAATTTTAAGATCAAACGCTGTTGCTATTTCAATGATCTTTTCCCCTGCTTCATTTCTCTCTCCAAACCCTTTACCACCATGAACCTCTTCTGACCCCTCAGCGGTCTTTCCCACGTGGCCATTTAAGTCTCCTCCCAAAATCAGCATATCCTCACTTCTTACATTTCGCAGAACCTCTTCGAGACTTTCTTCAAAATCCCTCTTTTCCTCCTCAGAGCATCCCACCTGTGGTGTATATCCCGACACCACATTCACTATCATCTTTCCTATCACCATTTTAATTCTCATTAATCTTTCACTCTTCCTGTCTACCTCTATCACTTTCTTTTTATACTCCTCATCCAATATTATTCCCACACCATTCCTTCCACTCTCTCCAGTGAAGAACAACTTAAATCCTTCTCCCATCTCTCTTGTACCACTGCCCTTCCATCTAGTCTCCTGAACACATAGAACCTTCACCCTTCTCCTCATCATTACATCAATCAATTCTCTTCCTTTCCCTGTCAAACTCCCTACGTTCCATGTTCCCACTCTCAATTGAGTCCTTCTCTCTTGACCTTCCCTTCTCTTTCTTTTAGTTTTCCGTTGCCGCTGCATATCCTCCGGTCTTTGACCATCATTTATTGGGATAACCCCAAATGCAGAGGAAGCGGGATCTCCATCTTTCTTTTTGTCGTAGGCTGATGGATTCGCCCACGGGATACTTTGGGCTGTATCCTGCCTCATCGCAAGATCCTTATTCATTATTTCTTGAAGCCGAAAAATTTTCCAGCCGGATGCCCTTCCTGACGCCAACCTCTTTTAATCGCCTTTTACGATACGCAGAGGATACGGTTGCTGTATTCTAATCCCCGAGCAACAGGGGCTAGCAAGGTCCTTAATGTATACTAATAAAACTTTCACTCAAAAGCTATGGGCATGAGTGAAATACGATAATGCGTTTCCTGCTGAAAAAATACTCAAATATTTTATGTATATGTATATGTAGAATCAAATAAAATTATACAATATACATTGTTAAAGAGCGTGAACCATCTTTATCTTTCTAGCGCGAAATAAACCAACCTGAAATGAGAATTTGATTTGCAAAATACAAAAAAAAAAAAAAAAAAAAATCGAAATATAGTAATTTCTGATATTTAATTATAGCCTTTACATAGCCCAAAAATTGGCATATCGTTTGGCATGTTTATTATGTAACGGGCTATGGTTGTTCATGTAAAATATCTGAACACAACTTTGGAAAGTGTGTGATCACAAGCGACATCACAAACGAGTGCTAATCAGACTGATGTAGCATGCGCACAACTGAAACTTCCGCTTTCCTAGTCACTCGTTATGCGAAACGCCGCTCGTTAAGTGAGTCATTTTACAATTTGTTTTTGCTCGTTATGCAAATTATTCGTTATAAGAGGTTCTCGTTAAGCGAGGTTTCACTGTACTGTTTTACAAAAATAGGATTCGGTACTCTGGAAGAACGAAATTTAATCCGAGTAGGTCAAAAAACCTTAAGAATTTTTTTAGATTTGGTGTATTCCGAATATGTCGGATCCTATCCCTCATTACCCAGTTACTTCATTGTAAGCCTAACCAAATCCAGAAAAGGCTTCATTTTAACTCTTTCCGCCCTAAGGGCACTAAGAGAGCCTGTTTTAGCAAGCCCATTACTTGTTAGGCTATGCTCACAATAGAGCGGCCGAGTGATGAGAGACGCCCGACATACCTGGACCACCACTTGAAAAATTCTTGGGGATTTTCTGACTCCGGGTCTCTCAGAGCGGTAGGCTGCTAGGTTGACCTCTCGGCCATCCGATCATATCCACCAAGGGCTTGAAAAAGTTCTCTTAGTGTCCACGGGACAAAGGAAGAAAATTGACGTGGAAAAAAAGGGAATTCTGACTGGTGCTAGGTTAATATAAACTAAGACTTCACTCTTATAAATCCTAAACACGCCGTAAACAGTGCACGTTAAGGACAGTGCACATACACAAAAATTATCGCCTGTAGTAACCGCTACAAATATGTTGAGGAAACTGTTTGAATAGTGTTTTAGTGTAGGTCTACGTTCACCACAGGCGTATTCAGTTTACGTAAAGACCACCTTCATAGGAATAATTGTCGGGTCAATACTTTTGTATGTAATCATTTATATTACTAAAATTGTATTGTATATAATGTATATAATAATGCATGTAACAATAAATATTTTACTTAATTAAAAAAAAGATGCATCGGGTTCAGATAATAAAGTTGAGAACAGCGAATGCTATTACTATATGTATTTTGCTGCGTTTTCTGTAGGATTTGATAGATTCGAATATTCATAATATCTACTTTATTTACCTTTTTAAACGGCATATACCAGGGGTGGGCAAGCAAGAGTTCAGTGGGAGCCGCAATGTAGGTTTTGCAAAATGCACAGGAGCCGCAGTTCTGTACTGTCGTGGCGGATAGTATCGTAAGGCGCGCGATTTTATTATATAATATAAATATAATATAAAACAAATATTGAATTTTTTTAATAAACATATTTTCACAAGATTATAAAAATAAAATTGTAAAAATATTAATAAAAAAACAGAAATTAACACTTTTAGCAAGAGCCGCACTTAAGAATTCAACATTGGCTCTATAATGAATGAATTGGCAATTAGTTGTGTTTGATTAAATTTAATTACTAAAATATCCCGAAATTAATAAAATCTTTATTTTTAATTTTTATTTCAATGTTTTGATTTTTTAAAGTATTTTGATGTTGCGTCAATTGATTTTCGTATTTTCATTCGTTTTTCCTTGTTAAATGAGATAAGGCAATGCGACATGAGAGCGGTTTGGAAATGGGATGTCTCCTGAGATGACTTTTTATTTAGGCCTCTATTTAGGTGTTAGACACGCTAAGAAAACCCGGAAAACTCTGTGGTCGGTCCATTAGTCGAGCTCAAACCAAGATCCAACTGCCAGCGATTAGTGGTTTTAATGCCAGAAAAAGCGTGCCGTTCTCTTATTTTCTCCTTCGTACTCGTGACCAGCGACGATTAATTTTAACGAACTTTAGACGAGACTCAACAAATTTTCTAATTTGTTTTACGTCACCGATAGGAACTTTCTTAAGCAGGAATACGTACAGTACATTTTTATATATCAAATGATTCGGTTTGCGAAAGGACTATTATAAAATATTTGCCGGTTTCATTCCAATTACTAGGCAGAGAGTAATTGCCTGGCTTCCGAACATCAGAAGGAAAGTGCGCGCAAACATCGGCAGAGTCGTATCTTTACCAGAGAATAGTAAGAAGTAAGAACGTACGATTGTTCTCGAACGACTCGTTCTGAATTTTAGCCATTTATACAACTAAATAAAATATGCGACGATATTTAAGATAATGCACAAAGTAAATGAAAAAATAAAAAGTTAATAAGTAACCGAGCCAGCCAGGATTCTAACCTGGAATCTTCTGATCCCTAGTCAGACGCGTTATCCGTTGCGCCACTGGCCCGCTTATAGCTTTCATTGTTTCACTCTCAAGTTTACGGTACGAGTGGACACGTCTTTACTTTTTCGGCATTAGCCTTGCGAAATTATCATAGGTGCGATATCGACTCATACATTTTGAGAACACGTTTGGCACACGTGTTTATTTCCACATATTTGAAATCAAAAAGTTCGAAATTTTCTTCTTGTTATATTTATTTCCACTTATATTTTGGCAAGGGTGGATCCAGGTGGTGTAGATTTACAAATATGTTACGTGATCATGCGAATACCCGTTTCAATCCCATAGTGCATTGCAAACTGGCTTATAATTTCTCAAAACTTACAAATCCCCTACTGGAATAATTGTTTACTTTTTTTAGCGCCTAAAGGTGCGCGAATACTGGCCGACTCATCACTAATGACGTAGATTGTTAATCAATCATTGGCTCCACAGACGTACAAATTATAGATACAAATTACAAATTGTAGAATATAACTGCTAGGATTTAATATTAACTCTACTGTATATTTATTAAAAGCAGAAGTCAAGAAAACACAAACTGAAAGATGAAAAAGAGGTAGAACACAATCATTATCTAGTTAAACTGAAATCTGTGGTCGTTAAAATAATTTAACTTTATTTTGTCGGTATTAGCAAATGAATTTATGCAACCGGCTTGTACACATTTTATGATACGCGTGAAAAAGTTTATCTAATTATTTATTGATAACTAGTAATCAAATGTTATTGCTTACCCGAAATGAAATGTATCTGACAAACTCTTGTATTGATATTCACTTTATCCGTATCGAAATTTTTCTGGTTAATTCTCGAGAGCTCCTCAGTTTGGGGTCTTTGATGACAAATAATGCCGGAAATTTTTTTTAAAAAATGAGGTTCCTTTGTTCTTGAGTGAACTAGTTACACCTAATTACACAACAGTTTACCATAGTGATATTCGCGACGAATATAAACAACACAACAACTCCAGTTAAAGTGCACGTAAGCATAAATAAAACTTAAACCACAAAGATGGCGCCGGACAACTGCGCATGACAAACGCTCGTGACGTCATTTGTGTTGTCGACTTGAAACCTCTATTTTCTAAGACCCCAAGAAAAATATAGAAGTCTATTAAATTAAAAAATTGCCAAAACGAATTTACATTAAGAAAAAATATATATTTCTTTCTGGACTATACATACAAATGAGTCCGACTCCTGTCCTTTCACACGCTTTGTAGAGGCAATAACAAATCCACGGCGAAACAGACCTTTTATTTGAGGCTACAAAGAGTGTGAAAGGACAGAAGGAGTCGGACTCATTTGTATGTATAGTCCAGAAAAAAATATATATTTTTTCTTAACATAGAAGTCTATATTTCCCCCCGATTCGATCTTCTCGACATTTTGTGACAGACATAACAATGGTAATCTAAAATAACATATGGTTATAATATGGTCGGAATTATTCCTAGTAGTTCCGAGTTTGAAACGGTTCCTACCCGGAAGTATCCATCTCTACCTTGTTCGCAAACATGTTCAATTATTTTATCAGAAAAATCGTGTAACAGAAAAGTAAAATGTTTTTCTCAATTACATATAAAGCAGTAACTTCTTTTTGCATTTTGTTGATGCTTTTATTCAGAAACCACAGCAATAACTTGTCGCAGTTTGAAATCGGTCGGGATCTGGTTAAGAAAATTCAAAGAACGATTTCTATATTCGGTACCGAATCGATCAATTTGTATCGATGAATAAAATTCACAAGCTCCATTGGTCCATCTTGACAAAACAGGTTAAGTTCCGAAGATACAGCAACGAAGTCTTGAAACCGTTTTCGTTCAAAAGCAAATTTTTTTTTGTCGATTTCTTCCGGAGCGTTTTCAAGGTCCACTTCCGAAACAGGATCCAGCAAAATTGCGGGCGTTAACAAGGCGTATTTCTTTCGTTTGATGAATGATGTGTATTATAAACGACTCAACTGACCAGATAATATAATACGAATAACTCTTTATTAACACAACTAAAATACTTCTACATCCGGCTGGTTCTCTCGAGCGACTGTCGCTCCGTTTGTTTTTTTCTCACCTCCTTTTCGTTCCGCCACCTCGGCACCTACACGATTACATTTCGTTTATTTGGACCATCAACAATATATTACATTACATTTAATGTTTATTCAAATCATCAACATATATTACATGATGCGTTAGGTATTTTTCGTTTCGTTTACGTAAACGGACTAAAATATTTTTGTGTAGTGGTTTATATAGTGTATAACTAGATTAGAGTTGAGTTGCTGGTTTTCCTGTGTAATAGGGGCCCAGCAGCTCGAGCAGCCAAATGCCAAATTTTGCTTTGCTCTGATTGCCGTGAAAAATTTTTCGGGTCTTTTCTTCCTGTGATTTTGGGGCTTCCATGGGCCTATCGCTTTCCAGGGGCCCGGTGCGGGACGCACCTACCGCACCCCGTAGCTACGCCACTGGCCTGAGGATGGCCTATGCATTAGTTGTGATATTTGCTATAAAAACGTTAGTGAATAGCAAATAAATGTGTCTCAACAGCCAAGTGTTTGATGGTGATTTCAGTAATAATTCTGCTGAGTGTGGGTTTGGTTGAGTTGCTTAACTTTCCCTGCAACATTTAAAACCTCGTGTGGCGTCATCTGTTAAAATATTTTATCTAAAAACTTTTTATGTAATTAATTATTATAAAATGGCAAAAAGCTTAATTTTGAAGGTAGGAATGGGTTTTATAAAAAATGTTAAATGTTAATAACGTATAAAAACTTCATTAAGTTCGACCCTACTCGAGATACGACACACGACTCCCATTATCCCTGGACTTTTAACTACCAAAATTCAATAGCATCAATCCCGCTAATACACAATCCCTGCTAAATTTCAGAAATTTTAAAGAGAAAGTAAAAAGCAGACAGCGACTGTTCATTAGAATAAATACCTAGGTTTGAGAGGGTCTTAGTAAACTCAGCAATCCTGCTGAGTTTTGTAAGGCCCTCCCCAACCCGTCCGGATTCGTTCCCGGATTCCCCAGAGCTGTAGGCTGACACTAACTTTATTTAAGTTATCTTCTCCGTTACCAAAAACATTTTTTTAGGCGTTAGACACGTTTCTGGCTTATAGTAAAACATAACAGAAAATCGCCCCGTTTCTTTTTTTTTCGTATAGGCAGGTTTCCGTTTTAAACAGGTTTTACCATTTTAGGACAGTGTACAGTACATGAAGGGATATCGTCTTTAAACTAATACAAAATTCTTGTATTAATTTTTAAAATGAACCCATCCTGAAAACTCCTGCTATAAATCGAATAATTAATTTCTATACGCGCGCAAAAACAGTTAAATTGTCTTGTACGTGTATGTAAAACACAAAATTCCCATTAAATTGTCGGTTAGTTTAGTGGTACTCTTTTATGTAGCTCTAATGTATTTCTATACAATTTTACTAACGGAAGAAACGAAAGTAACAAAGAAAAAAACCTCGCAGACACTAGCGCCAGTGTATATATATGTATGTATATATAACTAGTTACTGTTTCCCTTTGCTTGAGTTAGCCTGTGAGAAGTGGTTTGATTAACAACTGGATGTCCTTGAGTTCTCATGTGTGGAGTGTCAAGGACTATGCTCTCGTTGGTTTCGTAGTGTTGGAAACAGCAAACCCATCGGAAAAGGAATATGTGCTGAAGGTGTAGTTTGCTTCGTAGGAAAATATGTGAGTTTACTTTAAATCATCAACATGTTACCATATTAGGATGACCGTTCAGGTAAAACCGCGTGGCTTAAAAAAAAAACGAAGGAATGTAAAGAATGCGGATAATACTCCGATTTACGTAACGCGATCGCAAAATATACGTTTGCGTTTTAAACATATGTTTTAAAATAATAAAAATAGAGAGGAAAAGGCGGATAAAGTATAAAGAGAAACGGGTCGGAAACGTGATAAGAGATCAATCTATCTGATCACTGACCCCATCTGTTTGTCTCCGATTGTCTGGGATACACCCGACACAACCAACTGTTCGATTTTTTCTACTTAAACCAATTGCCGCCATCCAGATGTAGTTGTAAATTCTCATATTACATAGTTTTTCGCGTTATTTAAACGTCCTTAACTATAATAACCTCAATTATACGCATTTTAAAATTTTAATCGCCGTTTTAATATGGCAATTAAATCGAACAAGTTTAATAACTTCCGTTAATACTACGTAAGGAAAAACACGTGTTAATTGATGCGTAGATGTATTTTGATCTAACTTTAACGATTTCAAGGTGAAATGTTTGAGTAAATAACCATGTAAACATAAGCGGAGAGTTAAAATTAGTAATGGATATGTTTTGCTTTCATTTTTTTTTGTGTATGACAGGAATAGAAGGAAATAAAAATAAATAATAATGGCAACATACCGAAAAAGAGATGAAGGTTGCTGCAGTGTACAGTTTTTAAAATATGCTTTGCATATTTTCAATTTTATTTTTCTGGTAAGTAAAAAAAAAAAATTAAGTTTTAAGAACTTTTATAAAAATTAATACAGGAAAACCATATTTTGTCTGTGAAATATGCTAATTTATTATGTATACTTTGACATGTTTTAAAACAGGAAGGGTGTCTATTGCCTTTAACAAAACTTTAAAAATAACAGTTAACAGCATTTGCTATTCTGTCATCGTATAAATATACAGTTAGTTATCCAGCAGAACTATTTCCAGCCAGGATGTCAGAGTGTTAGCATTAAAACTCGCCCTAAAACCAGTCTTAATATGTCAAGAAACACCCACTTTGGTGTGAAAGTAGGTGCAGTATCCTGCTACAGGAACAATAGTATCTATTACTAAAACATACAGTAATTATAGTATTACAGATAATAAATAAATACTTATACAACTGTTCTTTATTTTGAAAAATCAGTTTGTGGAAAGGAAATAAAAGAAATAAAATTAATAAAGATGTAAAACTTCAATCTTTTTTAATTCCTGTTTTTAAATAAATGCTAAGAATTACAACAAATGAAAAAAATGACCTATAAATAAGATAGATATGGAATGATAGGTTCTTGATTTTTTTTGTTGTAAGCACTTTAGTAATAGTCACCCAATTAAATTTAATTTATGAAGTTATTTCTATTAATTATTTCAAAAGTTTTGAAGTCAAAAATAGAAAAAAATACTGTAATAAATTATACAAGAAAAAAAAACAGGTTATAGAAAATGTTTGTGTTGGACAAGATACTGTTTGGAAAATGGCCAAGATTGAGAGTGGGCTATTATGTAATCTACACAATTGGAAAACTCGCTTCTTTAAAAGCTGTTTTCAACATTTTAATATAAATCAATGAATGTGCTAAGGTTATAAATCAATACTAATCTCTCGATTATCTAATGTATATTTTTGTACTGTATTGTTTTTAAGTAAAATTTAAAAAGTAATTAATTTTAAACAATTTAGATAAATTAATAAATACTATGATAATAAATCCTTTCGAAACTAAATTTCTAGTTGACTGGTTGTGCCGTGTTTAGTGTCGGACTATGGACTGTGATTGCAAAGCAGCATTATTTTAGTATTCTGAATACTAGTACTTACGCAGCCACAGCATACATTTTGATAACGGCCGGAATTATCGTGTTTTTGGTATCGATCTTGGGATGCGTTGGACTCTGTAAAGAAGACCGTTGTTGTATTCTTGCTGTGAGTATTTTTCTTGACTGCTTATATTTTATCTTATCATTTAGATTTCTTTTTAATGACATTTTAATTTTTTGTTTAGTATACATTTCTTCTTCTTTTAATATTCCTTCTTGAAGCTGTTGCCGGCGTTATTGCTTATATCTACGAAGAACAAGTAAGTCTATAGTTTTAAAATTTAGAAATTATAATTTTATTATATTTTTTTAAACAAAATATTATTATTTATCTTGTCAGTTGATATTATATATTAATACATCATTTATCGGCAAAAACAAACAAAATAAGATAAACTGTGTAAATAAATACATATACATTGATAATTTTATCTAGAATAAATTTAATAATGAAACAAATATTTAATATTTTAAGATAAATTGTTTGAAAGTTTTTTGTTATAAAAAAATTAGTTAAATAAAAATTTTTATGTATCAATAAAATTTCTGTATTTTTCAGGTTTGGTCAGAACTACAAAATACATTAAATTCGACTTTTATATCTGATTATAAATATGATCAAGCAAAAACTGATGCAATAGATGACTTGCAAAGAAAAGTATGTCAAACTTGAAAATAGAATATAATAAATATATTTGGTAAAAAAATGATTTTATTAATTAAATATATATTTTTAACTTTTTGTTATAACCTAACCAGTGACTTAAATTTTAGGATTTGCCACACCAGTGAATATGATATTGAAAAAAATTTCTTTAGTTTATTTTATATCTAAGTTTACAAAAGAATAAAGAAATTTTACAATGATTGAGTCTAAAATGTATACAATACAGTATACACCACCCAAAATGCATTTCAGACTCTTTCAGAGTCCCTCTTCAGTTGGTGTTTTTATAAAGATAACAAAGTAAAATATATGTTTAATGGTTAAAGCAACCATGAAGACATCACAATTAAACAAACAATAAATTCCAACTTTTTTCTATTTTTTCTATAATCAAATCTAGCCATATACACATGGAGGTATACACAGTTATTTACACATGGAGGCCTCTGAAGGATTGATGTAAACATTACACCAAAAAAACAATTACTATGGTATACATCTTTACAATCAGTTACTAGAGAAATAATTAGGAGATATATATTTTTATAAATTTTATAATCATTAAATAAATTTTAAAGTAATGCTTATTAAGCAAAATATTTGAATTAGCCAACCTTTTTATAAATATGAACTTGACATGTTCATTATTTACTATAATTATTAAAAGTCATGATATTGAGAAGATCATTAAAATTGAATTATTAGGCACAATACATTAATGTAATAAGTTTAGCTCCTTACACAAAATAAATTTTTTAAATATTTAATATTTAATACTGTTATAATATTTTTAAGCTTCAGTTGTTTTCTTCTATAATTAACAATAATGATAAATCATTTTTCAGTATAATTGTTGTGGAGCAGAAAGCTATAAAGATTGGAAGTATAGTCTGTGGTTAGCAGAGAATGACGACGGTCATAAAGTGCCTGATAGCTGTTGTATAACAGAGACCCTTAATTGTGGAGTCAGAACTCATCCATCAAATGCATATCATCGTGTTAGTATTTGACTGATCATAAAATCAATCTACTATATTAATATATGAGGTGCTTCAAAAAAATGTTAACAAGTCACTTCCGTACTAGTGTTATGTTTGATTTTTAGTGGCAGTTGTCTTCTGTATAGTTTCACATCATATACAAGAAGTCACCTAGTTGTGAAGTTCCAAAAAGTGCAACCCTACTACCCCTGTTATATGGAGGTGTGAACATCTTTTTGAAGAACCCCATATAATAGTCTTTTAAATTTATATATATCACAAGTTATAGGTTGTTGAATTTTTATTAACTGATAATACTTCTTGATTGTATTTTTTATTATGCTGGTAATACTCATTAAAATTAGATATTAAAAAAGTATAATTCATATTCATGAATTTATTTTTATATAATAAATGATAAAAAACTTCAGAGAAATTTTTATCAAATGGAAAATTTAGTTCATTACAGAATATGTTTTATATACTTGTATATTAATCCACAAATTACAATTTAGAAATTTGGATGCTACTATATTAACAAATCAGTCAATAGTATCCACAAACCAATCTTTACAATTAACCCTTGATTTACCAGCACAATGGATTGATCTGGAAAATTTGTACGTAAATTGAAATTGGGTAAACAGATTTGCACTTATATTGGAAATATGGGCACTTGGAACCTATTTTCTATATAAATGTTAAGTACAGTTTACATAACTTTTGCAGAACTAATCTACCATGTAAATTGAAGGTTAGGTTAATTCAAATGTATATTTCTTTAAAAAAAAAAGCTTTCCATTGTTACTTAAGAACTGAATTCATGAATATAAATTCTGTTTAATATCTTTTTTAATGTTATAAAAAAAAAAATAAAAGAGAATAATTGTGAAACATATTTTTTGTTTGTTTGAGAAAATAA
The DNA here is from genome assembly GCF_030686945.1 of Centruroides vittatus. Lineage (NCBI taxonomy): Eukaryota > Metazoa > Arthropoda > Arachnida > Scorpiones > Buthidae > Centruroides > Centruroides vittatus. Next base: position 41,662 of record NW_027122625.1, on the reverse strand, counting down.
AGCAGTTCTGTATTTCTGTTATCAGGAGAAGCACAAACACTACAAATTTTAAGAGTCAGAGCTTTATTGTATAAAGTGTTTTATCCAATAAAGCTTTGACTCCTAAAATTAAAATTATATGGAGTCTTTATTCTTCTGCTTTATATTATCTAAGAATTATTATTTTAAATATCTTAATTTTAGTACTGTGTGAATAAAATTATATTTAAATACAAAAAAAATAAAACTTCAACTTTTTTCATATTAATATTACATGAAAATAGAAAATTGTAATGTTGAATAAAGTACAAGTTAATACAAGTAAAATATATTTTGCAATTGTTTAATTTTAGGGTTGTGCTACAGCTTTAGCAGCTCAGATCAAAGACAATTTAATTGTTCTTGGCGCAGTTGGATTAGGAATTTGCTTAGTTCAGGTAAGTTTGCTGATTAAACAAATATTTAAAAAAAATAATAACAGGATCATTAAGTTTATTGTCTTAATATTTTTTAGATGAAAAATATATTTTTAGATGAAAAATATAATTTATAATTTATATAATATAAAAATATAATATAAAATATCACAAAGATTGAAGAACCATTAAGTTCTTCACACTGTTCCAGCAGTGTTTAATAATGACAAAGTATGAAAATATTTAGTGTTTCTTCAATTTTTGTTAAATTTTTAAAAATTCCACCATCTTGGTCATGTTATTAATCATTAGTATAAATTTATTATAAAATTATTTTCAAATACTTCATTCTTAGATACTTTGGTTAATGTTACCTTAGGTGCCAAGATGGTGGCTCATCTCTGATTCCAGCAAGGAAACAGTGGGACGCACGTTCTAACCTAACCTAACCTATTCTAATGAATTACCATAATTATTAGAAACCAAATTATTAGAATAGGTTAGGTTAGGTTAGAACGTGCGTCCCACTGTTTCCTTGCTGGAATCAGAGACGAACCTCCATCTTGGCACCCAGGGTAACATTAACTGATACTTTTATCAGATGAAGGGCATGAGGAAATCACACTTTAATGAAATTAAATATAAACAAATTATAAAAAATAATTGATGGTTGTTATAATTAATTGCAAATTAGCATAAAAATAATATTCGAATTATTAAAATTCTAATTCTAGAATAATTAATAATTTTCTTTTAACTATTTTAATTGGTGCTAGTGTGTAGTCAGTTTCTGATTTTAACAAAATTTAAATTAGTGCAATATAAAAAATATTTAACTTAAATGTAATAATAAAATACAAAATGTTTTACTAATATTTGTACAGGATTCTGAAGCATTGTTTATACATAAATGTTTTGAGTTTCTTCAGATAGCTACTTAAAATTATGATAAATTTATCATATTCTCTGTATCTTTTGATAAGTCAATAAATCTATCCTTGATTAGTTACTTAAAAATATTTCTATATAATTAAGAAAAACTTAAAGTATAAGCGATATTCTTTGTTGTTAGCAGTGATATCTTATGATATAAAATGGCATCAGTAATCAAAGTTCAGAGTCAATTTATTTGATGAAACTTTTTAAAGATGATTCCCATTGTCAGATCAGACCTTAAGAACAACACTGATCAATCAAAAGTGTATTTCAAAACTATAAGATTAAGATTCTTATTATTGGTATAGAACAAAAATAATTCAAACAAAAGTTTTTTACACTAATTTTTTAATAAGAATTAATCAATAAGATTTTTTCAAAATTGAATCTTTCTGGTTCTGGCATTCTAGATTGGAATGTGTAGAAGACACTCCAACAAGTTCAAAGAGAAAATTTAAAAGAAGGAAAAAAAATTATAATTCAAACACATCAGAGGGTCTTCTATGCATTCCAATCAAAATGCCAGTATCAGAAAGATTTGATTTTGAAAAAAATGTATTTGAAGGTCTTATATGTAAACTGAAAACATTAGTAATGGTTTTCTCACTTACATGCCAGGTCTACACAAAGCTGGTGAAGTTAAAATACTATTTTATTATGTAATGGTTAGATATGCAATTTAGCAGTGAATTAACAAATAGATGCAAACAAATTAAACTTATATTTGTTTACAGTATATTTAAAACTTATTTATGCTTACGTCTGTATTAACACTTTTCATTTTGTACATTTAAACTTGTAATCGATCAATTGCAGTTTTAAATTATGTTTTAAAATATTTAGAAGTTATATTAAATTAATTTTTTGTGTGAATGGTGGTAGTTTTTATATTTGAATGATCAGTGTCATGCTGAAGGTCTGACCTTTGAGATGATTTCTTTTGTCATAACAGTTTATAAATAAAATTCAGATTCTAAACTATATTATAAATAAGTATAATCATAATAATAAACTTTATAAATAATAATATACATTCAAAGAAAAAAATAACTGGCTCTATTTTGATACAACCAATACAGGACAGCCAAGTGCCCTCTCCTTCTATTCTCATGTCTGGGCCCATTTTTCTTATTGACCATTTACATATGTTGTAGATAAAACTAGGAAAAACAAATTTAATAGTAAATGACATATTTCAAAGATCATTATATAAGTAATTTTATATTTATTAACTTATACGTATGCTGATAGGACTCTTAATAGTCCATACTGTGTACTTTTTAGAGGAATGTATCTTTCACAGTGGTGGGTTTGTTTTCCCACAAAAATTCATAAAACTTCTTGAAGCTGTATTGCAGGTATATTCTGTGATATTTACACACTGTACTGGCATACTGTTTTCTGCTTTTGTTTGCTGATAATTGCCTGTCTCATAAGGTGGGATGTCCAATAGCAACTATAGCAAAGTACACACCACCAATTGGAAGGATCGGGATGCCAAACATTTTATATATGGTCTCACCTCTATAACAAATAACAACTGATGGCAATTGTTTACTTAGATAGGAAGACTTTTTTTCAAATCGACCATTTCTTCAAAATGTAGGACATATTTCTGGAAATCCTGAAACAAGGGCCATTTTGATATCTTGACAAAAATTATTAAGACAATGAAAAAGGAGGTTAAAATACAATTTCCTTACAATATAGGATGTCTGATCACTTTATATTATATTATTCATTTATATTATCATTCATTCATGTTATATGTATTCATCAATTTTACTCTCTGTTGCATTTAAATTATAAATTTGATTCAAATCAAAATACGATATTTTCTAAAATGTGTTACTAAGTTAAAAACTCATCGTTGAGATAAATATTTTGTAGCATTAAATTAATTTTGTTTTTCGGTTTTATACAAAATATATAAGAAAAAGACTTATTTTTGCTAGGACCAATAAATTTTCTGAAATAGACAAGTTTTTGTTTTATTCACATTCCAAACTGAACAAGTTGTATTGTTTTAATAAGAAGTAAAAATACATTACAGATGGATACTAGTCTTATCTTCACTGCTTGCCATGTCCAATCACTAAGAACAACTATTTCCATTGCAGAGACAACCTTTCTTTAGAGGCTATGCCTCTGCACAAATATGTAAAACAGTTTAACAAAGAAATATTATATTTTTAATTGTGTTGGGACTGTCACCTGCGGACATTTTAAACTGTTTTACATATTTTTGTGCAGAGGAATAACCTCTAAAGAAAAGTTGTCTCTGCAATGGAAATACAGTAGTTGTTCCTGGTGATTGGACATGGCAAGCAATGAAGATAGGACTAGTATCCATCTGTAATGTATTTTTACTTGTTATTAAATTGTAATTCTGCCAGACCTTTTTACAAAGTTGTATTGTGTTTCAAATACAGAAAAATCATAAATAATAGTTTTGTTTTAATGATTAATGAGTGCCGATTAATGAATATAATAAATTCATTAATCAGCACTCATTGATCATTCATCTGTTTATATTTTTATCTTACTTACATGTAATATTGAATAATAAATTTTATTCAACAATAAATTAGTTGTTTTGTGTACCTTTTTAAAGAATTTTAGTAGGGCTGTGCTAAACCAAAATTTTGATGTCAACATTGGCTTTATACCAGAGCCATACTGAACAATTTTGGCATCCCCAATTCAATATTATCTACAAAAAAAATTTTATGGGTTCATTTTTGTACCTTCGAGGTTGGTACCCGGTGCACGTGCACCTTTGCTCCCCTTATTTAGGCCACTGTTTGATATAAAGAGTTATTTGGTAAGTTATATTAATAATCAATAAATTTCAATAAATACAGAAAAATATTGATAAAATACTGTATACCGGTAATTTGGCATTTGTTAATTATAATAATCAACTCTACTTTCAATATAGTAAATATAATAATTGCACTAATATTAAAAATTCTGGAGGGGGTTGTTGCCAGGGGGGTCGAACCAATACTAATAAACGTGTGCTATTGATATTATAAACATCTATTGATTATGATTTGATATATCTGTTATTGGCTTAACACTAAATTTTAACATGTGATCCCTAATGTGATTTCTATTACTGTAATCAATTACAATTTTAAAATAAAATAAAATAAAATAATCAACCATTCCAACTTCAGCAAAAATTCTTTAATCCTAAGAACGTTTTCAAATGCATTAAGCGTCCATGAAGTTGAAATGGTTGATTATTTTATTTTATTTTATATTGTCTCTTCAGTAAGGAAATATAGTTTTATTTATTTAATTACAATTTTATTTTTAATCACAAATTCTTTTTTATTTGAGTTTTTAAATGCAATTTTACTTCACTAAAAATTTTTTTTGACAAATTTTGAACACACCCAATAAGAATTTATAGGCCTACTCAAATGCTAAGTTGACACCTACTGTAAACAAACACCTTGTAGGTTGCCTGATTTTCTTTATTATTTGTGTAGACCTAATAAATGGCTGTATAGTGTGCAAAGAATAAAAAGCTTTATTATACATTAGTGGTTTATAAAAAAAAATTGAGCCCTGCAGTTTGCACAACATGTTTTGTTACAGAACAACCAGAAGTCTAGAGCTGGTTGCCTGCTGGACAACTAGCAGATATTCTTAATTTCTAACCCTGATGCTATAACCTTATTTGCAATTAGTCTTTGCTTTACAATTCATTCAATGAATGGCAGCTGTTATGAAACAGTCCAAAAGTGGGACATTTTCTGAAGCAGTTTAAAAATTGGGATAACATATTAAAGTAGGTCTGTCATGCTTAATTCGGGACATTTAGTCACTTTAAGTGGTTAAATATGACTGAGGCATTCTTTAAATGGATGAATTTCATATTTACATATTTTAGTTGGTAAAAATGTGAATTTCATCCTGTAGCACATTCTTTAACATTAAAATATAAATAAAATTAAATTTATTTCTAACATTCTCATGAGTGTAAAACATGTTTTTAAAAATACTGATTGTTTAATTTGCATAGCATGTTATATTATTGGGTTGTTCAGAAAGTAATTTTGTTTTTTCCATAGGAAAATAAATGCAATATTCTTATAATAAATAAATATTTTATTGAATTATATATTAACCATTTTGGTCAAATACCTGTTGTCATTGTTTCTGGTAGTAGCATGATTTCACGTTCATAAAAATTTTGATCGTTGTTTACAAAAAACTAATCCAAGTGATTTTTGACATTGTCATTTCAAGTAAATGTCTTACAGTTAAAAAAAAATTTGTATAGACCAGAACAAGTAATAATCTGAGTGTGCCCGATCTGGCGAATATGGTTGGTGTGATAACATATCCCATCTAAGCTATAACAGTTTCTGACAAGTTACCAAACTTATGTGAAATTTGGCATTATCATGGTAAAACACTACAGTTTGTTTGTTGATCAATTCTGGCCTTTTCTGTTTGATGATATTACTCAATTTGTTTACTCGATGGCAGTACACTTTCAAATCAATTGTTAAATTGTCTGGTCAAAACTCAAAAACAAATTTCTTTAAAATCCCACCATAGAGAGAGCATCTTTCTTTAATAACATGTGGAACCCATATATCGAGCTTTGAAACGAAACCAATTCGTTTTAAGTAATAATAAATGGTTCACTTTAACAGATTTAATCTCTTAGTGATTTCACGTGTTGTTATACGGCAGATTGCTTCAATCAGTACGTTTATTTTGTTTTCATTGGCTTCAAATGGCCATCCAGAATGTGGTGTATCTTTGATATGAAAATTGCCAGAACGCAATTTTGTAAACCAGTTTTGGCACTGTCTTTCTCTCAACACATCTTCTCCAAACATGTATTACAATTTTTTTCTTGTTTGAACAGCATTTTGGTTTTTTAGTTATAAAAAAGCAAAATATGCCGAAAATGATGCTTTCGATTTTCCATATTTGATGGGTCACCGAAAAAAAAAACAATTGTACAGAATCAAACAAAATTTTTTACAAATAAGCCTTAAAATGTCAGCTGTCAAAGTATATAATGAAAATGTGAGTTTAAAATAAAATTGGCTGGTAAAAATACATCTAATTCCTCTAGTAATAAAAAAACGAAATTACTTTCCAAACAACCCAATATTAGTTTAAATATGTACAGTACATGCTTTTTTTCCTTGGTATGAAAGATATTTTTATTCAAAAAAATTTTTTTCTAAATGGAACATAGTTATTAAATTTTTAAAGATTTTAGTAAAATACAGTATTTCAGCATTAACAACTAATGACATTTTTTCCTCATAAACTGAAGAATAAATTAAATGGAAAGTATAATGTTGAATGCATTCAGAATCTAAATACTTCTGCTAAAATCAATTTTTTTAGAGACACACACAAGAAAATGGAATATATGCATTGAAGAACAGAAGTATATGAAAAGATTAGTTTTTCAGTATATTTTTGGCCATTTCTAGAACTTTTCAAACAGCCTCGCATACGACAGAGCTGGGAATCAATGAAAATAAACTACACTATACTCTCGATGTTCGTGGACATTAGTGTTTGGGAATTTGATCATTTGTGATTGGAAATTTATGCAGCAAAATTTCAACTTTGACCTTTTGGGAAATGGGAGATTATGAACTGTACTACCATAAACAGGATGTTCAAACAGGCATAATGCTAAAAAATTACTGCATTCACTCATTCATACAATACAAATTTGTCTTGGAACAAATTACAAATTTAACATTGAAAATAGAACTCAATGTTCGAGAAGGATTACGAGGTCCCAATTATTCACAAACATGGGGATCAGTGTACCAACAAATTAAACTTAAGAAATTACGAAGAGGCATTATAGTGCCATTTAGGACTCTTCATAATTCCTAGAATTAAAATTTCAGATTAATTAATTTTAATATTTCAAATTTTGTTTGATTTACAAATTAACTTTTGTTTTTTTCCTAGATTATAGGTATGATCTTCTCCTGTTGTCTATACGTTCAACTGAGAGATTATGACAATACTTATTACTAATGCAAATACAAGCTATGTTAAATTTTGAAATTAAAGACCACACAAATTATGTTTATATATATATACACACATGCATTAAGTATAATTATAAAAATATGTTATTTATTAAGCATTTATATATACCAATAAAATTTTAATACTTAAAAGAAATTTTGAAGCTTTATCATGTTAATTATAATTAATTTTCAACATATCACAAATTTAAAAGTATTAAATTCTATATTTTGTGACAAGTTTTATAATTAGTTTATGAAACTTTGTTTTCATTTGTTTATTAACATTTTTTGGTATAAAGTACAACTATCTGTAGTCTCATTTTATTTAAAAAGAAATATTTTGTAAATGTTACCCAAATTTTATATATTTTAACAGTTTGTTTTATTTATTTGCCAAATTTTGTAATTTAGTGCTAATAAATATAGTGTTGTATTTTCTTTTTGTACTGTTTTCTTTATATACAAATTATTGTTTTTATTAGTTTATGGTAAGATTTTTACTTTTCCAGCTGCTATATAACAGAAGAAAAGTGTGGTGCTTGGTCAAAAAAATTATTCCCTCTCAGATCTTTATATTTTTGGACTCAGGACCTTGAAACGTTGAAATGCAAAAATATTTGGGTGTAATTTCTGTATGTATGGATGTTTGTGTGTGTGTGTGTGTTACATGATTTTGTTCACCCTCTTTAAAGCTTAACTACTGGGCTTTCAAAAATTTCCAAAGTTTTTGCAGGGAGGTTTGTGTATTAGGGGGATTGATGCTATGAAATTTTGGTGATTGAAGATCGAGGAGATGGGTGATAAAGGGGGTCATATGTATTTCCAGCAGGGTAGGACTTAATGAAGATTTTGCTTGTTATTAGCATTTAAAACATTTTCTAAACCCATTCTTACTGTCAAAATTAAGCTTTTATATATTTTTAACTATTATAAAATGGCAAAAAGTTTTTAATAATAAAATACCATAACAGATGGTGCCACCAAATGCTGGAAAGTTAAGCAACTCATTATTGGATTTTTTTTGGACATGTGAAAATATAAATAAAACAACAACCAGACCTCTGGTCAGATCACATCTATGTGTAGGCAGAAGATTCTGGGAAGTCTTGTTTGGAGTCAGTCAACTGAGCAGGATGTGACTGGGGTTTAGTCTGGACCATTGTAACTGCTAAACTTTCATTTCATTGTAATTGGTTAGAATAAATTGAGTAGAGATCTTAAATATAAAGTGTTAGGATTTTACTGTTAAGAATTTTATAATCATAATAATTACTGTGTGTATCAATATATTATTAAATACATGAATATACAGGATACTTTAAGTACTTTATAATAAATCATATTATAAAGTGATTATCTCAATTATTTAGTACGAAATTACATATATATTGGGTGATTAAGGTATTAAATAGGGTAACTAAATATTTAGCAATTCAAAGGCAACCAAATTTTATATAGTGACATTTTAGGACATGCAGAAGATAGTTCTGTAAAAAAAATTAATGCCAAAACTCACCATTATGTCACTTTCAGCACTACATATATATTTTTGTACAAGACACATGTTTTAGAGATCTTCGTAATGCAGGAAATACTGCTCAATGTGGTCCCCCACTCTGAAGATGGTTGGTGTTCAACAGCCAACTGTAATTGATCCTCTGGTGCTTCTCATTCTGATACTAGTTTTTAAGACTACCAAATTTGCAGAGTCGTTGATAGTGCACATTTTTAAGTGTCTCCACAAATGAAAATCACACAGCTTGCAATGCCAAAACTGCCATAGTGATGAGTTTTAGTACTAATTTTTTATGGAAATGTCTACTGCATATCCTGAACTGATAGTGTGTCAAATTTGGCTGCAATTAGCCTATTAAATATCTCTAAAGTGTTGACTAGTGTTACTTTAATTACAATTACCCACTATTATATCATCTTCAGATTATACAAACACTTCTTAAAAAATGTGTTATTTAAAATATGATGCTTAAAAAGTTTAAATTTTGTTGTACAGAATGAGACAATAGATTTAACGGATGGATAATATAGTTTTCTAGTTATAATAAAACAAATTTTATATTTAATCCTTAGGAGTTTGTTAAGATTGGTATTTGGAACTTACCTACCACTGCAGTTAAACAGATAATGTGCGGATTAAATGGCTGCTTAGGGTTCCTCAGTCAACCCTTCAAGCTGTTCTATAAATTTATATATTTAAAAGCTTGTAATTAGATTAACAATTTACAAATTATTCAGTTTTCATGATTGTAAAGATCATTTTTAACTAATTTACAAACAACAATGTTCTAATTGTTATTGGAACAATAACAATTAGAACATTGTCTCAGTACTCCTGAACTTTTAAATCTGCATCCACTTAACCAAATAGTTCATATTCAAGTTCAGGAAAAGTTGAAATTGAACAAGGATCCTTTGAAGGTATGCTGCATCAGGCCTAATTACACAGTATTTTTACCCAATTATATCCAATTACACATGGTTTGTATATATTATACAAACTATCTAAATAGAAATCTTGCTGTAATTCTTTTTTCAGATTTGAATTACTGTATTTATAATAATAATAATAATAATTACTTTAGTTATGGAAATGCATCTCTCTCCAATAGGAATTAATTTGTTGTCATTAGGTTAATTTTCTGTAAATCAATCATCATCCGAATGATTTAGGAACCGAATATTACATTTATTTAAATTATAAATTTTCAATGTTCAATTGACTATTAACCAAAATTACAATTACCATAGTTATTTCTAATAAAATAGTTTTGTGCAGGTGACCTGCAAGTTGTCTGTGTTTAAAAGTCAATTTGAAAGCTGATGCAGGTTATCTGTTGGTCTACAATTTAAAAATCATCAAACAGATTTTCCTTTGTTTAATTAATTGAGGTCTACTGGAGGTTTTTACAAAAACACTTACACCATTTTACAAGATTGACAATCCAAAAATGAGGGAATTTCTTAAGAAATGGGCAAAGTATAATTCTTCAAATTCAAGAACACTGTAAAAAAATTAATTTGACAATATGTATGAATAAATAGAATCTCACACCACTAATATATTGAAAATTAAACTTATTTGGTTGATGGTATATGAGACACTTGATCACCAAAATAAATAATAATGTTTTAGCTAGAAATTTGAATTCTGACTACAAAAATAAAGTATTTTTTAATATAAAGTATATCTCTTGCTAATTTGAATAGCATACTGTTTTAGAAGCAATTATGATAAAACTATTACATTTAGAAATATTATATTGTTTGTTAGTGATGCAGCTGCAAATACGGAAGCTATCAGCAAGACATTTAAAGGTTTAAATCTGCTTATTCATATAACTTGCTTGGTCCATGGTCTTAATATCATCACTGAAAATATCCAGTTGCAATTTTCTAATGCTGATATGTTCATCATTAACAAAGTGTTATGTTGTTTAAAGAATTAAACTCAAATTTAGCTTTACTTTCTGCATAAAGGTGTAGCTTATTGTTCAGATAGTTATGAAACATCATCTCATATTTAGATGTGTAAAAAGTGACAGTTGTATCGCTATTGAATTTTACAAGAACTTCAAAACCTCAAGTACAGAACGAAATATTTATTTCAACTCATTTGCATTTCTTATTAATGCAATGACTAAATTTGAAAGTGAAAAGCTATCACTATTGGAAGCAATAAGAATAATTATAAACAATTGACCAAAAGCTCTCAGCTGTTCTTCAATGAGGTAAGGAAGTTTATTTAAAATTTAAGTGTTATAGGAAGCAATTCTGGTTTAAAAGAGCATGAACTTGATGCTATTTTAAGTGGAAACAATTGGACACATTCAATTCTGTCAAGTAAAGAACTGCAAGCCATTACTTCACCTGTTTGCATTGAGTGATCATTTAGTCAAGTTAAAACTATCTATCACAACAACAAGGAAAGGTATTAAAAAACAAAAACCGTAATGTTTCCAGCAATAAAAACTATTTAATAATAACGTTTTCGACTGTTTTAAACAGCCATCATCAGTTACAACGAACTTAAACAAAAAAGAATGCAGAAGACGGGGGTATATTCTATACCTTTAAAAGATCGCCGATTTAACACAGATCTGGTATACGTTGGTGCAACTATGAGACATTTAAAGCAGAGGCTTAAGGACGGGGGTATATTCTATACCTTTAAAAGATCGCCGATTTAACACAGATCTGGTATACGTTGGTGCAACTATGAGACATTTAAAGCAGAGGCTTAAGGAGCATAGATACTCCATCAATAAGAGCTTAGATTCTACTGTGCTAGCAGCTTTCGCTAAGCATCAAGATGTCGACGTTCATTGGGACAAAGCATCTATTATTAGGGCCACGACCAACAAACAAATGCTGAAACATCTAGAAAAGTTGGAAATATACAAAGCCCACGTTAACACGGGTTGCATTAACCATAGGGATGCAGATGCTTTATCCACGGCATGGAAGTCGTTTTACCGAAATGCATAACGTTTCTTTTCTTGTAATAGAAATATTTTTGCGGAAGTATTTTTGTTATTTGTTTTTATTTTTATTCTTACTACGATATTTAGCGCATGCGCAGTTTTGTTAGTTTCTAATATACGACGGCATTTTTTACTTTGGAATTATTTTTGAATTTTAAATATTTGTATTGCTTGTGTTCTATTTTTTCTGCATTCTTTTTTGTTTAAGTTCGTTGTAACTGATGATGGCTGTTTAAAACAGTCGAAAACGTTATTATTAAATAGTTTTTATTGCTGGAAACATTACGGTTTTTGTTTTTTAATAGTTTATCTTTCCAGTACTAGTTTAATTATTGCACTTCATGGCTACGCCGGCCAAGATATATAGAAGAATTGTTATCAAGCTATACAAAGCAAAGGGAAAGTTTGAATTCCTTTCGCAATGCCGCTTAAATAATGTTTTCCCGAATTCCATTTATCGGATACGTCTCCCTGTAGGGTGTGAGTCTTTATTACCAAAACTGAAACATCTTTGCCTTAACAAAGCCATCAGGTCTTCTAGAAGGCGTTATTATGCCTTATTACATGAGCTTATTCGCTTGGAAGATCACCTTTACGAGCAAGACCCGTTGCTTCTGAAGGATGTCAACAGCAGAATGATCAGCTTAACGTACTCCTTCGAAAGAAACTTAAAACGTAACTATGTCAAAAAACTTAAATGGTTACTACGTGGGCAGAACGTCAAACCTCGTTTGATAAATAATACATTTGTAACAGCTTGGGATAACATCACTCCTCCAAAGTGTCTTTTTGAAGCTCTAAAATATGGCCCTCTCTATGCTCCTACTACTGTACCAAGGCCTGAGGATATTGTTCCAAATATTGAATTAATTATCAAGGATATGAATACTACTGGGCAAGATTACATCAGATGGAAAGCAAGGTTTAGCTCCGCAAATGAAAGAAAGTCTAACTTAGAAGCAAGACGTTTCCACAGCTGCATTGAAATGTCAAGACAATGGCTACAAATGAATGATATAGTACTTATTAAAGCAGATAAATCTAAAGGTGTTGTCCTTACAAAACGTGACTCGTATAACCATAAATTACATGAATACATCAGAACCACCGAATGTCAACATGCTCCCAACAAATATATGGAATCGCTGCAGCAAAGAGTCAAGAAATTCTCTTTAACCCCGTTGGCTCGTATTTTACGTATGCATAATTCAGTTTTACAGGCTCCAAAAACGCCTAGAATTTTCGCTTTTGGTAAAACGCACAAGCCTGGTTACCAAATACGCCCTGTAATAGAGAAGTGCGGATCCCCTACATTTGCCATTGAGAAGCAGCTTGTCAAGTTTATCCGGCCAAAGATTCAAGAATACCCCTATGCTATACAAAACGCAGTGCAACTGGTGGAAAAACTCAACAACATTACACTCAAGGATAAGGAATATATGACAGTGATGGATTTTAAGTCCTTGTTTCCGTCTATAAGACTGCCGCCGTGTTTTTGTGAACTGAGAGACTTTCTTTTTGCTAATATAGATAATGCAACGAAATACCATTCCAGCATTTTGGAGCTTGCAAATTTAATATGTTACACATCGTTTTTCGAATTTGAAGATGAAACATATTTGCAAGAAAGAGGGGTACCTATGGGGAGCCCTATGTCCTCTATTTTATGTGAGCTTGTTTTACGTCGCTTGGAAAACAAAGTCATACCCTTCTTTCAACACCAAATCATTTTATATGCAAGATATGTTGATGATGTTTTCATCCTTTGGAAAAATAATAGTAGCGCTCTGCAGTTCCTTCAAGAAATCAACAAAAACCCGTATGGTTTGACTTTAGCGCTGGACCAAGAAAGTGCTTCTAATGTAAATTTCCTTGATCTTTCAATCACATGCAAGGAGGGTCAAATATGGACGGACGTTTATAGAAAACCCAGCTATCAGCCCATTATTATACCAAAAAATTCTTTCGATCCTATGAATTTTAAGTATGCAGCTTTTCACGCCTGGATCAAACGTGCTCACACACATTGCACCAGTGTTATTGACACCTACAAGGAGTTAGATTACATCCGCACTACAGCATTACAACACGGATATCGGAGTAAGGAGATTGATGGGCTTATCGACAAATTTCGGAAGGCAAAAAATCGGCAGCTTCCTCCTATGAATCAAGGAAGAAAAGTGATTCTCAATTATTTTCCATTCTTGCACACGATGATTAAGAAAGTAGCCAGAAATAACAACATGAAGGTGTTGTATCGGCGTAATCCTACAGTATATCGATTATTAAGAAACGACAAGAAGAAAGAAAACCAGAGTTTTAAGACGGGGGTATATTCTATACCTTTAAAAGATCGCCGATTTAACACAGATCTGGTATACGTTGGTGCAACTATGAGACATTTAAAGCAGAGGCTTAAGGAGCATAGATACTCCATCAATAAGAGCTTAGATTCTACTGTGCTAGCAGCTTTCGCTAAGCATCAAGATGTCGACGTTCATTGGGACAAAGCATCTATTATCAGGGCCACGACCAACAAACAAATGCTGAAACATCTAGAAAAGCTGGAAATATACAAAGCCCACGTTAACACGGGTTGCATTAACCATAGGGATGCAGATGCTTTATCCACGGCATGGAAGTCGTTTTACCGAAATGCATAACGTTTCTTTTCTTGTAATAGAAATATTTTTGCGGAAGTATTTTTGTTATTTGTTTTTATTTTTATTCTTACTACGATATTTAGCGCATGCGCAGTTTTGTTAGTTTCTAATATACGACGGCATTTTTTACTTTGGAATTATTTTTGAATTTTAAATATTTGTATTGCTTGTGTTCTATTTTTTCTGCATTCTTTTTTGTTTAAGTTCGTTGTAACTGATGATGGCTGTTTAAAACAGTCGAAAACGTTATTATTAAATAGTTTTTATTGCTGGAAACATTACGGTTTTTGTTTTTTAATAGTTTATCTTTCCAGTACTGGTTTAATTATTGAACAAGGAAAGGTTTTCAACCGAAAACTTGTTATGTAATTTATTCAATTACAAAGAAAGCTATGACAAAACTATCATTTGGTTTTAAAAATATTGTTTATTACAATAAGAAACTACATGATCAAGAATTATTCTATCAAACAAATTAGAAACCCAAAAAATACCTTCACATTATTGATTAAAATAATTTTCAAACACAGGAATGAAGTAGAACATCATTTTGAATTTTTCTTTGAATTTTTGTGCTTTTATGGGAGAGATAAGATTACATAAGCTGCTAAATTCTCTCCATAGTACTTTAGCCATTCTCAATTCCGGATGTTCACGAAACTTCATACTTATACCTTCCTTTACAACTGGAATTAAGTGTAAATTTATGGAACCGCTGTTCAAATAATTTGTTTGTAAAAGATTATATACATATTTTACATTGAAACTATTCACATTTGATATTCATCTCTATTTTCAATATCCTGTAGAAGTTCATTTGTGATCAATGGGATAATGATGTTGGCCTGTAAAAATGTAAATAAAAGATAATGAAATAAATTTCTTAAAAATTTATATTATGCATATTAACAACATTATTTTATATGAAATGCAAATTAAATTGTAATAATAATAAAATGATTTGAATCTAATGATTAAAAACAATTTAACTACATGTACTTTTGAAATATTCTGAAATAAAATAATTTCCTCTTTAAATAATATATAGGACCAAATTCCAGATTTTTCTACAAAGAAAAACAATATCCTTTTCATTAACACGAGAATAAATTCTAAAGCAAAGTTGAACTGTTAGATGGTCATCTCTACACTTATGGAGGAATCTCGTGCGGAGAAAAATGCATATTTTGACCAGATAATGCATCAAACTATGTTAAATGATGGTTTGTGCACCAAAATATTAATGTAATTTCTTGACCATCTCATCCACCTGACTTAAACCCCATGGAATAACCTGGGTTCCTCTCCCAAGCCATATATCAACATGGGTAAGAATTTTCAAATCTTGTAAAGCTCAAGAAAGCTACAATAACAGCTTTGGAAGATATAGTTTGTGAAACCTTGATACACTTGGTCACATTTTTTTCTGATTACATCTTCAAAATAATAACAAATCAAGGTTGTTCTACAACATGCATATTGTGAAATTTACTTAATGTCTTATAATTTTGTGCCTATCACTTTTTTCCAAGAAGTTACATTGTTTAAATGAAAATTTTTGTACGTCATACAATTTTGTCTCACACAGTAGTAAATCAAGGTACGTAAAATGTTTGTAATTAAATGGTCAATTTTGTGTATTCGGATGAATTAATGATTTCGTGTATCTACGAAAATTATTAATATATAAATAAAAATTAAAGCATCTTTCATAACATATCCAGTCAACTACATTTTGGATAAAACGACAAAAATTCATTAGCCATACAGTAGGAAGTTGTTCCATTGCAAATGCCTAAAAATTACATTCATTTAAATTTTAACTTAGTCCAAAAGCAACATTATTTTTATCTGAATGAAAATAAAAACTTTTGTTTGTCTGTAATTAACAGATGTAGAGAAAAAACTTGGTTTATAATTGATGAGAATAATTTTTCATTTGATATTTCAATACTTTGTGCAAGATTTAAATTTCGATTTTCAAATTCGTGAAGTGATCTTATAGCTGTCTTTTTCTTCAATTTTTTCATTAAGTTTATTCTGACTGCTAAATGTTGTTTCAAGACTTCTACCTTGACTAAAAGATTGGTCTATTATGTGTAATGTCTGCAATCCTTTACCAGTGTTTATAATGTTAATTTGCAGATTATCCTTTTCAACTACACATTCAGGATGCATTGATGAATGATCAACAGAATCAACGGGGATACTATAAATTATTATCTATGGAATTTCGGGACTTTGAGTATATATCTGAACTGAGGAAACCGAGACAAGTTCAACGATACCCTACTTTTGGACCGGAGACGAAAAATAAAAAAATTATCATACTTTTTTCAACGATCGCGCGATGATAGGGAGTCGCGTCGCTCCCGCTAAGTCGGCCTCGCTATCGCCATCTGGAATCGCGTAGCTTGCCGGTAAAGTTGCATTTAGTATAAGTTTCCCACATTTTTTACTTTGTGCTAAAGAAACTACCGTGGGAATCGGAAATACTAGATTTAGTCACATCTGGCAGGCGGTGTGGTGGCACGCCAATGAACGAGAAAATCCAGATCCGAACCGCCGATGTTCATCTATGGCCAATAAGTAACATTAAACTCGAAATGGCGATCGGCAAATAATCGGAAATCGCGTCTCAGCCTCTCCGCTCTCGTATTGCGTGTTTAATTTTCCAAGACCGTCACCTCGTGCTGACCCGGCCAAAACTAGACATTCAAAAAGCCGCGGTCGGCCCTCCAAAAGAATTTCTGGTCCACTGTCTAAAATGTTATTCCTGGTGAAAGATGACCACGTCGCATGTAAAATTTGCGTAAAAACTGTCCGCGTCCGTGGCAATCCCACCTCTGGCCCGCCGACCGTGCATCAAAGCCGCGTCGGCCCACTACCAAAGAGATTTCTGTCACTGTCCTAAGATGTTATAGTTTTGGCGAAAATGACAACGGTCCGCATGTGAAATTTGGTAAAGACTGATCGCGTCCGTGGGAACCCACGCTCTGAGACCCGCCGACGGGCATTACAAAAGCCGCGTCCGGCCCTCCAAAAAGATTTCTGTTCTACTGTCTAAATACATAGATGATTTAATTTGAAAAAATGACAACGTCCCGCAATGATGAAATTTGGTTAAACTGTCGCGTCCGTGGAACCAGCAACCTCTGACCCCGTCCGACGGGCATCAAAAGCCGCGGTCGGCCCTCCAAAAAAAATTTCTGTCACTGTCTAAGATGTTATTTGGGAAAATGACACGTCGCATATGTGAAATTTGGGGTAAACTGCTCGCGTCCGTGCGAGGAACACCACCTGCTGAGATCATCACGCCGACGGGCATCACAAGCAGCGTCGGAGGCCCTGCCAAAAGTAGATTTCTGTCAACTGTCTAAGATGTTATTTGGAGAAAATGCCACGGCGCATGTGAATTTGGTAAAGCTGTCGCGTCCGTTGGAAGCCACCTCTGACCCGCCGACGGGCATCAAAGCCGCGTCGGCCCTCCAAAAGAGATTTCTGTCACTGTCTGAGATGTTATTTGGGAAAATGACACGTCGCATGTGAATTTGGTAAACTGTCGCGTCCGTGGAACCCACCTCTGACCCGCCGACGGGCATCAAAGCCGCGTCGGCCCTCCAAAAAGATTTCTGTCACTGTCTAAGATGTTATTTGGAGAAAATGACACGTCGCATGTGAATTTGGTAAACTGTCGCGTCCGTGGAACCCACCTCTTGACCCGCCGACAGGCATCAAAGCCGCGTCGGCCCTCCAAAAAGATTTCTGTCACTGTCTAAGATGTTATTTGGGAAAATGACACGTCGCATGTGAATTTGGTAAACTGTCGCGTCCGTGGAACCCACCTCTGACCCGCCGACGGGCATCAAAGCCGCGTCGGCCCTCCAAAAAGATTTCTGTCACTGTCTAAGATGTTATTTGGGAAAATGACACGTCGCATGTGAATTTGGTAAACTGTCGCGTCCGTGGAACCCACCTCTGACCCGCCGACGGGCATCAAAGCCGCGTCGGCCCTCCAAAAAGATTTCTGTCACTGTCTAAGATGTTATTTGGGAAAATGACACGTCGCATGTGAATTTGGTAAACTGTCGCGTCCGTGGAACCCACCTCTGACCCGCCGACGGGCATCAAAGCCGCGTCGGCCCTCCAAAAAGATTTCTGTCACTGTCTAAGATGTTATTTGGGAAAATGACACGTCGCATGTGAATTTGGTAAACTGTCGCGTCCGTGGAACCCACCTCTGACCCGCCGACGGGCATCAAAGCCGCGTCGGCCCTCCAAAAAGATTTCTGTCACTGTCTAAGATGTTATTTGGGAAAATGACACGTCGCATGTGAATTTGGTAAACTGTCGCGTCCGTGGAACCCACCTCTGACCCGCCGACGGGCATCAAAGCCGCGTCGGCCCTCCAAAAAGATTTCTGTCACTGTCTAAGATGTTATTTGGGAAAATGACACGTCGCATGTGAATTTGGTAAACTGTCGCGTCCGTGGAACCCACCTCTGACCCGCCGACAAGCATCAAAGCCGCGTCGGCCCTCCAAAAAGATTTCTGTCACTGTCTAAGATGTTATTTGGGAAAATGACACGTCGCATGTGAATTTGGTAAACTGTCGCGTCCGTGGAACCCACCTCTGACCCGCCGACGGGCATCAAAGCCGCGTCGGCCCTCCAAAAAGATTTCTGTCACTGTCTAAGATGTTATTTGGGAAAATGACACGTCGCATGTGAATTTGGTAAACTGTCGCGTCCGTGGAACCCACCTCTGACCCGCCGACGGGCATCAAAGCCGCGTCGGCCCTCCAAAAAGATTTCTGTCACTGTCTAAGATGTTATTTGGGAAAATGACACGTCGCATGTGAATTTGGTAAACTGTCGCGTCCGTGGAACCCACCTCTGACCCGCCGACGGGCATCAAAGCCGCGTCGGCCCTCCAAAAAGATTTCTGTCACTGTCTAAGATGTTATTTGGGAAAATGACACGTCGCATGTGAATTTGGTAAACTGTCGCGTCCGTGGAACCCACCTCTGACCCGCCGACGGGCATCAAAGCCGCGTCGGCCCTCCAAAAAGATTTCTGTCACTGTCTAAGATGTTATTTGGGAAAATGACACGTCGCATGTGAATTTGGTAAACTGTCGCGTCCGTGGAACCCACCTCTGACCCGCCGACGGGCATCAAAGCCGCGTCGGCCCTCCAAAAAGATTTCTGTCACTGTCTAAGATGTTATTTGGGAAAATGACACGTCGCATGTGAATTTGGTAAACTGTCGCGTCCGTGGAACCCACCTCTGACCCGCCGACGGGCATCAAAGCCGCGTCGGCCCTCCAAAAAGATTTCTGTCACTGTCTAAGATGTTATTTGGGAAAATGACACGTCGCATGTGAATTTGGTAAACTGTCGCGTCCGTGGAACCCACCTCTGACCCGCCGACGGGCATCAAAGCCGCGTCGGCCCTCCAAAAAGATTTCTGTCACTGTCTAAGATGTTATTTGGGAAAATGACACGTCGCATGTGAATTTGGTAAACTGTCGCGTCCGTGGAACCCACCTCTGACCCGCCGACGGGCATCAAAGCCGCGTCGGCCCTCCAAAAAGATTTCTGTCACTGTCTAAGATGTTATTTGGGAAAATGACACGTCGCATGTGAATTTGGTAAACTGTCGCGTCCGTGGAACCCACCTCTGACCCGCCGACGGGCATCAAAGCCGCGTCGGCCCTCCAAAAAGATTTCTGTCACTGTCTAAGATGTTATTTGGGAAAATGACACGTCGCATGTGAATTTGGTAAACTGTCGCGTCCGTGGAACCCACCTCTGACCCGCCGACGGGCATCAAAGCCGCGTCGGCCCTCCAAAAAGATTTCTGTCACTGTCTAAGATGTTATTTGGGAAAATGACACGTCGCATGTGAATTTGGTAAACTGTCGCGTCCGTGGAACCCACCTCTGACCCGCCGACGGGCATCAAAGCCGCGTCGGCCCTCCAAAAAGATTTCTGTCACTGTCTAAGATGTTATTTGGGAAAATGACACGTCGCATGTGAATTTGGTAAACTGTCGCGTCCGTGGAACCCACCTCTGACCCGCCGACGGGCATCAAAGCCGCGTCGGCCCTCCAAAAAGATTTCTGTCACTGTCTAAGATGTTATTTGGGAAAATGACACGTCGCATGTGAATTTGGTAAACTGTCGCGTCCGTGGAACCCACCTCTGACCCGCCGACGGGCATCAAAGCCGCGTCGGCCCTCCAAAAAGATTTCTGTCACTGTCTAAGATGTTATTTGGGAAAATGACACGTCGCATGTGAATTTGGTAAACTGTCGCGTCCGTGGAACCCACCTCTGACCCGCCGACGGGCATCAAAGCCGCGTCGGCCCTCCAAAAAGATTTCTGTCACTGTCTAAGATGTTATTTGGGAAAATGACACGTCGCATGTGAATTTGGTAAACTGTCGCGTCCGTGGAACCCACCTCTGACCCGCCGACGGGCATCAAAGCCGCGTCGGCCCTCCAAAAAGATTTCTGTCACTGTCTAAGATGTTATTTGGGAAAATGACACGTCGCATGTGAATTTGGTAAACTGTCGCGTCCGTGGAACCCACCTCTGACCCGCCGACGGGCATCAAAGCCGCGTCGGCCCTCCAAAAAGATTTCTGTCACTGTCTAAGATGTTATTTGGGAAAATGACACGTCGCATGTGAATTTGGTAAACTGTCGCGTCCGTGGAACCCACCTCTGACCCGCCGACGGGCATCAAAGCCGCGTCGGCCCTCCAAAAAGATTTCTGTCACTGTCTAAGATGTTATTTGGGAAAATGACACGTCGCATGTGAATTTGGTAAACTGTCGCGTCCGTGGAACCCACCTCTGACCCGCCGACGGGCATCAAAGCCGCGTCGGCCCTCCAAAAAGATTTCTGTCACTGTCTAAGATGTTATTTGGGAAAATGACACGTCGCATGTGAATTTGGTAAACTGTCGCGTCCGTGGAACCCACCTCTGACCCGCCGACGGGCATCAAAGCCGCGTCGGCCCTCCAAAAAGATTTCTGTCACTGTCTAAGATGTTATTTGGGAAAATGACACGTCGCATGTGAATTTGGTAAACTGTCGCGTCCGTGGAACCCACCTCTGACCCGCCGACGGGCATCAAAGCCGCGTCGGCCCTCCAAAAAGATTTCTGTCACTGTCTAAGATGTTATTTGGGAAAATGACACGTCGCATGTGAATTTGGTAAACTGTCGCGTCCGTGGAACCCACCTCTGACCCGCCGACGGGCATCAAAGCCGCGTCGGCCCTCCAAAAAGATTTCTGTCACTGTCTAAGATGTTATTTGGGAAAATGACACGTCGCATGTGAATTTGGTAAACTGTCGCGTCCGTGGAACCCACCTCTGACCCGCCGACGGGCATCAAAGCCGCGTCGGCCCTCCAAAAAGATTTCTGTCACTGTCTAAGATGTTATTTGGGAAAATGACACGTCGCATGTGAATTTGGTAAACTGTCGCGTCCGTGGAACCCACCTCTGACCCGCCGACGGGCATCAAAGCCGCGTCGGCCCTCCAAAAAGATTTCTGTCACTGTCTAAGATGTTATTTGGGAAAATGACACGTCGCATGTGAATTTGGTAAACTGTCGCGTCCGTGGAACCCACCTCTGACCCGCCGACGGGCATCAAAGCCGCGTCGGCCCTCCAAAAAGATTTCTGTCACTGTCTAAGATGTTATTTGGGAAAATGACACGTCGCATGTGAATTTGGTAAACTGTCGCGTCCGTGGAACCCACCTCTGACCCGCCGACGGGCATCAAAGCCGCGTCGGCCCTCCAAAAAGATTTCTGTCACTGTCTAAGATGTTATTTGGGAAAATGACACGTCGCATGTGAATTTGGTAAACTGTCGCGTCCGTGGAACCCACCTCTGACCCGCCGACGGGCATCAAAGCCGCGTCGGCCCTCCAAAAAGATTTCTGTCACTGTCTAAGATGTTATTTGGGAAAATGACACGTCGCATGTGAATTTGGTAAACTGTCGCGTCCGTGGAACCCACCTCTGACCCGCCGACGGGCATCAAAGCCGCGTCGGCCCTCCAAAAAGATTTCTGTCACTGTCTAAGATGTTATTTGGGAAAATGACACGTCGCATGTGAATTTGGTAAACTGTCGCGTCCGTGGAACCCACCTCTGACCCGCCGACGGGCATCAAAGCCGCGTCGGCCCTCCAAAAAGATTTCTGTCACTGTCTAAGATGTTATTTGGGAAAATGACACGTCGCATGTGAATTTGGTAAACTGTCGCGTCCGTGGAACCCACCTCTGACCCGCCGACGGGCATCAAAGCCGCGTCGGCCCTCCAAAAAGATTTCTGTCACTGTCTAAGATGTTATTTGGGAAAATGACACGTCGCATGTGAATTTGGTAAACTGTCGCGTCCGTGGAACCCACCTCTGACCCGCCGACGGGCATCAAAGCCGCGTCGGCCCTCCAAAAAGATTTCTGTCACTGTCTAAGATGTTATTTGGGAAAATGACACGTCGCATGTGAATTTGGTAAACTGTCGCGTCCGTGGAACCCACCTCTGACCCGCCGACGGGCATCAAAGCCGCGTCGGCCCTCCAAAAAGATTTCTGTCACTGTCTAAGATGTTATTTGGGAAAATGACACGTCGCATGTGAATTTGGTAAACTGTCGCGTCCGTGGAACCCACCTCTGACCCGCCGACGGGCATCAAAGCCGCGTCGGCCCTCCAAAAAGATTTCTGTCACTGTCTAAGATGTTATTTGGGAAAATGACACGTCGCATGTGAATTTGGTAAACTGTCGCGTCCGTGGAACCCACCTCTGACCCGCCGACAAGCATCAAAGCCGCGTCGGCCCTCCAAAAAGATTTCTGTCACTGTCTAAGATGTTATTTGGGAAAATGACACGTCGCATGTGAATTTGGTAAACTGTCGCGTCCGTGGAACCCACCTCTGACCCGCCGACGGGCATCAAAGCCGCGTCGGCCCTCCAAAAAGATTTCTGTCACTGTCTAAGATGTTATTTGGGAAAATGACACGTCGCATGTGAATTTGGTAAACTGTCGCGTCCGTGGAACCCACCTCTGACCCGCCGACGGGCATCAAAGCCGCGTCGGCCCTCCAAAAAGATTTCTGTCACTGTCTAAGATGTTATTTGGGAAAATGACACGTCGCATGTGAATTTGGTAAACTGTCGCGTCCGTGGAACCCACCTCTGACCCGCCGACGGGCATCAAAGCCGCGTCGGCCCTCCAAAAAGATTTCTGTCACTGTCTAAGATGTTATTTGGGAAAATGACACGTCGCATGTGAATTTGGTAAACTGTCGCGTCCGTGGAACCCACCTCTGACCCGCCGACGGGCATCAAAGCCGCGTCGGCCCTCCAAAAAGATTTCTGTCACTGTCTAAGATGTTATTTGGGAAAATGACACGTCGCATGTGAATTTGGTAAACTGTCGCGTCCGTGGAACCCACCTCTGACCCGCCGACGGGCATCAAAGCCGCGTCGGCCCTCCAAAAAGATTTCTGTCACTGTCTAAGATGTTATTTGGGAAAATGACACGTCGCATGTGAATTTGGTAAACTGTCGCGTCCGTGGAACCCACCTCTGACCCGCCGACGGGCATCAAAGCCGCGTCGGCCCTCCAAAAAGATTTCTGTCACTGTCTAAGATGTTATTTGGGAAAATGACACGTCGCATGTGAATTTGGTAAACTGTCGCGTCCGTGGAACCCACCTCTGACCCGCCGACGGGCATCAAAGCCGCGTCGGCCCTCCAAAAAGATTTCTGTCACTGTCTAAGATGTTATTTGGGAAAATGACACGTCGCATGTGAATTTGGTAAACTGTCGCGTCCGTGGAACCCACCTCTGACCCGCCGACGGGCATCAAAGCCGCGTCGGCCCTCCAAAAAGATTTCTGTCACTGTCTAAGATGTTATTTGGGAAAATGACACGTCGCATGTGAATTTGGTAAACTGTCGCGTCCGTGGAACCCACCTCTGACCCGCCGACGGGCATCAAAGCCGCGTCGGCCCTCCAAAAAGATTTCTGTCACTGTCTAAGATGTTATTTGGGAAAATGACACGTCGCATGTGAATTTGGTAAACTGTCGCGTCCGTGGAACCCACCTCTGACCCGCCGACGGGCATCAAAGCCGCGTCGGCCCTCCAAAAAGATTTCTGTCACTGTCTAAGATGTTATTTGGGAAAATGACACGTCGCATGTGAATTTGGTAAACTGTCGCGTCCGTGGAACCCACCTCTGACCCGCCGACGGGCATCAAAGCCGCGTCGGCCCTCCAAAAAGATTTCTGTCACTGTCTAAGATGTTATTTGGGAAAATGACACGTCGCATGTGAATTTGGTAAACTGTCGCGTCCGTGGAACCCACCTCTGACCCGCCGACGGGCATCAAAGCCGCGTCGGCCCTCCAAAAAGATTTCTGTCACTGTCTAAGATGTTATTTGGGAAAATGACACGTCGCATGTGAATTTGGTAAACTGTCGCGTCCGTGGAACCCACCTCTGACCCGCCGACGGGCATCAAAGCCGCGTCGGCCCTCCAAAAAGATTTCTGTCACTGTCTAAGATGTTATTTGGGAAAATGACACGTCGCATGTGAATTTGGTAAACTGTCGCGTCCGTGGAACCCACCTCTGACCCGCCGACGGGCATCAAAGCCGCGTCGGCCCTCCAAAAAGATTTCTGTCACTGTCTAAGATGTTATTTGGGAAAATGACACGTCGCATGTGAATTTGGTAAACTGTCGCGTCCGTGGAACCCACCTCTGACCCGCCGACGGGCATCAAAGCCGCGTCGGCCCTCCAAAAAGATTTCTGTCACTGTCTAAGATGTTATTTGGGAAAATGACACGTCGCATGTGAATTTGGTAAACTGTCGCGTCCGTGGAACCCACCTCTGACCCGCCGACGGGCATCAAAGCCGCGTCGGCCCTCCAAAAAGATTTCTGTCACTGTCTAAGATGTTATTTGGGAAAATGACACGTCGCATGTGAATTTGGTAAACTGTCGCGTCCGTGGAACCCACCTCTGACCCGCCGACGGGCATCAAAGCCGCGTCGGCCCTCCAAAAAGATTTCTGTCACTGTCTAAGATGTTATTTGGGAAAATGACACGTCGCATGTGAATTTGGTAAACTGTCGCGTCCGTGGAACCCACCTCTGACCCGCCGACGGGCATCAAAGCCGCGTCGGCCCTCCAAAAAGATTTCTGTCACTGTCTAAGATGTTATTTGGGAAAATGACACGTCGCATGTGAATTTGGTAAACTGTCGCGTCCGTGGAACCCACCTCTGACCCGCCGACGGGCATCAAAGCCGCGTCGGCCCTCCAAAAAGATTTCTGTCACTGTCTAAGATGTTATTTGGGAAAATGACACGTCGCATGTGAATTTGGTAAACTGTCGCGTCCGTGGAACCCACCTCTGACCCGCCGACGGGCATCAAAGCCGCGTCGGCCCTCCAAAAAGATTTCTGTCACTGTCTAAGATGTTATTTGGGAAAATGACACGTCGCATGTGAATTTGGTAAACTGTCGCGTCCGTGGAACCCACCTCTGACCCGCCGACGGGCATCAAAGCCGCGTCGGCCCTCCAAAAAGATTTCTGTCACTGTCTAAGATGTTATTTGGGAAAATGACACGTCGCATGTGAATTTGGTAAACTGTCGCGTCCGTGGAACCCACCTCTGACCCGCCGACGGGCATCAAAGCCGCGTCGGCCCTCCAAAAAGATTTCTGTCACTGTCTAAGATGTTATTTGGGAAAATGACACGTCGCATGTGAATTTGGTAAACTGTCGCGTCCGTGGAACCCACCTCTGACCCGCCGACGGGCATCAAAGCCGCGTCGGCCCTCCAAAAAGATTTCTGTCACTGTCTAAGATGTTATTTGGGAAAATGACACGTCGCATGTGAATTTGGTAAACTGTCGCGTCCGTGGAACCCACCTCTGACCCGCCGACGGGCATCAAAGCCGCGTCGGCCCTCCAAAAAGATTTCTGTCACTGTCTAAGATGTTATTTGGGAAAATGACACGTCGCATGTGAATTTGGTAAACTGTCGCGTCCGTGGAACCCACCTCTGACCCGCCGACGGGCATCAAAGCCGCGTCGGCCCTCCAAAAAGATTTCTGTCACTGTCTAAGATGTTATTTGGGAAAATGACACGTCGCATGTGAATTTGGTAAACTGTCGCGTCCGTGGAACCCACCTCTGACCCGCCGACGGGCATCAAAGCCGCGTCGGCCCTCCAAAAAGATTTCTGTCACTGTCTAAGATGTTATTTGGGAAAATGACACGTCGCATGTGAATTTGGTAAACTGTCGCGTCCGTGGAACCCACCTCTGACCCGCCGACGGGCATCAAAGCCGCGTCGGCCCTCCAAAAAGATTTCTGTCACTGTCTAAGATGTTATTTGGGAAAATGACACGTCGCATGTGAATTTGGTAAACTGTCGCGTCCGTGGAACCCACCTCTGACCCGCCGACGGGCATCAAAGCCGCGTCGGCCCTCCAAAAAGATTTCTGTCACTGTCTAAGATGTTATTTGGGAAAATGACACGTCGCATGTGAATTTGGTAAACTGTCGCGTCCGTGGAACCCACCTCTGACCCGCCGACGGGCATCAAAGCCGCGTCGGCCCTCCAAAAAGATTTCTGTCACTGTCTAAGATGTTATTTGGGAAAATGACACGTCGCATGTGAATTTGGTAAACTGTCGCGTCCGTGGAACCCACCTCTGACCCGCCGACGGGCATCAAAGCCGCGTCGGCCCTCCAAAAAGATTTCTGTCACTGTCTAAGATGTTATTTGGGAAAATGACACGTCGCATGTGAATTTGGTAAACTGTCGCGTCCGTGGAACCCACCTCTGACCCGCCGACGGGCATCAAAGCCGCGTCGGCCCTCCAAAAAGATTTCTGTCACTGTCTAAGATGTTATTTGGGAAAATGACACGTCGCATGTGAATTTGGTAAACTGTCGCGTCCGTGGAACCCACCTCTGACCCGCCGACGGGCATCAAAGCCGCGTCGGCCCTCCAAAAAGATTTCTGTCACTGTCTAAGATGTTATTTGGGAAAATGACACGTCGCATGTGAATTTGGTAAACTGTCGCGTCCGTGGAACCCACCTCTGACCCGCCGACGGGCATCAAAGCCGCGTCGGCCCTCCAAAAAGATTTCTGTCACTGTCTAAGATGTTATTTGGGAAAATGACACGTCGCATGTGAATTTGGTAAACTGTCGCGTCCGTGGAACCCACCTCTGACCCGCCGACGGGCATCAAAGCCGCGTCGGCCCTCCAAAAAGATTTCTGTCACTGTCTAAGATGTTATTTGGGAAAATGACACGTCGCATGTGAATTTGGTAAACTGTCGCGTCCGTGGAACCCACCTCTGACCCGCCGACGGGCATCAAAGCCGCGTCGGCCCTCCAAAAAGATTTCTGTCACTGTCTAAGATGTTATTTGGGAAAATGACACGTCGCATGTGAATTTGGTAAACTGTCGCGTCCGTGGAACCCACCTCTGACCCGCCGACGGGCATCAAAGCCGCGTCGGCCCTCCAAAAAGATTTCTGTCACTGTCTAAGATGTTATTTGGGAAAATGACACGTCGCATGTGAATTTGGTAAACTGTCGCGTCCGTGGAACCCACCTCTGACCCGCCGACGGGCATCAAAGCCGCGTCGGCCCTCCAAAAAGATTTCTGTCACTGTCTAAGATGTTATTTGGGAAAATGACACGTCGCATGTGAATTTGGTAAACTGTCGCGTCCGTGGAACCCACCTCTGACCCGCCGACGGGCATCAAAGCCGCGTCGGCCCTCCAAAAAGATTTCTGTCACTGTCTAAGATGTTATTTGGGAAAATGACACGTCGCATGTGAATTTGGTAAACTGTCGCGTCCGTGGAACCCACCTCTGACCCGCCGACGGGCATCAAAGCCGCGTCGGCCCTCCAAAAAGATTTCTGTCACTGTCTAAGATGTTATTTGGGAAAATGACACGTCGCATGTGAATTTGGTAAACTGTCGCGTCCGTGGAACCCACCTCTGACCCGCCGACGGGCATCAAAGCCGCGTCGGCCCTCCAAAAAGATTTCTGTCACTGTCTAAGATGTTATTTGGGAAAATGACACGTCGCATGTGAATTTGGTAAACTGTCGCGTCCGTGGAACCCACCTCTGACCCGCCGACGGGCATCAAAGCCGCGTCGGCCCTCCAAAAAGATTTCTGTCACTGTCTAAGATGTTATTTGGGAAAATGACACGTCGCATGTGAATTTGGTAAACTGTCGCGTCCGTGGAACCCACCTCTGACCCGCCGACGGGCATCAAAGCCGCGTCGGCCCTCCAAAAAGATT
Source organism: Centruroides vittatus (assembly GCF_030686945.1). Classification (NCBI taxonomy): domain Eukaryota; kingdom Metazoa; phylum Arthropoda; class Arachnida; order Scorpiones; family Buthidae; genus Centruroides; species Centruroides vittatus. The sequence goes on along the minus strand of NW_027122625.1, from coordinate 12,756 downwards.
TCTGTCACTGTCTAAGATGTTATTTGGGAAAATGACACGTCGCATGTGAATTTGGTAAACTGTCGCGTCCGTGGAACCCACCTCTGACCCGCCGACGGGCATCAAAGCCGCGTCGGCCCTCCAAAAAGATTTCTGTCACTGTCTAAGATGTTATTTGGGAAAATGACACGTCGCATGTGAATTTGGTAAACTGTCGCGTCCGTGGAACCCACCTCTGACCCGCCGACGGGCATCAAAGCCGCGTCGGCCCTCCAAAAAGATTTCTGTCACTGTCTAAGATGTTATTTGGGAAAATGACACGTCGCATGTGAATTTGGTAAACTGTCGCGTCCGTGGAACCCACCTCTGACCCGCCGACGGGCATCAAAGCCGCGTCGGCCCTCCAAAAAGATTTCTGTCACTGTCTAAGATGTTATTTGGGAAAATGACACGTCGCATGTGAATTTGGTAAACTGTCGCGTCCGTGGAACCCACCTCTGACCCGCCGACGGGCATCAAAGCCGCGTCGGCCCTCCAAAAAGATTTCTGTCACTGTCTAAGATGTTATTTGGGAAAATGACACGTCGCATGTGAATTTGGTAAACTGTCGCGTCCGTGGAACCCACCTCTGACCCGCCGACGGGCATCAAAGCCGCGTCGGCCCTCCAAAAAGATTTCTGTCACTGTCTAAGATGTTATTTGGGAAAATGACACGTCGCATGTGAATTTGGTAAACTGTCGCGTCCGTGGAACCCACCTCTGACCCGCCGACGGGCATCAAAGCCGCGTCGGCCCTCCAAAAAGATTTCTGTCACTGTCTAAGATGTTATTTGGGAAAATGACACGTCGCATGTGAATTTGGTAAACTGTCGCGTCCGTGGAACCCACCTCTGACCCGCCGACGGGCATCAAAGCCGCGTCGGCCCTCCAAAAAGATTTCTGTCACTGTCTAAGATGTTATTTGGGAAAATGACACGTCGCATGTGAATTTGGTAAACTGTCGCGTCCGTGGAACCCACCTCTGACCCGCCGACGGGCATCAAAGCCGCGTCGGCCCTCCAAAAAGATTTCTGTCACTGTCTAAGATGTTATTTGGGAAAATGACACGTCGCATGTGAATTTGGTAAACTGTCGCGTCCGTGGAACCCACCTCTGACCCGCCGACGGGCATCAAAGCCGCGTCGGCCCTCCAAAAAGATTTCTGTCACTGTCTAAGATGTTATTTGGGAAAATGACACGTCGCATGTGAATTTGGTAAACTGTCGCGTCCGTGGAACCCACCTCTGACCCGCCGACGGGCATCAAAGCCGCGTCGGCCCTCCAAAAAGATTTCTGTCACTGTCTAAGATGTTATTTGGGAAAATGACACGTCGCATGTGAATTTGGTAAACTGTCGCGTCCGTGGAACCCACCTCTGACCCGCCGACGGGCATCAAAGCCGCGTCGGCCCTCCAAAAAGATTTCTGTCACTGTCTAAGATGTTATTTGGGAAAATGACACGTCGCATGTGAATTTGGTAAACTGTCGCGTCCGTGGAACCCACCTCTGACCCGCCGACGGGCATCAAAGCCGCGTCGGCCCTCCAAAAAGATTTCTGTCACTGTCTAAGATGTTATTTGGGAAAATGACACGTCGCATGTGAATTTGGTAAACTGTCGCGTCCGTGGAACCCACCTCTGACCCGCCGACGGGCATCAAAGCCGCGTCGGCCCTCCAAAAAGATTTCTGTCACTGTCTAAGATGTTATTTGGGAAAATGACACGTCGCATGTGAATTTGGTAAACTGTCGCGTCCGTGGAACCCACCTCTGACCCGCCGACGGGCATCAAAGCCGCGTCGGCCCTCCAAAAAGATTTCTGTCACTGTCTAAGATGTTATTTGGGAAAATGACACGTCGCATGTGAATTTGGTAAACTGTCGCGTCCGTGGAACCCACCTCTGACCCGCCGACGGGCATCAAAGCCGCGTCGGCCCTCCAAAAAGATTTCTGTCACTGTCTAAGATGTTATTTGGGAAAATGACACGTCGCATGTGAATTTGGTAAACTGTCGCGTCCGTGGAACCCACCTCTGACCCGCCGACGGGCATCAAAGCCGCGTCGGCCCTCCAAAAAGATTTCTGTCACTGTCTAAGATGTTATTTGGGAAAATGACACGTCGCATGTGAATTTGGTAAACTGTCGCGTCCGTGGAACCCACCTCTGACCCGCCGACGGGCATCAAAGCCGCGTCGGCCCTCCAAAAAGATTTCTGTCACTGTCTAAGATGTTATTTGGGAAAATGACACGTCGCATGTGAATTTGGTAAACTGTCGCGTCCGTGGAACCCACCTCTGACCCGCCGACGGGCATCAAAGCCGCGTCGGCCCTCCAAAAAGATTTCTGTCACTGTCTAAGATGTTATTTGGGAAAATGACACGTCGCATGTGAATTTGGTAAACTGTCGCGTCCGTGGAACCCACCTCTGACCCGCCGACGGGCATCAAAGCCGCGTCGGCCCTCCAAAAAGATTTCTGTCACTGTCTAAGATGTTATTTGGGAAAATGACACGTCGCATGTGAATTTGGTAAACTGTCGCGTCCGTGGAACCCACCTCTGACCCGCCGACGGGCATCAAAGCCGCGTCGGCCCTCCAAAAAGATTTCTGTCACTGTCTAAGATGTTATTTGGGAAAATGACACGTCGCATGTGAATTTGGTAAACTGTCGCGTCCGTGGAACCCACCTCTGACCCGCCGACGGGCATCAAAGCCGCGTCGGCCCTCCAAAAAGATTTCTGTCACTGTCTAAGATGTTATTTGGGAAAATGACACGTCGCATGTGAATTTGGTAAACTGTCGCGTCCGTGGAACCCACCTCTGACCCGCCGACGGGCATCAAAGCCGCGTCGGCCCTCCAAAAAGATTTCTGTCACTGTCTAAGATGTTATTTGGGAAAATGACACGTCGCATGTGAATTTGGTAAACTGTCGCGTCCGTGGAACCCACCTCTGACCCGCCGACGGGCATCAAAGCCGCGTCGGCCCTCCAAAAAGATTTCTGTCACTGTCTAAGATGTTATTTGGGAAAATGACACGTCGCATGTGAATTTGGTAAACTGTCGCGTCCGTGGAACCCACCTCTGACCCGCCGACGGGCATCAAAGCCGCGTCGGCCCTCCAAAAAGATTTCTGTCACTGTCTAAGATGTTATTTGGGAAAATGACACGTCGCATGTGAATTTGGTAAACTGTCGCGTCCGTGGAACCCACCTCTGACCCGCCGACGGGCATCAAAGCCGCGTCGGCCCTCCAAAAAGATTTCTGTCACTGTCTAAGATGTTATTTGGGAAAATGACACGTCGCATGTGAATTTGGTAAACTGTCGCGTCCGTGGAACCCACCTCTGACCCGCCGACGGGCATCAAAGCCGCGTCGGCCCTCCAAAAAGATTTCTGTCACTGTCTAAGATGTTATTTGGGAAAATGACACGTCGCATGTGAATTTGGTAAACTGTCGCGTCCGTGGAACCCACCTCTGACCCGCCGACGGGCATCAAAGCCGCGTCGGCCCTCCAAAAAGATTTCTGTCACTGTCTAAGATGTTATTTGGGAAAATGACACGTCGCATGTGAATTTGGTAAACTGTCGCGTCCGTGGAACCCACCTCTGACCCGCCGACGGGCATCAAAGCCGCGTCGGCCCTCCAAAAAGATTTCTGTCACTGTCTAAGATGTTATTTGGGAAAATGACACGTCGCATGTGAATTTGGTAAACTGTCGCGTCCGTGGAACCCACCTCTGACCCGCCGACGGGCATCAAAGCCGCGTCGGCCCTCCAAAAAGATTTCTGTCACTGTCTAAGATGTTATTTGGGAAAATGACACGTCGCATGTGAATTTGGTAAACTGTCGCGTCCGTGGAACCCACCTCTGACCCGCCGACGGGCATCAAAGCCGCGTCGGCCCTCCAAAAAGATTTCTGTCACTGTCTAAGATGTTATTTGGGAAAATGACACGTCGCATGTGAATTTGGTAAACTGTCGCGTCCGTGGAACCCACCTCTGACCCGCCGACAAGCATCAAAGCCGCGTCGGCCCTCCAAAAAGATTTCTGTCACTGTCTAAGATGTTATTTGGGAAAATGACACGTCGCATGTGAATTTGGTAAACTGTCGCGTCCGTGGAACCCACCTCTGACCCGCCGACGGGCATCAAAGCCGCGTCGGCCCTCCAAAAAGATTTCTGTCACTGTCTAAGATGTTATTTGGGAAAATGACACGTCGCATGTGAATTTGGTAAACTGTCGCGTCCGTGGAACCCACCTCTGACCCGCCGACGGGCATCAAAGCCGCGTCGGCCCTCCAAAAAGATTTCTGTCACTGTCTAAGATGTTATTTGGGAAAATGACACGTCGCATGTGAATTTGGTAAACTGTCGCGTCCGTGGAACCCACCTCTGACCCGCCGACGGGCATCAAAGCCGCGTCGGCCCTCCAAAAAGATTTCTGTCACTGTCTAAGATGTTATTTGGGAAAATGACACGTCGCATGTGAATTTGGTAAACTGTCGCGTCCGTGGAACCCACCTCTGACCCGCCGACGGGCATCAAAGCCGCGTCGGCCCTCCAAAAAGATTTCTGTCACTGTCTAAGATGTTATTTGGGAAAATGACACGTCGCATGTGAATTTGGTAAACTGTCGCGTCCGTGGAACCCACCTCTGACCCGCCGACGGGCATCAAAGCCGCGTCGGCCCTCCAAAAAGATTTCTGTCACTGTCTAAGATGTTATTTGGGAAAATGACACGTCGCATGTGAATTTGGTAAACTGTCGCGTCCGTGGAACCCACCTCTGACCCGCCGACGGGCATCAAAGCCGCGTCGGCCCTCCAAAAAGATTTCTGTCACTGTCTAAGATGTTATTTGGGAAAATGACACGTCGCATGTGAATTTGGTAAACTGTCGCGTCCGTGGAACCCACCTCTGACCCGCCGACGGGCATCAAAGCCGCGTCGGCCCTCCAAAAAGATTTCTGTCACTGTCTAAGATGTTATTTGGGAAAATGACACGTCGCATGTGAATTTGGTAAACTGTCGCGTCCGTGGAACCCACCTCTGACCCGCCGACGGGCATCAAAGCCGCGTCGGCCCTCCAAAAAGATTTCTGTCACTGTCTAAGATGTTATTTGGGAAAATGACACGTCGCATGTGAATTTGGTAAACTGTCGCGTCCGTGGAACCCACCTCTGACCCGCCGACGGGCATCAAAGCCGCGTCGGCCCTCCAAAAAGATTTCTGTCACTGTCTAAGATGTTATTTGGGAAAATGACACGTCGCATGTGAATTTGGTAAACTGTCGCGTCCGTGGAACCCACCTCTGACCCGCCGACGGGCATCAAAGCCGCGTCGGCCCTCCAAAAAGATTTCTGTCACTGTCTAAGATGTTATTTGGGAAAATGACACGTCGCATGTGAATTTGGTAAACTGTCGCGTCCGTGGAACCCACCTCTGACCCGCCGACGGGCATCAAAGCCGCGTCGGCCCTCCAAAAAGATTTCTGTCACTGTCTAAGATGTTATTTGGGAAAATGACACGTCGCATGTGAATTTGGTAAACTGTCGCGTCCGTGGAACCCACCTCTGACCCGCCGACGGGCATCAAAGCCGCGTCGGCCCTCCAAAAAGATTTCTGTCACTGTCTAAGATGTTATTTGGGAAAATGACACGTCGCATGTGAATTTGGTAAACTGTCGCGTCCGTGGAACCCACCTCTGACCCGCCGACGGGCATCAAAGCCGCGTCGGCCCTCCAAAAAGATTTCTGTCACTGTCTAAGATGTTATTTGGGAAAATGACACGTCGCATGTGAATTTGGTAAACTGTCGCGTCCGTGGAACCCACCTCTGACCCGCCGACGGGCATCAAAGCCGCGTCGGCCCTCCAAAAAGATTTCTGTCACTGTCTAAGATGTTATTTGGGAAAATGACACGTCGCATGTGAATTTGGTAAACTGTCGCGTCCGTGGAACCCACCTCTGACCCGCCGACGGGCATCAAAGCCGCGTCGGCCCTCCAAAAAGATTTCTGTCACTGTCTAAGATGTTATTTGGGAAAATGACACGTCGCATGTGAATTTGGTAAACTGTCGCGTCCGTGGAACCCACCTCTGACCCGCCGACGGGCATCAAAGCCGCGTCGGCCCTCCAAAAAGATTTCTGTCACTGTCTAAGATGTTATTTGGGAAAATGACACGTCGCATGTGAATTTGGTAAACTGTCGCGTCCGTGGAACCCACCTCTGACCCGCCGACGGGCATCAAAGCCGCGTCGGCCCTCCAAAAAGATTTCTGTCACTGTCTAAGATGTTATTTGGGAAAATGACACGTCGCATGTGAATTTGGTAAACTGTCGCGTCCGTGGAACCCACCTCTGACCCGCCGACGGGCATCAAAGCCGCGTCGGCCCTCCAAAAAGATTTCTGTCACTGTCTAAGATGTTATTTGGGAAAATGACACGTCGCATGTGAATTTGGTAAACTGTCGCGTCCGTGGAACCCACCTCTGACCCGCCGACGGGCATCAAAGCCGCGTCGGCCCTCCAAAAAGATTTCTGTCACTGTCTAAGATGTTATTTGGGAAAATGACACGTCGCATGTGAATTTGGTAAACTGTCGCGTCCGTGGAACCCACCTCTGACCCGCCGACGGGCATCAAAGCCGCGTCGGCCCTCCAAAAAGATTTCTGTCACTGTCTAAGATGTTATTTGGGAAAATGACACGTCGCATGTGAATTTGGTAAACTGTCGCGTCCGTGGAACCCACCTCTGACCCGCCGACGGGCATCAAAGCCGCGTCGGCCCTCCAAAAAGATTTCTGTCACTGTCTAAGATGTTATTTGGGAAAATGACACGTCGCATGTGAATTTGGTAAACTGTCGCGTCCGTGGAACCCACCTCTGACCCGCCGACGGGCATCAAAGCCGCGTCGGCCCTCCAAAAAGATTTCTGTCACTGTCTAAGATGTTATTTGGGAAAATGACACGTCGCATGTGAATTTGGTAAACTGTCGCGTCCGTGGAACCCACCTCTGACCCGCCGACGGGCATCAAAGCCGCGTCGGCCCTCCAAAAAGATTTCTGTCACTGTCTAAGATGTTATTTGGGAAAATGACACGTCGCATGTGAATTTGGTAAACTGTCGCGTCCGTGGAACCCACCTCTGACCCGCCGACGGGCATCAAAGCCGCGTCGGCCCTCCAAAAAGATTTCTGTCACTGTCTAAGATGTTATTTGGGAAAATGACACGTCGCATGTGAATTTGGTAAACTGTCGCGTCCGTGGAACCCACCTCTGACCCGCCGACGGGCATCAAAGCCGCGTCGGCCCTCCAAAAAGATTTCTGTCACTGTCTAAGATGTTATTTGGGAAAATGACACGTCGCATGTGAATTTGGTAAACTGTCGCGTCCGTGGAACCCACCTCTGACCCGCCGACGGGCATCAAAGCCGCGTCGGCCCTCCAAAAAGATTTCTGTCACTGTCTAAGATGTTATTTGGGAAAATGACACGTCGCATGTGAATTTGGTAAACTGTCGCGTCCGTGGAACCCACCTCTGACCCGCCGACGGGCATCAAAGCCGCGTCGGCCCTCCAAAAAGATTTCTGTCACTGTCTAAGATGTTATTTGGGAAAATGACACGTCGCATGTGAATTTGGTAAACTGTCGCGTCCGTGGAACCCACCTCTGACCCGCCGACGGGCATCAAAGCCGCGTCGGCCCTCCAAAAAGATTTCTGTCACTGTCTAAGATGTTATTTGGGAAAATGACACGTCGCATGTGAATTTGGTAAACTGTCGCGTCCGTGGAACCCACCTCTGACCCGCCGACGGGCATCAAAGCCGCGTCGGCCCTCCAAAAAGATTTCTGTCACTGTCTAAGATGTTATTTGGGAAAATGACACGTCGCATGTGAATTTGGTAAACTGTCGCGTCCGTGGAACCCACCTCTGACCCGCCGACGGGCATCAAAGCCGCGTCGGCCCTCCAAAAAGATTTCTGTCACTGTCTAAGATGTTATTTGGGAAAATGACACGTCGCATGTGAATTTGGTAAACTGTCGCGTCCGTGGAACCCACCTCTGACCCGCCGACGGGCATCAAAGCCGCGTCGGCCCTCCAAAAAGATTTCTGTCACTGTCTAAGATGTTATTTGGGAAAATGACACGTCGCATGTGAATTTGGTAAACTGTCGCGTCCGTGGAACCCACCTCTGACCCGCCGACGGGCATCAAAGCCGCGTCGGCCCTCCAAAAAGATTTCTGTCACTGTCTAAGATGTTATTTGGGAAAATGACACGTCGCATGTGAATTTGGTAAACTGTCGCGTCCGTGGAACCCACCTCTGACCCGCCGACGGGCATCAAAGCCGCGTCGGCCCTCCAAAAAGATTTCTGTCACTGTCTAAGATGTTATTTGGGAAAATGACACGTCGCATGTGAATTTGGTAAACTGTCGCGTCCGTGGAACCCACCTCTGACCCGCCGACGGGCATCAAAGCCGCGTCGGCCCTCCAAAAAGATTTCTGTCACTGTCTAAGATGTTATTTGGGAAAATGACACGTCGCATGTGAATTTGGTAAACTGTCGCGTCCGTGGAACCCACCTCTGACCCGCCGACGGGCATCAAAGCCGCGTCGGCCCTCCAAAAAGATTTCTGTCACTGTCTAAGATGTTATTTGGGAAAATGACACGTCGCATGTGAATTTGGTAAACTGTCGCGTCCGTGGAACCCACCTCTGACCCGCCGACGGGCATCAAAGCCGCGTCGGCCCTCCAAAAAGATTTCTGTCACTGTCTAAGATGTTATTTGGGAAAATGACACGTCGCATGTGAATTTGGTAAACTGTCGCGTCCGTGGAACCCACCTCTGACCCGCCGACGGGCATCAAAGCCGCGTCGGCCCTCCAAAAAGATTTCTGTCACTGTCTAAGATGTTATTTGGGAAAATGACACGTCGCATGTGAATTTGGTAAACTGTCGCGTCCGTGGAACCCACCTCTGACCCGCCGACGGGCATCAAAGCCGCGTCGGCCCTCCAAAAAGATTTCTGTCACTGTCTAAGATGTTATTTGGGAAAATGACACGTCGCATGTGAATTTGGTAAACTGTCGCGTCCGTGGAACCCACCTCTGACCCGCCGACGGGCATCAAAGCCGCGTCGGCCCTCCAAAAAGATTTCTGTCACTGTCTAAGATGTTATTTGGGAAAATGACACGTCGCATGTGAATTTGGTAAACTGTCGCGTCCGTGGAACCCACCTCTGACCCGCCGACGGGCATCAAAGCCGCGTCGGCCCTCCAAAAAGATTTCTGTCACTGTCTAAGATGTTATTTGGGAAAATGACACGTCGCATGTGAATTTGGTAAACTGTCGCGTCCGTGGAACCCACCTCTGACCCGCCGACGGGCATCAAAGCCGCGTCGGCCCTCCAAAAAGATTTCTGTCACTGTCTAAGATGTTATTTGGGAAAATGACACGTCGCATGTGAATTTGGTAAACTGTCGCGTCCGTGGAACCCACCTCTGACCCGCCGACGGGCATCAAAGCCGCGTCGGCCCTCCAAAAAGATTTCTGTCACTGTCTAAGATGTTATTTGGGAAAATGACACGTCGCATGTGAATTTGGTAAACTGTCGCGTCCGTGGAACCCACCTCTGACCCGCCGACGGGCATCAAAGCCGCGTCGGCCCTCCAAAAAGATTTCTGTCACTGTCTAAGATGTTATTTGGGAAAATGACACGTCGCATGTGAATTTGGTAAACTGTCGCGTCCGTGGAACCCACCTCTGACCCGCCGACGGGCATCAAAGCCGCGTCGGCCCTCCAAAAAGATTTCTGTCACTGTCTAAGATGTTATTTGGGAAAATGACACGTCGCATGTGAATTTGGTAAACTGTCGCGTCCGTGGAACCCACCTCTGACCCGCCGACGGGCATCAAAGCCGCGTCGGCCCTCCAAAAAGATTTCTGTCACTGTCTAAGATGTTATTTGGGAAAATGACACGTCGCATGTGAATTTGGTAAACTGTCGCGTCCGTGGAACCCACCTCTGACCCGCCGACGAGCATCAAAGCCGCGTCGGCCCTCCAAAAAGATTTCTGTCACTGTCTAAGATGTTATTTGGGAAAATGACACGTCGCATGTGAATTTGGTAAACTGTCGCGTCCGTGGAACCCACCTCTGACCCGCCGACGGGCATCAAAGCCGCGTCGGCCCTCCAAAAAGATTTCTGTCACTGTCTAAGATGTTATTTGGGAAAATGACACGTCGCATGTGAATTTGGTAAACTGTCGCGTCCGTGGAACCCACCTCTGACCCGCCGACGGGCATCAAAGCCGCGTCGGCCCTCCAAAAAGATTTCTGTCACTGTCTAAGATGTTATTTGGGAAAATGACACGTCGCATGTGAATTTGGTAAACTGTCGCGTCCGTGGAACCCACCTCTGACCCGCCGACGGGCATCAAAGCCGCGTCGGCCCTCCAAAAAGATTTCTGTCACTGTCTAAGATGTTATTTGGGAAAATGACACGTCGCATGTGAATTTGGTAAACTGTCGCGTCCGTGGAACCCACCTCTGACCCGCCGACGGGCATCAAAGCCGCGTCGGCCCTCCAAAAAGATTTCTGTCACTGTCTAAGATGTTATTTGGGAAAATGACACGTCGCATGTGAATTTGGTAAACTGTCGCGTCCGTGGAACCCACCTCTGACCCGCCGACGGGCATCAAAGCCGCGTCGGCCCTCCAAAAAGATTTCTGTCACTGTCTAAGATGTTATTTGGGAAAATGACACGTCGCATGTGAATTTGGTAAACTGTCGCGTCCGTGGAACCCACCTCTGACCCGCCGACGGGCATCAAAGCCGCGTCGGCCCTCCAAAAAGATTTCTGTCACTGTCTAAGATGTTATTTGGGAAAATGACACGTCGCATGTGAATTTGGTAAACTGTCGCGTCCGTGGAACCCACCTCTGACCCGCCGACGGGCATCAAAGCCGCGTCGGCCCTCCAAAAAGATTTCTGTCACTGTCTAAGATGTTATTTGGGAAAATGACACGTCGCATGTGAATTTGGTAAACTGTCGCGTCCGTGGAACCCACCTCTGACCCGCCGACGGGCATCAAAGCCGCGTCGGCCCTCCAAAAAGATTTCTGTCACTGTCTAAGATGTTATTTGGGAAAATGACACGTCGCATGTGAATTTGGTAAACTGTCGCGTCCGTGGAACCCACCTCTGACCCGCCGACGGGCATCAAAGCCGCGTCGGCCCTCCAAAAAGATTTCTGTCACTGTCTAAGATGTTATTTGGGAAAATGACACGTCGCATGTGAATTTGGTAAACTGTCGCGTCCGTGGAACCCACCTCTGACCCGCCGACGGGCATCAAAGCCGCGTCGGCCCTCCAAAAAGATTTCTGTCACTGTCTAAGATGTTATTTGGGAAAATGACACGTCGCATGTGAATTTGGTAAACTGTCGCGTCCGTGGAACCCACCTCTGACCCGCCGACGGGCATCAAAGCCGCGTCGGCCCTCCAAAAAGATTTCTGTCACTGTCTAAGATGTTATTTGGGAAAATGACACGTCGCATGTGAATTTGGTAAACTGTCGCGTCCGTGGAACCCACCTCTGACCCGCCGACAAGCATCAAAGCCGCGTCGGCCCTCCAAAAAGATTTCTGTCACTGTCTAAGATGTTATTTGGGAAAATGACACGTCGCATGTGAATTTGGTAAACTGTCGCGTCCGTGGAACCCACCTCTGACCCGCCGACGGGCATCAAAGCCGCGTCGGCCCTCCAAAAAGATTTCTGTCACTGTCTAAGATGTTATTTGGGAAAATGACACGTCGCATGTGAATTTGGTAAACTGTCGCGTCCGTGGAACCCACCTCTGACCCGCCGACGGGCATCAAAGCCGCGTCGGCCCTCCAAAAAGATTTCTGTCACTGTCTAAGATGTTATTTGGGAAAATGACACGTCGCATGTGAATTTGGTAAACTGTCGCGTCCGTGGAACCCACCTCTGACCCGCCGACGGGCATCAAAGCCGCGTCGGCCCTCCAAAAAGATTTCTGTCACTGTCTAAGATGTTATTTGGGAAAATGACACGTCGCATGTGAATTTGGTAAACTGTCGCGTCCGTGGAACCCACCTCTGACCCGCCGACGGGCATCAAAGCCGCGTCGGCCCTCCAAAAAGATTTCTGTCACTGTCTAAGATGTTATTTGGGAAAATGACACGTCGCATGTGAATTTGGTAAACTGTCGCGTCCGTGGAACCCACCTCTGACCCGCCGACGGGCATCAAAGCCGCGTCGGCCCTCCAAAAAGATTTCTGTCACTGTCTAAGATGTTATTTGGGAAAATGACACGTCGCATGTGAATTTGGTAAACTGTCGCGTCCGTGGAACCCACCTCTGACCCGCCGACGGGCATCAAAGCCGCGTCGGCCCTCCAAAAAGATTTCTGTCACTGTCTAAGATGTTATTTGGGAAAATGACACGTCGCATGTGAATTTGGTAAACTGTCGCGTCCGTGGAACCCACCTCTGACCCGCCGACAAGCATCAAACCGCGTCGGCCCTCCAAAAAGATTTCTGTCACTGTCTAAGATGTTATTTGGGAAAATGACACGTCGCATGTAGATTATGGTAAACTGTCGCACGGTCGTGGAACCTACCTCTGACCCGCCGGACGGGCATCCAAGCCGAGCGTCGGCCCTCCAAAAAGATTTCTGTCACTGTCTAAGATGTTATTTGGGAAAATGACACGTCGCA